>NC_081316.1:13490231-14740231 GCF_026419965.1 Kogia breviceps | reverse complement strand
TCGTCCCCAGACTTTGCGGGGAAGGGTGTAGTAAGCAGAATAATGCCCCCCAAAGATGTCCACATCCTAATCCTTGGAGCCTGTGCATATGTTACCTTACATGGCAAAGGGGAATTAAGGTTGTAGATGGAATTAAGGTTGATAATCAGCAGACTGGTTTTTTTTTTTTTTTTTTTTTTTGCGGTACACGGGCCTCTCATTGTTGTGGCCTCTCCCGTTGCGGAGCACAGGCTCCGGACGTGCAGGCTCAGAGGCCATGGCTCACGGGCCCAGCTGCTCCGCGGCATGTGGGATCTTCCCAGACCGGGGCACGAACCCGTGTCCCCTACATCGGCTCCCCTACATTGGCAGGCGGACTCTCAACCACTGCGCCACCAGGGAAGCCCAATCAGCAGACTTTAAATGGGATCATCCTGGATCATCACTGGTGAGTTCAATGTAATAACAAGGGGCCTTGAAAATGGAAGAGAGTCAGAGGGAAAGACCACCAGGGAAGACTGGTCAGTGAGATGGAACATTGCTGGCTTTGTTTTTTTTTTTTGCGGTATGTGGGCCTCTCACTGTTGTGGCCTCTCCTGTTGTGGAGCACAGGCTCCGGACGCGCAGGCTCAGCGGCCATGGCTCACGGGCCCAGCCGCTCCATGGCATGTAGGATCTTCCCGGACTGGGGCACGAACCCTTGTCCCCTGCATTGGCAGGCGGACTCTCAACCACTGCGCCACCAGGGAAGCCCGACATTGCTGGCTTTGAAGATGGAGGAAGGGGCCCACAAGCCAAGGAATGTGGGTGGTCTCTGGAAGTTGGTGCTGACACCTTGATTTTTAGCCCAGTAAGACCAATGTCTGACTTGTATCCTACAGAACTTTAAGAAAGTGAATTTTGTTTATTTATTTACATTTATTTATTTATTTATATTTTTGGCTGCGTTGGGTCTCTGTTGCTGCGCATGGGCTTTTCTCTAGTTGAGGCGAGCGGGGGCTACTCTACGTTGCAGTGCACAGGCTTCTCACTGGGTGGCTTCTCCTGTTGCAGAGCACAGGCTCTAGGCATGTGGGCTTCAGTAGTTGTGGCATTCAGGCTCAGTAGTTGTGGCTCACGGGCTCAGTAGTTGTGGCTTGCAGGCTCTAGAGCGCAGGCTCTAGCGCAGCCCATTGCAGTGCACGGGCTTAGTTGCTGTGTGACATGTGGGATCTTCCTGGACCAGGGCTCAAACCCATGTCCCTTGCATTCGCAGGCGGATTCTTAACCACTGCACCACCAGGGAAGCCCTTATTCTTTAAGCTGCTACATTTATGGGAATTTGTTATAGCAACAACAGGAAGCTAATACACAGGGTCACCCACATGCTTCATTGCCTGAATCAGTGACATCTGTGTAGTCACTTACCAGACCACGGATAGGAACCAGACAACCTTGACCCAAGCCTGGACTCTGACCCCCATAGGCCATGTTGACCTTGGGCCAGTCCAGGCTTCTCATCTGTGCCCTGGAGCAGTGCTGCCTCACCAGGCTGTGGGGAGCACACAGTGAGTTAATGGAAGTAGAGCAAATGGGTGTAGAGGGCTTAGCTCAGCACCAGCTGGTACCTAGTCCCCTGTGAATGGTTGCTGTCCTGGATGCAGTTGGCAAGGCCCTTCTTGCCCTGGTAAGTTATTGGAGAAGCAGCAAGTGGTGAGGTGACCTTAGGCCTGGGGGCCTGACTACTGCATCCTGAACTCATCTCGCTGAACTTTTCGGGGAAAGACGCAGGCCTCGTCGTTGGTGGTCCTGGAGTGTTGGGGTCCCTTGGCCCTTCCTTCCTGTCCCCTGGTTTCTGATCTACCCTCTCTGCCCACAGGTCTCCCACTGATCCTCTCTTGGGCACCACAGTGGTGCCAGCTGCATCCACAGTAGGGTTCTGTGATCCTCCTCACAGCCCTGTGAAGAGTTATCGCCACACTCAGCGCCAGAGAGGCCTGGAGCACAAGGCAGGTCTGCAACCAGTCAGACCTGAGAGCTGTCTTCCTAATATACAGCTCAAGAAGCAAGGTACAAGGGGCCAGTGTACCCGAGTATGAACGAGCAAAGCTGGTGCTAAAACCTTCTCTGGAACCCTGGCTTCTTGTCCCAGGTTAAAAAAAATATCCACTACGGCAAGTTCCCTGGCCGTCCAGTGGTTAGGACTCTGCGCTTCACTGCCGTGGGCCTGGGGTTCAATCCCTGGTCGGGGAACTAAGATCCCGCAAGCCACGGGAGGCGGCCAAAAACAAACAAATATCCAGTATCATATTTATCAAATAATAAAATGGTATAGAAAGACATTAAAATATTTATATTTTAAAAATCCATCCTTATAGTCCTTGTAAAAAATTAGGAAAAATATAAAGAAAAAAATCACCCCAATTCTTCCACCGAGAAGGCCACTTGGAACTCGAATTTTCTGCCTTCAAATTACACGATTTCCACCTTTGCCTCTCTAGCTGCTCTAGATTCGGTTCCTGCCGCCGCCGGCTACGAAGCAGCAGCGCAGCGGCCTGGGGAAAGTCGCCCAACCGGACGTACCCATTCGCGCCACTCGTCACCTCCCCACCGCCGGCGGGGACGCGCGGCTCCCGGGGACTGGGGTCGGGGTGGGTCCCGGGTGACCCGTAGGGAGCCGCGCTCGGCTCAGTACGCCCGGCCAGAGGGGCGGAGGCGGGGCCGGCGGCGGGAGGCACCTCCCACCAGGAAGTTGGCGGCGGCCGAACCAGCCCCAAGAGGAGGCGCACGGCGGCCGCGCGACCCTGTGAGAGCAGGGCTCAGGCGCAGCGCGACCCCGCTGGCCGGGCGGGGCGTGCACGTGTGTATATGAGTGCGGGGGCCCGTCAGCGGCCCGGACTACAAGTTCCAGGGTGCCCAGCGGCGCGCCTGGGTTTTCTGGCCGCGCGGCCCGCTGGCTCCTGAGCAGGTCGCCACGGGTTGGCACGCGTCACCTGGTTCCCGAGTAAATAAGGGAGAGACTCCCCGAGCACCGTAAATAGAGTCTAAGTGGGCGGGGAGCCGCCCCGCGCCGCCCGCTCATGTCTCTGCAGGGCCGAGTGTCCGGCCGCCTGGCACAGCTGCGCGCGGCGGGGCAGCTGCTCGGCGCCCGGCGCCCCTGGCCTGGGCCCTCGGCGGGTGCCACGCGGACCCGCAGCACTGCGTGCGGTCCCCCGGCGTCCCTGGGCGCGTACGACCCGCGCGCGCGGACCCCAGCGGGAGTTGGGACTTGGGGGGCGGCGGCGGTGGGGCGGAGAGCCGGGGTGCGCACCTGGGCCCCCCTGGCCATGGCGGCGAAGGTGGACCTGAGCACCTCCACCGACTGGAAGGAGGCAAAATGTAAGTGTAAGCAGGAGGGGGGCGCGAGGGGCGAGGGCGGTCCTTCGTGGGCCTTCTCCGGCTGGACAGCACCCCATCAGCAGCCTCGTCCACCCCAGAGAACTGGGGAAGTTAAGGTCCCATGTGCCCCGGTATGGAGCCCCATTAACAGCCACGCCCCCCATGTGCCCAGCCCCATAAACTACTTCACCGCCCCAACCAGGTCCAGGTCCCCAGTGGGGGGCAGTGTGTGGAGGGTGGCCTCACGCCATTGAAATGTGTTGCTGGGCACCCCCAGGGAGCATCCAAGACCTAGTACCTTAATCTGTTGTGCACGAGGGAAACTGAGGCCCAGTGCCAGCACCAGTAGGCCAAGGTCACTTGGAGTTTGCTTCAGGATCTGACAGTAGGCTGTGAACTCCCCAGATTTGGCATAGTATGCTTTCTCAAGGGGTGGCATTTTAGGCAGAGTGGCAGAGAATGGGCTGAGGGCACAGCTCTGGGGCTGGCATCCCACCTGGTGGGATCAGATAGCCACAAGGAGTGGCCTCCCTGAGCAGGCCGGTTCCACCTCCCCCCACGCCAACCGGGGGGGCCTGCCTCTCTAGGCACGTGGTTTGGTGCCCTTTTGCCCTTAACGTTGGCCTCCGGACACTTGTGAGCACTCTCTGCCTTATTCCTGGGGGACACAGGACAGAAAAGCCGCGAGGCAGGGCAGAGACGGGGCGTTGTGCCTATGAGAACAGTGACCCCCCCCGCCGCCCCCCCCACCCCACCCCATACCCAGGAATCAAGCCATTTCCTCCCGCTCTGGGGCAGGGCATGAGTCCTGGTGGGCATGAATCCCAGGGCTGGACTCTGGGCCCGAATAGAGCAGGGAAGGCAGGCAACCTGACCTGCAGAGCCCCAAATAGCCCCGGCTGCCTGTCCAGCTGCCCCTGCCCTTCAGGGCCTGCTCCCTGGGCTCTTGTGACCGTTCGGGCTGGATCCCCTTTCAAAAGAGCATGGGCAGCAGCTCATTGGCTGGGCCCTTGTGGTGAAGTGGGTTCAGCCAATGGGGTTGGGAAGGCAGGCCTAGGGCGGGCTGTGGTTGGGGGCAAGGGGAAGGCAGACATCCTCTTGGGATTGGAGGTGGAGTTCAAGATGACTTACCAGTGTCATGAATTGCATTGCCTTCACTGGGATCTTAAAGCACCAGCAGGAAGCACTTGACTTTGCTCCGGGAACACAGCGAGTGCTTTTCAGCCCTTCAGCCCTGGCCCCAGAACACGGTTCAGGGTGGGGAGTGGGGGGCTGGCCCCCTAGTACGGGGACTGTACCCACAGGGAACCCTGCTTTCCCTTCTCTGTCAGAGAACAGTAACCCAGGGTGGTGGGAAAGAGAGCTGGGGAGGCCAGGGGCCCAGGCACCTGTTCCTGGATCTGCCACATTTTCTAGGACCCAGCTCTCCGCCCCTCCCATTCTTGGGTGCCACTGAAAACTTCCAGACCTCATGAAGCTGATGGGTCAGGGATTCCCAGGCTGCTCTCTACTAGGAGCTGGGATTTCCATTCATTCAGTCCATGTTTATCAAGTGCCTTCTATGTAGCCAGCACTGTTGTGCTGGGGAGACAGGCAAGGACCCTGCCCTCACGGAGCTTAGGGGGAACAAACAGTAGAGGATGTGATCAAGGCAATGAGACAATGCCAGGTAGAGGTCAGCGCTGCAAAGAAGCTGTGGCAGATGGGGCCACCTGAGTGCCAGTGTCCAGTCAGGGGCCAGTGTGAGGAGGGTGGGCTTGCCCCAGGAACCCCAGCACTAGGTGTGAAGCCGCCTGCCCCCCAGCAGCCGTTAGGTTAGTTTGTGGGGCTGAGACACAAGAGACATCTCTGTGTCTTAGTTACCTATTGCTGCATAATAACAGATTACCCGGACACTTGGTGGCTTAAAACAGCAAACATTTATATTATCTCACAGTCTCTGAGGCTCAGGAAGCTGGGAGTAGCTTAGCTGGGTGGTCAGGCTCAGGGTTTCTCAGGAGGTTGGTGGGGACTTGATTAGGGTGGAGTGAGCCCTTCCCAGATGGCTCACTCCTGTGAAATGGCTGTTGCCCAAATGCCTCATCTGGCCCACATTCAAGGGGAGGGAAATTAGTTTCCACCCTTGGGAGGGAAGAGGATCAAAGAATTTGGGGCATGGTTTTAAAACCGCCACACTGAGGGACTGCCTCAACTGGATTCTGCCTCTGATCGGGGTCCAAGCTTTGATCCTTTATTTATTTATTAGGCCACAGTGCTTGGCTTGCAGGATCTCAGTTCCCGGACCAGGAATTGAACATGGGCCCCCAGCAGTGAAAGTGCCGAGTGCTAACCACTGGACGGCCAGGGCATTCCTACAATCAGTGTTCATTTACCTAAGTATACTGCTGTGTAACCACTACTTTCATTAATAGGTAGAACATTGCCATTGCCCCACAAGGTTCCTTTGAGCCCCTTTCCAATCAGTACCCCTTACTGCTAATCATTTTTCTATTTATTCATTTAGTTTCTTCTTGAACTTTATATCACCAGAGGCATACACTGTGTCCGGTTCTTTTTACTAATATCTGTGTGATTCGTCCACATTATTGGGTATACTGACAGTTTGCTCTTTTTTATTGCTGTGTAATATTCCATGGTATGGATGTACTACAGTTAGTGCACCCAGTCTCCTGTTGATGGTCATTTGGCTTCCAATTTGGGACTGTTGGGAATAAAGCTGTTGTGAATAACCTTGTACATGTCTTTGATGGACATGTGCTCATCTTTCTGTTGGGGGTATACCTACATAGGCCTCTAAATGCCTGTCTGTGCCTGAGATGATCCTCTCTCAAAGACTGGCACATAGTAACCAGACTCACAAGAGACTGATGTATAGTTCAGAGGGTTGAGGTGCAGTTCACGCTGGGGAAATGTAATAGCTGTGAGTCTGGAAACTCACGTGCACCTGGGCAGGGCCTCTTCTCCCTCTGGAAAAGCCACGTGGAAGCCAATTCATAGTCTTACATTTGCTCAGCAGCAGGCGTTCTCAACTAGGGAGCCGGTAGAATGATTTTTGGAAGCTGATCCCACTACCCTGGGCAGGCTGGGCAAGCCTCCCTGCCAGGGGTGTGCCTACCCACTGGGGATGCCCCTCCCCGGGCGGTTGCTCGGTTTTCCAGTACAGATGCAGGGCTGAGTGCCTGCTCTGAGCCCCAGGCGCGGGTGCCTCAGGCCATGGCCCAGCGAGTCCTCTGGGCAGATAGCCAAATTCTGCCTGGGTTCTGCACATTCCTTTTTCCTGGGTTCAAGCTGACTGCCCACTTCTGTGGACCTATTCTTTCTGTGGACCTATTCTTTCTCCAGGTAAGTAAATACCATCAGGCTGATCTTCCTGGCTAGGAGACATTCAGTCTTTTTGAGAGACCTCTGCAGTATTTGATTTCACTGGCCAGGGGTTAATTTCTATAATTTAATTCCGTGAGTTCTGGAGTGTCTCATTACTACCCGCCCCCGCCATGTTGTACCTTTTCATCAGAAGATTGTGGAAACAGTCCTACTGTAAGGCAGTTGGGTGCGAGGGGACTTAAGTTCAGGCACTGGGGTATTTGGGGGCTTTGCCACCACAGGAGGGGCCTGGCCTCCAGGAGAAGGGCACAGATCCTCCTTCTGACCTGCCGTAGGGGCAGAGCTGTGTGCTAAAAAAGAGAACGGGCATTGGTGTCATCAGACGTGGCAAGCCCTGGCACCACTGCTTCCGTGCTCCCTGTGCCTCAGTTTCCTCATCTGTAAGATGGGACCAACAGCATCAGATTTGTAGGTTGTGCTGGGATCACGTTAGAAACCATTTTGTACACAGCGGCCAAAGGGTCCCCAGTGCCCCCCCCCCTGTCACCCCCCAATGCCCCCCGTCCCTTGTTGCCCCTTGGGTCTATCTCCTCTCTCTGCCCTGTTCTGGCCACGGGGACACTGGGCTTATATAAACTTGTCTCCCCCATGGTCTCAAATGCTAGAACCCTGACCCTCAGATCCTGAGCCCTGTTTCCTCTCCCTGGTGGCTCATGTGTTCCAGCCTGTTTGCATGGGGCAGGGCAAAGACTGATTTCAATCCCTGTGGGATTTCACGCAGAGCAGATGATTTATCTGATTTGAGTGCCGAACCAGAAAATTTCCCAGGCACACCTGGGAATTGGGTGGGCTTCTCCCACCTGTCTTCTGGGAAGCAGCCTTGGCACGTCCCGGTGCGGGCGGAGGCGAGGGGGTCTGGGAGAGCAGAAAAGCCCCAACGTGCCTCCTGCCATCTCCCCTTGACGAGCCCCTGCTCTTGGGGGACGGTGAGAGGTGATTAATGCCCCCACCGCTGTGTTCCCAGAGCCCAGCTGTCATCAGCCCTGCCTACCCTCCCTTCTCCAGAAGAGGAGCCTCCCTCCGAGCCAGCCTGCCGTCACCTTTCCGAACACCGTCTTGTGAAGTGCCATAAAGACACTTCTTTAAACACATCATTGAATTCCCGTTCACCCGGTGCACTTTATGGTTCTGACGCAGCCTGCTTCCTCCAGCTCGGCTTTCGTGCCCGGGAGCCGCTGAAAGCTTCATGTGGGGTCAGACCTCCCCATCAAAATTTACTGCAAACATCCTTTTACAGCACCTGTCTCACTGAGCTGTGAAATACTCTCGCCTCTCCAAAAAAGAAAGAAAATTAAAACGTATGTTGTACATCTTTTATAAGAAAAGTAAAACTCACTTGTGCTTTAAGTCGGCACCTCTCCTTCTGGCAGAGGGAGGTAGCGCATGTTATAAATACGTGGGGCATATGCCCACCGTAAGGGTCCTGCTTCTCCTCCTCCCAGAGCAAGTGAGGAGGGCCTGGGGGCGGCCCCGCTGATGATGAAGCTGAGGCTGTGAAGACAGCGCTCTGGTCCTCAGCTGGCTTCTCCTTCCCATAAATCAGAGAGCAGTACAGCCTGTAGCTCCTCGGGGTCAGTCAGGCTGCAGCCTTGTTCTGGAGATGAGTGAGGACATGGCACCCCGCACACTGGCCTCGAGAGGTGTGAGCTTGGGGACCACAGGCCGGAAGGGCAGGCTGACAGGTGTCCCCAAGGTTGGCGCCTCGTCAGCCGGTGGCTGAGCTGGAAGCTCTGACGGTCTTCCTTTGCCGTCTCGGGGAAGCGGAGTCGTGTTTTGGTCTTTGCTGGAGAGAGAGGACTGCGCGGGCTGTGGGTCACTCAGAGCAGACCTCAGGTAATGGGGAGGACAGTGCAGGACAGAGCCCTGGGCTGGGTCCCGCCCTGGCTTCCTTTTGCTTGCCTGTGGCCAGGGCAATTGCTCTACTGCTTTTGTAAAGCAAGGTGGTGGCATCTGCCAGATGGTGTCTTCTCGGGGACCTGAACCATCTCTGGGCATCCCAGCCTAGTTCCGTGGGTGGCCTGGGGCCTGCCCCAGCCAGAGGGACTCTGGTCTTGGGAGTCCTATGGGGTTGGTCTGGGCTCTGGCTGACCAGCTCCTCCAGTGTCACAGTACGGGCCTGCACTCTGCCCACAGGTCCAGCCAGCTCTGAGTACTGGCACTTGGGCATGCCAAGGCCTCGGAGGGGGCCTTTGGTCCCAGTTGTGCAAGATGATAAATGTGGGGACCCAAATAACTTAAAAAGCTCCAGCACCTGCTTTTCCCCAAGTTGGAAAAATAATGTTTCCCCTCCCAAATTTTGTCTTGTTTTCGTTTGCTCTCTTTGGGCCTTCTTATTTCACACACAGGAAAGAGTGAGTATATCTAATGTGTATATCGCACTCGACAGCTTCCTCTGTGTTTTCGCAGCCAATCTTTTTTTTTTTTTTTAACATCTTTATTGGAGTATAACTGTTTTACAATAGTGTGTTAGTTTCTCCTTTACAACAAAGTGAATCAGTTATACATATACATATGTTCCCATATCTCTTCCCTCTTGCGTCACCCTCCCTCCCACCCTCCCTATCCCACCCCTCTAGGTGGTCACAAAGCACAGAGGTGATCTCCCTGTGCTATGCGGCAGCTTTGCAGCCAATCTTGTTCACAGCAAGCTTGGGTGCCACGGAAGGCCGGCCTTGTCCCTATTCTAGAGATGAGAAAACTGAGGCTGAAAGGGTGAGCACCTTGCCCATGAACATGATGGTGGGAGGTCATAAGCCCAAAGCTGGGGGGACCAAGGAGCAAGAAGGAATCAGAACCCCAGCAGTGGCCAGGCCGTGGGCCAGCAGATGCCTCAGACAAGCTGGGGAGGCTGCCAGAGCCTTGCTTTTGCTCTCCCGTCCAGCTGTTCTAGATTTCTCTCCATTTCCCCACCCGTACGCTCTCTCTGACCTCAGGGCTTTTGCACACGTTGTTCCCTCCTCCCAGAAGACCTTGTTCTGTTACCAAACTTGCCCGCAACCTTCAGGTCTCAGCTCCTTGGTTCACTGATTCATCCCACAGATGCCCAGGGACACTCACACATGCTTTACGCTGTGTCAGGTGCTGGGAATCCAACATAAAAATGACATATCCCCATATGGCCAAGGTCAAGCGAAGCACAGATGGTAGGGGAGGCAGCTGCTCTGGGAGGGGGAGGGCAGTGAGGAGGGAACTGTAAAGGAAGACCAGGCAGGAGGCACAGCAGGTACAAGGGCCCTGAGGCGAGAAACAGCTTGGCTGTTGGGGGAACTGAAAGGCTGAGGGGCTGTGGGCAGGGCGGAGTGCAGTGGGGAGGGTAGAACGAGACAGGTTCTCCAAGCCCTGGCAAGGACTTGAAGTTTGAACTGAGCTTCACACAGAGAGACAGCTTCTATCTGACTTCTGTCCCTAATATCTCTGGGCTGCTGTGTTAGGAACAGACCATAGGGTGGACAAGGGAGTCAGCTGGCCGGGGGTGGGGGGGAGGCGCTTCCAGAAGGGTCTAGGGAGCAATCACTGACGGAGGCTTAGCCCTGGTGGGGGTAGCAGAAAGGCATGGTGTCTGTGGTGTTGGGGGGATACATCTAACAGCCCACAGATGGATGGAAGAGGGAAGAAGAGAAAGGAAAGACCCTTGGTTTGGGGCCCCAGCAAAGTCTGGGGCTGTTCACTGAGAAGGAGGAAGGATAGAGAGGTCAGAAGTTCAGTTCTGCACACAGAGAATTTGGGGATGAGAGCAGGCTGTGGGCCTTGGAGAGCAGATGCTCGGAAGAGGTGAGGGGCTGGTGCAGCCTTGGGGTCATGAGCGTTTTTGAATGCGTGGAACCAATGTGAAAACCCAGGGAGAGGGTGTAGATTAAGGAAGAGGGGAGGCAGCAAGGAGGCTGAGAAGGGCCAGCGAGCAGCCTGGGATTGGAAGTTGGGGGTCCTGAGAAGAAAGAAGGGGTTGGGGGTTCTGAGCGTACAGGGGAGGCCAGGAAGGGCCACTGAATAAGGACAAGTGGCCAGTGTGGTGCCTCTGACCTTGGCCTTGATGGAGAGGTGGGGTCGGGGGGAGGAGGAAGTGGAGACAGTGTAGACAGTGGAGTGGGGCAGAGAAAAGAGGCCACAGCTACAGCGTGGGGAATGCGTGGTTGAGGGAGGGTTTTGTTTTAAAAGTACCCTTCAGGGTACACCAGAAGGTGTTTGAGGGCAGGCAGGACAGTCCAGTGGGGGGGGGGGGCCGCAGGAGTGAGTCCTTGGGAAGGTGAGCTGGGCGGCCTCGGCTGGGAGGAAGGATCTTCGTGCCCAGTGACCTGAGGGAGGGAGAACGAGATTAGGGCAGGTGTGTGGGGGGGTGTTCCCGCCTTGGTGGGAGGGGGAGGCAGCATCCACTGGATGGATGGCCGGGAGGACAAGCGGAGGAGGCTTGGGAGAGGGAGAAGGGGGAGGGGGCACCCACTTGCAAAGGAGCAGCTGGAGTGGCCACCTGGGGAAGATGAAGCATTTAGAGGGAGCCTCTGCTTGGTTGGTGGGAGTTTCTCGAGCGATTTGCAGCTCCTGGGGCAGACCAGAGAAACTGGGGGTACCTCTTCCACGAAGCTGTCCCAGCCGCCCCTCTGCGTGGTCAGGCCCCAGACCTCACCTCGCCTCCCAGGTTTGGTGCATGGTGGGTGCTCAGTAACTATCTGTTAACTGACCGATCTGTATTCAGACTGCCAGGGAGAGGCAGAGCCTGGATGGAGCCGAGCCCGTTCTTTGCTTGGTGGTACTGTCTGCCGGCAGCTGAGTGCTTTGTTCTGTGCCCAGCTAAACCTGTTCTGCTTCTCATTTAACGTGAGGGAGCTTTCTGTGCCCCCATTTTACAGAAGAAGACAAGTCTTGGAGAAGCACTTCAGTTCCTTCAAATACCAGCACCATCCCCCCCCGCCCCCCCCCCCCCCCAAACACAAAGAAAGGAGCATTTAAAGTAGGAGCTCTTGGCCTGTTTCTCAGATCATGGGGAGGGCAGACCCTTGAGAAGGAGGCTGGGAAATGGGCTGTGAGTTTCCAGGGACTCTAGTGACAGAGGGGACTGTCCACGCTGGGTACCATCCACGCTGGATACCCTTGCCTCTTAGAAAGATTGAGGATGGCACTGCTGTGGGGGGGGATTCTTAATCTCTACTTGGTGGAAGCATTTTTAATCCGATCTGGGTGCCCCTGGGATGAGGTGCCCCTGTCTCCCCTCAGCATCATTCTCCCCCTGTGCTTGCCCCCTGCCCCACACCCTGGATTGCACCCACCCAGAACCTCGAACCTGCTCTTCTGGATGGTGGAACACCCTTCCCTACCCTGGCTACCTCTCAGTCCTCTTCCCAGTCTCCGCTAAGCCCCCCTGGACTGGGGTTCTGGCTCCCTCCTCTCCCAGTCCCCGAACGTCCCTTCCATAGCACTTCTTGGACTTTGGATTGCTTGCTTGATTGGGTAAAGCCTGGTCAGCCTCTGTCTCCCCTGCTGCATTATAAATTCACGAGGGCCAGGACCACGTCTGCATTGCTGGGGGTTGGATCCCCCGCACCACGTGTAGGACCTGTGTGTGATGGGTGTTTAGGGAAGGGGGTGGGAAGTGGCTGCCGGAGAGTGTGGTTCTATCTTGAGCTGGAGTTGGTGTAAGCAGATTCAAGGTGTAACGAGCTTTTTGTAATAATTCCCTGCAATGTCGAGCTGGAGTGTGAACGGGGCCCTTTCCAGGCTCCTCGGGCATCTTGAGGATCAGAGGCTTGGATGGACTGACTTTGGCAGGGCAAAGGCTCATGTGGGGGACCCACCTGTCTCTTGAATATCTGTCCGTCTCTGCCTTTCCACAGAAGGCTCCAGAAGGCAGACCCTACCTCTCCCCCTACCCCCTCTAATTGCTCTCCTACCTCTGCACATTTTCTGATGCTTTTTGGGTTCCTTGACTGTGGTCTTTGTTGTCTCCCCATCCCCTGGTGGTCACTGGGGGCTGCTCCATCTGGGGAGTGTGTGGTGGAGGAGGACAAGGCCGGCTGCCCTGGTGGTCTCAGGCCAGCAGGGGGAGCCCACGAGCCGCGAGCCTGGACTGCGGCTCTGGAGAGAGGCTCCCCTGCCTGGGGTCACCCAAAGGGAAGACCAGGCCCAGCAGGGGAACCAGCCTGGGTGGACCCAGAGTCTGTGCGTGGATGGGGGGCCTGGCGTCCCACTCAACTAGCTGTATGACTACGGGTGGCTTCCTGACCTTCCTGAGCCTGTTTCTTTATCTGTAAAATGGGGACAATTCCAGCCACTCCCTTGATTCATGACTCACCCCAGCGGGCATCTCTCGCAGGGAGCCCTCTGCCAATGCAGGGGGTTTGTCACAAACGAGCACCAGACCTGCTTGGTTCTGTGGCTCTTTGAGGAGCACGGGTGTCCTGGTTCCCTGTGTCCTGCGGCCTACAGATAACGACGATGATGATGTCACTGATTGACAATGTAACTGATTCAGTGCCGCCGACCTGCCTGGCCTTAGCATGTATGAGTAAGCTTGAAATTAGTCTGCAAGGGCTGTCTTGAAGATATTAGGGACCCAGAGGTGTGGACGCAACTGGAAAGCGGCAGAGTTGATTCTGAACTCAGGTCTGTGGTGCCTGAGAGACACCCTCCACCTCCATGGGCCTCAATTTCCCCTCCTAACAAAGAGGGCACAGCAAGATCTTCTAGGGGACCCTCCTTCCACGCCCCTCCCCGTGTGCTTGCGGGAAGGATGGGCGTGCACGGCTGCTTTGCACCCTTGGACGAGGCGAGCATCCCCGTGAGGATAGGAGACCTGTGGGTGGGGGGGAGGCCCCCTGGACTGCTCCTCCCCTGCCCGCCTGACTCTCCTGCCCACCCCACCCCGCCCTTGCAGCATTTCTGAAGGGCCTGAGCGGCAGGCAGCGGGAGGAGCATTACTTCTGCCGGGACTTCGTCAGGCTGAAGAAGATCCCGACGTGGAAGGAGGCAGCGAAAGGTAGGCCCTGCGCCGGGGGGCCCAGCTGTCCAGGTGGTGTGTGGCCCTTTCAGGCCCATATCTTGGGAGAATCATAAGGACAAGGCCAAGAAGGAGAATGGCGGCAGCATTTATGAGTGCTTGCTATGTGCGGGGCACTTTACAGTATCACCTCATTTAATTATTAACACAGCCTGAGGCAGGTTTGGTTTTTATCCCCATTATACCATTGGGAAACGGAGCCTTAGACCTGCAATCCCATGGCCGCTGGAGCTGGGATTTGCTGCTTGGTGTAGTGGCCTGTAGTGCGGCGTCCTGGTGAGCACGTAGGCCCTGCCAATTTCAGACCTGGTAACCGGGAACCCAGGCCAAGTTACTTAACCCTCCTAGGCCTCAGTTACCTAGTGTGTAAAATGGGGATAGATGCCATTGATACTCTACCTGTGTGCAACGTTGTGAAGATTCAAGGAGGTGAGTGTGTGCTGCACACAGTAGGTGCTTAGTCAGCGTGGGCTGTCATTAACGTGTCATCGGTCCTCGCGTGGCACATTGCCTCTGGAGGTGGAGGGCAGTTGATGGCGGCTTGCCTGACTGGTGGCCACTGGTGGGTCACTCTGCAGTGGGGACCTCTCTGTGACCCCACCCCCGGCCTCTGCTTGTTCCAGGGGTGACCGTGAAGGTGGAGGAGCCCAAGTACAAGAAGGACAAGCAGCTCAACGAGAAGATCTCCCTGTTCCGAGGCGATATCACCAAGCTGGAGGTAGACGCCATCGTCAACGCTGGTGAGTGAGGGCTTCTGGCCAGCCTGAGCCAGAGCCCTGGGTGGCCACCTTGTCACTGTGCCAGCCACGCGTGGATGCCACCTGGCTCCAGTGAGGCTCGGGTGGCTGGGTGAAGGTGGCCTGCTGGCGCCACGGGAGCCCAGCGTGTCAGCAGCTTGGACTCCTCTCCCCTTGAAACCCTGACCTGCTGTGTCAGGGGCGCCTTGGCTGAGCTGCCTCGGAGCTCTGAGACCCGTTATCGGCTGGAAAGGGAGAGAGCTCTGCTGGAATTGCGCCGGACTGCCCTGCCAGGAAGGCAGTGGCCAGATGGGGTGTTCCGACCTTGGGGGCTGCAGATGCCCCTGACCACTGCTTTCCTTCCTCCGCTTCCTGCCCTCCCAGCCCCCCCTTCTAATTGGGGTGGGCAAGGGAGCATTTTGGGGAGCATGTCAGAAGGAGGGCGGGGGCAGAGGCCCCTGCACCCCTGTCAGCTTCCTGCAATGGCTCTTGCTGGCTGGGCAGTTTATTGTGATGAGTTGAGGAGTCTGCTGAGTCTGTCCCCTCTTGGGAGAGGGAGGAAGGTGGCGGCTCTCCTCCCAGGCAGTGGTTGTCTGGCTGAGGTTAGGAGTGGTGTGTCAAGGGGCGGTCAAGTCCAGCAGGTGCTCAGGTGGTTCACAGGACACGGGCGAGTGGGGGCCGCATCCCCCCACTGTGGTTGCCAAGTGTCACAGGACGGCGCCTCCTTCTTGGAGAAAGGTTCGCAGACCTGGGCAGACCCCCTTGTCTTGGGTTCCGACTCATAGGGAACCTCCACTGTGCTAGCCCCTCCCCACCTACGCAGTCTCAGGTGCTCCCAGGAGCGTCTCAAATCTCCTTCATCGCATGCTTGGGCTTGCAGCCATTGGCTGACCCCAGTTCTGGCCAGGGCGTGATGTGGCCAAGTGACTCTGCGTCTTGGTGGTGCCCATGCTGGTCTTGCTAAGTGACTGGGCTTGAGAGACCCAGGGGCGAGGTGGCCGCTCATCCGCTCTGGGCCCGCTTGTCTGTGATCTGGGTTGCATTTCCGGTAGTGGCATTGCTCTGCATGTCTCCCCGCTGATGTTCGCAGAACTGTGTGGTCACAGGAGTGTTCCCTCCCCCCTCATTGCCTGTTTCAGTGCACAGGTGACCAGTCACAGGAAGGTAGGAGTTCTGACTCGGAGCAGGGGGTGGTGGGGTCACCTTTGGTTTTCTGCTGGTGCTTCCTCTGATGTGTTTCTCTTGGGCCACTAGGATGGTGGGTAGCCGCGAGGTCCCCATCTGGGGAGACACGGGGCTAAGACAAGTCAAGTCATAGTGGCCCAGGAGAGAAGGGTATTCTTGCTGCCTGGATGCCAGAGGGATGGCCTGGGGTGGAAGGACCAAGCCTTGGGGCCCCGGCTGAGGGGACATTGCCACAGGCCTGCGAGGCTGCCCTGCCTAGTGCCCTTGGCCCTGTCAGTCACTGGAAAGGGTGTGGGAGGTTGCGCCGCTGGTACTTTTTTTAAAAAAAATAAATTTATTTATTTTATTTATTTATTTTTGGCTGCGTTGGGTCTTCGTTGCTGTGTGTGCAGGGGCCACTCTTTGTTGTGGTGCACGGGCGTCTCATTGCAGTGGCTTCTCTTGTTGCGGAGCACGGGCTCTAGGCACGAGGGCTTCAATAGTTGTGGCGCACGGGCTTAGTTGCTCCGTGGCATGTGGGATCCTCCCGGACCAGGGCTCGAACCTGTGTGCTCTGCATTGGCAGGTGGATTCTTAACCACTGTGCCACCAGGGAAGTCCCCCTGCTGGTACTTTTCTTCCTGAGCTGCAAAGTGGCCAGAGGGAAAAGTAGGGCATCTTATCACCTCCTTCCCAGCCAGGTTGATGGTTGGCAGCCAGGAGGGAGGGTGTGGGGACCAAGGCAGGGTGTGGGCAGAATGCAGATGGAGTTGGGTGGGGGCTCTGGAGCCTGCTTGCGGGGCTGCAGGCATGATTAATGGCTCTTCCTAAGTGCCCTTGTGCCTGGCCAGACTCTGAGTGCAGCAGCTCTGTCAGCCTCTCATGCTCTCAGGGAAGCCCTTTGGTCCTGGTTTCATTTGATTCGCCAGGGCTGGGCGTGGCAGTGTTTGCTGTGTCCTTCTGGGGACTCCCCTTCTCCATGTACCTGCCTGGGCTTGCATGATGGGAATGGTGGGAAACCCACCCATTGGATAGTTGGGGATATTAGGGTCTGATGCCCATGAACAGTGATGCTCATGCAGCCCCTGGCATGAACAGAGCCCTCAGCACCTACCGCTGTTGTCGGTGCTAGAATTGATGCCAGCAGAGTCACTGGATGTCAACCCTGGCCCAGGGAGGCCAAGGGATCCTAGTACCTCCTACAAATGAGCAGCTATGCCTCCCCCTGCCTGCCTCAGTTTACTAAATACCCCCTGGTGTGTCTTCCCGGTATCTACTTTTTTTCTAGAAAGAGTCTCATAGCAGGGAGGACCCAGAACATGCCTGGAACCCCCATAAACGGCTGAGGCGGGCCCTGGATCCAGAGCTCCCACGCAGAGCCTGAATCCCCTGAGGACCCTCCCTGCAGGTTTTCCCAACCCGGTGTTTGGGTGGCCTTGGCACTAATCAGACCTCGGGGGTCTTTGGTGGTTTTGGTACCCTCCAGCATCCTCCCTGGGCACCCCCCCACCATGGCCTGGGGCCGCCCCCACTAGGGGGCAGCAGAGATCGCGGTTCCGGCGTGCAGCAGAGCCCGTAAATCAGCCTGTTTATTAGCGGAATAAAAGTCGCGGCAACGCGGGGCTTTTCAGGGCTGCATAAATCTGGTCTGTGCCTCGTGAAACCCACATGTGCTTAATTCATATGTAAAGTTATAAGCAGGAAGAGAATACGTGTCCATTAAATTCTATTTGACTTGATTATAATCATTAGTCCTGAATAATTGCTTCTCAGCACCGACCGCGGAGCCACCACAATGAGGAAAAGGAGCGAGCAATTATCTCGGGGTGGGAATTTTTTAATTTTTATTTTTGAAGTCAGGGGCAGTGTTGGTCCCGCCAGGGTCTGTGGCCCATGGGGAGCCGTGTGGGTCGGACAAGGCTGGGGGCTTGAGGTCCACTGTGGAGCTTCTGGATTTTCTCGGGACGGGGTGGGGGGCGGGGAGTCTCTCTTTGTCCGTGAGGCCAGATGGGGAAGGGTAGGGAAGATGCCATCGCTGCCTGGGCCTTGCTCCAGCTGCAGGGACCATGGAGGGGGAGGCCTGCAGGGGGCTGGGAAGGGCCTGTGCGAGAAAGGGGTCAGCACCCCAGAACCCCTCCATCCTGAAGAGCTGTGGCTCGGGGGTGTCTCCAGCCACGCAGGCGCTCTTCCCATCCCTAGGGAGGACCCTGGGGGGGTCTTTGGAGAGGGCAGGGCCTGGGTGTCCTCCCTTCCTGCCCGCTTTACTTCTCCCTTCCCCGCAGAGTGACTCCACCCACAGCCTCACTCAGGACTTTGGAAAATCAGACTCAGTTTCCCAACTGTTCCCCCGGCATTTGAAGTCCAGGGCTAGTTTTGACCCCACTCTGTTGGTATTTGATATGTGATTGCTGTGAATGTGCTATTACGTGCCTGTAATAGTGGATATGTGTGTGATTTGTTGTGTGTATAACATGATGTATGTTATATGGTATGTGGAGGGGGGCTGGGACAGAGTAGAAGGATGTTTGCCTGGCTGGTGGCAGGGCATGAGGTCACAGGGGACAGGACCAAACCCCCTCAAGCCCCCAGGGACAGTGCAGGCCTCCCCGGGCCATCCTTGGTCTTGCCCCAGTGGCTGCCAGCTGAAGCCACTTGCTCGGGCAGAGTCTGGAGCGTCTCAGGCTCCTGCCATCTGTGCTGGCCACGGCTCCTGCCCACGGGGGCACACTGCATCCATCTTAATTAAATTGGGCTGCCACGCTGGTGAGATAAGCCAGGAAGCCCCTGCAGCCCCCATTCTGGAGCAGGAGATTCTCTGGGGCAGCACCTGCCTCTCCACCTTGGCCCCACATCCCCCAGGCTGTGTCTAGGGAGAGCCAGGCCTAGCATCTCCTCCAGAGAAAGCTGGGGTCTGGGGGGGTGCCTCAGCTTCCGGAGTGTTTATGTCTTCTCTTTGCCGCGGAATGGTGGGGACTATGGGCAGGGGCAGCATAACCTTGACAGGGTCCCTTCCATGCCCTTGAGCTTGCCAGCTTATTACCAAGCCTGTGCTGTGGGCCCCGAGTTCCTGACAGACAGCTGAATCCCAGGCAGGAAGTGTCCTGGCACAAAGAAAGACCCCCATTCTTGGCCAGTCCAGGGTCCGGCTGCCGGCTTTGGCCTTCGGGGCATAACGGGACAGAGCAGGGATGAATGTGATGCTCTGTGCAGAGACAGAAGGAATATTAAACTGCAGAGCTGTCCCAGGCCACTGAGTCAAGGCCATGGGCACAGAGGCCAGGAGCTAGGTGGGAATCCCAGCACTCCCGCTGGCCGTGCTGTGGCCTCCGGTCAGGTGTCTCCAAGCCTCTACTTCCCCATCTGAAAAATGGAGCGTCTTTGGCCCCACCCCAGGGTTGGCACATAGTAAGCCCCTGTAAATTAGTATTGGAAAGTCAGCATGAGAGAAACTAAGTAGAATATAACGTGACAAAGCACGGGAAGTGAGGTCTGAACAGAGTGCCACGCTTTGCCTCAGGGACCAATTAATTCTGCAAGGAGGGCGCGGGAGGTGAGGAGGGTCAGGGGAGCCTTTGAGGGGACCCGGCATGCGGGCCGGGCCGTGCAGAACAGGTGGGAAGCCATGTTTCACAGCGACAAGCTGGCCTCACTGGGAGTTTTTTTAAGTTGCTTATTTATTTAAAATAAGGCATGAAGTGGTGCTCTGTTTCCTTAAGTCTTGGGGCTTTGATTTGTGAAAATCTGCCAGCTGCTTCCATCACCCTCGTCTCCGCAAGCCAGTCAAAGCTCTTTCTTCATCCCTTCTGCTGCCAGGAGGGCCTGGAGGAGCCTGGCCCCCTGGCTGTCCCTGGGCCACCGCTCGGAGTCAGTGATTTAGAGACCGCCTTGATGGACTAGCAAGCAGGGGGGCCGAGGGACGCCGACTGCCTTGTGGGAAGTGATCTGACGCTGAATTGTCTCCGTAAATCGCTTTACCTGTCACTTCTGATTTAAAGGTGTTTACTGAGGCTGGGCCTCCACAACTACCTTCAGCAGCAGCCTCTTCACAGTGGGCAAGGAGGGTGGGTGGAAACCTGTGAGCCACAGAAGACTCCCCGGTCTCTGGCCCCTGGGGAGCACCGGTGAGACCAGCCATTCCCTCCATGCCGACCACTTGGCATCCCCGCAAAGCAGGCAGGACTCTGATCCCCATTTTCAGTGATCAAACTGAGGCTCAAGAAGGAGATAACATGCCCCAGCTCGGCAGGTGACTGAATCAGAATTCAAACTCATGTGTAGCCTTTCATTCATTCGATCGGCAGGCGTACATGGCAGGCCTGTTGTGCACCAGGCATTGGGGTAGGTCCTGGGCTACAGAAGACTCCATCTCAATTCCCAAATGCAGAGTGAAAAATATGAATGGAAGGGACAGCAAAGTGCATGAGGGATGGGAATCACACCTGCAAGGATGGGAGGCAATCTGGAGGGCTGCCTGGAGGAGGCAGTACTTGAGCTGAGAAGTAGGGATCTGAGTTAGATGTTGGACAAGTACATTCTAAGGGGAGAGAGGGAGAGCACTGGCAGGGAGAGTGAGGCGGGTGGGACTCAGGGGAAGCTCTGGGGGGCTTGGAATGAGCCGTGGTGGGTCCTGAGCTGAGGGTCTCCCTCTAGGTCTAGGCTGTATCCATACCCCATGCTACCTCTCCTAGCCTCCTGGTGTTACTATATCAGCCCCACGGTGTCAATGGGAAACTGAGGTTCAGAGACTTGAAACAACTTACCTAAGGCCACACAGCTAAGCAGTAGTGGCATAGGTAGGGATGGTTTGCCAGACTAAAGAGCCTCCAGGAAATCCCCACCCCCACTTTTTTTGTGGGTAGCTGGGAATACCTTCTCTTTGTTCCCTTTTCTGGTTTAAAATTTTGGGTCCCCAGAGTGGGTCTGCTGTCATCTGTCCTCACTACAGGGAAACAGAGAAGCGGGATGGGGACTGGGTGGTCAGTGCAGAAAAGATGGGTCTGGGTTCATTGGCCGCATGAGGCCTTGTGGTGGGCTCCTGCTCCTGTGGCTGCTTGGTCGTCCTGTGCCCCAGTCCCTGCCCTGAGCACCCCACCAAGCCCTGCTCCTGGGTGGGGGTAGTGTGTTACTGTGTGTTCCCTCTGGGCCAGCGGCTGCCCCCACACTGGACATATCACCTCACTCCTGAGGCAGGCAATAATATTCCCCCAGTTTACAGATGAGGAGACTGAGGAACTTATGGGACCACAGTGCTGGGTAAAAGGCCGAGCCAGGAATCAAACCCTCATCTTTCAAACTTGGGTTTGAGAGGGATGCCGTCACGGTTTGCTTTTTCAGAAGTTCCCTCTGGGTCCAGTCTAGGGGTGGGGGGCTGAGTGGATTGGGAGGCCAACAGGGAGGCCTGGGGTGCAGGTAGCTCCCTCCCCACATTAGAAAGCCTGGGACACCAAAGACTGTGTCAAGGCCTGATTTCCACCACTGCAGGGGGAGGGAGGCTCATTTCCACAAGGTCGAGAAGCGGTTACATAAATTCATAAATGATGGATCCCTCCTGAATTATTGAGATTCCCTCAAGGGCTCGCAGGGCCTGGGCCAGTGAGCGGAGCTCTGGCCGATGGGCGGGACTCGAGGATCCTGGAAGGTCCTTCCGCCCCAAGGTCTTCTCCCAAGTTTCCCTTTATTAGCCAGATTGTTCCTGTCCTTCCATAGGGAACGTGACAGTGGGCAGTGGACCTTGGACCCAGTGATCTTTTGTTCTGACGCTCAGTAAATGTGTGTTGAACGAATGAGTGATCAGATGTCCTTGAGAGTTGGTCAGACAGCAGGAAGGACTGGATGAACCAGTAATCCCCTCTGGGCCCCCTCCTACCCCAGCGCAGACCCCACGCAGTCTCTCTTGGTTGGTCATAGAAGCCAAGTCTGGAAGGGACTAAAACATCAATCACGCAGGTGAGGACAGTGGCAGACTGCTGCTTGTGAGGTTCCTGGCTCAGTGTGAGGCTCAGTGACCCAGTGCCTGCCGCCAAGGCATTTACAGTCTTGTAGGGAAGACAGGGGAGCATCTGAAGCCCAGAGAGGGACGGTGACCTGCTCAGGGTCACATAGCAGGGAAGTGGCAAAGCAGGCCTTCCTCACTCCCAGCACTGCCCTTTCTCCTGGGCCTTTTTCTCCCCATCACAGCACACACATGGTCAGGAAACGCGGGTAGGGCTTGGGCTCCGCTGCCCGCCACCCCCTGCTGAGGGGCCCTGAGCCCTTTCTGTCCGGCTCACCTCGTCCTTGAGGCTGCCAGCCTTCAGCACCCACACCAGCGTGCCGGCCTGTGTCCCTGACGTGCTCTCCACCCCAAGCACTGAGCTGAGGAGCCTGGAGCTCGTGGGAATGTGTGTGTTTTGAAATTAATGGGGACCATTAAATTGGCCAAGCATGAAAAGGGCTGGGTCTGCAGCCCTTGGATCGCTCTCCCGGAATAATCCTCCAGTGCCTTGGCAAAGGGCTGCCCAGCCCGCTTCGGGCCTCCCCAGGAGGCTGTGTCGTGCCCACCGTTGAACGCATGGGTACCCTGTGTCCCTAGGAGGTGAAGGGGGTCTGGCGCAGCATGTGAAAGCCATAGAGTCCCCCCAGGAACTGGGGTCCCCTTCCCTCCCTGTCAACACAAAGCTCTGTGCAGACAGTGCTGTTTGTGGGGGCGTTGAGATGAATCTGCTCTCTCCAGACCCCTAGGGTGGGCTTACACACACACCAGAGCTTGGCTCCGGGGACTCCTGTGTGGGACCTGCCCTGGTCCCAACTTGGGGTGGCCTCTAGGACATAACATGACCTAAAAGAGAGTGAAAGTATCCAGCCCCCGCTCCTCACCTCCCAGTCTCCAAACAGCCCCACCCGCTCTCGAGTCTCCATTACAGGACATTGAAATTGGGAGTTGGAGTCCTGGGTGTGAGTCCTGGCTCCGCTGTGCGCCAGCTGTGTGTGGCCTCAGGCAAGCCCCTTCACCTTTTTGAGCCTCGGTTTTCTTGTCTGTAAAACGCGGATAAAAGTGCATTGGGGGCTTCCCTGGTGGCACAGTGGTTAAGAATCTGCCTGCCAATGCAGGGGACACAAGTTTGATCCCTGGTCCAGGAAGATCTCACATGCCGCGGAGCAACTAAGCCTGTGGGCCACAACTACTGAGCCTGTGCTCTAGAGCCCGCGAGCCACAACTACTGAAGCCCACGTGCCACAACTACTGAAGCCCACACACTGCAACTACTGAAGCCCGTGAACCTAGAGCCCGTGCTCTGCAGCAAGAGAAGCCACTGCAATGAGAAGCCCGCTCACTGCAACGAAGAGTAGCCCCCCCCCCCGCCACAACTAGAGAGGGCCTGTGCGCAGCAATGAAGACCCAGTGCAGCCCCCCCCACAAAAAAAATATGCATTAGAACCCACGTCCTGGGTCATTGTGACTTTTTTTTGTTTTTTAAATATTTATTTATTTTGGCTGAGCCAGGTCTTAGGTGCAGCACGCAGGATCTTCGTTGCCACGTGCAGGAGATTTAGCTGAGGTGTGCGGGCTCTAGTTCCCTGACCAGGGATGGAACCTGGGCCCCCTGCATTGGGAGTAAAGAGTCTTAACCACTGGACCACCGGGAAGTCCCTCATCGTGAGTCTGAGAGGAGACAGTTCGCTCAGCACAGTGACGTCTGGGATAGAGGAAACCCAAGAAATGCCAGCTCTGGGCCTCCTGCTGTTGTTGCTTCTCTGGGAGGGCAGCTCAGACCCGTGGAACCAGGACTGCTGTGCACCAGCCCTCAGTAGGGCTGTGTCAGGGGATGTCGAGGGCACCACCTTCCTGTCCTCCCTGTGGTGAGCTGAGCACTTGCTGGGCCCGGGGAGGTGAGGAGGGACCTTCCTGACCCCCAGTCTTTTGGATTTGGGGTCTCTTGACCATGAGCACGCAGGGCAGGAGGGCTAGACCCCCTCCCCTCTGTGGCAGGGCTGTCAGTGTCGGCTCTGCCTTCTGTCGGGAATGGTGTGTGTGTCACATGGGAACAGCCCAGGACGGGGGATGTTCCCTCTCCCCAGGGGGCCAGGAGGTGGGGTGTTGCCTGAAGCTCTCCTTCAGAGCTTGACTACCTCGCCTCAGCTGGCAGACCTGAAGCCACCTGTAGCCTCCAGCCCTCCCTTCCCCTCCCCTCCTCGGGGTCTTCTTGCATTTCAGAAGCTCACCTTCGGGGCTCATTTATTTATTTCGCAAATTATTTCTACTCATGTTTCCTCAGGCCCTGCTGGCAGCCGTGTTTCACGTGGGTGCAGTGACTGCATCACGGGTTCCTTTTCTCTGCAATCTTTTTTTTTTTTTTTTGACCACGCTGAGCAGCTTGTAGGATCTTGGTTTCCCCAACCAGGGATCAAACCCACGCCCTCGTCAGTGAATGTGAGGAGTCCTAACTACTGGACTACCAGGGAATCTTCCCCCTGTAATCTTGACTGATCACTTATGGAAGGGGTGCAGCTGTCCTGGGGGGTCCTGGAGCCAGGCCTGGGCTGGAAGCCCCCCACCGGTGTGGCACGGGCTGGCCTCAGAGCCGGCTCACAAAACATTGATAGATTGGGGTACAAACTGGTTCCACTAGCTGCTTCTCCGGGCCTCAGTTTCCACACGTGCACCTTATGGGAGGATGAGAGGAAAAAATGAGTTAGTGTCTGCAATGCCTTGCGCACTGGAGGGGCTCGGTAAATGCTAAGTACTGTTCTTATTAGTGAAGTATCTCACTGCACCACCCACTAGACCGGAGTCCCTGGAGGGCAGGGGCAGGGTCCACTGACCCCTGGTCTCCAGCCCTGGACAGGGCTGGCACGTGGCCGGTGCCCATCCGTGGTGGGGGCCATCCAAGAATGTCTGCACAGCAGTTCCCTAGGAGGGACACAAAAGGACAGGAACTAACAACTCATCTCTGCCGAGGACCGCTGGGTGAAAGCAGGCTGCCCAGTGGGCACAGTGGCAGGAACTCCTGCTGCCTGCACATCAGGCAGGGGAGGGGCCACAAATATTTATGTCCTTGTGGCAGTGTCAGGAGCCAGTGAGGACTTGGGAACCAGGAGCTTGGGCTGCAGCCTCCAGGGAGGACAGCTACTGGGTGTGGACCCGGGTTTGACAGTGAGCCCGGATGGCCCTGAGAGGGTGGCAGCGGGGGGTGGACATGGCTGGCTGGCATCCCCCGCTTTGGTTCATTAAAACCCCATCAGCCGAACCCCACACCCAGCGGCAACAAGTGGTCCTGTACAGCGGTACCCACCCTCCTCCTCCCCCACGCTGCTGTCTCCCCCTCTTCGGACATTGTAATTGCCATAAAAATAGGAGCTTAGCTGCGGTGGCTGTGTAGCATGTGGGAAGAGAGAGGCCCGGCTGTCAGCCGTCCCCCTACCAGCAGGGCTCGAGTCTGTTTTATTATTGCCGCCTGGCTGTATTTCACGTAGGTTTAAGCATCATCAAACGCCACATCCCTTTTGAAAAGCAAGAGCTACCTTGCTGAGGATGTTGAGGAGAAACAGGAACATTAAAATCTACGAAGCAAATGGCCCAGAATTGACATTAGTGACGGGAGCCTTACAGCTCTGTCAAAGGAGCTAAGGCCTGCTTGGCAGCTGGTGGGGAACTTTCTAGTGAGGCTCACGGGTCATGCAAAGGTGGGGCAGGTTGTGGCTGAAGCTTTGGGGTTTGACAGGGAGGGGACCAGAGTGTTGGTGATGGAATTCTGTGGGTTACCTGACCACCTCTTGGCCTCCCCGGCCTTGACCTTGACTCAGCCTCATCTCCCTCCTAACAAGGCAGATGAGAGCCCCCACTGGTGCTTAGAATAGGGTGCTGGGCTCTGGGGCTCAGGGGGTGGGAGTGGGGGCATGTTAGGGGCCAGGGCTGCTGTGGCCACTTAGGAGCTCTTGTGACCTTGACCAGGATACACCTCCCCTCTGAGCCTCGGTTTTCTCGTCTGTAAACCTGGGAGGGTGCTGCCCCCTCCGAAGGTGGTTTGGAGGACGGAGATGCATGCAAATGCCTGGCAAGTCACTGGAACTCAATAAATGGTGACTGTTATCACTGAGCAAGTGGGCATTTGAGCTGGAATTGATTTTTAAAAAATGTTTAACCTACCTGTTCCCATTGAAAAACATATAATAAAACCGGGGAAGGGTTAAAACAGGAATAAAAAGAAACAAGTGACAAGGAGGACACTGACCTGGGCATCCAATAAGAATGTGCCCTGTGCTTTTGGCCACACCTGGAACCCTTTGGCCTGGATGCTCTTTGCACATGCTTTCTGACCTGCTGGCCTCTTGCCTGGTTCCTGGGTCTGCTCAGCCCTACCTCCTGCCTTGGGATGCTGATGTCTGGTCTACTGAGGGACCATGCCCTTGTATTTTATGATCTTGGTGGCTGCTTGGGCAGCTTGGCTCCTGGCACTTACCTTGGCCCTGCCCAGAAGACACCTCAAAGGTAGGCCATTGTAACAAGTCTATTGCAACTAAATATGAAAAGTGGCCTTGAGCTTCCTGGCAGCCATAGCAAAAAGGGAAACAAGATTTTTAGGTTCTGTAACTCTAAACTTGGAAATCCATTTATATTTCAGCTTAATGCCTCTTTCTCTTTCTTTCTACTCTGTCCCTTTTCCCTCCATCACCCTTACCAACTCTATTACCCCTACAGATGCTTCAGCCCTTGCTCCAGAGCACCATCTCTAAGTGCTTTGCCCCGGATGTGGGAGGCCCCTCTGCCCTCTCTTTTGTCGCTGTCCATACCCTTGTCAGCAACCTGGCCTCTGGGCCTCTTGCCTTGTGCAGGCCCACTGGGTCCGCCACTGTGATTTCTCTCAGATGAGCCAGTGACTAATAAGGGTTGCCCCCGGTCGGGGGGCAGCAAAATCTTTCCCTTCTTAATATCGGAGTTTAAAAATGTGTCACCATCAATTTGAAGAAAAGACTTGTTCCTGCTGAGAAAAGCGGCCTGGAGATTTGTCTCGCCTTAGGAATCACACAGGCAGCTGCATAAATTCCAGAGCCACAGAGGCTCTCCATGCAAATGCCACCTCTCAGCTCCACAGCCAGCCTGGAGAGGCCCTTGGAGCCCACCCCAAGTTCCCATGGGCTGGCACCCCACCTCCCCACCTCTTGTGCTCCCACAGAGATTCTGGGGGCCCCTTGGCGGGAGGCGTCCTTGGTTAGAAGATACTCACTTCTCTCCACCTCTTTGTGGTTAAGCCGGAGGCTGAGCTTGCGGCTAATTCCATGTCACTGATGTGCTTTGATCCTGGAGGAGAAGGAGGAGGAGTGACTTCTGAGAGGGGGTCCCCACAGTCCCCAGGGTGGGGGGGGGTCCCTCCCTTACCCTTGTCTGTGGATCTGTTGGCTGCACAATGGATTTGCCCTGAGGGTGGGATTTTTAGGGCCTGGATGCCCTGTCCTCCAACCCTGTTTCATCCTTGTCTGGAAGGGACTGTTGGGGTCATTTTGACTACCCACTGTCTCCAGACAGGCCCCCTCCCCTCTGGCTGGCAGGCCTGCCCCTGGCACTTTGCCCTCAGACCTGGCCCAGCCTCCTGCCCCACAGACCCAGACCTTGGCCCCCTCCTCTTCCAGCCGTTCTCTGAGCCCAGGAAAATCATCATAACAATGACCTGGCTTTTAGTATTCCTGCTTTTCAGGTTGGGAAGCAGTGGTGCTGGGATATTAAGTGACTTGTCTCCAGACAGTCCGGAAACTTGAAGCAGACCCTGGGTACTTTCCCCTATGTCACTTCACCTTTGAATGAATGAGTGAGTGAGTGAATGAATGAATGAATGAGGGGGAGTGGTCTCACGGCGACCACTCGTAGTTCTAGGTGTCTGGTGAGCGGGCGTGGTGTCAGCCCAGGATGGGGGTATTTGGAGAGCTTGGGGGAGGTCAGGGCACCCCCCCTTCTGTCATGCAGAGGTCATTGTGGCCACCTTTTTGGAGGTGTTGTTTGTCCTCCCGGGAGGCTCACCCAGGCATGGCGCAGAGCAGGGGGGTCACCTTGGCTGGCACCAGGTGGCCTGCAGTCTGCAGTCTGACTCTTCTGCCAGGAGCTTAGTGGCGGGTGGGAGGGGGGTGGTCACAGGGTGCCAGTGAGCCCTCCCTGGTTTTGGGGAGCCAGTGCGGCTGGGCTCAGGGTAGTCGGAAAAGATAAGCGGGAAGTTTGCAGCCTCCCTGGCTGCCGTGGCCCCGTCGGAACACGTGCTGAGCGGTCATTTACCACCTGGTGCCAGGGAGTTCTGTGGGCTGGTCCCCGCGTCTGCCACCCCAGCTACTGAAAGGGCCCCGCGAGGACTCTCGGCAGCCATTACTCCGAGAAAGGAGGGTTGTTTTTTTGTTCCTGGCTCCCTAAATGTTGTTGCTGTTACAGGCTTTGGAAATCAGTTTTATGGCCTGCATTGTTTGTCTGCTGAAATGTGGAAAGCACTGGAGGGGAATGAACCATAGGTTTGCTTCTAGCCCTGAAAGGTCAGGTGGCTGAGGGTGAAGGGGCAGGGCTCACATGTGTCCTCCACGCCTGGGTCACTCTTTGGGGACTGTCATAGCTGGAAGGGGGGGCAGGGATGGTGTGCACCAGAGGGTGCCCTGGAATTCTGTTGGGAGGGTCAGCCTGAGGCTTTGGGACTTGCCTCTTTTGTCGGCTGGGTCCCGCTGAACTGGGCTGGGATGGTCATCCCTTCTTCCTGGATGCCCAGCTATACCAGCTGGCTCCCCTCAGGTGCCATCCGGGGCACCCTGCCAGCTACTGGCAGTGTAGACTTCTCAGTGCAGTACAAAATAAGCCTGGGTTTTGCCAGCTGAGATGCAGGCCTGGCAGGGGCTCCCACCTGCAGAAGGTGCTTCATCTTTGAGCAGAGTTGGCCCCCTGGGAGCTGGGCAGGGTGTACAGATGCAGTGGGAGCATTCAGAAGCCCACACAAATCCTCCCCGCTTTCCTGGGCCTGAGGACCCTCAAGGGAGGCCCTGAGCGTCTGCCCCGGGCGAAGGCTCCTTCTCTACTTCTCTCTCGATATGCGAAGTGCTCCTACAAATCAGTAAGAAAAGTGGGCAGAAGATGTGGACAGGCAATTCCCGGTTGGAGAAGAACAAATGGCCAGTAAACAAGTGAAAAGATGCAGAACTTCGCCAGCAATCAGAAAAAGCCTAATCGAAACAAGAGACATCATTCTCCACGGCTGGAGAAGAGGCAAAGGCTGGAAATAATGATATGCACAGGCGTGGTGCTGGAAACAGGCCTTTGCTGGGCTCACCATTGCACTGCAGCTCGCACCAACCAGCACACAGTAAGTGCTTGGAAATACTTGCTTTATCCCAGAAAACACAAAGAACTCCTCCTTGTTCACAGGGAGTCTCCGCAGGGCCACTGCTGCCTTTGTGGCCCCTGGTTTGCCACACCCTCTGCTGGGGGTGCTCCTGGGGGGTTTGGCCTCATTCCCACCCTCAGCGTCCTGGCCCCAGGGATTCACACGCTTCCTTGGCTGTGGTCTTTCTGGGCCTGGCCTCTTGTGGGGTGGATGCCATTTCCTGCTGCTGGACAGTGCCTCTGGGTTTCAGCTGTCTCTGCAACCTCATGGCTGGTGCCTGGGCTGCACTGCACAACGGGGGTGGGGGGTGGTGTTCATAGAGGCCACGATGGAGATGGGGGCCCCCAGAGTTGGGCAGCCCTGGCTGGTATCATGGCCTCTTCCAGCACCCCAGGGAATCCTCGATTTAGGGAAGGTCTTGCCCTAATAGTGACCTTGGTTCCCCAGGCATCGTGACTGGCTCACCCTCATCGTCCGGCCGCAGAACCTGTCCTGCCGTTTCTGGTTCCCTCTCCCACCCTCTCCCATTCCCGCCCAACTAAATGATTTGGGGGCTCATAACTGCGCGTTCTCTCTCACCTCCTGGTCTTCGCTTGGGCTCTCCCTGCTGCCTGGAGCACCTTCTCCTCCCACTTCCACTTGGCTGACTCTGGTCAGGCGCCAGTCCCCGGCTTAGATGTCATTTCCTCCAGGCACCTGGCCCAACCTGGGTTAGGCATCCCTCCCATGTGCCCCAGAGCACAACCATTCATTCATTCAGCAGGTGCTGGGCTCTGAGGCTGCAAGGGCGAGCACGGGAGATGTGGTCCGGGCAGCCAGGACACCCGGGGGAGCGACATGGCCACCTGCAGCCCTTGGTCCTGGAGGCAGACCTGTCTGGAGGGTCAGGAAGGGGGAGCCCAGGGGAGCATCCCAGACAGGGGCTGAGGTGGCGCCCTGGGGGTGGCTCAGCTTCTTGCCCCGGGAGCAGGGAAGCCAGAGGGAGACTGGGGTGGGTGGTGGCTGCTCGCAGGAGCCCAGTCGCCTTCTGTTGCCTGCCCCAAGGGGGCAGCCCTTATCTGTAGAGCCTAGCGTGGCCCGGCCACAGCAGAGCTGCCTTTGATGTGGAGCTCAATGGGGAGAGCACAAGTCCTATGTCAAAGGGCTTCAGTCCCGAGGAATCTGGGTCTCCAAGTCCTGGAATCCTCCTGCCCCTCATCTGCCTCCCTGGACAAAGCCAGTCAGCAGGAGAGCCCAGGCCTGGGGGAGAGCTCAGCCTGGAACTCGGCTCCTGGGATCCCTGGCAGCCTCTTCTCTTGGCTCTGTCCTCCCTGTCCTTCTACTCCCAAGACCCAGCCTCCTGCCCACCTTCTCTTTCTGGACGCCCCCAGACTGAGGAGGACACAGTCCTCCTTCCTTCATTCAGAGAGTATGAAATGATGAAGGCCCAATCCCTGCCTCTAAAAGACACTCAGTGTATAGTGGGACTAGTGGGTACAGCACAGGGTGTAAGTGCCTAGTAGGGGAATCCAAGGTGCTGTGGGCCGATCTGGGAAGGCTTCCTGGAGGAGGCCTACCTGGGGAGGCTTACTTCCCTGCAGCGATTTCTGGTGGGGATGTACCTGTGCCTTTCACTTCAGGTTCACAGACCCCAATCAGGCTGTCTCCCTGGCCAGGACCTAGCTAACCTCTGTCACCGTGGCCTTGGACAAGCACCTTAGTCCTGGGCCTCAGTTTACTTGCTTGAAAAGAGGGATGATTGAGGATGGAATGCAGTGACAGGTGTCTGGTGCCTGGCACCACCGAGCTGCACTACCTTGCCTCTCACAGATGGGTGCCCCTTTAGGAAAGCCCCCCTAATTATGAAGCACCAGATCTGGGCCATCACATGAGAAGGAGGCACATTCATTAGTAGACTTCAGGCACACAGCCCGGCCATGCCAAGCGTCTCTCCGTGCCAGCTTCCCAGGGACGAAGGTCTCACTGAAAGCACATCTCCTGTGTCTTCCTGGTGACAGGTTCCATCTGCCAGCACCTGGGGAGCCACCATCCCTGGTGACAGCCCCTCAGCCCTTCACCCGGGCTTGTAATCTCAGCTCTAAGGGACTGCAGTCCCTTTCTCTGGCCCACCACAGCTAATCCATTTGCCAGGGCCCCCATCCAAGAGAAAGCTAATTAAAGCATTTCTGCTTTTGGCTCAGCCTGGACTTTGAAGATTCCCTTTGGTCTTCCTGGAGTATCTGAAAACAGGTGGAGAAAGGGGGCCTCAGAAATGGTGTCGGATAAGCCCCCGGAGCCTCAGTAATAGGCTTAATCCCCCCAAAGCCAGCAGGCGTCAAACAGTCCTCCGCCCAGTGCTGCTGAGAAGGTGCTCAAGGCTTGTGACCCTGTGGGCCCCAGACTGCACGGCTCCCTGTCCCTGGCTTTCTGTGCATGTGAGGCTGTGCGTTCCCCAAGAGGGTCAAGGCCGTGGAAGGTCAGGGCACGGGTCCCTCACCGCACGACCTGCAAAGCAGTGAGAAGTACTGTGGCACTGAACCTCCTTGTCTGTGACGTGGAAGCCCCACTTCAGGGGTAGCTGCAGCGGCTGGCACGGAGCAGATGCCCGGTCAGGTGGGCACACTTCCTCCCTGCCCCTCCCTCCGGTACCCCCCATGCCAGCATTGTTTCTTTCAAGAGCTTGTTTGCCTTTTAGAGATTGTAATCAACCAACCACAAATATTTATTCGACACTTACCAGCAACATGTGCAGTCCACAGGACAGGGGTCTTTGGGGTCTCGCTCACTGCTGTGTCGGGACCTGGCACACAGTAGGTGCTCAATAAAGACTTGTTGATTGTGTGGTTGGTGGACAGGTCCTGAAAGAGGTAGCCTCTGCTCTCACAGAGCTTACACTATTGCTGCCTTCAGAAAACACCCGCAGGGTCTTTGGGGGATCACTGAGCCCCTAAATGTGGGGTCGTGGGGGGATCTTAGAGCCGGTCCTCCTTGTCACTCTGAGCCAAGCCTGGTGTAACCCAGGAGGGAATCTGCTGCCACACCAGCCTCCACCCTCACCCCCTCCCAGGCCCCTGCTCCCCCATTTTCATCACAGTACTGGGGGTGCAGGGAGCATTTAGACCCGCAGCTCCCTGTGCAGGGACGTTGGACCTGCATCACGGAAATAAAAATGATAAAAACCTGCCACTGAAGTCTGGGTGGCAGTAAATTACTTAACACCTGAAACAGGTTGAAATGTGGCCACTGTGGCTTTTAATAAGTCCAGCTCCGATGCTGCGGCTTCCATGGGGAGCCGGCTGGTCTCTCCCCGAGGCATCATTTCATCACGTCCCAGGCTTGGCAGCAGTGCAAATAAGATTTCACTTCCTCTGTAAGTCTCCGAGGTGGGGAGTGCCGGGTTTTCACTTGTGCTGTCAGTTAGCGGCTCGAGGGATCCGACTTCCTCTGCCTCGGGAGGAGAGGGTCCCTTGGAGGTGCTGGTACCGCACCTGGGGGCGGCAGGCCATGCAGAAGCAGGTGCTGACAAGAGGCCGAGGGGTGTGGAGGAGGGGAGGGGAGGCATCCAGCAGGTGGGCTGGAGGTGCCTGAGAGTGATGAGCAAGCTCCACCCACCCCTTCTTTTTTAAAAAAATTTATTTGGTTGCACTGGGTCTTAGCTGTGGCAGGCGGGCTCCTTAGTTGCAGCTCGCCAGCTCCTTAGTTGTGGCATGCAAACTCTTAGTTGCGGCATGCCTGTGGCATCTAGTTTCCCAACCAGGGATCGAATCCTGGCCCCCTGCGTTGGGAGCGCCACCAGGGAAGTCCCCACCCAGCCCTTCTGAGGCAGCATTTTGGGGCCGGCTAGGGACCTCAGATCCGACCAGGGCTTTGTATGCAGGGTGCTAAGAACTGGCCTCTGAATTTGGGTGTGGGGTGGGATTTGGGGTGTTAGGCCCTTCCCGGATTTGGTTGCTTCTTCAGGATGCTTGATGAGGGCAGGGACCCCTCCTAGGAAGTGGGAGCAGGAGGAGGGAAGCTTCTGGAACCTGGTGGTAACCAGGTAGGAGCAGCGTCCAGGGACGGGGATGGCGGCCACCCACTCTTCATTCCACTTGAACTGGAACTTCTAGTCCTGAGCCTGACCCGACAGGAGGAGTTGGACACGTGAAGCAGGGGCGCTGGACTTTGGCGTGCCGCTTGTCTGCTGAGCAGCTTATTCAGGGGACTTGCCCCGTACATATCCGTAACCTCAGCAATATGTGGGTCCTGAGATTTCTTTGGGAAGGAAAGGGCTGGGAACTGCTTGGCTGGAGTGGAGGCTGCAGCAGGAGGAGTCCCGGGTTTATGGGGAGACCACCCTGTCTCCCAGGGTCCATCTGAAGACGTGATAGGAAGACAGGGGCTCTTCATTGTCAGCCTGTTGCCTCCACCACCCAGAACTTGCACCCCCTTGAGGGGCCGGCCAGCTCTGCTTGCTCTCCTGTGAGGCTGGGCCTCACTAACGCTCAGACTGCCTCCTCCTCTTCAGAAAGGGTCAGTTCTGTTTGGAGGGTCTTCTTTCCATTGACCTGAAATACAGGTCCTTGGAACCTCCCCCATGGTTCCTGGTGATTTCCTCCTGTGGGGCCCAACCCTGTCTGGGCCTCCAGCCCCCCGGGCCACTTATTAAAACCTAAGATGCCCCTGTCCCCAGCCCTGTTCTCCACAAGCCGAAATTCCGGGTCAGCCTGAGAGCCCGTCTAGCAGGTTTCGGGAGCAGGCCGCAGACCTTGGGTGTGGTCGCGGTGGCTTGGAGAACAGGCCCTGTTCCGACGTCTCTCCTCTGTGCAGACCTGGGGGCACTTTGCTGTTGCAGAGACACCTGGGCCTCCTTGGGAGAAGTGCCTGCCAGCTCAGCACCTGTACCTGGGGGCCAGGGATGCTGGATAAACCCCGGGGGCGCCAGGGATGGGGCCTGCACTCCCCGGACAAGTGGGGGGGGGAAGCAGTGTTCTCACGGAGGCCCCCGGCACACATCAGCAGCGTCGGTGCTGTTGTGGGGGGATAAATGAGAGCAGCGAGCTGTCATCATGCGTAGGCTTTCCAGAGGCACAGGGGGTGGGTGGTGGAGCCTGTGGGTCTCACCCAGTTCTGAGGGACTCCAAGGCCCTGCCCGAGGAGCCCCCAGGACAGGCGTTAATCCAGTGGTTCCCAAACGCGTGTGACCATGAGCCCTTCCTGGGCAGAACTTCTGTTAGCCCTAGGGGCTCAGGAGCACAGTCTGGGAAGCCAGCCCCCCTGCTCCGCTCCGGCTTGAAGAGAGTGGCCGGGGCGCCTGGTCTGTGGTGCTGCTGCCAGTGTGCGGAGGGTCAGGGGAGCTGGGTCAGCCCCGTCCGAGGCTCCCCCTGCCTGGAGGGCTGGGAGGAGTAGAGACTGCCTCACAACTGGGACGCCAGGGCTGCTGCTCTTGGAAAGTCATCCTCCTTGGGCCCAGCATTGCTAGATTGATCTGTTGGTGGATTGATTTGCTGGTGTTTACTGACTCCCTCCCTCCATTCACGTTTCCGGTGCCTCCTGCGTGCCAGGCCGGTGCCCTCTGGGATCTGAAGGGGTGGAAGGCAAGACCTGCTGGCCAGGGGCCCCTAGTGAGCGAGGTGCTGGAACCAGTTACCTCTCCAGGTGAGAACCAGCAGGTGGGCCCGGAGAGGGCAGCCTCTCCAGAGACAATGCCTGAGTTGAACCTTCAAGGACCCTCAAGGGCACCCGGCGGAGAAGTCAGCACAGACCCAGAGCCCGCTTGGGTAGGCAGGGACTGCTTGGGGAGTGAACTGTACTCGGTGTGGCCAGAGGTGGGGCCAGCAGATGGGTCCTGTGCTTATGGGGGAAGCGGAGTCTTCCAGAGGGGGACAGAATCGGCCTCGCCTTCGTGCCCCCTGCCTCAGAGCTTCTGGCAGGCCCTCTCCCTTGCTCTCCGAGTCCTTCTCATCTGAGGAAACACCCTCAGTGGAGACCTGGCTCCCAGAGAGCCTCCCCACCCTGATCTCGTCCGTGAGCCTCCTTCCCTCCCCCTCCATGAGGCTGGAAGGGTGCCCCAGCCCCAGCACATAGTAGGCGCTCAGTAAACATCTGCTGACTGGCTGGCTGATCAGGTTCTAGAAAGGTGAGTGTCAGGTGAGGAAGAGCAGGCAGCCCTCCTGAGCACCCACTGTGTGCTGGGCCCTAGGAAGCGTTTGAGGAAACAGACTCGGTCCTTTCCCCGAAGCCTATGTGGCGAGCCTGGCGAGCCGTCCTTTGGAATGATCTCTGAGCTGCTCCTGCCTCCAGGGGGCCGGTAGTGAGGACCAAGAGAAGAGGATGGGGGGGGCGAGGGGCACCTGTGGGGTCAGAGCACCCCGTGTCACCCCAGCCAGGCCACCTGCCACCAAGGCACATCCAGAAATAACTTTGCTTCCTTGGAATATAAGGAAAAGCTCATTAACCGGTATCCAGATGTGAAGTCAGATCTAAGGCAGAAGTAATGAGCTCTTATTTTATATGTTAAATTTAGCAGAAACTGCTATTGTTCTCATGGAAAATAATTTTTTTCCTTTTCCCCCTCTTTGGAGTGTGAGATATCGGGCTAGGCCTGGAGACTTGTGAATGTGGTGGGTGCGTCTGGGGGATGAGGGGTGTCGGAGGTGGCAGGACCCAGGCAAGGGGAGGAAGAGCCGTGTCCCCAGCACCCGTACGGTGCCGGTCTTATCTGGGTGCCCACATGGTTGCCGGAGCCTCTTACGAGATAATCCATGGCTCCGATTAATACATCTCCACACGGAAACCCTCTTGGAGTCTGCCTTTAGCGGGCAGTCGCCTTCCCCGGGGCCCGTGGGATGGGGCCAGAAGTCCCTTCTCCATCCTGCAGCAGAATCATTATTTGGGTTCCCATGGTGCCCAGGGAATATACTAACCCAGAGCTTCCATCCCTCCCAGCCACCACCTCTGTGCCAGTGGACCCTGAGAGTGGGGCTGACCCTCGGGGCGAAGCCTGGGGAGGGGGTGTGGGCAGCCAAGACCACGTGGGTGACAGACGCCGGCCCCCGGCACGCTGGGCCGCCGAGCTGAGAGTCAGCAGCCGAGAGGACTGTAAAAGTTAAATCTTTCTATTTATTTCAAGAAAGGACAAGGAAAGTGGACTTGGACATTTTATATGAAAACAGACAAACAGAAAATAGGACCAAATAGTTCATCACATTCATCTCAACACTGAAGTTTCAAGGCACCTACAAGAAGGAGGCCCAAGGGCGGTTTGCAGTGCACTTTGGTTTGTGTTCTTTTCGTGGTGGGTGTTTGTGTGTCTGGTGGTGAGGTTGGGAGGGAAGCGGGCGGGCCTGGGGCCAGGCCAAGCCAACCAGCCAGGCGTCGGATGGCAGCAGGCAGCAGTGGGGCTGGTCCCATCGCTCAGACCCCCGAGATTGCTTTGCCCTTCAGAGAAAAAGGAAGAAGACGAGGAGCAGGTGGCCAGATGGCCCCACTGGGCTGATTCTGCAGGTAGGAAAGGGCAGGGGCTCAAGGAAGGCCACGGGTGCCCCTAGCAGGGGTTCCTCAGTTGGCAGAAGGGACCTTGTTCACAGCCCCGTCCTCCCCATGCCATTGGCTGGCCAGGCATCCACCTTCTGCAGCAGACCCTCCATTCACCAGGGTCTGGCTAAGGACCCCTCCCTGCTCTCTTCCTCCCCAGGCACCAGGGATGGACTCTGCTGAGAACAGCGCTGGGTGGCCCCCGAGCGAGCGCGTTAGCACTCCACACCTCACCAGATACAGTAACCTTTGAACACTGGGAAGGGGAATTGCTGTTGGTGGCTGTTAAAAACACTTGCTCCACAGGGCTCATGCATGGGGTTTCTTCTAGTTTACTTTTCTCCTTTGCCTCTCCGTTCACACCCGCCTTGTGACATTCATAATTAGGGGGGCGTCCGCTCCAGCCAGCAGAGTCGCACAACTGCACTGTCTCTCTGGCTTGCAGCCCTGCAGCTGTCCCCAACCTTCAACCCCATGTCCCCGCTCCTCTCCCTCTCAGATGGCAAACCTCTATAAACACTGGGTCCTTCTGTCCTCCCCACGGCTCTCGGCGTCTCTTCAGGAGCTGGATGCCAGGTGGGCATCTCAGCTGAGGCCGCTGGCATGCAGGCAGGTGGTGTTCTGGGTCGGGTAAAAATATCTAAGCCCGTTTCCGAGTTTTGTGTGTGTCTTCCTCCTGGGTACGCAGAACCTTTTGAAAACGGGACCAGCCAGAGGTGGGTGGTTTCTGGGAACCCCTCTGCAAGCATGTCCTTTGCACAGGGCAGGTGAGAGGCGCCCTGGACATTGGCTCCTGGGAGATGAGCAAGTGGCAGTCCCGTGTCTGCTGTGGCTTTGATGTTTGGCTCCTGTTGCATTTGTTTTCCTCCGTCTTGAGGCGAAAGCCTGGTTAGTTCCTCCAGGTGGGCGACTCGGGTGCGGGGACTCTCAACAGAAGCGTCAGACACGGGGGGTGGGGGGGGTGGGGCACCCAGTTCTCTGCCCCCCTCGTCACCCACCTGAGGCTTGGCTCGGAGAGGGGGAACCGGGTCACCCTGGCTGGTGGCCAGATCTCGCCAAGTGGCTGGATTTCCCCATCAGGCTCACAGCTGGTGATCGCGGGTCCGAGGGAGGGTGGAGTGAGATGCTTCAGGGAGAAGGAGCCCTTCCTGGGGCCAGACTGCCAGCAGGGTGGGTGCAGGATGAGAGGAAGGCCGCTGCCAACACACCCGCCTGGGCCCTTTGCACTGCGCCCCAGGGACGAGAGAGGAGGGAGGAAGAGATGAGTGACACCCCTGTGTGCCCCGCGCTGTGCTGGGCCTCGGTGACCCAGCGCGGAGGAGCACAGGGACCTGGCATCTTGCCCAAGCGGCCGTCAACCCTGACTGCTGTAAAAGAGATTTAGGGGTGGTGACAGCAAAGACGTTCCTGCAAGGACTCTCGGGCTTGGACTTTTGGGCCTTCAGGTGGGGGGTGGCGTGGGTGGGAGTGGGAAGGACAGGGGCCATGACACCGTGGTGGCTCCGATGGCCACAGTGCCTCAGGGACTGGCTTTGCCAGGAAGTGGGGGCCGGGTCAGCCCCCCACAGGACCCCCTGTGCCCTCAGTATGCCCACACTGCCCTCGCAGCACAGGTGGGAGGGGCAGTGACAGTGGTCTCAAAAAACCCCTGGCCTGCCGGCCTCTCCAGCGGGGAGCAAGGCAGCAGCTGCCCACCCACCGGCTGAAGATCTGCCCCGGGCATGATGTGCCCAGGGGAGACGTGGGGAAAGGTGGGCTTTGCCCCTGCAGCATGGAAGGTGGGGTGGGGTCTTGGGCAATCCTGGAAATCATATTAATGTGAGAAAAATGGGCCTGACCCCAGTGATAATAGAATTTCCGAAACTAGAGAAAAACAGTGTGTTAAAAATGCAAAGGGAGGGAGGAAGTAAAGGGAGGGAGAATCAAGAGCCACGGGAATCTTCTTGAGTGTTTTTAAAGAAGCAAATGTGGATATTTCAGGCAACTACTTGGAACATTTCAAAAGAAATGGTAAATGCTTAAAAATGTAAAGTGAAAAGTGCCCCAGGCCGCCGTCACCCTGGCTGGGGCGGGTGCATTGAGCCGGCAGCTGTAAGCATGCTGTCGGGAGAACGGCCCGTGGGATGGTGGTGGGAGCGCGGTGGGGCGCGGGTCCTGGCACTGAGGATGGCCAGGAGGCAGCCTGGGACCGGGAGCAGCAGTGCCTGCGAGGTGGCCCCCTAGCGGCCCCAAGGGAGCCAGCGCAGGTGGTGGGTCACCCTCTGTGCTCCCTGCCTGTCCAGACTCCTAGATGGAGCGGCGCGTGTCTGAACTTCCTCTCCCGGTGCCTCTTAGACACCGAGGATGCGGACCTTGCAGGCTGTCTGGTGGCAAAAGCGACTCTTTGAAGGGGCTGGGTGGCCTGGCTGTGAGATGGCCCTGACCTGCTCTTTCAGGGGACACTGGTCGTTTTGAGCAGTCTCTCGGTATCTTCCTTAAAGGGTCCTCGGGGATGGTAAAGTGAGAGTGGGAACCAGGGTCTTCTCCTCAAAGAACCAGGCGTTGTTGGCTTAGGCAGGAAAATATCTGCCACCTCCCCATCAAGTGCTTGAATGCGGCCAGTGACAAAGAGCTCACTGCCTGATTCTTTGGGCTGGGCCAGATTTCTCTTCCCTGACTTCAGTTTTCCCTTTACCGTTGGCCCCATTTCCATTTCACTGGCTGCAGGGAATGGATCAGACAGACGCACCCTGGAACAGAAAGGAAGCAGGACTCGTGGCTTTAGAGTCCTACTTGCGAAGGGACTAGCCCGGCCACTCCCCTAGCTTTTCACCCCGAAGGCAGATGGAATCTGGAGGGCAGGGGCAGAGTCTCTGCCTGGGGGCCAGGGCAGCTTCTGAGTGACCTGTGTGGGCCATGTAACCCCCCCACCTTGTCCCAGGGGCTGCGCACGGCACGGCACTCGGCACTCGATGGAGGCAGGACTGCTTCCCCGCCCGCCCCACCCCGAGCTCGAGCTCGAACCCAGGCTCTGTCCAACCAGCATATCCGGAGCCAGCGCTGGGGCACGCGTGGTGTCAGCCTTCAGAGACCCCAGCTCCCCACCAGCCAGGCCCAGAAAAATCCCTGCTTTGCCTTTGGCCACTGGGGGCAGGTTCAAAAAATGCGAAAAATCCCCCTTTCCCTTCACCTCCAAGGAGTTTAATCTCTCCTAATCAATTTAGCAGACTTGCTTGCTTGTAAACGGTAATGATTTTCATTTTTGAGCCTTTTTATCCCTCCTTAAGAAAAAAGATGCCTCCTCTGTCTGCATTCTAGAAGGCCTGTGCAGGGCTGTGAATTGCTTGTTAGCATTCACTCTGGCACAGATCCAGAGCCAGGCATCCGCTGCCTGTCACCTGCACTGAGCTGAGTGATGGGGGACATGGGCGTAGGGGACACCCCCAGCTGACCCCGCCTGAGCCCTGGCCCTGAGAGTGTGGTCTGGCCCTTGGGGCTCAGGCCGCCGTGCGCCCCGAGGCCCCTCCTTCCAGAAAATGCCCCAGCTCCCTCCTGGTTGCCTTTCCAGCTCCATTGCCCCCTGTCTGCCGCATCCAATTTTCCTTGTTGTATTTTTCATAAGTGCGAGGCTCCGAAGCCCCGTCCTCCCTGGCACATTCGGCAGGAAGCAGATTTCTGGAGTGGGTTGGCTTTGGGACCTGAGCTGCCATTGGAGGGGGGCGGCGATGTCCTCCCCTTGCTCCGCAGCTCTGAGGGGGTGAAGGAGGGAGGCTCAGAGGCAGTCCTGGCATGTTGCCCAGTCAGCCCCCTCAGACCCCCAGGATCCCTCACCTGGCCTGGGCCTCTGTCACCTGCCTTGGGCCAACCAGAACCTTCCAGAGTCAGCAGATGGTGGGGGAGCCCCCATTTGACTTCTGGAGCCCCCATCTTTTCTGGGTGAAGCTAGACCCGGCCTCAGCCCACCCCTACATTACAGAAGGGGAAACAGAGGCAGAGGCTGTGGATTCGCAAAACCTGCTTTCCCTGCGTCTCCCTGGAAGCTCTCCCTGACCTTTCTTACTCTACTCCTTGCTGGGGCTGGTGGGCTTCCCTGGACCCCTAGGGGAGGGGGGAGGATGCCCGGTGCCCATTGAGGAAGAAAGAGGCACAGGCAGGCATAAGCTTCGGACTTCGGGTGGGGAAGCCTGGGTCTCCCAGCCACTGTCACGTCCCCTGCCAGCGTCACCCAGAGCGGGAAGGAGCCGGTGCCCCAGTTCCTACCCCCAAACCCCAGAGGCCCCCTAGTCAGCCACGCAGCCGCCATGTTAATGGGAGGTGGTCCAGGAAGCAGGAGCCAGTTTAGAGAAGATGGAGGCTTCTGTGGGAGGCCGCAGGAAGAGGGAAGGAGAAAAGGGAAGAAAAGAAGCTTTTGATGCACATCATGTTTGCGGAATTGAGTATGACTAATTAATAGATTTTATTCTTAGTAATCTCTTAAGCATTCCATACGTTGGGCCCCACGCCTGAGCTGAGCTTACAAGAGGCCTCATTCGCAAAATGCAAATGACTCGCCTGGCCCTGCTGCCTTCTTTCCTTTTTTTTTTTTTCAGGGGAAATTTAAAGGAAAATTGCCATGTAATAGAAAAGAGATTTCAATCACTACATCTAATTACCACAAAGGGTAAACCACTTAACCAAAGAAGTCTCATGAGTTTTTTGTTTTTTTTTTTTAACTTGAAACCTGCCTTAAATGCTACAAAATACACTCATCAACGCTGAGGTCAATGAGGTTGTTCTGGCTAGTTAGAGGCTGCAAGGGTCAGGTTGGCCGCCCACAGGAGAGAGATTCTAGACAGAAGTGGTGGCCCAAGCCCTGTGTCCTCACGTGCTTCTAGGGGGTGGAGGAGGCTGGGTGCCCTGGAACATCCTCTCTCATTATGTTGCATGGCTGGCTCAGAGGGGCTGGACCAGGAAGGGATGGGGTTTTAGAGTGGACCTGGCTTCAGGCCCCATCCCTGGCTTGGGGGGCCGTGAGACAGCAGACATTTGGAGGCTTGTTCTTAGAAAGGATGCTGGAAAGATGTTGGGATGCTGAGGGCAGAAAAGATGAGAGAGGGGCCCCCGGGCCCTGGCTGGGCTGAGTCTCCACTATCTTCAGCACTTACCCTAGCAGGAGGATGCCTGCAGCAAGGAAGGCAGGGCCCGGTTTCCCCCTGGTGTGACGTGGGGCCCAAGCCCCATTAGTACAAGAGGCGGGAGCAGGAGACTGATGTGTCCTCAGGCCCATGCAGGCCTGGGCCTGCTTTGTGCTACGGGGCAGGAAAGTACATCACCCAGACCTGGCCTGGAGGGCGCTGCTGGCACAGGCAGGCTCTCAGAGCTGCAAGGTCTCCCCTGTAGCCCTCCCTGTATAGGGCCACCTGCTGTTCCCCAGATGCCTTCTTAGTCTCTAAGGGGATGCTCTGACCTCCTGCCTGGCTGGGGTGGGATGGGGGGGGGGGCGGAGAGAAAGGAGGATGAAGAGTGAGAGCAGGGGACCAAGCATGTTAGCAGCAGGGGTTGGGGGTTGGAAGTGGGGAGGCTGGGACCGATTTTCCTGGAACGCTGACCAAAGACAGGGGTGGTGCCTTGGGGAGGAAACTGCATTTCAGAACCAGCAGAGACCTTGAACTTCTGACCCCCAGCCAGTGCCCCACACCCTCGTGCACCCTCTCCTCCTGGATGCTGCTAGCGAGGCCCGTCTGCTCTTCCCTGAGCCGCGGGGAATGCGCCTGTGTCTGGGGGGGTGCCAAAGGGAGGGCAAACTTTACACGGATGTGACCTTTACACAGTCCCAGCCTTGGAAACATTTCTCTCCTGACCTCATCGTATGAGAAAATGCTTCAGGTGGGAAAAGGGAAAAAGCTTGAGTCTAGAATGAAATGTGTCCATGACCCTCGGCCTTTCCCTGGAGCTGGGGATTGGGGTTCCCCCCTTGGTGAGACCATCCAGCCAGCCTGGCAGTGAGAGCCGCGCCTCTTCTCCACCTCGCTCATGTGGTGGTTGTGTCCATTTCTTTCAAGCCCAGCCTCTTCACTGAGGGACTAGCAGCATCTTTTCAGGTCCAGCAAATGGCTGGACCCCGGGCCTGTCACAGCAGTCCTGTGACTGCTGTTCATCTTTCTCTTCCTGTCTTTGGCTTTTGTCAAAGCAGTCAAGGCCTTTTGAAAACACCACGGCCTGGAGCTGGACCCCTTCTTGTCCTCCCTGCCCTCGGAACAGCATCTCTCCTTTGACATTGCCCTTCCTGGGCGCAGGACAACTGGCACCTTGACAGATGGTGACCCGAGTTCCCCGAGTGCTGGAATGGGGGAGATATCAGAACCCCAGGCACCACTCCTCTCTTCTTTCCAGATTTGCTGTCATTATTTCATCATCGTTTTAATCTCATGGCTCGCCAAACAGCACTGTCAGTTGATAAATGATGGCAACATTGATTCCAGAGGGAGGAAGAGAAAAACCTTAACTCTTCTGAGGGCTCCAGTCACTACCCTTTTGGAGGCTGGCATTTTTAGAGAGATCTGGTCTTCCCTCTTCAGAGCAGCATCCCAAGGGTGGGCACAGTGGGGTGTTCTGCATTCTGGGGTTGCGGGGGGGGGTGCGTGCTGTCTCCTAGGGTTTTTCTGAGAGTTTTCATGTCTTTTTCTGGGCTTTGTTTAAGCAGCCATGGAAACCATTAGGTCTAATCAGCTGATGTTAAAAAAGAAAGAAAAAAAGTCTCTGCACCAATTACCTGTCTCTGGAGGAAGCACATTGCACAGAGTAAATGCTCAGGAAGTAGCTGTTGAGGTGATTGCATCTGTGGGGGTGTAGGGGGAGAGAGATGAGGACACTGGAAGTCAAAGAAAGCTCTTCTCTATATCAGAAAGGAGCTTGGCCCAGCTCTGGCCAACCTGAGATAGGACTGACTGAACTGAAAACACCCCTTGCCCAGGGTCTCCCAGCCACCCAGCCAGGACAGACATGCCTCTGCCTTTAGGAACAGCATTATCCCCCACCCCACTCCCATCCCCAACACACTTTGTCTACTTACTCAATGATTTCTAGGAGAAAGCAACATTTTCGTGACTCTGTTGTCTCAAGAAATTGTATGAACTGACCCAAGAAGTACTGTAAGGACTGTATACGTGGCTCTATCTACCCATCTGTAGATAGAGACACGACATAAAGATAAAACAGGTAGATAGATGCGCCTCCAAGCACTGGAAAAGCCACAGCTTCCATGGTGCTTCCATGGACTATGGTGCATGGAATTGAGGAGGGCTTCAGTATAGGAAAAAGAAAGTTTGTTTTTTAATCAACTACATCGTTGTTCAAAGAATGCAGTGAAAGACACGCTATTTCTGCAAATCTGTAAGGGAAATGGCATGGAAAGAACCAGGGAAGAGATTTCAGGACAATATCTCCACAGCAAAACATCTTTTCTTCCCCTCTCCTTTGTGAGGAGCCTGAAAACCTTCCATCCTGTCGTCTCCAGTGAGCAGCCGGCAGCGAGAGCTGCATGGGGGCTGCGCGTGTTGGCTGCTTCTCTAATGGTTCCTTTGTGACGGCCCTGCACAGAGCATGAGGCATACACAGACGGTGCACAGGTAGTATCTTTCCAGTTCAGGAAAAGTAAAAGTCCCAACCCAACCCTTCCTGCGATATTATTTTTAGTCTTTTCCTCCCCACCTGGCATAATTTGGTATAAATTATGTCTTCATCAATGTCAAATCCCCCTCCTGCCTTCTATTCTTTAAAAAAAATTATTTTTCTCCCTGTTGTGTTCTACAAAATTGTCAACCCTCCCCAAACTCTGCTTTCTGATGGGAAAGTCATCGTGGAATTTCTTTTCCTTGGTCTGTCAGATGGCAGCAGGCTGGTCAAAGCCACACAGGCGCCACACCAGGAGGAGGCAGGAGCCGGGTGCTGGCATCATGTGTAGGAGTAGTCTACGTCGGGCATGCCACCGTCCCGGTAGCCCCGCGGGGTGCCGTAGCCGATGGTGTGCGCGCCCTTGCAGAGGCTGCTGCCGTTGGAGGGGAAGATGGTGCGGACCACGTACTCCTCTTTGCTGTGGTAAGGGTTCACGGGCAGCATCTGCAGCCCAGGGCCGCGGATCTCCAGGATGGAGTCGTCCTTCTTGGTCCCCGACTCCACATAGTCGTCCTTTTTCCGGTCGCCCCGGTTGTAGGCCCGCTCCCGGGTCAGCAGCTCGCTGGCCCTGTGCACGTACCAGCAGATGGCCCCCAGGACCAGGAAGAGGAAGATGAGGGCCACGGCGCCACTGATGATTCCTGCCACGGGCAGGCCCGCCAGGGGGTCGGCGTTCTGCTCCTGGTTGAGTGTGGTGGTGGGGCCGTAGCTGTCGGCCGTCTCCGCCTTGGCACACACGGGCGTCTCGTCGGCCACATAGGTGTTGCCTGTCTCCATGGTGACCATGCAGATGATATAGGTGGACTTGGGCTCCAGGGCCGTCAGCAGGTACTCTGTCTTGTCCCCCTGCACCAGAGTCTCCGTGATGGAGCCCACGGCTGGGCTGTGGCCCAGGCGCAGCCAGCTGAGCCGGAAGGAGGAGGCGGGGAGCGTGGCCTTCCACGTGATGCGGATGGAGTCCGCCGTCAGGGGCTTCACGTGGATGACCAGGGTCTTGGCACCGTCGCCCGTGGCCACGGGGTAGTCGAGGCTGGAGTCAGGGAGGCGCAGCCCCGGCCTCTTAGCCTTGAGGGTGAAGAGCGAGCCCTGGGGCGTGGTGGCAGAGGCGTGGTCACTGGCCGTGGTCTTGGCAGCGGCGTTGGCCGCTCCGCCCTGCACCCCCGCCTCGAAACACTCGTCCATCTCGCTGGTGATGTCCTTGATGGCCATGCCCCGGACCTTCTCAGGGCCCTGGCACATGAGGCCTCGCACGTTGACCACGGCCGCCCGTGCCTTCACCCAGTCCCGCAGCCACAGGAGGTTACAGCCGCAGAACCAGGGGTTGTTCCGGAGCAGCAGCTGGGCCAGGTTCTGCAGGTCATCGAACAGGCCGCGGGGCAGCGTGGTCAGGTTGTTGTTGGACAGGTCCAGGCGCTCCAGCTCACGCATCTTGGCCAGCGTGTTGTAGGGCACGTGGCTGATGGCATTGTCCTGCAGGTAGAGCTTCTGCAGGCGGGCGCTGGGCAGGTTGAGGGGCGGGGCAGCCAGCGAGTTGCGCACCAGCGAGAGCTCGGTCAGGTTCTGCAGGCGGCTGAAGGTGTCGTCGGCGATGCGCTGGTTGGCCAGCAGGTTGCCGTCTAGCACCAGGCGCCGCAGGCTGCTGAGGCCCTTGAAGGCGTGCAGTGGGATGGTGGAGATACGGTTGTCGTCCAGCCGCAGCTCCTCCAGCGTGCGGGGCAGCCCCGAGGGGACGCTGCTCAGGTGGTTCCTGCTCAGGAAGAGCAGCTTGAGCTGCTTGCTGTCGGCGAAGGCGCCCTCCTCTATGCTGACCGTGGACACGGAGTTGTCATCCAGGTGCAACCTCTCCAGCAGCGGGACGCGGGCCAGCGAGTCCCGGGCGATGGCGCGCACGTTGTTGTCCTGCAGGTGAAGCTCCCGCAGGGAGCGGGGCAGGTTGACGGGGAACTCGTCCAGGTCGTTCTCGTACAGGTAGATGACCTGCACGTTGACCTTGGTCTTGAGGTCCTGGGGGATGCCGGCGTTGTTGATCTGGTTGTTCTGCAGGTAGAGGGTGGTGGCGTCGTCGGGGATGCCGGCGGGGATGGAGGTGAGCCCCCGGTCGTTGCAGTAGATGAAGCCGTTGTCGCAGCGGCACACGGAGGGGCACGTGGTGCTGTCGATGACCTCTGTCAGGAAGGCGATGAGCCCGTAGCAGAGGAAAAGCCAGTCCCGCAGGTCCATGGTGGCCGTGGTCATCACGACGGTGGCCGTGGCGGTGGCCGCGGGCGTGGAGGTGGCGGTGGCGGCGGGGTGCGCCACCACCATGGTGGATGGCTGGGGGAGCCGGGCCACACTTGACTTGCAGCCTCTACACCTGCAAGGAGCACAAGACACGTGCGGTGAGAGCGAGTCGGGTGTCCACCCACCTGCCGCTGAGGGGTGGCTGCAGTCGAGGCCACGGGGCAGAGGTCAGGCCTCAAGGTGCGTGCCCCGTGGCCCTTCCAAATGTCAAGTTTACATCACAGGTGATAGCTCGGGCTGAGGTCAGCCTCTAATGACATTGGCTAACGTTAATCTCAGCGGGAGCAACGATGCTGCCCGTGAGCAAGACAGACGTGGCCTTGGCCGTCCCGGACTGTGGCCGTGGGCCTCGTGACGTTAATTTACTGGGAGCCGGGCTGCAGTTTCAGTCTCTTTTTTCAAGATCCCACGCTAAGCCAGTCTTTATGGCTGATGCTGAAAGTGGCTGCTCAGTGTTGATGCGATGGATTTAGAGCCACCATTTCTCATTGGAACAGGGATCTCGTATCCCTCTCTGGCTCGGAACCAGGGACTGAAGGGAAAGCTTGTTTCTGCGAGGCCTGTGAGCTCAAGGTTGCGGGGGGGGGCGTCGCTAGAACCCGCAGAAAGAATCTGCCAGCGTCCTCACTGGCGAACGGGGCAAAGTGGGACGCTTCATCGTCTGGTGTTAAAACATGTCCTGCTTGTCACTTGTGCATCTTATAGACAGAGAATGAGGTGTCAACAGAACTGCTTTCCCATGGCTTTACGGGAATCTCTTTCTATCAGCTGTGCCCTTCCATGTAATGTGTTCCATGTAATGTGAGAAATTATTCCATACTTTGCCCCCTTCCTAAATCACGAAATTTTCAGCTATTTTGAAATATGTATGTATCTGTTTTCTCGCATTTAAAGACAGGAAACAAATAAAAGGAGGGAGGGGTCCACACTCTGAGGGAATTGTCTGCAAGGTGTAATTTTGGTTTTCGCAAATGGAAAAATCGCAGTGTAGATTTTTCTCATATTACGTTACTGTTCATAGTGGTAAAAAAAATCAATTAAAGAGAAATTATCTTTCAGCCTCAGTGGGGAAGTGGTGTTCATGCAGCCGGCAAAGGTCTGCTTTATAACTCCAGGTTCATAAACGCTTTTCAGTGTGAGACACAATGGCCTCTGGGAGCCTGAGCTGAGGCCGCAGCCTGGAGGGCAGCCCTGGTGTGCAGAGCAGAATTGGGACGCACTCACTGGATGAGACGGTGGGGCCCTCACTCCCATGACCCAGGGACCCTGTGTCTCCATTTCTCAACCGTGTCAAACCCTTCTTCCTTCTGTCCCTCTCTATTCCTGGACTGCTCCTCTCTGTCTAGCAAACTGCTCCTCACCCTTCAGGACCATGCTCAAACGTCTCCTCCTCTGCTAGGTCTTCCTCATGCCATATAGAGCTTCCCTCTGCTCCATCCACCCATCTGTCCACCCATCCACCTATTTTTACCCACCCATCCATCCTTCCATCATCCATTCATCCATCCTTCCATCCACCCAGCCATCCACCCACCCTCTCACCTATTTACCTATCTATCCATCCATCTACTCACCCATCCACCCATCCATCCACCCACTCACTTATCCATCCATGCATCTGTCCATCCGGCCATTCAACATGTCTTTATTGAGCACCTACCATGTGCCAACCTGTGTTCTAGCCACTTGGGATTCTATTCTAGTGGGATAGTAGCTTACACTATAATAAAGGTCTCACCTAGAATTTTGTGAATATTCAAGTCATTTAATGCTTCCAGCAAATGTCAGGTCAGTGCCCTTTTTATTCCCATTTAACGGATGAAAAAACTGAGGCTCGGAGGTGTTAACTTGCTCGAGATCACTTGATAAGTGGTGAAGAAGAACCTAAGCCAGGATCTTGACCCCTAGGCTTGTGGGGCTGCATCTCACGCCCATCTCTGCGGGCTGAGGGTTGCACTATTTAGTGACTAGTGTTTTAAGGTCCCTGACTAAATTTCGGGTGCTCGAGGGCAGGGACTGTGGGCTGTGTAGGCCTGGTGTGGCTTGCCATCACTGACCACCCAAGGACAGAAGGGAGCTGGCTGAGGTGCCAGGCAAGGCAAGAATGCCTCTGCCCTGCTCCCCGCCGACCCCTCAACTCTTGCCCCATTTGCATTACAGGGGCCTTTGCTCGGGCTGCTGGCAGCTCCAAGGCCTTCTGGAGGGAGCTCAGGCTTTGCCCGTGGCTAATGCGCTAACTCTGCTCGGGGCCTGTTAGCGGAATGAAGCTGTATCCATGAGGTGGGCCGAAGGCAGGCGGAGGGCCAGCCGAGAACACCTGGCTGGAAGCCAGTGAGGGTGAGGGGGAAGGGTGCACAGGGTCTGCGCAAAGGAGCCAGAGGAGGATGGGGTCCCGAGGGAAGCTGGGAGGAAGGGGGACTGGTGAGACTCCGACCAACACTGTGGGCCTCTGAAGCCGGCTCAAGCCCCCTCCCAGCCGCCACAGCTGGCCCGAGGGGCTGAGGACATTTGCCTACTTACTCCTGATGCTTCTTTGGAGGTTGTCCCTAGTCTACGGGTCATGACTCCACTCACACCCCTGTGCCTTGGGACTTGGAGTCGGTCTTTGCTTCCCTCACACGTGTTCCCGGTTCTCAGTGGGTTTGGACAGGGATAAACCCGGGCATAAGGGGCAACCCTCTGGCCAGGCCCTGCCCAACGCCCCCACAGGCACATGTTTGTATCTGCGCCCACCTGTCGCATACACACAGGTCCTCGGTCCCATTTTACAGCTGAGCAGCCTGAGGCTCAGAGAGGTGACGGGCCCGTTCAAGGTCACAGCCAGCCCAGGTTTCCAACTGCACACCTGTCCCTTCCTCTGCACAAAGCCAGAGCCACGAAGGTTATGGGGCCTGCAGGTCCTGTCTCAAGATGCTTGTGAGCAAAGAGGCAGGGCCAGGGCAGGTGCTGGGGACAGGAAGGCTCAGGCCTGCTCAAGGCCACCTTGCCTCGGTCTCAGGGGTCAGGTCTGAGCCCAGGAGCACCTCTGCCCGGGCCGCCAGCATCTGGCCAGAGGACGCACACCCTCCTCTGAGTCCTGGCACAAGGGATGCTGTTGGCCCCTGGGCTCACAGGTTCCAGAGCAGTGCCCTGAGCAGGGGGCAGACTTGTTAAGGCCAAAGACGAGGCCAGACCGCCTTCTCTGGCATGAACATCAGTTCCCGGTGACCGCTCATCTCATGGCCTTAGCCCTCAGCCTCCAGAGGCCCCGGCATCATCATAGAGTCTAAATTACGCCTTTCAGAGATGCCTGACGGATAACCAAGAAGCATTTGGGAGGCAGGGACCCAAGGCCTTTCTCTTCCCCTGTCTGCGGCCCTCATCCATCTTGGCTGAGTCTCCCCTGCCGTCCGCTTCCCCAAGGCCTCCCGATGCTGAGCCCTGGCTCCAGGAAGGCAGGGAGGGGCCTGGGGTGGGGAGGAAGACAGCGTGCCTTGCCTGAGGAGCCCTTTAATTGCCCGGGTGCCACGAGGCCCTTTTATTCCCTTGTTTTGTGTTTGATGGTTTATGTGGCCATCAAATTAAACCCGGTAAATCGCCCGTCTTTTACGGGGTCACTTTTCATTGTTGCGAGAATCCCTCAGACTTCAGCATGGTGTGAGTTATGACCTGCCAGCTCCCTGACTGACAGCTGGATCCTTGGCGTGCGATGGAAGTGGGGGAGGGGAGCAGTGAGATGGCTCAGACTAGAGGTATCCAGACCCCCCACTAGCCGAGAGGTGACCTGGGGCGTCATTCTTGGCATTTTCTATCAGTCGCTAGCTCCTGTCATCTAGGACAGAGACACCTGGGTTCAAGTACTGCCTCTCCCTCTTCCAGGCTGTGAGATCTTGAGCAAGTTACTTGCCCTCTCTGAGCTTTAGTTTCCTTATCTATAAATGTAGTCATCAAGTTCCCCTTAGAGGGAAGCTCACTACTGAGCATTCAGTGAGCAAATACCTGCAGAGTACACCCTTCTAAGTGCATGAGGTTTCAAAGCTGATGTAATTCTCTGACTGCTCCAGGCATACTGGCCTAGCCTCTGTGTTAACTGCTTGTCTCTCTCCTCTGCAATCCAGAGGCCCTTTCTTTACTCCCCTGCCCCTGCTGTGCCTCCAGGGTAGACTGGGACGCTGTAGGCCAAGCTGCTTCCTGGCAGAGACTCCCTGTCATTTCTGTGATGCTGGGTCTCCCCAACCTCAAACTGTGCATCCTCAGCCCTGTCCCCACAAGCTAGGGTAGAGGCACTGACCCTAAGCCTGCTCTCCCTTGTGCTGCCTCTGGGCCTTTGCACGTGCTGTTCCTGCTTCTTGAACACCAACACACCTTCCCCACTCAAGCTTCGCCAGGCCAGCTTCTGCTCACCCCCCCAGGCCTCAGCTTGGACGTCCCCTCCATGAAGGCTCCCAAGTTGTGTCTGGCTCTGCTTCCCATACCCACTTGACTGGTGGTAGTCGGACCTGAGTAATATCTGTAAATACCTGCCAACTGGATGGAGGTGCCTCCCTGTTGGAGACGCCCAGCCTCCCGGCACTCTGCCCCGTTGTCTTTCCCAAATCCCATCAAGCTGGGGCTGCCAGAGACCCACGGTCCTCTGGGGGGGTCTTCTTGGGGAGTCAGAGTGAGGGCAGGATGGCAGCTGCAGGACCCCAGGCCCAGCACAGGCCCTGGCACGCTGGATAGGAGAGGGCATCTACCGCAACAGGCTCTGGGGAGGGGGGCACAGTTAGACATGACGTGCCAGGGGCTGAGCAGGGGTGGGGGCCCGTGGCAGGAGGGAGCTGGGCATCCCAGGCAGTAGAGGGAAGTCTGGATAGGTCTCCCCCTGCCTCCCAGTCCTGGCCTTCTTCCCCGTTTGCCAATGAAGGCAGCTCATGTGAGGATGTCCTGATGCTGCGTCCCCCGAAGTGTCAGGTGCAGTCTCTGTCCCCGCTATGGGAATCAGAGAATTCCAGGTGGCAATGACCCCAAGAAGGAGGCGTGTAGACTAGAAGCGGGGAGAGGACACCAGGGCTAGGTTTGAATCTGACCTCACCAGTCCTCAGCTGTGTGACCTCCAGCGACGCTCTCTGGGCCTCAGTTTCCTCATCTGTAACGTGTTGCTGAGAACCCCACTCTTCTGGGAAGATGACAAGGGAGGGGTTGTGTGAAGTGCCCGGCACAGGCCTGGAGGTTTTAGAAAGAAGGGCTGCCCCACCCTGTCCCTGGGAGGGACCCCAAGGTCCTCCTATGACCCACTCAGGGTGGCCACCCACCTGCCTTGGCCAAACTTCAGAAAGAGGGAGGGCAGACACGAGTGGGCAAAGGGGCCACAGCTCAGACAGAGGGAAGCTCCTCCCCCTCCCGCTTGCTGTGCACCCTCCCAGGCCCTCCCTTCAGCAAGAAGAATTCATTGTGTTTTCCCTAAACCTTGCCAGGCCCTCGGGTCCTTACTGGCAGAGCAGGGCCCGAGGCAGGAGCGAGGTGTGCAGGGCAGTCTGGGGGCGGAAGCAGTTTCTCAGCTCCAGAAGGACGCCTGCCCCAAAGGAAGCAGTGACCTCCCCACCAGGCTGAGAGCTCCACCGGAGCAGGGTCACCTCCAAACCTGTGATGGGTCCTCAGCAAACCTTTGTTTAAAGCAATGAGGGGGGACCCCGCATTTTTCTCCTCCGCCAGCTGACACTATCTCTCGGGGGCTCAGCTACAAGCAACATGGAGGGAGGAGAGCCTAGAGGCAGGGGGCCAGCCTCTACCTCCTGGTGCTCACGGGGGCCTGGGGAGAGCTCCCCTCTAGGAAGCCCCTTCCCTGAGAAGGCCTGCCTGGGATCAGTTCAGCTGCTCCACAAACCAAGAGTGGCCTTGGGTCTCAGGTCTTCATCTGTAAAATGGGACCGTAAACTATCTACTGCCCTGGGTGCTGAGCAGAGGGCCTGCTGCAGGTCCAGGAGATATGAACTGCAGGCAGGAGGGGGACTTGCGACTTTTGTGTGAGTGGGGCTTTTCCGAGCCCACCCTCGTTCAGGCAGAAGCCCCGGGCCTGCTCCTGCCCAGCCCGGTCTAGGCCCACCGGAGGCCCCTTCTTCAGGCAGGATGCCATGACCTCAAGGCCCTTCTGCCCCTGCGTGGCACAACTTTGCTCCTGGTCTCGGCTACTGGTGCCATTGAGAACTTGTAATGCATGCGGGAAGGGGGTGGGATTCTTTTAAAACCCAAAGTTAATTACTTTTCTAATTTCGTGCCGCATGCATTATGCATCAGCTGTTATCACTGGTGGTAACTACAGACAGGTACGCAAATCCACTAAAAATGTACCTGGAGTTCACCTCACCCCGTAGGCCGTCTGGGCTGCGCCGGACGGCGGGATGTCCTGAACTTCAGAGAATGCAAATTGCTTTAAAAAAACAAGACTTTAAAATTGTGTCTTAGGAGGTTAATTATATTGATAACAGTGTACAATATTAAATTGTTCAGGGCCAGGAGGGGTTGGGGGGGATGAAAGGAGACACATGTAATTTTGTTTCTTTCTTTCTCTGTATTATTTAATAAGATGTTCCTGCACCTATATTTCTATCTGTCTGTGTGCATTTTTAGTAAAGCTGCCTAGACTGAGGCTTAATTCCTTCTGGGAAGGAAAAAGGAAAGGTCAGGGGTTTTTCAGAAGGTAGGAGGAGGGCCTAAAGGCTGTTATTCTGGGTGGGGGGCAGCCCAGAGAACAGGGCGGGGGCCCTAGCTCTGCATTGCTGGGTTTCTCGAAAGCAGCCAGCGGGATCCTGACAGCCAGGGGCTGGGAGAGGAGCCGGGTGATCAAGAAAGACTGGGAATGGTGATGCTTATTGACCATAAGACAGAGGCTTCGGTGGGGCTGGGGCTCCCCTCGGAGCTGCGCTGCGTGGCATCCCCCACATGCAGGCCCTGTTCTTGGGGCGATCCCTCCCCTCCCCCAGTTGTTTATCACAAGTTGACTGTCAAGCCCTCCCACTAGGATGTAAACTTCTACAAGTCAGAATATGTCCTATCTTGTTCACTGTCCTAGTATAGAGCCTGGCATCAGGGGTGTTCATAAACACCTGTTGCATGAATGTATGAATGAATGAATGAATGGGGATGCCAAAAGGGAGGCCCCAGAATCTGAAAGCCAGGACAGGCGGTGGGAGACAAGAGGGAGGCTGGCCCTCTGTCAGCCCAACGCTGGGAGGTAATAATGACAGGTGCCCTCACCACGGCCTCCCAAAGAGGCAAACGGGTAGGTCTGAATTGTGCAGCAGGTGGTGGAGGAGCTGGACGGAAACCCAGGCTTTCCTTTCCCAGGTGTCTTACCTGCCCTCCTCAGCTGCCCGGTGGGGCCACCCCAGGCCCCGAGGGAGCAAACCCAGGGAAAACCCCTGGCTGTCTCCTCCCATCTGCTCTGACATGGGTTGGCCAACCAGGCCCTGTCCAACTGCAGGTCTGCTTCCAGGCGCAGAGGCTGGCCCCGCTTTCTTAGAGATGGCCCCCTCCCTCCCACCCCCGCAGATACACACCGGCGTGGAACTCACCCTCAGGACCCTGGAATCAGGGAGGTAGAGGACCCTGGAAAAAATGAGGCCCAGAGAGGAGAAGGGATGGCTCCAGGGCAGAGAGAACCCTCCAGCAGCTGTGAACAGCCCTCTCTCTTGCCTGCCTCCTCTGGCCCTGGCACTGAACTCTCAAACCCTTTCCCAAAGGGTTGGCATGGAGAGGATCATGGTGGACAGTATCCAGCTCAAGCAGGATCTAATGGGGGCTGCCCACCAGCAGGTCTGCAGACCCCCCTAGCCCTGTGGGGTCAGTCCCGCAGTAGCTGGCAAAGCTGAGCACCTGCTGCGTGCTGAGCCCTGCACAAACGCCTCTCCTTTCCAGCTGGCCGCAGCGCTGCAGAGCCTGTGTCCCCAGTGCACAAAGGGGACGGGATGTCCCCAGGGTCACGCTGCTCACAGCTGGAGGGCCAGTGCGCGAACCAACCTCTGTCTGGCCCTAGAGCCCAGTCAGTTGGTCTTTGTTTTCCTGCCTCGGCATGGAGGGAAGCTCAGCAGAGGCAGAGCCCAGCACTGAGCAGATGCTCCATAAATATCTGGGGTGCAGGCCTGCTGCTGCCCGCCTCTGGCTTGGCCTCAGCCCCAGGAATTACCCACCAGTCTCTGCTAGGAGATGGGAGGAGAACAGGAGCAAGTGATGGGGCGGTAGGTAGGGATGGGGGAAGGGAGGCCGGCTGGGCAGGGGCCGAGCTCGGGCTCCAGCGAGCTCACGACGCCTCACGGCCCCGCTGCCGGGCTGGTGCGCCGTTATAATAAATAACAGCAAATAGCCAATCCGCAGGGCATCTTTCACGCTGGTGGCTAATAACACAGCTATTAATGCCCCCTCAGACGGCGTGCGTGCGGTGCGGTGCTGACAAATGTCCCAGGCCCTGGCGCCGTCATAAATCAGCCCCTCTCCTGGGGAAGAGTGCGGGGCATTGTCATTTTCCATCTTGGTAATGAATTGGGGCTTCCCTGCCCTGCCCGGGGCGCTGCCGATAGAGGTGGTCTGGGGTTTCTGGGATTTGTGTTTGGGGAGGCATGAACCCTCCCTCCTGGCCTCTGGGAAGCCACCGCTGCCACCGCCTGCTGTGTGACCTTAGGGCAATAACCGCCCATCTCTGGGCCCCATCAGGCCACTCTCACCAACAAAAGGGCTGAACTGGAGGCCAGAGCAGATGATGCCTAAGGGCCGGCAGGTGCAAGGCCTTGGATGGTGGCTTTGGATCAACCCCACCCTGGGTTCTCCTGGACAGGGCAGGGGAAGGCCTTGAATGGAGGGGACTTGTGGACCCTCTCCAGTTGGAGGGCAGCAGGTGCCATGGCCAGTGGCTAGCTCACCAAAGGTCCAGCCTCTCCAAGGCCTCACGGCTACCCCCTCTGGTCGGAACTCAGAAGGGCTCAGAGCGAGACCTCCCCGAAGGGGCAACAGCTGGGAGGGGCAGGAGTTTCCTCCAGGAAAGGTCACTCCCTTACATCCTGGGTCCACCCACCCTGGGGCAGAGCCCAGCAGCACAGGGAACACCAGGTAGCAAAGGACCCCTCCCCTGGCAAGCAGATGCTTCAGCTGCATGTGTGGGGTCGGTGGGGTGGAGCTGCAGACCTTCAACCCAGCCCGGAGAGGACAGGCCTCATGTGTCCTGTGCCCTCTCTGGGCACGAGGAGCCCCTGGGCCTTCCTGGGCCACCGGAGCCCATTGGCATCCGCCTTACCTCCTTCGCTGCAGCCTGGCAGCCCGCAGCTCTGGATGCTGCGCTTCCGTCGAGGTGGGCCTGGGCCGTGCTCACATTCCAGCCCACCAGCCTTGGCACTCAGGGTGCGGACCACAGACCTGGGGTGTTGGGTGGTGCTGGGGGCACCTGGGGCTCAGGGAGGAGACCCTGTGCTTCGCTCTTCTGGGCTCCTCGTGTTCAGACGTGGCTGCGGGTCCAGAGCAGCATCTCCCACGCCCTAGGCTGCCGGCACTGCTGGCTTCTCCTCCTGGAATGAGGGGTTTGCGTGAGGGGCCTGCAGGGGTGCCCCCCGCAGCCCCGGGGCTCCCGTGCGCGACCTGAGGGTGTTCTGGGCCCCTTCTCTCCAGGCATGCCCTAGGGCCGGGCGCCCATCCTTGGGGAGGGTGGCCTCCCTGCCCTCTTTCAACTTCCGCCCTTTTGTCTGTTGGCCGCCACCTCTTCTGAAAGGCTTCTGCGTGGCTTTTACCCCTTTTTCTTTACCAAGTTTTGTTTTGTTTTGTTTTGTTTTTAATCCCTTTAAGTCACTTGGCGGAATGGGCTCTGGTGCAGAGAGCGTTCTTGCGTGACTGAGCTGAGAGGGAGTCACTCTCCAAAGAATCGGTATTCCTGCCACTCAGGCTGTGTCTCCGGGGGAAGGAGGGGGTCCATTACCCTGCTGAGGAGTTCAGATGTTCACCGCGGGGCTGGAGCTGCTGACATGCGCTGCTGAGCTGTCAGGCCCCACATGCCCCTCTTTGGGAAGATGTTGGGGCGGGGCGGGGGGGGGCACTCAGTCTTGCTTGGCTGCTCCTGTTTGTAGGAAGGCTTTCTTGCTGGGGAGATGGAGGGACAGGTTATTCCTGCTTCAGCCCTGGTCTCGTTTGTCCAAAGAGGAGTTCTTCTCACCCAGTCCCTGCCTCCTCACCTGCCAAAAAGCAATACAAGTGATTAAGCCCAGGGAAATTAGGAGCTGCACGGGCACCGGCAGCCTGGGCTGCAGCCCCCTCTCCTCCCATCCCTCAGGAACGTGTTTTCTTGAATGCCACTTTCCCATGATCTGGGATTTCTCCCTTCTCTTTCCAAATCCAGATAACAAACAGCCGGCCATGCGGAGCACCCTTCCTCGCAGCTCCCTGCTTTCCCTTTTCCTGGGGGTGGGAGGACCGGGAAGAGAAAACTGAAGTTCTGAGAGCTCCCGGCCGTGCAGGGGCCGCCCGCCTGGCCCAGAGCTGGCTCTGCTTCCCCCAGCACCTGCTCCTCTTGCTAAATGTCATTCAAAGGATCCAACTAGGCCACCATGGCCTCTGCTTCCAGAACAAGTGCTGCCTTTCCCCACCGTGGGAAGCAGGAGCATCAGGGAAACGGGGAAGCTGGATCCCTGGCCTCCCCACCAAGGCCGGGGTCAGTGCTTCACACCCCGGCTGCCCTCCACGGCCACCTTCCCCTTCCCCAGAGACCTGGGAGCAGAGTTGGCTGTTCCTCAGAATCCAAAACAACCTGAGCTCTCTGGATCGCCTCTCATTAGCATGGCGTGCTGAAGGCCCACAGTGCCCTGGTGTCCACATTCCCCCTGCAGGAGCCCCTCTTTGGAAAAGGGCTTTTATTACACATCTGAGAGTGTTATCTCTGGTTTGAAATTGGATCCAGATGGGCTCGGCTGCATCTGGGCACTTTTCTTTGTAGGGCCGAAGGTGGCTGATTCGAGAAATGCGTGTTGTCTGAGGCTGTCACAAATAAAAACAAGGATATTTAGGGTGCACGTTATAACAAGTCTAGAGCACGGACCGGGGGGTCACCACTCACTGGGTGCCCAGCCTGGCAGGGAGTGCATGTAGGAAGAGGGGCAAGTGCTGGCCAGGTGGAGGGCAGGTGGAGACCGATGGGTTGACGGGAGAAGTGGGGAGGTCTTGGGACGAGCTTCCCCAGGAGCAAGGAGGGTTAAGAAACAGCAAGGTTTAAGAGCCCACTGGACATCACCCCTGAATGGCCAGGGTCTGGTAAACACTCAAGGTGAGAGCAGGCAGGTGGGGTGCAGCTCCCTGGGAAGGGACAGACGGGGGTTGGACAGGAGGGAAGATGAGGACAGAGTCCCCGCAGGAGAGGTGAATGCTGGGCTCCAGCACGGCTCTTATTGCTATTACACCCGCGTGATTTCATCCAATTATAAATTGTAATTTCTCTGTGAAAGGGAGAGATGGAAAGCGTCCAATGAGGTCATCCGCCTCCCTGGCCGGGGCAAGGAAATTGTTTTATACCTTGGAGGGTGGGGGCAGAGGCTGCTGGGCCTCCGTATTTAGAGAGGATGGTGGCAGTGTCCTCAGAGCCAAGGCTCCAGCTGGCCATGGCCGGCTGATCCCCCATTACAGAGCTTTGCTTTCGAAATTAGGAATCCAGGAAGGCAGCTGCATCCTGCTGGCGTCAGGCCCTTCCCACAGCCCTCAGGATGAAGGCGACACTCCTACGGCAGCCTCCAAGGCCCCACAAGGCCTGGCCCTGCCTGACGCACCACCCCCCCACCCCGCCTCAACTCCCACCACCTCCCCCTAACTCCCCAAGTTGGCCCCTGCCCTTCCCCATGCTGTTCCCCCTCCTGCAAGTGTCCATCCAACATCACCCCTCACCTCCCCTCTGTCTGCAGGGTTGCACAAACCATGAGGGCAATGACATAATGTCTTGAAAGGAATTATCTTGCTGGTTCAAGGAAGAGACCACATCTGCTCACCTGAGGCTGATGCCCTGGTGCCTGAGTCAGTGCCTTGCACACAGTAGGTGCTTAATAAGTGCACCCAGTGAACTCCCCACTCTGCTTTCTCATTTAGAAAATCCAGGGTCCAAGCAAGGCTCTCAGTGGGCCTGTCCACCCTTGTGCATTCTGGGTAACCCTCCCCTGCATCCCCTTCCCTGAGTGTGGTCCTCCTGGGAATCAGGCAGCACTGCACGCCCCAGGCCCCACTGAGGACAGGGGCTCCTTGAGTGCTTCTGGGTGAGCGGGTGCCTCTCGGGTGTCTGGGGTGTGTGTGCTCCAAGGGCAGCCTGGCCGCAGTGCTTGTGAGGTGCGAGCACTTTCCCCGCATGGGTGCATGATTATGACTGTTGTAGCCACCTGCATGCGCTGGGCCCAGGAATACCTCCTCAATGAGCCCTTCTGGCACACACCTATCATCAGGGCCGTGCAGTCCCCAGTGGGCACAATATTGGATCGAGTAAGCCTAGGCCACACAGTGCAAGCAAAGTCCTCAGTCGAGTTGACCAAGGACAAGGTGAATCTTCGTGGTCCCGGGGTCTCAGTAAGCGGGAGCCACTCCTTGGCCAGTTCCGGGCACTCTGACCACAGGACAGCCTCTGCTCCCCCTCCTCGCCTCGGCCGTCCCCTGTTCCTATAGGTCTGGGCCCTGCATTCCAATGTCAAAGAGCACTTTTTTGGGTCAACCTAATAAAAGCTTCCATCTGTAAGCACTTGAGATGCTTACACAATTTTACTTTTTGTTATAAATAACAACATCATAACTGTATTAAAGGAAATTTGAAAGCGGGGAAAGAAAGCCAAGTGCACAATCCCACGTCTCTATAGCACTCTCTGCATTTTGGCCAGATCTGCCTGCCTGTACATATACACCATTTACAAGGGGACAATGTCCCTTATCCTTTTCCAGGTCATTTCTAATTTGCCATTTCCCCTGAGCCTCGGGACAGCCCAGCACAGCTGGCAGGGGCAGGGAGGACTGTCCGCACTGTACAGGTGCAGTGACACTGAGAAGGGGGGGACTTGTCTAAGTTTGTATGACTTACATGACAGCCAGGACCTTGAACTCTGGGCCAGTTTCCTTCTCCCTGCAGGATGCCAAGTCTCAGTGCAACAGAAACACAAGGTGGCCCTTAGGCCCAGGCACCCAGGGACCTTGGGTTTCTCCTGAGTCCCTGTCATGCAATTATCCATCTATTCATCCATCTTTCCATCCATCCATCAACCATCTATCTCTCCATCCATCTGTCCATCTCTCCATCCATCCGTCTGTACAGCTCTCTCTCCCACCCTCTATCTCTCCATTCATCCATCTACCTGTCCATCTTTCCTTCTGTCCGTCTATTTTTCCATCTCTACGTCCATCCATCCATCTATCTGGCAAATGTGTATTGAGACCCATCACGCTTCCGCCACTGTGCAGGACACGTGGACCTGAAGAGGAGCTTCTGTCCTCTAGGAGCTCATGGTCCAGTGGGGGAGGCCACTGGTTTGCAGAAGGCCACAGTGTGAGACACACATAGGGCATTAGCAGAGCCAAAAGCCGCTCCTTGCCCAGCCTGGGTGTGTGTTGGGGGCGGTGCCTGGATCACAGGGGGCTTTCTGGGGAAGGTGACACTGTGCTGTGCTTCTGGGGTCCTCTAGACTCCCACATCACAATAGTCACGTGGGTTCAGTGGCAAGCTCGAGTGGCGCAGGTGTGGCCAGGGTCCCCCCATCCATCTTTCAGGGTGGCCACTCCAACTTTGGACCCCAGGGCCTCCACCTGAAGTGGAAACACTCTGCAGCTTTACAGTTCCCACTTGCCTTGAAGATCAGTACTCACTGATATTAATTCCTATATTAGCAATTAGCCTTCCAGCTTCTTTCCAACCTATGGCTCTTTGGGATGGATTTTATGTGTGTCACTAATCAGATTCCTGTATGTGCTGCTGGAAACCCAGGTGGGCTTTATGGCTGGTGACTTAGCCGAGTGGCATTTTAAATGAACAACATGCCTGCCCCCCTCCCTGGGCAGAGCTGCCCCGTGGCAAAGAGGGCAGAGTTTAGATCATTGTAAGCAGGTCAAAGCTGGCGCGAGCTAGGGAGACCCAGGGTGTTCTTTCATTTTAGACTTCCAGGCTGAGGTCAACATCTGTATCTGACCTCTAGAGATGAAAAGGCTCTTTGTGACTCATACCTGGAGTTTGTTCCGTGGCTGCTGACTTCCTGCCGTGAGGACAGCCATCCACAGGGCCTGTCCCTTCTCCCGCACTGCAGTGTGTGGGTCACGCCTCGCTCGTGCCAGCGTGGACCCGCGTGCTGCCACAGTCATGTGCCCTCTCTCCGGGATGCAGAGGGCTGGGGGCCAGGGCCATGGGGCAGGGAGAGCTTTTCCTTTGGGGATTGTGGACTGCTCCTGTAACAGAGTCAGCACGGTAGGGGGTTAGGCAGGAAGGGCGGTTCAGGCTGAGGGAACAGCATATGCAAAGGCTCAGAGGTGAGAGGGCTTGGTGCGGGGAGAAGGTTGGTGTCCCAAAGCTCTGAGTTAGTAGAGGGCAATGATCTAAGCTGAAGTGGGAGATGGGATTCTTGGGGGGAGTTTCAGATGCTCTGCTGAGGGGCCTGGTCTTCATTCTGAGGGCAGTGGGCAGCCAGCGAGGGTGCCCAGGCAGGAAGGGGCATGACCAGACCTTGGAGAGAATTGGAGGGTACCAGGGTGCATGGGAGGGGACCAGTGAGAGGCTGGGACAATGTCCTCAGGAGGAGGGGTGGGGAGCAGGGGGGTTGAGGGGAAGGGACTGACTTGGAGGCCTCCCTGAAGAGAAGCCCAGGGGCTGAGTGGGTTCCCTGCCCCTTCTCCTCGCTGGAGGGTGGCTGAGGGTGGCTCCCGTGACCACAGGAAGCAGCACCATGGTTGGCTGGCCCGCCGGGGGCTCTGAGCCTGCCCAAGGCGGGTGTTGGTTCTAGGTGCCCTGGGCAGGGCAGCAGGGAGGCCTCTGGAGGGGGCGTGCTGGAGGCTCCAGCTCCTCCCTCTGCGTGTGATTCCACCCCCCCACCCCGGCCCCCTTCTCACTCGCTCTGGCCCCAAGGCTTGGCACGGCAGCATGGCACCCGCACAGCATCGCGGGTGAGAAGGGGAGGAGGTGAGGGAGCCTGCATTCGGGCGTGAACCCTCCCAGCCTCCACTCTGCTAATTAAACCATTTCCTGACAAAACCCAGACTTTCAGGGATGGGTGTGCAAGCATGTGAGCCGGCGGGCAGTGCCCAGAGCAGAGAAGCCACCGGCTCCAGGGTCCCAGGCTCTTCCAGGCCTGGCTGTACCAGTTTAGGGTGCTGCCCCCACAATGTGGCCGAGCAGTGGGCACCTAGAAAGGCCGTCAAGTGGGCACTGTCATCCCTGGGCAGCGGTGAGACAGAAGAGCGGGCAGGTGCCTGCAGAGGCCCCCTGCACCTGGAGTGGTCTCGTGCTTTTGAAATCTCCTGCGAGCCAGCGGGCGTCAGGAGGGACTCGGTGCTGCGGGAGCTGCGAGAGCGGGCGAGGGCGCAAGCTGGCCAAGGGTGCTGGCACCCAGCTGGGCTCATGACCGCTGCTCTCAGCCCGAGGGTGGGAAGGCCCTCGAGGGGGGCTGCAGGTGGTCCTACAGCCCCAGGCAGAAGACCTGGTCCCCTCCCGGCCACCAGCCTCTGCATGCTCTTACCCGGGCCCCTGGCCACCCTGGCCACAAGATGGGCCCTGCAGAGTCTACACGCCATAACTCTCGAGCACACAGGACTTTGCTGGTGTGTCTGGTAGGCTTGGGGTCATGGGGGTCACAGTTAGTGGCCTCCCAGGCAGCAGGATGAGGAGCTTTCAGAACCCAGCCTCTGCTCGTAGGGTCTTAGCTCCCCTCCTCCACAGCCCCTTCCCTCAGCCCCCTCCCCAGCCTCAGATTCCTTCAGGAGCCCTACACCCTAGGGGGCACAGGCAGGTCCTGGGGGTTTAGCATGTGCCCCGGGGGACCTCAGCACCCCTCCAGCTGCTGCATTCAAAATGCCACTCCTCCTTAGACCTCCACCACTGACCACAATCAAAGCCATGAGCTGGGGATTCCAGGCCATGCACCTACATCCTCCAAGTTACTCAGGTGCAGCTGGTGGAAGCTGCCTTTTCTTCCAGAAGTATCTACTTCCCTCTCGCTAGCTGTGCCGACCCCCAGCCCCCAGGGACAGGCGCCCTCTCGCCTGGCTCCCCCTCGCCTGGCTCCCCGGCTCTTCAGATTCCCTGCACCAGCAGAAGCCTGTGCCAAGGGATTTTCGCCTCTGCGTTGGAAATCTCTCACCCCTCCCCTCCTTCCCGTAAATTCACTCTCCAGCTGGGAGCAACGCGCGGCGCCCAGGCCAGGCGGCCAGGCTTTGTTAATATTTACAGCGAGTGGCTCAGGAAGCTATTAGCTTCCTTTTCTTGTTGTTAATTGAAAGAGGAGAAAATGGTTGTAACACTTCAAAAGGACTTAAAGCGCAGCCTGAGAGACCAGCTGAATTGGGAGGAAGGGAAAGGGGAGGTACTATTTTAAATAAAGAAAGGAAGCCCACACCCCACGCGAGGGTGGACTGATGCTCCTTCCCGGCTCTGCAGCCTCTTGGCTTTCCTCTGAGGTTTCCTCATTGCCACTCATTGTATATTTTCCTTTTCACTTGGGAATCTGCCTTAAGGATAGAAAGAGGAAGAAAAAGGATTCATGGCGTATTTTGTTAATAATGGGGCTCTTTGAAGCTGCGGCTAATGAGGCCCCTGGTACCTGGGCCGGCCTCACCGGGCAGCTGCTTCCCTGTCCTGTGGCCACCAAAAAACCGGCACTCACCTTCCGGGATACAGGCCCAGACGGGGGCATTGGGCTAAAGCGATTCCCTGGCCTCAGAATCCCCCCACCCCAGTGGACCCCATGGACAGCCAGGGATGCCATGGTCATGATGAGTGAGGGGACTTTCTGAATCCTGGTAGACAAGGAGCTGGGGATCCAGCATTGCCGGGTCTCTGGCCTCTGTGGTTGGCCTCCCCGAGCCACATTTCCTCGAGATAAATGATCCCTCCTGTAACACCTGAATAGTTAGCTCCTGGAGTCCGACCTGTGATGTAAGCAACCAGACGGCTCTGCCAGTCTCCCTGCAGTCAGATAGGGGCGGACTGGGTGACTCAGAAGGTCTTTGCTCTGGGAGCCTGCCATTTGGTTCTGGCTGATAAGTGCCGCCACCTCCTCCAGGAAGCCTTCCCTGACCCTCCCTTGTCCCCAGCCTCCTTTAGAATGGCCTCTCAGGCTCCCCTGGCACCCTGCTCTCTATTAGACTGGCTTTCTCTTTGTCTGCAGAGCAAGGTGACTGACTGCTCCAGACACAGAGGGCCCCGGCTCCTAGTTCTGGATGGGCTGTGTTAAAAGGAGGGACAGGGCTTCCCTGGTGGCGCAGTGGTTGAGAATCCGCCTGCTGATGCAGGGGACACGGGTTCGTGCCCCGGTCCGGGAAGATCCCACATGCCGCGGAGCGGCTGGGCCCGTGAGCCGTGGCCGCTGAGCCTGCGCGTCCGGAGCCTGTGCTCCGCGGCGGGAGAGGCCACAACGGTAAGAGGCCCGCCTAGCACGAAAAAAAAAAAAAAAAAAGGAGGGACAGACTGCACCCTGCTCCCTGCCTGATTCTGCCCGGGTCAGACTAAACAGGAACCCTGTTCAGTCTGGGCTCCACGAGATGCACAGCCACACTGCACGGCAGGAGACCCAGAGGAGTGAGAGGCAGCTAGGGCAGTGACAGAGGGAGGATGGGACAGTTCGGGAAAGAGAGCTGGTCCCCTGTCCTCCGTTTTCTGCACAGCTGACCTAGAGAAGGAAGGCCAGCCTACTCTGGGGAGGCCCAAGAACTAGAAGGACCAGGAGAGATTCAGTTAAGGAAGAAATCTGTAACAGGCAGAGATGCCCAAAGATGGGCCAGACTTCCATTGCCGCGGGTGTCAAGGCCCAGGCTGGATGGCCGCTTAGCAGTGAGCCTGGACCGGGATGACCGTGTCAGGTGGGGGCCCAGCCAATCCCCTGAGGTCAGCTCCTGCAGCCGTGCTGTGGTTCCTTCTGGCCACCTCCACAGAACCCCAGCCCTGTACTCTCCACCCTGGATTCTAATTGTCTTTAACCCCCTGGCCGTGACCTCTTAAGGGCGGGGACTGTGTCAGCAGCAGTGACAACAACCATAGCTAAACTGATTGAGTTCCGACTACGGCCCAGGCACACAGAGCTAAGTGGATAATAATAACACAACAATGGCGAGAACAGTAGCAACCCCGTATGAAGTCTGAGGCAGGCACTATTCTTACGGCACCTCACTGAGCCCACAGGCACTGTTATTACCATTTCAATTTTCCACCTGAGGAAACAGAGATATTCAGGAGCCTGCCCAAGGCCACACAGTGGGTCCACCGCGGAGCCCGAACACAAACCCACTCTCGACTCAGCTCTGTGCCCACAGCACATTTCCTGTGTGGCCAGGACGAGAGGGCTGCGCTCAGACGGGCAGGAGGCTGCAGGCCAGCGTTCCCCCAACCCGGTTCACGGGGCGCGTCAGCGTGTTAAAGGCTCTGAGAAGTCCCGTCTCAAAGATACCAATTGAGCCCTGTTCGCTCCAGCGGTTACCTGTTAACCTCTGTTAACCTGTTAGCACGTTCTTCAGATCACGCTTTGGGAGACGCAGTATGATGTTTGGTGAGTGTCTGCTGTGTTCCAGGCAGTGGTGAGGACAGGCACGTCTCAGCCCTTAACCCCACGCCCCCCCCACGCCCCCCGCTCGGTGCCTAGCACACGAGAGGCACACGCATCAGCAAATGCGGGCCAAATGAGGGAGGGGATGGATGTGTAGATAAGCTGAGCTGGGGCCACGGGAAGCCACAGGTCCTGGCCAGACGCAGTCTCTGTCCTGAGCTGCCCCCGTTGCCTCCTCCGCCAGCCCTGGACCGATGCTGCCCCCTCCGGCCACGCCCAGCCTCGTCCTTACCCCTGGAGGCCAGGTGAGGCCAGGTGGACTGGAAGCAGGCTGCCCCTCGCAGGCCCTACCGTGCTTCCTGGGCAGGTTGGAGCCCTCTGCCCCCACCCCAGGGCCCCTCTTCCCTTCCCTTCCAGCTCTGTGGCTCTGGCCTTGACATTCCAATCACATCCCCCAGCCCTGCCTAGAATACTAATTCTCCCAAGATGAAACCATCCGTGTTTAATTTTTGTAAGTGCCAGGCAGAAGGAAAAGACAAGAGAAGGGAAGCATTAGTGGTGGAAGTTGGGGCCTCCTTAAGGCCATGTTCAGAGCTTCTCCGGGCGGCTGGCCTTGAGAAGGTGCAGTGCCACCTCCCTCCCCCTCCCCGCCCCGCCCCCCCATGGTCACACTGCCCCTGATGAGGGCCAGGAGGGGGTCAGCCATGTGCGGTGCTACCAGCTATCCCAGGACCAACTTGCTGTCCCTAAAACAGGCCAAACAGGGGGGCAGCCCATTTTCCAGTGGGTGGGGGACAGGGGCAGGGGTCCAGTCTGGCCTTCTGAACACACCAAGGCATGCTGCTGGCCCTGGCTTGGGAGGGTTGTTTTTTGAGGCCTTCAGGAGGGAGCCTCCTTAATTAAGAGCGGGCAGCCAGGCTGCCTCTCCCCTGTCCGTTGTTTGCAAATTAGGTTTCTGCCCAGCTCCCCTCAGAAAATGGCGCCTGGGGCCTCCCCAGATGGGCTGGGGTCACAGTGGGGATAGAGGGGGGGCTGGGAGGCAGGGGCAACCTGGGAGTGCCCACAGCGGGTACAGGGAGAGTGCTTCAGCGCTAGACGACCTTGGATGAGTCCTTGACCTGTTGGGGCCTCAGCTGCCTCCTTGGGACCCTGGGATGTGGCTGCAGGGTGAGGAGGGGCGTTCATAGGTGGTTAGCAGCCTGGAGTCAGAGTTCAGAGTTGAACTCCATGTGTAGCTTCAACAGCTGTGTTACTTGGGGCCAGTGTGTTATGTCTCTGAGTGTCCGGTTTCTGTATCTATGAGATGGAGTAATGAGGGAAGCACCTCACAGCACCTCATGGGCCTGTGGTGACAATCCAAGGAGGTACCGTGTGGATGCCCTGAGGACCAGCCTTGTACTCTAGGCCCATATGGAAGCCAGCGATTATTATTATCATAACCCCTGAGACAAGTGCTCTTGGTAAAGCTCTTCCCTCGGCGTCCCGTCGGACTGCCTGGGAAACCCACCTCCCTCCTGCAGCCCCTGTGCCCCAGCCTCAGCCTGTGGCCCCAGAGCAGCAGACTCCTGCTGCGTCTGACTCTCCCTCGCACCAGCCTGGCCCTGGGACAGGAGCTTAGCTCGTGCCACCTCCGCCCCGCATCCCAGTTTAACGCCCTCGTGTCCCCAGAGGGACGAATGAAATTGTCATGGCAGGAAACATGACAGAACATGAAACGTGATGAAATCAGCTATGTAAATTATGAAATCCAAATCACAGCCCTTTCCTTCTGCAGCAGGGTAAACGCTGGCAAAGGCTCTGTGGGCTGGAGACCCTTTGGTGGAGACCTCCGGGCCCCCCAACCCCTAGACCAGGTACTGTGACTGGCGGCTGCTGGCGGCTCCAGCCTCCTCGCCAGCCACTCACGCCCTCTCCCTCCTCCTACAGCAAGCAGGGTCCCGGAGACCACTGGCTGGCCCCGAGGCCTCAGCGAGATACCGCTCTGTGCAATTTCTGCTCTGGAGCCCCCGTGAATTAGATCCGGGCCAGGACCACCGCTAGGCTCCTCCCTTCCCCTCCTCTCCCGATTCACGTCCTCCCTGAGGTTTTTCCCATGAGCTCAGGTACATGACCCCTGTCTCAGGCCCTGCTCCCCTCGGCTCCCACCTGAGACAAACACCAGACTGCTCCGTGGAGAGACCCACTGCCGTTCCCTTGCCCCGTTTTAGTCTTGCGATACCTCTGGCTCAGAATGTGGGCTTGATTGGTGGTCAGGGACACGGCTGGGCCCGGTCAGCACTTCAGCTGCCTGCTCCCCCCTGCTCTCCTCCAGGGGCGCCCCTGCAGTGGGGCCCAGGCTTCCCCCTTCTGCTTCCTCCCTGTGCGCTGGGCCGCTGGCCTCCCTCCCCAGCCCCCAGCCCAGCCGTCACAGCCACCTGTGAGCACAGAGCTGGTACGGGGAGGGTGACTCCAACCTACCGTGGTTTTTTGGCCACCTCCCCTCTCTTGCAGGGGCTGCATCACAATTTTTTTTTAAATAAATTTTATCTATTTATTTATTTTTGTCCGCATTGGGTCTCCGTTGCTCCGTGCGGGCTCTCTCTAGTTGCGGTGAGCGGGAACTACTTACTCTTCGTTGCGGTGTCAGGGCTTCTCACTGCGGTGGCTTCTCTTCTTGTGGAGCACCGGCTCTAGGCGCTCGGGCTTCAGTAGTTGTGGCACACGGGCTCAGTAGTTGTGGCTCGCAGGCTCTAGAGCGCAGGCTCTGTAGTTGTGGCTCACGGCATTAGTTGCTCCGCGGCATGTGGGATCTTCCCTGACTAGGGCTCGAACCCGTGCCCCCTGCACTGACAGGTGGATTCTTAACTACTGCGCCACCAGGGAAGCCCTGCATTGTAAATTATTACTGACCGAAAGCCGGCCCGGGCCGGAGACGAGATGGGGAAATAAAGCACTGGGCTCAATAATGGTGCCCTGCTGCCTGAGTTTACTTATTTGTGGCTTTCCTACCCACTAGGAAACTCGACGATAAATAACTGCTGACTATTAGGCTCCTGGTCGGGAAAAACACCCTTGGATCCATTTCCTGAGGACAGGCAGGGGCTGGAGACCTGCATGCCATCCCATCCACTGGCTGGGTCTGATTTGATTTTCCCAGGCCTGCTCGCCCAGGTAGAGGGCTCCTTCTCCATGTTACAGACGAGGAAACTGAGGCTCAGAGGCGTGAGGTACCTTGGCCCAGGTCCAGGATGACCCACAGGTCCTGTTTTGCCTGGGACTTTCCCAGTTTTAGCACAAATCCTGGGCAACCCGGGACAGCTGGTCACCCTACCCTGGTCTCACAGCAGAGTCAAGGCCAGGACCCTGCTCTTTCTGACCCAGAGCCTGTGGGTGCTCTTAACCTCTGTGAAATGTCTTCACCATCGCCTGCCTGCATCCTGTTCCAGGGCCCGTGGAACTCTGAGAGGCTGTGCGTGCTGTCCCTTCAGATCACTCTCCAGCCTGCTCTAGGCCCGGGAGGCTGTGGTCACCAGCGAGCTCCTGGAGCCCTGGCTTCTGGCTGGGCTCGGCCATGGGGAGCCCCGGCAGCAGCGCAGAGGGAGGGAGGGGAGCCGGGTGCAGCACGGACTCCCCCGGCCGCGTCCCTCTCTTGTTCAGGGACCCGCTGATGGCTCTGGCTACTCTCTCTGGCTACCACTGCCTCCCCTCCCCCTCAGACCTGTGTGGTGACTCTCCCTACTGTCCCCAGCCCAGAGAGCCTCCCTTTCCCGTGCGGGTTTCCCTAACCCTGTCCATGGCTGTGTGCACAACCCCTCCAGTACACTCTGATCCCCTGCGAAGTGACAACAGAGTAGCCGCTTCCACCTCCTGAGGGCCTCCTGTGTGCCATGCACGTTCAAAGTCTTCTGCTGTCTGCATTGACTCGTTTCATACTCTTAACGATCCCGTGAGGAAGCATACTGTCCCCTTTTCACAGATGAGACACCTGAGACCCAGAGAGTTTAAGTGACTTAAGTGCAGGACAAAACTGTAAAGGGCTGTGCACCCTGGAGCCACAGGGATGAAAGGCGGTGCCCTCGGGGGCTGCCAGGCAGACAGCGAGCAGCCCCTCACAGGCGTCCCGGTGTGTGTGACATGGTGCCAGAAGGGACCCTGTGAGGACCTGCAAGAGGGATGCTGGGGCTGGAGTGCGGAGGCCCGGGGGGCTGAAGGGGGGACACAGGTACCTCACAGGGAGCCCTGAGCTGGGCGCTCTGCCCAGGAGAGCACAGGAACTAAGGCCGTCGCATGGCTGTGCTGCAGATGGCCACCGTCCCGGCTGCCACACGCAGGGGCAAACAGGGGGGCACGAGGCTGGCGGTTACCGGGCGCCCGCCTTCTCTTCCGAGGCTCACCTTCACAGCGGCGGCCCTACAAGGAGCATGGTGCTGCCTCCTTTTCACAGGCAAGGAACCTGAGGCTTCCAGAGCAGCCTGTCCGAGGTCTCACGGCTTCAGGGGGGTAGAGCTGGGGCCGGACCCGGCCTCCCTGCCCCCAAGTCCCTGCTGCCCGTCCCCAGCCCTGCCTGGCAGCTGAGCTTCTAGACACACAGGCCCCTCCATCTCCTGGTTACGGCTCCCCGGGGTGCCCTCCTGTCCCTCCCCAGAGGACACAGCAGCTTTAATCGACTCACCTGGCGGAGTCCCCAGGTGGCGCAACTTTATTTTTGCAAGCACTGTCTGAGTAACAGAGTCCCCGAGGCCCTGAGGGGCGGGGGGCGGGGGGCGGGAGACTCACAGGGGCCCACGTGTCTATGGGAAGAGCCAGAGGAGGAGGCCAGGGGAGGCAGATGGTGATGGGGGGCAGTGATAATGTGGGAACCTGTCTATCCATGCTGGACTGGGTGACCTGGGGCAGAGCGCCCCCTGGGCCCTCAAACAGCTGAGGAGGACTGGACTCCCCCTCCTGACACAATCTGGGCCTCTCCCGCCTCTCCCTCGCCCCACGTACAGAAGCTAAGGGGAGCTAAGCTATCACCCGCCCTCGCCCACAAAGAAAGTGGTCGATGGACCCCGGAGTGCAGAGATCCTGGGCCAGGCATCCCGCCCTCCAGCCATCCACATCCGGGCTTTGGGAGTGAGGCTCGCAGGACACTGGCTCTAGCTGTGCCCATTCTACAGGCCACCATCACCTCGGGGCATCCGTGGCAATGCCCGGCAGCTTGGGACCTGTGTCCCTGTCTCCTGGCCCAGAGCTCCTTCATGGGGTGGTGAAGCTTGCACCCAGCTTGACCCTGCCCGTTCTAGGGCCTAGAGAACACAGCCTGCTCGGTGAGAGCCACACGTCCCAGGCCCCTGTCTTGGCCTGGGTTCTCCTGTTGCCCTGAGCAAGGGGCTTGGGTGGTGGGGAGCTGGCCTGACCTACAGCCCCGGGGCGGGGGGCATGGGTGGGAGAGGGGGAAGGTCTGAGTGGTGAGACCGTGAAGGAGCTCCCCTGCCCTTACCTGCCCACATGTTCCCTCCCCAGGCAGCAGAAGCAGGACCGCCCCCCCCCCCCCCCCCCCCCCGTCTGGCTTGCTTTCAGAGGGGACAGCAGCCGGCTTGTTTCCCTCCTTAGGTCCTGGGGGCCTTCCAGAAGGCCCAGTTCTGGGCACCAACGTGCGGCTGGAGCCCCAGGGGAGCAGGAGGCCAGCACAGGTGCGCTTCTGCCAGACCTGCAATTCCCGGGCCTCACTTGACTGCGCCATCATTTATTTTAATGCCTTCACGGTCCACGTTTGGGTGCAGGTGAAATACGGCCCCTCATCGTTTACTGGTGGGGATGTTGCCTGTGCGCCCCTGATGCAGGACGAACGTGCCTCTGGGGGCGTGGATGAGGTGGCAGCCGCCCGGGAGGTGGCCGCGTGGCCACTGTGTGGGGAAAGGCCAGCAGAGCAAGGTGGGCCTGGGGGTCATGAAGGGTGGGGAACCAGGCACCCTGCGTGTGTCAGGACCCAGTGTGTTCTGGGAGCGTCGGCCAGGAGATGTGGGGGCCAAGGAAGGGGTCTCTACATGGAAAAGGCTTCTCTGGTTTTCCTCTCTGTACCCCTGCAGTGGAGGAGAGGGGGCAGCATCAGCCCTGCTTCTCCTACCACTGTTTCCAGGGTGGCTGCAGAAGTCACAGGGCGGGGGAGGAAGGAGGGCGAAGTTACAGTCCCACAGACCTCGGCTCTGCCAGCAAGTGCCTGGGGACCCGGGGCGAGTCACAAATCCCTCAGTGCTGTCACCTGTGCTGTGGGCACGGTAACCCTCCCTCCTTCCTTCTCTCCTCCCTTTCTTCCCTAAACGTGAGCCAACACGGACAATATGATGCCTGGAGCAGGGCGGGAGTCAGCAGCAGGGAGAAGGCTGGCTCGGGGAGGTAATGAGAGAAGCCCACCTAGGCCGGGGTGGTGCTGGGCGGGGGGGAGGTCACTCAGCTGGGGGCGCCCGGGGAGTGGGTCTGCATTTCATCCTGAGGGCCGCGGGGGGACCTGGGGAGGGCGGAGCGGAGGGGGAGGGGCAGGTTGAGACTTGAGAGTAGAAAACCCGGCGGGGCGGGGGGGTCTGGGGCAGGCACAGGAATGTTCTGTCCTCTGAGCTGGGGGTGGTGCGTACAAGATAAAATTCCCCGAGCTGGCACTTCAGCTGGTGTGTGGCTGGCCGCCGTGCGCCTTACATCTCCATAAACAACAAATTAACAGCTAAGGGAAGCTTCCCTTGGCCCTGCAGAGAGGGCCTTGGGCACGGTGGCCAAACTCCCCACCCCAGCCCTAGGGCTCCCATCACATCCCAGGGTGCAGCCCCCCGTGCTCCAGGGGAAGGGGGCAAAGGAAGGAAGCCTGTGGGCTTCCCAGATCGCTCCTACAGTGGCCACCCCTGCTCTTCCCCTTTGGGTGGCAGGCCACTTGCTGTCTGCCGGGGGCAGGGGCCGTGGGGAGAGGAAGGGGCACCCAGCCCACCTCTCTGACAGCTCAGGTTGGTGGTGGCCCCCAGAGGAGCCCACTTCCGTTCCAGGGCATTATCTACATCACCTTCCTTATTCCCCCTATGTCCTCCAGGGGACGCTATGATTCCCCCACCGCACAGCTGAGCAAACTGAGGCCTAGAGAAGTTAGGAAACCCACCTCCTGTCCAGGAAGAGGTGGAGCTGTGATTTGAACCCAGACCTTTCTGACAGCAGAGCCAGCCACAGCCCCACTGGGACCCTGGCCCAGGCCTTTAGGGCCCCCAGATGATGACACCAGGCTTCTACTTGGGACAGACAGGCTGGGCCCTTGGTCAACCCCAGTAGCCAGTGCCTCCAGGACCTCCAGGCCTGTCCGTGCATGACTGTCCCTTCTCCCCAAGGCAGGCAGACCCCGCTGCCCTGCAGCCGCACAGAACATTGAACGAAGCTGTCCCTGTGCCGGCCCAAGCTGAAGCCTGTGGTGGACCTGGCGGGTGGCAGGGGACGGACTTGGAAGATCTATGAGCTGGGTTAAAATTGAATTTGGGTGGAAGATCCCGGCCAGCCAAGCCGGCTGCCCCAGACAAACGGCCTCATCCCCGCCAGCTCCCGCCTGCCAGCTCCATGGTTGGGCCTGGCCCCTGTGCCAGCCTCCCCCGCACTCCCTCCCCGGAAGGCAGGCCGCCGCCCACATTGAAATCATAGCACCGAATGAATTTGATTTGGCGTGGGGTGGGGGGTGGGGCAGCAGCAGGCACTGAGCCTTGTTTGCGCTTCAGCCTAAAACTGAACGGGACAGAATGGGCTTTGGGTGGGAACTGCCTCTGCCAGGGCCTCCCTTGGGACCTAGGGTCAGCACTGCCTCCAGAGGGGCCCCGCCATGCCCACCAGCCTCCTCGCTGGGGGAGGTGGCCCTGGGCACCCCACCTGTCCACTCCGTGCGCCACCCAGCTGCCCTCTGTCCCCAAGCCCTGTCTTCTGCCCGGTACCCTGATCCTCCCTGGGCCCTGACTACCTAGGCTGGAATCCCAGATAGGCTAGGAGATCTTGTGCAAGCGACTAAACCTCCTGGGGTCTGTTTGTTCATCTGTAAAATGGGACAGTCTGTAAAAGAGGACCTATTGTTATTAGCTGATGTAATCGTGACCACGGCCCTGCAGGTGGAACCCCCGCATTGTCACAGGGCAGCGCCTAGGCTGTGCAGGGGAGGGAGCAGGGGGTTTGCAAAGCTGAGGAGGGTCTTTGACTTCCCAAGAACCTTGTGGTCTCGCTCCCCACCAGGGCCAGAGGGGTCATCTCTTTGGACCTCGGGGTGCTATTTTGGGTTTGCGCAGTCTGACTGGATAAGGAACAGCGCTGGGGTCCCCAAGGCTGAGCTATGGCAGCACAAGCACGTGGGACCCCATGCACAACCCTGCTCGCTCCGGGCGGATCCCCCGCCTGAGCGACCCCATCACTGCTCTCACCCCACTGCCATGTTAGGTGCTCTCCTGAGTGGGCACTGTCCACCCATTGTACAGATAAGGAAAGTGAGGCTCAGAGAGGTGAAGAAACTGCCCGCTGCAATTTCTCTGCTGCCTCCCAGCTCCTGTCCAAGGTGGGGTGTTATGGAGAGATGAGGGGGAGCTGGGCCGGCTCAGGGAAGGGGGTGCAGAAGCATCTCCCTCTCTGGAACTCACACGCACGCACGCACACACGCTCGCTCGTGCTGCCACTGGCAGGAATCCAGGCCCGGAAATAGCCATGTCACCTTCCGAGGCTGAGTCCCCGACGTTGCTCTGCCTAGGACTGGGGAGGAGGTGACGGGAGGGGGCCGCAGTAACCAGGATTGTACAAGGCACGTGTGCGTGCACTCGCCCTCCCACATGCACCCGCTCGCATATGCACAAACTCACACATGCACACAGGATGGGAGGGACAAGCTTCAGATGTCACTGTCCTGGCCTCCTGAGGGACCAATAAAGGTTGGGCCTGATCCTGGCACCTTTCTTCTCCAGTTGTGCAATGAGACCCTTCACCCGGGCCCCGCAGGAGTGCCGGTGGGGGGATGGGGGGGCGGCGTCTGCACCGAAGAGTGGGTGGCCGCCAGCTCCTGGAGATCGCTGGACCTTAGCCGGGGCTGCCCAGCACCCTCGCACACAGAGCTGGGGCCAGGGTGTTGAGGGGGGACCCTTGGGGGTCTGTTTTATCCTTTAGTCCCCCCAGGAATCCAAGGTCCTTCTTTCAGACACCCGGGGATCTGGGAGCCTGGACTCGGCCTCCTCCAACTGCAGCAGCCATTCCCACCCTCTGCTCCAGCCTGGGCTGGAGGACCCGGCGTCCTCTTGCTTGGGAACTCAGCTCTGTCCCTTGCAAGTGCTGGGCTAATCCTCCCAGTGTGCTCCCAAGGGTGGAGGGATTAACGTGTCAATATATTTGCATTATAAGAGGAACGTCAGGGGCTTGGCTCTTAGAAGCTAGCAGCATGGTGAGGAGCCAGACACTGCTGCTGCATCTCCCAAACCCCACGCGTGCACACCCCTTCCAACGCACCCAGCACCCTCCCCGGGCTGGTGCCCCACCACCCCGCCGTGGGTGCTGCATGTCAGCCCCGATTCACCCTTGACCTTGGGGTGCACCTCAGGAGACACACACACACACAGAAGGGACCGGAAATAGCCCTGTCCATGCTGTCTCCCACTCCCAGCTCTGACCTGGTGTCACCATCCCCCTGCAGCCTCTCATTATTTACTTATGTATTTATTTGTTTATTCCCGTCTCTCATCCTAAAGGATTTGCAGCAGCTTACAGAAATACAACCTAATACTAGAGGATCAAGAGGAGGGAGTGGAGTGGGGTGGGAAAACCCAGCCTCCGAAGCAGACAGGCTCAGGTTCAAATCCTGCTCTTTATTTACTTATTTTGCTCTGGGGTCACCTTGCCTCTCTGAGCCTCAGTTTCCTCACCTGGGAAATGCAGATAATAATGCCCACCCAGGGGCATGTTAAGGGGATGAAATGAGAAAACGCCAGGGGAGACTGAGCGAGTAGGTACTTGGCACACAGGAGGTGTAAACAGCTCTTGGGTGCTTTCGTGGTTAGGAGAAGGTGAAGGAGAAGGAAGTCAGGGCAGGACAGGTGCGGGTGAAGAGCTGTAGCAGGCACAGCACAGCCCATCTCCGAATCCTGGGGCCTTCCAGGTCCTGAACTGCAGGAAAGCGGTCTGGGCAGGAGTCTCAAACTTCTCGAACGCCAAGGTCCAGTAATTTCCCACAGATTCCTCTCAGAGGGCAGCACCGCCATCACCCCACCTGCCCCTCTTGGGATGCCTAGAGCCTGCAGGGTGGAGAGGTCTGGGGTTCCAGGTTGGGTCCTCCACCCTCACACCTAGTACCTGCACCCAGAGGTGGGGTCTTCAGCTCCTGGCCCCTGAGCCTCACCCCAAATCCGATCCCCACTTCAGCCTTGAGCTCTGACTCCCATGGCCTCGGTTCACTCTCCAGTACCAGCTCTTGGCCCCAGCCTGACCTTCAGCCCCTTGGCCCAGCCCCCAGTTGCCCCCAACCCCTTCACCATCATCATCACCTCCTCCAGGGGGACTTCCCAGCCTGCCCTGAGCGTGGTCTGGCTTCTCCCCAGCCATCAACTGCTCCAGGCCCCCCGTCCTGTCTTCTATGGTTTCCCCCAAATCCTCCTCCTCCTGAGGGCTCCAGGCCTGGCAGCCAGGAGGGGCCTGGGGAGCCAGGCACAGGCCCCCTGATCCACAGGCCGGCCAGGCCACTCTAGGCGTGCACAGAGCAGGCAGAGATCCCCGCCCCGCCCCCCCCCTCCGGCGCAGCCCACGACGCGGGCGCTCACATATTTTGTAATTCTGCCCTGGGAGGCGGATGCCTACTCTGCCTGAGTGGTGAATTTGTTGACACAGCTGTGGGGACTGAATGCCTATTAGAAACAGCCGGTGGGAAGCAGCACCCAGGAGAGAGCCTGGGGAGTCCAGTGCAGAACCCCCAACCGCTGAACCCTCAGCTCCACCACCCAGCAGCCGCTGTTGTGAGTTGGGAGGATGGACCCATCCTCTCCCTGGCTCCTTAGCTACTCTTGAAGGAGGCAGATGGGGAGAGGCATATGCCTGCCCAGCTCAGTTTGGGACTTCAAGGGGGGGGCGGCGTGCTGGGCGGCCAACTGCCTGTAGGAACAGGCTTCCACCACCTCCTCACCGACTGGGTTCAAGTGGAGAAGGCTTTATGGGGCCAGAACAAACACCAGACACAGTCCATATCCTGCACAGTCCAGTCTCCAGGACCACCGTGCCGTGATACCGTGTCCGACAAGCGAGGATAAACTCAGGATAAACTGGTTCACGGCAACTGATGTTAAAAGAATTACGAAGTGTAGGCCTTTCAGAGGAAGTTGGCAGAGGGTCCCCTCGTTAAATAGACTCCATGAATGTCGGTGTGGGGACTTCAGGAGAATTGGGGACCCCCTCCCAGTTCTCCCCTGCAGGCTGCAGGCTGTGGTCGCCAGCGATGGCCATATGATGCGTCTTCACTTCCCTGCTCGGAGAGTTCTGTCACTGTCTCCCTTAGGGCCACACCAGGGCTTCATGAGCTCACCTAGCTGTAAAGCAACCCTAGGATCCACTGGACGGCCCCTGTGCCCTCTCCTGTTTCCTATTTGCTCTCTCTCGGTTCTGAGTGGTCCTCAGTAGTCTGGGTCTGTGCAGTGCATGCGTGGAGGAAGGAAGTTCTACAGGGAAGGGTGAAGCGGGGACACAGGAAAGGGCCCTTTTCTGTATCATAAATGTAACCCTTCCTCATCAAACAGGCACTGTACACTGTCTCCTATTCAACCCTCACCACTTCCCTTTGACTCAGGTGCTTATTTGTGTCCCCATTTTACAGATGACAAACCTGAAGCTTCTTTTTGGGGTGATGAAAATGTTCTAGAATTAGATAGAAGCAGTGGTTGCACAACTTTGTGAATATACGAAAAACCACTAAATTCTACACTTTAAAAGGAGAATTTTTCTATTTTTTAAGGCTCTAGGTGTGCGGGCTTCAGTAGTTGTGGTGCGTGGGCTCAGTAGTTGTGGCGCGTGGGCTCAGTAGTTGTGGCGCACGGGCTTAGTTGCTCTGCGGCATGTGGGATCTTCCCAGACCAGGGCTCGAACCCCTGTCCCCTGCATTGGCAGGCGGATTCTTAACCACTGAGCCACCAGGGAAGCCCCTAAAAGGAGAATTTTATCTTACGTGAATTATATATATATTTTTTAAGTGAGTTCGGACCTTATAAAGAAGAAAGAAAAAAAAAAAAAACAGGCTCAGAGCGGGGAAGGAACTTGCTCAAGGTCTCAAGTGAACAAATAACACAGCTGAGGTTGGAACCCAGGTCATTTTAACACTTCCCACAATACATCCCTGCTTCCCTCATTTATGACTGAAGACAAGCTTTAATCTTACTACTCCCTTACTCAAGAACTTTCACTGGCTCCCTATTGCTCCTTCCATGGGCCCAAGAACTCCTCCAGGCCTGGCTACACCTCCGGATAGAAGTTCCTTCTTCTTCCTCCTCACCCCACTCCACATTCCCCCCTCCCCCATCCACTGCCCACTCCTGCCTGTGCCCAGCCCACCCACTCCACCTATCCCTTTTCTCCAGGGGTCTCAGCTCCCATAGGCTTTGTTCAGGCCTTGGCCCTGACTCTGCCTCTCTGTCCAGCCCATCTCACGCCCCAGAGCCGTCCATCTCTCTGTCCCCAGCCTCGTTGGACTGCTCTCCGTTTCACGACAGCTGAAATTTCTCCCACCGCCCAGCCTTGGCACTTGCTGGTTCCTCTGCTTGGGATACGTCTCATGCGCGACTCCCCCCAGCTACCCTGGCTGACTCATGCTCATCCCTTGGATCTTGGCTCTGACACCCGCTGCTCCCTGCACGTGCCCGCATAGCTCCCCCTCCTGCCTGTAAGTTCTTACTCCAAATCTGTCTCTCCCTTTAACCACAACCTCTCAGAGGGCAGACCCGGGTCCGTGTAATTCCCGGAGGCACCCGCAGCACCAGCGCTGGTGAGCACACAGCAAAGGTGGGAGAGCTTCTGCAATCCTAAGGCACCACCTGGGCAGCTCTTCGGGCGGGAGCAGGGAGAGGCCACAGGGCCTCCCCTGGACCCGCTCACCACCCACCACAGTGGTCAGCAAGTCCTTTCAGAACCGACGGAACCCAACCACTTCTCTCTCGTCTTCTCTCTCGTCCACCCGCCGGCTCCCACCCTGCTCTAAGCTCCGCCTCTGCTTGGAGCCCACGAAGGCCTCCTCCTGTCCTCCCCCCACACAGCGGGCTGTCCACCGGCAGCCAGAGTGAGCCCTGGGAAACTAAATCCCATCGCAACTCTCCCCTTAGAACAAATCCAAGTTCTTTACCAGGGTCCACGCGGCCTCCTCCACCTCCCGGCTCACCACACTCCGACACACTGGCTGCCTTTAGGCCCTGGATCCGGCCCAATCCCTCCCCACTCTGGGCTCTGCAGTTCCCTCCCTGGGCCTGCCTCCCATGCCCGCCTGTGCCGCAGCGTGTCCTCCTCGGAGGGGCCTTCCTCCCCGCCATCGCCCATCTGAAACCAGCTTTCGGATTTCCCTGTGGCCCATCTCCCCAGCTCGGTTACCCCCCTGAGGGCAGAGCCCCGCTCTCCCTTCCCTGCGGGGTCCCCCTGCCCAGATCAGGCCCCTCGAAGCTCTGTGCTCAGTAAATATCTATAGGATGATGGGTGACAGGCTCTCCCGCCGGGCTGTGGGCCGAGAAGCCTCCACAGCCTCATGGCTTCCCCGCCAGCCGGAGCCGCAGGAGCCGACTGCGCCGGGCACGTAGCCCCGGAGATGGGCAGTCCGTCCCGCGGCCATCCAGTGGGACCCTGTGGGGCACTGCCCCTCCCGGGCATACCTCCGACGCTGCCCAGGGAGGCCAAGGCAGAATAACCAGATTAGCCTAAGCGGCTCCTCTTGTTTCCTGGTGTAATTGGATTGAGGCCATGTTTCGGTGCAGCTGCATTTAATATCATAACTCCGAGGCCACCTCGCCCCCTGAGAGCATCGGCGGATGGACATCGACGGGACTGGGTGGGGGCTTCGGCCTAGAGAAGAAGCCAGGGGCAGGGTTCTCCCGTCTCCCACCTGTGCGGAGGGCCAGCATGCTGATCTCTGCGGGGGAGGGGGGTGGGCAGTGTCCTTCTGAGCAAGGGGCACGGCCTGCTCCTCCAGCTTTCCTGGGCTGGGCGGGGGGCTGCGCACGAGGGAGGAAGCACTGGGTTGTCTCCAGCACCCACGGTGGGGTGCTCTGTACATACCTCTGGACCGAGGGCAAGACTCTCAAAGGGGCAGGCCACTCCCAGACCTCATGCCAGACGGCCCAGGCCTGGGGTGTGGGGAGAGCCCCTGGGTCCCCGGCGGCTGAAGGACTGGGGAAGGAGGCCAGGCTGGGCCAGAATGGTCTCCTGAAGCCCACCCATCACCGTGGGAGGCCCTTGGCCCGAGTGGCCAAGCAGCAGCCTTTCCAGGCTCCTAGGTGGCCAGAGACCCAGGCCGGCAGTGGGTTGGGGGGAATCCTCTGTAAAAAATGTCAGCCCAATGCTAGGTGACCTTGAGATAATGGGCAGTGACACCAGCTGGATGCCCCTCCAGACCTGGGCTTAAATGTTAGTGCCTCCAGAGACCAAGGGGGAGAGGTGGGTGTGTGCCAGTGTGTCTGTCTGTGAGTCTGTGTGTGCCAATCAGTGTGTCCAGGCTGAGCACGTGTGTATGTGTGTTGGGGGCAAGGAGCCCCCGTGCCCCCCACCTTCCCGTCTGCAGCCTGAAGCCCAGCCATGTCTCCACAAATGCCCATCAGCACCTGGATCCTGAGGCCACGCTGATAGGTGTTTAAAAACCAAGAAGCTAAAAGACAAAATTGAGAACAGGGAACAGCTGGGGAGAGAGGGCAGGGCGGCCTTGTCACAGGGTCCTTGATTCCCAGACACCCCTGCCCCAGGCACAGCCCCAGTCCCACCTGATGGGGACACTTCCAGCTTCCCAGTGGGGGCACCTATTGGGCAGATGAATCACTTGGCCTGGTGTGGCTGGTTCCAGCTTGTCCAGCTGGTTCCTCCTGGAGGCTCGGGCCCATCTCTGAAGACCTCAGGCACAGAGCAGGGTTCCCCTCATCAATGAGTGGGGGCTGAAGACCACCAGGGGCTGGGGAGTCACCCCAGCGTCGAGGGCACTGGCTGGGGCCTGTGGACCGCTCACTGGGCCCCCTCCCCCTCCCCCCGTCCCACCGCTGCTCCCCACGGCTAGAGGGCCTGGCAACAGCTCCCATCCATCATTCGGCCCTATTTTTGGGAGGTGGTAACCCAGCTGTGACAATTCCCTCCATGCAGATCCCTTCCACGTGAGGGAGTCTTAGCCCCAAGTCGAGGAGATGAGTGAGGGTGGGGGTATGAGAGGAGAGGGATGGCGGAAGGGGAAGTTGGAGAGGAGACCCTCTGGCTGGTTTGTGGTTTGTGGCTTGCATCAGGCACCTGGCAGAGGGCACGGGGCAGCTCTGCCGAGCTGTGGGGCTGGTGGGGGTGGCGCTGGGGGGGTGGTTCCTGGCCTGGTCTCCTGGGGCAGCCCACTGAGTAAGAGGACTGGGAGTCCAGAGCCTGGGTCCTATCTTGGCTTTCTCAGTAACAAGGGCCTCCTTCTCTGAAACTCGGTTTCCCCTCTGTAAAGTGGCTGTAATCTCACATAACAACCTGGCTTTCACCCCCCGGGGTCCTTTCTACCTCTTCTTTGTAGGGCTGGCGGATAAAACATAGGAAACCCCCTGAAACGTGTATTTCAGACAAACAACCAATACTTTTTCTGGTATAAGTAAGTCCCAAAGATCACTTGGGGTATACTTAATACTACAAAAATTATTGGTTATTTCTCCAAAATTCAAATTTAATTGGGCATCTGGTTTATTTTTTTAAAAAATTTATTTATTTTATTTATTTTTGACCGCGTTGGGTCTTCGTTGCTGTGCACGGGCTTTAGTTGCGGCGAGTGGGTCTTCGTTGTGGTGCGTGGGCTTCTTATTGCAGTGGCTTCTCTTGTTGTGGAGCATGGGCTCTAGGCGCGCAGGCTTCAGTAATTGTGATGCCTGGGCTCAGTAGTTGTGGCTCGCGGGCTCTAGAGCACAGGCTCAGTAGTTATGGCACACGGGCTTAGTTGCTCCATGGCATGTGGGATCTTCCCGGACCAGGGCTCGAACTCATGTCCCCTGCATTGGCAGATGGATTCTTAACCACTGAGCCACCAGGGAAGCCCCGGGCATGTGGCATTTTTATTTGCTAAATCTGAACTCTATTTCGTTGGATCAAGTCTCTCTCCACCCCTCTGCCTGAGCCAGTCCAGCTGCTAAAGGGGGAGTGGCCAATAGGTATTTGCTCCATCCTGGCTGCGCTGCACCCCTGGGTCCTGCCCCCTCTCACTGCTGGGGCAGCTGTCACACCCTCTGCTCTGGTGCCACAAACCACCCAAGTCATCCCAGTGTTTTCTGGGACCAGACCTCCAGCTCCTGAAGTCGGGGTGGGGGACCCACATTCTCCTGGCTGTGTAACCTTGGGTGATTTCACATCCCTCCCTGTGCCTCAGCTTCCTCCTCTGGAAAATGGGGATAATAGTGTCCACCATATAAGGCTGTTGTGAGGATTAAATGAGCTGATACTGGCTGAAAGCTTAGAGTGGTGACATGAAAGTCGGTCATCTCTAGATCCTAAGTGCCTGCACAGAGCTCAGTGCAGAGGACATTCATTCATTCATTCATTCATTCACCCAGAGCATAAGGCCGGCCTGTGATATGCCAGGCACTGTTCTGGGTGCTGGAGACAGATCAGGGCTCTGAGCATCAGGCTGCTCTGGGCAGCCAGGGAGCCTCCAGACCTGTCCTGACCTCAGAGCTGCTGAACCAGGGTGCAGTGAGGGGGGCGTCTTTGACCCAGGAGGTGGGAGGTCTGGAGGTACCTCAGTGGGGATGCCTATGAGGGGTCAGAGGGCTTTGCTTAGGAAGTAGAAACCTGCAGGGTGATATGCAGCGGGGCACAGAGCATGGGGCGTGGCTCATTTGAGGAGCAAAGGGAGAGAGGGGAAGAGTGGGGGCAGGGGAGGGGAGAGCTGGGAAGGTTGCTGGGGCCAGAGGTGGAGGCCCTCCATGGTCTCACCAGGACCCAGGCCCAGGCAGGTGAGTGGCAGCGTAGGACTGTGTTTTAGGGAGGTGGCTCTGGTTGCGGGGAGCAGAGGCACCAGTGAGGAGGCAGCAGAAAGGAGTGAGAACAACGTGGGGTGGGACCTCTGGGCTGTTCCCTCCAGCTTCCCCTTCACCCCAGGGCCAGGTTCGGGGTCTCCGCTCCCTCTCCTCAGGAGCTGTGTAGATTGTCACTTCAAATGAGGAGGGAACAGGACAAGAATCCAGCCACCGAGGGGAGGGTCAGCAGGGCCAGGTAATCTCTCCACCTCTGCCTGAGCCTCGGTTTGAGACTGTATGGGGCTCTGCCACCTACCAGCTGGGTGGCTTTGGACAAGTTACTTAGCCTCTCTGAGCCTCAGTTTCCCCATCTGTAAAATGGGAATAATAGTGGATTGTGATCAGGTTCCAAAGAAGTGAAGCGTTTAAAGTGCCAGGCTTTAGATGGTGTCCAAGGAGTGGTTCAGACCCAGGAGGGCCACCCCTGGGCAGGGCCAGTTCTATCCAGATGGGGTGATGACAGGTCATCAGGAGAGCAGGGCCAGGTAGGTCCCAGACTGTCTAGATGTGGCCCAGGATTCCCGAGGAAGGTCCTCATAAGCCACCCTGTGGGGACAGCCTCACCTCCCATCTTCTCCAAGTAGAAGAAAGAGGCCCAGAGACGATAAAGTGCTTCCTGGGGCCATAATGGAGACCAGGCCTCCTCAAGTCCAACATGCCCGGGACCTCACACCCTTCCTGTGCTGCGGGTGGCTGGGGCAGGGTCTTGGATCCCAGACCTCCCTTTTCAGCCCTGGGGAAGTCAGGAGGCCAACTGATTCGATAGGGAACAGCCCCTTTGGCCCCAGAGTGGCATCTCCTTGACCGAGCAGGAGACTCCCAGATGGAAAGGGTATGCTCAGGGTCCCAAAATGAGGTCAGAGATCACTGGGGCAACCAGAGCCTTCCCCACCCCAAGCTCCAAGAGCTTGGAACTTGGAGATTTGATAATCTGCTTGCTGCAAGTAAAGCGCTGAGCTCAAGAACCCCAGGCAGCAGCTCATGGGCCCACAGGGCTGATTAATGGTGTCTGGCTCCTGGGAAAAAGGGGGTGTATCTGGACGCACTGGAAAGGTGTGGGCTGTCCCTCGAGGAGAGCCTGGTTCAGTGATGGGAGAAGGGCTACGATGGAGGGCACTCAGAGAAGGAGGCTGAGGGCACAGAGGGGGATTGCTTGTCCACCCTGTATTTGCTGTGTGACCTTGGACCAGAAACTCAACCTCTCTGAGCTTGCTTCCTCTTCTATAGCATAAAGACAAGTCCTCCCTCCCAAGGTTGCTCTGAGAGTCACATGGGATCCAGGGTGGGGGTCCCACTAGGGCTCAGCACAGAAAGCTGTGGTCACAAACCTCAGAGGTAAGAGGGCAGGGGTCAGGAAAGTTCTCCCAGAGCTGGGGCCTTGAAGGATGCATAGGAATTCAGGAGGTAGAAAAGGTGAGGGAACCTCCCTCGTAAGCCTTACCCCCTGGTAGAGACAGGAAAGAACCCCACAAACAGGCTTCAGAGGCCTTGGGGAAGCCCTTCCTTTCTCTGTGCCTCAGTTTCCCCATCATAAAAGGAGACCATTGCCCTGAGCCAGCCTCATGTCTGGTTGTGACATTCTAGATGACTCTTCCCTGGGGGAAGGCAGGACTGGAGTGAGGAGGGTGTATCCCCCCAACATCCCTCTGACCGGCTAGGCTGACAGGTCACCCGTGGTGCAGACGGCTGGGGATGCGGTTGGCAAGATGCCTCCCCTCTCCCTCGTGCCTGGGCCTCCACGGCACCCCCAGTGGCCAGGGCCCCAGCCTCCCTCCCCTGTACTCTTGCTCCAGCCAGGCGTCCAGCCGCACAGCCCTGAGTCCCAGCCCTGAGTCCCAGCCGGACGCCGGCTTCTCCGCGGGAAGCTGCACTGTTTACCCTGCAGAGGCCCAGCCTTTACTCTCCGAGGAGTGCGTTTAGGAGGCGAGAACCCACGCGTACACGCACGCTCCCACACCATCTGACGCGCCAGACCGCACAGGCTTCCGGCCCAGCGCCGTCTACGGGCTGCGCCTCCTGAACTGGGGCCGGAGCTGGGCGGACTCGGGACAGCAGGAAACTGGCACTAACTTTGAATTAATAAATTAACAAGTGCCGCATATGACCTCAGTCAGCCCTTCCCTAAACCTCCCAGCTTCATCTGTCCATCTTACGGATGCCCAAACTGAGGCTCTGGGCGGCTAAGTAACCTGTCCAGAGCAGAAGCTGGAAAGTGGCAAGTGGGGTTCAAAGGCAGACCTGTGGGACCTGGAGTCTGGTGTTGGCTGCCTCAGAAAGGAGGAGGGATGGGCATAGGGCAGCGGGGATCTACAGAGACCACAGGACAACGGCCGGGGGACAGCACGTTGGTCACAACCGGACACCCTGTGCACAGCATCAGGCAGCCCTGGCGGTCTGAGCATGGTGCCCCATGGCCCTCAGGACCTTGCGGTTGGCGGGGGAGTGTCTCTGGCCCCCTGCCCTGCATATGGCCCAGCATCCTCTGAGCCGTCAGCATCCTCTGGCCTGCCAGCTCCACCTCTAGCTGACCATGGGTGGGGCTCTACACCCCCCTGGGCCACAGGACCCCTCATAAAATGGAGCAGTTGGAGCAGGTCAGGGGTCTTCACTTTCAGAGGGCTCACCTTGAGAATCTGATCCTGTTCCTGGAATATGAACCTCCTCCCCCAGACATTCAGGTTTACAAGGGATTCTTAGGGTTCACAGACCCTCAAAAGGCCAGGTGAGGGACCCCGGGGCCACACGTGGGGTGAAGCTGCAACAGGAAGCAAGGGAGAAAGAAATCCCAGATTCCGCCGGGAGCAGTTACCTCTTCCTGTGCTCCTAGTGCTTTAGAAATCCGAACTCATTTCATCCTCAGAACAACCCTATAACCAGGGTACGGGGGGTGCTCTTTATTATCCCCATCTTATGTGGAGACTAAGGCACAGAAAGGTGAAGCAACGTATCCAGGGCCACACAGCAGGAAGCGGCACAGCTGTTATTTTAACCCAGCAGTCTGGGCATTTAACCACTGGGCTTAATTTGCATGGTGGGTTCAGAGTGTGTGATTTATCGTTATGCTTCATGACTTACAGAGATGCCACATGTATTTTTTGTATTTATCTGATGTTATGTCATTATTTTAATTAAAAACAAAAGAGCTGGATCAGCTGACCTCCTCATTTTAGCTTCTGGGATTCCTGCACTTTTGGCTTCCAAAGCCTCCTCCCGATGCAGCCCCCAGAAGGCGACTGTCCTAGGCCCACCTCCCCGGGGCCCAGCCCAGCCATGGGGGCAGGATCAGCCTCTCCATCCCAGGGCAGCGTGAGAATGATGTGAGGCCCTGGGCCCCATCCCTGCCCGCCGAGGCCCCAGCCGCCGGCCCCCTCCTCTGGCTCCCAGTGGCGGGGCAGGGCCACGCAGGTTATAAGTTCAGCAGTCGATTCGGGCTCGCATCATCTTGTCTGCCGGGAGGATTTAGTGCGCGGTCGGTCAATAGTGCGCTTGTTTTGTTATCGACCTGCCGGCACAGCGCAGGAGACGGCTCGTCCTCCTCGGCCACTCGGGCCTCTCCAGGCTGCGGCGCCTGGAGCTGGAAGCACCACTGGGCAGGTTTGGGGGCTCCTTGTGACCCCCTCCCAGGCCTCCTGCCACTCCCAGCCCCTCTGCACAGCCTGGCCTGGTGAGTCCTGACTCAGGGTCCCTCACAGGCCCAGTCTCCTGCCTCACCTGATGCTGGGGCCTCCTGCTTGACAAAAGGCCCTGGTCTCGTGCAGACCCCACAACCACTTCACAGATGGGGAAGCTGAGGCCCAGAGAGGTGCAACGGCACGAGCTGTACATGGAGGAGCAGGAGTTTCCAGGAACAGGTCCCCTCGTCTAGGGAAGGCCCCTAGGTTGGTCCCAGCCCAGTCCAGGAGCAGGGGTTGCCCAGCAAGCTGGCAAAGGGACTCTGTCCTTGGCCTCAGCCTGGCCCCGGCTGTACCAGGTTACAAGGAAAGGTGGACACTGGGTCTCTGTCCATGACCTTCACTCACGCATTCATTCAACACATATTGCCAGAGTGCTGCTCTGTGCGGGGCCCCAGGAACCCCGGGCCCCCCGCACAGCCCCGCACTGGGCGGAAATTGAGGGCTGGTGCTAACAGGGGCCTCAGGAGGGCTGGAAGGCTGCTTTCAGCTGGGGGCACCACGGGAGCCTCGGAGGAGGAGTCTTTTGAGGGGCCTCCAAGGGATGAGTACAATTTTGACGCGGGCAGAAAGGCACTCCAGGTGGAGGGCTCAGCAGAGCAAAGGCCTGGTGTCCCACATGGGAGCACAGGGAGAACAGAGAGGTGAAAATGGCCAGCATGGGAAATGCGAACGTTTGGTGAACTGTATGCACTGCTCCTTGGGAGCAATGAATAAAGACAGCCCCTCCTTGGGTTACTTAACCAACCCCCGGAGGATGCAGACCCCCAAGCATCCCCTTCCCTGATAGTGTCCCAGATGGGCCCCGGGCCTCACTCTTCCTTCCTTTTCTCCCCGCTTCCAAAATGAGAAAGAGCAAAGAAACTATTATTGTTCACGCCTCATCTCCCACCAAAGTTATTCAATTTCATTCCACGAACAAAAAAAATCCATTTTTATTGCAGCGGGAGGAGCGGGCAGCCGTTTGCTGTTTTACGTTTTTATTTTTCAAAGTCCTGTTAAATCTGCCCCGATCAGCTGGGCGGCCCCATGGCCCCAGCACGCCCGGGTTAGTTACCGTGTTTCCTTCTCCACTGTGGCAGCAGCCCTTCCCCCAAGTGGCAGGCGGCGCTGGATCCCACTAGGCCTGCCCCTGGCTCTCCGGTAACCCTCCATTCACCTGCAAGGAGTGTGGGGAAGCTTCCCGACAGCCTCTTGTTTATCTGGCATTTTATAGTTTTCCAGACACTTCGCGCACATTTCCTCCCGAGGCCCAGCCCCGCCATTTCACAGGAGAGGAAACTCGAGCTCAGAAAGGCTCCGGGGCTTGCCCAAGGCCGGGAGAATCCTAACCCTTAGTTGCAGCTCTGTGGGCCTGGCCTGGCCTCCTTGGAGGGGATGCGCTGGGCTCTGATCACGGGGCCCGGTCACCTCACTTGGTGCAGCAGGAATTCAGTTCCCACCTCTGTCACCCACCAGCTGTGTGGCCCTGAGCACACGACCTGGCTGGCATCTCGGGCCCTCAGCTGCCACATCTGCAGAAGGAATATCATGATAGCATCTCCTGCCTAAGGCTGCCATGAAGACTGAGATGCAGGGAGCACTTAGCACAGAGCTTGGTACCTGCCAACACCTCTCATCACCACCCTCCCCCAGCCCGCCCCCCAGCTTCCAACAGGTCTGCTGGACCCTCTGCTCTGCTCCCCTGCAGAGGGACACGGATCTGGCGCCCTGGGGGCCGGGGAAGCACACGCCTTCATAGCTGAGGTCTGAGATGGGCACCCAAGATAAATCGTCATCATGGCTATTTTTTCTCCCAAAACCATTTGCTAAAGACTTAATGACTGTCCATAAGTAGCCTATTGCGTCGGCAGCACTGCCCGCTCGCAGAGGTTTCCCGGTGAAGCATTTAGGTGACGCAGCTGCCCAGGCCAGGCTCGGAAGTGTCACTGTGCCCCCTCCCACGTGAACACACCGCTCTGCATGTGTCCCTGCAGGGAGGGGACTGCCTCCCCCTGCCCAGGATGGGGTCCAGCCATTGCAGGGCAGAGCCAGCAGCCCCCCCCCCCCCCAACTGGCCCCACATCTGGGAGGACTGCTGGGCAGGGAGAGCCCCGCCCCCCCCAGGCTTCCAGTGGCCGGGCTGACCTGAGAACCATCCCCTCCTCGAGCTGGCCCGGGAGGCCACCCGCCCCACCAGGCGCAGACAGCTGACAGGCTGCACCTCGGCCAGGCCTGGCAGCGCTCTTCCCCTCCCGCTTCAGAGCTGTCTCCAGTGTCAGATGGGCTGTGATTCCAGGTGAAGACATCCCCTGTGCCCCACTCAACACACACACACACACACACACACACACACACACACACACACACACACACACACCAGTGCCTTCCTGCTCTCCCTCCCTCCACCTCTCTCCACCACCCTGCCATCAAAAGCTGGGGGAGGGGCTTCCCTGGTGGCGCAGTGGTTGAGAGTACACCTGCCGATGCAGGGGACGCGGGTTCGTGCCCCGGTCCGGGAACATCCCACATGCCACGGAGCGGCTGGGCCCGTCCCTCGTACCGCAAGGAAAAAAAAAAAAAAACCTGGGGGAGGGGGTCGCCCGCATTCTCATGCTCCCCCCACCTCCCTTCTCCTGGGCTCATCTCCTGCCCCATCCTTCCTCACCCCTCCCTGCCGCTGTTCCCTGGGGATTCCCTCTTCTTTTCCCTCCCAGACTGATTAGCTCGTGGCACTATCAAGAAAGGCAGCTCCAGATAATATCCCCAGTGCTGCCTGTCGGCACCTGGGGCCACTCCAGCCTGGGAAAAGGGGGTGGTTACATGGGTGCCCATCTCCTGCCAAGTCCCCTAGAGTCCTGACAACCCCCAGCTAAGCCCAGAGGCTGACCCTGGCCAGGCTGGGAGGGCTGCTTGGGAGCATAGGCCCACAGTGGGGGTGGGCATGCCCACAGGGCTGCAGCCTGGACCTGAGCACCGGGCTGGCAGCCAGCCCAGCCCCAGCTTCTCTGCCCTCAGCAGGGAGAGAAAGAGACACAGACAGAGAAGTGAAGTCAGGACCCTGCATGCTGGCTGGAAGAGGTGGAGGCAAAAGCCGCTCGGTGTGTGGAGCCCTTCTCATTTCTGCCTGTGCCTCCCTGGCCTCAGTTTACTTGTCAATCAAATGGGAATGCTGGCCTTGCCGGCTTTGCGGGGCGCTCTAAGATTCGCTCAGCAGTCAATATGTGCGACAGCGATAACAACCATCATCATCCTAGGGCCTCACGCTTATGGCAGGCTCCACTCTGCACCCGGCCTTAACGTGCCCAATCGCCCTTGTTTCTTTTCCTTTTTAAATTATTTTTGGCTGTGTTGGGTCTTTGTTGCTGCACGCAGGCTTTCTCTGGTTGCGGCGAGCGGGGGGCTACTCTTCGTTGCGGTGCGCGGGCTTCTCACTGTAGAGGCTTCTCTTGTTGCGGAGCACGGGCTCTAGGCGGGCAGGCTTCAGTAGTTGTGGCACACGGGCTTCAGTAGTTGCGGCGTACGGGCTTAGCTGCTCCGCGGAGTGTGGGATCTTCCCGGACCAGGGCTCGAACCCGTGTCCCCTGCATTGGCAGGTGGACTCTTAACCACTGTGCCACCAGGGAAGCCCCTCCCTTATTTCTCGATGCCAGCTGGCAACACAGGTGTGGTGGGCACCTCCATTTTATAACAGCTGGGGCACGCCGAAAGCCGGGCCAGAGGCAGGGAGCAAGCCAGCCAGGGTCCCTGCCAGGGCTGATAGGTGTGAAGTGTCCTCCAGGGTGGAAGGGTGGACCAGGCGGGTTCTGGTTGTGGTTGGGGCCACCTCGCCCCCCAGCTCCCCAATGTCTGGTACAGAAGGGGTTTCTGGCACTGCCTGGAGGTGCCACGTCACCTGAACAGAAGGCGGAACCCTTGCCACTGCTCCCCTCGCGTGACTCTTGCCAATTCAAACGCTGTATCTCAATGCCATTAATTTATATTTTGATTTGACTTTCTTAATTTTACTTTAACTTCGCACAACTCTGGTTTGAGAATCGTTTTAATGTATTTATCTGTGAGGCAATTTGTTAAATAACCCCCAGGACTCGGTGGTTTTCCATTCTGAGTTTTTATTGCAAGGATGTTTTAGATTAAATGAGTTGTCAGGGTCCCTGAGTGCCTTGTAACGGGGATGAGTTCACTGCCAGCCCACTGAAAGTCAAGTGAATGTCGGCTAAATGCACGGGAGCAGGAAGTGCGCCGCTCAGCTCCGCCAGGACCCCCTTGGTGCCCATTTGGGGAGCGTGGGAGTGGCAAGCCACCTGCAGGCTGGAAGGCCAACAGCTCTGGAGCCAGCCCCGATTCCCAAGCGGGGCCATGCCTGCCAGGCCCCTGAGGGCCGACTGAGTCCGACGCCTCCGATGCCGCAGGCTGGGGCAGCTCCTTCCCTGGGCTCCCTGCTCTGGGGACACCAGGTGGTGTGTGTGCAGGAGCCACAGGCCGGTCCGTGCCGTCTCCCCCTGAGGGCAGCAGGGAGCCAGAGCCTGGTCTCTGCTTTGGGTCCGTGAGTCCCAGGGTTGAAGTCTGTCCTCCCGCGTTCTGTAATCTGAACCGGCGGTGTCTGTGCTGGCTGTCACCTGGCCTGGGGGCATGATTTGTGAGCCGAAAGGCACAGGTATTGAATCTATATTTCATTTTCACATCAGTAGCTGCTATTTGCCTGATAATGGACTCTCCCTCACGGCTCTCCTGGGGGAGACCGACGCAGCGAGGTGGAGGCCAAGTGTCCTGCTTGCAACGCTGCTGTGCCTATCGGGCCAGTGGGTGCCCCGAGCAAGGCTCTCCCCTCCCACCTCCTGGAGCTACATGCTCCAGGAGGCACGATGGCCTCCTACCCCCGCCGTCCTGCCCGCCTGACCCCCAGCAGCCCTCAGCCAAGCCAGTCCCTGCTTGTGAGGAAACGAGACACTTCCATTCTGCCCTTTAAACCTCACATACCCTGGGGAGCTGCCAGCCCCTGGCAAATGGACCGGGACACCGGTCACCGGGAGTCATTGGAAACCTCACTGGTCTCCCCAGGGCCCGCCCAGCCCGGGGAAGGAGGGCCGGGATGCTGGTGATGCTTTGGCACCTCCTCCGCAGCACCTGGCAGGGGCCTGACACAGCAGGTGTTCGGTACCGACCCATCCTGCGCACGGGGACAGCAGGGCACCCTGGTTATCAGCGTGGGCGCTGCCGCTGGATGCCTGGGTCCAAATCCTGGCTCTGCTGCTTTCCAGCTGTGTGATCTTAGGCCATGTGCTTGCCAATCAAGCAGCCCTTCTGTAAGACGGGTCCTCAGAGGAGCTCTGTGCGAACGAAGTGGGTCAAAGTGCTCAGGAGGACCTGGAAGCGGCAAGCCCCATCTCGTGCCCACCCTGGAGGCAGATATCTCCTCCGAAGAGGAGCTCTTTAAATACACCTTTGTAGCCGCTTGGCAAGCTCCGATTCATCGATCAAGCCACCCCCCAGAGGTCGCCTCCTTTGGGGAGCCTTCCTGAGGCAGGGTGAGTTGTGCTCTCGCGGCGCTGGGGTGAACCTGGCTGCGTCCTCTCCAGCCCGGCTGGCTGCGCACCAAGGGATGGTGGACTCGCTCTTTTTCGTCTTTTAAACCTTCTCTAGCTCAGGACGGGCACACACCCTGCCACATTCACCGCGGCCCCCATGAAAGTTCGGTTTTGGAGGGGAGGAAGGAGAGAGGGAGGGAAATCCTAAAAGGCAGATCTGACCGTGTCAGGCCCTGGGATGCAGCCCTCCAAGACCCCAGCCACCTCTGAACAAAGCTCAGCCTCCTGCACGCAGCCTGCCGCCCTCGTGTCCCGGCCTGCCACCATCGTGTCCCGGCCTGCCGCCCTCTGCCTCACCTCTCACGCTTCATGCTGCCTTGACCTGTGTGCTGTCACTCCTCGGCCTCTCCTACCCCGGCCCTTCTCCTGAAATGCCGTCCTGCATCCCTTTCCTTGGCCACCACCGTACCTCCAGACACATGTCCAGCCCATTTTTCCTCTGGGAAGCCTTTCCGAGGCCCCCAAGTCAGAGTCAGGTGCCTCTCCCGGTTTCCTTCATAACAGCTCATGTCCCCAGCACCATCACTGCCCCATGTCTGGCCTGTCCTCCTACTAGACTGTGCTGGGGCGCTGGGGACAGGACCAGAGTGTCTCAGCGACCATGGTGTCCCTCCTGCCTGGCTGGTGTGTCCTAGGTGGGCTCTGGAGGCACTTGGTGAATGAATGAATGAATGAATGAATGAATGATTAAGGTCTTTGTGAAACTCCGGGCTCCTGGCCACTGAGTGCCCGAGGTGTTGTCTGGCAGCCCCCTCTCTGGGCAGTGGGTGCCAGGCCTGGCTGCCTTCTGGGAGGCAGGGGAGAGGGGAGGGAAAGCTGAGAGAGCTCTGTACTGTGTAATGTCTAGCCAGAGGCCCTACCCTCTGCACCCTGCTGCTCTATCGCTGTCAGGACACGCTCTGGGTTTTAACAGGGCTGGAGAGGAGGAAGCCACAGCCAGCAGGCAGGTCTCAGGCGAGGACCGTGTGTCATGCGCACACACACCCGGCCCCACGTGCCCAGCTAGGGCAGGGCCTGAGGGCCCTGGCTCTTTGGCCAAGAGAAAACAGAGACTGCTTGTTCCAGTACCAGGTCCTGAAGAGTCAGGACCCCGGGGCCCCAGCCCCAGTGCGGACATTGATCAGCCTCCCCGACCTCACGTCCCCCTCCCTGTGGAGCCAGAGCCATTGGACTGACTGGTCTACCCCCGAACAAGCAGGCCCTCCCTGGGTGAGACAGCCACGCCCAGCACCCAAAGGGCTGCACGTGGAGCTGGGAATGTCGCTCACTTGCTTTCTGTCCTCAAGCCCGGGCTGTGCAGTTTGGGATACTTCCCGCCTTGGCTGATGTTTATTCATGGAAACCCAGCCTGCATCTGTCCTCAGATGATGAGAGAGAAGATGCAGGACAGAGAGGGAGAGACAGGGTGGACTCGTAGAGATTGAGGGCCTCGGAGAGAAGGAGACTCAGGTCTGTGTGGGTGTCCCTGTTCAAACCTACAAAGATCGACCAAAGATGCACTCTCTCCCCGCAGCTGCCTGACAACAAGAGGAGCCGTCACTCAGATGCGATTGTCACCTCTTCCTCTATCTCTGGTTCCTTTTCAAACCTCTCCACAGCTCTCTAGGGAGGGCCCGGCCCCGTCCCCTGCCCTCTGCCACCCTTTCTGGGGCCGGGGAGGAAGTGGGAGGCTTTGTCTGCGCTAATTGCATTGTTAGACTGAGGGTGCTTGCGCTTGGCTGTCTAATTTGGGGCCTTTATTAAACATGACTGCTGGCTGACAGGCAGGCGAGAACCAGCGGCTGCTGCCCCTGTAGGGAGAGCCGCTGCCCGTGTAGGGAGAGACCGGTTTCAGCACACGCTGAGGCCTGTCCCAGCTACCCCCCACTTCCCGCCCCCTCCAGCACACACACCCAGGTAACCCAAACCTCACTCCCCTCAAGGTGGTTTTATTCCCATATGAGCTTCAGCGAGCAGAGGGGGAAGGGGCTGCTAGGAGGGTTGCTGGGCAGTAATGGAGGCTTCTGGGGGCCCTGAGACTGCCCTCCCCCCACCCCCTGACAAACTCCTGTTCATCCTTCAAGAAAAGCACAATGCCACTTCCCCTGGAAGTCTTCTTCCTCTCCTTCCTTCATTCCTTGGGCTTCCGTGACACCTGGTATACATATGGGCTGTGTTTTTAGTTGACGCGCGAGTGGCATTTCCGATATGAACAGGCAATCTTCTAGGTGTTTTATAACTGTTAACTCCTGCAGCCAGTATTAACCCTAGGAGGAGCGCACTAGTATCACTCTCCACACAGCTCAGATGAGGAAACAGGCACAGAGAGGTTAAGCGATCAGCCTGAGGGCACACAGAGCCCGAGTTCACCCTGCTCCTGTGTCTGTGCCCTTGACCACTCTACAGTGGCCTTTTCACTGACCACGTTGCTCCCTGAAAGGCTTCATTCGAATGGAGACTGCACTACAGCAACTGAGCCCTCACACCACCTTAATCCCCTCATAGCCGGGAGGTGCGGCAGGAGCCCTGTCCCCTTGCAGCTGTGGTGTCCCTGTCCCAGCATGTGTCAGTCTCATCAAATGTCAGTTTGTCAGTGTGGCTCCACCCCCAGTGCCTGGAACAGTGCATGCACAGGGTGGGTGTTAAGTAAATGCTGACCGAGTTGTTGCAAGAACCTCGCACTCACCCTAGTTTGGGTGCCAGAGTGCAGGAGGAGGCTGGGCTGAACTGGGCTGAAATCTGTGACATTTCCTTTGGCCTCGTATGTGGTGGGATGTGCCCTGCCCCCTCCACATCCAGAATGCCCAGGTGGTCCCAGGGTATGGGCAGAGGACTTAGCAGATATAAGACCAGGATTTGGGAAGACCTCTGCATAAGCCCAGCCCGAGTCAGCCCACAAACTCAGGGCTCCCTCTGGGAGGCAGCCAAGGCTCATCACTTGTTCATTGGTTCACACACCTCACGCTGATTGAGCACCTACTGCGTGCCAGGCACCATGCAAGGTGCAGGGGGCTGCTCAGAGAAGCAAAGGGGAGGTGCAGACCTCACAGTGCGGCGGGACCAGGCACTCGTGTAGAAAGACAACTGTATGCCCAGACAGAGGACTGAAGAGGAGGGACCCCTGTCTAGGGAAGTTCGAGAAGGCTTCATGGAAGAGGGGGCATTTGAGCAAGGCCAGGTGGACATCCAGGCAGAGAAGAGGCCAAGGCATGCCAGGCAGAGGCTTGGACAAAGTCTCAGAGGCATGAACAAGGCCATATTTGTTTGGAAAATTAGCCAACAGGAGGAATGGAAATGGGGGGGCGGGGGTGGAGCGGGTGGCCAAGTATAAGAGTGTCTCATTAACTCCTTTGAAAAGTAAAGTTGGAACTTGACATTCCACCGAGGGATGCTCTCTAAAGTGCCCTGGCTGCCTAAATTGGGGCCAGAGGGAGGTGTTTTAAAATGCAGATTCGGGACCCCACCCACAGATAATCCACTCCTGCAAGTTAGGGGTAGCACCCAGGACCATGCATTTTGAACAGGGCCCTGGCTACGGGGTCAGAGGCAGGTGACTTAGAAAGACCATGCCGGCACAGGGAGGGACCCGAGGCCCCGGAGGCTGGACTGGGGTCCAAGCAGGTGGGGCCTACCTACTCCTCTCCCCTAACAGAGATTCCTCACCTCCAGCTGGGGGCGGGACGGAGGCATAGCGTGAAGGAAGGACGGACAGTGGCAAAGTCAGCGCGCGGCGCATCCATCTGCCCTGACAGCCAGCAATTACACCGCGTGATCGCCAGATTACTCCAAATGCATTTATTACAGGGGTTAGAAGCGGGGGACTTATTTACTGGCAAATCCATACTCATTACAAGACTCAGCCTAGCCTAGACTGAAAACAGCTCAACTGAAACAAATAATTACCAAAGTCCTTCCAGCGCGAGGCTCTCAGGTGGTTGGGGAGGGAGGTGGAGGAGCGCCGGGCACTTTCCATGAAGAAAAAGGCAGGAACGGGCCGCCGGTTAAGGATGCCCCACCGCCCGCCCAATGCGATGCGATGCGCATGCCCGCCCAGTTTATGAATATGCAAATCGGCCTCGCAGAGGTAGGGTGGGGCTGACACGCTTGGCCCAGAGGGCTCGGCCCACTGCCCACACCGACCAAGGCCGAGAGAGGCGTGGGGAAGGGGAGCGACGTGGGGTCTGCAAGGTTCCCAGACTGGGTTTTCGAGAGGCAGCGCAAGTCCTGCATTTTCCAAGGAAAGAAACACTGGGCCCGGCACAGAGCACAAGCCCCCAGGTTGTTGAAGGAAAGGATGAAGTATAGCCCAGACAGTCCTTGCCCGGGATCTCACAGGCCTGAGGACCCACTCTCGGTCCTCAGGCTGGCGGGCCGTGGAGGGGCCACCTCCCAGGGTATCGCCGGGCTGGGGTCTTCTCCAGGTACCCCTTCACAGGCTCACACAGCTGACAGACAATGGGCATCCCTGGGGGCGTAGACTTGGGGCGGGGCAGCACGCTGGGCTCTCAGGCTCCAAATGCCTTCCGCAGCCACTTGGGACTCTGGGGTTTCAGAGAAAAAAACAATCCAAGGATTTTTTTAAAGACTGACAGAGCTCGCCTAGACTCCTGCTCCCATTAGACAGATGAGAAAATTGAGGCTCAGGCGGGGCAGGGCCGGCCGCAGTCTGCCTGCGCAGGGATGGAGAGCTCCCCGCCACTCCGCGCTCTTGGGCCTCCTGGGTGGCGGTGGTGACAATAATGCCTGCGTGGGGAGCTGTCAGGCCAACTGAAATGTGGGCCCGGCCTCTCTGCCCGCTGGGCAGATGCTGGCATCGCCACCCGCGCCTTAAATATTCATTCACTTGACAGAACACTAATTAAACAAAGTAAGGTGCATTATTACTTGATTAAATTTTTTATTGGCAGCTTAATTGGTCTGTTAGTTGCCCCTTAGGGAGTTGGTCACCTACCCACGCTGTGTGGGAGGGGGGCCCGAGCCATCCCTGCGCCTCGCGTGCTGCCCACCCCTTCCCTGCCTGTGGGGCCACCTGGGCGCCCCCCCCCCCCAGAGCCCCGGTGCCAGTCTGGGCGCCAGGGGTCTCGAGCCCCACCCCAGGGCCAGTGGGAGAGGTAGCCAGTTAGCGCCTAGGGGCCGGCCTCTGGCCGGCAAGCTCGGTTCCACCTAAAAATGCGCTTCTGAAACACCTTGGCAAGGGAATGGACCCCAACTTGGAGGGGAAGGCCTTGGTTTGATCCGCCCGGAGTGGCTGGGTGATCCACCCCTCTCTGGGCCTGGGCTTCAGTTTCCGTATCCGTGCCACAGCAGGGCTGCCCCCATAGCCCCTCTATCCAGGTACAGACACCTCCGTGACCACTGCCTCTGTGTTACCTGTTCCCCTAATCAGAGTGGGGTTCCCCCAGTCAGGTATGGTGTGGGGGACCCAGAGCCCGCGCGGTCCAGCCGTGGAAGGCCCTGGGAATGCCCCCTAGGAGCAGGTCCAGCCTCCCACCACCCCTACAATTAGCCTGCTCTGTGGCACCCCCCTTGGGTGCTCACCACCTCCCAAGTCTGTGGCTGGACACGCCCACCCTAAGAGGAGCTGGAACCTGCAGGTTCCCTCTTCACAGCCCACACCTCCTATGTGCTTCTTCCATCCCCTTGGGGTGATGGGAGTCTGAAGCCAACCTTTGCCCCTTTCAGACAGGCTGCCCCTTCCTCCTCTCTTCCCCCAAGTCTATCCTCTGGGGAGTCGCAGCAGAGGAGAAGGGCCAGGGGCTGTTTCGTTGCTTCAGCACTAGCCAAACCCCTGTGTGAGCCTCAGTTTACCCCAGCGCAAAATGGGTGCCCGTCCTCATCCTACGGGCACGGTTTGAGTGTGGGGCACTGAGCCAGGAGCTCGCCCTCTCCACTCTGAGCTCTCATCTCACCTGCTGCAAGGGCACTGCCTCCATCACCCCGCTTTACAGATAAGGCAGTGGGTGCCGAGGGGCTCAGTGACATGTCCAGGGTCTTCTGGAGGGCCCAGGAGGGAGAGGAAGCAGCCAGAGTGGAGGTAGCAAGGCCAGGGAACGCTACTGGAAAACCAGAGGTGGGCGAAGCTCTGTCTGTTCTGTTCACATGTCCACTCGCCAGCTCCTCAGCCCATTCAGCAAACGGTGAACCTGCTCTCGGGGTGCGGGCAGGAAAGAAATGGGGCCTTCCCAGGATGGCCTGGGTCCGTGTGTCACACCCCCACCTCCAGCCGTGCCCAGTACGACCCCCCACCGCTGCCCTCTCCATACCCTCCCACTCTCCAGAGAGGATCCAGGCCTGGCCGATGACAGAGGAATCATCTGGCAGCCTCAGAAGCCGCCGCTGGCGAGCAGGAGGTGAGGTAATTGGGATCGCCGGCTGTGGGAGCAGGAAATGAACGGCCGCAGGCCGCGTGGAGCGGGAAGCTGTTCAGTGTCATCAGCCTTATCTGGGAACAGGCTGCCCAATTACAGGGCCATGCCTGCTACTCCGGAGAGCTGCCGGCTCCGCTGCTGCCCCCTCCCCAGTGTCCTCACAGCACCTCTGGGCCTGGGGCATCTGCTGCCCCTTCCAGAAAGCACCAGGCAGCTGCCCAGAGAGAGGCCTGCCCTGATACTCCCCTGTCCATGTGTGCAACTCACGTGACCCCCAGCCAGGCCTGGCGTACAGGGGAGCAGCTGCCAGGTCCCACCCCCCAGGCCCTCCTCACTTACAGGGGACGGTCCAGGCCGAGCCCTGCCCTGGGCTGCCTCTCCTCCTATGGATCAGGAGTATTCAGGCCAGGAGCTGAGATGAGAAGCGAGGAGCACACAGTTGGGCTGACAGGAGTCCCCAGCTGCCCCATCTCAGGGTTCCCTCGGGGAGAAGGAGCAGTTCACCCTTCTCAGATGCCTCGCCCCCTCTACCAGCCACCGAATGAGAGGATTAATAATTCCGTGGTGGACAGTGCTCAGAAACGCAGCACCACTGGCAGCTCTAACAGTCTGTCATACATTAGGAAAATAGGACTGTAATGGGTTTGCAATTGTACATAACGCAGCCCGATATTAGCAGATCACGCTGTAGCTCACAGACCAGGGAGGGGACGGCTGTCCCGGGAGGGCCGAGCCGAGGGTGACACTGGGCCGCCCTTCCAGACTGGTGATGGGGAGGCACCTGGCAGTGCTGTGTGCGCAGCCACGGCCCAGGAGTGGCCTGGGGGAACAAGAACGGCTTTGGGATTGGACCCACCTGAGTTCAAATCCTGTGACTTTACCAATTCATGCCTCCATTTCCGCATCTGTAAAGTGGGGGCGCTGCTGCCTGCTCCCAGGGTGGTTTCTGAGAACTCAGTGGGCTCGTGGACAGAATGCTTGGCACAGGGCTGAGCACAGAGTAAGTGCCCAACAAGTGACCGTCCCCTCCCCCTCCTCCCACAAGAGCGCCAGTGTCCCCCGCCTGTCAGACCCTCCTTTCTGGGAAATTCTCCGTCAGACCGGCAGACAGAGGGACACGTTTCTGCAGCCCCCTCTCCTAATCTGGCCCCTGGGATGATGGGTGCTGGCACGGGGCTGCCCTCCCACCATACGCACTTATGTGCCCTCTGGGGCCCACAGAGTCGTGCAAGGGTCCCCTTCCTGTTTGAAGACGCCCTTCCCTAGGCAGAGAGGAGCCAGATGGCCTCAGGATCTCCGCCCCTCTGCCCCTCTCTTCGTCTAAAAAGGGGCCACGATGGTCTGTTTGGCCTCGGGGGGCACTCCATGCCTGGCACCCTTGCTAGCCGGGAGCTTCCCCAGGGCTGGGACTGGGTCTGTCTGGCTTTTCTCTGTCCTGGAGCTGGCGCTGAGCCTGGCACCAAGTGGTCACTTCCCCCGAGGTACTGAGTCCACCTCGGCAGGTGAAACTGCTTATCAAGCAGGAGCTGTGCACAAACAGGGCAGACGAGGGTCCTGCCATCTCTCTCTGGCCTGAGCACAGGGACCCCACCTGCTCTCAGTCCACAGGTGGGGAGGACTGGAAGGGACCGCAGGAGGCTGTCCCCTCCCCTAAACCCAGCCTCCGGCCAACTCACCTCAGAGACCTGGTTCCTGCCCTTTCACCCAGCCTTATAAACTAGCAGCTAACTGAGGCCAAGAGTGGTGTAGGGGCCACCCAGGGCCACCACATGGGCACACTGAGATCCCTGTTTAGGGGTAACCAGTGTGGTGCAGACTGGCCTGCAGGGAGAGGGCTGGTGGCCAGGGTGGCCTAGGGGGGCTTCTTGGGGGAGGTAGCACGGGAGCAGAGGCCAAAAGGAAGGCCAGGGAAGGCCTTTAGCTGGGCAGGGATGCTGGAGTGGAAAGGAGGACTCACTGTCCTTGTGGCAGCGAGTCTGGAAGGCAGACCAGCCCTGGGCCTGGCGCCTTGAGTCTGAAGAGCATAGACGTGATTTATAAGACAGACTGGGAGCCTTCCCAGGGGGGTGGGACAGGCCCCTCACCCAGTGCCTCAGACCCCTGACTTCAGCCCGAGGTTCATACCGTCCCAGCCCCAAATCATGGAGACCCCAGGATTGGCCTAGCACCCCTACTGCGTCCTCAGCTGTCCCCAGGGAGCGCCCCTAGTGGGCAGAGCCCCCGGGGTCCCCTCTGTCCCACAACCTGTTGGCCACGCATCCTCATCACAACCAGCCCTGCCTGCTGCCACCAGACTCAGGACCCACCACCCAGGCCCCATCCCTCTGGGCCATGAGGGCTGGCGGCCCACCTGGCCCCCGGCTGTCACTTACAGATGGAGGTCTGGGTTCTGTCTCCCCTTCCGTCTGTCCACTCTCTCGTAGAGCCTCCTGTTCCCACAGCTGCTCCCCCTTCCTCACCACCCTCCTCTCTGCAGACAGCTTGGTTGGGCTGTGAGTATGAATTTCCACTAGGAGGGAGGGCCTGTTCCTTCTGTTACTGAAGCTGAGCCTGGGGAGGGAGCAGGAAGCAGCTGGGTGGATGGGTGGGGCTGAGGAGGGGGACTGGGTTTCCCCAGGGGCCCTGCAGACCAGGGCTGAGGTCTGGCTCCCTCGACCCCTCCTGGGGCTCGCCTGCCACAGCTCCTACGAAGCCAAACAGGCAACGACATCCAGGCCCGGATGGCCCGGAGGCCGAGAGACAAGCGGGCTGTGGTCCCACCTTCCTTGGCTCCACCCTGAGCATCCTTTCCCCTTCCTCCTCTACCCTTCCCCACAGGGAGAACAAGCCGTGCTCCCATTTTGTGGATGGCAGGCCCGAGACCCTGAGGACTGACACTGTCTCCTGGGGCCCCACTGCTCACAGAGCTCCCCAAGCGCCTGGCCCACGTGGCTCTCGGCGGGAGCCGGCGTGGCCTCTGTCCCCACTCTGCTGTGCCCTGCGCGCTCCAGCAGCCCCTAAGGGACAAGAGCACACCCAGTAGTCACAAGCCAGGCCTGGCGCTGAGAACTGTACCCGGACCAGGGCTCTCTGTATGGAGGGGGCACCGAGGCAGTGCAGAGCAGCAAGGAATAGACCTGGCACTCCACCCACGGCCCTCCCTCCATCCATCCGTGGATATTTACTGCTTGTCTAACGTGCCAGGCCCTGGGGAACAGGAGAGAGCTGAGGTTCCCGCCTCTGCAGCACTCACTGCCTGGTGGGGACGGACAATGGAGAGGAGTTACACTATAGACAGAAAATGTCACGTTGTACCCTGTGCTGGGAAAGGACACAGGTGAGATGCTCCCCAGCTCCTCCTAGACCCTATGGGGGGGGGGAGCCATGTGGGATGGGGACAGGCAGACCCTGAGCTGCCTGCTCCCACCCCCAGCTCTGGCTTTGCCTCCCCTCCCCAACCCCGGGGGGCTGTGCAGAGCTCCTGTCCCCTGTGGTTCCTGCTAATGAAGGGCAACTCCACCCACCCAGAAACCGGGCTGCTTCCGGCTGGTATTTAAAGAGGTGTCTCTGAGTGTGATGCTGGCGTTCGTTCCCATTCCTGTCTTGTGCCCACCCCACAGTGTCCCTCTCACGGTAAACTGGAGACAGAGCTACTGGCTGCCCCTCGCCCCTGCTCTGGCACCAGAGGAGCGCCTCATCCAGGCTGGGCTCCCTGCCAGGCCCCTTGCGGGACACGGCAGATTCAGGGACAACTAAGGCGTAGGGCTGCTCTCAGGTCACCCCAACTGGCTGTGAATGAGGGTCAACTTCTGGATCAGGGTGGGGGAAGCAGAGAAGGCTTCCTGGAGGAGGCAATGTCAGCACAGAAAAGAAAAGGCAGGCAAGAGCCAGACTTCAGTGCATTAGGAAATGGCAGGTGGGAGATTCATCAACTGTTCTGAGAAATTTGGCTGTGAAGGGGAAGAGAGATAGAGGGCAGTAGCTGGAGGGAAAAGGGAGGTCCAGGGAGGGTGTTTTTAATAGAAGACACTAACCCTAACCCTTAAAAGCTGCCTGGAAAATGCTATCCGAGGAGGGATGTCCACTCAAGAAAAGAGGACTTTCAAAGGGAGGACCCCTCAAGGCAGGAAGGGGCTGGCCAGGGGTGGCTGGAGGCCTGGAGCAAGAAATTTACAGGTTGGGTAGGTAGCAAGAAGAGGGGACTTTCTGTCTTCTCTGAGATGTGAGAGATGAGGTCATCTTTCTCCCGAGGAGGGACTCACCCATTTAAAAGATGAGGAAGCTGAGGCCCAGGAAGGTTCCATGGCTTGCCCTGACTCGTGGACCGTCTGGGGCCCACTGGCTAGCTGCCGGCCTGCGCTCTGTCAGGCGACTCTGGGCTGAGAGGGGATGAAAGGGGTGAGGGCCCGAGGGCATCCCACGGGGAGCCCAGTGCCCGCTTTGTTGACACCTGCTGGAAATGCCGCCTGCATACGTAGGGCAGCGTGTTTTCCGAAGCGCTCAGATCAAGCCCACTGCCGAGCACGGTCTTCTGGGGAAGCGGCTGCTGCCTTCTTTGCAAACTTGTTAATAATCCCTGCTGTCAGGTGGTCCTTCCTCTGTCTAACCGAAATCTCTCCTGTCATGGCTGAGCCAGCAGTCTTTGCGGGGCCCGGCTGTCCTGGAGCAGGCTGCCAGATGCCCCGCAGGGGAGGCCCGCCCTGCTCCCACGCCCTTGGCTATGGGCACTGAGGGCAGAAGTGCGTTGAGGCCTCACCCTCTCCACACCAGTGGGTGCTCATTTCACAAAGACGTCTCCAGGGAGCTGGGGCCCCCTTGGTCTCTTCCCAGAGCTCCTCTCTGAACTGTGGATTGCCTCTCTGGCTCTGGCTAGCATCCGGCTCCTCTCTCCTACCTGGTGGGAGAAGCCTGGGCCATTCACAGGCTAGGGCACCTCCTGCCACACCAGGCCAGGCCTCCATTCCTGAACCGGGCTGGAGACAGGAGTCAGTGGCATCACCTGGGTGGAGCACTCAGCACGGAGCCCAGTACGTAGGAAGCCGACCCGCAGCCATAGAGGTGGTGAGCAGGATGGTGTGGAAGGAACCCGGGACGTGGCCTCGCATCTCAGCCTTGTCACTAGCTGCCGGGTGGCCCTGAGCAGACCCCTTCCCCTCTCCAAGTCTCTTTTCCCACCTGCAGGCGAATGAGGGGCTCTGGAGCTGGTGGCCGTGCCATTAGGCTGGGAGCAGCCAGAGAGGGGAGGGCGAGGTGGGAAGGGACTCCAGCTCCCCCCAGCCCCTGCCCCCAGGCAGTCATGCCTGCTGAGGACCCCACTGAGCAAACATCCCTCGTGGGTGCCCAAGGCAGAAGCCCCGTGGCCCTCCCGCTCCAACCTTGGGCTATTTGTGCTGAGGCATCTGGGTCCAGAGGTTCCAGCCTCAGACCAGCCCTGCCTGCCCCTCTCCAGGCCTGGATTCCTGGCCACACTCCCATGGGGGACACAGACATCCCTGGCCCAGCCTGACCCAGCACGTCAGCCCCCCAGGACTGCAGGCCTGGCCTAGCAGCCACCTCCAAATCCCAACCTGCAGGAAACCGTGGGCTGCGACAGCCCCGTTTGCAGAGCCCAGCCTGATTAATCTGCTTCATTAAAGGCACTGATTAATTGGCTTAATTAAAAGGGTAACCTGGAAGCCAGCAGAACTACCTCCTAACAAGGCACGAGGCGGTGAGGAGGCAGCTCTGGCACCGAAGAGGGGAGTCCCCCAGCACGCCCCTCCTAGGGCCCAGCCCAGCCCTCGGCTTCTGGCAGCTCCCAGCCCACATCGGCCTGGTGACTGCTGACCAGCCCCCCAACCCCACACACCCCTCAGTCAGGCTCAGCGTGCGGGCGGGAGTTGGAAGTCCCACATTCATACACACCACTTGGCTGCAGTTAAGATCCTGGACTGTAAGTGGCCATAATTAGACAGCACAGACAGGCTGCAGCTGATAAAGGTTAGCAGGCGTACAGGGAGGGATAGCCATGGTAGAGAGGATGAGCCTGGCCACACTGTGCCTGCCCCACAGGGAGCTGGGTGGGCTCTAGCAAGAGCACCATTGGCACTGTGGCAGAACTCCACCTGGGCAAGGAGCCCTTGAACCACCAGCTTCCATGATCACGAAGCTCTGGGGTCAAGAGAACCAGGTTTAAATCCTACCTCCACCTCTAGAGACTGGGTGGTTGTGGTCAGCTACTTGGCCTCTCTGAGCCCCCGTCCTTCATTTGCAAAACACCTGCCAGAGATGCCTGACAACTTCCCTTCCCAGGCAGGCCCTCCCCGGCTCAGCAGAGGAGAGTGCTGGGATTGATTAGTCATGTCTGCCCAGGGCAGTGGGTAAGGAGTGTAGGCGTGTAGGCTCGTTTGCCACCCTGATCCCAACCATCTTGCCAACCTCTGAAGAGGCTAATCTCTGTGTCAATATTTCAAACCTTTCCCACAGTCAGAGAAAAACAATTTTCACAACTCCTCGAACATAAGGCCTCACTGCTGAAAAAGGGTTTTAACAGACAATATTCATTTGCGCTTCCCACCACCGTTCAAGATTTGGAAATGAGCAGCCCTGGTTCAGAACTGAGGCTCTGGGGTGGTCTGTCCTGAGCCATCCTCTGGCCCTGAGGGTATTCCTTCTCACTGGAAGGAGGAGGGTGGGGGTATCCTCCAAGGAAAGAATTTGCAGTGGCTTGGAGACCCTGCCCTCCTCCTACCCCGAACACCGCCCAAGATGCCAGCCAAGTTCACGAATAGCCCCCACCTCTTTCTCAAGCAGAAATGGCATAAACACGTAACATGGTGCGTCAGGACCAAGTGACCTTGGAATAGTCACTAGCTGCCCTTCTCGAAGCACCCCCCCCCAGAGAGGAAAGACAGGACCTGGGGATGGGGTGGGGGTGGCCCCCAAGATCCAAAGAAGCCTGCTTAGGCCCCAGAGTCCCTGGGGGATGGGCAGGGAGTGAGATTAGAGGCCACGGGTGCTCTGTCCATCAGTTTAGGATGTAGAAAGCTTCCTGGGCGTAGGAGGGAGCCCTTGAGGGTCTGAGCCCCAGCCCTGTCCACCTTGTGGACAAGGCCTAAGGGCAGTCTGGCCAGACCACTGTGCAGGGAGGAAATCACTGACCTTGGCCCCCTGCCCCCATGTGCTCAGGGACCCTGGGCTCAGAGAAGAGAGTCATCTAGGCCCAGGTCCTGAGTACACACGGCTGTCAGCTCGCAGCCCTCTCCCACACTGAAACTGCAGGGTGGAGGCTCAAGGCCCGTCTGTCAGACCCGGAAAGATTTAGTCTCCGTGCAAACGGCTGTTAGCCTGCTCAGCCGACAGCGCTGCCACCAGCCCGGGAGCCAGAAGCGAGGTTCTGGGAGGGTGCCCCTGCCCTGTGATGATAAGACTCAGTCAGACCCAGGCCCCGGGGAGGGAGGGGCCGCCACTCAGCTATCACTACCAACAGTGTCAGGCCAAGCCGCCGGAGTCCCCCGCCCCCTCCCCAGCTTGAAGGCGCACACACCCACCCTGTCACCCACTTGGGTGCCCAGAGGGCTGTCAGTGCTGGTATCTTTCCAGAGCTGCTTCACCCGGAGGGACCAGCCCCTTCCCTCCCCTGACCAGGCATCCACGAGAGGTGAGCTTCTGCCCACATCATCCTGTCTCGGCATCCCTGGCCCCATGTTACACATGAGGAGGCTGAGGCCTAGTGAGGAGGCCAGGTGAGTGGCTAGGGCACTCAAACCTAGGGCTCTGGAGCCGCACCCAGAGGGAGGCTTCCATGGAGCCAACCCCCCCAGGTGGGCACAAGACCTGGGCCCAAAGCCCTGGAGTGCACGACTGGGGACATCTGGCTGTTCCCTGGCGAGGCTGAGCGAGGAGGACTTAGAAGTGGGGGCTGAGGGGACAGTCAAGGCCACCTACAGCAGGAAGGCCTTGGAGGCTGGCCAAGAGTCAGGCTGTGGGCGCCGAAGGCCCGGCTCAGACATCCGGGCAAAGGAGAGTCGGCCTCAGCTCTCGGGACCCTCTGGTTCCCCCTGTGAGTCAGAACCCTGCCTGGGGCCAGTGACCCTTCTGCACACTGAGTCACAGCCGTGCCCTCACTCCCGCCCCGGCACGCGTGTGTGGTTTGCGCAGGACCACGCGAATCTGTCCCTCCCGCATGAGAATCCTCAGGTGCAGGGTGGGGGCTGAACCCTGGAGCCCAGCACAGTTCGGCCTAAGGGAACGTGCCCAGTCTGCTGGCTGGGTGACACCCATCAGCCGCTGTGTGACCCTCACCGCGCCAGCCTTGCACAACAGCCCTGGGAGTTGGACTGTCCTCCCCTGGAGACCAGTGGGGACTGAGCACAGAGGGGGTGCAGGCCCAGAAGCATCCACAGCTACACGGTCAGGAAGGAGCGGGCTGGGACCACCGTGTCCGCCCAAGGGCTGCCTAAGGCTCTGCCCACGGGACAGCAGCCACCCTGGACAGCAGGCAGGCCACGCTGCTGGCCTCGTCCAGCTCCCCTCGGGCAGCCTGCACGTTTCCAGAAGGGCAGGTAGGGAGAGCGCTGGACTCAGAGTCAAGTCCTGGGACCGAGCCCAGCTGGGCCTCTTGGAAGCTGAGAGTCCCCTGGGACTGCTTCTCTCTCTGGGACTCAGGTCCCTCGCGTGGGAAACGGAGCCGTCAGCCCCCACCCACCCCCTCAGGCTGGTGTGAGGGTCCTGGAGCGAGCCAGCGGGGTTGAACAGGGGACTCGGAGCCTGGCACCTGGCTCCCCCGCTGGGGTCACCCGCGCCCACCCAGGAGGTGCTGGGGCATAAGGGCCCGAGAGCCTGATTTCCCATCCTTGGGAGAGAGCCCAAGGGAAGAGCAGACAGTCACCCTCATCATTTCACCAGCCCACTCATTATGAATATTAATAGCATTAATTATTTCTAATCCAGAATCCAGGCCTGGGCTGGCTGTGCGTCATCCCCAGGCCACCAGGCTCTGAGGGAGGCTCAGTCTCCACCCCAGGGCTGTGGGGTCTGGGTCTGGGGCAGAACCTTTCAAGGGCAGAGCTGGGGGAGGGGAGGGGAGGGGAGGCCCGGCCCCAGCACTGAGGGGTCTACAGACAGGATGTCACCCGTGGGTTCCCTAGGAAGGGGCTGTGCAGGCTCGGCGCCCATTTCACAGGTGGGGAAACCACCCAGCTCAGAATGAGAAGGAGGCGAGTTCAGCAACAGGACACTGTCCCGCAGAAGCTCACCGAGCTTCGTCTGGCCCCACCCGAAGGGCACCTCCGACCCTGAACCATCAGGGTGTCTGTGCCAGAGGTCAGGGTCCTGGGGGAGGGGAGAGGCTATCCAAGCAGCTGAGCTAGGAGACCTCCAGGGTGTGGCCTGGGGACAGTGGCCTTGGTTCCCTCATTTGTGTCATGGAGATTATAACAGTACAGCCCGTATAAGGTCCTTGTGAGGGTTAATTAGTTACCCAGGTCAATGCTTAGAACCGGGCCTGGGACACGGAAAGTGCTCAGAGTCTGCGTTCCCCACCCCGCCCCAGGTCAGCGGTGGCGTCCTAGTGAACAGCACAGCCTTTGGGGGCCGACGTTCAATCCCCAAGGCTGTGGGACCCGGGCCAGGCCCTTTCCCCCTCTCGGTGCCTCAGTGTCCCTGACTACACAGTGTGGATGTAACACGTGGTCTCGGAGGGTCCCCCCAGGACGGACTGTCGGTGTCGGAGCAGGCTCAGTCTCGAAATCCCTCAGTCTCTTGCTGGGACTCCATCACCTCCTCCACCACCCCCTGATGTGGGACCTTGGGGCCCAGCCACAAAGTCTGGGCAACTGTCCCCCCTACCCCAAAGGGCAAGCCTGAGGAAGGACCCAGGTGGGGAAGCCGCATGTAGATGCAGTCTGCCTCTCCCCAGCCAGGCACCCAGACAGCTCCCAGAGCATGTTTCCTGGGCCCTAAAATGGGGTGACGAGGCCTCCCTCACAAGGGACTGCAGTGCAGATCAAGCCCAGTGGTTCGGAACTCTGCAGGGCGGGGCAGGTGGCTCTGTGCCTGTACACCGTGGTGGCCGCCTGGGTGCTCAGCAGGGACGGCACTTAAGAATGGGCTCTGGATTGGGTCCCAATGCTCCCCTAGAGCTCTGTGACGGGAGGTGAATGTCTAACCTCGCAGAACCTCAGTTTCCTCATCTCTAAAATGGGGCAAATAACCGTCTACAACCTGTAGGGCTGCTTTGAGGAATCAATGAGATCACACACACACACACACACACACACACACACACACACACACGCCTCTCAGCAGACACACAGTAAGAGCTCCATGAATAGCAGTAGCCGTCGTCATTATTGCTGTTATTATTATTATTATTGTTATTTTAAATTAACCCTCCAGCTTCCACACCTTCTCCTCAAGCCTGAGCCAGACCAAGAGCCAGCCCCCTCCAAGGCCAGATCTGTGCACTGGGAAGAGTTCCTGGGTCCTGGCAACACAGACCACACCCATCCCAGGCCATCTGAGGGTCCAGGGCAGCTCCTCCCCGGGGAGGCCCCCAGCTTCCCGCAGACAAGAGCCTCTGTCCTGCTGACCCCGGGTCAGGGCAGGGGCAGTGTGCTGGCACAAAGGCTGGGCTCTGCCTGTGCCTGAGGCGGGGGCAGCTGCCCGTGGAGGACCCTCCTGTCACAATGAGGCCTTTGAGCAGCTGCCAGCAGGAGCTGAGCTCTCCTTGAAGGCCCCCGGCTCTCACAAGCCCTGTCTGTCTGTGAGGCCACCGGGCCCGGCAGGCAGCTGCCGTGGGGGCAGGGCCCACGCCCACTCTGCTGCTGGGCACACCGCCTCCCCAGCCTCCTCTCACCCAGAGGATGCCTGGCCAGGGCAGGCTGCAGGCCTGAGAGCCAGGTTGGGCCTCAGGGGGTTACAGGGGAGGGCTTGCCCACATCCCTGCTCTGAAGTGACAGTTCCAGGCCTAGCACGCAGAACATGGGAAAAGCCCCTATCCCTCCCACCCAGGGCTCTCAGGAAGTCACTGCTGGGCTGGGGCTCTGCCTCCAGGCTTCCCTTCCTCTCTTAGCCTCAGTTTTCTCATCTGTAGAATGGAGCATTCCCCACCTCCACCCCCAGAGTATCTGTGAGAATCAGATGATTCCCGCATTTAATTCTCTACCTGGTGCCAGGCAGGCGCGAGGACTCGGGGACTGTCGACCTAATCATGACCCCATCACTACTGCTGTCTGGGACCTGGCTTCAACCCCAGCTCAGCCTGGGTGACCTTGGCCTGGCGACTGAACCTCCCTGCGTCTTTGGCTTCTCCTTTATAAAATGGGCTAATGCGGGAATTCCCCGGCGGTCCAGCGGTCAGGACTCTCGTGCTTTCACTGCTGAGGGCCCGGGTTCAATCCTCGGTTGCGGAACTAAGATACTACAAGCTCTGCGGCAGGGTCCAAAAAACAAAATTTTGTTTTAAATAAAATTAAATGGGCTAATGCCACCCCCTCCCAAGGCTGCTGTAAAGAGAAAGCCATTTATCAACACGCCTCAGGCTCAGGAAGCCTTGGTTGGATGAATTAATGAATCCCAGATTCGACTCCAGAGATAAGCAGCACCTTGCAGGGGCCTGGGGAGGGGAAGGAGCAGTGAAGGTGGGTGGAGGTGGGGCAGATGTGTAAACGCAGCCACCCACCCCATCACGGGGAGGCCGGACAAGTGCTCCGGGGATGAGAGGCAGTCGGTCAGGGACGGCTTCACGCAGGAGGCAGCCGTCACCCGATGTGGGGATTGAGGGTGGCCTTCTGGACACAAGGAACAGCAGAGGTGTGGTCTGGGTCATCCGCAGGCCTAGTGGGGGAGGGTCTGGAGGAGAGGCTGGCGGGCCAGCCAGGGCTGGGCTGGGGAGGTCTGACATGCCCGGCCAAGGGCTTTGGTCAGTGTTTCAGGAAATAGGGAGCCACTGATGATCTCAGAGCCAGTGAGTGACTGGAGTGTGAACTCGTTAACTGTCTGGCAGTGTCTGTGCTAGAGGGGCAGGGATGGGGGACATTTCCACGTGGCACCCTCTTTCCCACCGCTGCAGTTTAGAGCAGGACGGTCAGGGCTATGTATGTGAAGGGGACTTCGGGCCACGCAGAGCCGTCCAGAGCCTGACCCTCTGTGGGGTCCTAGTCCCAAAGCCAGCACTGCCCGGGGCTACCGTGACGTGCCCCTGTGGGCAGCCTTGCACCCAGCACAGGGGATACTCTGAGAACCCAGAGCCAGCCTGGGTTCAAATCCGGCCCTGCCCTGGCTTGGTACAAATGACACCACCTCTCTGAACCTCTGTTTCCTCCTCTGTGAGGAGGATAAGGATGCCTGAGCCCCACAGTGCCCCTGGGACGATTAAGTTCAACCTTTGAAGGTGCCTGCAGGAGGGGACCCGTGTTCCCTCCTCTGGGTCTTCCTCACCTTGGAAGAGGGGGGCTGGGGACCAAGGGGAAGCCGGGTCTCTGTGGAGCCCTGACCAGAGTCAGTAACTGTGCTGAGAGGCCAGCGTTCAGATCCCACCCCTGCCTCTTCGAAGCTGTCTGCTCACGACCCTCTGGGCCTCAGTTTCCTCACGCATAATAAGACACTAGACATTCCATCGCACAGGGATGCCGTGAGGATTGCGTGAGGCGCTGCCCGTGAAGCACTCCGCACGTGTGAGAACTCTGTAAACGGGCCGGCGTCGCTGCTATTTCCATGTTGTTGGCTCTGAATCCCTTCCCGCCCCCAGAGAGGCCGAGGCCTCTTCCTGTTTTAAGGCATCCAGGGGGTACAGGGACTTCTGTAATCACACAGCTGGCAGCTGCAGGGGTGTGGGCGCCCCAGTCACCGCCTCCCAGCAACCGGCTTCCCCTCCCGACCCTGGAGACCCCAGGAGCCATCTCTCAGGACCCCACGAGCTTGACCCAGCCCCTACCCATGCCAGAATCAGGACGCAAGAGGCCCCAGCCGCACCCTGGTCCACACCAGAGTCAGAACGAAGCTGCCGGGAGAACCCCCTCCGCTGCAGGTGTGGGTTTGGGGCCTCTGACTGTCAGGGCCCCAGAGGATGCGGCCTTCACCTCCTCCAGGCCTCCCTCCTCCCCCGGCCCAGGCCACCCCAGCTGCACCCTGGCAGAGCCTTGCTCCCCCAACCTCCAGAATCGGGGCGGGGGAGGATGGGGCTCCCTTACTGGAGCTGCCAACGGGAAGGGCCGCGCTGCAGAAAGCCGGCTGAGCAAATAATGACTTTTCCTCCTCTCTCCTGCGCTCTTCGCCCCTTTCCCTTCCACAAATAAATTATCAACATGCCCAGGTCCCGGCGGAGTGGAGCATATCGCAGGGAACAATGAAAAAGCTTTTAATAGGATTCCAGGAGCTGCAGCCACTCGCTCTGGGCCCTAATGGAGATTGCTCCGTGACCGCAGGCCGCAGGCCGCCTGCCACCCCGTGCCGCCGGCTCCTCCCGACCCCGCGGGCCGCCTGCTGACGTCTCCGGCAGCGTCTGGCTGTAGAGCAGCCGGAGGAAGGGGAAGCACGTGCAGCCACCCAGCCTGCCCACCGCCGGCTAGCAGCCCGACCCTGCAGCCCAGCAGCCCGGGAAGCTGACGCGGCCCGGAGGGGCCCCCGCCTGGCTCACCCTCCAGGCTCCTGGCACCTCCGCCAGAGCCCTCCCCTCATCCTCCCACCCCGCGCCAGCACACAGTGGGGACTCAGGGAGGGCGGGCTGAGTGGGAGGCCCTCCAGGAGGCTCCAGGCTCTGAGATGGGAGGAGACAGCAGGGGAGGGGCAAGGGGGAGGGGGAAGCTTGAGAGATGAACCTCTGTGCTTGCGTTTCCCGTCTTCAAGAGCATTGTAAGGACCAAGGGTGCCTCGATGGCTGCCCTGCCTTGGTGTGACCTTGGGCAAGTCACTTCAGCTGTGTCTGTTTCCTGGGGTAAAATCAGGATAATAACAGAGTCTACCTCAGAGGCTTGTTGGGGAGGGGGGGATAAATTCAGTTAATACCGCCGGGTGCGTAGCAAGTGCAATCTGTCAGCTACTACTTCTAGGACAATGACCACCATTTCCTTATGTGTTGGGGGGTAAGGGGTAAGATACCCTGTCCTGGCTGTGCAACCTTAGTCCGGTCACTTTAACCTGTCTGTGCCTCAGTTTTCTCTTCTGTAAAATGGGTTGTTCTGAAGCCTCAAGGAGTCCTGCATGGGAAGAGTCCCTAGCATTGGTGCTTCGCGGCCTGCCGCGTAGACAGTAAACAGTCAGTAAAGGCAGCGGTAATGGCCTCTCTGCTGCCCTCCTGGGAGGGATCTAGTCACTGGTCCCTGTGCCTGGCTTCCACCCTGAGCCCTGGCACACAGGAGGTGCGAGGTGCCCAGTAAGTAAATTACCCAAGGGAGACCCGCCTGACCCCATACCAGGGGACTCACCCTGGGCAGAAGGTGACATTTGAGCCTCACACTCTCCCTTTTCTTCCTTGGCCCCTAACCCTTCCAGTCCTCCCACCCCCCAACCCTACTGCTTCCCAGAGACCTCAGAGGCTCAGTTCTCCCCAGTTTCCCCAGAGTTACCCACATTCCAACACGCTCCTCACCACAGCTGAGTGCTATAGTGTCCCTTCCCCTCCCCGTCTATCCACCTGCCACCCACCTGGGCCACAGCCCTCAGACACCGACCTCTGCCCCACGAGGAGCTCAGCAGGTGCCCCGTGAGCCTGCCGGCAAGGAAGGACAAGAGGCCGGTGTGTGCAGCCCTTCCCAGGCCCTGAGCTCCTCAGAACCCCAGGCGGGGCCAGCATCCCAGCCCTGCGTCTGGCAGGACCTGGCCTATTTGCTGAAGTGCAGTGGCTGCTGGTTCCTCCAGGGCCCTTCTGTGGACACCGTCACGGTGAATCTTCACAGTGACCCTGGGAGGTGCGCTCCGTCCGTCCCGTTCACAGGTGTGGGGATTGAGGCGCGCAGAGGGAAAGTGAGGCGTCCAGGGCCACCAGCTGATAAGTGACAGAGGTAGGATAGGAACTCGGGTCCACCAGACTCCAGAGCCTGTGGGCACTTTCATCCCACAGTCAGCTGCAAGGGTGACAATCTCCAGGCCTCCTCAGCTGGAGCGGGGCTTGGGGAGGGGGCTCTCACCCCAGCTTCTCGCTCCTTTGCATCCACCCGTTGCCCAGAGAGGGGCCCAGGGAAAGCACATGGGCGACAGACGGCCCTGTCTGCGGGGTCGGGATGGGCAGGGGCTGCCCAGGAAGAGGCCCTGGGCTGGGTGGGTGGCAGCCACTCAAGGCTCTTCTTAGCAGCGGGGCCCTGGGGGTCAGATGGACTGTGGGGTCACTCACCAGAGCCCGGCTCAGGGAAGGCAGGTTCAGAGGGGTGGGTGTGAGCCTCTGTGTGCAGGAGTGTGAGTGTGTGTGGGCGTGCGGGAGGTGTGAGCACGGTGCACACCTATCTCCCACCCTGACCTGGCTCTGCCACGACTGGGACTGTGCGTAGCTCATCTGTGGCGGGCTCCAGGCCTGGCCCATCCCGGGCAGCTTCTCTGAGGGAGATGGTGAGCTCCCCCCGGCCACTGAGCCTAAGCCCCTTACTCAGGGCAGGGGCAGCCCAGCCCAGTCTAGGAGCCCAGTGGGCCTGCTGGCAGCCAGATTCCCTGAGCCTGAACCAGGCCCCTCAGGTCTGACCACAGAGGAGCATGTTTTAAATCAAGGTCATCCCGGGAAAGCCAGCGGGCAGCTCCCGGGCAGGGCCTGCAGGGACCCTCGTCCAAGTTTGATGCAGGACCCAGGGGGGCATGTCCCTTGAAGGGCAGCTCAGTCCAGCGGATTTCATCCCCAGGAGTCCCGGCTGGCACGTTGGACCCTCCACTGTCCCCCACACCAGCTCCTGAGGCGGTTCAGCCGTGGCTTCATCTTTCACTCATCCGTTCATCCACCCTGCACCACACTGAGCACCTACCACGTGCCGGGCCCCCTACCAGGACCTGGGGATGCACCAGTGAGCAAGGCAGACACAACCCCAGCCGTCAGCCGTCCCTGCCGCACAGGCCCTCTGACCCCTTGTCCCCGGCCCCCCACCACTCAGGACCAGCCAGCCGGGCACTGCCCCCAAGAGCGGCCCTGGACACCCCCCACGGCCCCCTTGAAAACTAGGCTCTGCCCTCTGCTCCACCAGGCAGCCCTTGGCAGCCCGCCCCCAGGGAAAGCCCATCCTGGCACCAGCGCCCAGCGGCGTTTGAGAGGACATGTTCCCGCGGCACTTCCCAGGCAGGCATCGTCACGGTGGAGGCTGGAGGGGCACCAGGGCGACAAGAGCAATTTGCTTCCGTAGATAAACGCCGTTGTCCTCTCCTCCGAAGTGAATCCCCCTTTCTTTTCTCTCTTCCTCGCTCGCATGCGCTCTCTCTTTTTTTTTTTACAGTTTGCTAAATCTGTTGTAATCTGGTGCCAACGATTAATTCAGGCAGAGGGAGAGAACGGGGAGCAAAAAACGTGCTGTCACAGAGCTGCTTCTCGGGAGCGGCCCGGACCAGCGCCTCGGCCACCCCGGTTTTAAGCCCAGTTTTAATTAAGTACAAAGCCATTCCCCAGAGGCCCAGCCGCTGCCTCCCTGACAGCGAGGCCCACCCCCACCCCCACCCTGTGAGCAAAGCCTGCAGCACCCCGGCCCAGCCACCCTCCGGAAGCCTGGGTCCCGCGCTCTGCCTGGGAGGCAGTGTCCCCTAGTGGTTAGCTGAGCCCCATACAGCTGGGTCCTGGTGCCTCCAGGAGACCCGGCCTTCACTGCCTTCTTCCCCAGCCCCTGTCTGAGGGACACTCAAAGCCGGTGGCGGGGGGTGGGGGGTTGTCTAAGGAACAGCCTTCATCACCAGCAGCTCTCCATCTGCACCGGGGCCACTGCCCCCATCACAAACCAGCCTAAATAGTCTCCCTCCTGGCCCATCAGCGGCTGGGTCAGGCTGCCCACGCAGGCGGACACACAGCTCTCAGGAACAGGGGACCACTCTGAGCCCAGGAAGCCCACCCTTCCAGGGGCCCACCCAGGAGGACTAGGCAGCCGGTCATTGAGGCAGGCCTGGCAGTCCCGAGAGATGGAGATGGACAGGCCATCAGAGACCCAGGGAGACAGACCACAAGCTCTGAACAAACCCGCCGTCCAGACGCCTCCCCAACCCCCCCAGCACTCCTCACACCTGCCAAGGGGTCCACACGCAGCCCCTTCTGCTGGTTCTGTCCTCCGGCTCCTATTCCTGTCCCTTCTCCTCACCGACTCCTGCTCTACCTTCACGTCCTTGGCTCGAGCACCCCGTTCCCTGATCCCGGGCCCCAGCAGGCTCCCTGGGTCACCCCACCTCAGAGAGCTGCCTTCCTGACTTCAGAGCCCAAGGCTCCTCCGAGGTGGGAGGGAAAGTATCTGATTGCAGTCTGACCCCCACTCCCGACTGTAGCTGCCCGCGAGCAAGACTTAACAGCTGCTCTTGTTTTCCCTTTCCCCCAGAGCCGGCACTGCACCTGGCCCACAACCGGCGCTCAACACGAATGAATGAATGTAGGAATGAATGGGCAGGAAAGGAGGGAGGGAGGGAAAGACAGAAGAGCCAGGGAGCCAGGGGTGCCCAGCAGGACACCTTGTGAGCCAACCCCCCATCCCCACAGCAATGCCTGTGGCCGACCTCCCCTCCCCCACGCTCACTGCCCCCCCCACGCCCGCCCCCCGCAGCTCTGCGGGGTGGGAGGCAGCACGAGCAAGGGTGGGAGTTTCAAAACCCAGGGCTGCGGTGAATCCAGCAAACAACTTCCACAAGGCGAGTGGAGGCCCCCGAATGCTGACATCATCCTCAGAGCCGCCGACCCCAGGGAGCGGCTGAGCTCTGGGGGCCGCAGGCGGCGGTAAACAGACATCCTCCCGCCGCTCAGGCAAACAGGCCTGCACAAACACGGCCCTCTCCGTGGAGCCCTCTCCGCTCCAGCTGCTTCTAGGGGATGCCAGGCCGGCGGGGGTGGGGGGGAGGGGCACCCTGGGGTCACACCGTCCATTCCCCTGTCTTCTCCTCCAGCCGTGCCCCCACCCTGGCCATCTTGGGGTGACTGCCTCGTGGCAGAGGAAAGAATACAGCTGCCTCATGTGTGGTACAAGCCGGAGCTGGCCTGAACTTTGTCTCGGGGAGAACGACCCAGGTTCTGGGGAGGCGACCCCCCCAAACGCACACATCCAGGGCAGCAAGCAGGCCTGAGGCCCGCGCCAGCCCCACCCTTCCAGAGCTATTGCGGCCTCTCCGGATGGTGAGCAGCCTGGGGCAGCCACCACCCACCCCACTGCTGGCATTTAAGACCTCCAGCCACGCCCACACGCCTCACACCCCTCCTGGTCCATTCGCTCACAGCCCACACAGCCCATCCCAGGAGGGATCCAAGACGAAACCCCTCAGCCTCACCCCCCCGTTGCTCCTGGACTCTCCCACTGTCACTGGAGCTGACACCCCAGCCAGCTGGCACGTGAGATCCCACCCAGAATGGACTTTGGTGGCTGCGGCGGGGTGCCGAGGCATCCTTCCTGCCATTCCAAGGCCTAAAGAAGCTGAAAGCCCTCAGCCCAGCGTGATCCAGGGGTGGGGACCCCAGGGAGCAACGCATTGCTAGGCATAAACTCTGCTAGAAGCTTCATATGCATCATCTGATGGTGGGTACCCCAAGGTGGGAACTGCTATTACCCCACTTTACAGATGAAGATATTGAGGCCCAGTGAGATCCAGTCACTGGCTCAAGGTCAGCAGGCCAGGCAGAGAACCCTCCCCAGGAACCACAAGTCCCTAGGACCCTGGGGCAGAAGGGCTGGCCCAGCCAGATTCCCCCCGCCCCCCGCACAGCCCCAGACAGGCCCCATCTCTGAGATCAGGCCACTTCTCAGTCCTGACTCCAGGGCAGCCTGGCTGGCCGGGGAGGTGGCTGCCAGCAGGTCCCCAGGTCCCCGAGGACACACAGTGGGGCCATCTACATCTCAGGGCAGGGCCTTCACCCACTCACCGCATCTCCTGAGCCATCTGCCCCTTCCCCGGGCAGGGGGGGCAACCTGCCCTGCCCCGCCCAGCCCTGCCTCCCTGCCTCTGTCCCACCTGACTGGGCCGAGGGCACTGTGCCCAGCGGGCCCCATGGGCCTCATCCTCCCCTGCAGCAGGGCAGCCGCTTCCTGACAACTGCCCCTGTACTGGGCCTCTGCAGGCAGTCAGCTGGTTCCGGGCCTGCCTCGCTGTCCCTCGACACCCGCACTCAGGGTGCCCACCCATTCTCACAGGGTGGGAGAGCCGTTATATCCCCCTGTGCAGGCAAGGAAGTGGGTCCCCAGAGGTACAGGCCTGGGGTCACCCAGTGGGTGACACAGGCTCAGCCACCAGGCCTCAGTCTGTGCAGAGCTGAGTCTTGCAGGCCAACGCCCTCCCCGCAGAGCCCTGGCAGCAGGTGATGCGATGGGACGGCAGCAGCCCTCCCACCCACCGTCTCCTTAGAGACCAGCGGGGTGGACCTCCCAGGGGCTCACGACAACAGCAGGCCTCAGAGGAGGTACGAGGGGGGACACCAAGAAGGGCGCTGTTGCTGAGGGTCATGTCAGGCTGATGTCTACCAACAGGCCCCTGGCTAGGGGGAATCTGACCCCCCCACCAGCCCTCCGGGTGCCCTCAGCCCTCAGTGACCCCTTCAACAGGAGCAGGGCATCTGTCCACCTCACCCCATTTTATAATGCATCCTGTCCCCACCAAACTCGGCCTCAGGAGGTGAGTACACTCAACAAGGCGAGCTGAGGCTCAAGAGAGGCAGGGACTTTCAACCAGTAAGTGGTAGAGCGAAGGCACACAGACCGGGGCTTAGGGGACGTGCTACAGGCTACAGCAGCCCCGGGGCACGCCTGGCTCAAACTCATGCCGGGGAGCCTTTTTACAGAAGAGTGGCCAGCCCTGTGTCTATGTGAGGTCAATGGCCAGGGACGTGCACAGAGGCCACCCCCCGCCTCCATACACAGACACTCCGTCTGCCCTCCTCTCTCCTGCTCTCAAACTGGCCCATGTCTGACCCTTCGGCCAGGATGTGACAGCCCCTCGGCTCTTCCTGTCCCTCACACTTACCAGGGCCCCCTCTCTGCCTGCTCAGCTGGGCAGTACTCGCTCCCGGGCATGGGCCCTGGTAGCTCAGGCCATTTCCATTTAAACCTCTGAGGAAGCCCTGAACAGTCGCCCACGGAGTCGGCACCAGCTGACAGGTGATGTTTGTGCCTCTCCTCCTGGGGCTGGCAGGAAGAGATGCAGTTGGCTTTCACTCCAGAAACCCGAGCCTGGAGCCCTTGAGCGTAGCCAGCTTCCCCACAGCTGCTGAGCAGAGAGGGGCATGCCCCAGCCCACATCCCTCTGCCAGGGGCATCCTGCATTCTGTGGGGCTCTGAGCCCCACGCAGGCAGCCTCCTCCCCAACTCCTGAGCCACCTGGGGAGGGAGACAAGAGAGACTGGTCTCTGTCCTCCCTGAGGATGTAGGGGCCAGGGTGGGGCAGGGCAGGACCCAGATGCCCCCCACCTCTGCCCCCAGCCTAAGCTTTATTTATTCACATCAGGTCTCTGGCTTGGGCTACAAGGGCCTCGCACAGCCCAGCTGGGCTGTGTTCTCTTAAAACCACACGCCCCAGAGAGCCTCACAGCCCTCGGGCCGCCGGGAAGCCTGGGGCAGCTCCCTGATGTCTATGCTCCACAACTTTCTCCTCCTCGGAGAGCTCTGATCAGCCAAGGCTCCCTGCAGCTGGGCAACAACACTCCCCAGCCTTCCGTCCCTGGGCCTCCAGTCCCCCGGGAGGAGGGGCATGCGCCCAGCCCCTGGCTTTGAGGGGGCACCGGCTGCCCCCGGCCTCCAGCCCGGAGGTCCCACCGTTCTAGCCGCCAGGTGCACCGCCCTGGTCTCCTGCCCCGCACAGGGCTGACAGTCTACCGCGCGCACAGGGAGGGAAGTTGGAGGCTGCTTATGTCCCCCTTGAAGTCGTTTTAAAAATAAAACCTCGCTCCAACCGTGACTCACGCGGCTGGTGGGGACGGGAGCGCGGCGCCCGGGCCGGCGGGCTGCCTCTCTTCGCGTGCGCCAAGACCTCCGGTTGCCGGGTACTAGACCGGAGCCGGAACAGTCCAGCCCAGCTAGGCGACCTCCGCGGGCGGGGCCGTCTCCCTGGGGGCGCAGCGAGGTCTGGGGCGGGGGCTCCCGCCGAGCCCCCGCCCTTTCCAGCCTCTGCTGGGGAGAGTGGAGCCGCCGGCCGCGCACCCCGCGCCTCCCCGCGGCGGAGCCAGCGCCATGGGTACTCGGCTGTCGACTGGGGGGCCCCCCTCCCGAAATCCCAAAGGCTGCGCGGTCCCCGCGGCGGCCGGGCAAAGCCGGGCAGCCGGATCCTGCGGCGCCTCCCTGCACCCCCTCCCCACCCCTCCCCGCTGGCCCCGGCGTCCCGTCCCGCACGCTCGGACCCCGGCCCCCGCCCCGTGCATCCACCCTTACCTGCTCAACGGCCAGGGAGGCGGGTCTCCTCGGGAAACTTTGCGGCGACGGCTGGAGCCTCAGGGGTTATTCCAAGGAGCGGGCGGGAACTGGAGCCGGAGGGCGCCCACGGGGGCCCGGGAGAGGAGCCCCCGGCGCGCGGCGGGGCGCGGTGGCGGGCCCGGGGCTGGGGGCGCGCGGCGGCGCATCTGCCCGGCTCCGGCGCCCGGCGGAGCCGCGGGGGGCGTGCGTGGGGGTGCGCCCGGCGGCCGGGGTGCGTGTGCCCGGGTGGGTGCGCTCGGCGGGGCGAAGGCCAGCAGCGGGGCTTGCGCGAGCGGCGGCGGCGAGCAGGGAGCGGGGAACCAGGCTGTGCGGCCGCCTCTCCCCTCGCGGCGGCAGCGGCGGCGGCGGCGGCGGCGGCGGGGGCCGTGCGTGCAGGCGCGGAGCGGCGAGGGAGGGGAGGAGGGGGGAGGCAGCGGGCGGGGAGGTGGTGACGGGGGCGGGGGCGCCGCTCAGCGCACTGGCCGGCGGGACCGGGCGCGGGAGGCTGCGCCGCCGCGCGGGGACTCGGGCCCAGCCTGGGAGAATCGGCCTCCGCGTCCCCCTCCTCCTGCCCTCGGCTAAAATGGATGGGGAGGGTGGGGAGATTGGGGTGTCGGTCCTCAGTGCGGGGAGTGCTGAGGAGGGAGGCTCCCAGAGCCAGCCTCCAGCGCGGGGGCGGGGAGAGAGAAAAGCGTTCTCCCTCACGTGCGCCTCCCCTTACACCCCTCCTCTCTGCACTCATTCATTCATCCTTCCAACCATCCGTCCATTCATTCATTCACAAACAGTTACCCACCATCTACTCTGCGTGCCAAGGTAACCCCTTCCTCCCTGCCTGGCTCGCCTTCCCCACGGGGAGCCCCTCGTCTGTCTGCCTCGCTCGCCTTGCTCCACCAAGCTGCCTGAGCAGGCAGTGCCCGGGTCGGATCCCAGCCCCGCCTTTCCCTTCGCTAGCTGACCAGACCTTGAGCAAGTTACTTAACCTCTCTAAATCTCAGTGTCCCCTGTTGTAAAATGGGAGCATTAACAACCTACCTGCAAGGCTTAATCGGAGGGTTGAAGGAGACCTTGAACAGAAAGGTGGCTAGGGCCGTGCCTGGCACACATTGGGGACTAAGGAGATGTCTGCACCTGTTGTGTGGGGTCTGGTGCGGGGGTGAGGGTGCGGGTGGACCAGACCTCCCTCCTGTGAGCCTGGAAAGTCCCCATGCTCGTGGCCTTCTCTGGGGTACTAAGGAGCTCTCTGTCTGCCTGGCCTCCCCCTGGCCAGACCTTCTTACGGAGCTCAGTCATCGGGCCCTGCAACACTTTCCCTGGAGGGCTGCTCTGAGCAAGTCCTTGCCTCTACCTAGAACCCCACCGCCTCCACCTAGGCCCCACTGTTTGCCGGTCCACACCCAGAATGCCCACAGTCTGGCTGGGACGCCTCCCCCCAGACCCATCCCAGCACCTCCCAATCACTGTCCGAACTGCAGGCCCGTGTTAGACCCTTCCCGGAGCCCAGCACTCCCTGCGCTCTGCTGTCCTTCAATGCCTGGCCAGGCCAGCCCTCCCCTGGGATGCCCTCCTGGCTTCTCCCTGGGAGAAGGTCACCATAAGGCATACTGCCCCACCCCCACCCCCGTCCTGTGCTCTCCCAGCCCTCTTGCCCCCAGCCTGGGATCAGGCTGAGGCCTTGCCTGAGGCTGTGGCCTCTCCTCACTGTGAGCACCCCTGCCTTGGCCCTTCCTTCTTGTCTCTCCCTCCTCACCCCTCCCTTCCCATTTCCTCCCCTTATCTCCCTCTCTTCCTTCCCCCCGCTTTATACTCAACTCACCAAACAGCTATTTTTCCCCCCAACTTTTATTTATTGTCCAAAGAGCATTATACCAACAATAAAGGAAAGAAAAAGCATCCACACCGCTGCCACCATCCTGTGGCGTCAACAGCCTCCATTCCTCCGCCCCCTTCCAGGCTTGTCCATGCACTGTCGGCTGTAGTTTTTACAGAGCTATGGTCTCCGTCCCGCCTCTCCAGACCCCCAGGTGGACATGGGGGCCCTGGGGCTCTGTCTTCCCTCCATCGTGGCACTTGGCGTGTTGCTCAGGAATTATGCGTGTGTTCCTCCTCTTCTAAATTGAGTCCCTTGAAGGAAGGACCCCTTTCCATCCCTGCCACCCCCATGCCAAGCACAGGGCTGGCCCAAAGCAGGCACCCACAGCCTCGGAGTGGAGTCGATGGCATGGATATAGCGGTTTGACAGGTTGCACTTAGATATCAAAATATCTTCTTCATCATAGTGGTTTTACTGGCTGCATGATATTCCAATGAGCTGCTGTAACTGGTGGCTACACACAGTTCAGGGAATATGGAGGTCCACCGTGCCAGGTGCTTTTTGGGTACCAAAGACCAGAGGGAATCAGGCCTTGCTGTACCCTGCCCTGGCAAAGCTGGAAATCCAGCCGGGGGATGACCACCTAAATAGCTTTGGCTTAGCAGGATCTTGCTGAAACAGACATCATTACCACGTGACCCCTGGACACAGGGACCAAGTCAACTGCAAGATCCAAGGATGGCTTCCCAGGGGAGGTGGCTATTGAGCTGGTCTTGGAAGGTAGGGAGGGATGTACTTGGCAGACACTAGAAGCTCATTTCAGCTAGTTCTCAGGGGCTGTGTTGTGCAAGAGCCTGGGGTTTGGAGATCTGGAATTCTTGGCTGGAGCTGGGGGTTAGGAGTCAACGGGGACCATGGTGGAAGGTGAGGTAACTGATGTCAGCCAGGCCAGGTATACAGGGCCTTGGACAAGCCAGGAGCGTCTGGCCTTTATCTTGGAAGGAGTAGGGTGCCAGGGAGGGTAAATACGGCAGAGGCACTATTGGCTATGAGATTCCGAAAGATCCCTCGTTCCTTCAACAAACACTTGCTGAGCCCCTGTGTGCTGTGGGGCTCCCTGAGGGCATGGGTTGGTGGGGCCCTGGCCTAGGAAGACTGAGCTAGTCTTCGAGCCAGGCAGTCGCAGAGATGATCTCAGCACGAGGCAGCACACGTCACGCGGGGACAATCTGTGGCTCCGGCCGTGGGCTCGCCAAGCCCCAGCTCCCCGGCTCCCAGGGCGGCTGTAACCCAGGCAGTGTCTGGCATCCAGGTGCGGTGGGCCCTGTGCTGGGCAGCCAAGGTCACGCTGGCCCCGCCTGCAGCACCCCGGCCTCCCCACCATCTGCCCTCCTTCTTGGGAGTCCTCGGATGTGGCGCCACCTCACCACTCACCCGCCACTGACCCCGGGCACTATCGCAGCCTCCCCGTTCCTCACCTTAATGGGGCCATCACAGACCTCCTAAGGCTGCCGTGACAGTCTGATGAGGCCCCAAGAGGAAGAGTGCTTTGTACACTGTGAAGTGCGGCAACAGCACAGCTCACCGTGATTAGACTGTCGTCAGCCAAGCCTGTGCCCTGCTTGGCCCCGCTTGGGCTTGTTCTGGGCTGGGGGCAGCAGAAGGGGCGACCTGACTCAAGAGAGGGGGTAGGGCCTGCCCCACTGGATGGTCAGTGGGCATCACCAGGGACCCCTTCGCCCCAGGCTCGGTGCTGGGCATCCAGGAATGAAGCCCCCTGAGGCAGTGGTCAGGGATCAGCACCCCTGAAAAGGCCAAGAGCTGCTGTTCAGAGGGCATGACCTTGGACTTCAACCAGCTGCCCAAGAGTCCGAGGCTCAGCCTGCCCCACAGGCCCCAGGCTGGACATCATCTCCAGGGAGGATGGATCTCCAGCCCCTCACCTGGATCTAGAGAGCCTCCTGATGGATTTCTGCCCCATCTGTGGGTTCTTGGTCTTAAAGATCACTGCCCTCCAAGATTCCCAGGGTCCACTGCATCTGGGGGTACCTGATTGGAGGGGGACCCAGAGAATCGCAGTCACTGAATACTTGGCCATCCCAGACTGTGGTCTCCTGGTGACGCCCAGGGGCGCCCTGATGTGTTTCCACGAATTGTGGGCGTTGTGGCCTGTGGGTAGGCTGGCTGTGCGCACCTGGCTGGGAACAACAGTTCTCACCAGGAAGTCCCAGCACCTTCTCTGATCCAAGTCCTAACACCACCATGCTCTCTCTGCTGCCACCATGCACTAAACCTTTCCATCCTGCACAGCACAGAGGGTTGGGGCTTCTCCCCATAAGCACAGGGTCAGGGTCAGGGTACAGGAGAGGCAGGGGTGGGGCCCAGGGCAGAACACCAGGGACAGCAAGGCCCCAGCCCAGGCGGAAGTCCCAGAGAGGGTGCTCCAGGGAACAGCAGGTGCAGCAGGGACAGAGTAAGGTAGGACGAAGCCAGTAACTCGCGGGGACAGGTGCTGGGGGCAGTGGGGAACGGTGGCCTGGGGCAGCTGGCCTGGGAAGCCGCTGGCCAGGCCGGGAGCCCAGCCGCTCCGCCTCCTCCCGGCGCTGAATCAGGGGTCCCGCTTCCCCGCGCTCTCCCGCCTCTCCGGACCAAGCCAGCTCCTACTCACCTCTCAGCCCAGGGCTTGACCATCCTGTCCTTTGAGAGGCCTCCCTGAACCCATCTTTCCCAGTACATCCTGGGCCTCTTGCGGTCCCCACGTGTCCCCAGCACCTGCTGCAGTGCCGGGCACCTGGGGAGAACACCCAGGCGTCGCTGAGTGTCAGGCTGGAACAGCCCTGCAGGCAACGGTGACAGAGCTGCCCAAGGCCGATCGTGATCCCTAAAAATGCCCCAAGATGGTGGTTCCAGGGGTTCAGAGGGGCACCAGACACACTTCCAGCTACTGGAGTATGGCAGGGTAGGGTCCTGGTGTGTTTGTGTGAGTTGGGGGTGATGGGAGGTGAAGGATACAGGTAAAAATGGACAGATACCACTCCAGGCCCCTGGGTGGGTGGGGAGAAGTACGCCAGAGGGAGTTAAAACCAGGCCTGGGGAGAGGCAGGACCATGCCACCCCGGGGGCATGTTCCCCCGGGGTGGTGGTTCCCCACCAGCCCACCCTGCCCTGCCCTGGCAGGACTGAGGCTGCTGTCCAGGCTTGTCTCTGATGGGCCCTCCTCTCCCTTGGGAACCTCCTCTTCCCCCCACAAACGACATCACCACCCCCCCATCCCCCATCTCCTCCAGGCACCTGGGGCTGCCTCTTGCTCCTTCCCTCCCTCACCCATTCACTCCTAGGCCATTATTCCCAGAAGTAATGCTTCTGATGGTGATTTAAGCATTTCTTGACTCTGGCTATCATTCACCTGCTACACACATCCCAAGTCAAGTTCAGGAAGGGAGACCTGAATTGTGTCTTAAAGGACAGTCCGGGACTTCCCTGGTGGTGCAGTGGTTGAGAGTCCGCCTGCCAACGCAGGGGACACGGGTTCGGGCCCTGGTCCGGGAAGATCCCACATGCCGCGGAGCAACTAAGCCCCTGCGCCACAACTACTGAGCCCGCGTGCCACAACTACTGAAGCCTGCGCGCCTAGACCCCATGCTCCGCAACAAGAGAAGCCACCACAATGACAAGTCCGTGCACCGCAACGAAGAGTAGCCCCCGCTCGCCGCAACTAGAGAAAGCCCGCGTGCAGAAATAAAGACCCAACGCGGCCCAAAATTAATTAATTAATTATTTTTTTAAAAAAGGACAGTCCAAGTGGAGGCGCCAGCCTGTGCCAGGGTACAGAGGGCCGGATGGGGAGCAACTTGTGGGCAGAGGGCTGTGGGAAGGAGAGTCAGAGGCGAGGCCAGAAGTACAAGCCTGATCGGGAAGGAAGTTGGAAGGAGGAAAACATCCCCAAGATGTCGGGGAGCCAGAGAGCACTGTCTGCCTGATTGCCCGAGGAGATAGGAGGCAGGGGCAGGGTGGAGGATGGTGGGGTGGAAAATTCGGGGTTTTGAGGTTGAAGGCTCAGAAACCTCTGCTGGAGCCCAGCTTCCCCTGACAACCCCTCCACCCCACCACTACCTCTCTGAGCCCCTGCAGACCTTCTCAGGGCTCAGAACCCCACCCTCCTCCTCAGCTCCCCTCTTTCCCACCCCGGGCCCCCGTCCGAGTTTACTGCCTTGGTCTCCACCACTACCCAGGGGCTCTTGAGGCCCGATGCCCTGTGTAGGCCACCTCCCTGGGGACTCAGACAGTTCCTGGGCCCTTCCCCTTCGGTCCTCTCTGTCCCCCCAGCAGGCTCCAACACCTCAGGGCAGCTGAAGCCACTGAAGACGGGGGTGGAGCAATGGGAATCTGCACACGGGGTGTCCTGAGCCTGGGGACCCCCTCCTGAGGCCTGGCAGGTTCTGAGCTAAGGACACTTCTGAGACTGGTGCTGGGAGGAGCCACAGACGAGGGGTAGGGAAAGAGGGGGAGGGCTCCAGTGATGGTGGGGGGATGGGGTTGCCCAGCAACCACCACGCTGCCTCTGCGAGGAGGGATCCTTAAAGAGATGAGCAGAAAAGGCTGGGCTTGGAGGGGCGGAGGCACGGCCTCGCATACCAATGGCTGGCTGCCACCCAGCCTCCCCCTCCTCCTCCCTCCAGGAGTGGAGCTCCAGCTGGGAGGGTGGCAGGACTGGGAGGGGGGGTGCCCAGCCCAGGGGGACCTGAGACAGCTGGGCCTGGAACCACACTGGGGTCCTATCTTGTCCCCACAGGACACAACTTGGGAGGGGGAAAGAAGGCCGCCCTGAGGCCCTCAGGACAGGGGACACCCTGGGCTCCCGGACCGCAGGGCCTGGGACAGGAAGGAACTGGGACTCCTCAGCACCACCAAAGGGGCTCTAGTTTTAGACCCAGATGAAACCGCCTCTTCCCAGCTGAGTGACCTTGAATGGGCCACCTCCCCAACCGCGTGTCCTGAGAGTCCCAGGGGGCCAGCTGCAGGACTGTCAGCCAGGGGCTGCCCAGAGAAGGCGGGCCTGACAAGGCTGTGTCTGGTGGGTGGAGTTTCTAAGGAAGTCCTTCCTGGTGTCTAACTTAAATCCCCTGCACAGCAAAGGCTGGCCGCCTTTCCTCTGTCTTTTTTTTTTTTTTTTTTAATTTATTTATTTATTTTTTTATTTTTAGCTGCATTGGGTCTTTGTTGCTGTGCACGGTCTTTCTCTAGTTGCGGTGAGCGGGGGCTACTCTTCATTGTGGAGTGCGGGCTTCTCATTGCGGTGGCTTCTCTTGTTGTAGAGCATGGGCTCTAGGTGCGTGGGCTTCAGTAGTTGTGGCACGTGGGCTCAGTAGTTGTGGCTTGCGGGCTCTAGAGCACAGGCTCAGTAGTTGTGGCACACGGGCTTAGTTGCTCCAGGCATGTGGGATCTTCCCGGACCAGGGCTCGAACCCATGCCCCCTGCATTGGCAGGCGGATTCTTAACCACTGCGCCCCAGGGAAGCCCCTTTCCTGTCTTCATCAGAAGAAGGGAATGTCTGTTTTGTCTCAGTACCACACCTCATGTTCCAAAAGCAACAACTAGCGTGAGGATACAGCTGTGTGGTTTTCTTCTAGTTCCTTTCCTTTTAGGGCCTCAGTTTCCCTGTCTATACACAGAGGGGCTGGACTAGGTCAAGGTGTGCCTCGCTGGGGTCCAAGGAGGCACCTCTGGACTTCTGCTGCCCTCTCAAAATCACTGGAAGAGCTCCCTCCCAGCTTCCTGCACTGGTGGAAGATGGGGGCGGGGCATCAAAGGGGCCAGAGCCCTGCCATTTCCACACACCAAGATGCTCCTTCCATCGACTGGATTGAGCCACATTTGGAAGCCAGTCCTATGCCCGATCCAATCCTGTCTCCCATGGTCCTCTAGTTGGTCCCTGTGGGTTTAGCATCGCCTCTCTTCCTGGCCCTCCATCAACCCATCCTCGGCCACCACCATCCCTCCAGCCCTACCTCCGGGTCCACCCCCTTCAATGTGCTCCCCCTCAGCTCTGAGGAGCTGCCTTCTAAAGTGCAAGCCTGACCCTGCCACTCCCTCACTCTAGCACCTGCCATAGCTCCCCACAGCCACGGGAGAAGGCTCAGGGCCCCATGGGCCTGGCTACCCCTCTGCCCTCAACTCGGGCTCACTCCCCTCTGGACATTTCAACCAGATGGGGCTTAATCCACATCTGTTGAATGAATGAATGTCACTGAGAGCAGAGCTTCAGTGCCGGCCGTGCTGGCCTCCGGAGCACAGGAATGACCAAAGCAGACCAGGCCCTCTTCCACAGGCTGCCATGCTGGTAATAAACCAGCAAATAAATGAGAGGACGAGATCACTACAGGACCATGACGTGGCCTCTGAAGGAAATAAACAGGGTGATGAGGAAGAGGGTGGAAGTCACTTCAGGGGAGGACTTTCAGTGGAGGTGACATTTTCATTGAAGACCTGAAGGATGAGCAGGAGACAGTTTGGAAAGAGATGGAAGAAGAGTGTGCCAGGTGGAGGGAACAGTATGTGCAAAGGCCCTGGGGCATGAAAGAGCCAGGCCTATCCGAGGAAGAGAAAGAAGTCCAGGAAACTGGGGAGAATGGAGCGTGGCATGCAGCCATGCATTTGTGGAGGGGAGTATGGATTTTATTCTAAGTGTAATAGGAAGCTATTTGAGAGTTTTAGGCAGGGAAGTGACATGATTTAATTTATATTTTAAAACGATCATCTGAACAACCACTTTGGAGAACAATTTGGCAATAACTAGTAGAGTTAAAGATGTGCATATACCACAACCAGCAGTCCCACTGCCAGGCTTATAGGAGACAAATTCCAGCACATGGGTTCACGGGCTGTGTGCAAGATGCTACTGCAGCTGGGTTTGCAAGAGACAAAACTGGGCACGCTTGACTGGTGGTCAGTGGGAGGACGGGTGGAAGAGTATGGGACAGTCCCAGCCTGGAATATTACATAGCGGTGAAAGCAGACCGACCAGAGCAGCCTGGCCCTGCCGGGATAAGCCTCCCAAGCCTCACCGCAAAGGGTAGCAGCCAAGGGCTTCCCTGGTGGCGCAGTGGTTGAGAGTCTGTCTGCCGATGCAGGGAACACAGGTTCATGCCCCGGTCCGGGAAGATCCCACATGCCGCGGAGCGGCTGGGCCCGTGAGCCATGGCCGCTGAGCCTGTGCGTCCGGAGCCTGTGCGCCACAACAGTGAGAGGCCCGCGTACCGCAAAAAAAAAAATTAAAGGGTAGCAGCCAATCCCAGGAGTTCCACTTTATATAAAACTAAGACACAATGGGCTTCCCTGGTGGCGCAGTGGTTGAGAGTCCACCTGCCGATGCAGGGAACGCGGGTTAGTACCCCGGTCCAGGAAGATCCCACGTGCCACAGAGCAACTAAGCCTGTGCACCACAACTACTGAGCCTGCGCTCTAGAGCCTGCGAGCCACAACTACTGAGCCCACGTGCCGCAGCTACTGAAGCCTGCACGCCTAGAGCCCCTGCTCCACAACAAGAGAAGCCACCGCAATGAGAAACCTGCATACCACAACGAAGAGTAGCCCCTGCTCACCACAACTAGAGAAAGCCCAAGCGTGGCAACAAAGACCCAACGCAGTCAAAAATAAATAAATTAATTAAATAAATACCAAAAAAAAAAAAAAAAAATTAAAACATGAATACCTGGGTAATAGCCTGTTGAGGGGTATACATAGTAAAACTCTAAAGAAAATACATGCCCGATTCAGGGTGGTGGGTTCCTCTGTGGGGGAGGGGAGGGGAGGGCTTCAGCTCTTCTATGACATTTTATTTGTTGGGCTGTTGGTGGGTCAAGGGGCCGTGTGTGTGTGTGTGTGTGTGTGTGTGTGTGTGTGTGTGTGTGTTCAATAGAAAAAGAGCCCCGGTTGCTGAAGAGGACAGAGTGGAGGGTGAGGGCCAGCAGAGGAGCTGCCCAGGTGGGAGGAGACAGTGGTTGGACCTCATGGGGAAGTTAGAAATGCAGCCCCAGACCTGCCCTGCTGTTCAGAACCTGCACTCTTTCCTCCTCCCAGGCCGTCATTTGTTTTCTGCTCCATTAGCCCCGGTTCTCTCCTTTCAGGAAAAAAACTGAAGCTCAGAGAGGGCAAGGGGCTGCCTGGAATCACCCAGCAAGCTGGGGGTAGAAGAACCTGTGACCCTTCCTTAGGGGTAAGGGGGCCTCTCCAGCTGGGGCTGAGCAGGGGGTCAAGGCTGCCTGCAGGACACCCCCACACCACCCCTGGAGCAGTGGACAAGCAGTCTCTCCAGGCCCCTCCCCCAGAACATATTCGCCTGTAGTCCACTCTTCCACCGGCCAGGGCTCCCCTGGGCCCCAGCCCCTCGTTCCTGCGTGGCTGGAGACTGTGCCTGCCAGGCTGGCTGGGGCCCAAGTCATCTCTTGGTAATTGGGTTTCAGGGATGTTTGTGGTTATGCTAATGGTGGGATGCTGAGCGCTGGGACCCCTGGCTCCTGGGGGAGGGGAGGCCCAGGCAGCAGCCAGGGTCCCACAGCACTGCAGACTCAGCACTCCCTCAGAAATCAGACTGCCTGATTCAAAGCGTGGCTCCCTTGAGCAAGTCATGCAACCTCTCTGAGCCTCTATTTCCTCATCTGTAAAGTGAGAAAAATAATAGTACCCTCTCATTAGGCTCTCCAGGGAGGGAAGGGTAAAATGAAAGACTCCACTGAAAATACTTGGCCCAATGCCTGGCACAAAGAATTTGCTCGATAAATGTGTTATTAACTATTTTTTGTTTTTGTTTAAAGTCTGAAAGTTCCTCCAGGAAAATGTGAACGGGGGCTAGCCAAATCTGTGCAACGAGCTAATGCGTGACTCACTTTTCTTTTGCTTTTTATGTATATTATCCAATTTGGGGCAATGAACATGAATTTCTTGCAAAACAAAATACCAATATGTGGAAGGTGTCCAGGGGGCTTGGAGAATGGGCGTTGAGGGAGGGTGGGATCCAAGAGTTTGGGGTCCAGCTTGTGGACCGCCAGCCTGGGAGGTTGGGTCTCCAGGGGCAGAGCCCAAGGAACCCAGGCAGGAGGGGACAAAGGAGGGGCCTAGGCCAGCAGGAACCACAGCCAAGTCACCTGCTTTGAGCTTAAATGGCTGACTGGGCAGCTTTTGTAGGGAGAGGCATGGGGGTGGGATACCCGGGTTAGGCCAGGGAGGGGACTGCAGAGCCAGAATGGACGTGGTTGAAGGGGCAGGAGTGAGGGAGGCCCATCTGAGGTTCAGGAGAGCAGAGGAAGGGGGGGCCTGGCACAGGGCCAGTGGGAAGGAGGAGGCTGAGGGAGAGACTCTGGAATAGGGAGCCCAGCTGGGTACAACTCCCTACAGATTTGGAGAATCTCAGGGCTCTGCTCAGAGAAGATGGAGTGAGGAGCTCGGTCCTGGAGGCAAAAAAGCCAAATCTGGCTGAGCAGGATGCTGAGTGGTCCAGGCTACAGAGTCAGATCAATGGGATTGAAAATTTATCTCCACCACCCTCACTGTGTGGCCTTGGGCCAGGCACTTATCTGAGCCTCAGTCTCCCTATCTGTAAAATGGAGCGGTGCACCCAGTAAGGTCCCCATGGCTCTCGCTAGGAGGCTGGTGAACAAACCTTGATGAGAAGAAGCTGCTGTCATTATTATTGTTGTTACTATTATTAATGCAGCCTGTCAGCAGGCTGATGTCACCCTTCTCCCTGGCTGACTGGGAAGGGCTGGGGACCCCAGCTCCTGCACCCAATGCCATCACGAAGCTCTATGACGCCGTAACAGTTTTAGAGGCATTTTAAACTTTATCATCCATGCCCCAAAGGCCTTCACTTAACTGACCTCCCCACCCCACAGATGAGGAAACTCAGGCACCAGGGAGTGGAAAAACTGGCCCAAGGTCACAGCTGAGGGTTACAGGACCAGACCTTGCAAAGCACGAGGACGTTGGCTCCTCCGATAAGGGCTGTGGCCGTGGGCAAGTCACTCTGCCTCTCTGGGCCTCAGTTTCCCCGTCTGTAAACAGGGCGGGAAGGCGTGTGTGTACACACGTACACACATGTTGAGCTGATCAGCAGAGGTCCGATAGCCTGGTGCCGGTAAGTGTGAGCCCCTTGCCCCCTGTGAGGGCCCCCCAAGCCTGGGGAATGTCCAGTAAGCCTCACACTTTCCACCAGGCAGCCTCACCTCACAGGACTGGGACCTTGACCTGGGGGACAGAGCTTGTCAAACACGGCAACTGCTCTCGCAGCTTGAGAGGCCTTTGAAGTCTCTTGTTTTCTCTTCAGAAATTCAGCACGTTTCACATTTTATTCCATCTGTGGGACGTTTCTAATCTCAAACTTGTTTTAAACGGCTCGCCCTCAAGTAATGTGGACACCCACTGCAGGCCTGTGGGAACTCGGGGAGGAAACGGTGAGGACTTCATGGGAACAAAGCCCACTCCCCCAAACCCCCCGTGGGGCTGGGGCCACCATTCCATTCCATCGCGCGGGCCATCAGTCAGTCGTCACCTCATAGGTGCCGGGCGCTGTGCTAGATTCCGGGGCACAGGGGAGCAGTGCGGGCTCGGCCAGGGAGAGGCAGGCCAGGAATGGGGCAGGTGCAGTGGAATGGTAGGGGCTGTTCAGGGACGCACAGAAGGGATCACCTGGGAAGGGATCACCTGGGAAGGGATCACCTGGAAAGTGCAGTAGCCCCCTGGTCTCCCTCCTGCCCCCTTTGCCCTCTGACCTTCTCTCCTGCTTCTCTTCCCGACTCACTCTGCCTCAGCCACAGTGGCTCCTGGCTGTGCTTCAAACCCACCAGGCGGGCTCCTGCCTCAGGGCCTTTGCACGTGCCAGCCCCTGCCTGACCTGTGCTCCTCACAAGTAGCTTCCTTTTCAGCGGGTCCTCGACTCCTTCTAGGTGAGCCCCTACCCACCTGCCTCCACTCTCTCCTCCCTTCTATCCACTTTACAACCTCTGGCGCTAATGGTAATTCTTGTTCAAGTTTATCTGGCTGTTTCTGGACTGTCTCCCTGCCTGATGATGAGATCTGTGCCAGCAGGGCCTTGCTGGTCTGTGTCCCAGAGCCTGGCACATACAGGGGCTGGATGCGCCTTTGTCAAATGATAGAAAGCTGAGATCTGGCCTTACAGGGGAGGGTGGAGGAAAGGGGCCAGGGAGAGGGGCTGGGTGATTTGGGGGAGCAGTCCCCCCACCCCAAGCCTGGCCGGCAGCCTCTCAGGCGTTGGTGGCCAGGATGAGGCCACGTGGCACCCGCAGCCTCCGGAAACGCCCGCAGGGGCAGTACCTGCTGCAAAGTCATTGCTGTGCCCGCTCACCCAGCTTCTCCCCGGCCCAGTAACCTGCTCAGCGCTTTCCTCGGGTCACCGAGTCTCCTCTGTGGTGGCCCACACGGCCCAGCGCCCCCTCCTTGGTACTCCCCCACCCGGGCTGGAGGAGTTAGTCCCTGCCAGGGAGAAACCTAGGCAGCTCCTACAACGCCTCCTGTCACTGCCCTTGAACCAGTCCTGTCACCTGCATGGCCCCCACCCCAGATCCTGCCTCTTAGGGCCCCCCTGGGTGGGCTCTTCTGTGAAGCCTGGTGGATGAGAGCCTCACCTTCAGAGCCAGGGGACCCCATGAGGCCCGGCTGAGTGACTGGGCACAATCGTTACCTGTCAGGTTTGTTCAGTGTATTGTTAGTGGGTGCCTGCTGTGCACTGGGCTCTCTGCTGGGCGCTGGGGACACACTGTGGACGAGATACTCACGGCTGGGGGGGTAGGGTAGCTAAGTAGACGCTCACCTGGGAAGTGAGGATGCTGGAGGCAGTGATTCATGGCCCGTGGGAGGGTGTAGCCAGAGACCAGCTCCATACACTGCCAGCTCTGAGGGCCGGAGATGGTGAGGGTCTTCTCCAGGCAGGGGGACCAGCCCATGCAAAGGCCCTGGGGCCGGAGGAAATGGGGCAAGTTTGAGAACCTGGAGTGTGGCTGAGGGATAGATGGTGGGGAGAGAGGACAGAGATAAGGGGATGAGTCAGCCGGGTCATGGGCCTGGGGTATGGGAGCAGCTTGTTCTTTTTTTTTTTTTTTTTTTTGTGGTATGTGGGCCTCTCTCACTGTTGTGGCCTCTCCCGTTGCGGATCCTGCTCCGGACGCGCAGGCCCAGTGGCCATGGCTCACGGGCCCAGCCGCCCCACGGCACATGGGATCTTCCCGGACCGGGGCACGAACCCGCGTCCCCTGCATCGGCAGGCGGACTCTCAACCACTGCACCACCAGGGAAGCCCGAGCAGCTTGTTCTTTATCCTGAGAGGAAAAGGGGGCTTTGGACCTTTAACCAGGAAGCTGGGGGTAACATAGGAGATGCTCATATTTGCATAGTGAGAAGATCCTTCTCCATGGCTCGGCTCTCTCATCTGTAAAATGGGTTAGTAATAGTGTCGTCCACACAAGGTCAGGATTAAACAAGCTCATGCAAGTACAGGGCTTACCTGGCCCAGGCCCTTCTGCCACTGTGGGCCCTTCCTCTACAAAAATAAAAGTCAATTGTATGACTTTGTTGGCATAAAGACGAATTTATTAACATTTTATATATATTATATATTGGATATATACTTAAAATTATATATAACTTTTGTTTTCAACATAATAGTTCACTTTTTCTTCTGATTTTAAAAGAAATTAGGGACTTCCCTGGTGGCACAGTGGTTAAGACTCCACACTCCCCATTCAGGGGGCCGAGGTTCAATTCCTGGTCAGGGAACTAGAGCCCACATGCATGCCACAACTAAGAGTTCGCATGCCTCAACTAAGAGTCTGCATGCTGCAGCTAAGAAGTCTGCATGCCGCAACTATGAGTTCACATGCCTCAACTAAGGAGTCCATGTGCCGCAACAAAGGAGTGGGCGAGCCTCAACTAAGGAGCCCACCTGCCGCAACTAAGACCAGGAACAACCAAATAAATAAATAAATATAAAAAATAAAATAGGGCTTCCCTGGTGGCGCAGTGGTTGAGAATCCGCCAGCCGATGCAGGGGACACAGGTTCGTGCCCTAGCCTGGGAAGATCCCACACGCCGTGGAGCGGCTGGGCCCGTGAGCCATGGCCGCTGAGCCTGTGCGTCCGGAGCCTGTGCTCCGCAACGGGAGAGGCCACAACAGTGAGAGGCCCGCGTACTGCAAAAAAAATAAATAAATAAAATAAAATAAAATAAAAAGCTCAAAAATACATACATACATAAAAATAAATAAATAAAAGAAATTACGTTTCCATGGTCCCTAAAAGTATTATGGGCCCCAGGTACATGCCTACTACTCCCTACCCGGGCCCTCAAAGTGGGGGCCACTCTTCTGTTTAGGTGCTGCCTGGCAGGGCAGGAGGGGGTGTGCAGTGGGGAGCAACCAGGAGAGGAAGAGGAGGGAATTCCCCGGAAGTCCAGTGGTTGGGACTCAGCGCTCTCACTGCCAAGGGCCTGGGTTGGATCCCTGGTCGGGAACTAAGATCCCACATGCTGCGAGGGGGTGGCCCCAAAAGAAAAGAAGAGGCAGATGTGTCTGTGTGTCCCCCTCCCCTCCGCCCTGTCCCCTCGCCTCCCCCTCCCTCCATCCCTGTTCTGCTGCTGCCCTGGTTCAACCACATTCTGGCCCCTTTGATCCTCCCTGGGCCTTCGGAGAGTCAGGCAAAGCCGACCTTGTCCTTACCCAGCATAGGCACCCCTGTGGCTCCCCGCGCATCCGACCAGGGAAATGCTCAGACTCATTTCCCTGCATGGCCTTCCTTCCCTCCAAGGTGTGCTGCCGCCTCCTCTGTGAAGCCCCCAGACTCCAGGCTGCTCCAGCTCTGGTACCTTCCTCACCTGGACATTTACACACTCCCCTCGACTCAACTTGGGTACCCTTGGTGGTCCCTGGCACACAGTTGGCACCCAAGTAAAATGTGTTTTTTGTTTATCATGTTGTACATTACATCCCTAGTACTTATTTTTTTTAACAATTTTTTTTAAAATTTATTCATTTATTTTTGGCTGCGTTGGGTCTTCATTGCTGTGCACGGGCTTCTCACTGCGGTGGCTTCTCTTGTGGAGGAGCATGGGCTTCAGGCACGTGGGCTTCAGTAGTTGTGGCAGGTGGGCTCAGTAGTTGTGGCTGGCGGGCTCTAGAGCTCAGGCTCAGTAGTTGTGGCACACGGGCTTAGTTGCTCCGCAGCATGTGGGATCTTCCCGGAACAGGGCTCAAACCCGTGTCCCCTGCATTGGCAGGCGGATTCTTAACCACTGCACCACCAGGGAAGTCCCCCTAGTACTTTTATTTATTTATTTATTTATTTATTTATTTATTTATTTATTTTTGGCTGCGTTGGGTTTTCGTTGCAGCACGCACGGGCTTCTCATTGTGGTGGCTTCTCTTGTTGCGGAGCACAGGCTCTAGGGTACATGGACTTCAGTAGTTGTGGCATGTGGGCTCAGTAGTTATGGCACACAGGCTTAGTTGCTCCGCGGCATGTGGGATCTTCCTGGACCAGGGATCGAACCCATGTCCCCTGCATTGGCAGGCATATTCTTCTTTTTTTTTTTTTTTTGCTTTTTGAAAACTTTATTGTCCAATGTCTTGAAACTGTTGTTTCATATATTTTGTCTGTTATGTTTGGTTTTAGGTGGGAGGGTAAATCCAGTCTGTTATCCCATTTTGACTGGAAATGGAAGTCTGATCTTCATTTTAGAGATGCTGTAAAATGACCCAGTGAGTTAAGGGCCTGCTGTGGGTAACATAGTGACTCTTAGAGACGGCACCACAACAAGGCCCTATGACCTTCATTTCAGTTCTTGTTTTTTTTTTGCGGTATGCGGGCTTCTCACTGTTGTGGCCTCTCCCCTTGCAGAGCACAGGCTCCAGACGCGCAGGCTCAGCGGCCATGGCTCACGGGCCCAGTCGCTCCGCGGCATGTGGGATCTTCCCGGACCAGGGCACGAACCTGTGTTCCCTGCATTGGCAGGCGGACTCTCAACCACTGCGCCACCAAGGAAGCCGGCAGGCAGATTCTTAACCACTGAGCCACCAGGGGAGTCCCCAATTAAAATGTTTTGTGCAGAGAGTGACAGAGGGGCCGCTGGGTCCCCTGAAGTGACAGTGGCCAGGCACTCCGGGTCTGGCCCTCTCCCTTTCACCAGTCAGTGGCCACATTCCAGCCCCTGAACTGGGCCGGGAGCTGGGGCTCAAACTGGGAAGCTGCTCTCCCCTGCCTACAGGACAACAGGTGCTGGGAGTCTGGGAGTCTGGGGGGAGGGGCTTCCCCACCAGGTGCCCCGGGGCCTGAAAAGGTGCGAGTAGGCAAAGGAGAAATGAGGGTGGGGGACTGCACTGCAGGGGCAGGGAAGGGCTGGCCGAACGAAGGTGTGAGAGGCGGGGAACGATGCCCCCAGCGCACCCCAGCCTCAGCCCCTGGCCTGGTGGGCCGCTGTCAGCGGGCAGAGGATTTGGCAGTGACTGGGGTGGACCTCATTTCCGCCCCAAGGTCACAGGCGCAGCACTGAGGCTCCTAGCCAGTCAATCGTGTCCAACAGAGCACGGCACAGGCACGTCCACGGGCAGGGGCCGCGGCAGGGCTGGACCACCTCGCCCCGCATGGGGGCCGACAAGCCAACTCGGACGGCAGGCTCGGACCAGGCATCTCACGGCCCCGGAGGCGCACACTCTGGCCCAGGAGCCCCTGCCCGCCACAAAGCCAGAACAAGCCTCAAGCGCTGCTCAAACCCAAGGGCCAGGCGTGGCTCCCCCCGCACAAGCTTGATGGCCCTGCTTTGCTGGGGCAGGTTTGGGTCCTTGGGGTGGGGCTTGTGTTACAGACTCTGGTTTGGACCTGAGGTCCAGTGCTTGTCCACGTCTTGCTCGCCCATCACCCCGCCTCAGCGAGGAGGCCCTTTCCGACAGAGGGAGGGTGCAGGGGTTAAGAAAATGGGTGTGACAACCAGCCATCCTGGTTCAAACCCCTTTCCTCCCCTCACCAGTCAGGCCGTGAGCCTCAGTTTCCTCATCGGAAAAATGGACTAATGACCAGTTGTGATTTAGAGCCTCAAACCAAACGGAGGGGAGCATGAGACTCAAGGCCAGCGAGCGTGCGGGAGAGGTGAGGTGGGAAGGGCCAGCCCGGGCCGGGGAGCAGGAAGGCCTGAAACTGCCCTGCTTTGGATGGGAGGCTGGGCGGTACACCCACGGGACCGCCTGTGGTATCTTTGGTACTGCTTCCCATTTTCCGTGTTCCCCCCAAGCCTCCAGGCCATCCTCCCAGCTGTGAGTGCCTCGGGCCGCCCTATAGGGGCACCATGTGACCAGGTGTCCAGGCCCCTGGGGAGAGGGCCAGACAGGGGCCCAAGGGAAAGAGGAGCAGGAGAACGGGCTCTAGACCATCAGATTGCAGCCCTTCTCCCTGAGCCCCGCCATGGGACTGCCGGGCCTGGTGGGCTGGGGGAAGGGGACACTGCAGACTGGCCTCCTGGGATACCTGCTGAACCTGGGGACAGGCTGGTGACCAGGTCCTCCGTGCAGCTTGAGTCTGAGCCCCCAGTGCTGGGCCACACCTCCCTCTCCCACCTGTGGCAGGTAATGCCACCTGGCTGCCTGGTCCCCACTTCCCCCCGCTCAGCCTCTGCCCCAGGCTCACCTCTCTCCTCAGCCCCTGGATGAGACATTGGGCCAATCCACCCCAGTCCCCTCACCTGGGCAGGGCCACACTCGGTGGGGTTTAGGGGGTGCAGGGCAAGTGGATGTTGGCATCTCCTTCCAAAGGGGCCTGCAAAACAGCAGGTCGGCGCCCCTCCCCTGCCGTCGCTTTGAGGCTCGCTGCCAGTGCATTTGACACTGAGCTCTCCACCAGCGGGAGCCAGCTCGTTTGCGGCCGGTGTTAATTAAGAGAGAGAGGTGATGGGGGGAAGCAGGGAAGGGCCGTGCAGGGCAGCTTCCGACAGCCGCCAGGACTGCCCTGGGAGCCAAGGGCCTCGGGAGCTGGACCCGCGCCGACCTAAGATGCCTGGGCCTCCCACACTGGCTCCAGGGCAGAGCTCTCCAGACGTCCGACCCCTCATCTTTGCAGCCAACCTGCTGGGGTGGGAGGCGGGTCAAGAGTGCATCCGAGGGCTTCCCTGGTGGCGCAGTGGTTGAGAGTCCGCCTGCCGATGCAGGGAACACGGGTTCGTGCCCCGGTCCGGGAGGATCCCACGTGCCGCGGAGCGGCTGGGCCCGTGAGCTATGGCCGCTGGGCCTGCGTGTCCGGAGCCTGTGCTCCGCAACGGGAGAGGCCACAACAGTGAGAGGCCCGCATACCACACACACAAAAAAGAGTGCATCCGAGGGGCCTACTGTGTGCTCTGCCTGATGTGGAGGAGGTGGGCCCCAGCCCTGGGGGGCGGCAGGGGCAGGGGAAGCCTCCCTCCAACAGTCCCTCAGCAGTCCGCTTCGAGGTTGGCCTGATTTGGGGCTTGGCTTTGGAGTCAGACAGACCCCGTTCCAATCCTGCTGCCACGCAGCTCAACCTCTGAGCTTTGGTTTTCTTATCTGTAAAATGGGAGCAACAGCACTGCCCCTGTGGCTTTGTTATGACAGTAAATGGGGTCAGTCTGTGCCTGGCAAACAGCCCTCGCTGGGTCACTGGCGACGTGCATTCCTGGGGCAGAGGCCACATTCCAAGCCTTTGCGGGCCCAGCCCCCAGCGGCCTGCCACGTCTGCCTGGGCATCCCGCGTGGTCCGTGTCCTGCTCGCGCTCTCCCTCCGGCTCCGGCTCTGGCTGCCTCACCCGCCTGCTCAGCCCGCCTCCGCCCACATTCCCCGCGGCCCCCCAGCGCTGCTCTGGGAGCGCCCAGCCGCTCCTCGCCTCTCCATCTTAATTAGCTGCTTGTATTAATCTTGCAAGTAACGTGGCAACTTGCAGCCCTGGGTTTTCGGGCTGTGGAATTAATTATTCCCCAAGCGAAGAGCTGTCAGCTCTGGGAGACCAGCCACTCAGAGCCACCTGACACCGCTTAGCCGCGTCCACAGCTTCTGCAGAGCACCCCGGGCCTACGGCCGGGCCAGCTTGGAAATGGCCCCCAGTCCTGGCCTGGGCTCTTTTCCGTGTCCCCCTCTTACAGAGGGGCTGCAACAGGATCTGGGAAGGCAGGGAGGGATGCCACGGCGGTGTCGGAGCTGAAGGTCCCGCCTGGGAGCCAGGACGCCTGTGGCCAGAGGGGCTGAGGCACAGCTGACCCATCTCCCCACCCGGCAACACCTGGGCCTGGGGAACGTACCTGCCCCCTCTCGCCCATCACTTGAACTCATTAGCATCAGTGCTTCACACAGAGGCAGCTGTGTGGCCGGAAGAAGCTGGAGCCCAGGCTGGGAGGGGGCGCTGACCCGCACAGCCCTCATATTCTGATGGAGAGGCTGCCAGCCTCGCTTTGCCCCTGCGTCGGCCCCGTGGGGAGGCCGGAGAGGGCAGCTGGCCAGGCAGAGCGAGACGGACAGGGCAGCCGCGGCAGCTGGCGGTCCAGCTCTGGTCGAGGGTACGGGGGCCCAGGGGCCGGCGCAGCTGAGGAGCCCTCTCTCTGCCTTGACCTTCACAAGTCACCCATCTGCTCCAGTCCGGTTCCAGTCCCAGTGCCCTGGACCCTCCCTGCGCTGCCCCGGGTGGGGTCCTGACCTCGCACATGAGTGCTGTCGTCCACTAGGCTCCCAGCCCTGGTTCACAGCCCTCATTCCCTGGGCGGTGCTTACCACGGCTGCAGCCATGCAGTTTGTTCCTAGTGGCTGCAGCTGTGTCTCCCCGGCATCTCTGCACCAGGCCTGGTGCAGAGGGGCTCGGGAGACCCTGTGGGAAGAAAGAATGAGTGAGGGACTTCCCTGGCGGTCCAGTGGTTAAGACTCCGCACTCCCAATGCAGGGGACGCGGGTTTGATCCCTGGTCAGGGAACTTAGATCCCGCAGCCAAAAAAAAAAAAAAAAAAAAAAAGAAAGAAAGAGAACGAGTGAATGAAGGATACGTGCGGCCGAGGGTCGTCTGCCGCTCTAGACCTCACATGCAGCTGCTTCCGGGTGAGCAGACCACCTCCCAATCCCACCGCCCTACCAACCCCAGGCCCCTTGGGAGCCTCAGTGGGAGAGAAGTCCCAGCCCCCTCCACCTCCTGGTTATCTGCCCCTGCTTCAGGGACCCTGTGCCCAGGGACCCGGGCTGGCCCTCGGGCCTGGCTGGCGGCCCCCCATCGCCCCTCCACGCAGCTGCACGCCCCACCAACCTCTCCCCGACTGACCGCCTTCGTCTTTCTCTCTTGCAGCCAACAGCTCCCTGCTCGGAGGCGGCGGCGGTGAGTACGCCCTTCCTGCGGCCTGGGGGTTGGCTGGGGTCTGCTTCTCTCCTCCGGGCCCCTCCACCCGCGGAGCCCAGCTGGCTGCCACGCGCCTTCCCCGCAGCCTTCCCCTCGTCCCCACGGTGCGTCGTTCCCCGCTTCTCCATCTCTGCCCTTCTGTACCGCCTCCCACCCCATCGGCCTTGCCCGGCCTCGCCCGGCCCCGCCCGGCCTCGCCCTCACTGCGGATGAAGCCGGACACCTGGCTGGCAGGCCCGGCTGCTTCAGCACTGGGTGACTGGGGTAGGTCCCCACCCTCTGAGCAGAGGCCTCCTGGACTGTAACTGGGGGCTGGGGGGCCCCCTGAGGTTTCCAAGGGACTGGGCCTGGGACCGGGTCGTTGGGCGGCCGGGGCACAGGTGTGGTGAGGAAAGCCCAGCCCTGCCCCTGACGCCCACGGGCCCTCGGCCAGCCCTGCGCCCCTTTGGCCTCAGTTTCGCCACCTGTGAGGGCAAAATTAGCGTCTCTGCTCTGCCCTGCAACCTCGCAGGGCGGCTCTGCCTCCAGGACAAGTGCTCATCAAGTCAGGGGGAGCTCCGCCAACGGTCGAGCCCACGAGAATGCGTGTGTGTTCACTGTCGACAAAGACCACCGGGAAGCAGGGGTTCCGGCAGGCCAGGTGGGCGGGGCGTTGGAAGTCGGCGTGGGCCCGGCCCCCAGGGGCGCAGGGCAAGGTCCGCAGGTGCCGGCGGGGAGGGGTGGGGCGACAGTCCCTGTGGCCCCGGTGCCCGGCCAGCCCGGCACAGGCTGGCCACACCAGCCGCGGCCCCAGCCCCTCACCCCCCGGCTGGCGGGGCCGCCCGCTGTCTGTGCAGGCGATTGGTGAGCTAGGGTCAGGGGTTAATGCGCCGTCGGATAAATCCCAGGGTGTGCTTACGGCAGCGGTGGCGGGGCCCAGGCCAGGTTTTAAAAGGGGAAAAATAAAAGGGGCGTAGAAGGTCAGGAATAAATAAGAGCAGCATTAAGAGCTGTTGATGACCGGCCAGGATGCGGGATGGGGGGGGGCGCGGGGAGCCTATTTGTGTTTAGAGATGCTTTCCCTCCCTCCCTCCCTCCCTCCCTCCCCTGCTTCTCCTCCAGCTGTCCCTGTGGAGGTCACAGCTACCCTGGAGGCCTCACAGAATGAGGTGGCTTCACTAGGGACTGGGGGTCCACAGACAGGCCCATCTCGGACCCTCTTCTTTTTTTTTTTTTTTTTTTTTTGTGCGGTACGCGGGCCTCTCACTGCCGTGGCCTCTCCCGTCGCGGAGCACAGGCTCCGGACACGCAGGCTCAGCAGCCATGGCTCACGGGCTCAGTTGCCCTGCGGCATGTGGGATCCTCCCGGCCCGGGGCACGAACCCGCGTCCCCCGCATCGGCAGGCGGGCTCTCAACCGCTGCACCACCAGGGAAGCCTCGGACCCTCTTCTGAGCCAAGTGCCTGGACAGCTCTGCCGGGCACCAAAGGAGCCTGGTCACTGCTTCCTCAAGCTCACAGTCCAGACAGGATCACCACCACGACACGGGGTGGTCTGTGCGCTGGGGGGGCTGGGGGCGGGTGCTCAATGAGGCGTACAGGCTCAGTGTGCAGGCTTGGGGACCAGGGAGGCTCCTGCAGGAGGTGGTGCCTCCACTGGAACCCAAGGGATGCGTAGAAGGCAGCGGTGAAGCCTGGAGTGAGGGAGAGCGTGGGGGGGGACACTCCAAGACCTGGCGTGGTCGGAGCCCAGCCAGGAGGAGGGGAGACGGGAGAGGACTCAGGGGCCTCAGAGACCACATGAGGAGCTGGATTTTTAGCCTTTCAGTTAGGAAGACAAAGGATCACAGAAAGGTGTGGGACTTGTAAATCCTAAGTCAGTTCGTCACCCTTCTTCTGCTCAAAATTCTGCCAGGGCTCTCACCTCACCTCCTTCCTACGGCCCACAGGGTCTCCAGGCACCTGTCAGACTGCCTGGCCCTCTCCACTCTGTGCCAGCCACACCGACCTCCCTGCAGTTCCTGGAGCAGACCTGGCCCTCTCCTGCCTCAGGGCCTTTGCACTGGCTCTTCCCTCTGTCCCGAATGCTCTTCCGCAGAGCCGTGTGGCTGCTCCCTTCACCTCTTCCAAGTGTTTACTTGCGTGCCATCTACTCAGTGAGGCCCACTCTGAACCCTCGAAATTGCAGCTCCCCGCCCCTGCCCCACCTCCCCAGGCCCCTCACACTGCTCTAGTTTTTATTTTCTTGCAAGCACCTCTCTCCTAATGTGCTATATAATTTACTGGTTTATTATGTTCATTGTTTATTGTCTGTCTCCCCCCTGAGAACGATATAGCTCCAGAAGGCATGACTGTATCTCCAGCACTCAGGACTGGGGCTGGTGCATACAGTCGGTGCTCAATAAATGGTTGATAGATAACTGAATGAATGCACTACAGGTAAAGGCAGGGACGGCCTTACATGTCAAGCAAAGGACCTGCTGATGAGGACAGTGGGAGCCACTGAGGTTTCAGGCAGGGCAGGGAGTGTCTCATAGATGGCCTGGTGACCTCACTCTGGGAGGTCAAAGGACAGCTGCTCTGGCCAGATTGAGGGCGGAGGCCCAGTGGGGTCCCTCTAGCTCCCTTTCCTGCAGCACTGAGGGTGAGAGGAGGCTGGAGCAGGCCCCAAGCGCAGGCTGACCGACGCAGAGATGGATGGGGGTGGGCTGGGACCCAGGAGGAAGTGGGCCCGGAGTCCAGCCTCTTAACGCCGGCCGTGATTTATGGAGCCGCTGCCAGTGCTCACCGGGGCTGTCACTCTGCTAATGTGATTGGAACAAGGCGGAGGTGGCGGGGAGGGGACAGGGGATAGGGAGAGGCTGGGGCTTGTGGGGGCCTGGCGTCCACCTGGGATGGGAATGGAAACAGGCGCTGGGCCCCCGGGATGTCCTCTGCTCTCACAGCTGCCCCCTGTACCCTCTACCGCCCCCGGTCCATCCAGCCTTAACGCCCCGACCTGCCAGGAGGGAGGGCACAGGCAGGGGCAGCCTGGGACTGGGGGGTCTGGGTCCCCATCTACCTCTGCCCAGACAGACCCTGGTCTTCCACCCATTTACCTATCCAGCCACCACCCATGCGTTTAACAAGCGCTGGTCCCGTTCAGCCTGCCCTGGCCACTCTGTTGAAAACTCCCCCAGCCAGCGCAGCCCTCCATGATGATGCTCTGCCCTGTCCTGTGCCTGACCCCAGAGCATGGATGCCCTTTCAACATGCTTGTGTTTTATGCTTATTTTTATTGCCTTTCTCCCCACTAGAACATACTCTCCCCAGGAACAGGGTTCAGGGGATTCCAGGCCCCTAGATCAGCCTTTATGGGGTGGTTAGTTGCACCCCTGTGTGCTGGGTGTGCCCTAGGAGCTGGGGACTAACAGCCTGCCCCTGTTCTCATACAGTCCTGTTGGGGGAGGGCAGCTATCAGTTCAGAAAGGAGCTCTTAAAAGGGGGGCTGAGGCTGGCCGGCAGGGCTTTGGTGCAGGGAACCGCGGTGTTTACAGCAAGTATGTAGGGGAGTCTTCTGTCACCCTAAACCTCAGTGGGAACCCCCAGGGGCCGCTGGGGCCAAAAGGACTTAACCCAAAGGGTCCAGGGCCCCTGGGCCTGCCTCACTGAGGTTGGGCACCCACCAGGCCCTGAGGCCAAGGTAGGTGGTCTTATAACACAGTGAAGGCCCCCCACTCCCCATTCCTTCCCAGCACTCTTTCTGAGTGTGTGTGTATATGGAGCCAGGGAGGACACCTGTGTCAAACCCTGGGGCTCAGGACTTGACCCTGCCCTCAAAGAGTTCCATTTCGGTAGAAGTCTTCCCAACAGAGGGGGCATTTGACTTGGGCCCCGAAGACTGCATAGGAGTTCGTCGGGTACAGAGGGATGGAGAGGCCCCCCAGGTAGAGAGCCCAGTGTCTGCGGTGGGGAGACCTGACAGGGCTGGGGCAGCTACCCAGCCAGACCGTCAGGCCTGGGGACTGCCAGGCCCACTCCTGCTCCCGCCTCCTTCCTGGAGAGCCTTTTACTGGCTCCATAAAAAATTTTTGTGAACAAATACTCTCCTATTGTATGGTAGGAAGGGAGGCGGGCCCTAAATCAGGATGGGAATCGACAGGGCCCTGACGCGTGTCTCTCCTGTTTATTGGGACTGAAATGTTTACTCGGCGATAAGGAGCTAGCCTTCTGGTGGAGATTTGTGCACTCTTTTTCAATTACCCCTCGTCTTTCTCTGCCACTTTCACACTAAAGGGATAATAAATGTATCGGAGCGTTTCAATTATTCATCTAAATCATGACTGCGCCTGCCACGGCCAAGCTTTGGTGACAGATTAATTCAGGGCCGCCTTCCTCTGCTTGCAGCGGCCATCTCTGCTCCCGCCTGTCCAGAGCCCCGGGGGCCAGCCCAAGGGGTGGGCGGCTGGGGTCAGGCAGGTCCCTGGCAGGGGCAGGGCAGGATGGAGCCCCATCCACACACAGCCACTGCCAAGGACCCTCCCTTCCGGAGGTCAGCGGGCCCACCCAAACCTTCAGGCCTGTGAGGGCGCAGCCACCCTGCCCTCCTGCTTATCGGCTCTGCACGCCCTCCTCCCTATGCCACACTGCAAGTCCATTTGTGTGTCCCTTACACCGCAGGGTCCCGGGCATCTCACACCAGGGAGAAGCCAGAAGTGGCTCGGCTCCCGGCATAGCCCTGTCCTGGCACAGGGCCTTTGCACATGCTGCTCCTGTGCCCGCCCACCACACCTTCCCACCTAGTTATCTCCATGTCAGGGCAGCCCCTCCCACCAGCAGCCCCCCAACACCCCCCCACACACAAATACACACGCCCACACACTGCTCTATTTACTGAGGGGCCTGCCAGGTTCCTGGTGCTGTCCTCAGTGCGGGAACGCAGCAGGCACTGGGCCACAGCAGACACTGCCCCTCTTGGGCCGGTATTCTGTCACCCTAGAAAATCAGACTCTTGTTTGTGTGATTAAGTACCAACTGCTCCCCATCACACTCCCCCACTAAGGGGCTGCACAGGGCATCTGTCTGTCCACCTCCTGCAAAACAGTAGGTGCTCAGTGGGGACCTGTTGGTGGCCCGGCCATGCCCAGGGGCGCCTCCCCCCAGCCCAGGTATCTGTGTGCATTCCTCCCCCACCCACCATGCAGGCACATGGCTCGGGCAGAACCTGCCCCCCGGGGCCCAGCCTCTCCTCTCTCCACACAGGGACCCATGAGTCCGGGGGGCGGGGGGCACCCTCTTTCCTCTCTCTGTCTCCGTCTGAGTCTCCCTTGCCCCCACTCGGTCTGTCTCTTGCCATCTCACTCTCGCTCCATCTCTCTGTCTCCTCCACGCGGCTCCTCCGGCACGTGCACTCTCTCCGCCTCTCTCTCTCAGGATTCAGGCCTCGACCTCTGCGCAGCTCACTTGCCATCCCGCGCACCTCCACCTGGCACTATCTCCATCGCCCAGCGCCGCTGATCTGTGATTGCTTCCCGGCTCTGCCCCGATTAGCTGGGGCCTGGCACAGCAGACAGACAGGGGGCCCCCGTGGCCCTCTCCAGGCCAGACTGCGTGGGCCTGACCAGCCAATCCTGAGCACGGCTCCGTGCCAGGCTGCGGCGGGTGGGTGCATGGGGCGGGTGTGGCCAGCAGTTGTCTGGGGCAGGGGGCCGTGCTGCGGCAGAGAGGGGAAGGGCATTCCCAGACGAGGGCACAGCAAAGGGCCCCGGAGGCCCCTTCCCACTGCGATGGTTCCTGCGGATGCAGCCCTCCCCTCCCACCTCTCCCCCTGTTGCCCTGCTGAGCCCTCTGCCTGGACCCCTCCTCCCCTGACCTCCCCAAAGCCTTTCTTCTCATCACTCAGGGCTCTGCTCAGGTGCCACCTCCTCAGAAGCACCCCAACCCTGAACCGCACCCATGCCTGCCCAGCTCCCTTCCCTCTCCTCTGGCTCTGGAGTCTGTTTCCTTCTGCTGTTTCACCGCGGTGATATTAGAGCCGCACTTCGCCTCCCTCGCCCAGGGCCTGGCGCCTGGCGGGTCCACCTCCCCACTGCCCAATGCCTGTGTCGAGGATGGTGGGGGGGGGGGCACGCAGAGGCCGGATGTCATCTAAGGCGGAGGCCAGAGGGAGCCCCAGCCTTGCTCAGCGTTGATGATTTTATTTCATGGACTTGTGGGAGCCATGGGAGGTTTCATGAGCGGGAGAGTGACACGGTCCCCCAAGTAAAGGCCCCAGGTGAGGAGGAGGAGGAGGTGCTGACAGCTGCCAGACGCGCGGAGTGCTCCCTGCATGGATGCCAGGGCCTTGCTGAGCTCTCCCTGCAGAATCTCACCCCCGTCACAGCGCTGTGGGGCACACGTGCCGTTAGCATCTCCATTTTGCAGATGAGGAAATTGAGGCACCAAGTCCCTTGAGCTGAACCGCTCTCCCCACCCCCACCCCTCAGCCAGCCCTCCCTGGGTGGGAGAGACAAGGGCAGGGACTCCAGCTTCAGCCTCTGGGGCCCGTGCCCTGCCCCCAGCGGGCAAGATGCCTCCAAGCCCCTGCCTGCAGCTGCCAGGGGGATTTTTAATAACGGGAGTGATTTTTGCATGATGAATGAGGCGCTGCCGTTGTGTACATAATGAAGCCCTAATGTTTCCAAATCCCCATTTAAGGAGCTGATCTCACCCCTTAATGAATTTCAGATCACATCGCGGAGCTGTCGTTCATCCATCTCCCTGGGGCACCCACCCGCCTTGGCCCCTTGAGGGTGGGTCCTGGCGAGGGTGGGCTCTGCATCCTGCCCCCCACAGTGGGCTGAGCCCAAGGCTAGCACAGAGCAGGGGCTGGCACGGGTTTGCTGACTGAATGAGTGACCAGGAGGGTGTAGGCAGAGGCCGAGGCAGTTCTGGCAATGGGGTATCATGTGGGGCTGAGGATCCCAAGTCTCGGCCTGGGCCTGGGAGGAAAATGGAGGCCAGAGATGAAGCGTGTGGGAAGGGCCAGAGAGAAGGGGGCCCGAGGCCCTGGGCTGGATCACTTGGCCAGGCTTTATGGCTGGGCCTGCCCCTTGCAGGTTAGGGGCCTGGGGGTGCGGCGTCTCAGGCTTCTGCCCCCTTTCAGCCCTGGCATTCGGCGTTTGTGCAGGTGGCTGGGATGGGCAGCAGCTGCAGGCTGCACCAACGTGGTTGGGGCGGGAGGGTTCTCGGGCCGGGTGCCCAGCCCCTGGGGCCTGTGGGGTGAGACGTCTAAGTGGGAGGTGGTCCCGAGAGCCCAGACCCAGGTGCCTTCCCGGCTCGAGAGGTACACCCCTCGCCTGGCCCCGTGGGCCTCAAGCTCACCCCTCTGCCTCCCCAGCCCTCTCTCTGCCAGGGCTTTCTGGGTGACATTTCCACCTGGCAGTGTGTCTCATCCCTTGGGCAAAGGGGACCCCAAGAGCATGAGGGACAGGGGAGGAGTCTTCTGCCTACGGAGTCCGTGGCTGTGCCTCGGTCTCCCCATCTGTAAAATGGGGCAACATGTGATAACGTGCAGGGCCCTTTGGTACCATCTCGCACTGAACGCTCACACCAAATGCAGAGGGAGGTGCTGTTACTGAGCTTGTACAGGTGAAACTGAGGCACAGGGAGGTGAAGGGACCTGGTGGAGGGGTGGGAGAGCTGGGGGGAGGGGGCCTTGGGTCTCTCGAGGCCAGGTCTGCTCTGCTACCAGGAGCCGTGGCCCACACAGCCCCAGCGAGCTCCTTTCAGAGGCTCTGAGACTTGGCACCCTGGGAGGGCACTGCCCAGGCCCATCCTCTCCTTCCGCTGCCCTGGGGACCCACAGGAGCCCACAGGGCAGGGCTGGGGGCTGCCCAGGCAAGACCTCACAACCCCCACCTGGCCGAGAGTGGCTTTGCCTCCACGAGTTTTGTCCCTGTTCCTGTGAGATGGAGGCTGGGGAAGCGACTCTGAGCCTCTGCTCTCCTGTAACGGTGAGATCTTGGACGAGTTGCTTAATCATTCTGGCCTTTAATTAGTCTCCCACTGCCCCCCAGCCAGGCCACCTCTCAGCAAACCTCAGGCCTCCCCACAAACTTTCTGAGGCCAGTTCTGAGGCTCAGAGAGGTTAAGCGACTGGCCCAAAGCTACTAGCAAGCTTGTGGGCAGGATTTCTGGAATGAGAAATCCCAGAAGGGGGCGAGCAGGGGGGCCAGACCCACAGGACAGTGGAGGGGAATCGGTGGCGGGGGGGAGAAGGAGGGGTAGGCCCAGGGCCAGCCAGGGTCTCCTGCCCTCTGTCAGGGGCACAGCTGCCCTCCTCTCCCCCAGGCCACAGGCCTCCTTGTGTTCCTGTAAATAATTAATTAGCCCCTGCTTGCTTGTTTGTTTAGCATGAGGAATGCTCCCCCACTGAGATGCATTTATTGCTGAATAAATTTAAATATCTAATCTTCCCTTCATGAATATTACAGCACTCTAAATAGCGGCCAAAATATCCTAAGCGCCTTGGCAAATGGCCCCCGCGGGAGCCTGTCTGCTTCACCTCCACTGGCTCTGAGGAGGGCCCAGCTCCAGGCCCTGCCCTCTCCCAGCGCCCTCCCGGCCCTGGACTTGCGAGGCAGGGGCTGAGTCTGAGCTGATGCTCCTGAGGGCTCAGTGCAGGGCTGTGGAGGCCATACCGATGGCAGGAGGCCAGGGCGGGCTTCCAAGCGGGGGTGGCTGGCTTCTCTGGGGGACGTGCCTGGACCAGGGTGGAGAGTCGGGGCTGGAACAGAGAGAGGGCAGACAGGGCCCCCAGACAGAAGAGATCAGGGAGGCAGGAGGACAGGGAGAGCAGGTCTCCAAGGCAGCCTTGCTGGATCGGATGGAGACAGTTAGTGGTCAGCCTGTGGGTGCAGCTGAACAGTCGTGCAAGAAGAGTGGTCCCAGACTTCTCAGCAGCCAAAGGTCCCCAAAGCAGTCCCTCTGTCAGGAGGGGGACATGTAGATGTGGGGAGGGGACACGAGCCAGGCTGCAGGGGCCAGCAGTGAGGAGACAGCAGCCTAGACAAAACATCTTCCCAAAGTGTTTGGGTGAGGAGGGCAAACAGTAGACAGCCAGCCAGGGTGGGAGAGAGGCTCAGGAGGGAACGGAGAGACAGGTCCTTTCATGGTCCTAGAGGAAGTAGAGCAGTCCAGCTGTGTCACCTTGGGCAAGTCTCTCACCCTCTCTGTGCCTCAATTTCTTCTACTCTAAAGCAGGAAAAATAATAGCACAGCCAGGCTGTGAGGCCCAAATAAGACGGTGGATGTACATGGCTCAGCGCCTTGCTCACCAAGAAACTGTTGAGGGACTTCCCTGGTGGCGCAGTGGTTAAGAATCCGCCTGCCAGTGCAGGGGAAACGGGTTCCAGGCCTGGTCCGGGAAGATCCCACGTGCCACGGAGCAACTAAGCCCGTGCGCCACAACTACTGAGCCTGCGCTCTAGAGCCCACGAGCCACAACTGCTGAGCCCGAGGGCCACAGCTACTGAAGTCCACGGGCCTAGAGCCCATGCTCTGCAACAAGAGAAGCCACCGCAATGAGAAGCCCGTGAACCGCAACGAAGAGTAGCCCCCACTCGCTGCAACTAGAGGAAAGCCCGCGTGCAGCAACAAAGACCCAAGGCAGACAAAAATAAAAATAAATAAATTTTTTAAAAATTTATTTAAAAAAAAAGAAGAAGCTGTTGAGGCTGAAATTATAAGGAGCCAGACCTAGGACCTTAAAGGTGGAGGAGCGACGGGGAGGCTGAGGAGGGAGACAGAGTGGCCTTAGGGCCATCTGCCAGGAGAGGAAGGGTTCAGCCTTGACCTTAGTGGAGGGACATCTGAGGAAGGCCCTACCACCCATGTGGGCTCAGTCTCCCCAGGAGAGACCCCAGGTTTTCTGGTGACTCGGAGTGAGGTGGGGGTCAAGTTGGAGCTTTGAGGGTTTTTTGTTTTTAATTTTTTTGGTGTATACTTGCTTTAGAGGGTTTTTGGATGTGGCTGACCAGGGAGGGAACCGAGGGTCAATTGGTATGAACTGGGCACCCCCTAACCAGGCAGGCCCAAGGGCCAGCTGTCGCAGGGTCAAGTGGGGAGTGGGGAGGAAGGACATTGTCTTTGGATGGGACCCCAGGAAGCCTCCTCCTTCCGGTCTCCAGGGCTCAGCTTAGCCCAAGGAAGAGCTGGGACTGGGCCTGTGGGTCAGAGCCAGGGGAGGTGCAGGTCATGGTGGGAGACATGGGAAGGGGCGGCCCTTCGGGCTGGGGGCCTCCTCTGGCACTCAGGGATGGGAGAGCCACAGGCTGCTGTGTGGACAGGGAGTGGGGGCAGGAGGGGGCCTGGCTGCTGAAACCCTGAGTGCCAGGGCCAGTCTGGGCACTGGCTTCTTGGGGGAAGGGTGAGCAGGGGTGGAACCCCGGGCCTGTCCCTCAGCCCTGCTTTGGGAGAACTGCTCCCTGGGCACCTGCACGTGGCCCCGGCCCTGTTCTGCGTGCTGCTCGGGGGACTCCAGCCCGAGGGCTCTGCCCGTGCCAATTCCTCCCTCCTCCTCCCCCCTCATGCCCCCAGGTCAGCCCCAAAGGCTTGGCGGCAGGCCTGTCCGCTTCTGCAAGAAATAATAAGCCCCTCAAACACGGATCTCGCTGAGCGCCACTTCCACACGGCCCCCACAGTGGGCCAAGGTCGCCTGCAGGGTGGACAGCACGGGGAGATGGCAGGCAACCAGGTGCCAAGTGGATGAGACCACTGGGGCAGGGCTGGGAGGTCCCCAGGTGAGCCAGCTCCGGCAGGTCCTTGTGCTAACCCTGTATGCCCTGGACGCTACCTCCCACCCAGCTCCCTGGTATACACGTTGGGCACCCGCCCACACAGTCTCACTGACCTAGTAATAGCCAACACTGGCGTCGCCTTCACTCATGCCTTAAGCACGTTACAGGAATTAACTTAATCCTTCCAATACTCCTATGAGGTGGGTACTACTATTATCCCATTTTACAGATGGGGCAGTCGAGGTCCAGAGAGGTTTAGTGCCCTGGGTCACACAAATGTGACGGGCAGAGCTGGCATCTGAACCCAGGCTGCGCAGCTCCACAGCCCCTGCTGTGGCACACCGTGCTGGGTGGGTCGCCTGGCACCCCCGCCCAGGACAGACACACTGCACGTGGACGCTGTACACCCACTGTGCCTTGGACACACAGCCCAGGGCCCCACACTCTCCACCCCCTCCCATTGGGTGCCGCCATCCTCATCCCTGCCCGAGAGGAGGAGGCGGGGGACCCAGTCCCAGATTCCCTCCCCGGGTTCCCCCAACTCCTCTACCCCAACCGCCCACCCCAACTCCTGGGACGCTCTGGGAAATCGCCTGGTGCCATCCCTGAGTGAAGTCGCAAAATTAGGTTTAATTGGGCTCACAGGGCATAAAAGAAAACAGAAGAAAAGGGGGTGGTCCAGCTGGTGTCCCTGGTCCTGTGCCAAGATGTTGAGGGTAGGGCTGTGATGAAGGAGCTAGGGCCTTGGTTTGCGCATCTGTAAAATGAGGAAATGATAGTCCTTTCCTGCTGCAGAGCATTGAGCTCCGTGTCCAAGAAGCCCTTGGCACAGGCCTAGGGTGCAGTCGGAGCTGGGGACCTGCCAGAGGTGGGTCATGTTCTCCTGGCCAGGATGTTAACGCCTCCCCTGAGGCCGGAGGGGGGCGGGGCGGGGCGGGGGCGGGGCGGTCACTGTGCCTAATTTTCAGATGAGGCAGTGGACGATCTGGGAGCGGGGAAAGGGGCTTACCAAGGTGCGGCAGCCAATGAGGGACAAGGCCGAACCCCGCCTGTCCCTCGGCGCCGCGGGTGGGAGCGAGGTCGGACAAGAGAAGCGTCTCTAACGCCGGTGCCCAAGTTGTTTATCAGGGTCCGGGTCCCCAAGGTCGCTAGCGAAGCCCCAGAGCCGCCCTCGGATAAACAAGCCCAGGCCCGGCCCCAATTAAGCCGGATGCACTAACGAGGCGGGTCGTTAACGAGCTGGGGTGCACTCCCGGAGACACCTGCGCGGCCCGGATCACCTTCCCCGCGTGGCGCAGGGAAGGAGCTGGAAGACCTAGCTCAAGGCCGGGATCGCATCTGCCTCTTGTAACTAGGTGGCGTCAGTTTCCGCGTCTGTAAAGTGGGTCTTCAGAGTTTGTAAAGTAGGTCCGAAGGGCCTCGCCTTGGGAGGTCGACCTTGGGACCCTGGGCTCCTGGCGCGGAGGCGGCGACTGGTAGCGGGGCCCGCGGCGCGTCCGGGCCGGAGCCGGGAGGGCGGACTTACCCCTAGCCCGGCTCGGGCTGCGGTTCCTGCCGTCCCGGACCCTGCCTCCCGGAGCCACCTCGGCCCGGAGAGACCCCAACCCCTCCCGCGCCCCTACCGAGAGCCCAGGAAAGAGCAGGGCGGGCCGGGCGCGCCCCCTGCCGGCCAGTCTGCGCCGGCTCCCGCCGGGGCCCACTTTAGCCCCTGTCTCCGCCTCGATTTCCCTAGAGGTGAAACAAGTGTGGGACCAGGGGTGGGGGTAGGGGGTGGAGGGGTGAGGGAGCGTCTGGAGGTCGCGGGAGAAAGGCGAGGTGCCTGTGAGTCCCAGCACAGCCAGGGTATCGGGAGTATTCGGTCTGTGGGCCTCGGCCTTCTCTGTAAAACGGGCTCAGGCGTGCAGCGGGGAACCCCAAGGCTCACTGCCTCGTCCCCTGCAGTGGACGGCTGCATCCACCGGGCCGCCGGACCCCTCCTCACCGACGAGTGCAGGACCCTTCAGAGCTGCGAGACCGGCAAGGCAAAGATCACCTGCGGCTACCGGCTGCCGGCCAAGTGTGAGTCCCCGACACTCCCATCCCGGTGGGGCGCAGACAGGGCGCCTGTGTGAGTGCTGTAACTGGGGATTAGGGGTGCACCCCCCACAGAATTGCTGGAGGCCTCCCCCGCTGAAGTGCCAGGACCTGGCCCCTCCTCGCCTTCCCCAGGAAGCCGGTGGCGGGAGGGGATGCGTGGAGCCTGGGGAGGGGCCGGGACTTGAAGGGAGGGTAAGAGCTAAGGAGGCAACGCCCCATTGCCTCAGCCGGGTGCCTACAGATGTGGGGAGGGCCCCAGTGTGAGCCTGCCTGTGTCTGTGGAGGCGTGAACTGAGGCTCGAGGGTACACCTGCGTGCCGACCTGAGTGGGGTCCTTCCCCGGGGAGTCTCAGAACTTGGGGAGGAGGGGGCTTGTTTCCTGTCCGCTCCAGGGCCCAGGCCGGCAGGAGGGAAAGCCGAGGACCGCACGGAGCCCCCGGCCGGTCTGATCTCGTCGCCTCCCACAGATGTCATCCACACGGTGGGACCCATCGCCCACGGAGAGCCCAGCGCCAGCCAGGCTGCCGAGCTCCGCAGCTGCTACTTGAGCAGCCTTGACCTGCTGCTGGAGCACCGGCTCCGCTCGGTGGTGAGGGGCGCCAGGCGGCGGGGGCGGGGACGACGTGAAGCCGGGGGCGGGGCACGGCCTGGCGGGAGGCGGAGCGGAGAGTGACGCGGTCCCCAATCCCTTCTCACCCCCCCCCACCCCAGGCGTTCCCCTGTATCTCCACAGGAGTGTTTGGTGAGTGGGGTCTAGAGGAGGAAGGGCGCGGGTGGGCAGCGGGTGGGCCCAGACGCAGGGAGGGGCCCGGGAGGGCGGGGCAGGGGGAGGAGCCCAGTACGGAGGCGGGTGGGAGCCGAGGCGAAGCGGCGAGGAACGGGTGGGAGCTTGGGACTCACTCCCGCCCCACCGGGTCCGGTCCGCAGGCTACCCTAACGAGGCGGCGGCCGAGGTAGTGCTGACCGCGTTGCGCGAGTGGCTGGAGCAGCACAAGGACAAGGTGAGGCCTGGGCCCAGCCAAGAGGACCAGACGGGGGTGGGTGGCGGGGCGCACCCCGGCCCCGCTGACCAGCCCCGGCAGCCACGTGCAGAGTGCCGGGCACAGGAGGTTCAGGCCTTGCCATTGCTCTCTGCGTCCCCTCTCCTTTCCTCGGGGCTGTTTCCTCCCCTGCAACCAGGGCGCAGGGTAGTGCGAGAAGGCAATAGCACACCACACCATGAGCCCCTTCTGCAGCCTGAGCTCTAAACTCAGGTCGAAAAGCGCCCCAAGGGCGAGGCAGGTGAAAACCTGCTGGGGCGGGGCGGGGCGGTGTTAAGACCGGGGAGGCGGGGTGTGGGTGGCTTCCGCCCAGGCTGAAAAGGCCCTGGCGCAGGTGGACCGGCTGATCATTTGCGTGTTCCTGGAGAAGGACGAAAACATCTACCGGCAACGCTTCCCCCACTACTTCCCCGTCGGTACGTACCCCGTGGTGCGCGCCCCGGCCAGCCCCTGCCCCGCCCCCATCCACCCCGGGCGGGCTCTCACTGTCCTCTGCCTTCCAGCGTGACGGCAGCCTGCCGCCTACCCTGACCAGGACTGGTAAGCAGGGCCTGGCCCTCCATGTGGCTGCCCACTAACCTCGTGCCCACTAACACACCCGCTCACCCCGCGCTCCGCTCACCCCCACGCAGGGAAGCCAGGGAGGCAAGCCTGGGAGGCTGGGGGAGGCCCACGGCCCACATGCTCGGACCTACTGGCTTTGCCCACAGACTCGTCTGGGCCTACCGGACCGCGCTCCCAGCTCTAAGAAGTCGTGGAAGCCTGCAGCAGGGCCTGGCTTGGCCACCTTATTCTTTCCCTCCACCCCCTGCCCCCTCAGCAGCCTCTATTCTAATAAAGACCACTACTGTTGCAGCTCCTACTGTCTCAGCCCTGGCTTGGGGGGTGGGGGTGGGGGTGAGGGAAGCAGCCCAGGTGTGGACAGGTGCTTTGGCTTGAAGGTGCTGGCGAGAGCTCTCGGTGAGCCAGGCAGGTGGAGGCACGGGCCGGACAGCAGAGGTGGGCAGCAGCACTTCACATTTATTGAGGGCCTGCCCCCAAGGAGCTCACAGCCTGGGGGCCGAGACCCCACATGTGCCGGGGGGAAGAAAAGAGGTGAAGGCAAAAAGGAAGGTGATGCAGACACCGCGGCCCAAGCAGTGGGGGTGCAAAGCAGGCACAGGCAGCAGGCCGAGGGGAGCGGTGGGAAGAGAATGGTGGCCTGGCAAGCCCTGCTCGGCCTGGGCATGGAGGACCAAGCACAGGCTTGAGGACTGCCCCTCCCCTGCCTGGTTGGCACCACCTGGGGTGCTCTGGGGTGCCCCCGCTCCTGCACCTGCCCTGAGCCAGGCCCGACAATCACGCCAGCCCTCTCCACCCGGGACTCCTCCACCATGCAGACCCCTGATGGAAGGCAGGCAACCCAGGCCCTGGCCAGGCCAGCAGGGTGGAGGCGGGGCCTATGAGGGAGCAGCTTGACGCTTTGGTGGTCCTGGGTCCCTGGGCAAGTCTCTGAGGAACTTCCACATCCCCATGGAAGCTCCTGGCCAGCTAAAAAGGGAAGAGGCAGAGGCCTGAAGGGAAGGAAGCAGAACCCCAATAAGCAGGAGGGATCCCCAAGAGGCCTAGCCCCCTCAAAACTGCTCCTGGCGGGGAAGCTTGGGGGTGGACAGGTGGAAGGCTGAGAGGAACCCACCTGAGGGGAAGGGGGGCAGCCAGGCACAGAGCAGCCAGGCGGGCGGCAGCAGAGCAGGGACACGCACACACGCGGCTCACCACCAGCGTCCCCTTTAATAAAACACGGAAGGTCGTATGACAGGGAAGGGGATGGGGGAGTGAAGTATGACCATTTACAACCACAAAAAAACCTCTGTACATGTCTAGCGCCTGGCAGAGGGGAGGGCAGGCAGGGCAGCGGCAGGCCAAGGCCAGCCCTATTTGTAGAGGATATCGTAGTGTCCAGGCCGGTAGAGAAGGTAGACCTTGGGCTCGGAGCCCTCGGGGAAGATGTGGGGGTTGGTGGTGCCGCCCTCGCCGCGGTCCATGTACTCCACCTGGATGGAGACGCTGAGCGCCTGGGCCAGCGCAATGATGTGGATGTGGTCGCTCTCCTTGCACATGGGCTCCACCTCCTGAGGCACAGGGGCGGCTCAGAGCCCGCGTCTCGGCGCCCCTCTCCCGGCCCCCCACCCCCGGCCCCAGGGCTCCCCAACCGAGGCACGAGAGAAAAGAAGGGCCCGAGTCTGAGGAGTAGGGAGGGGGCAGCACCTGCTGGCAGAACTCCTTGACGGTCCGGCCACCCTCGATGAAGTGCTCAAAGAACTTGCTCTCGCGCTGCAGGTAGCCCGAGGTGAGCAGCCGCAGGTAGACCACCAGGTAGTCCGAGGTGCTCTGGTCGTTGAAGGAGGCCAGCAGGTCGGCCACTGAGGTCTGCTTCTCCACCTGCTCGATCAGGTCCATGAACTGCCACCCGAGGGGGACAGAGGACAAGATGAGGGAGGAGATGGCTCAACCCTGCCACAGCTGGGCCACCCCCCCGACTCGAGCTGACCGGGCGGCCGGGCTCACCGTGTTATGGAAATCCTCAATTGTGAACTCAGTGAAGCCCTGGGACACCAGGTCCTCTTTGCTCTTGGCGGACACAGCCTTGAACCTGTGGATGGAAGGGAAGAAGAGGCTGGCGTGAGCTCCTAGGCCAGCAGAGCAGGGGCCCAGAGAGACCAGCCCGGGGAGGGGGAATGGCCACTGACGCAAGCCCCAAGCAGAGGCGCAGCCTGTCACTGGGCCCCAGGTGGAGCCGCGCCTCCCAGTCATCAAGAGGGAGGAGGGGGCCCACAAGCCCTTCGTGGAACCCTCCCCTACCTGCTTCCTTTGTGCCCAAGTGGCCACCCTCCTCACCGCTGCAATTCCTTGCTGTCATCCAGCAACGCCTCCAAGTGGGAGAATCCAAAAGCTCGATAGAAGCAGTTTCCATCAGGCCTGGTCTTGCGGATGTATGAGTACTTTTTGTGGAGGTCCTGCGGAGAGGCAGCCCCCAGCCCACCCCGTGCCTGTCAACATCAGGCCAGAACCATGGCGGGCCAAGAAACCACCCCCCCAAGAAAGGTCACACCAAAGCGGGTGGCAACTGAGCTCCAAGCAGCCACCTGGCAGCCTTGGCTGCTGACTCGGGTGGGGGCTCACTTAGCAACCCAGTGCCAGGAGCCCCCGAAGCCCCAGGAAACTGAGTTATGGACACACTGGGGGCACGGGTCGCTGAAGCGGTCATCATCCAATGGGTATGCCATGCTGCTGGGCCCGAAGGGCTGCTGTTTCATAAAAACAGGCAAGAGAATGGGTCCCTGACTGACACAGCTTTTCCAGTGAACAGCCTTTCAAACCCTGAGAGCTCCAGGGCAAACAAGTTAGGGTACGGGGTGGAGTGCCACACCTGAGGCCCCTACCACACAGCCCCAGAGTGGGAAACGGCCTCCCTCACCCCCATCTAATCTCTACCCTGCCCGCTCACAGGTACTGTTTGCTCTTTTCCAGTTCCCTCCTCAGCTCAATGGAATTTCTTCTGCCTGTTGGACCTCCCCTATGAGTGGCGGGGGGGGGTCTGGCCCTCAGTGCTGTCGGGCAAGCAGGCCTCACTCCCCTGGCCTGGGCCCCTCCCCTTCTCCTATCTCATACCTTCTCGTTCTCCTGAAGCCGCCCCCAGTCACCCTCCCGATGACGCTGCTTCCTCTCTGACTGAGGGCCCTCGGCCCCCGCAGCACACCCACCCACGGCCCCTCTCTCTAGCCTCGGAGCACCTGAGGCGGCCACCAGAGCCGCCCCTCTCTTGGATTCAGGTCACCGTTCCAGGAAGTCTCCCCTCTCCTCCCGCATCATCAATTTCTCTCTCCCGACCCGTTTAGACCCATCAGCATATAAACCCAAGACCAGTTCTCCCTTCGAAAAAAATGCTCTGCTTCCCGTGAATTCCTTTCCAGCTATACCACCCAATTTCTCTGCTTTCCTGTAGGGCTTCTAGTGAAGCCGTCTGTGCCCACTGTCTCCATTTCTCTTCTGCTGTGAACTCCATCCCAGCAGGCTTTTACTCTAGTGAAGGTCACGGATGGCCTTAGCCTAAGCCCAAAGGTCGAACCCACTCCTCCCCAGACCAGCCACTCAGCAGCGCCCACCTGCACCCACTGTGTGGTGCCGCACCCGCCCCACTTCTGTCCTCCCTTCACGTGCTGCCGGGCCCACCCTCTCCATGTCCTCCAACCTCACCGCTGCCCCTCCTCATCTAACCTGTGGCGGTCACGGCCGCCACCAAACCACAGAGCACCCTTCCTCAAGAGCCCACGTGTCCCCTGCCAGAAGACAACCACACCACAGGCCATCCACAGCCCCTGCCATGTGAACAACACAGCCTGCTCAGGCCTGGGGCAGCTTCAGCGTCAGCTCTACTCGCTCTCCTGACCTCATGGCTCATGGGATTTCAATGTAACTCTTCACCCGCCCCCTTCTTGGCCCTCAACTCCAACTTCGACTCACACCCAACTGCCTCGCCTCCACTGCCTCAGACGGCTCCTGACCTCCTCCCAGCCTCCCCTCAACTGCCCGCCCTCCACCTTTCAGCTGCAGAGCCAAAACCTCCCAGCCACTGCCGACTCCACCCTCACACCCCATCCAACCCAGCAGCAGACCCCTTCGGCTGTGCCCGCATCCAACTGCTTCTCACCTGGGCCACTCAGCCGCCCTGGCCGTCCCTCTGTCTCCGGCTGGTTTTACTGCACAAGCCTCTGCACAGGTCTCCCTGCCTCCACCTCACTGCTCGGTCTATCCCCACCCAGCCCACCAGCAACCGGAGAAACCCATTAAATAGCTCCCTCCAAGTCCTTTCTCAGCTCCAACCCCCGCATCTCCTACCCGCTCTGCTCCGGCCACACGGGCCCCCACCCAGCTCTGCCCAGCCGGCCGCGCCAGCTTGCTCCCTTGCCTCTCAGTTCATCACTCACAACCCCCCATATTTAAAACCGCAAACCCAGGGACTCCCCTGGTGGTACCTTGCTTAAGAATCCACCTGCCAATGCAGGGGATGTGGGTTTGAGCCCTGGTCCGGGAAGATCCCACATGCCGTGGAGCAACTAAGCCCGCCCGCGAGCCACAACTACTGAACCCATGCCCACAACTACTGAAGCCCACATGCCTAGAGCCAACAAGAGAAGCCACCGCAATGAGAAGCCCACGTACTGCAACAAAGAGTAGCCCCCACTTGCAGCAACTAGAGAAAGCCCGCGCACAGCAACAGACTCAACAAAGCAATAAATAAATAAATAAATAAGTTTATTTTAAAAAAAATAAAACCACAAACCCTCCCACTCCTGATCTCCTCGTCCTGCTTCACTTTTCTCCACAGCACCTACCACCTCTGACAGACATTAGGGTTACCTCTCATTTAACGGCTGTCTTTCCACTAGGAACCATCACCTTGAGGGCGGGAGTTGACGGCTGTAGTCATCACTCTATCTCCAGCACCTAAAACAGTGCCTGGCCCACAGCATGTGCTCAGAAATGTTAAATGACCGGGACAAAATGGGTACAAAGAGCCCAAATCACTGCCACTACCAGAATAGCTACCAGCATCATTCCGAGCACTTACTCTTTGCCAGGCCCTTTGCTGCGGGCTAATATCCATTATCTTCCTACTCCTCCCAGGGTGTTGCCCAAGATCACACAGAAGGGGTGAAGCCAGGACTCAAATCCAGGTCTACTGGGCCCCAGAGCCCGTGCCTTCCTCTCTCTACAGGCCTCTTGGGTAAACCATAAACACCCTGAGCAAGGGGTCAGAGGAGACCACAGGCCACACATAGCTGGATCTGTGTGCATTGTTTGGCCCACACATTTTAAATCTGAATAAGCGGCCAACTATTAGGAGTCTGGAGATTTTACAACAAAATAACCTCTGACCTGTCTTGGAAGCACCGATGGAGTGACACGCATGGACACTCCCATCCGCCCCACGAGCTTCCACTGCCTGCTACTGGCTGACCCAAGCTGTGGCGTGGCTGTTCACCACCTGACCCGGCCACCTTCAATCACCTGGGTCACCTGACTGGCCCCTGAAATGGCTAACCGCAAAGGTCCCTCCTTTCAGGTGGAAGGTTCTAAGCATCTCTGATCTTTGGGGGAGAGTGGGGAGGAGTAATATTTACTAAACCTGGGACTTCCCTGGTGGTGCAGTGGTTAAGAATCCACCTGCCAATGCAGGGGACACAGGTTCCAGCCCTGGTCCAGGAAGATCCCACATGCCGCGGAGCAACTAAGCCCGCGCGCCACAACTACTGAGCCTGCGCTCTAGAGCCCGTAAGCCACAACTACTGAGCCCGCGTGCCACAACTACCGAAGCCCGCGTGCCTAGAGCCCACACTCCACAACAAGAGAAGCCACCGCAATGAGAAGCCCGCGCACCGCAACGAAGAGTAGCCCCCGCTCGCCGCAACTAGAGAAAGCCCATGCGCAGCAACGAAGATCCAATGCAGCCCAAAATAAATAAATAAGTAAATAAAATTTTTTAAAAAAATTTACTAAGCCCTTAGGTTGTGCCGATTAGACAGTTCACACATACTGTCGCGTTTCAAACTCCCAGCTCACAGAGAAGGAAGTGAGTGGTTAAAGGACTTACCTGTTTGTAAGTGATGCAGCAGGGCCTTGCACAAAGATCTGCAGGCCCCTTTTCCCCACTGCTGACTACCTCTCCACACATCCCAGAAGCAGGATGCAGGTCTGTGTCCCCGCTGCCACCCTCGTCCCGCAGCCGGCCCCAGCCCTCTCAGCCCCACTGTGAGCACTGAGAGCATCAGCTCCCCGCAGCCTGCACCAGGCCCCACAGGCATCATCTCCCTCAACCTCACAACCACCCTGTAGGCAGACGCTTTCATCATCCTGATTTCACAGATGAAGACCCCACAACTCAGAGACCCCACGCTCAAGAGACATCGAAGGAGCGGCTGAGGATACGGCTGCTGTGCGGCAGTCAGGATTTGAATCGAGGTCTTTTTGGTTCCAGAGTCTGCATGCTTATGAACCAGAGGGCTCCCCCAACATCCTACCCTCTCTGAGGCCAGACCCAGCGAGGAGCAGGTCTGAAGCAGGCGTGCTCCTGCCCTGTCCCTACCAGAGAGCTCTTCCTGCCCCCTCAGCCAGGCTCTCCCACCTTGATCTTCTGTTGATAGATGTTGTCATCCTCAGCATACTCTTTGTATAGGACAGAGAGCTCCAGCCGCTCTGAGACCAGAGGGTTCTGCACAGCAATCTGCAGAGGGCAGGAAATCCATCATGTTCTGATACGTGAACGGAGTGACCCACACCTATCAGCCAGAACACCTAAATGAGAGCTGCTGAGCACAGTGACCACCACCCCATAAAGGTATCTAGTACCCAGCTCAGCCTGGAGAGAAGGGGGCTTCCAAAGTAGAGATAAACATAGGCCTCAGGTCCACCCTATGCATCCCCAAAGTAGGGCCGCTGGCCACAGCCCCTCACCTCTTGCTGAATTCGGTCCTGCTGAGCCATGATGGCTTCATCGTAGGCAAGACAGTTAACACCTGGAAGAAGGAAGAAGGCCAAGGATTACAGTGGGCCCTGGCTATCCCCACTCCAGGCAGCTGGGCGGAGGACAAGAGCAGGCGAGGAAGGCAGACTTGGAATCTGGAAGCCTGCGTCACACCCTGCTCCTCCCCAACTGTGTGATCTTGGCAAAGTCCTTTCCTTTCCTGGGCCTCAGTTTTCTCATCTTTAAAGTGAGGAGGCCAAGGTGATCACCCTCAAGGTACACCCTTAAAGCTCTAACAAACCCTTTCCCCTGCTTTCGAACATCACTTTCCAGCAGCTCAGGAATGCTCTGGAGCCAGGCAGGGTCTCTTGAGGAAAGAAAGATGAGGAGGCAGAGTCTTGGGCTGGATGAGAGCTTCCTGTGAGCCTGCACTTTGCTCAATCACACCCTTCCTCCACCTGCCATCCTGGGTATTCTTTGTGTGTGTGTGGTACACGGGCCTCTCACTGCTGTGGCCTCTCCCGTTGCGGAGCACAGGCTCCGGACGCGCAGGCTCAGCGGCCATGGCTCACGGGCCTAGCCGCGCGTCATGTGGGATCCTCCCGAACCGGGGCACAAACCCGTGTCCCCTGCATCGGCAGGCGGATTCTCAACCACTGCGCCACCAGGGAAGTCCCCTGGGTATTCTTAATGGTGCCCATTTTACAGATAACAAAACAAATGCAGGCGGGTGAAGTAATGTGCCCAAGGTCTAAGAATTGTGGTCAAACCCAGGTTTGTCTAATTTCAAAGCCTGCACTCTTCACCACAATAACTCTCCTCTGCTACCTCACTGCAGAGGCTTATCCTCAGCTGTGAAGAGGGACTAATACCACCACCTTCCCTCTTCACTGAAATGTCATGAGGAAGTGCTACCTTCGAGACCTAGTGTTAAATACTCATCAGTGGGTTGGGCAGGTCCACCCTGTGGGCCCCGCGCGCTGAGCAGCCACTGGTGAGGAGCCAGGAAATCTGAATCCTGGCCCTGGCTCTTTCTTAACTTACATGATCCTGAACAAGTCCCTTCTAGGGGGCTGGGTCTCCGAAAGCTCAGTCCCTCAAGTGTGCGATTAGAATGGGAGGTGGGTGCTGAATGATTTTTAAGGCCAATCCTTCTGAGCTTGAGCATCCCGGATCCTCAGCTGGGCCTCCACGCATCCCCTATGCTGCCCTGCAACAGCGCTGTCCCCACTCCCAGCCTAGTGACCTATTCAGTCGCCGCGTCTAACTCAGGGGTGAAGAGGATGGGACCGTTCTGAAAGGTCCAACTCTTCAGGGGTCTAAGAAAACAATGCCTAGACAGGCGGAAAGAGGCTGCAAAGCCAGAAGAGGGGGCTCTACCTGAAACGAAGGCTGCTGCCCTCAGGGGCACACACCTGCGGCCGCTCACAACCCCGGGCCGCCCGCAGCATCCCCAGCGGCCCACCCAGTCCTTTGTGCTCCGCAGCCCGGCGTAATTCGACGCCCCCCCGGGCTCGGGCTGCTCTGGAGAAGGCGGACAGCCGGGCCCGAAGGAGGCCCGGGGCTGACTGCAAGGACCGGGGCGGGAGAGCTGGGGACCCGAGAGCCCGGCGCCCGGCCCCGGCCCCGGCACGGAGGGGGCTGGGCGCTGGGCGGGGCGGCCTAGGCCCCGCCCCGGGAGCGAGCGAGGGAGAAGAGCCGAGGCCGTGGGCCCGCCCCGCTCGTTCGCCCGCCCGCCCACCCGCCCGGCCGGGGGTCGCGACAGAGGCTACTTCCATTGTGAGGGGGAGGGGGGGAAGCGGCGGAGGAAGGGGCCGTCCGCGCGCTTCGCCACCGGCCGCCCCACCCCTGGCCTCTCCTCGGGAACCGGCCATCAAGCATCGCCCCCGCTAGCCCAGGCCGGACAGCCCTCCCCCGGTCGGTACCTTCGGAGTCGCTGCCAAGCGGCTCCTGCTTCTGCTGCTGAGGTTCCTCCGCCGCCATCTTTAAACAGCGCCGCACTGCCGACCGCTTCCGGGTTACCAGTTGCCCTCCTCCCGGAAGAGAGCCCCTCCTCGTGGCCCCTCCTTGGTAACGCCCCTAGCAACAGGATACCCTCGGGCGCCGTCACCTGAGGGGCTCACAGTCCGGTGGGGCCGCCGCGGAAGCAGGTTAAAGGGAAGGTAGTCCCCGCCCACCCTCCAGCCGCACACTCGCTCGGCTCCATCTTCCCAGGCTCCCAAGGTGCCGGGTGGTGATAAGAGCCGCCTGGGGCCACTTCAGTTTTCTTTTCACTGGAGTTTGAAGCGCGGATTGTGTTATTGAGATAAGCAGGAAGATGAAATTAAAATCACGCAAGGCAACATTCCTGCTGCGGGCTCCAGAACTCAGGGCAGGCGATTGAGGATCACCTGGTGGAGGAGACCAGGAATCGTGCTAATATCAGAGCCCTGGGTTTCACCGCCCCTTCTCCACTGAGCCTCGGTTCTGAGCGGACTGTGGTGTCCCGCTTACGACAGGGAGAACATGTCCCTTGGGGTCAAGGACCTAACTTTGGACTCCCTGCCCTTCTGGTTATGAGAAAATCAGGGTGTTTCGTTTTGGAGGATTTTTTAAGAAAGGAGTTGATAAGAATGGAAAACAGATTAGTGGTTGCCAAGGGCTAGGGAGGAGTAGGGGGCAGCAGGGAGGTGGGTGTGATTGTAAAAAGAAATAGGAGAGAATCTTTGTGGAGATGGAAATGTTCTTTATCTTGATTATATATAAGTATCCTGGAATATTCTGTACTACAGTTTCAAATGCAAGATGTTACCCATAGGGGAAAAGTGGGGAAAAGGTAGACAGGATCTTTCTGTGTATCCTATTAAAATTGTCTGTGAATTATTTAAAAATAAAACTTAAAAAGTAGCAAGGCCTTGGATGCTAAAGATGCTGTTATTTAGAGAGGTTACAGTCTGGGGCTCTGGTTGTCAGCTTTTCACTATGGAGGGCCTTTTTTCATGAAGTGATGGTGGTCTGTTAGCACTTGAGAAGGCCGAGAAGGCCGTGCCAGAGCTCCAATCAAATCCCTCGGTTTGTGACAATACAGGAGCGGAATGTGATCTAATGGCTTTATCAGCTACATCCAGCCCTCGAGCAGGGGCATTTGGTGCCCAGGCTCACCACACAGCCCACAGTGGCTCTCTCACAGCAGCGCTACAAATGCCAAGTCTGTGTCCCAGCCACATTGCAAATTATTATTTATTGGGTCACTGCGCCTTGGGGTTGCTTCCAAACTCTAGGAAGCAAAGGGCCACCCTGTTTGGATTCCATGCCTACCGAAGTGTTCATTCCTTTTCCCAGTTTTAACAATGCAATCTGTAACTGCCAATCAGATCTTCAGTCAGTAGCACTGGTATTACCAAATGAGCTAAGATAGTTGATGGCAAAAACATGGTTTCTATTTGGCTTTACAAAATCTTGAAAATAACTATAAGACAACTCCACCCTTACCCCCACTCCTTACTTTGACTAGGGAGTCTGAGGGGTGCAGGGCATTCAGGGGGAGTTGGGATCGGGATTAATGGCGGGGACAGAGAACACAGCTGCTCTGGAGAGTGAGAAGGAATCCATTTGTGGCCCAGTGCTGGACTGCAGGCAGGCTGCCAACACCAAGTAAATGCCTCCCTCCCACACAAGGGTCTGGGGCTTTAGGAACAGACCTGCACCCTCAATCTATGCAGGGTGTGTAAATGCGGGGTCCTCCTACCTGCTGCCCGCTCTACCCCTCGTCAGGCAGAAGGGGAAGGAAATGCCCAGGGGGAAACTTTGGCTCTTAATCCAGCCCAGGATGGTCAACTTTTGCCCCAGTCTTTTCCACGCCAATTTATTTAGTAGTTAGTAACTGTTCTCTTACCCTCATTCCATCTCTCCTGGTACTTTTTACCATTTTCGGGTTTTGATTCTCTATCCTGAAGCATCTAAAACACAATAGCATATTTGCCAGGAATCACCAGCATAGTTCCAGACGTTTACCTCTGCCTCCCAATTTGCAAACCCAGAAATGGTCCAGCACTGCTGGTCCTGCCTGCTGAGGCCTATAATGAAATAGGCAGCACTGGTGCTTGGGTTCAGGCTGCTGTTGGAAATAGTCACAAAGGTGACAGGCAGCAGCTCAGGACTTTATTTCCATAGAACCGACAAGGCATAGATGCCTCCTCACAGGCTTGGCATGTGTCCAGACCCCACATCTCTGTCCCTAGGATTCTGTCAGGTGGAGGGAGAGGAGACCCCGTACCAGGACCCAGGGACTTTGAAACCTCAGCCACAGAGGAAGAGTTTATGGAGCGGCACAGAGGCCCTAGAGAGCCACAAGGCTCCCAGGCCCGCGCAACCTCTCAGGGGAAGGGGCCGGGCAACAGGACATGCTATGGGCCTTGGGAAAGCCACAGTCCTCACAGGAGAGTCATGGCCGGAAGAAAGGCTCAAGGTGCGCCAAAGATGAGGCCCCGGTGATCCCAGGCAGCTGCCCAAGTTGGAACAGTGGGGGCGTGCCCAGCCCAGGAACGGACCTCTGGAGATGCCACTGCAGGAATGCACAACGGTCCACAGGCAGCCAGCTCCCAAATCATGGTCTAGGGAGGCTTTGATGGTGCACCCAGGCCGATGAAGCTGAGCAGGGGCAGTACTTCAGGGCCACTGGCTGGGTTGATACTTGCCTGCAGGGTTCACACCACCTAAGGCAGGAAGCAAGCAGAGGAGGGGCAGAGGCAGCAAAGGGAGAGCCCCGCCACCCCCCGACTCACACCACCCATGCTCCTTGGGGCACTTTCCTCCTGCAAATGCCTCACATTGCAATTCACCTCAAGTCTGTTGAGGATCCAGCCACTGGCGCCAGCCTCTCCTTTGAGAGCCTCACAGCACCAGGGGAATGATACATTTGTCTCCTTATTGCTGTCATAACAAATCACCACAAACTTAGTGGCTTACAACAATACAAATGTATAATTTTAGTTTTAGAGGTCAGAGGTCTGGAATGGGTTTCATCAGACTAAAATCAAGGTATCTGTAGGCTGTGTTCCCTTTCAGGGCCTCTGAGGGAGAACCTGCTTCCCACTCATGCAGATTGTATTAGCAGAATTATTTCTTGCAGCTCTGGGGCTGAGGTCCTCATGTCCTTGCTGGCTGTAAACCGAGAGCTGTTCCCAGCTTCTAGACGCCACTGTATTCCTTGGAACACAGCCAACTTTCTCCATCTTCAAAGTCCCAAGTCAGGCAGAGTCCTCAGGTGGCATCTCTGAGATGCGAAATATCTGCCTTCCCCGTCCACCTTAAGGACCCATATGATTACACTGGGCCCAGGGGATAACCTCCCATTTCAACATGCCTAATTTTAATCACAGCTGCAAAGTCCCCTTTGCCATGAAGGTAACATATTCACAAGCGTCCAGGGATTAGGGCAGCACGGACATCTTGGGGAAGACATTACTCTTCCTGCCACATCACCACCTTCATTTTACAATTATGAAAACTGAGACCCAGAGAGGCTAAATGACTTGCTCAAGGTCATATAGTAAATGGCCAAGCCAGGCCTCAAATCCAGGCCTCCTCCCAGTCCACTATTCTCGACATTGTATATCATCTTCCATGACTGTAACCACCCCCGCACCCCTCCACCCCGCCCGGTGTGCACATCAGGACAGACCTCCACCCCTCTGGACTCAGGATCTGACAGACATCCTCAGATAGACACAGAAAATGCTCTTTGGGAGAACAAGGAGCCTTGATTTTGCTACAAAGAATGGCGCCTCGGCCTCTGACTTGGTTAGGGATAAGAGAGGGACACAGAAAGGTGACCAGATTTAAGCTTAGTGGCTCCACTGAGAACAAAGGGAAGATGTGGTCCAAGCATGACGGCTCACTCACATCCAAAAGTCTCCCACCCACTTCAGCACGCTGCAGCAGCCAGCAGGTGTGGGAGCACAGTGCCTGGAGGGGCTATGGGGCTTCCTAAGGGCTTTCTCAGACCGGGTCCTAAAGATCTGGCCTGTGACCACTGGCTTCCCATCAGTCTCAGAGGTGGCTCAAGACGCACAGCTTCGGGCTAAGGTAGCCCTCCTGGGCCAAGGGGACCAGTGTCCCTTTGGGATCCAGGGGCGCAAAAATGGGGGACAGCCAATCAATCCCTTGGCAGGGCAGTGGAGCTATCACAGAAACTCAAGACAGCTCACAGCCTAATCTGTGCCCACAGCAACCAGGTGTCACTGGACACCACACAAAAAGGCCAGGAAAGACTAGACAAGGGAGGGAGAGCAGGGTCCCCCTTCAGCTCCCGTCAACATAAAGCGAGCCCTGCAAAAGGGGCTGGCGAGATGCATGTTCTCTGACACCCAGGGCCTAAAGCACCCACAACCTAGAGCCCCTCAGCTCTCACCTGGCGTCTTTGCCCACCATCCAGCAGTTCCACAGAGGATGCTGAACCTGTGCTCAGAAATCAGTCATGTCACCCCAGCAAAGAGGATGCAGAGAACTAAAGCCATGTCCTCCTCCAGGGGTGGGTCCAGCAGGTCAGAGCCTTCCTTCCAGACACTGGCAGTCAGAATTCCAGCGCAGTGGGGAGTGCTTCACATGCCTGTCCCAGCTAAGAGGCGCCCCCAGGAAGAATCACTGAGGAAGGGCCCTTGGGATGCATGGAGGGGCAGCAAACTCTCCAAGCCGAGTAGGGGAGGATACAGGGAAGCAGGCAGGAAGAGAACAAGGAAGCCAGTCAGTGCATAGGCCTTTACAGATACGGTGCTAAAAGGAAAGGGGCCCCAGGTTGACATCAAAATGCAAGATACTGTATCGTTGCCCACCTGCAACTAGGAAGGGCAACAAGCACCTGAGAAGTGGCTGGAGCCCACCGACCAAGGAGGACAAGAAAGGCTGGCCCCACAGAGAACGGGCTTCCAGCTGCAGAACCGGCCCCACTGGGAGAGGGCAGACACAGACACAGAGCCCCGAGCTTGGTACAACCAAGAGGACTAGAGGGGGAGCAAGAAAGGCTGCCGAACGACAATAGGATTTGTTTACCGCAGAAGCCAGAAAACATTTAAACAGAGGAAAGCACGCAATGGAAGCACCACTTCCAGGTATCGAGGAGAACGGCTGAGCACACTGGACCTACCACAGGGCAGTAAGCTGGCAGGGCCCTCTTCTCCACACCCTACCCAACACCATCCTCAGCTCAAGTGTGGAGGCAGGAGCCCAGGCCAAAGGCATGATGAGTTTCTGAAGGGGGGTTTATTTATTTCTTTATGTTTCGGTCACGCCACACAGCTTGCAGGATCTTAGTTCCCTGACCAGGGACTGACCCCGGGGCCCTCAGCAGTGAAAGAGCGGAGTCCTAACCACTGCACCGCCAGGGAATTCCCTCTGAAGCAGGGTTTAAAGAGACTTTATTGTTACAAGGGAGGCCCTACCGAGCAGGGCCTTCTAAATGGATACATGTGGTCCCAGGATGTCAACATGGAGAAGTCAAGAGGTCACGATTGCAGAAGAGGTCCCTGTAACTGAAGGACAGGATCCCGGGAAGGCCAGCCAGGAATGCAGCAGACGTGATCAGGACAGGCCGGGTGCTCAGGCCACAGGGTGAGGGAGAGGACAGCTCCTGTCACTCCCGCTTCTTGTAGCTCTCCAGGTGTGACAGGACCCAGCCCGACGGCAGGAGGAAACACAGGAAGCAGGAGGTGAGCCCAATGGCGATATCCTACACAGAGCACAGAAAAAAGGAACCCTCAGAGTCAGGATTCCCCCAGGTTTCTCGTAGTCCGAGCAGTCTGCCCAGACAGCCCCCTCCAGGAGTCAAGATTCAGGCTCCAGAGGAGGGCCAGAGCCTCCAAGGCCCACTCTAGGCCTTAAGGTAAAGGGTCAGATATGGGGTGGGGGTCAGCCTGAGTTAGGGGAAATCCACCACCAAGTGATAAAGTGAAAGGACAGGAACAAGGATGTTAAACCTGTTTTAAAGCTGGTCTGTTGGGACCCAGGGACTTCACACAGATCAATAACTCTAAAAAAATGCACCTCCCCTTTCTTGTCTTAAAAAGCCCTCCCTTCCCAAACCTTTGGGGCTAGAGGTAAGCGTTTTTAAAGCCACTTCCATATGCCCGATAGCAGTTAAGATCACAGCACAACTTGGAGTCAGACTGGAGTTCAAATTCCTTCTTTGCCACTGAAGGTGTGACTCCGACAAGTCAATACATTGCTCCTAAACTTCCGCTCCCTCAGCCACGAAATGGAGAAAATGGCCCTTTCTTGGGGTGACTGCGAGGACCGAATGAGGCCAGCACAGCAGTCTTAGCACGGTGCCAGGCACCCAGCAGGGACTCAGCTGTGATTGCTGTCACTATTATTTCCTCCGCCGCAGCGCTCTCCGGACTCTGCTCCTAACCGGAAGCCCACTAACCTGGACACTGAAGACTCGCACTCAAGGCCGAGTTCTGCCAGAGGCAAATGCAGAAATGCGCCAAACAGGTGAAAGTCACTAAGGGTTAAACTCTCCCACGTTTCTGGGAATTACTAAAGCCTGTTGGGGTCCTCTTTCCCACCTCAAATAAATAAAAGCGGTAACAATGATAGCGCTGACAGCCGTCAGGCATCGCCCAATGAACCGACGGGTAAACAGGTTCAGGGAGGGCTAAGGAAGCTTGCTCGAGACCGCACAGCGAGGAAGCGACAGGGCTGCACTGACACGGTCTGACGCGAGACCCTGGGGCTAACTGAACACCGACTGTCACCCGGGCACCATCCCGTCGTTCGCGCCCTCCAGACCCAAACCAGCACTGCCGCTCCCCGTTACGCTGCGGGCCGCGAGGTGCAGCGCGCCAGACCCGGCGGGCCCCCAACCTGCCGCGGGACCCCAGGTGCAGCCGGCGGCATGTCCCATGCCCTTCCCGGCCCGCTCCTCACCATGGTCCCGAGCTGCTCCCGCGGCGGCTTGGAATGGATCTGGGCCCGTGGCACGGGGAGCCGCCGGGCCGGGCCTGTCAGGCCCCTCAGCAGCAGTGGTGTCAGCACGGACATGACCACACTGAGGAGACTGCAGGTAGCCGGTGGCCGGAACCCAAGGTCGCGAAGTCAAAATGGCGGCCCCAGCCGGAAGTTCCGCAGCTGTGGGGCCGGCAAAACGGGGGCCCGGATGTCCCTAGGAAGTGACGTAAGGATACACCTCTCGCCCGCCCTTGTCAGTTTTTGGCGCCTTCCTCGAAACAGCCAATAGACGCCATCCTACCACCGATGGGCGGGGCACAGAGAGGGCGTTCCTTTCGGTTATGCCCCGCCTCCAAAGCCGCCTATCTTCGTGAGTGACATCTGTGGTCTATCCAATCACATAAGCCAGAAACCTAGGCGGCACTCTTGACTCCTCCCTCCATTCATACTCAAATCTCTACTCAGAAATCCCCTCTCCCTGCAGGATACCATTATTTCTGGTCCGACCGCCTGACATTAACCTGCTAAGTGAACTCTCCCCCTTTACTATTACCCTCTCCAATTCCAGTCTCCATGCAGTAGCAGCCGACCTTCCTCCCTCCCTTCCTCCCTTCTCTTTAAACATAAATGTAACCAAGTCATACACCTAATTTGAAAGCTTCTCATTGCTTACCAGACAAAGTCCCAATTCCCGGACATCACTCTCCAGCCTCATCTCTAAGTATTCCACACCTTCCTCCTTGCTCTCTGGTTCCTCCCCCCACCCCCAAGCCTTTTGCTTCTTTGTATCTTATGTTCTACAGAACACTTTTTCAGCTCTTACCTACTTAGCCTTCCTTTTTCACCACTCCAGCTCCTACTCCCAGGCCTCCGCTAACTGTTACAGCTTACTCTTTATTCATCAAATGTTTCCTAGCCCCTACCGTCTGCCAGGAACTGTTCTAGGCACACAGTGAACAAGGTGAACAAGGACTCCCTTATCACAGAACTGACATTCCAGAGGCAAGAGACAGACAAGAGACGAACACTTAATGAGAAGCTATTGAAAGTGCCATGATATGACAGGAAGTAACAGGGGTGGCACTGCCTCAGGAAGCCTTCCCTGGCCACCCCAGGCCTGTGCCGCCTCTGTGCTCAGCAGCCCCGGCCCATGGGAGTGGTCTCTGTCTCCAGGCTGGGGGCCCTGTGAGGGCAGAGCCTATATCTGGTTCACCGCTGTTTCCAAAGGGCACACACTCAGACACTCGGAGAATGTTTATGAATTGCAGGACACTGAACAATAGGTAGAGGAGAACAGGAAAGGGGGTGAGGGGCCAGCCACTGAGCCAGGCCTTACCTATATAATCTGACTCCACCTTCACAACAATGTCACAAGGGAGATGCTGTTATTATTTCAAATGTTTTACAAATGAGGAAAATAAGCCTGGAGAACTGGGTGACCTGCTCAGGGTCACACAGCTCCAAGGCTGCCTAGCCAGGTTTCCAGGGCAGGTGTATCCACTCCACATCCATGCTTTTAACCACCACAAGAGTTACCGCCAAGAGGGAGAAGTTCCAGCAGTTCCAGTTTTGATATTGTGGTCGAGAGCATCAAAGGCTGCTAAAGGGGATGGAGATGAGGTGAGGCGGCAAGGGACCCGGAAAACAGGGGCTTTGGAGGAGAAGCCTTGGCCTCATGGGAGAAGGGGGGTACTCACAGAAAGGTGGGAATGGACCCAGAGTGCCCCAAAGGGCGGTCTGTGCCTGAGCTTCTTCTGGAGAGGTGGGCACCCAGGCCCTGAGCCATCCAGGGCCCTTCTCCGCCCCTCCCCATCTCCCCCACCCTATTTGTGGGTATTGTTAATGTCCAGCAGTCTTGGTCCAGCCTCACCGCCAGCTACCAGGCCCCCTGCCCTCACCCTGCCCTGGGCCCTGGCAAACAGCCCAGGACAGAGGCTTCTAAGCACCTCCCCCCACATCCCAAGGGGCATAGCCTAGGCACACAGGGCTGGGAGGTCCAGACCCCAGCTGCCTGCCCCTGGGAGAATGAAGGGACAGGGACCTCCCTGCTGCCCTACGGGGGGCTTTGTCAGGTTTTTGTCCTGTGAACAAAGTAATAACGCCCAGATTAGAGCACTGCCAGGCAAGAGCCCTGGAGAGGCTTTGGGAAGGGATGGTCTTTCTTGAGGAACCTCATGTTCCTCTCCTCCGCCTGCGTCTGGAGGAAAAAAGAGTGAATGTATGTCAAGCAGGTACCCCTGTGCTCTGTTCCAGGGCTTTCCTCGTGGCCCCTGTGATGTGACTTCTTTCAGAACTCCCATAAGAGAGGAGGAAGGAGGCTTGCAGAGGTTAAATAAGGCAGCTGGATTAATACCAACGTCTCTGCTCTCTCCCCAGTCCCCCAGCAGCCCACCCCTCCCCAAAACTAGGGACAGTCCATCAACAAGAGAGCAGTGAACCCAGGTGGTATTTTATATAATGAAACACTGCAGCAGTGAAAATGAACAAACTACACCTGCAACGTGGATGGTTCCCACAAACATAATGTTGAGCAGAAGAGGTCAGATGTCCAAGAGCACAGACTGTGTGGTCCTGTTTATATAAAGTGCAACTGCAGGCAGGACTAAGGCATTGTGGTGGGCGGGGAGTCAGGTGGTGGGGATCCTGGGGGAAGAGGGAGGGTATAGGATCGGGAGAGGCACGAGGGGGCTTCTGGGGGCTGGTTACAAGAATGCATCCACCCGTGATAATTCCATCATGAGTGGCTGGACATTCACGACTTGTTCACTTTTCTGTATGCCTGTTACACTTCAGTTAAAAAAGTTTTAAAACAGATAAGAAGAAAGCAAGGAAAACATAATGTGTGATAGGATCTTGTTTTTCTGAAACAAAGAAAACATCCCTAGGGAAACAGATGTGCAGAGATAAAAGTTTGGAAGGACACACACAAGTTGTGAACATCAGTGCTCTCTAGATGATGGCAGGAAAATGGTCTTTTTCTGCTGCATTTTCCAATATTGCACATTGGGCACTTTTTTTTTTTTGGCCACGCCCTGCAGCGTGAAGGATCTTACTGCCCCAACTAGGGATCGAACCTGCACCCCCTGCAGTGGAAATGCGGAGTCTTAACCACTGGATGACGAGGGCAGTCAGTCCCTTGGGCATTTCCTTTGGCATTAGAATAAGCAAGCATTGGGACTTCCCTGGTGGTGCAGTGGTTAAGAATCCACCTGACGATGCAGGGGACATGGGTTCGAGCACTGGTCCAGGAGGATCCCACATGCCTTTGCTCCACAACTACTGAGCCTGTGCTCTAGAGCCTGCAAGCCACAACTACGGAAGCCCGTGCGCCTAGAGCCCGTGCTCTGCAACAAGAGAAGCCACTGCAATGAGAAGGCCGAACACCACGATGAAGAGTAGCCCCCGCTCCCCTCAACTAGAGAATGCCTGCGCACAGCAACAAAGACCCAACGCAGCCAAAAATAAACAAATAAAATAAATAAATTTATCTTAAAAAGAGAATAAGCAAGCATGGAGAAGGGGGCTCACTGGTCCAGGGAGGGAAGTTTGCCCTGTGGGTGACAGACTCTCTGGGAGGCAGGGATCTCTTCTAACACCCTGGCAACTGCTGTGCTGTCTGCAAGGATGGGGACCTCATTCTCCTACCCCAGGACTGCCCACTATGCTCGCATTGCTGGGAGTCTCTCCTGCGTCATCATGAGGCCTAGAGATCCCAGCCTGGGTCCTGGCTCTGATGCAAGGGCCCAAGCTGTCCCCCCACCCCCACCCCTTCCCTGAATGGAGCAGTAAGAATAGATCCCAAACCTTGGGGATGGGTGGAGGGGCTGGTCCTTACTCCTGAGAGCAGTGTCACAGTCCAGGCCCCCAGTCCCTCCCTGATGGTCGTATATGGACTGGGAAGATCCCAGGTGCCCCATCCCAGGGCTGACCCCCAGAACCTACCGGCCATACATGGGTTAGAGAAACACCAGGTGACCCCACCCCTGGCTTGGTCCCTGTCCATTAAAGACTCTGGCTCAACCATTGCTCTCTCCAAATATGGAGCTGTGAGACCTAGGGAGGGGGTCAGACCTGACCCCCCCACCTCAAACACACACACCTTCCAGAGTTTTCTACCTCACAGAGCATCTGACACAGAGCTGGTCTGAACCAGAGCTAGGGGTCTCCAGTCTCCCCACTGGCCTGAACTCCCCTCCTGGCATGTCAAGTGAGTGCTGGGCACTGAGCCCCAGGACTACAGCGTGAAGAGACCCCTCCCAGGCCTCTGAGGGCAGCTGCTGCCTCCCTATAGGCCGGTGGGGACTGTCTCCCTATGGTGGCGGTAGCAGCAGGACGCCCCTGTAGAGCATCAGGAAGAGCCCAGTGTTCAAAGAGGAGGGTTCAAGAAGAGGGAGGGAATTTATTTTAATATTTGCAATAACTCGGCAAGGAAGGCCTGCCTACTTCTTTGATGAAGAAACAGGCCCAGAGGGGCCTCCCTGGTGGCGCAGGGGTTGGGAGTCCGCCTGCCGATGCAGGGGACATGGGTTCGTGCCCCGGTCCGGGAAGATCCCACATGCCGCGGGGCGGCTGGTCCCATGAGCCATGGCCGCTGAGCCTGCGCGTCCGGAGCCTGTGCTCTGCAATGGGAGGGGCCACAGCGGCGAGAGGCCTGCGTAGCACACACAAAAAAAAAAAAAAGAAAAAAAGAAACAGGCCCAGAGAGATTAGATAACTTTCAGGGTCACAGAGCCTGTGAACAGGATTCTCAAAGAGGTCTTCTGGCCTCCCTCTCCCTCCACTCCCACCAGACTGTACACTCCATGAGGTGAAGGAGAGGTCACATCTGCTTTATTTGCCGATGTATACCCAGTGCTCAGCAAACAGCAGGTATGCAGTTCGTACCTGTTGAATGAATCCTCCAAGATTCAAATCCAGGTCTGAACCCCAAAGTCCATGCTCCTTCCACTACACTGACACTTGTTATAAAGTGGGACATAAATGCTGCTTTCACATGCAGCTGTGAAACTCCTCCCCTTGCTGTTGCTATCAAAGTAGTATCTCTGTTACCGCCAGTCACAATAGTAGTTCTATAACTGCTAGGGGTCGCACAGAGAAATTAGAAATGGGGGCTTTCACGCAAAAAAGGGGAGAAAGTGTTCGGAAGAGCCGGCCCTGGTCTGGCTTGTCCTCAACAGGGAGCAAAGAGCCCCCAGGGCGGGGGTGGAACAGGAACGAAGCAGGGTCCCAGAGGGGCACCTGTCTTCCTGGGGCACAGCTGTCACCAGGAGCCAGACATCCGGGGCAGGCCAGGACACAGCTGTCGGGGGCGGAGCAACATGGGAGGGTGAGGGCAGGGGGCGGGGCCGGGGTGCTGCCCTCCCCAGGGGGACTCAGCTGTCCTGGCCTAGGCATCCCGCAGCTGGCTGGAAAGGTGCAGCTGCCAAGGCACAAGGAGGCTGTGGGCTGGGGTGGGAGGGGTGCCCGCCTGGAGCCAGGTGGTAGCTAACCCCTTTCTGCCTGCAGCCCACAGCCAGCGGCCAAGTGTGACGAGCCAGCTCGGGTGTGACTGTGGTGCTGGCTTGGTGAAGTCCTCCACACCTGTGCAGTCGTGGTCATGGCAGTCGGGTCTCCAAGGCTAGCCGCCACTGCCCCTACTCCATAGTACAGATGGGGAAACTGGAGACCCACAGAAAGGGAGGGCTGCTGGGCTGGATGCCCCCCCCCCCCGCCAAGCACACCCAAGATCTCCTTCCCCAGCTCCCCAGGGCGTCACGATGGGCTTGGACCAGGACTCGTATGTGGGCAAAGGGGCCCAGAGCAAGTGCAGCATTCTTTCGCTCAAGTACCCCGCGGAGCATGGCGTCATCACCAACTAGGACAACACGGAGATCTGCACCACAGCTTCTATGACAAGCTGTGTGAGGCCTGGAAGGGGCACTGGCCGCTGCTCATCGAGGCCCCACTCACCTCGAAGGCCAACAGCAAGACGAGGACCACTCAGGTCATGTTCAAGACATTGGACCTTCCTGCCACATAGGTGACACCCAAGCCTGTGCTGAGGCTATATGCCTCTGGCCTCACCAGTGAGGACCAGGCCCCCAGTCTCACCCCTACTGTGCTGTAACCTCTGTGTCCAGAGCCCTCTGACTTCTGGGCCCCCAGTCTGGACTCACTACACCAAACCCTGGGCCCCCTCTCCACCTCTGGACTCCTGACGTCTGACCCCCATAAGTTTTCATTGCTCTCCACACCCCATGTCATAGCCAGGCCCCCAGAGGGCCCTAAGGGCCTGCACCTGAGAGCCCCATCCCTGGTCCCCACACCCCTCCTGCCATGTCCCTGCCCCTCCTGTTCCTTGTATCCAGCATTCAGGACACGGGTTGCCCCAGGAGTACAGACTACTTCCTGGCGCCCCCTCCCCAGCTCCGCCTGAAGACCCTGTGTAATGCACCCCCCACGCATCACACTGGACCCCGGGGGTGGCAGCACCCACATCCGAGGGCTGTGTGCTGCCCTTTGCCGCCCAGCGCCTGGGCCCGGAGGGCCGGGACCTCACTGACGACCTCATAAAGACCCTCAGTGAGTGCAGCTACTTCTTTGTCACCACTGGTGAGGGGCTGGGGTGAATGAGACACCCCCTGGCCCACTCCCCGCGACAGCGCCCTCCTGTGCCAGGCCAGGACCACCCAGCAGCACAGGGCCTGGCGCACCAACCTTCTCCTGGGCCCTGGTGCGGAGGAGGGCAGGTGGCACCCGCGGGCAGCTGCAGACACCTTCAGGTCGGCTCTCACACCTTGGCTCATGGTTGCACCCCCCCAATCCCATTCTGCCGGTGGCTCCAAGCCCTCTCACCTGGTCCCTTTCCTTCAGGGCCTCCTCCCTCCAACCTTGGGGTGGCCTACGCTGAGCACAGGGCAGCCCTTCCCTGCCAGCCTGTAGCAGATGTTCATCTTCTTAGAGCAGGGATCCCGAAAGCCCCAGGACAGGCTTTCATGTTCACCTCGTCCACTTCTGCACAGGTAGGATCCAGGCAATGCAGAAACCGTGTGCATGTGCGCGTGGCAGCAGGGCCCCCGCGGGGGCTGCTCTCCCACCCTGCGCAGGGATGGGATTCAGAGGGCCTGGGTCAGAGGGGCTAATCTGGGCTGCAGGCTTTGGAGCCAGGGCTCTGGCAGGTCACGCGGGGACGTGGAGGGAAAGCTGGGGTCTGTGGCCCTGGACTTTGAGCATGAGGTGACTGGGGCTGCTTCCTCCCCCCTTGGAGAAGGCAGGTTATCACCACTGGCCCTACCCCTGTGCTAAGACCTTCTTCCAGCCCTCCACTGTGGGTGAGTCTCTGCTCCCGCAGGGCGGACAGTCCTTGATATTGACCTTCTCAACTCCAGTCCCCGTCTTTCTGGGCAGCCCCCTGCATGGGAGAGAAGGCAGGCCTCTCTCAGGAGAAAGTGCCCCTACTGGCCAGGCCCTGAGAGGGAAGACAGGACCTCCAGACCAGGCATGGAGCCCACCAGGACCAACAAGACAACCCACGACTGCATCGTGCAGGGTGACATCGACATCCACAAGGACCTGGATGTCAACAACGTCCTGTCCGGGGGCATGACCATGTGCCAGGGCACTGCAGGCGGATGCAGATCCTGCCCTGGCACCCGGCACCATGAAGATCAAGTGTGAGTGGTCGCTGGCAGAGCAGGGAATCACCAAACGCCAGTTTCCTTCCTCACCGCGGCCAAGTAACAAGGCGCCCGCACGGGGCTGTCCAGCCTCCCAGACGCCTCTGCAGCGCCTCCCCTACAGTCCCAGACCCTTGACCTCGGACGGTAGAGAAACGACCTCTGCTGCACTTGGAGAGGGAAAAGCAGAGAAAAACCAGAATAAACCTGCTGTGTTTGAACCGACCACTTTCAAAGCCTGGCAGTAGAAACGTCTGGTGGCCAGGTTTCTCACACTGGGGAAACGCAGTCCCTTTCAGACCACCTCAGGCTCTGACCGAAACCGAGGCCCTCTCGTCCAGCAACTGTGCCTCTGAAGGGGTGGCGCTCCAGCCAGTGCCGCTTGAGTGACAAAGTCTGAGCTGCAGGTGGAGGGAGGGGTGAGAGCAGCCACCTCAGAGGACCAAAGAGGGAGCCCGCCACGTAGGAAGGCGGTGTGGAGGGCGCAGATGGGCCCATGCCTTCCGGCTCTGGCCGTTCACCTGAGGCAAGGAGATGGTCATTCCAGGGAATTCCTGCCTGGGATTAAGACAGCCTTCAAGGAACAAAGAGCTCCGGGGTGGGGAGGGGGCAGAATTCCCTCCCTCGAGAAGTCTGTTGAATGACTGATTCGCCAGCATTTGAGATGCTCTCGCCTTTCCCAAGGACTGGGAGGCCTCTCTTCACGCCTCCAAGGTAAGGCGGCTGCACAAACCATGTTCTGGCTGTGTCCCCACCCACGGGGCTGAACCCACCACATGCAGGCACCCACGAGGCAGCTGTTAACCGCGCTCCTCTTTCCCCAGGTCACTGCCCCACCAGAGCTCGAAGACTCAGTAGGGCTTGGGTCTCCATCCTGGCCGCCCTCTCCGCCGTCCGGCAGATGTGGCCACCAAGCAGACGCACAGGAGGCTGGCCCCTCTGGCGTCCACAGGAAGCGCTCTGAGCCCTGGCTCCCGGCCCACTTCCTGCCTCTACTCCCGGCTCCCCCGGGCCACACAAGGGCTTGGGAGAGAAGTGCACAGCTCCATCGGTCACACTCGAGGGGCCAGAGCCTCCCCCAGCTTGTAACTTTCCTGCCCTGTCAGGCCTGACACAAGTTACCCTTCCTTTGAGCCTTCCTCTTTTGTGAGTGGAGGGAAGAGGGGGCTGGAGTCTTTTTAAGAGACACAGAATATCCTGAGTAACCCAATAAAGTAAAAGGGAGGAAAGAAACACCAACACTCTCGTCTGTGCAACTCCCACACAAGTCTTCTGGAATTTACCTTTACCCACGTTATGTCCAATGTCACAACGCCTGGCCTGGGACCCTCTCCAGCAGCAGAGCAGGTGCCCCTCAGGAGAAGACTTTTGACCTCCACCCAGGGCTTTTGGGAAGTGGCACAAACGCATGCATTCGGTCTCAGTTCCCACGTCTGGCTCCTCGCCCCAGACACCCTGAGATTTTCTCAGTCCCAAGCTTCCTTCACAGGAAGAGGTGTGAGGCGTCACAGCTATGTGCCCGCAGGGTTTAGGCCCAACGCTGGGATGGTCTGAGCCCACGCTGCCGATGGCACCCCAGCAGCAGGAAGCCGTCCCAGCAGCTGAACAAAGTGTCTTTTATTTGTGACATACAAATACAACCAATGCAAAAAGAGATCACTTCTTCCCTTTGATTCCAGTGATAACAAGTTGCTAAAGGAAAAAAAAAAAGTATATATATATATATATATATATATATCTCAAGGAGTTTAACTTCAAAGTTTCCTCTAAAAAAAATAAAATAAACACACCGGGAAGGGTTAAAAAGAACCATACACATGTCATATACACATCTGACATCAATGAAAATAACCTGAAATAGGGTGGATACAACTACAAAACAAATCTCAAAATTAATATTTTAACATGCCCCAAACAAACCAAAAAGCCTGGTACAAAAGGCCTGCTATGTTTCTTAAAACCAAGACCTGGGGGAAACGGAGAGACTGATGGTTGAGAACTGAGTGGGCTCAACACCAACAACAGGGTGACCTGCGGGTCTCAGGCAACGTCTCCCCACCCAGCCAGAGCCCCCAGCACCCCTTGGGAAGTGGCACAGGCGGCTGGACAAGCTGGGCCCAACACCAAGTGCCCATCTACCAATGGGGCTCGGTGTCAGGTGTCCAATGAGGGGAGACACACACACTTTAACTCCCTTTATGTGGGATTTACACTGGGGTCCCTTTTGGTCCCCTTGAGTGGGAGGTATCAGAAATCCATGATCTGAGACAATAAATATTTATCATTCTCTGTCCTTTGACAGACAGCAGGGATCAGAGGAAATGCTCTTCCTAAATATGATTCTGTCCTTCCATGATTCTTGGAAGGAGCCCTCCAATGCCCTTCCAGCAATGAAAACTCTCCCCCTTGGGTAAAATCTCCTGGGAGTCAGCAGGGTAGGGGCAAAGGTGGGCTTATTCCAGTGTAAAGCTGCAAGGCCCTCTCCAAGGGAGTGCCACGTCCACTGCTGGCAGGTCAAGAGCAACACGGAGCACTCAGCGGAGAGGCTGTGCGCAAAGGCCCGGCACAGGTGGGACCCTGGGGGAGGGGCGAGGACAGCTCCGGGGAGATCGGGGGAGACGGCCGCACAGGCGGCCTGGGTCAGGGCGGAGGGTGGGGCGTGAGTAGACCTAGGTCGGAAGGACTGACAGACCTCCTCCGGAACAACCTCGCAAAGGCAGAACCTTTGAGATGCTCCCTAAGGCAGAGCTCAAGGTTGTCCAAGGGGAGGTGGTAGGTGCTTCTTCCTGGATAAGGATTTGGTCATCGTCTTCCCTGGAAGGGGATAACGGTCTGGGGATGAGGGCAAGTCTAAGCTCTGACCCTGCGCCCTCTCTACCCCAGGAGGGGAGAGGAAGCTTCTCCTGACCCCCGCCCGCCGCAGGTGACACCGGAGAGAAGAGCAGCGTCTGGCCAGGCTGGAGAGTGCAGGAAGGGGCTGCTGCTGGCTGGGGGCTCTCCAAAGGGGGCAGTGGCGGTGGGGGGTACCCACCTTCAGAGAGCTAACAGCACCAAGATATGAGAGGAAACGGCACTAAATATGGCAGGAGCAAGGGGTCTTCTGGGGGAAGACAAGGGGCTCCCTGATGTTATTTCCCCTTGAGAGTAAGAAGAGGGGTATCGAGTGGGGTGAGAGGTGACGGAGAAGAGCAGGCAGGGCTCCAGCTCTTTTCTCTGAGTAAAAATCTCAAGTCACTGCCATGAGATCAAGAGGTTAAGCTCAGGGTGCAGCCAGGTCCCAAAGCCCGGAGAAGCCACAGTCCCCACGGCAGGCCCCATTCACACCTGCTCCTGGTCCTCTCGGCCCCTCACTGACAGCAATGGGGAGAGGGGGACAGCCTTTCTCCCAGAGCCGGCAGCCGGCTGGTCCCCTGGGACAACTCCACTCTAACTGGATCCACGAAGGCACAGCCAGAAAGAGCTCCCTCGATTCCCTGTGTCATGGCACAAAAGACCTTCCTGAGGTCTCCACTGGAGCGTCCCATCCACGAAACAGGAGTCTCTCTGAAGACTCTCTCTACGCCCAGATCTTACACTGAGCCCATTCCTCTGTGGGAACCAGCCAGACCCTGACCCAGGGCTCCAGGACTTTCATGAAGGTGGGAATAAACACTCCATTTGTCCAGCAGTGTGGGTGGCGGGGAGGGGGGCTTGTCAGGAATCCAGCTGTAGGGAAGTCGGAGAACCCACGCTCAGGGCCGAGAGCCGAGTGAGAAGGCAGCCACCGTGAGAGGATGCGCCTCGCGCCCCGGCCTGCGCCGGCTCCTCCGGCAGCATCCTCTCCTCTCTGCTCCCTCCAGCACCCTGCTCTTCTAGGAGAGAGCAGGAGGGGCGGCGCGGACCACTCCTCCCCAGGGTTGGGGCTGAGGAGGCCACAGCTCTGAGGGCACCTGGCAAGCGGCTTGAAACCGGGGAGCGAACAGGCCTGGGAGAGAGCGTGGGAGCTCAGTGGCAGCAGCCACCACAGTGCCCGCCCGAATGGGGGTGCTGGCTGTCCCCAAACTTGGTCCTCCGGCTCAGGATCTCATAGGAGCAGTCCTCCCCACAGCAACCGGACATGCTTGGGGAAGAGTCATCGATTTCAAACCTGCAGGCAGGCAGGAAGAAAGGGTTGGCTATGGGCAGGTGACTGCCTTCCTCCCCAGGAGTCAGGGCTCAGGAGCAGGGCAGGGGACCAAGCCACAGGCGCTCCCACACCATCTCCTCAGTTGCCAACCCCAAGGACCTCAGAACCAAGAGTTCAATGTCAGGACGGATGGGTCCAGGATGGGGGAAAAGACACTGGGCCAGCTGCCACCACCCAGAGGGTCCCACACCGGGGCCCAGCTCCTTACTGCAGCGCTTCTCTGAAGAACTGGTAGGCACCATGATTGTGCTTAAATACCGTTAACATAACTTTCTTCATCTGTGTGCTGAGAAGGAAGCAGAGAGAACCTTCCAGAAAGAGAAACAGGTGCTAAATCCCACTTGCTCTCTTGTGTCTCTGCCTGCTGTCTCCCGTTTGCTCCTAAGAAGTATTCCTGAGGCCCGACTCTAGCCCGTCTTGGGCACCCACAGCACTGGGTGCCACCCTCTGTGACAGGGCTGATCAGGCCCCCACCTGACTGGCTTCTCCTCCAGCTCCTCTCTGCACCCCATTACTCAGGCGCGGAACAGGCACTCAGAGGTGCTTTCCTCCTTGAGCCCAGTGTACAAAATCTGGAGTCATGGCAGGGCAGGGAGAAGCTTACTGAGAGGGTTCTAGACACCTTTCTTCCAGAACAGTCCCGTGAGCCCTGTCCCCCACAGGGGATGCCTCAGAGGCAGCTCCAACTGAGCAGTGCACGGACGGCCCTCACCTGTTGGCCATGAGCTGCAGGATCTGTATGAGGAACTTCCCCAGACCTTTCCGCCGCACCTTGCTCTCCAGCTGCACTTCGTAGCTGGGGGAGGAAAGCAGAGTGAGCGTGGAGCGGCTGCGAGGCCTGCCACAGACCCAGATGGGCGTGCTGGGCTTTGCCACTGGCTGGGGTGCCTCCTCCCCGCGCGCCCACCCCCAGGCCAGGGCCCCTACCAGTACAGGACTTCATCCCCGCACTCCACGTCAAACCGGAAGTGAGAAAAGGCTACGGGAACCGAACTGTTTTCCCAAGCGATGAGGTACCAGGCCCGGTCATCCGTCATTTCCTCACGTTTCTCTCTGTCCTTCCAGCCCCACTCGCTCTGCTCATACCTGGGAGATGGGGGTGGGGTGGGGGGCAGTCAGGACAGGGCCTCTGGAGAGGAGGGCCAGGCTCCCTGCCCGAGAGGGCGTGCTTACATGGTCTGCATATTGGTCTTGGTCAGGTCGAAGGCCCAATCCACGGTGGCCGGCTCCAGGCCAGACACTCGCTTACATTCAATGGAGACATTTAACCTGAGAAGAGGAAAAGGAGGCGTCTGGAGCCGGCTACAGGCCCGGCACCACCCGCTGCCCTGACAGCCTGACAATGAGGCCCGCCTGGTCTCAGAAAAGCCGAGCCCGGACGTGACTACAGAAGGTGCCTGTGAAGGAACTAGGCCGTTCAAGCCGAGATTAACAACTGTCATCACCAGCCCACCACCCTGACCACAAGCCCCATTTCCTGCCTTCCCTGCACAGCCCTTATCAGACTCAGCACTTTGTAAACTTCTGTCCCTCTCTGCTAGCTCTTTGCTCTCTCCAACCTCTCTTCTGTAGTTTGTTACAAACACAGGAGTCCTCTCTGTTCCCTCAATTCCTGCCCTTAGGCATTTTTCCTGTTGCTTTCATTTGGCATCAAGTCTTCACTGGGCTCCCAGGGGACCCCTTCCTTCTCATCTTGCCTGCAAAAGCAGCTGGATGACCTCAGGCCCTTCAAGAAGCCTATGGCCCACATCCCTCTGAGGAGTCCTGCCCACTGCTTCCTCTGAGGACACAGTGGGTGCTCTCAGCTGATCAAACAGGGTAGATCGGGATTCACCCCATGCTCTGTTTTCCTAAACTAACAAATGATGTAGGTGCTAAGGTGTCGACCTTTTTTTTTTTTTTTTTTTTTGGCCGCACCGCGCATGCGGGATCCTAGCTCCCCGACCAGGGACCAAACCTGGGCCACGGCAGTGAAAGTGCCAAGTCTCAACCACTGGACTAACAGGGAGCTCCCTCAATCTGCTATTTAGGTCTAAATGAATTAAATAAATTACAGTTAAACTCCTTGGCCAAACTGTGAAATCATATTCTCCAGGTAGTGCCACATTCTGAAAGGACTGACTCAACTCCTCAGAGGACATCACCACTGGAATCCATGGTCACCTCTGCTGTCTGGTATGTCATATGAGCTGCACATGTGTGTGGTCTTGTGAACTCAGAACTTCCTGGCTCTGAACAGCCTTCCTTTCTTTCCAAGTACAGACCATGTAGTGGTCAGAAAAGCCCACACACAGCACTGCAACAGTCTTAGCTATAAATTTTCTCAAGGCTGATTTGCAAGTATAAATTCTCCACTAATCTGAGTTCCTTAAGTACATGAAAGTAGGATCACAGCCACACAAATCACACACAATTCCAGGCACCAAATGAGCCCAGAGTCAGCTGGCAATGCCTGCTTCAGAGCTGGTCCATATTTCTGGAAGTCAGTGGGAATGTGGGATAGGGAACACTGAGAGAGATCACAGTAAGCAATCTCTAAACTATGTCAAAGGACTTCCCAGAAGTTGAAAGACGACACAGCTTCTAGAGGAACCATAATGCATCTGATCACAGACAGAAAGAATAAATTAATATACTATGAAATTCAGACACAGCTATGAAATGCAAATGTAGCATTACCTACTCTAGTCTTTCCTTCATAATTCATGCATTTACATTTGTCTTATCTTGTTCATTAAAATATTCACACCAGCTGCAACTTACAGAGCTGGATATAGTTTCTGTCCTCCTTAAAACAACCTCGCAAGTTTGGCATCATCATTCCATTTAACAGATAAAAAATGAGGCTTGAAGAATATGTTGACTTAACCAAATATAGTTAATAAGAGGCACTGTTATGATTCAGACCCATAGCAATGATCCTGTAAAATCATAGCCCCTGTTTTACCCTCAGCCAACAGCATCTCGGGTGAGACAGATAATGCTACCTATTTTACAAACCAAAGGAACAGAAAGTGGAAGGGAGCTTTAGTCTAGATTCTGCAGTGAAGTGGATTAGTAAAAAGAACAGTAGTAATAACAACTAACACTGACCTAGCCTTTCATATGCTCCAGGCACTAACACTTTACATCTAATCCTCCTGACAACTCCACGAGGAAAGTACCCATTTCTGATTCAAAAACTGAGACACAGAGAAGTTAAGTAATTTGTCCAGGGTCACAAAGCCAGTAAGTGGCTTTTTACAATTATACTATAGACCCAGGGAAAGAACGCTGGACTGGGAATTAAAAGCCCCCCCCACCTCCCCACGGCGAGGGAGAAACTCCATAAGCTCAGACATCTCATTCAGCTTCTTGGAGCTTCGGTTTCCCTCTGCATAAAATGAGGGAGTCGGCCTAGATGATTTTTCAAGTTTGTTTCAGCTCTATGGTTCTTCGATGGAGAGAATAACAAGTCCCACATAGACATCAGTCTGAGATTAGGCAATCTTTGCTCATTTGCAGATTCCTTTGTCTCCCTAACTGGGGGATTTTATATCAACAGGGTACTAGCCATCTTTTCCGCTTTTCCATTAACAAAGAATGAAACAATTTGGGTCTGAGGAAGCCTACTCTGGAAAGGTGAATTCCTGAAGGGACTCAAGGAGACAAGTTAGGAACGCTGAACACTCACCCATTCCGATCATATTTCTTGAACACTGGGAAAGCCTCTAATGGGTCTCCAAGCTGTGGAGGGAAAGAAAAGAGGAGTAGCACAAACACTGGCCTAGCAGAGTCACAGGCTCCACCCTCAAGTACCACGCTGTGTGGACCCACGTGGAGGCTCCGCTCCCAGGGCCGGGAGCCGCCCTTATATACAGACCTTCCATCTGCCTTCGCTCTGAACTCACACGTAGGAGGGAGGCTCTGGGAAGAAGGCCCAACAGGGTTTTAGCTTCATTTGATGGAGTAAGAAGAGACTTTACTGCCTAATTCTAATACTGGCCTCTGGGCATAAAACCTACTCAGCACCCACCTGACCCAAGAGAGAAGACAGGTCCCTTGCTCCATTCACATAACTTTTTTTTAAAATGATATCTTTTCTTCTGATTTTAGTTTTGGCTACATGCTATAAGCTTTTTTAAAATTTATTTTTGTCTGCGTTGGGTCTTTGTTGCTGCACACAGGCTTTCTCTAGCTGTGGCGAGCAGGGGCTACTCTTCGTTGCGGTGTGTGGCCTTCTCATTGCAGTGGCTTCTCTTGTTGCGGAGCACAGGCTCTAGGGTGAGCGGGCTTCAGTAGTTGCGGCTCACGGGCTCTAGAGCGTAGGCTCAGTAGTTGTGGCGCACGGGCTTAGTTGCTCCACGGTATGTGGGATCATCCCGGAACAGGGCTCAAACCCATGCCCCCTGCACTGGCAGACGGATTCTTAACCACTGTGCCACTAGGGAAGCCCCATTCACATACTTTTGAGAGGCCCCCAACTAACCTCCCCTGGTCAAAACCCAAAATGAAAATATCATGTCCCTGCGCCACATCCTTGTAAGTGTGAATGTTTACTGAGTGGACTAAAAGAATAACAAAAACTGGGACATGAACCGGGGCAGCAAGGGTGACCAGAATCTCTCTGGTTCCACTGGAAAGCTGAGCCACTCCCAGTCAGGCCCACCGGATGCTCAGAATCTCAGCTACTCCTCCCCCGACTGTGGCCCCTCGAAACCAGGCTGCTGCATCCCTGGCACAACCTGTGGTACCTCACGGGCAGGCAATAAATGTTTGAAGGAAAGAATGAGAAAACTATATCACATTTTACCAGGGAGGTTTCCTCCCCAAAATGCAAAACCCTAGGAAAAATTTCTGCAGACCCTCTTCTAGTGTTAAGGAAGGAGACCCACAGAAAGAAGATGCCACTTCCACTTCAATCCACACTTCCCTGCACGCCTGGGCCAATCGCTGGCCCTCCTCGCAGCTCTCTGCCAGCCAGGCTAGTTTTCCCCGGCAGCAAGGAGGCAGCGGAGGTAGCGGAGGTATGGATGCGTAGTAACACAACTCTGCCACAGGGTGGCGCCAAAAGAAATCAAATTAAAAACCAAGTTGCAGCTCCAGGAGCAAGGGACTAGGAAAGGAGGGGAGAGTCACCCTGTTGGCGGCGTCCACTTTGGCACAGACAGCATCCATGGCTGCTCGCTCCTCCAACCGCTTCTGTTTCTTCTCTTTTGCTTTGCTCGACTTCCTCTGCAACACGGAAAAGCAAAGTTGGCTGGAAGGCTGTGACCAACCAAAGACTTGACTTTGACTTTCCCTTTGGAGACCCTAAGGGTCAGTCCCCAATCCACAGCAGAAACTCCGGATCCTGCCTGGCAGGGTAGGAAAGACCCAAGCGTGTCCCAGTCATGAGACCCTGGGAGCGTCACTAGACTTCTCAGCTTCCCTATCAGGAAGAGTACTGACCCTTTGGGTCACCGTGAGGACCCAGTGAGAGCACGTGACAACACCTGAAGCAGAGCCTGGCCCCCCAGCAGCTGCCTAATAAATATTCACTCATTCATTCCCTCCTAAGGTAGGAACAAGTAATTTTAGACACATGCAGGGCAGGTTTCAGGGAGATGATGGCATCTGAGGTAGCGGCTGACAGCTGTTTCTAAGTATAAATTCATTCAGTAAGCCTTTTCAGTGTCTTCTGGCTTCAGAAAACAAAGATCTGGTCTGGGGGCAGCCTCTTTGGGAGCTGAGTCTCCTTGCTAAGCTAGGGCTGGGCACTCTGGATTAAGGCGACGGAGCTGTGCCCAGAAACAGCTGCTCAGCCAAGGCCAATGAGTGGCAGACACACCGAGCACCGAGTAGCGAGAGGGCAGAGTGAAGGGGCCCAAGGGGTTCACCTGGGGACAGAGGCCATACGGACACGTGATCAGCAAAGCCAAGTTGCAGGGCACATAGGCAGCAGAGGAGGGGCAGAGGGAGGCTGTCTGTACACAGAGAAGCAAACTGCAAACCGCCCATAACTCCAAATGGAGCACACCCTGTTTGGAGGCTCACGTGAGGTTTTCTCAAATCTAAATGGACCCTCTTACCCTCTTGTAAAAACTGGTAACACAAGGAAAAGAGCCCAAGCTCTGGAGTCCAACAGACCCTGTCCAAAGCCTGCTTCTGCCCTCTACTCCCTTCGGGTCTTAGGACAAGACACAACCATTCCTTGAGCCTCCTTCCCTCATCTGATGAGCAGGGCCCTTAATACCTCCTTTGAAGTATTAAGCCCATGAGGGTTACTATGGCCTGTGCTCAATAAATGACACTTTTCATTCTCACTCCCAAGGAGGAGCAGAGCAGCACAGCATCCAGAGGGGCCTGCCCACCCAGCCCAAGTCCTGAAGGTACCTCAAAAGCACTGGGAAGGTGGCTCTGCTTTTTACCAACCGCACTGCCTCTTCTGCCCGCACCCCTCACTTCCCGGACCTCACCGGAGAGAGGTTTTGCCACCTCCGATCCCACAGTAGCCCTGACACTGATTGGCCCAGGAAACGGTGAGTTGAATACCCAGCTGCTGGATAAATTCTACCCTCGGTTCCTCAAGGAATGACACTGCTTAACTCCTATTTCAAGCAACCAGAAGGCAAGAGCTCAGATACTAGGGACTCACAGGGATGGCTCTTCTAGGCAGAGACTCACCCAGCACCAGCTGTTTACTATCTGCTGGCTGAGCACTGTGCAGAAAGCCGAGAGCTAGCGCCCATTTCTTACCTCCCTAGAGGAACAAACAGAAGAGAATAGACTGTCTTCATCACACTAGGATCTCAGGAAAGAACTAGCCCCTCTCTACCCCAAAGAGGTTTTAGATCATCCACCTTTTTTCCTCTAGGAATCTGCGTTTCAAGACCACACTGAGAGATACACTCATTTTGCAAAACACTTTCACCAACATTATCTGGTTCAATTCTCAGGGCAGAAACCATCACCTCCTTTTACACGAGAAACTCCTCAGTTTCTTGTGTAAAGGCTCAAAGGGGTGGCGCGCATTGTTCGAAGTTCCCCAGAGAGTAAGTGGAAGAGGGGAGACTCAACCCCAGGGCTGGGCTGCAGATTCGGTGTTTGTCCCACCAGGCACTCTGCCTCCCTCCGGGAGCGCCTACACCAGCGTCCAAGGCCTCCTCAGCTCCGCCAAGGTAAGGTCAAGACAAGACCTCAGGAGCCTCAAGGCAGCCACTTGGTGATTCACTTCTCATGACCCTTCTGGCTCGGTAAGAGCTGACGTGACATGCCCGCACAGCGCCACCCCAGACTCTACGTCCACAACGAGGCAGGGGTAAGGGACAGGGAAACTTGAGACAGAAGGTCGCCAGGGCTGTGCAATGGGGCACCGAACAGGCCAGGCCCCTGTTCCTCCTGCCACCCCCGTGTGTGAAAGGAACTCCACCTCCAGGAAAATGGGAACACGACTGCTGGCCTCACAGAACAGCCAAGGACAGGTCAGAAGCCAGCACACAGTCCCAGTCGGTGCCAGCTGCCTGCCTCCACCCTGCACGTTAGCTCTATGGCACAGAGCTGAGGGATCAGAGGTGCTGGAAGGAAAGCTTCACTCCCAGGACCCCGAAAGCACTGAAGTGTAGGTTCCCTCCATAGCATCTCATTTCTAAGCACCAGAAGTAAGTAATTCCTAAGCACAAGCCGCAGGAGGGCCAAGCCCGGGCCTCCAGGAGATTTATGGGCTCAATCATGCAGGGGAACAGGTGAGCCAGGCAACTCTCAGTGACGCCTGGGGCCGCCATGGCCAGAGACTGCGGATAATGAAAGAGCCCCTTAAGTGCCTCGCTGCCTGCACACAGGGTATGAGGCAGGCTGCAGCAGGCGGGCCAGACGGGCAGGGGCCCTCCCTCAAACCCAGCACATGCTAGGAGAAGTAGTCTCCTACTGTTCCAATTAGCTTTGTCCTGCCTTGCGGAGGTAAGACTGTCCTGCAGGGACACAGGAAAATTCTCCTAATTAAAATGGGAAATAAGCACAGTGAACAGTAAAGCTCATTGTGGTTAAGTGTCTTTCCCAAGGGAGCTTTATATAATAAAGAGTGTGGGATTTTGAGTCAAGAGACCCACATTTGATTCTCAGCTCTTCCAATTAATGGCTGTGTGACTTTGAGCAAGTTATTTACTCTCTCTCCAACAAGTTACTCAGTTTCTCTGAACCTCAATTTCCACATCCATAAAATGGGGCTAACAATGCCTATACCTCCCAGGACTGTTTTAAGGACAAAATGATACAACGTACTAGATATAAAAATTCCTTACTGTAAGGACTTCCGTTTACAAGCACCTACTAACGATAACTCTGCTAGTACTTTAATAAAGATGATTTATTTTAATCTTTGCAATAACTCAGCAAGGAATGCCTGCTTACTTCTTTGATGAAGAAACAGGCCCAGAGAGATTAGATAACTTTCAGGGTCACAGAGCCCGTGAACAGGATTCTCAAAGAGGTCTTCTGGCCTCCCTCTCCCTCCACTCCCACCAGACTGTACACTCCATGAGGTAGAGGAGAGGTCACATCTGCTTTATTTGCCGATGTATACCCAGTGCTCAGCAAACAGCAGGTATTCAGTTCGTACCTGTTGAATGAATCCTCCAAGATTCAAATCCAGGTCTGAACCCCAAAGTCCATGCTCCTTACACTACATCAGTTAAATGTGTATGACACTTGTTGTTACAAAGTGTGACATAAATGTTGTTTTCACATGCAGCTGTCAAACTCCTCCCCTTGCTATTGCTATCAAGGTAGTATCTCTCTCTTTTTTTTTTTTTGGTCGCACCTCATGGCTTGTGGAATCTTAGTTCCCCTACCAGGGATGGAACCCGCACCATCGGCAGTGAGAGCATGGAGTCCTAACCACTGGACCACCAGGGAATTCCCTCAAAGGAGTATCTCTTTAACTGCTAGTCATAATAGTAGTTCCATGACTGCTAGGGGTCACCCATAGAAATTAAAAAATAAAAAACGCCCAGATGGGGATAGGAGGCACCTTTCAGAGAAAGGATTTGGCAACCCTTAGGTTTTCAGTTATCAATGTCTCCATCCCACAAAGAATCCAGAATCCAGGGAAAAAACCCTCGGTTTTTGGCAAAGGGAGACAGAGCTCTAAATTCTAATTCCTAAAACACGTGTGGCAGCAAAAGGGTGACAGAACTCTGACCAGCGCACCACCTGATGCCACTCTCAGCCTGTGGTCAGGCTGTCAAACAGAGCAGGGCCCTCTCCTGGGGGGTAACCATGAGGAACCATGACGCTCCTGACACTGAGGTGGGGAGTCCACAGCCCCCACCCATAAGGAATGAGTATGATAAGAGGGTTCCAGCTCTGCTTCAGGGAGGAAAATTCAATTTCTCTTTTGCAGAGACTAGGTAGGGGCTGTTCTGAGAAACACATCTGTGAAGTATGAGTAATAAGATCAGGGCCCTCAAGGAAGCAGCAAGGATTGCAGGACCTCTGAGGCCTGCTATTTCAACTCAACTAATGAGGAAGTGTTGAACAAGAATGGCATGTTATGCTTCTTGTTTTCTGCTCAGCCTGGAGTGGCTGATGCTGGGTAGACGTTTCCCAAGTAATACCAGGGACTCAATATTTTATTTAGTTTCAACAAGACCTGGGGTCTGGGACCTTTCACTAAAATCTAGGTTAAATGTGCCTAAGGTTTCCAGACTTGATTTTCTATACATGAAGTACGCAGTATCCAAAAGTCCTTGTTGAAACGTGATGAATGTGTTTTGACATGGATTACATAAAGTGCTTTGACATGGATAAGACAACTACTTTTGTCTAACAAGTTGATTTATTCAGTCAATAACTATTTGAGTGGAGAGGGAAAAAATCTAGATTAATAATAGTAGGGACAAACCCAATGAGTTAAAAATAGCACAAATCTATTTTAGATGACTACAGGCTGAGAATACAGGCAAAAATAACAGCCACTATTTAAGAGGCACCTATGTAACTATGTACATCCACTATCTGATTTTATCCTCACATCTGTCCTAAAGGGGAGGTATCATCATTCTCATTACATCGATGAGGAAATTCAAATCCACAAAGGCCAGGTCACTGGCACAATATCACGCCTCCAGCCAGGGAAGGTGGGGCTGGAACTGAGGTCTCTCTGGCTCAAAAGTCAGGACTCCCTAAAGGTGGTGCAAATTTCATGTAAAAACTAATAAGATACATGGTACCAGGGAGGGCCAGTTACATTTTTAGGAGAGTGACTGGTGCTACTCTAATTGGGACTTAGGAAGGTGATCTCACAGAAACATGCGAATAACTTCTGCTCAACCCTCTATCAACACATGCCAGGAAGGGCATAAGATGCACCTCCAGGCTGCCTTGTGCAAAACAGGTGCTCACTATCCATCCCCGGCTGGGGCCGTCACCAGAACTCCATCGTTCCCCTGCTCACCTTCTGCACAGCTTCCCCACCCAAAGCCACCTGAAGTAGGAAGACTACTAACAACCCAGGTAATAAGACTCACTTCGGTGCATCTGGGAGGCCTTGAAGGCAGGCCTCTGTCGAAAAGGAAGAGATTCGGAGCAGGAGGAACCTGGTGGAAAGAGTCTCGAAAGAGACTGGGGAAACCAGCTTCGCTGAGAAGCCGAGTAGCGGGAAGCGGGCGGCCGGGGGATTCGAGAGCCCTGAGTCGGGGTTTGGCGCCCAGTCACTGCCCGTGTGACCTTGGCTGGGTGCCTTCTTTTCTCTGGGCCTCGGTTCCCTCCAACCCAGTGTAGGCCTAGGATATGGGAAGCCGCGAAGCCGGTGACAGCGGGGTGATGGGTGACCCCTGGGGGCGGGGGGGATACCCAGGGAGCGCGCAGGGGTAGAGGGGAGGCCAAGAAGATAACACGTCCTGGAGGAAGGCAAGGGCGGGCACGACGCGAGAGGCGGGGGGCACCGGAGGGGGTGGGGCCCGGAGACGGGGCTCCCCAGGAGATTACCGGGCTGGGCCGGGCCTCGGGACACTTAGACTGGGGGAGTCGAGTCATGTGGGGGCTGGGGGTCACGTGAGGCCGGAGGGGTTCGGGGTCACGTGAGAGGGGGTTCAAGGAACAATGGGGGCGCAGGGGACGGGGTAAGCGGGGAGCCCTCCCGGCCCTCGCGTCTCCTCTCCCTCCCTCACTCACCCCCATGGCGGCAACGGCGGCGGTGGCCCTCAGCTCCTCCTTCCCACACTTGCCAGTAGGGAGGCGGCAACGGCGGCAACGGCTGCGGCAGCGACACCAGAGCGGCGGCGGTCCCCGCACGGCGCATGCGCCTCGCGGCCTCCCCCCACCCGCCCTCGCGCCCTGGCGGGCACCGCGCCGGCGCAGAACCCGGGGAGGGGGACGGGTGTGGGGGGAGGGAAGGCGCGCAGGTGGAGAGCCGGGGAGGCGGGCGGAGGGTCTCGCACCCGAAAGAGGCGGGAGGCGAGGAGGAGCGTCGCTCTGGGAATGACGTAGCCGGGGCCGCCCCCTCCTCGGTTGGCTGTGTCTGTAGCTATGGCAACGGCCGCGCCGCCTCGAGAGAAGCGCGCCGTTGGGCAGCTCGGAGGGTGGCAGCGCCGCCTCTGCGCTCTGTTCCGCTTCTCCCCCGCCCGCCTGGGTCAGCCTGCGCAGCAGCCACCTTCCCAGACGACCAAACGCGTCACGACCTCTGAAATACCAGTCACTCCTACAACCCTCTGGCACAGGGGCAGTCTTTGGAAAATTCCCACCTTCTAGATCGTGAACTCTTGAAATCCCTTTTCTAACCAGAGTCATTCATCCTTCTTCTAACCATTCATTCACCCTCCATTCATTCGCTCTCTCAAACACTGACTAGCACTTACACCTACGCTGTGCAGAGCCCAGGGGGCACAGAAAGGAGCAACATGTCATCCCAGTCCAAAACTTACTGTTTAGAGGTGAGACAGGCATGTAACAACTGTTTACTGGAGAGTGGAAGGTTCTGTGAAAATGAGACATTAGGTGTCCTGAACAATATTAACTTCAGTCTATCCCAGCAGACCAGTGTGACCCCCACTTGACCCGCATCAGAATCGCCTGGGGAGCGTGTGCACTGTGCACACCCCGGGACCTACCCTAGAATCTCCAGGGTGGAGCCAGAGTCTTCTCTTCTAGGACTTCCCAGATAGGGTCACACTCATGAAAATCAGAAAACCGCTGCCCAAGACAAGCGTCACAGGCTTTGTCAGGTTTTGCTCATTATCCCATCATCAGTGCTCAGCACAGGGGTGGCCCCCAAACAGCCACTCAAGCAACATTGGCACTAACCATATGCTAGGCTCTGTTGCAGGCAGCAAAGAAAATACCAAACAGAAAAGGCACTGCCGTCATAGAATTTGTATTCTAGAAGAAAGAGGCAGATAATAAACTAAATGAATGAACCGGTAAAATACGTAACACGTTAGATGATATAGGTTCTATGAAATAAAGCAGGGAAGGCAGATGGGGAAAGTCAGGTTTATAGTTTTAAACTAAGATGTTCAGGGAAGGCAAACAAAAGGTGACATTTGAGTCAAGATCTGAAGGAGGTGAGGCTATCTGGGGGAAGGGCATTGCAGGCTGGGGGTACAGCTAGTGCAATACTCCCCAGCAGGTGCATGATTGGAATGTTTGAAGAACTACACGTAGCACAATGTGGCTGGAGCAGAGTGGGCCGGTGGGAGAAGAGTGGGAGGTGAAATCAGACAAGTAAGGAGAGAATCATTTAGGGCTTGTGTGTTTTAAAAGACTTTGGCTAGGGCACTTCCCCGGTGGCGCAATGGTTAAGAATCTGCCTGCCAATGCAGGGGACACGGGTTCAAGCCCTAGTCGGGGAAGATCCCACATGCCGCAGAGCAACTAAGCCCGCATGCCACAAATAATGAAGCCCACATGCCACAGCTACTGAAACCCGCATGTCTAGAGCCCGTGTTCCGCAACAAGAGAAGCCACCGCAATGAGAAGCCTGCGCACTGCAATGAAGACCCAACATAGCCAAAATAAATGAATAAATAAATTTATTTTTTTTTAAAAAAAGACTTTGGCCAGGACTCGGGCAAGCTGGGATGCCATTAGAGAGTTTGGAAGGAGTATTAGGACTGGCTTATGTGCTCATAGGACCCCCTGGCTGCTGGGTTGAGAAAAGAATGTAGGGGCAAGGTCAAAGGAGAGGCAGTGCAGAGGCCACTGCTATAATCCAGGCGAGAGTGATGGTGCTTGCACCAGCTGGATTGGATGGCAGTGGAGGTGGGAGAAAGGTTCAGGATGTGGATGCCTGTTGAAGGTAGAGCCAACGGGACGTGCCTATGGACTGGATGTGGGGTGTGAGGGAAAGAGAAGAGTCAAGATAACTTCAAGGTATCTTGTGCTACTGGAAAAATGGAATGACTTCAAGTGAGATGTGAACAACTTTGGAAGGAGCAAGGTGGGTGGGGGAGGGGAAGATCAGGACTTCCGTGTTGGCCAAGTCAGGTATGAGACTTTTGTTTGTTTGTTTGTTTTTGGCCACACCGCACAGCATGAGGGATCTCAGTTCCCCGACCAGGGATCAAACCCGTGCCCCCTGCAGTGGAAGTGCGAAGTCTTAACCCCTGGACCACCAGGCAAGTCCCTTGAGATGTCTCTTTAGATATTCACATGGAGATGTGGAGTAATCAGGGTCTGGAACTCTGTGGAGAGGTTCAGGCTGGAGTTACACATTTCAGCGCCATCAGGTCTGGATGGTATTTAAAGCCGGATGAGACTGGGTGAGACCGTGGAGGGAATGTAGGTAGACTACAATGAATGACTCTTTGGCCTACATCCCATTCCTGGGTCAGAAAATCTGGTTGCTAGCACGCCGGGGGCCAAAAGAGGGAGCTGAGGGTGGGAGGAGGGTGGCCAAGGTAGAAAGAGGGGGCTTCTGAGCTTGCCCTTGAAGGAGGAGGAGGAGCAGGAGGCAAGGCGATCCCAGGGGAGGAAACGGTATTTGCCAGCCAAGGAAGCATGAAGGGGTGGGACTAGGGGATTCACAGAGGGAGGAGGGGCGAAGTGCAATTCCCCACACTATTTTGGCTTCTCTGTCTCTGCACCCACATTGAACTTCATGGTCAGCTGTTTCAGGGAACAGATGCCCGCCACTGTGATGCCCTGTGCCCTGTCTCTCTGCCACTCCTCACTCTTGGGTCCATCCTCCCCAGGCAGCGGGAGTTTGCTGGACACCAGACAAGGCCCCGGCAGGTGAGCCCAGTAGCCCCTTGGGGAGGTGACATCACCTAAGCCCCTGAGAGGCCTGAGAAGGCCCAATGCCCTATTCCACAGCAGTGTCCTTCTCCCTGGGGGCTGCCCCCAGTTCTGGGCTCTCTCCTGCTCAGGGCTTCCTTGGTCTCATGGGGTGGAGGAGGACAGAGCCTGCTTTGGAGTCAGACCTGCCTGGGTTTAAACGGCCTTTGTGCTACTTCTGTCCTTTGTGACTTTAGTCAAGGTGAGTTTCCTTATTTATGAAGTGAGACCACCAATAGCAGTCATCTTCATCATCAGCATCATCTTCCAGGCGAAATGGTGAGAATTCAGGAGATTAAATGAGAGGAGGGAATTCCCCGGTGGTCCAATGGTTAAGACTCCACGCTCCCGGGCTTCCCTGGTGGCGCAGTGGTTGAGAGTCCGCCTGCCGATGCAGGGGACACGGGTTCGTGCCCCGGTCCGGGAGGATCCCACGTGCCACGGAGCGGCTGGGCCCGTGGGCCGTGGCCGCTGAGCCTGTGCTCCTCAACGGGAGAGGCCACAACAGTGAGAGGCCCACGTACCACAAAAAAAAAAAAAAAAAAAAAAAAAAGACTCTACGTTCCCAATGCAGGGAGCCCAGGTTCGATCCCTGGTCAGGAAACTAGATCCCACATGCATGCCTCAACTAAGAGCCTGCATGCTGCCACTAAAGGTTCCACATGCTGCAACGAAGATCCCATGTGCCACAACTAAGACCTGGCACAGCCAAATACATAAATATTTAAGAATAAATAAATAAATGAGATGATGTTGGAAGGCACCTGGCATGGCCTGGGGCAGGAAAGGCACCCCCTCCCTGGGACAAAAGTACATCTCCCCACCCCTACACACACCCCACCCCACCCCCTTCACCACCCTCCCTCCCTTCTCCGGCCAAACCTCTGCCCCTAGTGACCAGACTGTTGTGTAGGCTGGACTCACTAGCTATGCCCTCCAGCTCCTGTGCATGCAGGGAACCCAGGCGACCTTCTCCACCCTCCTCTGACCTCTCAGGATGGGGACACTGTCTCCCCTCTCTCCCAGGCCCTGCACCCCTCCCACCTCCTTCCTGGACTCCCCTTCCTTCCAAGACAGATGCTCCCCCAAACACCTTGCTTTGCCTCACTCCACAGCTCTCAACTGCTCCCGACTATGTATTTATTCACTCACATGCTCAGCGGAGGCCTGGGGGCTGCCTTACACTGCAGTCTTCCGTGCTGGGGAACAGCCTTGGGAGATAGCCCTGCCCAGCAGGTGGCCTGTCAGGGCTCTCACAGCACAGTGGGGGATCAGCTGGCGAGGAGAGTCCTTCTATTTCCCAAAAAGAAGAAAAGACAAAAAGACCAGAAAAGAATCTGAATGCACTCCACCCTCCCCTCCCTGCCACCTGCAGAGCTGCTGAGCCTCCTCCCCTTAGGGTCCTTCCCTTCAGTCACCCCACCCTCCCCCAGCCTTCCTCAACCCCGCTCTCCTGCTCTCCACCTCGCTCCACCCAAAACCCTTTGGAGAAAGCGGCCTTCCCTGTCTCTACCTCCTCCTCGCTTCTTACGCTGCCGCCCGCTCTCAAGCCGCTGCAGCCTCGCTTCTGTTTCCACCACCCCACGGAAGCCTCTCCCAAGGCCTCCAGCAGCCTTGCTACCTGCAAGGGACACGTCTCAGTCCTGATGCTTCTGGGCCTCCCTGCCACATCCGGCCTGTTCTTCTCTCCCCCTTCCTTGAAACACTCTTTTTCTTTGGCATTTGTGACCCCAAACGTCGCCCTTTTCCTAAAATGCACATCTGGCGGGCCAGTTAAAGCCCTCGGAGGCTGCAGGCTCTGTTCAGGGTTAGGGACTGCATGCTTGGTGTTGCCTGCTTGGCAAGGGCCCCATCTCCCCGCCTTTGGAAATTCTTTTTCCTCCTCACCCCTGGGGTCCCAGCTGAGATGCAGGAAGCCTCCTCTCACTCCCCTCCATCCTGCTGGCCCGGGCGCACTCCCTTGGTCTCCTGGTGCCTAGTTCTCCCACTGTTGCACCCTGCCATCTCCCCCACAAGACTGTAGGCTTCCTTCAGTTGAAGGCCGTGCTTCTCTCCCCCGCGTTGCTAGATACAATACACAATACAGGGGCAAACTGCAACTCACTCTGCATCTGAAATTCAGATTTCACTGGGGGTTCGTGTTTTTGTGTGCTAAATCTGGCAATCTGAACTTCTGAACTCCCGGGACCCAGCTCAGTGCCTGATATAGAGCAGGTGCTCAGGAAATGTTCATTGAAGGAATAACAGTGCAGCCGTGGTACCAGGCGCCGGTGCTGTGGGGCACAAAGGAGAGGTAGCAGGCTCCCTAGAGGGGGTGACACCCGAGCCAAAGCAGATGGAGATATTAGGTCATGGCATCAACCAGCCCCTCCATGGGGATGCCTCCTGTAGTGGGTTTAATAGTGTCCCCAAGTCCAACCCCTGGTACCTGTGAATGTGACCTTATTTGGAAATAGGATCTTTTCAGATCTCAGGATGAAATCAGCCTGGATTCAGGGTTGGCTTCTAAATCCAAGGACCAGTGTTCTTATAACAGAAAACAGAGGAAGACTTGAGACGCACATCCAGGGGGAAGATGGCCATAATGAAGACAGAAGCAGAGATTGGAGGGAAGCAGCTGCAAGCCAAGGAATGTCAAGGGTTTCTGGGAGTCATCAGAAGCTAGAAGAGAGGCACGGAATGGAAGCTGTCTCAGAGCCTCTAAAAGGAACCAACCCAGCCAATACCTTGATTTGGACTTTTGGCCAAAATTAATTGCTGTTGCTTTAAGCCATTCAGTTTGTGGTAATTTGTTATGGCAGCGCTGGGACACTAATACACTCCCAAGGCTCCATCTTTCCCAAGTTCAATGCGTTAAGACTCTTCCTTCATGATCCTTTGCCCCGTAATCCCTCCTGGTACCAGATCTCTTATCTGGCCTGCGGTAGCCAGCCACCCAAATGGCCCCAGTGGCTTTCTGGGATTCACGCCCTTACATAGTCCCCTCCAACACTGAGTAGGGCTGCCGTATGTGACAATAAAATACTTCTGAAGTGACAGGGTGTGATTCCCAAGGTCAGGTTATCAAAACTTAAGACCAAGCTTCTGCCTTGGTCACTTGCATTGCTCCCTCTGGGGAAAGCCAGCCGCCATGCTGTCAGGATGCACAAGCAGCACCATGGCGGTGAGGAACTGAGGCTTCGCTTCTCACCAACAGCCAGTCTCCACTTGCTGGCCAAGTGAGCGAACCACCTTAGAAGATGATTGTCCCACACTAGTCAAACCTGCAGAGGACTGAAGCCCAGCCAACATCTTGGTAGCAACCCCACGGGAGACCCTGAGTCACAGCCACCCAGTGAAGTCATTCCTGAGACTCTGACTCCCAGAAGCTTTGGGTCCTTTGTTACACGGCACTATTGTGGCGTAACTAATACAAGGCAGTTAAACGCCATACTTGTTACTCTCAAGGTCAAGGTCCACAGGCCCCACCCTTGGCATTAGAAGTCAACAGAAGGCAACAGCAGGTGGCTGGATTTAACAGTGACAGCTGGCCTCATCAGCCTCAGGGCTGGGTAGGAGGCGAGGTAGTCATCTAGTCTATCCGTCCTTGACAGCCAAGGACGCCAAGGCCGGAGAGGGGCCCAAAGGTGGGAAGGGGGTGAGATGTCCTCACTTGGAGGCCCACGGCCTCTTCAGGTCTTGGTCCAGTTAAGCTGTGCCCAATCTGAACACATACACCCCTGAGCCCGGAGGCTGTTGCCCCATGTAGTAGTTTTGCAGGGCTGCTGTAAGCCGGGGGGCTTAGATAACAGAAGTTTACTGTCTCACAGTTCTGGAGGCCAGAAGTCCAAAATCAAGGTGTTGGCAAGGTTGGTTCCTTCTGAGGGCTGTGTGAGAAGGAGCTGTCCCAGGCGTCTCTCCCTGCCTTGTAAATGGCCGTCCTCATGATCACGTGCTGTTCCTCGTATATGGCGATCTGTTCCAAATTTCCCATCGTTATAAGGACACCAGTCAGACTGGACAAGGGCCCACCTATTGACCTCACTTTGATGATCTCTGTAAAGATCCTATTCCAAATAAAGTCACATCCCGAGGTACTGGGGGTTGGGCCTTCAACATATGAATTTGGGGGAGGACACAACCTATAACACTCTGGGGTCCCTTCTTTTTTTTTTTTTTTTTTTTTTTTTTTTTGTGGTACGCGGGCCTCTCACTGTTGTGGCCTCTCCCATTGCGGAGCGCAGGCTCCGGACGCACAGGCTCAGCGGCCATGGCTCACGGGCCCAGCCACTCTGCGGCATGTGGGATCTTCCCGGACCGGGGCACGAACCCGTGTCCCCTGCATCGGCAGGCGGATTCTCAACCACTGCGCCACCAGGGAAGCCCTGGGGTCCCTTCTTTAGGGTCACAGTCTTTCCATAATTTGTTGTTTCCTGGACTCTCTCCTTCTCTCTGCCTCTTTGACACTCATTCTGTGCCCATGACAGACATTACTAACCCCTCCTGGCATCCCTTCTGCTGAAGCAAGGTGCAGACTCAGAGTCCTCATCAGCAGTCTCCAGGCAACCTGTCCACCAATATCAGCTGGTTAAGACTTTGTGGAGGGGCTTCCCTGGTGGCCCAGTGGTTAAGAATCTGCCTGCCAATGCAGGGGACACAGGTTCGAGCCCTGGTCTGGGAAGATCCCACGTGCCGCGAAGCAAAGTCCCTGAGTCCCTGCGCCACAACTACTGAGCCTGTGCTCTAGAGCCCGCGAGCCACAACTACTGAGCCCGCATGCTGCAACTATTGAAGCCCACGCGCCTAGAGCCTGTGCTCCGCAACAAAAGAAGCCACCGCAATGAGAAACCCGTGCACTGCAACAAGGAGTAGCCCCCGCTCGCCGCAAGTAAAGTCCATGCATAGCAGCGAAGATCCAACGGAGCCAAAAATAAATAAAATAAATAAATTTATTAAAAAAAATAAAAAGGCTTAGAGAAATTCTTTAAAAAAAAAAGACTTTGTGGAGGAGAGGGAGGAATCAGAGGAGATGATGGACAATAAACGCTTGTTGAATGAATGATTGCATACATCTAACCTGCAAAATCCATCAACTTGTCTGTCTGTTCCAGGTTATCTGTCTCTGCACTGGACCACTGGGTCCAGTGAGCCTGCTTTCCACCAGGAACTGCAGCCCGCTTTGCTGGTTTTCATCCTCGGAAATGTGGGCACCTGGAGGCCGTGACTTCAGGGCCATAACCCAAGTCTGCCAGGGAAGAGAACCCCCCTACCTGCTTCTTCTGTTTGTAGTTCAGCCAACAAATATCTCTGAATACTCGTGCACAGAGGGTGCCAGGGGGATGGGGAGGGCAGCAGAGGTCAGGGTTGCCTGTCTACCCAACAGTCATGTTTCCTTCTTCCTTGCTAACAGAGCCCCAACTGCTCAGGTGATGGGTGGAGATCCCTGGATGTCACGGCAGGGGATTGGTTTAAGGGGCACAGGCCTGCTCAGGAATTCCTGAAAAAGGTTTTTCTCTTTGATGAAAGAGACATGCCAAGGAGAAAGCCCCTGTTCTATGTCCCTTCCCTCACACTCTGGAAATTGTCCTCCGAGGGTGGGATGCTCGGAGCAGCTGCAGCCATCTGGGGACCATGAGGGGGAATCTTCTGATGCATGGAAGAAGCAGAGCTGAGAGATGAGAAGCACCTGAGGCCTTGGTGACCGCTGAGCACTGTCAGTGGTGACACTGACCTCCACACTTCTTAGGAGAAACAATAAAATGTCCACTTTGCTCAAAGCACCATCTAATGATGGTGCCTTTTGGAACAGCCAAATGCATCTTAACTGGAAGGATATGGACACAGGAATATAAAAAACAGGACTCTGGCATCAGCTGGCTTGAAACCAGTCCCAGTTCTGTCACTTTCAAGCTTTATGATCTTAGGCAGATCATTTTCTGAAGCCTCAGCTCCTCATCTGTAAAATGAAGATCATTAGAATACCTACCTCACAGGGCTACTATGGAGGAAAATGAGATAATTTAGGCAAGCATTTTGCACACTGTGGTTGGAACCTATGAGCATTCCATTTGTTTGTTACTCATCCACTAATTTATTCAACAAGTTATTGAGTATTTACTATGTACTTGTGCTAATCTAGGGTCTGGGGAATATAGCTGTGAAAAAAGAAGTAATAGCCACTCACAGAAGTTGGTATTCTCTATTATTATTGTAAATCTTTGCCTACAAGGAGATCCTAATACGTTGGTAAAAATCGGGGGAGATTTGACAGAAGTGATTTCCTGGGGCCTGGCAGTGTAGGTACCTGTGGAGTGAGAGGGGCTGGGGGTACACAGGTGAGTAAGACAGGTGCCCTGCCCTCTCAGGACTCACAGCCTCAAGGAGGAGACAGAGAGGTAAACAGGTATGTGGTTACATTAGAGTGTGATCAGTGCTGAGATGGGGAGGAGCAGATGTCCTAGACAGGGTGAAACTGAGTTTCATTTTGTGAGTCAAATGGGAATCAGTCAACAAGGAAAGGAAGGGCATCCCAGGTATCAGGAATCGCATCTACAGACGCCAAGCGAACTGCAGGTTGTTGGGCGTGGCTAAAGCATAAGCTGAAGTTGCGTAATGTTGAGAGATGTCTTATTTCAGAGACTGTGGTTGCAAGTGACAGAAAACTGAAATCAACCAGGCTCCAACAACCAAAGGAAGGTACTGGCGCACGTGACTAAAAAGTTCAGAGGTTCAGAGGCTTCAGGTAAAGTTGATGTCATTGGGAAACCAGTTTTTTCCCATCTCTTTGTGGTGCCCTCCAGGCTCAGCTTCCTGGCCTTCATCCCATATTTGTAACACGCTGATTGGGCCAGCTTAGGTCTCTCGTCCACTTCTGAACCAATCATGATCTCCAGGGCCTTGGGAAAGGCTGACATTGGGGTGGGATCGACTCCACAGCACCACATGGATCCCCGAGGGAGAAAGGCAAAGGGGGAAGGGATATCAGGAGGCCAGATTTTGAAGGAGATTATCAAAGGATAATGAAAAGCAGCGGATTGACTTGATTAGATCGGATGTGAGAAAGATTGCCCTGGCTGCTGAATAAAGAATAGATGAGAGGGGGCCAAGAGAGGAGGCAGGGAGGCCTGCTGGGAGGCGGTTTCATTCATGGGGTGAGAGGGAGTGGCTGTGGGAGAAGAAACTGACACACATTGGAGGCTGTTGGACTCGGAAGTGAAGCAGAAGGAGGAGTCCAGGGCATTTCCTAAGTGTCTGTACTTCGTCGGGGACTGGTGGGAAGAGGTGGGCAGGCAGAGTAAACGGGTAGTCAAGAGGCGGAGGTCCATTTCGGACAGGCCGAGCTTGTGGCATCTGAGAGAAAAGTGAGCACACACGTACAGGAGGCAGTTGGTTGGGTATGGGAGTCCAGAGCCAGGGGCAGGGGTCGGGGCTGGAGATGGAGGTTGCAGTGTCCACAGCCCGGGGAGTTAAGGATGTAGCCTGGGACCGAAGGATCTACAGCAAGGGTTTGGAGGCAGAGAGGATGGGAGCCAGCTGGGAGCTCATGTCCAGGAACAGAGGTAGCCCTCTCTGTCCATCCTGCCCAGAGATGGATTGAGTCCAGGCCTGTCAAGAGTCCTCTGGGTTTAGAGATGACAGCCACTAGTGACCTTGGCAAGAGCAGTCTCCGTGGAGTGGGAGAGGGTGACACAACACTGCAGTGGGTTTTGCAGAGTGAGCGGGAGGTGAGGACAGGATGAAGGGGTGTGAACAACTCTTTTAAGAAGCCCAGGGCTTCCCTGGTGGCGCAGTGGTTGAGAGTCCGCCTGCCGATGCAGGGGACGTGGATTCGTGCCCCGGTCTGGGAAGATCCCATGTGCCGCGGAGTGGCTGGGCCCGTGAGCCATGGCCGCTGGGCCTGCGCATCCGGAGTCTGTGCTCCGCAATGGGAGAGGCCACAACAGTGAGAGGCCTGCGTACCGCAAAAAAAAAAAAGCCCAGCTTTATCTTTATTTTTTAATTTTTTGTTTGTTTGTTTTTGGCTGCACTGTGTGGCTTGAAGGATCTCAGTTCCCCGACCAGGGGTTGAACCCATACCCCCTGCAGTGGAAGCCCAGAGTCCTAACCACTGGACCACAGGGAATTCCCTAAGAAGCTCAGCTTTAAAAAAAAAAAAGAGAGAGAGAGAGAGAGAGAGAGAAAAGGTAGCACTAGCTTTCAGTAGCTGTAGCTGAAAGGAGTAGCTAAAGGTGAAACTTGGGATGGAGGAAGGTGTGTGTGTGTGTGTGTGTGTGTGTGTGTGTGTGTGTGTGTGTGTTGGTGTACATGGGGGATGGGAGTGTCTTGGGATGGAGGGCCTTAGGCAGGTTGACATGTGAAGGGGAGAGAATAATGAGGGAGGAGAGGTAAATGAGGACCAAATGTGTGTGTGTGTGTGTGTGTGTGTGTGTGTGTGTGTGTGTGTGTCACTGAGAGATGCCTTCAAGGCCAACCTCCCTCCCAGAGCCTGGGAGGGAGGTTGGCCTTGAAGGGGGAAGGTACACCTACAACTGGAGGTGAGAGGGAAGGAGTGAATCTCTGGGTGCAGGGGCAGGCCTTCGAGGGGGTTCCTTCCAGAGGCCTCCATTCTCTCTGGAAGCAGAAGGCAAGGTCATGGGCTAAGAGCCATGCAGCAGATGGGGTGGTGGGGGAGGAGCATGAGGGGAGCAGGTTGGGGGAAGCAGGAAGGGTGATTGTAGCCAAGCCAGGAACCCTGGATGTGCCCTGTCACCACAGAGCTGGCCAGAAGAAGCCAGCAGTCCCAAGGGACTGGCCAGGTATGGGGCATGCAAATAGGTGGGCCGGGCCCGGGTCTGCAGGGTGGATGGGGTATTCTGGGGCACCAGGTAGGGCTCAGCAAGTAGTGAGCAGACCTGTTCAGCTGGATCAGATACAGGCTAGAAAGCCCTTGAGTACTGGGCTGGGAGACCAGATGCTCCAACTTTGCCTGGAAGGCAATAGTGAACCATGGAAGGTTATTGAGCAGGAGTGAGACCTGATCAAAGCAGTATTTGAGAATCTGTATCCAGCTATGCTTGGGTGATGGACTGGTGAGATCAGACCAAAGGCAGGAACCTGAAGTGGTAGACAAGTCAGAGGGAGGTTGTCAAGTGTCAAACGTCTCAGAGGAAGAGCTTTTAGCTCCAGAGGCCAGAACCAGGAGCGTCAGGTGGCAATGGCCTTCAGCTGGTCCACAGACCATGGGCAGCCTCACAGAGAAGTGAAGGGTGGTTTTCTAGCCCAGCTAGGGGTGTTCAAGAGGGGACCCCTGCTTCAAAAGGAAACCAGCATTGATGGAGACTCCAGTTGCATTCCATCTGAGACAATGTTGGACCCTCCCAACAGTCAGATGAGGTCACCATTATTGTTCCCTTTGAGAGAAGGAGGGACTAAGCCTCGGAGAGGCCAAGTAACTCACCTAAGGCCACACAGCAAGCAAGAAGCAGAGCCAGGACTCACTCCAGGTCTGAGCTCCTTGGCCTGCAGTGCTCCTGCCTTTCCCTGCGGTTCCCCTCTCCTCTGCCATTTCTCTGGGGGATTCCGCTCCACCCGACTTTGTTCGGGGAGGTTCTGGGTGGCTCTGGGCCCAGGAGGCGTGCTGGGGATTGGATGTAAAGCTCAGTTGGCCCCAGAGGATCTTGACCGCATGCACTTGCCCCAGGAGAATGGGGTCCTCAGGGTGCCGTGCTCAGACTCCCTGAGAGGACATTTGTGGCCAAGCTGAGGTGGGACCCCTTGGTCCATGCTGTCACCACTAGAGGGCGCCAGCTATCGCCCAGGTGAGCGTGAGGGGAGGTTCCTTTCCTGGCTTCCGGAGAAACAGAGGGGGCTCCCAGGTCTGGAAGCTGCCCCCTCGTGGCTCCAGGGAGCCCCTGTCACCTTCTCGTGCCTCTCTGCTAAGGTCTCCCTGACCCTTCTGCCCTAGTTCCTGCTTCGCTCAGGGAGTCAGCTTTTGTCGGCGTGGGTGTCAGGAAGCCTGGGGTCTCCTTGCTGACGTCCCTCCTTCTGCCCGCCCCCAGCGCCACTCACAGATGTGCTGGCCTGGGCTCCTTTACTGGCCCCCCCCCCCACCCCCTCACGCGGCCACAGTGCCGAGGCGATGCCAAGCACCGGATCGTCACCTTCGTCACCTCCGTCACCCTCTCTCAGCCTCCTCACAGCCCCGGGTGGGAGGGCGGGCCAGTTCAGGAGATTACTAACTGGGCCCAGGAGGGCAGTGGCCTGGGCCACACAGCCTGCCAGTGAGCCCCAGGGGCCTGGGAGGAAATGAAGTCCTCTCTGGGCAGGCTGAGGGCATGAGGGCCCTGGACGCAGCGCCCCCATGCTCCTTTCACACTTAGCCCACCTTCTCCATTTCTCCAGCTTCACCTCCCCCTGGCCTCCAGTCCGACTCCCCCGCTGCTCAGCCAGGTTTCTTTCTCCTTAGATCTTGCCACCCTCCCTCCCCCACCCAAGGGCCCGCCTGCCTGCCACCCTCCCCAGGCTGAGCCCCTTGGCTCTGGCCACTGAGGGCCTGGCCGGGGTCCCAGGCACCACACCGCAGCGGCCAGCCTTGCCTGGCCAGAGCTTAGGACAGTCCCAGTCTGTCTGGCAGGGCTACGGGTTCAGGATTGGCTGGAGCTGCCCCCGCCTTTGGGAGGAGGGAGAGGGGAGGCTGGTGGCTTGTTCAAGGTCACCCTTCTTTTCTCTCCCAGCATCCCTGTTCGACCTTTGTCCCCTCTGCCTCACCTCGAGGAGTGAGGAGGCAGGATGCCCAGCACGCAGAGGACAGAGGAGCCCAGCAAAGAGGAAGGCTTTTGGGGCTTCTGGCATTTATTTATTCAGCAAATATTGAGTGCCTCCTATATGCCAGGCACTGAGAACACAGCAGTGAACACAGTGGACCCTATCCTTGCCATGCCGCCCCGCAGGGAGACAGTCGAGAAATAAACAATCACACAAATAACGTAAACTGGTGTCCCCAGCAGTGTGAAAGGCTCTGAGCGCCTTGGTCTGGCTTCCCAGGGGATCTCAGGGGTGCGGAGCCCTGTCTGGCCCAGGGGTGGGGGGGGTGGGGGAAGTGGAGGGCGGGAGGAAGGCTTCAGACACAGCCGGGGGCGTTGGCTTTGTGGAGGCCTGCTGGGGCGGGGGGGGGCTCGGCCAAGCCTCAGTTTCCTCAACTGGAAAACGCAGGAGGTAAATGTGCCCGGATCACGGGGTTGCTGCCCAGCGGCCTGCAGCCCTCAAAAAGCAGGCACTGGCATCCTCCCTGAGGAAGGCCGAGGGGGAGCTCCTCAGTGAGAACGGCGGGGAGGGCACTCCCGGAGGCCGGCAGCAGCTCACAAAGCTCAGAGGTGGCCTCTGGGAGGTGAGGGACCCCAGTACTTGTGCTGTACTACTGAGCTTCCCTGGCCCCTCTGCCTAAGGCAGGAGGGGAGGGGCTGGTCCCTGGCTGCCTCCTTTCTCTCCGCTCCCACGCCTCCTGTTCTGGGCCACGTGGCACCTCGGTGCCCCTGGCCTGGGGGAGAATGATTACCGACCTGGGGCTGGGGGAGCAAGGGAAAAGTGGGTGGCACGTGGGGTACCGCTGAGAACAGGTCCTGTGGCACACCCGGTCCATCCCGCCCCACAGCCCCAGGGCAGGGAGGGGGTGCTGTCTCTTTAAGAGCCTTCAGGCTGCTGGGAGCAGATGGCCAGGCCGGCCGGGGCCCCTTGTCCTTTGTGTGGCTTTGCACAAAAGAGGGGGCCAGCTGGGGAGGGGGCGGCTGCAGCAGGTGGGAGGGTGGGGCCTTGCCCCTCCCCCTCCTAACCCTGCACCGTTGCCCCTTGGGGAGGAGGTTGCTCACTAGGAATGTGCCTCCTCTCTCTCTCTGGACACTGTGGCCCCCGGAGTCATCCCCAAATTCCTAGGATACCCCTCCCATGTCGCATCCCACCTCCTAGGCGGAAGCCTCATCACACCAGGGCCTAGGGACTCCCCCCACTCCTCTCTACGCCAAGGAATAAGCCTACCCTCCCTGCCCCCTCCTCCAGAGCAGAATCTTCCTCTGGCCCTGAGCTCCAGGCCCTAGGGACAAGTGAGAACAGAATTAGGTTCTTATTGGGGGGAGGGGTGCTAAGGAAGGAGGGACGCCTGTGGCTGGGGGTACCTGGGGCAGCCCAGGGAGGCCAGAATAAGCGTGATGCTGAGGCCTGGGGGTGGGGTGAGGTGCTGGGCCCTGGACCCTAAGCATGAGTATGGAAAAGTGGCAAGGGGGAAATGGGGGACCCAGCTGAGGCCCTGCTTCAAGAGGGGCTGGTGTGGGCAAAATGGAAGACTCCATCATAGGAGAGGGCTGTGAGCAGCGATGGCTGCCTGCCAGGCAGGAGGGGACAGAGATGAGAGGCTCCCTAAAGACTGGAGGTGCTTGGGGGCAGGGTGGCCACTCAGGAGGAGTAAGGCTGCGGAGGCTCTTTTCATTTGTAGCAGAGCCCTTAGCTCAGACCTGCCCTTGGCCCACTCATGCTCCTCTATCCAGAACTCCCCACCCTGGGGCTGGGTGCCCAATCCATGATTTAAGAGGAGGAAAAAAGGTCCCATAGCTCTGACCGGAGGTGTGGCGGGCAACGTGGCTGCCGGCTGGGTGGCCCCAGTGTGGCCCCATGTGGCCCGACAGCACCGCAGCTGGGTGGGGTTGTGCCTGACTTTGCCCGGCCGCCCGCAGGAGCCCCCAGGACCAGGAGGCCCCAGCCGGGTCGTGGCCCGACCGCAGGACCCCGGCCGGCTGGCCGCAGGCAGCGGGTGGGGGCGGGGATCCATCCCTGGCTGGGCCCTGGGTTGCTTCTAAATTTAGGAATCTGATTACCGAGTGGCCGAGGAAGGGAAGGGAGAGGAGGGTGCGAGTGCAGGCTCGGCTCAGTCTGGGCACAGCGGGGCGTGCCCGGGTGGAGGTGTGTCTAGAAGTCTGGGGCTCGGGTGGGAGGGGCGACGGGTGGGAGGGGGCTTCGGCCTGTGTGCGCGGCAGCACGTGCCTGCGGCGGCGGGGACGGGCACCGGCGCAGCTTGTCGCCGGTGTGTGTGTGTGTGTGTGTGTGTGTGTGTGTGTGTGTGTGTGTGTGCTGGCTCTTTGTGTGCCTGGCAGGGTGGCTGGGTCTGGCTTTGAAAGTCTCTGCCCACCCCCCTCCCCCATCTCCGTCTGTGCCGCTCTACCCGCTTCCCGGTCTGTCACTCTGCCCGTGCTCGTCCTGGGGGAGGGGGATGCTGCTCCCAGCTGGGGTGACAGTGAACCCAGTAGGGAGGACACCCAGCTCCTCCCTCACCCTGCAGTCCCGATCTTTCCCTACACTTCCCACTCCCCATCCCGCAACCTCTTGTGCCACTGTTTTGGGGTGCGCGCTGCTGCAGTTAAAGGGAACTGAGGTGACCCCTGGGGACCCACAGATGCACCAGAAGCCAGGCTTTGGCCCGGTAGCTCTTGGAGGAATTCATTCCTCGCCTGTCCGGCCTCCCATCCGCTCTGGCCCCCAAGGGCGCATGAAGGGGGGGGGGTGTCCCCCCTGCGGAAGGGGGGCGGGGAGTTCCTTGGCAGGAAGGGAAATGGAAGGAAAAGCTGGGCTCCACCCGGGCGGGCGGGCAGGCGGCCTCAGGGCCCCCGGGGCAGGCGGCGGTAACCCGAGCCCACTGGTGTGTGGGGCTGGTGTGCGCGTGGGTGGGGCTGACCCCCGGCTACTCCTCGGGGGTAGGGGAGGTCTCCCCCAGGGGCAAGTCTGGGAGCTCGGGGGGCCCGCAGAGGAAAGCGCTCTCCACCCGGGTCCTGACCCCACCCCCTGGAGGTCTAGCCCCGGCCCCCAGGCCCCGCCCCCCGGGCCCTCCCTTCCACCCCAGGGCCAGATGTTCAGCTGGCGGAGGCATCGGCTGGGGGAGGGGTGCTGAGGCCGCAGCCGGCACTACTTCCCTGCCAGCAGCTTCATTGTGTGCGCGAGGAGCGAGCGGCGGCGGAGAGCGGGCGAGCGAGCAGCAGCCCGAGCGCGCCGTGGAGAGCGAGCGCGCCGGGGAGGGTGCGAGGCGGCGCCCGCGGCTGCGCTCCCCCGCCTCCCGGCAACTCTGCCCCAGCACCGCGCGCCGTGCGCGCCGTCCCGCCGCCGCCGCCAGCGCCGGGGCCCCGCCGGCTGCCGTCGCAGGCAGGGGTCTGGTCCGGGCAGGGGTCCCCTCCCGGGGACTGGGGCATCCTGGTGCAGCCGAGAGGCGCGGAGCCCGCCGGGGGCAGCAATCGCGCCGCAGCGCCCGCTCGCTGAACTGCGTGGGCAGGCGGGCATTGGGGCTCCAGGGCGCTCCGAGGGCAGGGTGCCCAGACTTCTCCGGGGAGCCCCAATTCCGTGGAGCGTCCAGAGCGAGCGCGCCCCAGCCCCACCGGACCTTGCGCTCATTCCCCGCGTACCCCACTTCTACACAAACTTTTCTGACACCCTCACCCGGGGGGGTCGCGGAGAGCGCTGGGCTGCCCGCTGGGCTCCTGCCCCGCCGGACCCTAGCCACGCTTGACCTCCTGCCTCTCGTAGCCTCAGTGGCGACCTCTCCAGGCCGGGCCGGGCACGGCACCCCAGGCGAGCGCGGCAACGACCGCTGCTCTCCGAAGGCTCCCGCGCCCCCCGGGGCAGCTGGGCGGGGTAATGCCCTCGGTGATGGAGAAGCCGAGCGCGGGCTCCGGGATCCTGTCCCGCAGCCGGGCCAAGACAGCGCCCAACGGCGGACAGCCCCACTCGGAGGATGACAGCAGCGAGGAGGAGCACTCGCACGGTGAGCCCGAGGCCTAGGGTTAAAGGCGCACCGGCCCGGGAGGCGCGGAGCGGGGCGTGGGGGAGAGTTGCCGGCCACGGGGTGTTATACGGATGGTTCCTGTCTTGCCTGGGTTGGAGCCTGTGCCTCGCTTCTCCCCCAAGCCGGCACAGGGAATCTGGAGGCTGGGCCCCTGGCTGCCGAGGAGGCGGTCCTGCCTGCCCCCTCCCTGCCCTCAGACCCCGAGGGACTCAGGCGTCCCTCCCTTTCACAGCTTGGGCTCCTCGTACCTTGCCACCTTGCAGGGGACTGAGGTCTGACTGGGGCAGGAGCTGGAAAGACACCTCCACACCGAGCTGTGGGGCTCCTGTGGTGGGGAGGAGCCTTGGATTCTCTGCAGGAGGGCTGTGGTCCAGGTCTAGGGGCAGCCCTCCAACCCCCCCCAACTCCACCCCCCCTCCACCCACCCACCCCCGGTCAGAACAAAGGGCTCTGCTGGGCCTGGGCTTGAAAACTGGCCCCTGTCCTCTCCCCCACCCCCCATGGCTATGGCTAGGCAGGTCTCTCCCTTTTCCAGTTCCTTCTGTGGCTGAGGGTAACTGAGGGGAAGATCAGGGAAAAGTGAGCCTCCTGGAAGATGGGGGCCCTGGGTGGTCAGGAAGGAGAACTCCAGGCCAGCCACCTCCCCCGCCACATCCTCCCGTCCTCCCTCCCTCCCTGGAGTCCTGACTGCCTCCCCCCGCCCCCCACCGGCTCCACAGACAGCATGATCCGCGTTGGAACCAATTACCAGGCGGTAATTCCGGAGTGCAAGCCTGGTGAGTGGCAGGACAGGCTGTGAAGGGAGGGGACTGGAGGGCCCATGGCTTGGCCCTGAGCCCCACCTGGGGGAACCCTTGGCTGGCGCCCACTGTAAGGACAGGCGGGGGTGGGTGGCCGGCCCTGTGGCATGGTTAGTTTTCCTGCTCTGCCTTCCTGTCTGGGTCTCTGTCCCTCCTTCCCCTCTGGGCCTCACCTCGCGGGCCCCACTCCTCCGCTGCCCTCTGGCCGTGGGTCCAGGCCAGCGCCAGCAGGCTGATGATGTCTTCCCTCCTCTTCTCCGTTGCCTTTCAGAGAGCCCCGCACGCTACAGTAACAAGGAGCTGAAGGGGATGTTGGTGTGGTCGCCCAACCACTGTGTGTCAGATGCCAAGCGTGAGTGGGGTGGGACCCTGGGCTCATGCATACCCTTGGGAGCTGGGGCCTGGGGTTCATTCCAGCTGGCAGCCAGCTCTTCTCAGAAGTGGGCTGGAGGCTGAGGTATGTGGGTTCGGCCCCTGCCCTGGGGCTCAGGCTCAGGGGCCTAGCCCCTGGGGGCATACCCCTTTCCGGGCAGGCCTGGCTTAGGGGTTGCAACCCCTCCTCCAAGACCTGGCTCCTCCCGCCCCTGCAGTTGACAAGTACATTGCGATGGCCAAGGAGAAGCATGGTTACAACATCGAGCAGGTGAGCCTGGGCCCCGCAGGGATTTGGGGTGGCGACGGGACAGTGCTGCGGGCAGCTGAGCCTGAGTTGTCCCCTCTCCTGGGCCAGGCACTGGGCATGCTCCTGTGGCATAAGCACGACGTGGAGAAGTCGCTGGCTGACCTGGCCAACTTCACCCCGTTCCCGGACGAGTGGACGGTAGAGGACAAGGTGCTGTTTGAACAGGCCTTCGGCTTCCATGGCAAATGTTTCCAGCGGATCCAGCAGATGGTAAAGCCCTCCACCCCCGCCAGCGCTCCTTGGCCCCTTCTCTCTGTTAAGCCTGCCCGAGGCCCAGAGTCTTAGGTGGGCCCCAGCCTCTGGCGTTGCCCCTCCAGCTGCCTGACAAGCTGATTCCCAGCCTGGTGAAGTATTACTACTCTTGGAAGAAGACCCGCAGCCGGACCAGTGTGATGGACAGACAGGCTCGGCGGCTGGGGGGCCGAAAGGACAAAGAAGACAGGTGGGGGGCTCGGGGAAGCTCTGGGTGGGGGTAAACTGAGCTCCTGGGGGCCCTGGCCCCTGCCTTACCCCCGCCTTGGCCCCCGTGTAAGCAGTGATGAGCTTGAAGAGGGACGAGGAGCCGTGAGTGAGGGGGAGCCGGACGCTGGAGACCCCAAGAGAGAGGTGAGGTCCCAGAGCTCCTCTGGCCTTGCCCGCCTGCCCGCCCTCTCCTTGGGCTCTGCACCACCCACCTCCTCTCCTTTCCCTGGCAGCCTCTGCCCTCTCGGCCCCTGAATGCCCGCCCAGGTCCGGGAAAGAAGGAGGCCCAGGGATCTCAGTACCGCCACCATCCACTGCGAACTCGGCGGCGCCCTCCCAAGGGCATGTACCTGAGCCCTGAGGGCCTCACTGCCGTGTCAGGGAGCCCGGACCTTGCCAACCTCACACTTCGAGGCCTCGACTCCCAGCTCATCTCCCTCAAGCGCCAGGTGGGGGGCCCGAGGAAAGAAGGGGCCAGGCAAAGGGGCCAGTCGGCAGCTGGGAACTATGACTGGGGGCAGCTGAGGCATAAGGGAGGTCGTGTGGATGCCAAGCCTGCATCTGCCCCATCCTCTGGGCTTCTGGGTAACTTGGCATTCTTTTCTGGACATTAAACAAACAAACAAACAAACAAACCTGGTCTTTGAAAAGGGGCAAACCCCAGTGTCTCCCCTACTCAATGGTTGTGAGGGAGAGATGAGGTAGATGGTGGGTGGCAAAGAGCTTTGTTAGGAAGTAGGGCCCTGGTGAGGGTTGGTATTGATGGCCTCCCTGGCTTGGAATTTGATGTCCCTGGCTTGGAATTTGATGTCCCTTCTTTGCCTTGCCCTCCCAGGTGCAAAGCATGAAGCAGACCAACAGCAGCCTCCGCCAAGCCCTGGAGGGGGGCATCGATCCACTCCGTCCCCCTGAGGTGAGGCTGCTCTTCAAGTCTGGGTGCAGGAGGGGGTTCTTTCTGGTGGCACAGCAGAAAGGGGAGTTTTTCTTGGGTAGCAGTGCCTCTGTTCCCATATTTTGAGTCTCAAGGATATATTCCTTGCTCTCCAGGCCAACACCAAGTTCAACTCCCGCTGGACCACGGATGAGCAGCTTTTGGCAGTACAAGGTGGGTGAGACTCGGGAGAATAGAGGGCCCCAGGAGTCTCTGCTGCCCTCCAAGGAGCTGGGGCAGAGGGGAAGGATCAGGGAAGTAACTAGTTCTAAGGGGGTATTCACACCTGCTGCCCTTTTGACCCTTGCAGCCATCCGTAGGTATGGCAAAGACTTTGGGGCTATTGCAGAGGTGATTGGGAACAAGACTCTGACCCAGGTGAAGACCTTCTTTGTGAGCTACCGGCGCCGCTTCAATCTGGAGGAGGTGCTGCAGGAATGGGAGGCCGAGCAGGATGGGGCCCCTGGAGCCCCCCCAGTCCCCATGGAGGAGGCTAGGAGAGGGGCTCCCTTGCCAGCCCCAGCCCTGGAGGAAGACGATGAGGTGAGAAGGGGAGAGAGTGAAACGCTTCAGAGAACAGAGGAGAGGAACTGCCTCCGTCCTTAGACTGGGCTGAGGGTGTGCTTGAGCCTGGTTTCTCACTCTTCTCAGGTCCAGATTACATCTGTGTCGACATCAGGACCCCGATCGGGGCCCCCTGCGCCACCCCCTCCTCCGCCTCCCACCTCGCTGTCCCAGCCGCCGCCACTGCTGAGGCCACCTTTGCCCACGGCTCCCACCCTGCTCCGCCAGCCACCCCCACTCCAGCAGGGCCGCTTCCTCCAGCCCCGGCTGGCCCCCAACCAGCCCCCACCACCTCTCATCCGCCCTGCCCTGGCTGCCTCCCGCCACGGTGCCCGCCCCGGCCCTCAGCCCACACCCACCCTGGCTGGAGCCCCCCTGGAGCCTCCAGCACCCTCGCTCTGAGCCCCGAGGCCCTCCGCCAACCGGAGGCTCCAGAACCCCTTTGCCGGACGTCCTCGGGGACCTCCAGCTTCACTGAGGACAGAAGAGACTAGAGCTCTCGCCAGGTCTTTCAAAGACCCAGCGCTGCCGACTGGGGAGCACAGCCTGGACCCCCGCGGGTTCTGCACGTCTTTCTGGCAGCCAGCCTGTCTCCACCCCCACCCCAGCCAGGGTCTGGGGCCTTCTGAGCTGGCCCGAGGGTACTTTTCTTGGCTGGGACTGGAACGGCTGCCTCCTAGTCTGCCAGGGCCTGGCCTAGGGGTCCTGCCCTTCGTGTGTAGGGGGTAGTGACCATAGCCTGGGGGTGGGGGAGAGGACAGTTTAGTGTGTTGGCTGTTCTTCCTCTTCCCCTTCTTTTAGCAATAAGTCTGGGGTGAGGTGGGGAGGGAGCTGGAGGGGGGAAGTGGGCAGAGAGGTTCCTTGGGGCCTGACAGCAGCGGAGGCTGAAGAGGTAGCTCTCCGGTCTTCAGGGGGTCTTCAGGGGGCCGGGTGGAAAGTACTGAGGAGCCCTGAGGGTGCCCACTGTGCCCACTGCCCAAAAGCTTAGAGAAAGGAGGGTTGGGAACATATGCAGACATGGGTTTATTTTTCAATGTTTTTAAAAAATAAATAAAACCTTCAAGCTCACTGAATCCTCCTTCCCTTTTGGTTTAAGGGTCTTGGGTTTTGCTTCCTGCCTGTGCCTTGAGGGTGGGGAGGGAGGGATCCCGCCCAGCACCGGCCTTTCCCCAGGCCCCAGACAGGAATCAGTTCTCCCCTGCGAGTCAGGCAGGCTGGGCCACATCTTGCCCATGGGGACTGGGTCCCTGCCCGGTAGGAAGAAACAGGAGGAGGCAGCTCAGATTCCAAACATTCTCTTTATTACGTGTTTGATCCAGAGGAGAAACTAAGTGCAGGAAGGGGGGCTGGGTGGGGAGGGGCCACCTTGCCTGGGAGCCCCCCCCCAGCACCCCCCTTTGGGAGCCAAGCCTTGCCCTCCCGGCCCCTCGGAGCACCCGGGCTGTTCCATAGGGCAGGAGGCGGGAGGGAAGAAGGGAGGGGGAGCCCTTGGTGGGAGCCGGAGCCCGCATTCAGGGCTTGGGGCAGGAGGGCTGAGGTTGGCGAGGCCCCTTCCTGGGAACCAAGGGCTCGACTTAACTGGGAGTAGGGTGATGAGTAGGGGTGGAGTCATCATAAATCAAAAAAGAAAATAAAATAAAATAATAAAATAAAAAATAAAACCCATCACAAAAAATGTACAACTCAGGTGAGGGTAGAGGCAGCCTCTGTTCAGGACCCCCTCCCCCAATTTCTCAAGAACAGAAACAGCAGAGAAATAAATTAAGGGATGCAGCGGCTGCCACCAGCCAAGTGCCCATAACCAGCCACTCCCACGCTGGCTGCAGAGGTTAGCAAGCTGGGAGTCACTTGGCCTATCTGTCCCCCTACCCTGTGGAGGACAGAGGCTCCCCGCCCTGCTGCCCTGTCCAGCCTCCCGCCAGGCGGCCGGCCCCGGGGGGGCCCCCGGGCAGTGTCTCCTGAGAGGAGGGGTGACTGTGAGGAAGAAAAGGCAAGGCCGAGATGAGTGGTGAGGAAGTCACTGCTATGGAACTAGCTGGTGCCCAGATTAATGCCAATGAAGGGGAGCAGTGGGGAGAGGGACGGCGAGGGGGGCTGTGCTTTCAGACAAAGGCTCTCCCAGAACGGAGAATGCCCAGCGTCCCTGTTCCGGAGACTAGCAGCCCAGGCGGCCCCCTGGGGGCCGAGGAGCCCATCTGCCCTGCGGTCCCCTCCCCTCTCCCAGCCCTGGGGTCAGCCCCGCCTTCTACCCAGGAGGGGGTGGGAGAAGATGGCACAGACTTTTTGAGGAGGGGGAACAAAAGTCCCCACAGCAGCTTGTGGAAGGAAATGCCCAGCCTCTGGGGAAGGAGGAGCAGAGGATACAGTGTGGAGGGAGGCCGAGCCCCGCGCCTAGCCTGCCAGCCCCAGAGCAGCCGCCAGTGCCACCGCTTCAGGGCTGTCCGGCACCCCTGCCCCCAGCCCCCAGCCACGCAGGCCTCCAGCCCAGGGGCCTGAGGTCAGGGGAAGGCCACCTCTGGTGGTTTGCTTGGAGGGGAAGGAGGAGAGGAGCGGGGAGAAGCCCCAAGTGGGCCCGGCGGAGGGCCTGACCGGGAGCTCCACCACTCTTGCCTGAGAGTGTTCCAGCCCTGAGCCACCCTCCCGGGAAACCCCACAGATCCAGTCTCGACTGTCCCGATGGGGCAGGGAGGAAAGGTGGCCGCTGGGATTTTTTTTTTCTTTTTTCTTTTTGGTAATAAAAAATTTCTTGGTTTAGGCGAAATACTCTGTGCAACCGCAGTACCGAGGGGGAGCCCTGCCCCCCACCCCTCCCTCCCCTTCCTTTGCCTCCTGTGGGAGAGGGGGGAAGGGGGAATATCTGGGCAGGGGCAAATGTGGGGGGGAGAGAACCATCTCCCAACCCCCACAAACATGGAAGAAAAAAACTGAGAAGGGTGGGGAGGGGAGAAGTGCCAGCAGGGGAGACACACCAATCCATCTCTGCAGTCTCGCCCGGGCAGGCGGAGCGCCGGCCCCAGCAGCTAAGTCCAGCTGGCCGCCTCCGTCGCCCCCCACTCCTGGCAGCCTGTTAAAGCTTAAGCTCGTTGGCTATTTTGGAGGCAATGTTTTTGAAGGCCATGGAGGTGCCCGATATCCGCTTAAATCGCACACCGTTGAGAGAGAGCCGCGGCAGTTTGCACACCTCCATCTCCCACTGCACGAAGTTCTCGTGGCCTGGCGTGCCGTGCATGCACAACAGCATGTACTTCTCGTGCAGCTCGCTCTGGCAGCTGTTTGCGTCCAGCACCTTGCGGATCTCCCGCATCATCTCGTTGGGCTCCATGGAGCTCGTGGTCTTCATGCTCCACGTGAAGCGTAGTGAGCGGGGCTTGGCCTCCCGAAACTCCTCCTTTTCCTTGTCACTGCCGCCGCTGCCCACCACGTGAGGTCTGCGGAGAGGGCAGAAGCGGGCGTCAGGCGCCCCACCCACAGGACAGCCCCCCTGGCAGACGGACCGAGACCAGAGAGGAGAGCTGGAGGGTGCCCAGGAGGCGGCAGCGCTGAAGAGGGAGGGAGCGTTAGACCTGGCCCAGGGAGCAGGGGGAGGGCGAGGGGGGCGGGCGGTCTCGTCTCTCAGGGCAGAGAAGGCAAGAAGCCAGCCCCTGGCAGGGGGGGACAAGGTGACAGCTCCATGCTTTCCTGGCAAGAGGGCAGGGTCAGGGAAGAAAGGGGAGCACGTGCTCAGCAGCCCTGAGCAGTTCACAGACTGGACAGAAAGAAGTGACTGAATCACAGGGAAGTGAGCTTGTCGAGGGGTAGGAGTCTAGAGTCCCAACCGCCCGGCCCAGGGCTCCCGCTTCCAGAACACACCAGACCTGAGGAGAAGGGCCCACACCCACTGCAGCGGGGCTGTGGGGCCCCTCTGAGGAAAGGGAGGCCCCAAGAGGGGGAGGACAGGGCACAAGCATGGGAGGAAGAGCCAGGTGGCAGAAGGAAGAGAGGCGCAGGAGGCTCGTGGCAGGCCCGGTGGCCCGGGCAGGGCCGGTGCTGGCTCCAGCCCTCTCTTACCTGAGCGTCTCCACTCGGTCTTTGCTTTCAGGTTCATTCAGGTTCCTCGAAAAACAGAGCGAGGCAGAGTTTAGTGCTGGGACCTCTGTGAGGGCGGGTCCAGGGAGGTGCCGCCGGTGGGTGGGCGCGACCCAAGCCCAAAGGCCACTTGCCCATCGCCGAGCAGGCCAACATGGCATATCACACTGGCAGCTCAACTGTCCCTCTCCAGCAGGGAGCCCAGCACGTGGGGCCTGCCCCTCCTCACACTCTCAAAGATGGGTGCCGGAGAAGTAGCCAGGGGAGCAGGAGGGTGTGGACGTGCGGGCACACGCATGGAGCACACAGCCCACGGCCAGGGCCAGGGCTCGCACGGAGGGGATCTTCTGCACTAGTGCCCCGAGTGGGTCTCAGAACTGTAGTCCTCTTAGAGGGAAGGGGCGGGGGGATAAATAGAGCTCTCCCTCTCAGGAGGCTCAAACGGCCAAGGGCCGGACCTGCTTTGAGTACACCTGGGGCTCAGTGCCTGGGACTGGGTGGGGAGGAGATGGGCCCTGAGGCCGGCTGTAGACAGGCCCACCTCCCCCATTCTTTTATAACTCCCCTGCCTGCCAGGCCATCTGCTGATACAGAAGGGAGGACGGAGGCCAGAGCAGGGCAGACACCTTGGGAGGGTGGGTGGGGAGGAGGTCTGGCCCCGCTGAGCGGCTTCTCCAGCTCCTGGCTGGAAGATGGGTGCCTGGAGCTGGGAAACTGGGGAGTGCAGAGGAGGGCAAGGGTGTAGGAGGAGTGAGAGAGAGCAGCGGCAGCACATGTAAAAGGAACACAAAGACACAACAGACACACGAATGCAGACAAGTGCGCTGCGAGCAGGGAGCCCGGGATGTGCAAGGGAAGGGGCCTGGCTGCTCTCTCCAGCCCCACCTGGCTCCTGCCCTGTGGGTGGAGGTACCCTGCAGGGCAGGCCCCCACTGGGGCCCCATGAGTCAACAGCCAGCCATGCAGTGAAGAGCTGGGTGGCGAGCAGTGGGTGGAAGGGAGAAAAAGCCTGAACACCCTGTCTTGGCCGTCCTTCTGTCAGCTGGGGCACCAAAGGGGCTGGGCTGACGGCCTTGGGGAACCAGGGCTCCCAACCTGGCCCTTGGTCCTCAGCTTGGTATTTGGCCCACCCAGGCCACCAGAGAGGATGAAGACAGGGCCAGGGCTGGCAGAGCCAGGAGCTGGCCTAGGAAGGGAGACGCCTGAGGGAGCGGGCATCTCCCACTGTTTTGCCAGGACTTAGGGGTAGATGGCCCCTGCCCTAGAATGTCCCAGCTTCTGGCTCTTCAGAAGTCACAAGCCATAACTGGAGAACACAGCCCAGAGAGGACGCAGCTTGATTCATCCAGAAACAGCTGGAGGCAGGAGGTAAGCTGGGGTGGGGGTGGGGTCGGCCTAGCTCTGCAGGAGCTGCCAGAAGGGGGTGCTGTGCCCCACTCGCGAGGCAAAGGCTCCTTGGGCCTGGAGGCGTCAGGCTGAAGTCTTGAGACCCCAGTGCTCCTGTAGTACCTCCAAAGTCCTGCCATCCCATAGGACAGGGGCAAGAGGCCACACAGCCCTGAAGTTCAGGGCACCAGGGAAGGGGAAGCCCAGGAGACCCAGAATGAGATACCATCCCAGATGCACTTTCGACCCCGGTGGAGCTTCCTCAGAGCACATGCACAGACACGGAAAAGGGCTGGAAAAGGAACCCAACGCGTTTGTGACCAAAACCCAGGGTAGGGGACTGGGGGGAAGGGGACAATCTTAAAGGGAGAATTCCCTGAGAAGGTCCCCCTTGCTCGGGGACAGGCCCATCGTTTTCAGAGTCATTTGCCCTGAGTGGGCAAACATGGCCTTGTGGGCCGCCCAGGCAGAGGCTGTCTTCATCCCTTTAAGATGGCAGAGAGAGGACCCCACAGACAAGGTTAGCAGATGCAGGAGGGAGCAAGAGCCAGAAAAGGGGAGTCAGTGATGGAGGCAGGACACAGGACACAGACGCACACACAGCGGGCTCAACGCCTACCTTCTGGCAAACCTGAAAGACAGATTTCTAAAAAAACAAACAAAAAAAGACAAAATAAAAAAAGAAATAAAAAAAAAACCAACAAGACAGTATGTGGATAAGCAGGTAGGGAGTGGGCTTTACAGGTTCAAGGGTCACCCCACTTGTGGAAGAGCCGCTCAGCGAGACTAGAGTCCCAGACACCCCAACCTGCTCACGCCCCACCCTGCAGCCCTACACCTGCATTCCGGGGCTGGAAAGGGGCATGGCTCGGCTACTCTAGCTGGGTGGAATGAAGTGCAGGAGGAAGGGCAGGCAAACCTGTTCTCTCCAAGACCCCTGCCGCTTCCTGAGCTACACTAAGGTGGCTGAAGAAGTGGTGGGATGGAGACAGGGAGCAGCCCAAGAGCCCAGATTACTGGATGCACCTCGAGGATCAACGCTGTCCTTTTGGGTCATCAGGGGCCAGGTGTGAGAAACCTCACGAAGAGAACCTTCACCCTGGTTCCCACGTGGGAATGCGCCAGAGAGCCTCAGGCTGCAAGGGAGCCATCCTAGGCCCCCACCGGCTATTTCATTTATGGCCTTCATCCTGGCAACCCCCAGCCCCCCAGGAGAGGAACATGGCTGCGGCAGAGGGGAGTGGCTGCAGCCAGACAAAACCAACTGGGTGGGGAGAAAGGAGGTCAAAGGGAGCAAGACGAGAGACCAGGAGAAACTCTCCTTGCCGGCCCAGCCTGGCTCAGGCCTCATGACTTTGCAGCTGCGTCACCAAATATAAGTTTCCATGGGAACCCAGGAGAGACGAGGGGGGCTTTTATTTTAGCATCTGAGTTCACACTCTCCTAGAGAGGAGGCGGCATCGGCCATCTGCTCGGGCCAGAGAACAAGGAGTTGGGGAGGCCTGAGAGGGACGGATGGGTCTGGGCATCTCAGGTGCCAACAAAGACTCAATTTCTTAGGCTTCCTGAGGTTTCTAACCCTGGGACCTGATCCCAGTTCTAACCCCCAGGTGTCCTCATCCCCACCCCCAGGCAAAGTGGAAGGCCTGGCCTCAGCCTCTCTGCCGCCCTAGGCCCCCTACTCACCTGCGTACAAACTTGGAAGTGAATTTGCTGAAGATGCTCCCCGAGGCCCCCCGCCGGCCCTGGCTGTTGCCAGAGGGAGAGGCTGGGGTCACACCATAGGGCAAATTCTGCTGGTCCCGCACCTGCCGGAGCTGCCCAGCGTGGAAGGTGCTTCGACTGGACACACCCCGGGGAAAATTAGTTCGGTCTGGGGCTCCACCACTGCTGCTGATGTTGTGGGCGGAGGGGGAGGCGACAGGGACACGCTGGGGGGCTGTGCTGTGAGAAAAGAGGTGGGGGGTGGGGAAATGCATCAGGGCATGAGAAAGCCATCACCACCGAGCATCTGGAGCACCCTGGCGTGGGAAAGGGAAGGGGGATGCTAGGGCAGAGGCAGCCATCACAGAGGACACAGAAGGAAGGGGTGTGACCACTGAGGACACCAATAAGGAAGATGTTTGGGTGGAGGGGGAAGGAGATGGTTTGGGGGAGGGAGGGGAAGCAGGGAAGGATACGTGTGTGGAGAGCAGTACAGGATGGAGAGAAGAGGCTCCTTGGGAGCTAGGCAGACTGGAACCTCAAGGGGACAATGTTGACCAACCCTCAAGGATTGAGTCCCTGTGATGCTGATTGTCCCCAGGGTCCTAAGGAAGTCCAGGAAGGCTCAGAACAAAAAGGCTTCCTTCTGGAGCCTCGGGACGGCTTCTTGCATATCTGTTCTGAGAGGGAGAACTGGAGGAAAAGAGGGGCATTAAGCTATTTTTTGTGTCCTCTACTTCCTGGCTGCAGGGGACAGCCATCTCTTGTGGCTAAGATGCCAAGAACAGAGCAAGACCCCCAGGTGGGAAGAAATTGTGGGGGGCGGGGGGGGTGGGTGGGCTGAGGGCAGCAGGTGTATCAGCTGCCCCAGCACACTTGCCTGGGCCGCGGCACCTCACAGTTACTGTCCGTGGGGGGCAGCCCAGTGGCCTTGTTGGGGTGCACGGAGGCCGACATGGATTTCTGGTGCTGGCGGGGCCGGGCCGCAGAGACCGCGGCAGAAGCAGAAGCCGTGGAGGCCCGGGACCCTGGCATGGTTAGGCTAGGAGACAAAAGCAGTGGAGAGGCCTGGGTTAGGGGTGGGTGGGGGCAGGAGGCTCCAGTTAGGAAGCACAGGAGGGGTGGGAAGGGCCAGAGCTGGGAGCCTCGGCAGGATGCAGGTCAGGCCCAGGAGCAGCAATGGGGCACAAGTCAGAGCCGAGGGAGGCAGGGCTGGGAAGTGGAGGGCATGGTAAGGAAGGCAAGGCAGGCCAGAGCCTAGGGAAAGAAACCCAAAGTGCAGGAAAGCCGACACGAGGCAACTGCCTCCGGGCTGCACTGGTCTCCTAGAAATTCTAAGAACAAGGATGTGTCGTCGCCAGAAAGAGCAGCGTGTTGCTAAGTGGAATTTTCATTAAGCTCAGAAGACGAGGAGCCAGGAACTCAACATGACGGTCAAGGTTAGGGGGGCTCTTCTCTCATGGGCACAGATAGAGTCACCCTCAATGTCTACACGCCTCAAGTGGGCATCTCTCGGTTCTGCCCTGAGCTGGGGCCCCTCAGGCACTGGTGCCCAGAAGAGTGCAGTTGCCACGCCCTGGCTGCAGTCAAGAAGCAAGAAGGCAGCTGAGATGACCATGGAGTCACACTCGGTACACCGCAAGAAGCGGTCACAGGAGCACAGGGGAGAGGAGAAGGCGGGTGGGGAGAGCAGGGAGGAGGTGCTGGTGTGTGGAAAGCTGCACTGGACAGAGCCAGGACGGGACTCCAGGGAGCAGGAGGGGAGATGGTGCTGCTGACAGAGACGTCATCGCTGGGAGAGGTGGCTCCCGGGAAATATGGCAGGCAGGGCCCAGGCCTGCTCACCTGTCTTTGCCGTTCTGGATGGAGGCCTGGCCAAGGCTGGCCCTCTCCAAAAGTGGGGAATTCCTGCTTCGATTTGTGCTGGTGGAGAGGACGCTGTTCTGTGGGGAATAAAGGGCAGAGTGGTATCACAGAAAACCAAAGTGTTCTACTGGCAGATTCGCAAAACCTGCTCCCCCTCCACCCTCCACCACGAGCAGTCCGAGCTGGAGAAAAGAACGGATTTTGCTTTTGCTTTTACTCTGCGGGGCCCAGTTTTCTACAGTACGCAGAAGTGGCCCCGGGGCGTAAGGTCAGGTAGGCAGCCAAAGGGAGCTGCGTCTGGATTAAGGAAAAGAGCTGCCTGGAGAGGGCAGGCCCCACAGCAGGAGCGGGGAGGATGGGAAGGAGAGGTGGGGCTGGCCAGGAGGAGGGAGGGGGGGTGGGTGTGGCTCACCGTGGAGGGGGTGGGGGTGGTCTTCTTCCTCTCCAGCCCGGGCAGAGGGCTGGCAGGCACTTTGGCTGTGCTGCTGGCCTTCCGCCCTGACTCCCGGTCCTCCTCAGGCCGCTTGTTTTCTGCGTTGTTACTCTGAGTCTTCTTAGAGTAGGAATTAGAAGTGGGAATGGCAGGACCAGCTGCTGGGCCAGAGGACAGTGGGAATGGGTAAGGGCAAGATGGAGGGACGTTAAGTGACTTGCCCAAGGACATGCTACTAATAAGGGCTGAATAGGGATGGCATCCAAAGCCCCAAGAAGCCATCAGGAGAGGGGTGAGTCCCCCACCTGCAGCTCCCAGAAGTACTTAACTTACCCTGGTCGCTAAAGCGCCGCTGCTTGGGATTGGCTGAGACGCTGCGCTGTACCTTGTGGGAGGGGGAAGGGGCACTGCTATTGGTCAGATCAGCTGAAGGCCGGGGCTTCAGGGTGATGGTGTCGCCCTCCAGCTGCAAGAACACAAAAGGGAGGGCAGAAGTCATGAAGAGTTGCCTATGGATGATGCCATTTACACATTCCTGCCTGACACAAATCCACCCCAGGCTCCCATGAGACATACCCCCTGAAAGACCAATGTGCATCTAAATAAACACTCACGGAGACAAGTCCCAACATAGACCCTGACAAACACAGTCAAAGACACACCAACCTCCCCACAAAGAACCCCACCCTCAGAGTGGGATACACACACCACACACATAAGAATGCACAATCAAAAAAAAAAAAAAAAAAAGAATGCACAATCAGACTCAGAGACACCCCCCAATACCTCCTGAGCAGGCTGTCAAGAATCAAGAAAGGGAGTCCACCACCACTAGGGGGAGAGCAGGACAGGGAGGCCACGAGTGGATGTGGGGACACACAGATGGTGAACGAGACCCTACTCCCACAGAGACCCAGGGATTCAGGCGCAGACATGGGTACCCATACGAGCCGAACAATAATCACGAAGCCTCCAGATGCACAGATGGGAAGATGGACGTACATGCACACAGATACATATACCCAGACACAAGCTCTAGGCAGAAGCAACACACAGGCTCAAGATTCCTATAAGACGGACACAGAGCACCCAGGAACCCAGACTTCCAGATACAGAGAGACACAAACATATCGAAACAGTCAGAGACTTCTAGAGCCAACACAAAACTGACCCAGCCAGAATGACCTAGACCCAGTCTAACCAACACAGACTGAGCCAGATCTACTCACCCGTATGGAAACCCAGACCCAGGCCCAGACCCCACCAGCCTCCCTATTGAACTACTGATGGAAATTAGTGAAAGCAAAAGCCAGGAGACCTTATCACCACCAGAGCTGAGGCTTAAAATCAGTCAGTAGAGAGCACACCTACTCAGAGATGAGCTTCTGCCCTCAACAGCTGCTAGAAGCATGGGGACACTACTGACAGAGAGGCTGGCTAGACGGGGAATGGAGCAGGGGGCACACACCTCGGAGCTCTTGTAGCCTAGGAGCAGATAGGTAGCCATCACCTCGTTGTACCTCTGGCCCACCAGCGAGTCCTGGATCTCTTCCCGTGTGTAACCCATGGACACCATCAACTCTGCGTGGGGGGACATACAGTTAAGGCTGGTCCTGAGTCCTAGGCGGGCTCAACCTCATGGCCCAGCACAGCCTCACCTGTCCGCCGGGGGTCCTTGTAGTCAGGGAGTGGCTCCACATAAGGCTTTAATTCATCATCTTCGTGACCCACATTCATCCATCGATCTTTCATGATTTGCTGGGAAGTAAAGGGAAGGGGAAGGGCAGAGAGCGAGACTCAGCTTGGAGGTTTCCTTGGGAACCCAGGACCTCCTACCAGCTGGGCTCAGGCTGCTCACCTCTAAAGTGCCTCTCTTGCTGGGATTGAGAATGAGAAATTTCTTAAGCAGGTTTTCACAGTCTGTGGACATGTAGAACGGAATACGGTATTTTCCCCTCAGTACCCGCTCCCGCAGCTCCTGTAGGAGGGAAATTTAAATCACCCAAGGCCAAGGGAAGGAACCTAATATCCAGGCTCCTGACAGCTTAAGACTGGCCAGGCAGATGTAAATGAAATATGGTAAGAGGCAGAGCCTGGGACAAGGCACCTCACTAGAGAGGCGGTGATGTCAAATACCCCACGCCCTCTGGCTTGATCAGCCCGAGGCTTGCAATCTTGAGTACCCTGGAGGGGTGAACGGACAAACAATTTATCCCAGCCCTCAAGAGAGGAACGGAGGTTATTCTGCTGGGTGCAGAGGGCTTTTAATAGCTGCTACCTTTTGCAAGCCCTTCTTTGAAGCTCTGGCTCAGGAAAAATGTAGAAAAGCAGCAAAGGTGAGAGGTCGGGGACAAGACCAGAGGCCAAGAGAAGAAATGAGAATACAAAATGATCTAAGCCTGCACTTCACTCCACCTTGAGGTTCTGTCCATCAAAAGGCAGGGATCCGCTGACCAGTGTATATAGAATAACTCCCAGGCTCCACACATCCACCTCGGGTCCGTCGTATTTTTTGCCCTGGAAGAGCTCTGGGGCAGCATAAGGGGGACTGCCACAGAAGGTATCCAGCTTGTTCCCAAAGGTGAATTCATTGCTGAAGCCAAAGTCTGCAATCTTGATGTTCATATCAGCATCCAAGAGCAGGTTTTCTGCCTGGGAGGTAAGAAGGAAAATGTCAGGGAACCAAGTGGATTACACTAAGGCACTGGACAGGAAGGAGCTGAGGGGAATGGAAGAACTAACAGGAAGTCATCTTCAATGTTAGAACTTCTCCCACCAACTCCAGGGCAGGCCTGCAATCAGTGTGCAGAGGCTGGGCTGGGCTGGAGGAGGGCCGCGCAGGCCGCTCCTCACACAGGTGGCCACGTGAGAGCTGGGATCTGAAGGCTCAGAGACGCTGTGAGCTGTGCAAAGCTTCCCTGTCAGGTCTGGGTTAATCGTGGTCACATCTGCGAGGACTTAGGGGCCAGGAAGACTCATAGGTAGTCTCACATGCTAACAGCTCAGTGAAAGAGATGAGTGTGCTGCACATCTGCAAAGCAGCTGTGACGCAGCTGTGGATCAGTCAACACTGTTTCCTCGGTCAGCCGCCAGGCTGCCTGCAGCCCTTCTGCCACGCCTGGCTGCACCGGAAAGTGAAGTGCTGAGAGGTGAAATGGCAGAGACCCTCTCTCCTCGGTAGCTGGAATGGGATCCTAAGTCCAGTCATAAGGCCTATGTCAGAAGCAGCCCTAGGGGCTTCCTCATCATCTCCAAAAAATTAAAGGCTGGAGTTTCCTTGAACACTCAGGAGGTAATGGTTATGTCACAGTTAACAGAGGGTGAATGACCAGCCCTGACTCAAAGACACTGGAGATGAGAGCACGCCTTACCTTTAAGTCTCTATGAACAATAAACTTCTGGTGACAGTACTGCACAGCAGACACTATCTGAAAGGAAGGAAGAGGGGTCAGCTCAGGGACACCTGAAGGTGGGCTACAGGGGCTGGTGGAGCTGTGATCCTGCGACCGAGTTCAAAGCTGCCACATAGATAAGCAAAGCCCAAAGGACCCTCCAGAGGCCGCTTACAGACAGGCAGCTCCTCCTTGTATGCCAACCCCCCCAAAGCAGAGGTAGGGCCCACACTCCATGGAGGGAGTCACACCCACCTGGCGGAATTTGGCTCGAGCCTCTTTTTCTTTCATCCTGCCATGAGCCACTAGGTAATCAAACACCTCTCCTGCAAGTGACAGGGGCAGGGTCTACATCAGAGCTTGCTGGGGCTGGGGAAGGTGGGGACACAGTAGGAAGAGGCAATTCCATACCTACCTCCACTAGCGTACTCCATGACAAGGTAGAGAGTCTTCTCAGTCTCGATCACTTCAAATAACTTAACTACATACAAGAGAAAAGGCCAAGCTATGAGTCAGAGAAGGAGCAGGGGCCACACATTGAGCCCCAACATGTTCAGGGGCATCCTAGGAATCAAAGTTTCCTCCTGTCCCATTCCTACTCTCCCAAAGACAGGTTCCTCTCGAGGCAGCCACACCACTAAGGACAGCCCTGTGCGCCAGAGGCAGAGCTGGATCTTGAGCTGGGCTTCCCCAGAGGCATCCTTGAAGACTACAGACTCCAGAAGGCCATGTGCCTCAGGGAGAAGGGCCACATGCTGGGAAGTTGAGCCTTGTGCTTGCTGTGGGGGAAGAGGAAAGGAATGATGACTGGTTCTCACCTATGTTGGGATGATTCAAAACCTTCATTATTCTTACTTCACGGAACAGCTGGAAAATAAAATACCAGGGGTCACGCTTGCTCAGCTTGCTCCCCTCAGGTCCCCTCCAAACAGAGCCACTGCTAGGATTCTTTTTCCAAAAGAGAAAACGGGCAGGGAAAAGAAATAGAGTAGTTGTCCAGATCCTCCATGCCCGTCTCCAGGGGCTGAGAAGGACATGGCAGGCAAGGAGAGCAAGAAGGGTCAGTGCGAGGAAAGCTGGGCTCTCATGACTTGTACCCTCAGGGGCAGCATCTGGACGAGCCAGCTGCACCCTTGGGTGTTGTCTCCCCAAATCCAGCCCCCAAACAGCAGACGGGTTTTGGCTGCGTGCCTCTGAAAGAGGGAGCGTGAGCCCACGTACGTGAACATTTAGAACCTGAGCTGCTTCTACAGTTCGCTGACCAAGGAGACTCTAGCTTGGTCTGTGTGAAGAGGTAGGGGAGCTCTGAAGGGGCCCACCACCTTCTGGCTTACAGAAGTCAGAGGGCTCTGCACTAGTGGGTACGCCTTTCTCTCCGGGGCCTCGGGGTGGTGACAGAAGAAGCCACTCCTATATATAGCTGATGCCAATTTTAATCAAATCCACCTCCACACACTCACGCTCTCTTTGTGAAACAAAATCAGGGACTCCAAACCATACATTTCCATAAAGAAAGATGACAGAAATGAACTTCATCCCCTCTGCGGGGGCCAGAGAACTGGAGGTGGGGTTTTTTGCAACTGCTAGGCCTCACCGTTTGCACAAGGAGCAGAACTAGTTGTGTTGTGTTTTGTTTTTGTTTTTTAAGGAGAAGGGAGGTGTGGAGACCTAATTTAGGCTATATTTTATGGAGAAAAGTGAACACATCTTTCTTTTTTTTCCTTTAATGAGATCCCAGAGCTTTTGTGAGCTGGAAAGGAAAAGAAGAGACAGGTTTTCCAATCTTCGAGAACCCGATTCTGACCTTGGCTCCCTTTTCTCGTTAGAGCCCAGGTTTTTCTTGCTTTCTTCCCAGGCCCAATAGTTATCTTGGATGGAGAGGCAAAAAATCCTGGACACCACCCTCAGGGGCAATAATGGGCCTGGAAAGGGCGTTCTCCTAGGAGAGTGTCGAGTTTTCTGGGCCTGTCTAGAACCCCGAAGAGGTTAGCTTCTTCAGTGTTTGTCCTTTAGGGATCATTGCTGGGATCAAATTTAAACAGAGTGATTTGGCCAGAATCAGACTGGCCTTGGCAATGGAGTGTGTTTAAAGGCTTTAAAAATGGCTATATTTGTCTGGTGCTGGTGGTTCCAGCCAGTCAGGAAGAGGCAGGGAGAAAAAAGAGGTGGGAAATAAGATGGCCTAGCTGACTCTGGCAGGCTAAACTGCTCCGAAGACCAAATGGCCCACACCAAGCTGGCTTCTATTCTGTGGGGTCTGAGCCAACATGTCAAGAGTAGCCCTCTTTCCCTTCTTTCCGGAAAGCTCCCAGCAGCAGGGAAGCCCTGGTGATGACAGCCATGTTTCCTTTGAGTCAAAGAACTTTGAGGGGATCCCAGGGGTAACAAAAAATAGGAAACACCTTGGTTTTGGCTGTCAGCATGTCAGAGCACCTCAACTCACACTAATTCTGAGAGTGTCTGTCTCAGTAACAGCTCCCAACCTCTAGTCTCAAGCTTCCCAATCTCACTGCAGTTGGCTATTAGCATCAGGTTATGCCCTCTCCTAACTCAAGTAACAATGTGCTCATGAAAAGAAAAACTCAACCTGCCACGAGATGCAAAGAACTAGGTTAATCAAGGTCAGAAAATCTGAGCCAGGGTGAGCTGGAGTATGAGGAAATCTGACTGACCTAAATAGGGGCAGCTTTTTGGGAGCCTGACGGGAGATTTCGTCCTTCCCCTAACTGCTGGAGCCCAGGGTGGGGGCAGAGGGCAGACAGTTTCCAGTTCTACACCAACCAGTCACTGGTAAGCTGTCCCTCTTCTGCAAACGAATGCCTTCTTGTCTCACTCCTACGTATGTGGTCTCACGTGGAGGGTTCCCCAACCAGCTAAGTAAGACCTCAGTTTTCCACTGTAAGTCAAGAAGGGAAGGAAAAGTTCAACCTCATGTAGCAAAGACTACATGCAAAGGACTCTGCAACTGTTAGTCAAAAGAAGCCTAGAAGTGAGAAGGAAGACTGGGAGGACCTGTCATTAATCTGCACATACTGTAAGAGGCTTGAAACTGGAGTTTACTTTCAAAAAAATCCCAGCCTTCCATACCCATTCTCTGAAATGCAGCTGGCACAGAATCCAGTGGCAGGTTCTCTACCTCCTCTTATCCCTGTACTTCTAGAGCCACTCCCTTGGATCATTCAGATCTTACAGTTAACTGCATGTGTTTCTAGTAATGACTGTATACATGTGTTTTTGCATAGGGCTGGTCACAGGCCAGAAGAAAACAAGATGCAGGAAGTAGGTCAGACAGGTAGGCCAAGGGGCTGGAAAGGGGCAGAAAGACTTCTAAAAGAGTCAGTGCCTGTGGCCAGGAAGCTCAATCAGGAGGAGCCAACACAGGTGATCCAACCAAAACCCTAAAGATAGCAGAGCCATGGAAAGGGATGGTGGGAACAGCGAAACGACCAGAGACGCTGAATTAGGGGTTCAAGAGGAGGTCCAAATGGGGTCAGCAGCTCATTAACTCCTGACAGAGGTTTAGAAAGGGACAGGAGGTACTGTGTGCTTACTTTCTGGAGGCTGGAGGAATTCAGTTGAGTCTTGTCAATGATCTTCACAGCTACCTGAACAAGAGATAAAAAGCCCAAGATTACCTCTTTTTTTTTTTTTTTTTTTTTTTTTTTTTGCGGTACGTGGGCCTCTCACTGTTGTGGCCTCTCCCCTTGCGGAGCACAGGCTCCGGACGCGCAGGCTCAGCGGCCATGGCTCACGGGCCCAGCTGCTCCGCGGCATGTGGGATCCCCCCGGACCGGGGCACGAACCCGCGTCCCCTGCATCAGCAGGCGGGCCCTCAACCACTGCGCCACCAGGGAAGCCCCCAAGATTACCTCTTTGACCAGGCTAAACTCAGGGCTCAAATCTACTTCCTCCTTTATATTTCTGCCTCCTTTTGGCCCTATCCCTCTTAGCATCCCTATCTGTTCAGATCTCATTTCTGTCTGATAAACAAAAGGCTGGCTGTGGTAGAAGTCCCACTACTACCTGCTGGGGTATCAACAGTTGGGAGATGCTGCCATGTCCCCAACCCCAGAGCTCACCTCTTTCCCAGTAAGGATGTGCCGAGCCAGCTTCACCTTGGCGAAGTTACCCTTGCCGATGGTCTTGAGGAGTCGATAGTTGCCAATATGGGGCTGCTCGTCAGCAGAAGTGGCTGAGTTGCGGCCCCGCAGCATGTTGGACTTACTGCTGGGCTTGGAGTCGAGGTGTCCCAAGGTGGGCTGCAGGGTAGAAACATGTACACCTTTGAGTATGCTGCCCTTCCGGCTCCCCATACCACTGCCCTTAGCTCTCTGCAAAAATCGCAAGAGGCTGGGGTACGGGGGCAGACTCCAGGAGGCTGGTAGGCATGCCAAGAAAGAATCATAAGGCAGGGGGATAAAAAGAGATGGGAAGAGCGCCCACCTTCACTCCAAAAGAGCACAGCCTAAGGTCCAACGTCAACATCCTGTGGGCGCTGGAGCTTAGGACCTAAGCTGTCCCATCACTGGCTCCACTGCCTGGCAATACATCCCCTGTAACAACCCAACAGCTCCTCCACCTCATGCGGGAGAGCGCTGTCTACCGTCCTCCCTGTCGCCTGTTCACACTTTGATAAGGCGACACCTCAAAGTCGTAGGCGCATGATCAGAATTACTGCAAAGCACTCACTGCCACCCAACACTTTACATTTCTCTTTATTATGTATCACTTTACATTGATTTGTTGTCTATCCAACAAGAATGGAAGCTCATGAAGGCAGGCATGTAACATTTATTCACTGATACATCCCTGCACCTAGACAGACTGGAATATGGTAGATGCTCAATGAATACTTGTGCAATGAAAAAATGGAATGACAGGGTCTGCGCAAGGCCACCCTCTGCCCTCCTTAGATATCCCATAGCTCACATAAGGGTGTGAGGAAGCAGAAAGGACAACAACTGGCACCAACAGGTATATAAACATAACACAAAAGAGGTACAGTCCAGATGAAAACATACATCTGTATGAAGACCTGTACAGTCCTCAAAGGGCTAAATGTAGAGTTCCATGTGATCCAGCAATTCCACTCCTGCTCCATACCCAAGAGCAACGTGCACACCAATGTACATTCGTAGTATCACACATTCATAATAGCCAAGAAGTGGAAACAATACAAATGTCTGTCAATTGATAAGTGGATATACAAATTGTGAAATATTCACATAGTGGAATATTCGTTGGCAATTTTAAAAAAAGGAAGGGACTTCCCTGGTGGCGCAGTGGTTAAGAATCTGCCTGCCAATGCAGGGGACATGGGTTCCATCCCTGATCCGGGAAGATCCCACGCTTGCGGAGAGATTAAGCCCGTGCGCCACAACTACTGAGCCTGCGCTCTACAGCCTGCAGGCCACAATTACTGAGCCCACACGCCGCAACTACCAAAGCCCACACGACTAAAGCAAGAGCTCCACAACAAGAGAAGCCACCGCAATGAGAAGCCCACACGCCGCAACAAAGAGTAGCCTCTGCCTGCTGCAACTAGAGAAAGCCCGTGTACAGCAACAAAGACCCAACGCAGCGCCCCCAACCACAAAAAAAAGGAAAGAAAATAACTTACAAAAAAAAAAAGTACTGACATATGCTACAACATGGATGAACCTTGAAAGCATCATGCTAAGTGAACAAAGCTGTTCACAAAGGACCACAGGTTATATGATTACATTTATTTGAAATGTCCAGAGTAGGTAAATCCACAGAGACAAGAAAGAGATTACTCTAGGGCTGAGGAGGGCTGAAGAGGGTGTGGGGACTTAGGGGGAACAACTAAGGGCTGTGAGGCTTCTTTCTGAAGTAATGAAAATATTCTAATGAAATGTTGACTGTGGTGATGGATACACAGCTCCAAGAATTTACTACACTTTAACGAGTGAACTGTATGGGATGTGAATTATATCTCAATCAAACTGTTAAGAGTCTGGTCTAACTCTGGTCAAGAGCACTGATTTGCCTCTTCCAGAACACCTGATGCCATTGCTCCAGCATAATGGGGATAAAGTGCTGCCAGGGTCTCATCCCAGAACCATCCAGAGCTGCCTTGGAAACTTCAAGGAAACAATTTAGAGGGGAGCAGGGTGACCAGAGAAGTGTGACTCAAAATTCTTTCTTTCACGGTCCTTCTCTGGCTCTACGTGAAGCCCTCAAAAACCACAGAGAAAAGAAATGACTTGCTACCACCCAAGGAACTGTCCAGGGTTCCTTGGCAAGAAGCGTGCTTCCCCGGCCTGTTGCTTTTCAGCCCTGGGGGGCGGCTATGAATAGGGAAAAACTTCCCTCTGCTCCAACTTCCAAGACAGGAAGATGGGTGGAAAAGTTTCCTTGGCAACCTCTAATTCACCTCCTAAATCTCTTGTCACTCTCCTGTTTTCTGAGGATATGAGCCAAAGGCAGCAGGATCTTGACAGTCCCCAAGTCCTCAAAGTTTCCAATGAGAATGTAGTGTCTACCTGAGGATTGGGGTCCTTTGCTCCCTGAAGCCAGATCTGGGAACCCTACCGCCTATCCTGAGCTCTGCTCTGCCCATCCCTCTCCATGTTTCCCGCTCCAGGGGCTGCTCTGTGTTGCGCAGCAGGACAGCATCCTCCCCCCACCCCGAGGCTCAGCTGCACACAGAACTTCAACGAACAGCAACAACCCTCCTCCTTACTGGGACAGAGAGGGGTGCTTAAGAGTACAGATGCAGAGACAAACTGCCAGGGTTCAAGTCCCAAATCTGCCACTTACTCAACACATGTTAATTTTTACTATTATCAACAACATCCTTAAGAGGGAGATGAGATTATTACAAAGCAGGAAGGAAATCATCTAAAAAATGACCGACATGGGATGCTCCCACACATGGCGTCAGGAGATGGTCTAGTGGCTGCCGAGGAGCTCTGTCCAACAGAACTAGGTTCCAGTCCTGGCTCCCCCACCTCCTAGCATTAGTTTCCTTATCTGTAAAGTGGTGATAAAGTAGTCCCTATTTCACATTCATTAGGTGACAGAAAATATGTAAAATACCTTATCTAACGCTCAAAAAAGAACAACCATGAATGCCATTATTTTTAGTTCCTAAATACTACAAAGCCTATTTGCAAAGCCAGAAGTCTCACTGTCAACAAGACTTCTGCATCTAAGTCAAGCCCTCCTAAGCCAGCTGCAGCCTAGCTGGAGGCCAAGAGATGCTATGTACGGGCCCTTCCAGCTGGGGAGAGGTCCCGGCTGAGCATCAGCCACCTGGCCTACACCAGCACGTAAAGGGGTGCCCGCCTACACCAGCACTTCACGGGAGGGGACTCGACAGGGCAGCCGTGAAGGGCTGATTCCAAGCTACGTATCCAGGACAGTCAAAGAGAAGCTTCTGCTTGTCCAGGACCCAGAGAAGCAGAGAACACTGGTGCGTGTGTGCTCTTTGATCCCCTGCTCTGAAAGTCACACACTCCCCTTTCAGGACCGAACTGCCCAACTCTCAGGACTCAAAGGACACAGCCCTTCTCTTCCCCCTTCTGCCTCCTCTATGCTGTGAGGCATGTCCCACAGCAGGGATGTGCGACAGGGTGAGGAAGCAGAGAAAGGAGAAAGTCTCTAGTGGGAAATGTTCCTTGGACCAAGGCCCCATGAGAGGCGGCTTCTCTGAAGGCTGAAGAGGAGGTAGGGGTGTGGGTGGCTATCATGGAGAGAGAGTCCCATCCCTGGCTCTCGACTAGGCCCATATAACCTGGACCCAGATCTCACCAACAGGGTGGGGGGCTGAGGACTAGCCGCCCTTCTGGGCCAACTATGCAGGATCTAGCTAGAGCCATGCTCTGCCCCCCACCTCCATCCTCCTTGCACACAGTTAAGACATGGAACACCAGACATCCTCAAAGCTCTGGCTGACATCACACCATAGGCACCTGCCCCCCAAAGGTCTGAGGCCAGTCTGTTGAAAGCAGACACCACGGCTGTCAGGCAGCTTTCAGAAAGAGCAAGGGGTCACCTGTGCGGCAGTATTTGGAACCAAATGGCAGAACACGCAGGTTACTTAGCAGGCCTGATTCAGAATTAGGGCCTAAACAGCTTTGAGGTCCTTAATCGAGAGAAGGCAGGACATGAAGATGGAAAAAAAAACCGTCTTATATCCAATGGGCCCTTCAACCTGGATCTCAGAACTCAGCCTAGGCGTGTTGCCACGTTTGCCCGGAAGACAGCCTCCACCCCGAGAGGCCCGGCGCTGACTCAGGTAGGCAGGGCCCCTTCCCTAATGCTGGAGGCCCTGACCAACAGTTCTCCCCTAGAAAAGCTCACGCTTTGGGGCTCTGCACTCAGGTTTGGCATCGAGTGTCCTGAGACTTCCCTGGGGCCAGGAGGGGGCCAAGCTGGGAAGGGGGATAGGCAGGTACTCCCTGGCCAGAGGCAGAGTGAGCCTGGGCACTGTGGAATGGGGGAAAAGTGACCCTTGGGCACCGGCCCTGGGCGGCCGCCCCAGATCCGTCTGCCCTCACTGTAGCACTCGTGCGCCCTCCTTGGGCCTCTGCCTGCCACCAGCCCGTTCCCTTCACTCTGGCTGGGCCTGCTCACTCGACCGACCGACCGAAGGGGAGAGTCTACTCTGGGTATCTGCCCCCTCCTCCTTTCTCAGCCAATGCCTCTTCCCAGGAGGAGCACTTCCCTGTGCTAGCTGCTGCCTGGCTCCCCTGAGCCACTCTTCAAAGATCCTGTGTTTGGGGTGAGAGGGACGAAAGAGGAGGGGGCAATTCCACAGCAAAAAAAAAAGGGGGGAAACATACCCGGCTGGAGAAAGGGACAAGGACTACCAGCGACTTCCATTCAGCAGAGCCCACAGCAGAATCTGTCAGGCAGTGAGGGCAAAGTACAGAGGCCGGGAAGAGCCAGGCCCAGGGCGGGGGCTCCTGGCTCCGTCAGCCACCCTTACTCAGCTGAAGCAGGCGACACCTTCCACCACTTCGTCAGTGAAAAGGAGCGAAGCAGCCAGGCCAAGCAGCTCCTGCCTGGGAACCTGGACTGTGTCGCAACCGAAACCACCACTAGCAGAGAGAGCCCAGGCTTGGCAAGGAGAGCAACGGGGACAAAGCCCTGTGGCTTCCTGTGGGCCAGGGTCTGGTAGCCAGAAAATCATGCAGTCCTCAGACACTACCCAGGAGCAAGGTGGGAGGAAAGGGGCAGGAGGCTAACGGGAAGGAAGGGAGACAGAGACAGAAAGAGGCGGGTTTAGATCAACTTCCTTCTCCCTTCCCCTCCCCCTCTCCGGAAGTGGGCTGCCCCACCCTCCCCAAGGTGCTTTGCTGGGTAACAACTGGGAGAGGGTGAGGAGGAGACTTAAGCCAGCCCAGGTTGTCATAAAGCCATTATCTCACCTGCAGCAGGTAGGACCTGGGTAGGGGCTCAAATCTGCGGGAGGAGTACGTGTGAATCAGACATGCTGACCCAGAGAGCGCCAGCAAACCACCCATGGGGCGGGGGCGGGGTGGGGGGGTGGGGGGGTAAGAGCAGAAACCAGCCAACCAACACTGGCAGATGGACCTCCTACTTTCCTACTTCACAAAAAGCAGTGTTTAACCTTCGAAAAATGCACATTCCACTTATACAGATAGTATTCTGGACATAATATCAGGAGATTCAGGAACCCTGTGAAGCCCCTTAGGTCCATGGGTTCTAGACTAAGAACCTTTGTCACTGATAGAGAATGAGATGCTTAATCCTAAATTTTGCCCAAAGGCTGGGAACAAACCAAATGCTTCTCTAAATCCCTTCCAGCCCTGATTCTGGGAATCTATCTCCAGGTTCCCACCCACCTCCAAGTCTCCATCACCACCCCCACCCCCCCAGTACTGCTTTCTTTGAGAACTCTTGAGGGCCTGGGGGCAGCAGGGGCAGCCACTCCTCACACCTGCCTCCAGCCAAGCCCCTGCTGTCTAGGCATCTGCTGTCGTTGTGGCAAACTAGAGCCCTCCCCGTTTGTGTTCTGGTCTCCGCCTTTCTTCTGGCTGCCAGATCAACTTCACATTCATTCCACTACTCCAGGCTAGGGTCTTTCCCACTAGGCAACTCTTTAAAGATCTCATGCTGGGAGGCCATAAACCCCTGTAGGGAAGGGCAAAGCCTCCCACTGACCTCACAGCACCTGAGCACAGACACCTGGGAGACCACGCTACTCAGTGTTCACCTTATGTATGAACCCTGGTCAACAGATTCGGCATTTCTGGTACTACCATCTGCTGGCACGCATTTCCCATGTTCTCCACACCATAAACCTACAGGGTAGGGAGCATCTTCATTTTACAGATGAGAAATTTAAGCACAGAAGTTAAGAGACTTGCCCAAGGTCAGCCTCCCAGCGCAGAGCTGGGACTGGAGCCCAGGGCTTTTGCACCCACTCCAGCACTCTGCTGTTCCTCACGGTCCCCTTCACCAGCTCCTCTTCAATGCTTCTGAAGCCTAATCTGCTCTTATTTCTCCCCAAAGAAGATTAAGACCCTCGCTCTTCCTCCACAGACTAGGAAGAGGGGAAAGATGTGAAGATTCTGGAAAGGTGCCTGGGACAGCAGGAAGGCCAACATCCGGGTCAAGGCCAGTGGGGGGCAGGGGCTGTTTTAAAGGTCTACCCAGGTGGTCCCACAGCACCCCCTGCTCTCACTCCTTCCCAAAGTGGGCCCTCATCTCAGTGGAAGAGGTCAGGCTTTTTTCTGGACCCTGGGCTCAGGCTTGCCCCTCCACTCAGATGCCAGAGCGGGATCAAATGGCTTCATTTTCTAGTCTCCAGCATTTTGAGGTGTGACAGAAGGATTGTTTCCTCAATCTCATTTGTGGGAGGCAGTAAGGGGCTTTGTAAACTGAGGAAGTACCAAGCAGTGACCTCAGAGAGGCTGGGGAGACAGGATGGGACTGAGCTGAAACATCACATGGCAAATCACTAGTTCTTTAACCCTTCCTCCTTCATTGCAGCCAGGAGCCTTCTTTGCATCCTTTGGATCCTGAGCAACTGCCATTCTCAACTGCCAAGAGTCAATACACCAGTGGAGCATGCTGGGTAGGAGAGCTCTGGTAAAGCTTGGTAAGCACTGACCAGTGGAGAGTCTGGATGTACACCCCCAGCCCCAGAATGAACTGTGGGAACCCCCACCATCCCTTAATACTCTGTCGCAGAGCAGAGGTGGGCTTGTGTAAAGCTGCCAAAGGGCTGCTCCCTTTTTCCAACCAGGATAGGTGCCTCCCTGACAAAGGAGGCCAGCAGAGCCTGTGACTGAAGCAAAGCCAAAAGCAAGGTGGTTCGCTGCCCTCCAGCTCTCTAGGCTGGCAAGTCTCACCCCAAGGCTGGGAGAACAGCACTGCAGCCTGGGCCAAGCAGGGAGCCCACGCGCCTCAAAGCAGCCACAGCAGAGCCAGTGCCTGCCTGGGAAGTCCGGCAGGAGAGAACTGACCTGGAGTGAGATCCGAGCTGAGCCACCTACAGCCCCTTCATGCATGGAAGCTGCGGTGCAAGGAGCACCCCTCAAATCTCCTGTCTCCTGAGCCACTTGAAATACCGGGCTCCTCTTCAAAAATGGTGGATTCTACTGAGCAACCACGGCTTCAGAAGCTTCCACACCACTTTATCCCTGAGAATCTGCTTACTGGGGCCTGGTTTCTATCTCAGTCCCCAATTACTGTTGCCCGTTCAGCAAACCTTCATTGAGCGCCCACCTCTGGAGCCTGTTGCAAAGTACGGAGATATCTGGTTCCTGCCTTCTAGAGACTGAGGGGAGGGGAACCATACACGAGACTCACAATGGTATCTCTGCTTACTTGTTAGGCAGGCAGGATAGCACAGCAGAGCTCTGGAGGCAGCCAGAGGCGGTGGGGGCCCTGCCTTCGCTCCTTACCAGCTCACCAAACACCACCAGCAAGATCACCTGGCACCTCTAGGTCTCAGTTTCCTCACCTGGGACATCAGGACACTAGCTGTTCCCACTTCACAGGATTAGTGTGAAGATGAAATGAGAAAATGCACGCCAGCATTGACCACGGTCACTGGGGCACAGTAATGTCTCGACCATGTTTTCTATGATCTCTCTTCACTTTCAGGTAGGGATCTTTGTTTCCCATCTACAGGGGTTCTCTGGGCCCTGAGAAGAGCTATAATCTCTAAGAACTTGACTACAAGTACCAGTGTAGCAAAGCTGGTAGTCCTTCTAGAATGAGGAAAGTCAAATTCCTACCGTGGCTGGGCTGTCAGACAAAAAGGACCCTCCTTCCTATAACACTACTCCTGCCAAGAGAAGTGGGTGAATGAGAAGGCAGCCACGCCTCTGCCCTCTGAGCAGCCCTTCCTCATCATTTCCTTAACTCCTTCCTCTCAAAAAAGGTCCAAGAAGCGGCCAACATACCAGTACCACATGGTGCCAAGGGCTGGGGGAAGCTCACGTTGCCAGCCTCGCACTCCATTCGGCTCCTCCCTACCAGCGGGTTACCGTAACCATGGAGACCAACAAGTTCCTCCGTATCACAGGAGAGCCTGCCTGCCAGCAGCCCAGGGCTCTGGGGGAGGCAGAAGGCAGCCTGCAGCAGAAAGGTCTGGCTCGCTTTACAGAGGACTGGGGAGCTGATGGGAGACTAACCAGTGAAGCTGAGGTGCCTGGGCCTCCCTCCAACTTCCTTTTCTTTGCCCAGTAGTTTGTTTTCAGCACATTCATTGTCTGGCTGTATGTGGTGTGGTAGTGAAGGGTGTCACTCTGGAGTCACTGCGGTGGGACCCCAGCTCTCCCACTCTGGCTGCTGTGTAGGGAATGGACTGGAACTGTGGTATGAAGAGCTACACAGATCCACACACACTAAAAGGCTCCAGATCTCATATAATACCTTCTTTTAAGTGATCCAGGTAAGTAAGCCCTCTTATCCCTTGTTTATCCCAAATCCCTTTGTTCAAATAGTTATCCAGACACCTCCTTAGCTGAGAGTGATCTCTCCCTTCTCTGACTCTCACAGCACCCCATCTGTATCCACTCAGCCCTTCTGACTTCGTGCCTCTGTGCCTTCACCCCCCCTTTGAGCTCTGAGAAGTCAGGGGTCACCGTGGTGTGCCCTTAGTGCCTAACAGTGCCCCACGTTACAATACTATGGAATATATGCAGAATAAAAGTGGTACGACTTCGTGACCCCTAAAGTTGCTCCCCTCCTCCCCCAAGGAGAGAAGCAAGGGCAGAGGAAGGAAGATCAAAACCTCTGGCCAGAAGACCTCTTTCCCCTCTTTCAGAGCATTTACTGCCCTTTGAAGTTGGCTGGTTACTGTCTGTCCTTCCCACCAGACTACACCATAAAGGGAAGGCCCCGGGTCTATCTGATTCATGGCTCACAACAATGTCTATAACACAGAGCGGAAGTACTCAGTAAGGTAATGAATGAATAAATGTGAACGAACGAATAAATAAGAAAACATGCTGGGGCATCTTTGTGACAGTCTCTGGGATACACGCCAATAACCCATACCAGTGTACTCTGCACACAACATCCAAGTGGGCAGTGGGTCATGAGATTCCCCTCTCCCCAAAATGGATGACATCCATAGAGCGTCAGTTCTACTAACAAGCTTTCTCTCAGGTGGTGACAAGCCCCTTGGAACTCTCATCTGTCACAAAGCTTGAGGCAAAGGTGGTCACCGAGGAGAACTGGAGGCAGGCTCAGAATACAGGCACAGCTGAGGATCAGCAGCCCCCACCCCCATCCCTGGCTCCCCTCAATCAAGCCTAAGCCCTCCTTTCATCACAGAGGAGGATCCCTCTCCTCAAACTTCCTGCTGCCCAACAACCACCAGGCCCTCCCACTTCAGACGGTTCTCTCTGCCTCGCCACATTCAATCCCTCCACTGCTTTGCTACCAAAACCACTGTGTCTTGCTGTGACAATGTAATGCAGCTCGAGCCATTCTAAGACCTACTGATTTGGGGAAGTGACAGTGACTTTAGGAGACATTTACTTACTGTTTGCCACACTGAGAGCTGCTTTAATATTTCCTCTTTGAACCAATGTACTGATTGCAAGGCCCTGTCAACCCTAGACAGCCAAAAAAATTCACCCATATACACCTGCCTTCTGTCCACTGCATAAACAGCGTTCCCACCTGGCCGCCACCCTCCGCAGACTGCCTCCTGTTACAGAAAAGCAGAGGGACTAAAAAACGGCAGCTGGGGAGCTCAGGTGACTCACCCAGCATAATCGCCTCCTCCCAGAATCTCCCATCTTCTCCTGGGGTTTTTGCCAACACAAAATAAAAAAAAGCAGGAGATCCAAAACAACAACAACAACAAAAAACCCCTCTCAGCGTTTACGCAACAGCCTTTCTACCTGGGTGCAGATTTAACCCTTTGTCTCTGCCCCTTCCAATGCAGTTTCCTTAAAATGTTTTTATGCTGAGGCCGGGAAACAGGCCTTCCGGGTCTTATCTGGTTCCAGCTCTACACTGAAAGGTGCTGAATAAGACATGTGCCTCTTTCCACTGCATCTTCCTCTGGAAGTGGAAAAACTACCTTCCTACTCCTCCAATTTCAAAGAGGGAGTTGAAGAAGGAGGAGGAAATATCAGAAAAAAGATTGGGACAAAGTTTGCTGCCCCAGAAGTCACCATGGTCAGAGATCAGAGCTCAAGCAGGACAAGAAGTAACAGAAACCACCTAAGGCCGGCACCACCACTCTCAGAACCTGTCTCCACCCGGCCGGGCTGCAAGGTGGCTCTTCCACTTACGTGACCACTAAAACTCCAACTGGCTGCTCCTTCCATAAGCAAACCCCCATTGAGCTGTTCCTGCTCACAGGGAGAGGTGTTATCTTCCTCCTACAACAGATCATTAACAACCCAAGCAGGTGAGGACACATGAGCTGTGGAATGAGGGACGCCCCTGTTTCCGGTGCTACCTGACAATGGGTCGAATCAGTCAAAATTGAGAATTCAGTCTCACCTGTTCCCAGAACAATCACAGGAGCTGCACATAGCTCTCTAGCAAACTTTCTGAGTAGGAAGCGGTGTGTGCGTGTTTATCTTTGGCATTTGGCATCTAGAAAGACAATTACTTTTGTGATAGCTGGTGCTATGACTACAAAGTAATGAGAATGCTCCCACAAGGCACGTGCAAATCCGCTGCAGCATAGTAGTCAAGAAATCCCCAGCCTGGGACTTCCCTGGTGGTCCAGTGGTAAAGAATCTATCTTACAATGCAGGGGACACAGGTTCGATCCCTGGTCAGGGAACTAAGATCCCACATGCCATGGGGCAACTAAGCCCGCACGCACCACAACTACTGAGCTCACACGCTTCAACTAGAGAGCCTGCGTGCTGCAAACTACAGAGCCCACGCGCTCTGGAACCCACACACCACAACTATAGAGCCCAGGCGCCCTGGAGCCCATGCACCACAACTAGAGAGAAGCCCGTGCACCGCAAGGAAGAGCCCACACTCTGCACCAAAAGATCCAGCATGCCTCAACAAAGATCCTGTGAGCTGCAGCTAAGACCTGATGCAGCCAAAAATCAATTAATAAATAAAAAATATTTAAAAAAAAAAAAGAAAGAAAGAAATCCCCAACTTACCAAAAGTTCTGTTCTGAGAAGGAACTATTTCACCATAGAAACATGTTACAAATGATGGCTGCGTTCTCAGGCCAGCCCACCCCATCAGGGCCCACCACTGTATCTGAAGTAGTGTATGAACCATACTTAACACTTAAACCAGAGTTCAGAATAGGAAAATGAATTCACTGTTCCAACATGGGACCTAGGAACGTATCTTTGCTCTCCAAGGAGCCTGGGCCGTAGAAACTGGGGTTTCTTAACCTTCAAACTCTGGGTGAGGGCTTGACATAAAAGGACTTGAGCATCTGGGGGTGGCTGGGTAGGAGGGAGGGTCTAAGGAGATATGAACCTAGGTGGAGGTGAAGAATAAGGCTGGAGGAAAGGAATTTTGAATGGATACTGCCTTATAGGAGAGAAGGGCTAATTAAAGGAAGACCAAGTAGAACTTCCAGAGAGAGAGAAGGGAGCCTGGGACAGTCCCCTGACCTATCAGGGGAAACACTCTTTACAACTGTCTTCCCTGCTGGGTACCTCCTTTCTACCTCACTGGGCCAGCCACTACCACTGCAGTCTCAATCCTGGGCCAAGGGCAGAGACTGCTGAATCCTGTTACTAAGTGGCCATGACCTGGGCAGGTGCCTTGGCTAGCTTGTCGGATAAACGGAGGAGGGCTCATTTGTCAGAAGCTGGGTGGAGAAGATTGGAAAGCACAAGTTTCTCACTGGGACTGAGTACATGGCAGCTTCTGACTTTAGGTCTAGGTTGCCCCTGAAGCCAAACACTGTTCGTTTTCTGGTAGCAACGACAGTTCTCCTCCCTAGCTGTCTGTGTGCATGACCTAGGTGCAGAGAATATGGTAAATGAGATGACAGCTATTTTCCATTATAAGTGCCTTCTTAAAAAACACTTTTATAGTTAATTCATCTCAGAGACAGAGTCCGAGGAAGAGAGTCTGACTGTACTGGTTTCTAAAAGAAAGGAGTGGTCCAGAAAAGGCCAGTTTAGCCCTGGCTAAGGCAACGGGGAAATGTGGGTTCAGACTTCATTGCTGGAGGTTCTGAGCTTTCTAACGTCTGTGATTTGAACACAGGACCAGGGCCCTTTGGTACAGATTAACTCATGTGCTGGTGGCAGCCCTCAGGAACTAATCCACCAACTGACCGGTGGTGCTGGGGAGGAAGGGGGTCACTTTGGGGCATTGTTAGATGCACTATTTATTACACAGACTGCAGACAAGAGAATGCTGGTTGTTTTGAAGGAGGCAAGCAGCCAAGTTTCTAGCTCTCTACCTCCAAATTCACTCAGAGAAAGCAGGGAAGAAAGGATGGCTGCAAAAGGAATACAGGTCCTCCCCAACAAATCCTGAAGGGCAGCTCTCATTGCCAACAGGCATGGTGGCTTAAATAAAGACCGGAAGATTGAGAGAAAAAAACCCACCCAGGATACCTCCGGTCAGAAGAATCTGGCTGGGTAGCAGGAGGCCACTGCTACCCATCCTGTTGTTCTATCTAGTCCATGCAAACACCGAGTACAAGGACAAAGACCCTATAGTCATAAAGGGGTTTCTATCAAGAGAAAACAAAGGGGCAAAGTCAGAAATTATCCAACACCATCCAAAACACTTAGAACAATGCCTGGTATATATTAAATGCTCATGACATGCTAGCTATTATTACTATAATTCCATACGCTTTCCCAACTTATTCTGTAGGTTGCCAGAAAAAGATATAGCTTTTGTGTAAGTTTTTATGTCTAATATGATTTTTTTAAAATTAATTATTATTTATTTTTGGTTGCATTGGGTCTGTTGCTACGCGTGGGCTTTCTCTAGTTGCGGCAGGCAGGGGCTATTCTTCCTTGTGGTGCACGGGCTTCTCATTGCGCGGTGGCTTCTCTTTTTTTTTTTTTTTTTTTTGGCGGTACGCGGGCCTCTCTCACTGTTGTGGCCTCTTCCGTTGCAGAGCACAGGCTCCGGACGCGCAGGGTCAGCGGCCATGGCTCACGGGCCCAGCCGCTCCGCGGCCATGTGGGATCTTCCCGGACCTGGGCACGAACCCGTATCCCCCGCATCAGCAGGCGGACTCTGAAACACTGAGCCACCAGGGAAGCCTGCTTCTCTTGCTGCGGAGCACGGGCTCTAGGCGCGCGGGCTTCAGTAGTTGTGGCTCCGGGACTCTAGAGCACAGGCTCAGTAGTTGTGGCACATTGGCTTACCTGCTCTGCGGCATGTGGGATGTTCCCGGACCAGGGCTCAAACTCGTGTCCCCTGCATTGGCAGGCGGGTTCTTAACCACTGTGCCACCAGGGAAGCCCAGATACGGCTTTTGGCTTTAACTTCTTTACCCACTGCTTACCACAAATTCTCTATTCTCCAAAAAGAGATGGATCTTTCAAACCGGCCTAGGAGAGCGCTAGAGTCGAAGACCAAGTTCTGTTCACCTACTTGCACAGCTCAGACTTGGACGTGGGTTTCTGGCAGAGCCAGAAAGGGCTCCAGCAGCTCAACTGTTTTACCCCTTCCATAAAAGGCCACTCCACTTGTCCCTGATAAAAAGCACTTTAAACACACACATCCAACCCTAGGAAAATCCAGAGTACACACCACAGCTCCTGAGACACACAATGTCAATAATCTTGCCAAGATTTTCTAGGTATATGGAACTAGAAACTTTGCAAATTAATAGTCACAATGGGGGGGCGCTTCCCTGGTGGCGCAGTGGTTGAGAGTCCGCCTGCCGATGCAGGGGACACGGGTTCGTGCCCCGGTCCGGGAAGATTCCACATGCCGCGGAGCAGCTAGGCCTGTGAGCCATGGCCACTGAGCCTGCACGTCCGGAGCCTGTGCTCCGCGACCGGAGAGGCCACAACAGTGAGAGGCCCGCGTACCGCAAAAAAAAAAAAAAAAAAAAAAGTCACAATGGGAAATGTGACCGGTATTTAAGAAACACACACACACTCACACAGTGTGGCTAGAGTCCCTGATTGTTATGTACTGAAGAGTACTGCCTCTTCCGTGGTGAGATGAGGGAAACTCAGAGCCAGGGTAGTGGGGGTGAGTGTGCTGGTGAAAACTTAGCTGCACTCCCAGCTCCTGAATGTCTCTGGCTTGGAGACTCAGCAGCCTTCGTGGCAGCCAGGCTCCCACCACCAGCTGTCTTTCACACAACATAACAAGATCGCTATCTGCTGTTTGGGAAGATGGGATTTTTGGTGTTGGGTTTTGTATCCCATAAGCTGGCAGGCATCTGTCTCAGGGGCAGTTTCCTGAAACAGCTGCATGTCATGGGCCCCGGCAGACAGGATTTGAGATACAGGAGGAAGATAAATGAGATACCAGAAGTAGGAATTCAGGGATGATAAAGGTAAGAAGGAATGAAACTGTCTAGCTGTCCTTTTCTCACTCCTGTCCCACAAGAGCTGACTTTTCCTACCTGGTCCTCACTAAGGAATCACAAACACTCCTGTTTCCCTTTCTTGACAGACCCAGGCTTCCTCCTGGCATCTCCACATTTTTACCCTGACAGCTCTAACACATCAAGTGACTGTGGTATCTAAAACTGATGCTGGGGGGCTTCCCTGGTGGCGCAGTGGTTGAGAATCTGCCTGCCGATACAGGGGACACGAGTTTAAGCCCTGGTCCGGAAAGATCCCACATGCTGCAGAGCAACTAGGCCCGTGAGCCACAACTACTGAGCCTGCGCGTCTGGAGCTTGTGCTCCGCAACAAGAGATGCTGTGATAGTGAGAGGCCCGCGCACCGCGATGAAAAGTGGCCCCCGCTCGCCGCAACTAGAGAAAGCCCTCAAACAGAAACAAAGACCCAACACAGCCAAAAGTAAAGTAAAATAAATAAATAAAAGAAATGCATTTCCACTTAAAAAAAAAAAGCTTCGAGCTTCATGTTTCTAAAAATAAATAAATAAAACTGATGCTGGGGCTTCCCTGGTGGCGCAGTGGTTAAGAATCCACCTGCCGATGCAGGGGACACGAGTTTGAGCCCTGGTCCGGAAAGATCCCACATGCTGCAGAGCAACTAAGCCTGTGCGTCACAACTACTGAGCCTGTGCTCTAGAGCCCGCGAGCCACAACTACTGAAGCCCGCGTGCCCAGAGCCTGTGCTCCGCAACATGAGAAGCCACCACAGTAAGAAGCCCACGCACCGCAACAAAGAGTAGCCCTCACTCCCCGCAATTAGAGAAAGCCTGTGAGCAGCAATGAAGCCCCAGAGCAGCCAAAAATAAATAAATTTTTAAAAATAATTTTTTAAAAAAAGCTGATGCTGGCTACCCCCCCATTAAGAGATAACCAAGGTCACGTGAGCTGGCCCGACATGTTCTGCTGCACTTGTTTATGAGCAAGAGGATTAAAACAACCTGTCAGGGGAGGGAAGGGGGCAAACCCTGTACACAGGGCAAGCACTGGGAACACCACACAGAGGCGTCCTGCCAAGAGATCTTTTGCTCAAATATAAAGCAGAAATCTCTCACCAAACACCAAACCAGCTAACTATGCCAAATACCACTTATGATCCAGGGACCCTGAGGCACTGCTCCATTTTCCCAAAGTTCTTTGTATGAAAGGTTTGGGTTTTTTTTGGGGGGGGTCCGGGAGATTAGAAGGATGAGCAACATAGGGCCCCATTAAGAGTCCCAAATTAAAATAATACCCAAGCAAAGGCTCTCTGTCTCACCAAGAAATATATGTGGCATAGGGCTTAAGAAAGACGGGTGTTTCCAGGGTACTTTTGCATAAAGAAAGCACTCAGGGGCTTCCCTGGTGGTACAGTGGTTAAGAATCTGCCTGCCAATGCAGGACACAGGTTTGAGCCCTGGTCCGGGAAGATCCCACATGCCATGGAGCAACTAAGCCCGTGCACCACAACTACTGAACCAGCGCTCTAGAGCCCGCAAGCCACAACTACTGAGCCTGCGAGCCACAACTACTGAAGCCCGCATGCCTAGAGCCCCTGCCCTGCAACAAGAGAAGCTGCCTTAATGAGAAGCCCTCGCACCACAACGAATAGTAGTCCCCACTTTCCAAAACTAGAGAAAAGCCCCCGTGCAGCAACGAAGACCCAATGCAGCCAAAACTAAAATAAATAATAAAATAAATAAATTTTAAAAGAAGATCTGTGCATTAAAAAAAAAAAAAAAAAAAAAAAGAATCTTCCTGCCAATGCAGGAGACACAGGTTCGAACCCTGGTCCAGGAAGATCCCCTATGCCGCGGAGCAACTAAGCCCATGTGCCACAACTACTGAGCCTGCACTCTAGAGCCTGCGAGCCACAACTACTGAAGCCCACATGCCTAGAGCCTATGCTCCGCAATAAGAGAAGCCACCACAATGAGAAGCCCACGCACCGCAATGAAGAGTAGTCCCTGCTCGCTGTAACCAGAGAAGGCCTGCGCAGGCCTGCGCGCAGCAACAAAGACCCAAAGCAGCCAAAAATAAATAAATAAATTCTTTTAAAAAAGAAGGAAAGCACTCAGTTCTCAGATGGCTAAATACCCAATCAGAAGTCAAACTATCAAAACAAAACTTCCTATGACCATTTCTTGCCCTATGCAAAGTCAGAATTGGGAGGCCATTTAGGTACAGCTCCAGGGCAGAAGGGCTCAGGCAGCAGGGTCCTCTCTGACCAGAGGGTTAACCTCACAATGACATCACTAGCCACCAGACACAGGAAGGAAGAGAGAAGGCAGTCAGCACCTGAGCCTGTGGCCCTGTGGTTCCAGGCCGTCTGGGCTCTCCACAGGGTTACTGTAGAAATTGGCCCCTGGCTTTGCTAAATTAGATCCTTTCTCCCCTGCTCTTCTGCAAAACCATTTGTCACAGCCCCTAAATAACCAATCTTCCCCTCTTAGCAGGCCTGAGCTGCTACCATCTGGTCTCTGCCTTAGGCACTCAAGCCTCGGCAGAAAGAGGATGTTTCCATTTGGGTGCTCCCTTGGTTGTCTGGAGAGGTCGGCAGACGGGAACTAGGGTAGCACCCTTCTCTAGCCAGCCAGAGGGGGATGCGAAATACCTGCTGGCAACCTGTGATCCCCTCTCTAGCAAAGGAGCAGCTACCCCTTCCTAACCTTCCACCCACAGTCTCACCCCGGCCAGGGAGATGCACTCATCCTACAAGAAGTGAAGGTAGTTAAGTCCAGCTTAGGAGCTAAAGAACCTGGCTTAGGGAAGAAAGGGATAAGAACAAACTCCCCGAACCGCCCACCAAGCTCTTCTGAAGATCAGGGGTATTTAGAAGCGCTTTCCCTTTCCCCACGTGTTAGAGAGGAGGGTAGCCTCAGGCAGACGCACACCTGGCTGGGTCACCTCCCCTCAGGAGCCCTGGTCTCCCTAACACCAGAATAAGTCCACACCTGCCACCAAGGACCAGCCTGAGATGGTAACGTGCTCCGGGGTTCACATACTCACGCGTCCATTAATCTTCCTCCAGATCGCTGCCGTCATGCAGAGCAGTGAGGCGGGCTGAGTCCTGCTCTGAGCCCCTGAGCCGGTCACTCCAGTTTGCTTGGTATTGTGGGGGGAGGGGGGCAGGAGAAGGAGGAGGAAGGGAGATTATGATTCTCTATTTTCAAGCCCTGCCCCTAAAACCGAGGGAAGCAGCTGGGTTCCCACTGCAGGGGAGCTCCAATCTCTGGGCACTACAGCTGCATACGGAGAACTCTGGGGAACATGCACATCCAACACGCTGGGAAAAGGAGGGGAAACCAACCCGGAGAGAAGTGAGTTGGTCTCCTGCCAAGAACTCTGAATGGTGCTCCTATCAGAACTAGAACATAACAGGAGGTAGGCAGGTTTATGGTCTCTGGGGAAAGGCAGGAGGGGAAACAGTAAAAGCCGGACTAGCATGGGAACAAAACTTGCTCCCTGGCAGGAGAGCGGACAGCCCAGCTGTCTGCAAGGCAGCAGCCACATACAGTCAATTGAGATACTGTCCCCATTACACCTTTCGGAGGCAGACAGTCTACACTCTAACCTCAGGTCGGTTTTCACATGCTTTGGCTTTGCCGGCTGTGCCCGGAACCCTGCAGTTTGGAGCATGGTCATTTCTATGATCCTGTAAGTTAAGGTCCACCACTTAAGGACCTGTGCCCCTGACTGCCAGTGGCAGGAGGGAAGGGAGACTCTCGCTGGCGTGTTGTATAGGGTGGAGCAGAAGCCACAGATGGCCCCTCTCACGGAGAGGAAATGCTCCTCCTTTGCCAGAGCAGAGCCCAAGGCTGCCACAGAGAGGTGCTATTTAGCGACAGAAATGTCTGTCAGGAGTGGCAGGAGAAATGGCCACCAAGTACTTCTTTCTCACCAACTGCTACCATCAGCCGCCACAGGCTGCCTCTGAAAAGCCTGCAGAACCTCCGGTGGCAGCAATGGCCTGTGAGTCACTCCCCCATAAGAAGAGGGAAATTGGTCCTGTCCCTGGGCCTGAAGAAGCCCCAGTGTCCTCAGCCAGCTCTGCTCCAAAGCTAAAACCAGTCCCACCTGCCAGGACGGAAACCTCGGGCAGCCTACCCTCCACCCACACCTGCCTGTAGAAAAACCAGTCCTCTTACTCTGCCACATGTGGGGGGCATCCACAGTCACCTCAGCAGGATGCCCAGCACTGGGAACAGGAAGTGATGGCTTCATATTCAAAGCTCCCCTCACACGCTCATATGATTTATATGTATATGTACACATACACAGGGTAAATGTCTACACACACACACACACACACACACACACACACACACACACACTGTAAAGTTGATTTGCAGACCCACATCGTTCCTGGATTTTTCTTTCAGCTGGCAGCTCCCTTTCCCTGCCTGCAGCTCCAGCCTTGCCCTCGTCCTTCCCTAGTCTCACTCTGGGCTCCTGCCACCTGTCTTCAAGTGTTCTCTCAGACCTCCAGGCCTTTGCCACGGCCTCCTACTGCCTGAAACGCTTTGCCTCCATCCTCCGTTCCCATTCTTCTTCCTGGTTAGCCTCAGCTCAGACATCACGTCCTCCAGGAAGTTTTCCCTGCTCCACCTCTGACTTCACAGGGTCCCTGACACGTCACTCCAGGTGTCCCAAAGACAGCCGCCTTCTTGCACTAGGACTTCGCTCTTGAGGAATGGCCTGTCTCCTTCACAACTCTCAGTGGCTGTCTTGTTCACCACAGCACAGAGTGGGAGCGACCTAAGAGAAATTTCCAGGGCTTAAGTCAACTGTGTGTCCTCAGTGCCCAGGCACAGTGCCTGGCACCTAACAGGCTTTCAAGCAATGCTTTCCTAATTCATGAGAGAAGGTCAGGGTCTTCCTGCTTTTTTCGGAGTGACTCTTTACCCAACAGCTCTTAGCACATCCCTGCTCCACGTGACTACTTCACTCTGGGCCAGGGCTAGAATGCTGGTGCCTACTGCTTTTAATCCATTCTTGAGGGCCTTCTAGTGTCTCTACGGACGCAGACTCTGGCAGGATTTCAGAGCTCATGGCCGGTGTGTGGACCTAGGGCCTACTGCCCTTTCACCTGTCCTTCCCCAGCCTCCCCTCTGCCATGAGGGCTGCAGGCAGCCCCCGCACAGGTCTTCTAAGCAAGAGGACTGCTTCTGAAGTGGAAGCAAAGGAGGACACAGCTCCAATTCCTCAAGAGTGAGCAAATCTAGATCCAGCTCCACCCAAACAAGTTACATATCCTGAGCCAGTCATTCACCCTCTTGCAACCTGTGTTTCCCCACTTGTATAATGAGGGGCTGGAGAGGAGCTCTGAGGGTCTGTCCTAGGTGGATGTGAGGGCTTCTCAGTGCCTCTGTGCTCTTAAGCCTTCCAGCCCTGTCCCTGAGAACACAGCAGGAAGTGAGCATGGTCTGCACGTCCTGAAGACCACATCCTGACCTTGTCTCACATCGAGTCAACCTGCCAGAAGTCTGGCTCCATAAGTAAACCTCACCTAACATGTCTCGGACACCAAGCTCGCACACTGGAAAATCTCTTCCACCTGGGGCTGAGAAAATTAAAGTTAAGCTAGGTGACAACTCTGGACTTAGAAACATTACAACCCTGAACTCAGTGTGCCCTAGGCAAGAATCCTCTCCCTCTCTAGATTTCATTTACCCACAATTTACAAGCTCCTCACCACTCCCAGCCTCTCGGCATACCATGAATGTGGCCACAAGGTGCAGGAAAAGGTACCGTGACACACAGTCTACTTCCAGCAGGCCCCAGGGCTCTGCAGCCTTAGTCTGAGCAGCTCTGAGTAGGCACAGCCCCTGGTAGGGTAGGTGGCACACCTAGTGCCTAGCATCTGCAGCACCCCCCCCGTGCCCCGACAGCATGACTCCCTAGCAGCCTGGCTCCTTGGAGGGCTCCTGGATGGGGAGCTGCCTGCCTGCCTGCCTGCCATGGTAGCTGATCCATGAGGAGAAACCAACTTGGCAAAGCCCAGCAAGCAGCAGTTTCAGCCTTGCTGCCCAGAGTGGGGGAAGGAGGAGGCGGGTCCAAGCAGACCAGTCCAAAAGGTCCTTTTTCCACCATGCTACACAGCTGGTGCCTTCTGCACTGGTTCATAAACAGGAGCTTCAAAAGTCAGTTGGAGCTCTCACACCCTGAGTCACAAAGACCAAGGAATCAAGAGGAAAGTAGAAAATGGTCATCGCATTCTTGCCCTACCCATGATGGTCCTGGAAAATGTGGTCCCTGACACCTCACAGCTCTTGGTCAATTCTGAAAAGCACCTGATCTCCTCCGAGATGCTCAAAGAGAAATCTGGGTCCACACCACCACCAGGTGCTGAGGTGGTGTGAAATCAGTTCTTTCTGTGCCATGCTCCTTAGCTTCTCTCCCACTATAAATAACTCCAGCTTTCTGATACAGACCACATGATCTCTCCAGCTCTGGACAAAATTCCCAATATCCAGTGTATCTCTGTTCACCCATTGCAGAAGCAGGAAAGATGAGGCCAATTTAACCAAAAGCAAGAACATAGCCAGAGATGCTGTGTGTCAGGGGCAAGAACAGAATTCAGCAAAACCAGGAGGGCCTGGCTTTTCCACTCTGTTCCCTACTTCGGGAAGCCAGACAGGGTTTCCTCAGCAGTGTACTCCCCCCGCTGTGGTTTCCTCTCTGAGTTCTTAACACAATCCAGTAATAGGGTAGAACGTCCCCCTTATCCTCTCAGCCTGATAAAGTTCTTTTTAGTCATTATTGAACCTATTAAGACACCAATTAAGACTTGTGACTTACATGGCCAAAAACTGGATAGACAAATGTCTGATTCACAAATCAATATGGACACACTTCCCCAAGGGTGGTGGTAAATGAAGAATAATACCCATGTTGTTATTTTTCTTATTGTTTTATTTCACAAATAATTCACTGAGAGACAATCATGTGAAAAGCACTCTAATAGACTCTGGGGCAGGAAGGGATACAGAGAAGGATAAAATACAGCCCAGCCTTCAAAAAGTTGACTACCTAATTGGAGAGATAAGCACAAATCACACTATCCAACGTAGGACCAAATCCAGGAGCTAACTAAAGTTACAGTCTGCCTATGCCCTCCAATTTACTAGAAGTCTGTAGCTTTTTTTTAAGTCTGTAGCTTTTGTTATTTTTCAGAGGAACCATGCGCTGAGAGATTTGAAGATCCCAGGTCTCGCTTCTAGCTACGATCATGAGTTCTACCAGGATCTATCTAAACCCTGAGACTTGGGATTTCCCTGGTGGTCCAGTGGTTAAGACTCTGCGCTCCCAATGCAGGGGGCCTGGGTTCGATCCCTGGTCAGCAAACTAGATCCCACATGCCGCAACTAAAAGATCCCGCACGCCACAAACACAACCCGGAGCAGCCAAATAAATAAATATTAAACCCTGAGACTTCAGTGAATGGGGATGCCCACCCACTGAGTGGACCATGATGAGAGTTGTGAGATGCTGGTATGAAAGGAAGTCAACCCGGGGAGACTCACTGAAGAATCAATCATTTAGCCTTCCTTGTCTCATCCCCATCTAGAAACCAGAGACAGGCCCAATATACAAGCAAAGATGATACAGGAAGGGCTTAAGCACAAAGTCAGAAAAGTTGCTCAGGGCTAAGGTCATGGAAATGAAGTCGAAAAAAGCCCTTAGCATTAGAACAGAAGAGGGTGCTCTTGGGGAAAATCTGGAAGGGCTTCATAAAGCTCTGCATCCAGAGCCCCATATCTCAGTGCTGGCTGTGACTATGGAGGCACGTTAATATACTTTTCCTTTTCTTTCCCAATTATTGGTTGTCAAGCCTGGTCTCCCTCATCAACTCCCATTCAAGCAGTGCTATAGCTTGATGTACACACTAGTACCAGTTTTTAAACTGTACCCTTACTCAGCAGGCTACCAGCACTGTCAGAGTTCTTCTGGAAGGTTGCAAGAAGGAACAAATACTTATTCCTGAAAGTACTTGGAAAGAAATTCCCTAGACTAACAGAAGATTCTACTCCATCCTAAAAAAAAAAAAAAGGTAATTCAGGGCCTAAGGATAAAGATTAAGGCCCCAGTCTTCCTCTGTTGGGGGAAAAATAATTCTGAAGCTAGTTCTATTTTTTTTTAATTGAAGTTTAGTTGATTTACAATATTGCAGGTATACAACAAAGTGATTCAGTTATGTGTGTGTGTGTGTGTGTGTGTGTGTGTGTGTGTGTCTGCGCCCACATATATACGTATTCTTTTTCAGACTCTTTTCTATTACAGGTTATTACAAGATACTGAATATAGTTATATTGTTCCCTGTGCTATACAGTAGATCCTTGTTGTTTATATATTTTATATATAGTTCTATCTTAAAAATGGTAAGGCTAGTGAGACTTGGTCCAAATTACCTCCAAAGAAAATCATTTTCTGAAATTAAAAAAATAAATAAGTAGGTGAAGGGGAATGGGAATTGTTTCGCTGAAAACCTTTCCTACAGCAGATAGCACATTAGCTGCACAAGATTCTTTTGGAATGGTTTACTATGCAGAATTTTATAATGTAAAGCATTCCAAATGTGAAACTGGGAGTTCAGCACCTAAACATTTATTAATGAGAAAAATCCTCACACCCTAATCATAAGGAAGGTTACATCAGTGTCTGACATTTTGTCAGTTAGGGGTTGGTTTTAACAGTGTGGATTTGGCAGCTTGCTCTATCGGCTGTTTCACAAGCAGTTTCTGTGGTTTCAAGAAAGGCAGGGTGTTTGCTTTTAAACACTATCTTAAAAATATATTTCAGGATAGGGTTCAACCACTCCAAGACAGGAGGAAAGAATGAAAACCAAAACAAATAAAGGAATCTGGTGCTACTAAACAGAAAGGAAGCATACCAAAGGTGCAGGACAGGAAAAGACATTGTTTGCCACCGGCATCAAAATGGCAAGAAAAGCCAACTTAGTGCTTCTTACTACCAAGTTAGAAGGACACAGAAATGGCACTAAAGACATGAGGTCTAGGACTTTCCTGGTGGCTCAGTGGTTGAGAATCTGCCTGTCAATGCAGGGGACACGGGTTCGAGCCCTGGTCTGGGAAGATCCCACATGCCACGGAGCAACTAAGCCCGTGTGCCACAACTACTAAGCCTGCACTCTAGAGCCTGCGAGCCACAACTACTGAGCCCGTGTGCCACAACTATTGAAGCCCACACACCTAGAGCCCGTGCTCCACAACAAGAGAAGCCACTGCAATGAGAAGCCCATGCACCACAACGAAGAGTAGCCCCCACTCGCTGCAACCAGAGAAAGCCTACATGCAGCAACAAAGACCCAACACAGCCAAAAGTTAATTAATTAATTAATTAATTTAAAAAGAAAAAAGACAGTCTTTAAAAAAGAAAAAGACATAAGGTTAATAAAGGGAAATCTTTATCTCTTCAAAATAAACTTACCTGGCTCAAATCTATTTTATTTTAAAACAAAACAACCTCAACAGTTCCACACCAAAGCAAAGGACTGTCATCTAATTGATTAGCAGCCACACCTCTCTGCCAGCATGATGTGGTAATTAAGGTAGAGATTTTTCTCCCTAGGAATACAAGTACAGAAGGGCAGAGCCCCTGTGGACCTAACCCATTATGACAGCCTTTTCATTAGCAAGAGAACACTGCCATGCACTCTCCAAGGAAGTAGTGGCCTGCATCACTAAAGAACACCTGTATGTGACAGCAGCCACCTCTGAGGAGAGATAAAAATGTGCTGGAGGGACTTCCTTGGTGGCCCAACAGTTAAGAATCCACCTGCTAATGCAGGGCATATGGGTTCGATCCCTGGTCCAGGAAGATCCCACATGCCACAGAGCAACTAAGCCCGTGCACCACAACTACTGAGCCTGCGCTCTAGAGCCCGTGAACCACAACTACTGAGCCCACGTGCCACAACTATTGAAGCCCAGGCGCCTAGAGCCCATGTTCCTCAACGAGAAGCCACCGCAATGAGAAGCCCTTGCACCACAATGAAGAGTAGCCCCCACTCGCCCCAACTAGAGAAAGCCTGCACATAGCAACGAAGACCCAACGCAGCCAAAAATAAATAAATTAATTAATAATTTTTTAAAAAATGTGCTGGAGGTGGGAAGTGGGGAGGGGGAGAACCACTCATAAGAAAGCCAACAGGCTATGCTTCTCAAAGTAATTCACATGGACCTTGGTTTTTCCACTGTAACAAAAACATGGATTCTAAAGTAATTTAGAAATGGCATGTAACCGCGATCTTAGAGAAGTGAATCCGGTTTGAACACAAATACAATCATATAAGTTGAACTCCTCTTCTTCTGCTAGGGCAGCAGTAGGGGCGCAAGTGGATAAGTGATGCTTGAATCAAGGGCAGCAGCTCACCCCCTTTACCCATGCCCCATGCCAGCATCTTTAAATCAGCTCAAAATTTCAGAATTTTGCAAATAAAATCAAAACCTCTGACAGGATAAAAGAAAAGGCACTATATTGCCAGGGGTAGACAAGCAAGTAAATCAAACCAAAAACTCATAAACTCAAGTTAACTGAAATTCCACAGAGGTTCACTCTCACTAAGAAACAACTCCAGATGTCTAGGAGGACCACATGCATAGCTTCAGGAGACAGAAGTGAAACAAAAGAAAGACTGACAAGTGCAAACAGGAAGTAGTGGCATATTACACAAGCAAAGGGATAAAGAGACAGCAGGACCGACAGAATTCAGATCCCAGGATTGGACTGGTAAGTCCCAAACACACACAGAGGCCTGGCACTACCAGCTACAGTGATCTCAGTGTCCTTGGCAGTCAAGGCTAAAAGCAAGTAGCTCTGGGGTTCTGCGTGTGTAAGTGTACATAATGATATATAAAAAGAAAATATTAGTTTCGTAAGGATAAAATGTACATAGTTAAGATCCACAAACAAAAGTTTTCTTTTTGGGGGGTAGTGAGGTGCTACTGAGCAGGACAGTCAAATCTAAGAATCCAAACGGTCCTATGCTGTGAGGTACTTACTTGTTGATTACCAATTTCAGATCTCAAGACTCTGGTTTTTCTAAAGGAGTTCTTAGAATTCCAGAAGGTGAGAAGAGATGAAGAGGAAAACCAGAAGCCAGGATTAAACAATAAGGTCAAAAACCCGTTTCCCACAGCTGTTAGGACCAGGGAGCTAAACCCAAAGAGCTGCATCTCCTGCACTGTGCCACCTTTACAACAGGCCACACAGGGCAGAAAGAAACAACGTGGGGCAGAGGAGAGCACGCACAACTCTGAAGCCGGTCTGGGAGCCATGTTTTGCCCCACACTGACTGTGAGCTAATCCTAAGGGACCTATCTTCTACTGCCAGGACACAACTGAAGCCAGAGCCAAAGTGCTCTCCACGGTCAAGAAAGTCTTGTTCTGACACCAACAAACACTGAACCACATGAGTTTGTTACCTTAAGTTACTCAACATTTCTGGGCATCAGTTTCCTCATCTGCAAAGTAGGGAAAATAATAAGACCTACTATCTCACAAAGATTAAATGAGTTAATGAATGTAAAACAGCTAATTAAACAAGTATCTGGGACAAAGTTAGGTGTTCAATAAATGCTGGCTATTATTATGTCTACAGCTGAAGACACTAGCCTCAGGGCAAAGTGTGCCCCGTGAGAATGGGTGTGTGAGAATGGGTGTGTGAGAATGGGTGGGGGGCACCATCTACCCTTCAAATACTCAGCCCATTGTCTTTAAGAGTTTCCCAACCACTGGGAACAGAGTAATGTACACAGAGGGCCATCCAGGAGGCACTGCTACTGAGTCACTGCCTTAGCTAATAGACTGAAAAAAATCACCTTTGAAAGCAAGTCTATCTTCCATACAGACCAGTGGCAAAAGAGAGAAAAAAAGCACATCAAGTTGAATTCTGGAAAGAAATATGCTTTGTGTAAAAAGCAGAGGCTTATGGGACTTGCTGAGTGATGGGAAATGGAGCTACAATCCTGCAAGTCTGTATGCAGACACAAATTGATATAAGGTAAGCACTTGATTCAACTTTTTTTTTTTTTTTTTTTTGTGGTACGCAGGCCTCTCACTGTTGAGGCCTCTCCCGTAGCGGAGCACAGGCTCCGGACGCGCAGGCTCAGCGGCCATGGCTCACGGGCCCAGCCGCTCCGCGGCACGTGGGATCTTCCCGAACCGGGGCACGAACCCGTGTCCCCTGCATCGGCAGGCGGACTCTCAACCACTGCGCCACCAGGGAAGCCCCTAAACTTTTTTTTTTTTTTTAATGATTCTGATGAGAAGTGATTCTGAGCAAATAAGATGAGTGTAAAAAGATTTGCTTTAAAGCTGGTCTGCGGGCTTCCCTGGTGGCGCAGTGGCTGAGAGTCCGCCTGCCGCTGCAGGGGACACGGGTTCGTGCCCCGGTCCGGGAGGATCCCACGTGCCGCGGAGCGGCTGGGCCCGTGGGCCATGGCCGCTGGGCCTGCGCATCCGGAGCCTGTGCTCCGCAGCGGGAGAGGGCACAGCAGTGAGAGGCCTGTGTACCGCAAAAATAAATAAATAAATAAATAAATAAATAACCTACTGTATAAAAACATAAGTAAAATAAAATTAAATTTTTTAAAAAAATTATCTGCCTGCCAATGCAGGGGACACGGGTTCGAACCCTGGTCCGGGAACATCCCACATTCCGTGGACCAACTAGGCCCGTGCACCACAACTACTGAGCTTGCGCTCTAGAGCCCACAAGCCACAACTACTGAGCCTGTGTGCCACAACTACTGAAGCCCGGGTGCCTAGAGCTCGTGCTCTGCAACAAGAGAAGCCACCGCAATGAGAAGTCCACGCACCACGACAAAGAGTAGCCCTCGCTCACCACAACTAGAGAAAAGCCCACACACAGTAACAAAGACCCAACGCAGCCAAAAATAAATAAATAAATATGTTTTAAAAAGAGGCATTACGTTAACTGGACAATGAATACAAGCAAAAGAACAAGGTGGAAAATAATATAGTAGTTCAGAAATATATTTACTGCAACTGTATCTCTTAAAGACTCTTCAAGCAAAGATAAAGTTCCCACGCTGTTACATACACAACAAATCTGCTTACCTCTTCCAGGAGAAAATAAAGTGCACTTACATAAAAGCGGGATTTAGCAGGCGTGTTTTACTAAGACACAGGGCTAACAAAGAGTTAAGTACAGAAGAAATAGGAATAAAGTGTGTAGGCTCTGCAGCCACCCTGAGAACAGACTGTTGGGTGTTCTGGCCTCAGTGAGTGCCTGGAGCCTACCAGCCTTCAGCTATTATAGGCACCAAGGTTTTTCAAGGATAGAGACTAAGCAAGCTTTGCAGTTTTCAAACTTGGAATTGACCAACAGCTTACATATAAGCTTAAAAAGAAAATCTACTGTCATAATGAAATCCAAGTAAGCCAAAGGATTTTTTAATGGGGGGGGGGGGAAAGCCAGTGCTCTGTATTAGGAGGAAATAAGCCAAATTTCGTTAAAAGTCCCTCAGGTCACTGAGAACCAGCTTCCTCATACAGATACACTGCAAACCAAGGCAGCAAGTGCCTTCCTGCAGTTCAGCCAGGACTCTGGGAATTGCAAAACAAAGGCTCATTATGAGGTCACAGCAAGTAACCAGCCAATCAAGGACAGGGATGATCCACAAAAGCAATTCTCACACTCCTGTGTGGACAACCCTTTATGCTCTTAATTATTAAGGACCTCAAATAGCTTTTGTTGATGTGGATTACAGCTATTGTTATTATAACTAAAACTGAGAAAAAAAAGAGAAAATGTTAATCTATTAATTCACTTAAGATAATATTACTAAACCCATTACAACTATATGTCTTAATAACTATACTTTCCAACATATCAAGTTAATACATACCATCACAGTAAAATCCAGGTTAACTTTTAAAACGTAATTAAAGCTACAACATAGATGAACGCTGAAAACATTATGTTAAGTGAAATGAGCCAGAAACAAAAAGACAAATATTGTATGATTCCACTTATATGAGGTGCTCAGAACAAGCAAATTCATAGAGAAAGAAAGTAGAAAAGAGGTTACCAAAGGCTGGGGGAAGGGAATATGGTGAATTATTGTTTAATTGATATAGAGTTTCTATTTGAGATGATGAAAAAGTTCTACAAATAGTGACGCTGGCTACATTATGAATGTACTTAATGCCACTGGACTATGCACTTAAAAATTTATTAAAATATAAGTTTTGTGTTACGTGTGTATTTGACCACAATGAAAAAATAGCATTAAAGCACAAGGCCATGAGAAAATTTCAGACTACCACAACTGAGGAACATTCTATAAAAATAACCAGCATTCTTCAAAACTGTCAATGTCATGAAAGACATGGAAAGACTAAGGAGACTATAGAGACAGGAGAACTACATGCAATGTGGGCTCCCAGACTGGATCCTCAACAGAAAAAGCACATCAGTGGTAAAACTGATGAAATCTGAAGATGGTTAGTTAACAGTATGATACCAAGATTAATTATCAGTTTTGATACATGTTCTATGGTTATATAAGATGTTAATATAAGGGGAAGCTGGGTTAAGAATGTACAAAAACTCTTTGGACTATTTTTGCAACTTTTCTAAGTTTAAAATTATCTCAACTTTTTTTTTTTTTTTTTTTTTTTTGTGGTACGCGGGCCTCTCACTGTTGTGGCCTATCCCGTTGCGGAGCACAGGCTCCAGACGCACAGGCTCAGCGGCCATGGCTCACAGGCCCAGCTGCTCCGTGGCATGTGGGATCTTCCCGGACCGGGGCACAAACCTGTATCCCCTGCATCGGCAGGCGGATTCTCAACCACTGCACCACCAGGGAAGCCCTATCTCAACATTTAAAAAAAATCAAATTTAACTGTTTTTAAAAAAAACACAAGGTCAATGCTATGTATTCAGAGGAGGAAACGAGCCAACTTTGGTCAAAGTCCCTCTGGTCACTGAGAACCAGCTTCCTCAGCTAGAACAACAGCAAACCAAGGTAGCAAGTGCCTTCTTGAGGCCCAGCCAGGACTAAACAGGGGCTGGGAACTGCAAAACGTTTTTTGTTGTTTTTTTTTGTTTGTTTGTTTTTTTAATAAAATTACCAAGAAATCAACCAAACAAAGCCAGGGAGAATTAACCCAGGTTTTGTCTACAACTGTGGTTCTTATTACACTTTTTGGTTTCAGAAAGCCTTTGCAGTATTAAAAATAACTGAGTCCCCCAAAAGCTTTTGTTTATATGGGTTATATCTATCAGTGTCTCCATTCATTTAAAAGAACATTAATAAACCCACTGCATATAAACATAAGTTACTTTTACATATAAACATAAGTTACTTATTTTTAGTGAAAAAACCATATTTTCCAAACCACAACTTCACACATACTAAAGGAAGTCCATCTGATGAACTGATTTTTATAATGTAATTAAAACAATGCCAGACCCCCCCACCAAAAAAACCTAACAAACTAAAGAATAAAAAAAGAAAAAATGAGAATAATAAAAGAATAAAGAGAAAGGGAAAATGAGAAAAAGAAGAAAAATTAGGGAATAAAGAGAAAAAACGGGGGAAATAAACCACAGACAAAACAACAACAACAAAAAAACTCACAAGGCCAATGCTATATGTATTAAAAGAAGGAAATAAGCTCACTCGGGTCAAAGTCTCTGAGGCCCAGGCAGGGATTATTACAAGGGCTGGGAACTGCAAACAAGGGCTCCCTATGAAGTCATCACAGGTAACCAGCCCAAGACAGGACAATCAACTCAGGTTTGTCTACAACAAAGGTTTTCTCACTTTCCGGTCTCAAGAACTCTTCACACTCTTAACAAATTTATCAAGGACTACGAAGATCTTTTGTTTATATGGGTCACAGATATCAACAGTTACCTTATTAGAAATTGAAACTGATAATTTCAAAAATTATTTTTATTCATTCAAAATAGCAATAAACCTATTATCTGTTTACACAACTAACCCATTTTTTAAACGAAGAAACTATTTCTAAAACAAAATGAAATTTGCAACAAGAGTTACATGTTTTATATTCTTGTACATCTCTTCAATGTCTAGCTTAATGGAAGAGGGCCAACTTCTCATATCTGCTTCTGCATTCAGTGTGTTTTCCACATGCTGTTTTGGTTGAAAGATATAAAGAAAATCTCATTTCACACAGATGTGTAGTTGGAAAATGGGGTTTAATAGCCTTTCAAATATTGAGGATTTTCTTCTTTGATACTAGACCAAAACTCCACACATAGTAGTTTTTAAAGACTAGTTGCAATGTGCAATCTGAAATTTTATCAATGAACCTTTTGTGTACTTTTACATTAAAATCCACTGGTCATCTTGCACTTTGAATGGCTCTTTTAACCCACTGACAATCTAGGAAACATTCCTTCCCCAAATTATGCAGAATTTCCAAATACTGGCATTTCATACAACATCAAAAAAATCACATTCCATCAATCTTATCACCGATCTCATCAAAAAAGTCTGACAAATACAAGTTTTCCAAAATTCTAAATTTTGCTTGAAAACTTGAATTTTATCACTGGCAATGGTGACAGGCTTTGTTCAATTTCAATAAAACGTCCACTAAATACTGCAGTATGAACAACTATAGTTTGTCCATCAATTGTTATTTCAAGTAAAAATGATGATCCATGTAGATGGTTCGGCTCCAACACACATGTGCATTTTCTCAGGACAGCTGGACTACGGTATACAGCAGCAATGCTCCATGAATACTTTGCATTTCTTCACTTGGAACATCAAAGACCTTTATTATTGGAGGGTTGAGATTTAATTTTAAAAATAATAATTTTTAGTGCTTCATCCAAGGCATTCGTAAGTGAAAATGGCTTTTTTTTTTCTTTTTTTGGTGGTACATGGGCTTCTCTCACTGTCGTGGCCTCTCCCGTTGCGGAGCACAGGCTCCGGACGCGCAGGCTCAGCGGCCATGGCTCACGGGCCTAGTTGCTCCGCGGCATGTGGGATCTTCCCAGACTGGGGCACGAACCCGTGTCCCCTGCATTGGCAGGTGGACTCTCAACCACTGCGCCACCAGGGAAGCCCGAAAATGGCTTTTTTAAAACCACAAGTGTGTAGCAAGAAAGTCCATGACTACGAACACCAGCAGTTTTGTGCCCTGACTCATGTTATGGCACCAGCAGTTTTCTCTGTCACTGCTTCTGCACCAACAGTGCAAATGGAAAGGAAGTTGTTCCAGGATAAACCATGAGAGTCAAAAAAGTTATTCAGGGCTTCCCTGGTGGCGCAGTGGTTGAGAGTCCGCCTGCCGAGGCAGGGGATACGGGTTCGTGCCCTGGTCCGGGAGGATCCCGCATGCCGCAGAGCGGCTGGGCCCGTGAGCCATGGCCGCTGGGCCTGTGCGTCCGGAGCCTGTGTTCCGCAACGGGAGAGGCCACAACAGTGAGAGGCCTGCGTACCGGGGAAAAAAAAAAAAAAAAAAAGTTATTCAGTCCTGCGCATATTTATCACAACTTGTGTTTGTTGTTGAGCATTCACATAAAAGAAAATATTTTTTGAAGCATACCTGGTGCTGATACAACTTGAGCCATGTCTATAAATCTACTCATTTGTAAGGTAAGGTGAAAGTAAAATTTTATAAGTAAGATATTACCTCAATCTTCATGTTTGCAGCTAAATCTTTGATTCGACAAGTCACGGTAACATATGAAGTGGCACTACCCTGAACTTTACTGACTTTTCATTCAGTGGACATTCAGGAACGTCAGCTGTTCAAAACGTCATTAGTCTCTCAGCTATTGGGTGGGCTATTCCAGCCAAAGCAATAACTCATCCTGTAAGAGGCTTCAGTGACTTTTTCATTTCTAGGTGGAAAAGCTGGAACAAATTTTGGCTTTTAAAGAGACCATGGTGTGTATGCTTAAAACACGTAATTCCTTCTTCTTTAAACTCTGATTGACTGGTCTTGAAATGATGCTTCAACTTAACTGGCACCCTAATACTACATGAAAACGTTCTGTTGCATAAGATACAATAAAGTACATTATTTGCATCTATAAAGCTGAGAAGATCACTTTCATTATGATTTTCTTTTCTTTTTTTTTTTTTTTCAGTTCTTGTCTGCAGTTTCACCCAGTTTCTTCAGAGTATATCCCTCCCTTTCACTTGTTGATATGTCCAGTTGCAGTAAACAGAGCTGGCAGCTACGTTGAGAAAGCAAGACTTCCAACCTCCCTTTTTTAAGCCAACAATTAATCCTTAAATATAAGAGAAATACTATAAATTTTCTTCTATTTTAGAATAAAACAGAATTAAGTGTTAAACTATAAATAAAATTTTAAAAATTATTAGTTTTCCAGGCTTCCCTGGTGGCACACTGGTTGAGGGTCCGCCTGCCAATGCAGGGGATGCGGGTTTATGCCCCGGTCTGGGAGGATCCCACATGCCGTGAGCCATGGCCGCTGGGCCTGAGCGTCCGGAGCCTGTGCTCTGCGGCGGGAGGGGCCGCAGCAGTGAGAGGCCCACGCACAGGAAAAATTTTAAAAAAATAAAATAAAAATAAAATTCCCAAAAGCTTTTACAAGTAAGTGTTGCAGGTTGTACTTACTTCTTGTGTTTCTTCAAAGGTGACGGAAAATGCTGGGATTTTTAAATAACTACTTATTAAACAATAATGAAGTTTACAGAGATTAGCAGGTATAACCGAAGAAAACTAGTAAGAGCACAGAAGTACTGAGAACAAATCGAGTTCATCACTGAAAACTTCCATATATTTTTTATAAATTTATTTTTATTTATATTATTTATTTTTGGCTGCGTTGGGTCTTTGTTGCTGCACACAGGCTTCCTCTAGTTGTGGCGAGCGGGGGCTACTCTTTGTTGTGGTGAGCGGTCTTCTCATTGCAGTGGCTTCTCTTGTTGCAGAGCACGGGCTCTAGGTGCATGGGCTTCAGTAGTTGGGGCACACAGTCTCAGTAGTTGTGGGTCTTGGGCTCTAGAGCGCAGGCTCAGTAGTTGTGACACATGGGCTTAGTTGCTCCGCAGCATGTGGGATGTTCCCGGACCAGTGCTCGAACCTGTGTCCCTTGCACTGGCAGGCAGATTCTTAACCACTGCGCCACCAGGGAAGTCCCAGAAAACTTCCATACTTATACCTTAAAGTACTACCTTAAAAATTCTAGGAAACAAAAATAAAGAAGTACACATTGCACTGGCCAAGAGTGATGACGTCAACACACAGCATTTAGCCTCTGGAAAACTCCACTGTACACTGGTGAGAGAATGAGAGTGAAATAGGCAAATACTGCATTAATGTTACAATGAAAATTATTCTGACTTTGTATAGCACCAAACAGGTCTTAGGGACCGCAAGGGTCCCCAGACTACATTTTGAGAACCAAGTTCAATATTGTGCTACCAAAATTAATAAGTGCCTCCCCAGATCTCTCCCAAGACAGGATCTAGAGTTATGGCATTCCTGATTGGTCAGAGGAAACAGCCTAGAACTAGCTTAGACCCTGTCACCAGGGAAACTGGGATGCCATCCCTAGTAAGTTGTCAAGTTGCCAAGCCTGGATTTACTGAGGAACGTGGCTCCAGAGACACAAAAATAAAATGTTTTCTAAAGCAGTGAGTCCTTAACTTTACAGAAATCAGAGGAATAGAAGAAAGAAAGGACTGGGTGGTTCTAGGATTTTATACATGAAGGCGATCTCGGACTAGCAAAATTCCTCTCCTGAGCCATGCCACAAAAGTGGCATACAGGGCTTCCCTGGTGGCACAGTGGTTAAGAATCCGCCTGGGGCTTCCCTGGTGGCACAGTGGTTGAGAGTCTGCCTGCCGATGCAGGGGGCACGGGTTCATGCCCCGGTCTGGGAGGATCCCACATGCCGCAGAGCGGCTGGGCCCGTGAGCCATGGCCGCTGAGCCTGTGCATCCGGAGCCTGTACTCTGCAACAGGAGAGGCCACAACAGTGAGAGGCCCGCGTACCGCAAAAAAAAAGAATCCGCCTGCCAATGTAGGGGACACGGGTTCAAGCCCTGGTCCGGCCACAACTACTGGGCCCGCGTGCCTAGAGCCCATGCTCCGCAACAAGAGAAACCACCGCAATGAGAAGCCCACCCACCGCAACGAAGAGTAGCCCCCGCTCGACGCAATTAAAGAAAGTCCGCACACATCAACGAAGACCCAGTGCAGCCAAAAATCAATCAATCAATAAATAATTTTAGAAGTTCCCTTTAAAAAAAAAAAAAAGAGGCATACAGGCATACAAACAGGTAAGGCAGTGGTACATGGAGATGAAAACCCAAGATGGACAGTGAAAAGGAAGGAACAGAGTTCAAAGAAACCAAACAGAAAAACAAACAAACAAAAAAGGAAGTGAGACACAAGTCAGGAGAGGGGTCAAAAGGAAGAGAAAATGCACTGACAGAAACATTCCCTGATGAGCTCTGCGGCGACACTGTTACCTTTCTCCCTGGCCACAGTGGCAGTGTGAAAAATCTGAGCAACTTACTTGCTGTTCTGATAAGGCATTCAGGCTCTAGAAGTGGCAAGCAAGGAACATCAACAGGAACCAACTGAGACCAAAATCTCGGCCCAAGATTCAAAGTCCACAAATCCACAGGAGCTGCTGAGAAATGACTGTCACCCTCCCTCCCAGGCCTCACAAAGGGGAGGCTTTCTTTTCACTTCAGAAAAGCCAACAAAGGTAACAAGAACCCGCCCTTGAAGGCCCCTCTGCTAGTGAAAAAGGAACCTAAAATCATCAGCTGCTAAGTTCCCATGTGGTCTTTAAGAGAAACAGGGAGCTTTCTCCTGTTGCCAAAGGGTAAATACTGCACGTGAATAAAGGAACACAATTAAAGAAATCCTGGCACTAGGTGGGGCCTCCTCTAACACTCGGATCCCAAAAGCTCAGAAAAGCCCATGCTCCAGTAACTTTGGATTTGGCCTTCCAGCCAATGAAGAGACTGCACATCCACCACCACCACCACCACCACCATTCACACCACAGAAATAATGGGCAGGCAGAGGGTGGTGTGGTTTTTTTTATCCTTTAATCAATAAAGTTGCCTAATATTGATATCTTGTAAATAAACGAAGTATCATTTTTTAAAAAGTGCTTTCAAAAGTACATAAACCTCTCCAACAGCATCCTATTTTCTTTCAGATATCTGATTAAAAAAGAAAACTAAAATAAACAAATTTAAAAAACCAGAAATGCTAGGGAAAGCACCTACGGAATCCCAATGGCTGGAAGAGGCCAAGATTCTTCCAGTCATTACAGAGACATTCCAAACTACGTCCCTTATACCGACCTGGAGTTGTGTGGCGCTCAGAGAAAATTCACTAAGTTGCTCAACTGAAACAACGATGACAATAATTATTACGTCCCGCCAGCACTATTGTAAGTGCTTTATATTAACTCTTTTAATGCTCACAACAACTATATCTCTAAGATAGGTACTATTATTACTCGTTTTTCTTTACAGGCCTAGAGGGATAAAGTAAGCCCAAGGTCACAGTAGGGGCTGACCCAAGATTCCAATACAGGGACTCTAGCTGCAGAGCCTGCTCTGACCACAGTGACACCATTTATTGGAAGTCCGAAAGTGCTGGGATCTCCTTTCAACTCTGCCATAAGCTCAACTCAATCAGAAAGCTATGCTAGACCAAGAGGGCCTAAGGGACCCCACTTCCTGTGTCTGGAGAACCAGTAATTCAAACTTTTTTGGGCAAAAACAAAGCAACAAGCCAAAAATGCTGCCAATGCTATGTGCAAAGGCAGTCAAAAGATGGCCATCTATGGAGAGGAGGTGGGAAGTGATGGGGTAAGGGAAAACCAGCAGACACTCGGGTCTAAAGAAGGTGAAGAAAAAAGGGGGTCACCCTGCATATAGGATATGAGTAACCAAAACAAAAGCTTCAGTAAAATGGTCCTCAGGAGAAGCAATGAGTAAACCATTGTAGCAGCAACAAGGACATAAGCTAGAGCTCTGCCTGCAGGTAGCTGAACTCATTAATCACCAAGCTTTTGGACTTGGGAGCTTTCTGCTTAGTGGGAGACTGAGAAAACAATCCGGCTACGTCAGCAGCACCTGCAGTCTAGTCGCAGGGGGCTCAGAATCCTGCTATGTCCCCTCCCTGAGAAAGATTCCCTACTGTGTTCAGAAAGTGCCAGCACGTGGTGACTGAAGGCTCCCACCTTTCCTACAGGTACCTTGATCAGGGACACTCAAACTGTTCCCCATGGCTGAAGTACCTGCTGAACTGCCAAAAATCAAAAACTACTCTCTCTCCTTTCTTCTTCTCCAGCGGGCCTGGACAGACAGTACCTATGTCCCGATCCAAAAGGTCTGGGGTCTGGTTGCATTTAGCAGCCAGATCACTACAGCCAGGAGTCTGGAGTCCCGATTCCCTTCCAGATCCACACGTGGGGAGCCAAGCACAGACCTCCTGGCCAGGCGAAGGGCCTTTTGCCAAGCTGTGAACTGCAAAGAAAAGGAGCTCTATCTTAGAGCTTCCAGTGAAAGGTGTGTAAGACCAAGTTGCTTTGAGTAGCATGAGGTGTGGAGAAAGCCTACTCACTGGAGAGGCCCAGCTCAGAGACCCATTCAGAATTAGGAGGGAAGGTGGTTGTTTACAGACCTCCTCCAAACTCATTCCTCAGTGAGCAGAGCCCCAGAGGAGGCAGATCTTTGTATTGCCAATTTCCCGAAAAGCAGAGGAAAAGAGGCCGCGGCTCAAAACTAGCTTGACTGGTTCTACAGAGAAGCTGCTGGTCTGCTCCGCCTTCCTTATGTTAAAAAGAAAAAGGTGGCTTGGAGCCAGTCATTGAACCCCTCCCTCCCCCCCACTTCACTGTCCCACAGGATCCACCTAGCCACCAAGACCAGTGTCCATCTCACCCTCCCTCCTACCTACCTGTCATTCTATGGCTTCATAAGCCTAAAATCAATCATTTGCTGCACAAGAGGAAATATTTTTGTTTTTTGCCCTTTTCCAATGAGAAGGAATAAATGAAAGTAAGGGGGAATGAGTGCCAACCCAAAGACAGACATCTGTGGAAAGAACTCCCCATGGGGACCAAAAAAACTTCAAACACTCTAGACAAAACGGACATTCAGATGAAGGGATCTAGCCTATTTATACCCGGCAAAGGAGAAGCAGGTCAAGTGGGCCAGAGAAGGCCCTGGGACCCCTCCTCCTCTGAGAGAGAACTGGAAACCAAGGGGGCCAGATGTTCTCTTGGTGCTTTTTCAGAACCAGATGTACCATCTCAAAGTCTAAGCAACAGCAAAGACATTCAATAGCCTGCACTAAAAGGGCTGTGGCGGGGTAGTGACGCTCTGCTCCAAGAGCTAGAACTTTCAGAGTTAACATGGCGATAGACAGCCTCTTCCCATGCCACAAGTGGGAAATGGGTGGTTTCCTCCCCCACAAGGTTTGTAAAGCCTTACTCTTCCCTTTGTTGAGACAGAAGGGGAAAATGCATAGATAACACTTCAGTGACTCATATTTTGAAGGCTGGGAGAAAGCCTGGAGAATCCAAGCTTCAGGTGCAAAATGTACAAATACTGGAATCTACTATCAAGAAAAGGAAACCCAGCCACCTATCTGGTTTGTCATTTTGCTGAACTTCCGCTGAAGGAGGAAGGGCCAGGTTTAAACTCCACCCACCCTTTCCACAGCCCTCTCAATTTTTGCCTTGACGCAGGAAAGTGGAGAACGTGGCAGCGTCACCATGGCTAAGAGAGAACCAAACCCTTTCCAGGTCTCCTCCCAAAGCAGAGGCCTAGTGGTCAGTCTACAGCTTAACCCAGCGCAAGGAGCTGGGGCTGGGCCTGGTTACAGCAGGAAAGCCTCATCAGGCAGCCTCAGGGAAGGAAGGATGACCACCCTCCTTGCCCTTTCCATCTGCTGAGGTTACTTCATCCCAATCCATTAATGAGCTTCAAAGTGCTGCTGGGGGGAGTCCATTTAGCAGAGACGCTATCACAGGGCCAAGGGTGGCGCCCAGCCCCCACCTCACTTGTCGGTAATGGGCCACAAGGTCTGACGCTTAGCTGCACTTTAGGCATAAAATATTCATTTAAGTCGACATAGTACATATGAGGAAAGTCATGGAAGCTCCTGGGCGAAGAGGAATGCCAGCCAGGTGGCTAAGTGCTCAATGGGAAAGAGTTCATGAAGGCACGGGTTAGTCCTGGTCAAATGCCCACTGAGAATTAGGCTGTTCTGTCCAAAGGGGAAGCAGTCTAGTCTGAGATGTTTTTGACTCCCAAGAGCTCTAACCATGCAAACCTCTCAGAAAACAAATTCTCAGTCTTCTCCTGCCTCACAGGCATCAACTCTGTTTAAGCCATTTATGCTGAAGAAAACTCAAGCCCAATCTTTGGTCGCCATCCGAAAGATTCAGTTATCCCTGTGCAAACTTGATTTTAATCTGAAGCAGGCCGAATTTTCAATGACTGCCTTGTATCCATCTGTTTAGCTACTTCCCAAAGTCCACAGACTAGAGAGAAATTATTACAATTTACTAGGTAGCTACCTTTACCAGGTTCAAAGGTTGTAGTATGGCAACTCTATGAACTCCAGGGGCTCCTAGAGCCCTTGGTCTAACAATACCTCTTTCCTATTTCGAGGGTGAAGCAGAAAGTAAGACTATATGGTCTGACATTCACCCACACCCCTGATCAGAAGGCAGCACCACCAAGGAGTCCCTGGCCAGGGTCAAAGGGCAGAGGTCGGGGTCAGCACCCAGAGCATAGGGCTTGCTGCACAGCCTGCAGGACAGGGACTGAAAGGAGAGCGAACCGAGCTCTCTACAAGACAACACTAAAACCAGATTACTCAGTGAAACATTCAGCCAGAATCAACACTGGGATCCAAGGGATATGTGTGTTTGGAGTGGCTCAGTGGTTCTGTACAGCATTCTAAAAGTTAGATTTGCTCTCTCACCCACACTTCCAAACTCCTCTTCCCAGAATCATCTGAGAGAAGAAACAATGCCACGCACTCCCTGGAAGGACAACAGCAGCCCCCTCCCTCGCCCACTGCAGCAGAGGCAGAGGCGGGTGGGTAGTGAAAGCCTCTTGCTTTCTCTCAGGTGCTTTCTCTCAGGAGCCCTCTCTTGTGGTTCCTGAGGCCCAGAGGTGGGACAGGTATGAAGCCAATGTAGGCCCTCTACCAGGTGTTACAGGAAGCTTTCGCCAGCGGCAGGTGGACTCTGCAAGTTGGACCCCTCTCCACTTGCCTATTACTGCTGCTGCTGGCTGGAAGACAAACAGTCATCTTGCTGATTGCTTTCACCACTGCCAAGCCTCCAGGCCAACAGAGCCATTTGGAAAAGTGAACGGAAAGCTCAGCTCTCAGATTAAGAATGCCCAAAACTACCAGCCCCAGGTCACAACCCTCCTTCTGCAAAAGGAAGAGGCTATGACTATGAAAAAGCACATCTGCAATCAGGTGTCACAAAAATCACAATAAAGACAGGGCTTAACTTTCTTTTTATCTCCTACTTTCACTGTTAGAAGCAGAGACGGCAAACAGGCAATCTCTCTGCAACACTAGGTTTATTTTTATGCTTCAACATTTTGTGTGTGTGTATGTCTGTTTAATTCAGATGTGATCAAAGAGCTCCTAAAAACAGCTTCTCATCAGCCACATGTTTTAAAGAAAGAGGGAGAGAAAGAGCAAGAGATTGGAGCTTGAAGACAACCAGCAGAGTTTGTTTACCTATTTTCTTGCGAAACCAATTAAAATAATTTAAATCTAAATAAGATAATAGAGGACCTTTGGGGGAAAGAAATCAAACCAACCAAATCCCTTGCTTTTTATTTCACAACATTAAGGCTTATGCAAGGACCACTTTAGCTAGAATCGCAACAGGACAGAGAAGAGCTTTCTGGTCTCACCTGGTGGCATGACCTAGCCCAAAGGAGACCAGTGCTTCAGGCCTCTCTAGCCGTATGACCAGAGGAGCTGCTACTTGTCTTTTTTCTTGTTTTAAAAAATACTGCACCTGCCCTTTATGTTTTTCGAAATCCACGCTTTTACTGGAATGAGACTTAATATCAAGTCAATGGTGCGGCTACCCTGAGAATGACAGAAGAACCAACGAAGCGGCTCAGGGGAACCTAAATCCATGGAGTGGAAACAGGATGAGTAATTCATAATTTGGAACAGGATGACAATGTATGCAGCCAGTGCTCTGGACAAAGTTATCACGGAGCAGCTTACGTTCCCAAATGGTTCACAGAGTTCTGCTATCACAAAATCAGTAGGCGTGCACCGGGTTCCTACTATGCGCTCAGCATTATGTGAGGCTTGTAGGGAAGAGAGGAAATCAATGCACACATCACAAGAAAAAGACCAAGGCAAGAATACATTTACATTGAGTAAAGAGCACAAAGAAACCACATTGAGGCACCCTGTTACTCTACTTTGCTGAATACAATGCCCCCCACAGCCTCGCTGCGAGGGCAGGCACTCCACCGCCACTGCCCAGATGCCTGAGGGTGCCAGTCAGTCACTGGGCCTCCTCCTACCAGCTCAGAATCAACAGTCCGGGAAAGTCCTTTGGTTAAGCAGGGTTTACCTGCTAAATAAAGGCTGTGATAGGAAAAGGAATGGAACAGGCAACCTCAAGAGGGTCTTGAGAAAGTGGTTCCCAGTAAGGAGAGAAACGGCACTGGAGGGAAAGACTGTGAGATACAGACCATGCTCCAGTTTTCAAACACCTCAGTCCCATACAGAACCAGCTGCCAAACCCGCTGATGAAATGGAAATCAACCATCACTCCCTCTCAACCCATTTCAACCCCAGAAGCAATCAGTCAATCCATCAGTAATGAAAGGGTCAACCACTGCAGAAAAACTTATCCAGAACTCCTCTTGCGTTCCTGACTGCCCAGATGACAGAGAGTGAGGGGGTAACAAAAGAGAAAAACATCAGAGAAATGAAACGAGTGTAGATTTTTCAGAGAAAGGTGTTAATATGCAAGAGAATATAACAACAGTTCTATAGCACTAAGGAAAAAGAAGGAAACAAGATGAAAACATAAATAATGTAATGAGAGAGAAGGATGCAAAAAGCACTTCAAGCCCCACAGGAGAAGAGCTCTTTTTTCAGGTCAAGTTTTTTTTGCCTAGTAAAGTTCTCCACCAAGGTATGACAGGCAGGGGACTCTCCACAGAGCAGGCAGCAAGGGACACTAGAGATGGTGAAAGAAAGGGGAGGGGTGGAAAGTGGACGCCTCTCGGCTAAGAGGTGAGATGACACAGAAAAGGCTAAGGCTTGGGTGACAGATGATAGCAGTGATTGCCAGGATGAGGGGGAAGTGTGTAGCTCAAGAAACTAGCGTGCAAAATTCCTGGCCCGGGGGTTACAAAGACTAGCCAATCACAAGGGGATGGATAGGGGCATATGCGGGAAAAATAAACATGATGTGAAGAAGGCAGGAAACTAATATGGAGATTAAAGGCAATCCTAATTAAGAGGCATAGTAAGTAAGATGGGGTGAGGGCAGAGAAACCAGAAGGCAACAAGCAAGGGGGAAGAAACTATGTAAAGTGACAGATCCAGGAGTGAAGAAACAAGAAAGGCTCACGGTTTGTGTTGCGGTGTAAGAGGACAGAAAAGCAAGGACGGGGATGCGGCAAGGCCTGGGAAAGGACCGAGCAACAGGTTGTGTAAATGAAGTGGGGCTGAAATAGTGAGTGTCTTTTCCTCGGTAGGAAGAGCCCAGGGAGAAGACCGGTACAGCACTCACAGTGAGAAACAGGAGGCCAAGACTCAAAAACCCAAAGCCCAGAGGAAGAGAACGTGAGGGATCCAAAGACTCTGAAGGGAGTGAAGACTGGAACCCCAAAGACAACCTGTGGGAAAACTATGCGCATGACAGCTGTACGGGAAAACACGGAAGCAACAAATGCCAGCGCGAGGCACCAGGGAGCTCCTGGAGAAGAGAAGGGAAAGTGATGAGCAAAGAGTAGGCGAAAGATTTGGAAAGGTGATGAGGGTGGAGCTGGTGGGTTGCAAGCAAGAGGGAGAGCACAATCTGGAAAATTGCAAGAGGCAGGGTGGAAAGCCGGGGAACTGGAAGGGGATAGGGATCGAGAACACACTCCGGGGCAAGGACCCTGAGGGCGATAACTGGGAGAACCGGTGCGGGCGGAGGGGAAGCGAGGCTGGAGGGATGGAGGAAGAGGTAGACAACGACCCGGGGCAAATCGCAGGGTGCCAGCCGAAGAACAGGAGGGTGGCTGCTTTAAGCGTGGGTGGAGGAAGACCAGAAAGGCCCCCGAGAGAAAAAGGGAAGAGAAGAGGAAGCTGGGGAGGTAACACGGAAGAGCGCAGGAGGGCGGTGAGGGGAGAAGTGGGGGGGGGGGGGTCGGCAGAAAGACAAGTGTACAGCTTGGAGTCTGGACGAGGTGGGTCCCAGGAGAGGACTCGGAAGGGAGATGTACGGGGCCAGGAGCCAGATGACAGGGCAGCCGAGGCTTACAGGATGGCAGCAGGGGCACGAGGGGAGCTGAGGAGGGAGGAGGCTCTGCAAGGTGCAGGGGCCCAGCCAGAGAATTCGGGGAGCCCTTAGGGCTCCTTACCTGCTCGGTGTCCCTCTCGTTCAGCGTGGGTAGGGGGGTCCGGGCGCTGGACATGGCGCCGGTATCTCAGGGGAGGGAACCGAGAAGCTCGGAGGAAGGGAGGGAAGGGAAGGCGCGGAGCCCGGCCGGGCGGGGCTTCTCACAGCAGGGGCACCCGCCGCATGGGCCCCGGCCGGGGGTGCGGGGAGGCCGGACTGCCGCTCACGCCAGCCCGGGGATGCGCCGCTCGGGCTAGGCCGCGCCGGCTCCGAGCGGCTCCGGACCGCACCCCCCCGACCCCCGGCTGGGCTGTGCCGCCTTTCGGCCGGGCCGCGCCGCTCCGCCTACTCTCTGCCGCCGCAGCCGGCCGCCTGCCTCGCTCCTCCCCTGCCCTCAGCGGCACTGCTCCGCGCCCGGCACACAGGCAGCCGCCGCCGGACCTGCTGCTCCCAACATGGCCGCCACCACCGCCGGCCCTCGGCTCTTTCCGCCGGCAGCAGCCGGAAACATCCGAAGCGGCTAGAAATGGGAGGGGGGCGCGCCTTCTCCTCCCGGCCACAGACTACTGGTGAATTCCGGAAACACCCGAAGAAGGTAATCCCGGGGACGCGCCTGCCTCCTCGATTCCGAAGACTAAGCTTCGGCTCTGTTTGCGGAAATCCACGAAGGGACTCCGGGTACTCCAGCCACGCCCACAGGCCTTTCCCCGCCCACTTCAAACTGGCTCTCGGCAGTTTCCGGAAACACCCGAAGCCGCCCCGCTTGCCTTGAGCTGGCCCCGCCCCCATCCCGCCCCGCCGCCTCCGGCTGTTGTCGGCCATTTCCGGCAACACCCGAGGCCGGGCGAGCCTCGGGTAATTCCCTCGGGTGGTACCCAAAGTCTGACTCTTCGTTTCTTTCCGTCAGTTTTCGTGTATTTTCAAACCTTGAACAGGGAGCGTGGATCACATGTGCGTGTTGCCATTTGACTAAATAGAAAATAAGGCTGTTAGCCATCACTGCTGTTGGCATTCTTTGGTTCTAAGGCAACTTCCTGTCTGTGTGTCCCTTCGTCTCTCAGCTAGCTCATTAAATACATCTCGTTTATCATCCAGCCTATCAACATGTGTGTCACCTGTCAGATGCAGCGTTAGTCTATTACCTGTCTACCTACAGTTCATCACCTGCTGTCATCTATCTTGGCTTCTATTTATCTATCCATGCACCCCACATCTAGCCCACGGGGCTCCTCGAGGTCCCAGGCAAGCACCAGGTATACGTCCTTGGCTCCCAGCTGCCGGAAGCTGCACAGATCCCCCCAGCCCAGCATTCCACCTCCAGCTGTGTGTAGTGAAAATGCTGTGTGATCTTGGAAAAATCACATAACATCTCTGTTTAGACTCCTCAACTTTCCTATATTGACAGAATCCATGCCTTTGTTCCAGTGATGACATTCTAAATAACATCTTTGAATTTGTTACCTTTTTTTTCTTTCAGAAAAGTTTTTGTTTTTTTTAACGTGCTTTTTTTTTTTTTTTAATTTTTGGCTGTGCTGGGTCTTCTTTTCTGTGCGAGGGCTTTCTCTAGTTGCAGAGACCGGGGGCCACTCTTCATCGCGGTGCGTGGGCCTCTCACTGTCGCGGCCTCTCTTGCTGTGGAGCACAAGCTCCAGATGCGCAGGCTCAGTAGTTGTGGCTCACGGGCCTAGCTGCTCCGCGGCATGTGGGACCTTCCCAGACCAGGGCTCGAACCCATGTCCCCTGCGTTGGCAGGCAGATTCTCAACCACTGCGCCACCAGGGAAGCCCCAGAAAAAGTCTTTTGCTTGTTCAAAATAGCACAAAACGGCATTGCACTATGGCAGTGAGTCACGCCAGTTCCCTTTTAACTACACCTGTGAGGTAGAGCAGGAGAGACATTATCTTAATTCACATTTCAGTTATCCCTCCTAAGACAAGGAACTCATGGGAAAGAAAAGAGAAACTGGTTGCAAATGAGGATTCCTCAGGATGGCACAAAGAATGGACACCTAGAGAGGTTCCTTTTCTTCTCTGGCCTCAGTTTCCCCATCACTGAATCGAGGTCATTAGATTCATGAGCTCTGAGCTCCCTCTCATCTCTGGAGAGCCCCTGACTTTAACAGGAAGTCCGTGTGGCAACCTGAGTTCACTCTTCACTTCCTCCTAGACTGTCTCACCAGGGAGGGGCAGTAGGCTGGCTGGTCTGATTCCTCCGGCTCTAAGCTGCCCCCACCCATTGTATCCTGGACATGTTGAAAAACCACCACTCCCAAACCTACCCTAAGTTCAACAGCAAATAAGGTAGGCAGAAGCCAGAGTCCCCACAAGAGCCAGAGACCAAGCTCAAGTAACAAGTTCCCAAAGGTACAGGAGGAGAGAGGCCCAGGGGCTTGTGGGGAAAGAGTGCTGGCTGCACCTCTGACACTTGGCTTCCCACTCCAGCTACAGCTTATTGAGCAGAGCTCTTGGCTAAGTCAACCAGAGAAATAGGCAGCCAGACAGAAGCAATGAGAGGATGGTATGAACATACTTCCTAAGGCAACAGGTATGACCTACAGTCCTAGTAAATGCTCAGGACTCCATGACACCTCCTCATGCCCCACCTCAGCTCCATTCAGGCATCCAGCCCTTGAGGAAGAAGTTGGTGAAGGAACACAGAAGGAGGTGAGGGGGGGGGAAAGAGGAAGAGGTGAAGCCAGAGGACATTCCCCGACCCCAAATTCATCTGGAAAAATCCATGAGAATGATGTGCCCTCTGGTGGCCAAAGGGAGACTCACTGTTGATTCCTGTGCCCCGTGTAACCTCCAAGGCTTGGGTCCCTGGAATAAGGGAAAAGGGGAGGGGTTGGAGGAGCAAAGGAAGGTGCACTCAGGGGTCTTCCCTGGCCCCTGTCTAAATAAACTCGACTAAGCAAATTCTACGTCCTCCATGCTTCTATCCACTCACGTTCTCATCCCTGCACTCTGCCCCTTAGCCCCTGCCTCCATCCTACCTGTTCTCTCCTCTTCCTCACAAGGCTGTCCAACCGGTCTCCCTGCCTAGAGTCCCTCCAACCTGCCCCACCAGCCATGCCAGAATAATCTTCCTAAAATTGAGCTCCAATTACATCTCTGCCCTGCCAGAAGGCTCTTACCAGCTCTCACCAGCTCCCCTGTGGGTTAGGCAGGCTGATTTCATGGGCCTCTGACCTGTGCCGTCACACAAAGCCCCACACTTAAGGAGGGCCTTGAGCTTGATTTAATGCTCTACTGTCACCCCTCTTGAAATTTTTACCAAGGGGGCCCTGCATTTTCATTTTGCACTGGGCCCCACAAATTGTGTACCTGGTCCTAGTGGTAGGAAAAGACTTTGGCCTGCGTTGAAACCTTTGCACAATCTGGCCTCAACTTACCTTGTGAATATCCTCTCCAACTAGGTATCACTGGTTGACACCTCCCTGCAATTCATGCCCTGCCACCAAGCTCACTCACCTTCACGCTTTTGTTCAGGCTGATCAATTGCCAGTCACCTACCTCACCTGGAATTCGAGATGTCCTTCAAGATCCAGTTCAAATATCATCTTCTCATACCCACCTAGTCCTCTTCAAAGATTAATTATTGCCACACATTTACCTCTCTCTAATCTGCAAATTCATTCATTCATAAATCTCTATTGAGCATCTACTATGTGCAAGGCACTGTTCTAAGCTCTTCAGATATATCAGTGAACAAAAGATCTCTGCCGTTGGGGAACTTACATCTTGACTGGGGAAAGACAGACAGCAAACATAATACATGATAGTAAATATTAAGTGCCATGGGAAAAAAACTAGTCAGCTAAGGGGGATCAGGATTGCAGAAGTGAGGTAAAGGGATGGAAAACAAGTTGCAGTATTAGGGTGGTCAGTGCAGGCCTCACTGAGAAGGTGACACTTGAGCAAAGACTTGAAGGAGTTGAGGGAGTGAGCTCTGCCGCTGTCTGGGGGAAGAGCATTCTAGGCAGAGGGTGCGGCCAGTGCAAAGGCCCTGAGGCAGGTGCAGGCCTGGCTATTTGAGAGTGTGGGGGTAAACAGTAGGAGAAGAGGGCAGAAAGGTGATGTGGAGCCGGGCCTGGTGGGCCGCTGCTTTGGCTTTTTCTTGTAGTGAGTTGGGGAGCCACTGTAGTGACATGACCTGACTGGCTGCTGGGTCGAGAATAGAGTGAAGGGGGCAGGGCAGAGTTTCCTTCTGGAAACCCTGAAGGAGGCTTTTATGACAATTCAAGTGAGAGATGACCATGGCTCGGAGCAAGTCAGCAGTGGAGGAAGTAGTGAGAACTGGTCAGATTTGTGATAGATACAGCCGACAGGATTTCTTTCTTTCTTTTTTTAAAAAATAAATTTATTTATTTATTTTTGGCTGTGTTGGGTCTTCGTTGCTGCACATGGGCTTTCTCTAGCTGCAACGAGTGGGGGTACTCTTCGTTGCAGTGTGCAGGCTTCTCACTGTGGTAGCCTCTCTTGTTGTGGAGCATGGGCTCTAGGCATGTGGGCTTCAGTAGTTGTGGCGCGCAGGCTCAGTAGTTGTGGCTCATGGGCTCTAGAGCGCAGGCTCAGTAGTTGTGGTGCATGGGCTTAGTTGCTCCATGGCATGTGGGATCTTCCCGGACCAGGGCTCGAACCCGTGTCCCCTGAGTTTGCAGGCGGATTCTTAACCACTGCGCCACCAGGGAAGCCCCATCACGCACTTTATCGCCATTACCATACACCATATTGAATTTAGGACATTTCAGAGATGTTAGAGTGTGGGCAGATGTGCATCTTAGAACTGATGGAATAGAATATGTTTATTATTCCACCAGGATGTGAGCTACACTAGGACAGGAACTCCCAGGCTCCTTCCGTTTTCTCAGGGCTAACCCACACGGAGAGCTGCATCCTATGTGGATATACTAACACTCACAAGTGGGAGGCATTGTTATTTCCCTCATTTTTCTCAGAAGGAAATTGAAGCATAGAGGAGCTTGGTCCCTTGCCAATGGGAGTGGGAACAGGGGAATGAACTTTGGGCTTCTCTGCCCATGAGAGCTGGGTTGTGTAGGGTAGTGGCAGACCCTACTGCCAGGCTGCTCCTTAGCAGCTATGTGATCTTAAGTAAGCCTCTTAACATCTCTCTGCCTTAACTTCCCCATCTGTTAAATGGGGATAATAAAAGTACCTACCTCACGGGGCTGATTTGTGAGGCTATAATGAGATGATACATGAAACAGGCCAGGACAGAGCCTGGTGGACGGCCAGCAGTTTGTGTGGGCTGCTGTTATTATTAGCCCGCCTCCCTGAGGCTTCTTTTAAGTCTCTTTACTATATCCTCCCCACGTCCCAGAAGCACAACACTGGATCAGATGTAAGAGAGTCCATCCTGGCCCCAGCTCTGTCACTAAGGGATCATGTGAGCCATTAGGTAACTCCCTTGCCCACTTGGGGCCTCAGGCTTCTTCTTTGCTCTCTGTGGGGTCTTCCATAATGCTGTCAACTGAATGTGTGTCTGCCCCCCAAGACTCATATGTGGAAATCCTAATGCCCCCGAGGTGATGGTATCTGGAGGTGGCGCCTCTGGGAGGTGATTCTGTCATGAAGGCAGAGCCTTCATGAATGGAATGAGGACCCTTATAAGAGACCCCACAGAGCTCTCTGGTCCCTTCACCGAGTGAGGACACAGCATGGAGACAGCTGTCTATGAACCAGGAAGTGGGCTTTCACCAGACATTGAATCTGGTGGCAGCTTGATCTTGGACTTCTCAGACTCTAGAGATATGAGGAATAAATTTCTGTTGTTTATAAGCCATGAGTCTGGTATTTTGGGACGGCAGCAGCCTGGACAGACTAAGATAATCTCCCAAACCCTAACCCAGTGACAATGTCACTCTTGTCCTTCTTCGCCCATGACTTGGCACTGTGCCTGGGGTGGAGGAGTGTTCCTGACAGTGTTCCTGGCAGCCTCGCTCATATGTGCCTGGCGCAGCAGGGAAGTCCAGCTACCCATGGAGGTCACTGTATACCGACTTAGGGGGAAGGGGGGAGGAGGGGAGAAGGGGAGAGGAAGGGGCAGCAGGCAGGGAGGCCACCTTCAATGTCTGTTCTCCTGGGAGGAGGTGCCATTTGGACCAACTCACATTCCCATACTGGGTCACTGTCTGCAGGCACAGTTCTGCCACCTCTATCGCTAAGAAGGTCGGGCGTCCTGGATGGAAAGCCATGCTGCCACGTTGGCAGAAGCCACGTCGGGGGGAGGCAAAGGGGAAAGCAGAAGTGGGCAGTTTTTACTGGGGCTCAGAGGGGGATACCCAAAGTGGATGATCTGGGGGCTGTGGGAGCATGGGGCCTGGAAGAAGCAGCAAGGAAGGCTTCTTAGAGGAGGTGATGCAGTCAGACCCCAAGGATAAGCCAAGGACTGCGAGGAAGAACTGGCAGGGATAGGAGCAGCTCATGGAGGCATGAAGGAGGCCGGCTCTCAAGGAGCTCCCATCTCATGCGGATGGGCCAAGAGCAGCCTCAGACTTGCAGCTGGCAGAGGGGAGTCGGTACCAGCTGGCTGTAACTGGCTTCCTGGAGGACGAGGGGCGGGGGAGGCCGGCCAATGACTCATCAGTGTCTGAGATGATGTCCCCGTGTACCCAAGGCTGCATGGTTGCTCCTGGCTGGCCGGCAGCAGGTGTGTCTGGGGGAACACTCCCGCTTTCCCTACCACCTCACCATCCTCCCTAGGGAGGACAGTGCCTGAGGTCCCCAGCCCCAAGGACAGCAGGGACACTTTCTGGCCCTGGCAGTGTCCTTAGTGGTTCCAACAGTGCTGGGCACATAGCAAGCTGTCTGTGAATCCCTGGGGAACGAAAGCCACAGGGCTTTGGCTCTCCTTGTCCCCTTTGCCCTGAACTCGCTTTCCCTATGTAACTGTATGGCTCTCTCTGTGCTTAAATGTCTCCAGAGGAAGCCCTCTCTAGCCCCCAACTCAAAACTGCATCCTGTGATGAATGAACATGCAAGGATATCATGGGAATGCAGTCAGCCAAATCCAGAACGGAGGAAATTCTGTCCACAGAACAAGCCACCGTGTTCTTAAGAAAAATGAAGAGAAATAGGGAAAAAGAGGAAAGAGAGGCTGTTACAGGTTGAAACCCATCAACCAAATGCAGTGTGTGGAATGTATTTAAACCCTGATTCAAAGAAATCAGTTGTAAAAAGATTCATGGCAGAGTTCTGGAGATCGGTTGTGCAACAATGTGAATGTACTTACTATTAAACTGGACACTTGAAAATGGTAAATTTCATGTTATGTGTATTTTCCCACAATTAAAACAAGGTTTTTTTAAAGATATTCATGGACCAATTGGGGGATGTGAACACTGTGTGGATATTAAGTGACATTAAAGGATTATTCGTTTTTAAAGTGTGATATATATTTTACTGAAAAGAGTCTGAATTTCCTAGAGATACAAACAGACCTATTTACAGATGAACTGATACAATGTCTGGGATTTGCTTTTAAATAATCCAGAAGAGAAGGAGATGTGGGGAGATAAAGATAAACCAAAACTGGCCCTATTTGTTGAAGCTGGGATACGTCAGGGTTCATTGTTTTTCTCTCTCTCTCTCTCTCGCTCTCTCTCTCTCTCTTCTTTTGGGTGTGTTTGAAAATGTCCACCATTGGGAATTCCCTGGCAGTCCAGTGGTTAGGACTCCGTGTTTTTACTGCCAAGGGCCCGGGTTTGATCCCTGGTCGGGGAACTAAGATCTCACAAGTCGCGCAGTGTGGGAAAAGAAAAAAATGTCCATGATCAAATGAGAAAGAAAAGAAAAAAGAATAGTGCCCTTCCGTCACACCCAGTGCTCCTCCCTGCTGGACACAGTGAGAAGCTCCTAGTTTGCCGTCTGCCTCCCCTGGAATGAGGGTGTGGGGAGAGCCGGGGTGCCCTCTCTCTTGTTCACAGCTATATTCAAAACACCTGAACCGTGAATGCCTCTCATCCAGCTGGCAGCTGTGAGCCTGGGTCTACGTGGCCCTATGAGCCTGAGCTTCGAACAGCACAGTGATCTTAACCTTGGAGGGCCATGGATTAGTCTGTCTAAGGAAGATGTGGGTGCCATGGTGGGCAAGTGGTCGGGTCAAGGAGAGGGAGTGGAAGGGACAGGGCAGGGTCTGGAAAGGAGAAGCCCCTCCCTCTGCCCTGTCCCCTAGGGCAGCCCAAGCTCACGTGGACATCATTGTACCTGGCACTGCTTTTGTAGCCTCCAAATAGCAAGTCCAGCCTGAGCCAGGGTCAGAGGTGGCTGAGGGAGGCCAGGGCCAGCAGGCGGGACCCACCAGGGGCCCAGGAGCCTTTCAGGAGAAAGAGGCAGGTGAGGAACAGGTCTCCCTACACCCTCAAAGCCCTCAGCTTGGTTCCCAGACATCGTCACCTGGGACAGGTGTGATGAGCGCCCCTCCACATTGCTGTGAGCCCCTCCAGTGGGTACTGCCAGGCACAGGGCATGATCCCAGCAGGGGCCAGGCCCTGGAGGGCTCTGGAAGTTGGCAAGGCAGGGGCACTGGGCACCACTATCATGCTTCTGAGCAAAGGAGGTGTGAGCACTTGTTGTCTCGAATGAGCTTCCTGACTCCCATCTGCATCCACTCCAGCCCCAACCTGAACCTACCGTGGGTCCCCAGGCTCTGGAGGGAAGGTGTGTCAGGGTCTTCCTAAAGCACAAACAGGCCATGGCGTGCCGGAGACAACAGCTCCGCAGTCAGACAGACCTGGGCTCAGTCAGGTTCTGCTCCTTTAGCCGCTCTGGGATGGCAGGCAAGGTACCACATGCAGCTCAAGGTGCCTCCGTTTCCTCACCTGTATCATGGGCACAAGGTCGGGTGACCCACAGGGGAGACCAAGGCAGGTGTCCTGCCTGCACCCCACAGTTCCCAGCACCGTGGCTGCCCAGGGGCCTTCATCCATGGCTGTGCAAGCTGACCCTGCAGGGCGCTTGTCCCAGCCCCTGCTTCCCTGGGCCTCCTAGATGCGGGGCCTGAGGAGACCTGAGGCTTTGCTGTTGGTGTTAGGGAGGCCAAAAAGGTGGCTCTGTTTCCTTTCTCGTGGTGCACTCTGTCCACGGACTGAGGCTACTGGCTCGAGGGAAGAAAGGGACTGGCCAGATTCGGTGATATGAAGGCACCTGGTTCCAGGAAGGTGGGAAACAGACACGCTGGCGTGCTGTGGAGCCACCTTACCTGTCACACCTGCAAGCAGCAGCCTCCATCCTGCCTTGGGGAGGTCAGCTGGGTGCCCCCTTCCCAAAAGACCCTCCGTGGGGACAGACGCAGAGGCTGCAATCCCCTCAGAGACGCTCTCCCGCCCCAGCCCCCAGCCTCCTCCACACCCCAGGGGTATGCAGGACTTCACAAAGGGCCCTAAAGGCAGTCTCATTCCAGCCGCTCTGCAGCCTGGCTGTGTGTGTGAGGAATGGGGTGGGGGGGCCCCTGGAAAGGGAGAACGGGTTGGAGGAGCCGCAGAGTCCAGACCAGAGCAGTGACAGGACTGGGCGCTGCACGGGGGTCCAGCCAGTGACCCTCCCCCTTTTCCAACCGTGCTCCCCCCCACTTTCCAACCACGGCCGTACACGCTGCAGTTTCTCTTCCAGGAGGGAAGGGGCTGCTTCTTCCCTGGTCTCGGACTGGCTTTGCCCTCAGGGCTGTTACTGGTCTCCAAAAAGAGCTCCCTGACTGGACCCCAAGAAGGGCAGTTGTGAAGGGTGGCAGGTGGCCGCCTTCAGAGCACAGAGGAGTACTGCGGGCTTGGGGCGGGGGTGCGGCTCAGGGGTCGGGCGGCGGCATCCTCTTTCCCAGCTCCTTCACTTGGTCGTGGCTGGACTTCAGCATCACACCTGGAGAACGTCACCATCAGCAGCCACTCGGGTCACTGATATTAGCAAAGGAGGCTTTCTTGGTGTCACAGGCTCCAGGACTGTGGCTCTGGCCCAGGTGGTGGACCCCAAGCAATCCTTCACCTACGTTCACAAACTCCCTTCCGCACTCCGGGTGGAGCCACGCCCCGGGCTTCACTCTCTCCGCCTCTCCCTGGAAGCCCAGAGGTGCCCACAGGCAGCTCCCAGCCACACATGCTCACAGAGCCCCTGGGGTCCTGGCCCAGGCTGGGCAGATCCCCGTCACCCAGGAGGTGGGGCTTAGGCCATGGAACGACCACGTCACCGGCAGTCACCTCGTGCAGAGGACCACGCTGCAGGGACTGGCCTGCACTGCAAAAACGTCGCATAGGAATACACACCGAGAGGAAACCAGACAAACATTTATTAAGCACCTACTACGCGCCAGACCCTATGCAGGGTGCTAGGAAAATGAAGTCAATGCAATCCAGCCCTCGCCCAGAAGGAGCTCACAGTCTAGCGGGCCAAACCTTCAATCATAATTAACAGCCGCGAAGAGCGAAGGTGCATTTAGCTTCACAATTGCACAATGAGCTTTTATATAAGTTCTCCCAACTGTCAACACCCAGCAACACAGCCACATTGTTTCAAAAGCACATTGGCATACATGTAAACACAGTCACACAATTGATAGGACGGACAGCGACCACCTGTGACAATTCATAGTCTGTTTCAGGGCCAGACTTTGAGCATTACTTACTCCTTCCTATTAGGAAGGATTCAAGTTTTGCCAATTTGCAGAAATGGGGGTAGAGATACAGGGTAGTTCTACGGCCCCCCGACATCACGCGCTGGTGCAGCCGCCCTCGACACGAGGGGTCCTGAATCCTTGCCCTCTTTCCCTCCACCACATCACAAATCTTCTGGTCTCCCCTGGAAGAGGGCCCCAGATGTCCCTGGGCTCTTTCTCCCGAGCTTGTCAGATGGGGAGGAAGGACCACTTCCCGTGAGCCAACCACGCCGAGTTCACTCACACCTGGTTGGGCCCACGGGTGACACCGGCTCAGACAGGCACACAGCACAGCGCGCTCAAGCCCAGACCCTTCCTTATCTGGGGACCAGCTCTCCGGTCAGTCTCCAAACCTGACGGGGTTGGCGTCATACAGGAGCAACGGCCCTGCGAGTCCCGCCTCTGCCCGCCTCGCCGGGGCTGCACGGGATCCATCAGGAGCAGTGGAGCAGTCCAGGTGCAGAGGGTGGGTGGTCCTATTCACCCCTCTCACCCCTGGAATCTGAACGGGACAGTCAAGTTCGGGATCTGAGAGCCCCCTTCACCAAAGAGGAAAAACACAACCCTACACAGATTTGGCTGGTGATGGTTAATTTAGGAGGATAAGGGGTTAGGAATCTGGTGAAGAGATCCAAGTGGACCCATCTCCGGGTCCGGGGAACAGGAAAACCAGCCAAAGGCTTGGTGTAGTTAAGCCTAGAGGAGGGTGGGCAGACCATGAGGCTGAGTGTTCAGCGCTGAAAGGTTGGGGGCGTTCAGGACCCCACCGCCTGCCTTCTCTCCTGGGGCGGGGGGGGTGGGGGAGGCTTCTCTTCCCCTGCACGCTGGCCACAGCCAGGGCACTTTGTAAAGGTCATGTTAAGTCTCAGCTCCTCCCCTGGGCCCCCCAGTGTGGCCCGTCTTGGACAGAGAGGCTTACCAAGTGAGTCAGAAGGTACAACACGTTAAAGGTGTTTCTGACCCCATTTGGAGGGCACGGGTAAGGGGAGGGGGCGAGGCGCGCTGCCGACTGACTCGGCCTCGGTCTGCTGGCCCAACAAAGCCTGCCCTGACCCTGTTCCAGCCCTTGGGGCAGCAGCTCTCTGGCTCACACCCAGGACCACCTCAAGGTCGCTCCAGGAGGCTGGATATCCTGCTAGCAAACCCCTTCCCCCAATGACGGCCCAGACGGAACTCTCTTAATAAAAAAAAATAATTTATTGTCAACAAAGGAGATATATACAACAGGAAAACGGGTGAAGAGGAGAGTGTGAGTGACCGAGCCCCCAGGTAGGCTGCTTCCGCCACCTGCGGGGATGGAACAGGAAGAGGTAATGGAGGCTTCCCGGTTTAGGAGCCTAAACAGGTGGGGGAGGAGAGGCGTCCCCCGAGGTAGTGGGACTCAGTTCAACACCGTCACGACCACCTCTTGCGTAAGGCACTGTGCCAAGGGAGAATGGTGGGGGGCTGAGAAGGTGGGAGGAGGTCAGGGGGACAGAGAGGTCTGGGTCAGCAAAAGGATGGGTGTTCTCCATAGGCCCAATGCCCTACCGCACGACAGCCCTCGGCACCCCCGTCCCCCTCAGGGCCTGGCCTCACGCCTCCCCTCGGGGAGACACTTTCCAGCGTCCCCGAGTCATAGCGGATGCTGCCCACCTTCCTCTCCTCCATCCTGCCTTGGCACCCGGTTTTACTCTCTCCATCAGGTGGCCGAGCTGGGCAGCTCTGAGTGATAAGCCGAAGGGGGACAATGCCTCCTCTCCCCGCCCCCCCCGCCCCCAGAAAGCAAGAACCTACAGGCCACTCCCTGCCTCTGGCTGCCCCCCGACAGCGGTGCTGGATTCCGACAGAACCGCGGGCCAGTCTGGGCTGTCACCTGCTCCCACACCCTTGGCGCCCTGGGGATGCTTGGACCAGTCTTGCAGGAGGTTGACTGCCGGGGGCTCCTCCAGTCGCACGCGGATAACCTGGAGATCCAGCGTCCCGCGAAGCCCCGGAGGGGGAGCTGGGCAAGGATGGGAGCAGAGAGAGAGTCAGGGCCCTCCGGACAACCCACCCTGAGGATGTCCCCCGAGGGTCTCTGTAAGCCACACCCCCATTTCCTGGCCTTCAGTGCCATAGCCCAGGGCCTGTGGTCTGAGAAGCCCGGGGACAGCGGGAGGCTGTGCTCCGAGTTCATCCCAGGACCAGCACCTACCACAAGGGCATCACGCCTCCTCAGGCAGCAGCGCAGCCCTCTGCAGCTTCCTCCCTCACGTATCCTGCCACACGGATGCTTAGTGCTGTACTCCGCGCCCCTCAACTACCTTCAGCTGACTCTGTTTCATCTAGAACTTACTGGGCACCCTAGCCTGATGGGTTCTGCCTTGTGTGGGCAGAGGTGGTGGGGTGGGGAACACCCCAAAGCAGAGAAAGACATGACTGTGCCCACAAAGGCGCGCCCAGGTGAATACGCAGGGCGGAGGAGAGAGCACTGGATGGAGAGTCCTGGGTTAACATCCAGCTCTGCTCTGGAACCTCAACCAGGCTCTTCATCTCCCAGGTCAATACCTACCATGCAGGGGTCAGATGTCCACCACAGCAGCGTGGAGAAGCTACTCACAATGGGCAAAACCGGGCCTTAAGACAGGGGACCGTGAACGGCTGACAGCCACTGTTCAGGTACCAAAATGTCCGGTTCGGCATGGGCACGCACGAAAGTTACATCGAAAAACAAAGCCAGAAAACGGTGATTGTTAACTGCTGTGGCGTCTGTGTTATTTGTGGTTTTCTCCTGCACTGTTTCTAGAGACCCAGGGATTTAAAATCTGGCAGAGAAAACAGGTACAATTTTGCTGTGCTGTTTGCCGGGGTTTAAAGTGACTCAATGGCTGCCACTGGGTCACGCGACTGAACACATTCTGCTTTGTAGTCACATGAGCTGGTTTGTCTCCCTGACAAACTCTAAGCTCCTTGAGGGCAGGTGGAGCCTACTTATTGGCTCCTTAATTCAACAATAACTTACTGGGCAACTGTACTGTGCCTAACACTAGTCCAGTTGCTGGGGGGTCCCCAGAACACGGAGCAGGCCAAGTGGCCTTCCTGGAATTTACATTCCAGTGGTGAGAGCCAATAAACAGGATGAACGAAGCAAGAATGCAATGTGATACACACAGACAGAAGCAAAGTAAAAAAGTACACCAGGGAAGGGGACGGGGTAGCAGGGAGGGCCTCACAGAGCTGACGCGTGAGCAAAACACACAGGAAGCAAGGAGTCAGCGGCGTGTCTGGCTGGGGAACAGCATTCCTGACGGGAGGAAGAGCAAATGCAGATGCCTGCCCTGGTGGGCAGGAGAGGTGAAGATCCTGGTCTGAGGACCACCGGTCTCCACGAAGACTCTGACTTTTATCTGAAGTGCAACAGCGACGGTGCTGGAGGGCTCTGAGCAGAGCAGTGCCAGGATCCCACTTGTGTTTTCAACAGGGGTTCTGGCTGCTGTATGAGACCGACCACAGAGGGCAAAGATCAGAAGCCAGGAGACAAGTTCAAAGGTTGTTAAGGAAGCGTGGATAAAGTAGCAGCAGTAGGGGTAGTGACGGGGGTCAATTCTGAGTACTCGGAGGTGGGGCTAACAGGATTTGCTGATGGACAGATGTGGGGTCTGAGAGAGACAGAAGGTGACTCTGATGGTTTGGTCCAAGCAAAGTGAAGAACGGGGCTGCCAGCTTCCTGGGGAAGTGAAGACTGGGGGGGAATAGAGTGGCTGGAGGTGAGGGGAGGAGACTGGGGGTTCCGTTCAGAAACGCCGTCAGAAACTCCGAGTTTGGGGGATCTTTTAGGCAACCAATCAGACACGTCACATGGGTAAGAGAGAGGCTGGAACCGAAGGGAGAGGTCTGGGGTGGAGGAGAAAGGTGGGACTGTGAGCCTGGACAGGATCACCCAGGGCTTAAGTGCAGATCCTGACCCACGGCTGGGTCATTCATTCATTCACCAAATACAGAAGCAGCACCTATTCTGTGCTGGGCACTGGGGATATCACAGTAAATGAAACAGGCAAACATCCTGACCCAAAGGAGCGTATGTTCTAGAAACGGGAAGAAAAACAACCATAGGATCCCACTTGGGAAGCTAGGAAAGAACAAGAGAGGCAGGTGCAACCCAGGCATGCTGCTGCCCAAGAGGCCAAGGGCAGAAAGGGTTTCCGGGAAGGAGGAAAGGAGGGAAGGAGGGAGGGGTTCCTTGTTTTTGCCAGGTCAGGAAAAATAAGGACTGAGAACTGACCACCAGACCTAACTTTATGGAAGTCAACGGCAATGTTGCCAAAAAAGCCATTTTAGTGTGGGGTGGTGAGCATGAGTTTGACTCAAGTGGCTTCTAAAGACAGACTGGAGACAGTATAGAAGAGCTCTCCAGCTTTGCTGAAAAGGCTTGGGGATAAATGGGACAGTGGCTACGATGGGATGAGGGGTCAAGAAGGGAGAAACCACAGCTTTGCGTAGGCTGATGGGGAAGACCCAGAGGAAAGAACAGCTCCTGGTCTGACAGAGAACTGATTCCTGGCCCTCATTGTAGGTGGGGTGCCACATGGGCGAAACACACCTGCCCAAGGCTCAGTTTCCTCCTCTGTAAAGTGGACATAATAATCCTTTATAGGGTGGTCCTGTGGATTTCAGGAAATAATATATTAAAAGGACTCAGTACATTGGAATTAAGTGCCAATTCTTCCTGATAGCAGAGAGGGCAAAGGGGTGGGTGGTGGGGAGGGGAGTTTCAGGAGAGCGAGGCCTGAGGTACGTAGAGAGATCTTGTTTCAGAAGCAGTCCATGAGTAGAGCCCCAGGCCATCAGAGAGCAAGCCAAGAGGACTTCTCTGTCCCCTGGACAAGCTGAGTCCCCTCAGCACCCCAAGCTGAGAACCACCCCTACTTCCCTCCTGGCCCAAACCGCTCTGCTTCCCCAGCTCCATCCCCCTCCCCTTCCTCCACACTTGTGCATGTATGTGTAAATGCGTACACCTTCTCCAGGAGGTGGCTAGGGCCCACTTCTCTCGTCTCTCACTAAGGCTTGTCTCTGAGCACAGACTCTGGAAATGTCACCACCAGAATGACAAGTGAAGGCAGCCGCCATCTACTCATCTGTCAAAAAATCTTCCCTGAGAGCTTTCTTGGTGCCAGGCCATTCTAGGTATGCATGCGTGCGTGCGCACACACACATGCACACGCACGCACGCACACACACACACACCAGCAGGAGGCTTTTTTCCCACCATCTGCACACACACACACGGCCCTGTTCTAGGTGCTGACACACACACACCCACACCAGCAGGAGGCTTTTTTCTACTATGTGCACACACATACACAACAGGCCCTGTTCTAGGTGCTCACACACACACACGCACACACAAAACACACGCACACACGCGCATGCGCCGCCAGCAGAAGGCTTTTTTCCACTGTCTGCGAGTGGGCCCCCAGGGCTCACCTCCTCTCCTGGCCGGGACGCCTTCCCCACCTTCAGCCTGGGAGGCCCCTGGAAGTCCAGCAAGTCGTCCCTGACTGCTTGACACACATATCCATCAGGTCAGCCGACCTGACCACAGTGACTCCCCGCCCCCCAGCTTTTATATCCTTGATTTTTAATCTTTTTTTAAAGTGGTAAGATCTTTACTCAAATAAGATCTTTGGAGAGCTTCAATAAATAAAACAACTTAAAGTAGAGACATTCTGGTAGAGGCCTCACAGGTTTCTGAGAAATCTGAGCTTTGGGTACTTAAAACCCCAAGCCAACCTGAAACCACTGGTCTGGTGCCTGTGCTCTACACAGAACCATCGTGGGCACCACACTATTCTCTATTTGCTGACTTGTACCCTTAGGCAGACTGTGAGTTTCCTGGGGACAAAGGCTGTGGCACTCCTGTCATTCCCCATAGCTGGGCTGCAGGAACACTTGCTGCTGTTGTCACTTAGTACCTCCTGCAGTTTCTGGACTGTCTCCAACCTCCACAGGTCCCTGCCTCTGCCGGAACACCTCTCAGCCCCCTCCATCCCTCTCATATCATTCAATCAGCTTGCTGAACCCCAAATCTCAGGCTTTGCCCACTCACCCAAATAAACCTGAGATCTCAAGGATGCCCTTCTCACCTATTGGTCACTCCACACAGGTGGGCTTCGGGCACAGGGTACCCCAGGGGTCAAAACAAAGGCCTCACTTTCAAGAATGAAACCAGAAGACTCATCAGCCAGTGGAAGAGATCAGCCACTTAGAGCAGGGGTCCACTGACAATACGAGGGGACCCGGGAAACACTCAAGTCCAGGCAGAGCATGGTCCTGGTGAAGCAGGACTGGAAGGTGACTCAAGCTGAAACCTGAGACAGTTAAAAACCTCACAGGGGTGAGGCCTGCCTCCAGACTAGAAAAGTGGTAAAAAGTAAACAGATGAAAGCACACGTGCAGAGACGGGCACACAGAGCTTTGTAAGAGGTCTGAAGGATGCAAGCCGAATTTTTGACAGTGGTCACCATTGAGTGATGTGGGCTGAAGTGACAAGTTTGCCTTTTTCTTTAGACAAAAAGTACACCTCCTTTTTGAGAGCCCTGCTCTGGGGAGCCTCCAGCAGCCCGTGTGCCATCCTTCTCAGGGCTCCAACTCCAAATGCCCATTTCAGGCAGGCGGGATGAGGCACTCTTTGTGTCACACATTCACTCCTTCAAGAACCATTTTCTGGGGCTTCCCTGGTGGCATAGTGGTTAAGAATCCGCCTGCCAATGCAGGGGACGCGGGTTCGAGCCCTGGTCTGGGAAGATCCCACGTGCCGTGGAGCAACTAAGCCTGTGCGCCACAACTACTGAGTCTGCGCTCTAGAGCCCGCGAGCCACAACTACTGAAGCCCGCGCGCCTAGAGCCTGTGCTCCGCAACGAGAAGCCACTGCAATGACAAGCCCGCGCACCGCAATGAAGAGTAGCCTCCACTCGCCACAACTAGAGAAAGCCTGTGTGCAGCAACGACGATCCAATGCAGCCAAAAAAAAAAAAAAAAGAAAAACCATTTTTTGCGTCTGAGATGCTGCGAGCAGGGCCTGGCCTGGCAAGACGAAGAGAGAGAGGAACGAGGCTCAAACCTGCCCTGCTGGAACACAGGCCGGTCTCATCTCAATTCTGCTACTGCTGGGTTACGTGACTGTGGTAGCAGTATACCGGTCCCCCAAAGATGTTCAAGTCCTAATCCCCAGGACCTGTGAATATGGTATCTTACACAGCAAGGGAGAATTAAGACTATAGATGGAACTGACATTGTTAATCAGCCATCTTTAAAATAAAATAGAGATCTGGGTGATCTGGGTGGGCTCAGTGTAATCACAAGGGTCTTTAAAGGGGAAGGAGAAGGCAGAAGAGTCAGATCCAAAAATGGCATCCTGAGAAAGACTGCACTGGCCACGGCCTGCTCTGAAGATGGCAGGAGGGCACAAGCCAAGGAACACAGGCGGCTGCTAGAAGCTGGAAGAGGCAAGACTTCCTCCTTTAGGAGCCAGAAAGGAACTCAGCCCTGCTGACACCCTGACTGTAGTCCAGGGAGACCCATTCCAGTCCTCTGAACTCCGGGACCAAAAAGTAGTGTATCTGTGTTGTTGTAAGCCACGAAGTTTGTGGTAGTTTGTTACAGCAGTCTCAGGAAATGAATACAAGGACCGTAGAGGAGGAACCATCTCTCTGAGACTCAGTCGGTCCATCTGGAAAAGATACTTTTATAAGGGCCAGATGAGCTGCATATGAAAGTTTCTTAAAACCGGACAACATGATAAAAACTCAAGCGCTTACTGCTATTATTAGACATACACTGAGCTGAGGTGTCTGCTGAGTGTTCGCCCCGTCTATTCTGCCATCGGTCCCATTTAGGCCCCTGGTCCACCGGGGCCAAGGTGGGCACCTCACACTCCAGCTGGAATCAACCTTAACTGTGGTGATGGGTGTCAGGCTTTGGGGAGCACTGGCCTAACCCAACCTAACAACCAGCCAGGACACTCCCAAGGAGCTCGCAAAAAAACTCAGCTCTCTGGCTGGCCACTGTATTTAAATCCACCTGCCCTCGGCCCCTCTCCCAGGGGACTGGAGCACCAGCCACCTCTACCCTGGGCTCTGCTGCCAAGCAGCCTCGTGGAGGCCACACCCCAGGGAGGCGGCCTTCCTGACCCTCCACTTGTCGTCCCCTCTCAGGGGCTCACCTGGGGAGGGACTTTCCGGCTGGAGAAGGCCTCCTTCTGCCACTTTCCCCTCTTTGGGCGGGTCCTTGCTGTCTGAGGCCCTGAGCTGGGTGTGGGAGAAGAGCTGGAGGACGAAGCCAGCGGGGAAGCTGCCGTCGGTGAAGTGTCGGACCTCAGCGGGAGCCGCAAAAGTCTCAGTGGGTGAGTCAGGTGAGGGGGGATCTGGAAGGGAGGACAGGATGGAACTGTGAGGTCAGACTCCCAAGCGCTGAGCCCACGGCCTCAGCCGAGGTGCAGCTGCCCTCTGCCACACATCCCCCCACCCCCCCAGGGTCCTGGCTTTCCTCCCGGAGCCCACACCTTCCTCGCCTTCACCTGGGTCCGGGTCCGGGTCTGGGTCCAGGTCCAGGGTTTTGGTCATGGGTCTGCCTCTTTTCTTTCTGACCGGCTCCTCCCCAGGGGGCTCCTTCCATCTCTGACCACGTGGCTTCTTGCTTACCGGCTCTGGGACAGGGGCCGCTGCAAAACACAAGACCTTTTTAAGAGGCCTGATTGCCGTAACCACAGGGCTGCTGAAGGTACCTGCCCAGCAGCCTCTCTCCACCCAGATGGCAGGGCCCAAGCTTCCCCTTCCCCCCAACTCAGCCTCTGAGGCTTTGGGATGACTGACCAGGAAGCTCCAGAGGGCGGAGTCCCCTGGGCCGGCTCCTTCTAGGGAGGGAGGGGTTGTCCTCGGAGTCGAGGAAAACGACAATCTCTGCTGGCATTTCAGCAGGGTCTGGGTCGGAGTCTAGGTCCACTTCGATCTCCTGGCCTGAGTCTGAAGGGGGCAGATGCCAGTGAGCAACAAGAGTCCTGACTTTTCCTTCCCCCTCCACCCCTCCCCCAGCCCAGCTACCTGAATGGGGTGGGGATGGCTGCTCGGCCCTGAAGTCTTGCAAAAGGGCCACCCCCTCACTCCAGGCCTCCAGGATATTGCTCTTCTCGGAAGGGCTCAGGTCCAGGGTGTGAGGGTGCTGCTCCAGGATGTGGGTGCGCGCCGTGTCCGCCGAGGGGGCCCGGATTTCGGCCCCACACACCATGCACAGCGCCCGCCCGCTGCCTCCCGGGCTGCTCCCCACCAGGAACTCCTGCTCCCAAGACACCTGCTGCCTGGGCTCCTCACAGCCATCACCGCCTGCCTCTAGCAGGCTGGGCCTTGGCGGCGGGGTCTTCTCCTGCTGGGCCACTACGGAGGGAGAGGAGGGGGTGGGGACTGTCAGTAAAGGTGCCCACAACAGACAATACAGAGAACAGGAATCCCCAAACCTGGTGGCATATGTAGGGAAGGAACTTTCCCACCTAGAGTCTCTTTCTCCCTTCCCCTGGAGCCCACACGGCACTAGCCACGATAAACACAGCCTACATGCCTCGGCATCCTGCTACCTCAATCTAGTCTCGGACCACAGGTCCAACAGGTATTTCCAAAAGACTGCGTTCCTGCATGTCTTCGGCCTTGACAGCCCATCAGTCTGGCAAACTTCTCTACTTCCTTCATGGCCCTGCTCAAATCCTCAGCCCTGTGAAGCCTTCCTGACCTCCCACCCCTGGCAGGTGATTATATCCATATGCGACTACCAGGCCACGGTGAAGCACTTCCCTGAGGACAAGAATGGTAAATTTTGTCATCTTACTGTCCCCTCAGGGCCTGGCACGTAGGAAAGGAGACGCTCAATGAGCCTTCTGGGGTCAGTGAATGGCATCCATGCCTGTTCCTCCACTTGTTGAGGCCCCTTCAAGAGGCCTCCCATCCTGTCGGAAATAGCCTCCCCTCCCAAAGCCTTTGCAGCGGTGACTTCGCTCGTCCCTACTGGTCGACACAGCACCTGTTCCCTGTGCACGTGGACCATAAGCTCCGACAGGATGGGAACCCTTCTCAGCTCAGCAAAGGATGCAGGCTCAGATCCACGTTAGCCTGGCAGCTCAGTGCTTCTGAACCCTTGTGGCTGCACCTCCCTCCCACCTGAGAAGGTGGAGCGAAAGACAAATATGGGAGACCCTAACACCTGGGGACTGCCTGGAAGAGGTGGCATTTGAAATGGGTCTGAGAACCAGCTTGGTCTCAGAAGGTCTAGCTCCAAGGCTGGGTTGTACCCCTCTCCCATGTGACCGTAGGCAGGAATCCCTTGGTTGCAGTTGGGCTTTCTTTCCCACCACTCCTCCAAAACAGCTCTTGTCAAGGTCACCAATGCTAAACCCAGCAGTCAGCTCTTCAACTTTGTCCTTTGACAGATGGCTTCTTCCATCTTGATTTTTGTCCCTTGGACTCCAGGGCACCACCTTCTATTGGTTCTTCTCTTACTTGACTGGAGCTCTTTTTCGGGTGCCCGTGCCAGTCCCGTCTCCGGAACAGAGCCATCTTCTCACCCAAGGCTTGTCTGCCATCCCTTAGAAAGCTGCCATCTGCCCCACCTGAGCTCCCTGTTACCCTCACTGCTTCATGTCCTACTCGTTCCCTTTGCTTCCTGACTACACTGTAGGTCCAAGACAGCATGGATTTCTGATCCTTCACAACTGTATCTCCAGCACTCAGCACAGTGCCTGGCATGAGGTGGCATTAAGCAGTTTGATGAGGAATGACTCAGTCTCCAAACTGGAATCACTGGAGCGTTCCACAACGGTCCTGGGACCCCATCTTTATCCACCTCCTTCCTCTGGTGGTCTCATCCCAGTGCCTGCCTACTGACAACTCCCATGTCTATACCTCTAACCAGACTCTCCCAGGAAATTTAGATTCACATGTCTTACTTACCATCTGACATCTGTGCTTCAATATGTCATAAACTTCTCAAACTTGCCATGTTCAAACCTTAACTCCCCATCTCCCACAGGCCTGCACTCCAGTCTTTCCACCTCAGCAAATGGGAAATCCATCCTTCCAGTCGCTCAGGCCAAAAACCTTGAATTCGTCTGTTTTTCTTTCCCACCCCAAATCTTTCAAGAAGCTTCTGCTTCAGGACCTTTGTACTTGCTATTCCCTCTGCCGAAAATTCTTAACCTCCAATTATCTACAGGGTTCTCTCCCTCGCTTTTTTTGGTCTGTGTTCAAAATTCACCTTATTAAAGAAGGCTTTCCCGACCACTTGATATTCCAAATGAAACACCCTCACTCTTTTCTCCTTACTTTGATTTCCTGTTCTCTGAACTACCTGACATGCTATACATTTATTTATCTTCATCTATCTTTGGTCATTAGTATCTACATATATGTTTCAGAACAGAAGAGTTTCGACTTTGTTTATAACGATTAGCATGCCCAGCCTGAAACAGTGCCTGACATATAAGAGGTGCCCCCAAATACTTGTTGAATGAATTCACTTCTCTGGGGAAGGAGGATGCTCTCACAGGGCTGTTGAGAGGGTTAACTGAGACAGCCTGGCACTAAGCACTGGAGAAATATTAGCAGAAGTACAGAAAGAACCTCTCTTTTGGATTGAAAGCTCTGAGAAGGGTAGTGGCCTTTATTTCGCTCATTTTATAGCACTCTTGATTCCAAAAAGGAGAGGCAGTGCAGGGAGACATCACCATGTCCTGCTGAGGCTAAATGAATGGCCTTGCTCTCAACCTTTTGGGTACTGTCCCCCTGAGGAACAGGGTATCTAGGAATGAAAAGATTTTGCATTTTTATGAATAGTGTGTCTTCCACTGAGGTGGCTCTTTGTTTTCGTAGGGTTTGCAAGATCCTGAGAACTGGAGAAATCGGTGAGGGAGGAGGGGAAAGCGAGTGCTCCCAGACTGCTCCTCACCCCCCCCAACGCAGGCCAATCCCCTTCTAGAGTGGCGAGGGCGCCCGTAGCAAGCACTCCTTTTCCAAAACTAGGTGTCCTATGCAACCCCTTTCACCCTTGCAGCGCTAGAATGTGACACCTGTAGCTTATGCAAGTGCAAGGCCCGGGAATGGTGAGCGGGGCGGAGGAAAGCTTTCTGCACGGAGTGCCCTTAAAATCCACCTTTTGGCGGGCTACAACGGCGCCTACCTTCACCTACCGAATCGCTCCGGACACCAAGGTGCGGGGCCCCTAACTCCGGCGTGGAGGCCCTGCCGCCCCTCGGCCTAGAACACGGCCTAGCCCCTGGGCCTGCCCCTGCCTCTGCCTCTGCCTCCGCTGTGTGTGTGGGGGGAGGGGGAAGTGAGGAGGGGGAGTGGGGGAGGGGTGGGACCCGCCAGCGTCTCCTCGAAGCCGTCGTGCTGGGCCCGGGCGAGGGGGCGCTCGGGCACCGGAAGATCCGGAGCTCGCGGGGCGTGGATCGAAGGCTCCAGACCCTGGGCGGGGGTGGGGGAGGGGGAATTCGGGGAGGCCTGAGATTCCAAACCCCGCTGGGGGTGGAACAAGAGGGCGCCAGGGCCTCAGACAGAAGGGGGAAGGGGGTGCCCGGGCACCAGGCCGGAGTGGAGTGGGGGCGCTTGGGCCCCAGACTGGAGGTACGGGAGGGGGTACCCAGACCCCCGACTCGTGTGGGGGGGAAGCCCGAGCCCCGGACCGTGACGCGGAAGTGGGATTCCCCTCCCATTCTCACCTCTGAGCATCGGCTCGGGCCGCGGGATTACGGCCACCACCATGGCCTCCTCGTCGTCCTCCCCTTCCTCGCATTTGAGCGTCACCTCGAAGCAGTCGAGCGCGGCGCCCTCGGCCTTCAGGGCCATGGCGCGGCCGGGGGGGCTCTCGGTGACCGGACGCCGGAGGACTGGCGCGCAGGCCTGCGCGCAAGCCGGCGGCCGCCTCTCGCCCCGAGCAGCCCCCTCCCCGCCGCCCGCCGCTCGCCGGCCCAGCCTGCGACGGGAGCGTCGGGACCCCGGGCAGGGAGGGCTCAATCCGGGGCTCTAGCCCCCCGCCGCTCCCTTTTATGGAGGCTCATTGTCGGCGCCCGCCCGGCCGGCCCGCTGCGGGCCCGCCCCCGACTCCGAGCGGCCAATCGCGCGTGGCCCCGCCCCGGGCACGAGGCTCCGTTAGAAACCCCGCGACCCGCAGGGGGCGGGCAGGCCAGCTGGCTTCCGGCTGCCCTCCGGCGCGGGGGTGGGGGTCGCGGGTCCGCAGGAGAGGACCCTGAGCTCCCCCGAGCCGGGAGCGTCCTGAGCCGGCCGGCCAAGCCTGACGGGTCGCCCTTTATCGAGACGCCAGTTGGGCACGTTGGCTGCACGAAGAGCGCTACCAAGTGCCCCAGGATTTTGAGCGGGGTCTCTCTTGCCTTTCCCTGAACGAGCCTTCCTCCGCCAGAGGGTGTCCGGGGCGCCAAAAGAGCCGGTGGGGGAGCGGAAAGCGCCTTGGAGTGGGAAGAGTAGAGAATGAATTCTTCCGATTTGCTAGCTCTGTGATCTTGGGTACGTTATCTGTTTTCTTAGACAATTTCATCCTTTATTTCAAAAAACATTGTGGAGCCTTCTGGACAAGGGAATGGAAAGATGAAGAGCCAAGTGGAGTGTTGTGGACTCGCGTAAACCACCCCGAGGGTTGTGATTTACATTTTTAAAAAGTGAGTCCAGAGATTGTGACCCTCCCCACAGATCATGCAGAAGTCCTTGAGCGCTCCAAGACCAGCGTCCAGTTGACATGACGCTGCTGCATCATAATTCTACTGTGGCTGAGCTTTGACCTCTGTGACATAGAATGGGCATCTCCCTCTGCTGCAGAAGCCCTCATGAAATTTCAGTGGAGAACATGCCTGACACTGAAAATCCGTCTTAAAATGCCACTGTATTAGGCCAGACACAGTAGTAATCAGAATAATGTAGTAGGTTGGGGTGGGACGGGAGATGTGAACTAGTTTATGTGGACTACAGTATGGTTTTAAGTGAATGATTTTGTTACTTTCACGTGTATCCAGTACTTTAAAGGTTTTACAAATAAAGGTATTACCAAGCCTGTTTAACCTATTTCTATCTAATGGTTGTTCTCTACTGTTTTGCTACAGATCTCTTCCTTGGGCTTCTGCTCTGCTCTGTATTGCCTTGCAGGGTGCAGTTTCTCAGGCTTCCAGGACAGCTGCCTTTCAGGCTTGGGTTTGGCCAATGGGAGACAGTGGCAGGAGACTGGAAGTTAGGAGGTATGAAAAAGCCAGGTTATTTCTTCTCTTTCTCTCTGTTGCTCAGGCTCTGGCAGGTCTCCAGCAGCAGGCGAGGCTCCCCTGTGGCGCCACCTCCTACTGGATAGGCTGCTGTGGTTCCAGCTTCCGATGGTGGTCCTCCCCACCAGGCTCCACTAATTCCATCTCCTCTATTTGTCCCTCCAGTTAAGGAGTGTGGGCAGCTTTTGGTTTTTGCTAATCTCTGGGTTGCCTCATTGTCTGCTATTGGGTTTCTCAGCCCTTCCATCACCCGTGTCACCAATCCCCTGCATTAAATTCTCTGTTTTTACATTCTTAGAGTGGTTCCTGTTTGTGTGGTTGGATCCTGAGCGATACAGCCAGTATTATACCAGGCACTTTGTAGACATTATTTCTTAGACCTTACAAGAAGTCTTATGTAGTAGACTGTGTTGTTCCCATTTTACAGAGCAGGAAGTTGAGCCTTAAAGGGTTAAATTACTTGCCCAGGGTAATACAGCACGAATCCTATTTCATCAAATCTAGCATGAGCATTTTCCCCTACATGTTAGCATCTTTGAAATGGGGGTGCTTTTTCTCTAATGGACCATCAATGTGAAGTTTTAAGACTATCAAGAAAGTGTAAGATGGGGACTTCCCTGGCGGTCCAGTGGTTAGGGTTCCGTGCTTCCACTGCAGGGGGCGTGGGTTGGATTCCTGGTCCAGAACTAAGAAAGTGTAAGATGGCCCTTCTGATATTCAGATAGTCATGATACCAGCAGAACATAAACTATGCTGTTAAAAAAGAAGAAGAAGAGGGCTTCCCTGGTGGCGCAGTGGTTGAGAGTCCGCCTGCCGATGCAGGGGACGCGGGTTTGTGCCCCGGTCTGGGAAGATCCCACATGCGGCGGAGCGGCTGGGCCCTGAACCATGGCCGCTGGGCCTGCGTGTCCGGACGGAGCCTGTGCCCCGCAACGGGAGAGGCCACAACAGTGAGAGGCCCACGCACTGCCAAAAAAAAAAAAAAAAAAAAAAAAAAAAGAAACAACAGGTCCCAGAACAGAGTCATTTTCCCCCATGACAGCAAACCAAGACTTAATTGCAGTTTCAACCTCTCCCAGGAATGTGACCTATAAACAGATAATCTGAAATTTCCTGATCAGCACTAGTGAGGTAATCTGCATAAAGACCCCTTCCATTCCCTTCTCCCAAAAAAGAACATGACCTGGCCTGAAACAGTTCTTTCCTTTTGCTAATAACTTCCCTACCCACCCATCCTTGCTTCTGTAAAACCCTTCCATTTTGTACAATTCCGTGGAGCGCTTTTCTGTTTACTGGATAGGATGCTGAATCATTAAATAAAGCTAATTAAATCTTCAGATTTATTCAGTTGAATTTTGTTATTTATCAGTGCTTAGAATGAGACATGCTTAGATGCTCAGATGGGGCCACTTTGTGACCACAAAAATGACTTCGCCTTTCTCTGAGTGACTGGGTCCTTTTTTTTTTTTTTTTGGCCACACCACGCGGCTTGTGGGATGTTCCCTGACCAGGGATTGAACCTGGGCCCCCCCGGAATCCAACCTGGGCCCCCCCGGAATCCTAACCACTAGGCCACCAGGGAGTTCCCGATTGATGCTTCTTTACCAAAGATACAACTCTAGCCCTCCGTGAATCCTCCTGCCTCCTAGGTAAGCGTTGTAAAGATACCCAGTCTGAATTGCCTCTTCTTCTGGACAGCATTTAATCCAGAACTGGTCCCCACTTCCCTAATCCCTCCGCAGAACCATGGAACAAAGGCCCAGATTTAAGGAGATACACACAAGGGTGTCCCCAGGATGCACACTCCTTACTGCTTCAAGTTAAATAAACCTGACCTTTTTTGACTATGAGTGTGTTTCTGGTGGTCTTTGGTCAAGGGCTTTGACAACTGTAACCAATTTATTTTGCTTACATTTTCTATTTCTAGATATATGAAGAATGATATATGATAAAAATCTACCTTAAGATATCAGTAAGTCTAAAGACCTCTTTTAATAACTATAAAATACAATTCCAAGAGATAAGAAATCATTGTATCAGAACTTGGCAGCGTTTTTTGTTAGGGTTGCCTAAAATAATAGTTCATGTTGCATCTTTCCCTAGATGGAATGAAATCCAATCAGTTGCAAAAGCAGGACTCAACTCTGGTTCTGCCAGTTCCCTGGCCTTGCTCCTTCCACTACAGCACCACCACGCTGCCTCACAGTGAACTTTAAATAGTTGTTAAATGAATAAAAGAGTAGATATTATTAGCTTTTACACACACACACACACACACACACACACACACACACACACAGAAACTGAATCAGAGAGAAATAAGTCATTTGAGATCAAACGACTTGCAAGTCACAGAGCGATTCTGACTGCAAAGCTTCGGCTCTTTTCCATCACGCCTGCTGCTGAGGGAGCCCTCTCTGCACCAAGCATCCCAGGGGAAACTCTGGACCATCTTAGATGGAGTCGTTACCAGTTCCCATCCCAGCTACGTAGTCCGTGCTGAGTCCTTTTTGAAGGAATTGGAATTTTAATTGCTGAGCGAGCCCCGTGTGGAGGAGAGAGGGTAGAGATTTACTAGACAGGTATGTCTGCAACTTGTGAGTTTGGCCTTGGATTTTGAGATTCCTAAAACAGGGGAAGGACAGACTGGAGATAGGAGAGTTGAAAACAGTGGCCTCTGTTCCAGTAATTAGCTGCTCCAGCCCATCCCCCACATCATCCCCTGGGTTGGAGGCCCAAGCTGGGATGAAGCATTGCCTTTTTTTTTTTTAAACATTAAAAAAAAAAAAATTGTAGTTAATTTACAATGTTGTTAGCTTCAGGTGTACAGCAAAGTGATTCAAACTGTTTCAAATTTTATTGTTCAGTATATATTTTTGAAAATGTGTATCATTATTGTGACTTATATATTTATTTTTTAAAATAAATTTATTTTATTTTACTTTTGGTTGCGTTGGGTCTTCGTTGCTGTGCATGGGCTTTCTCTAGTTGCGGTGATTGGGGGCTACTCTTCGTTGCCGTGCGCGAGCTTCTCTTTGCGGTGGCTTCTCTTGTTGCTGAGCACAAGCTGTAGGTGTGCGGGCTTCAGTAGTTGTGAGTAGTTGTGGCGCACGGGCATAGTTGCTCTGCGGCATGTGGGGTCTTCCCAGACCAGGGCTTGAACCCGTGTCCCCTGCGTTGGCATGTGTCACCAGGGAAGCCCCTATATATATACATTTATATACTTTTCCATGATAGGTTATTACCAGATGTGGAATGGAAGCATTTCCTTTTGATACAATTCTTACTGTTGGCATTGGGGGCCTTGGTGATGAGACGGGGCGGGGCGGGCTGCTGTGGGAAATGAAGCTAGATGAAGAGAGGGCTATTTGAAGGCTAAGAGGAGGGGTGTGGCTTCACTCCTAACTTTCTTGGCATTTTGTAGCTGTCTACGAAAGCCATAATATATGTCCATTCTCTTTAGCTCAATAATCCTATTACCATAGGTTACGTTAAAGTCATCTGAAAGCAGAAAAATGATAACCTAACAAAGATGTTATAGTAGCGGTCACTGCTTGAACTATTCATTCCCTAAAACTTAGACTGTCACTCCTTGCTGAAATCTTGTTCAGTTCTTGCATGTAGCCCGGGGTCCCCTTCTCTTGGTTCCCGAGTCAGTTTCAACACCTCTATTGTGTAACCCGTGCTATAATCACTTGTCAGCATCTCCCAGTCCCTCAGTCTGTGGGTTCCCAGAGGGCAGGTTTATTTCTCGTCTACCTTTCTAGTTCCAGCACTGTTCCAGGAGCTATGGTGTTAGCACCAGCTCGGTGTCTACACCGCAAAGATCTTGTTCAAACAAAATGGATTTATTGGCTCATGACTTCAGGGAAGGGCTGAATGCCTGATCATGGGGAGGGCAGGGAGACAGGCAGGATGCAAACGCCACCAGTACGATCTTTCCATCTTGGTCTCTGCCTATGTCTGTGCATCAGCCTTATTCTCTCCTTGTTAGATGTTTTTTTTCCCATTTAGCAGGAGATTTCCCACCATTTCCCATCCACTAGCTTCTAGCTCAGTACATTTCAAACCTTGTTTCTCCTCCACTGCCCACATGGGCCTCGGGTGCCAGGCGCTGTAGACCACACTCTTATCACCAGATGACTTCTGGCCTTGAACTTTGGTGTCACAAAGTGACCCGAGTCAGCTTAGTGGGCACTAGAAGAATTTCTGGAAGCCATCCCTACTCAGGACAGCTATCAGTAACTGTATAGGGAAGTGGCTACGAACAATACACATCTATACCAGTAAGCTCCTACTACCAAACTACTACACCGCTACTGAACTCAACAGCTGGGAACTGCCAATGGCCATCCCTCCTCCGCTTGACATGAGGGGAAGAATGGTGGAAAAGAAGGGAGAAAAAACTCAGCCAATCGAACGCAACAGGAATTTTTGGAATGAATTAGTATAATAGTAAAATATTAGAAATAACCACAACGCCCAATAATAGGAATTGGCTAATTAAATGATGGTGTGATAGCACCACAAAGAACAAATTTCCAGATTGTAACAACATGGAAGCTCATTTATGGAATAATGTTAAGTGTGCAAACCCACAAACATACACGGATCTTCCTCGATTTACATCCCCATAAACCCATCCTAAGTTTGAAACGGTGCAACTCAGATTCAGACTTGAACCCACGATCTTTTAATTGAGATGCATGGGGGTCTTTTAATTGATTTCACACAGCTGACCTCAGGACTTTATGAAGCTCAGGTTTTTTATGTCTCATCACAGAAAAAATTCAGTGAGAGACAAAGAGATTTATTAAGAAGTGGACTTATTTAGAGAGATACACATTCCATGGACAAACACGGTCTGTCTCAAAAGGTGAGAAGGGCCTTGGGAGAAACACTTCACAGACAGAGTGTGGGCCATCGCAAAAGGTAAGAGGCCCCCAAATACTTATGCTGTGGTTAGTTTTTATGGGCTGGGTAATTTCATAGGCTAACAAGTGGGAAGATTATCCCAACTATTTTGGGGAAGGGGCAGAGATTTCCAGGGATTGGGACACTTTTTGACCTTTTACGGTTAGCCTTGGAACTGCCACGGCACTGGTGGGTGTGTCATTTAGCAATGCTAATGTATTGTAACGAGCACATAATGAGGCTCAAGGTCTACTGGGAGTCGAATCTTCCGCCATCTTGGACCTAGTTGGTTCTAACCAGTTTTTTTTTTTTTTTTCCGGTACGCGGGTCTCGCACTGTTGTGGTCTCTCCCGTTGCGGAGCACAGGCTCCGGACGCGCAGGCTCAGCGGCCATGGCTCACGGGCCCAGCCGCTCCGCGGCACGTGGCATCTTCCCAGACCGGGGCGCGAACCCGCGTCCCTTGCATCGGCAGGCGGACTCTCAACCACTGCGCCACCAGGGAAGCCCCTAACCAGTTTTTGTTATATCCTATGGCTATGTCATTCTTTTAAAGATCATGCCCTGACCTCTTCCTTCCTGTTTCAGGTTGAAAGTATTGTAAGTAGAAAATGCATTTAATACACCTCACCTACTGATCATCGTAGCCTAGCCTAGCCTTTCTTAAACATTAGCCTACAGTTGGGCAAAATCATTTAACACAAAGCCTATTTAATAATAAAATGTTGAATATCTCATGTTTTATTGGATACTGTACTGAAAGTGAAAAGCAGAATGGTGGTCCGAGTACAGAATGGTTGTTTACCCTTGTGATTATGTGGCTGACTGGGAGCCGTGGCTACCGCTGCCCAGCATCACGAGAGAGGCTGCACATTGCTAGCCTGGGAAAGGATCAAAACTCAAAGTATGGTTTCTACTGAATGTATGTCATTTTCCGCCCATCATAAAGTCGAAAATCATAAATCAAACCATCGTGAGCCAGGGACCTCCTGTATACTATGATTATGTTGAAGCAAAAAATTGAATAACATTGCTACAGATTGGAAGTAAACATGAGGAATGGAAATAAGTCTGTTATGATGGCAGAATTATTGGTGAAAAATATAAACATTAAAAATAACGATGATAGGAACGTCCCTGGTGGCTCAGTGGTTAAGAATCCGCCTGCCAATGCAGGAGACACGGGTTTGAGCCCTGGTCCGGGAAGATCCCACATGCTGTGGAGCAACTGAGCCCGTGCACCACAACAACTGAGCCCGTGCACCACAACTACGGAGCCCGTGTGCCTAGAGCCTGTGCTCTGCAACAAGAGCAGCCACCGCAGTGAGAAGCCTGCGTGCTGCAACAAAGAGTAGCCCCTGCTCGCCGCAGCTAGAGAAAGCCCCCATGCAGCCACGAACACCCAATGCAGCCATAAATAAATAAATAAGTAATAAATAAATAAATTCATTTAAAAAAATGCGATGACATATTTTTATATAGAAAGGTATTCATGAAATTTTAACTGACAATAGAGATTACAAAACGGTATGTATATCATAATCCTAATTATGTTAAAAATAACATCAGTGTGATTATATATGTAAGAAATTGTATAACAATAAACACTAAGCTGTTAACGTTGGTTAACCCTGAATGGTGCGATTATAGCTTTTACATTTTAAAGTTTTCTGTATTGTCTGATTTTTTTACTTTTACAATCAGAATTTAATATACAGTCACTTCTTTCTATTAAAGAAAAAAGGCTCCCAATGCAGCAGACATTAGACAAATGTCTCATAGTGCAGGAATGGCAAGTATTTGGCCCATTGGCTGTGGTAGACTGGCTTATTTCCTACTATTCCACTCCCCCCATAATAAGATTACAGGCCCAGCCCCGCTGCCTTGAGACTTTTTAGTGCCTCTCATTAGGCAATGAATATTTATCCAATCCCACTGACTTTGGGCTTGGCAGACTTGCCTTGTCCAATGGAGTGTAAGCGGGCATGAGGTAAGCTGTATCCTAGCTGAGGCTTCATGCGTGTTTGTGTGACATGCCTTGGCCTTTTCTGCTTGTGCCACCCACCTTGAGAAGAGCATGCCCCAGGGAAATGCTGTTTCTTCAGCCTGGGTCCTAGAATGGGAGACACCCAAGTCCAGCTGGCCCAGTAGAGGCACAGTTGACCCACAGACCTGTGAGCAAGAAATAAATGTTTGCTTTTCTTTTTTTTTGGCTGCACCACACAGCATGCGGGATCACAGTTCCCCAACCAGGGCTCAAACCCAAGCCCTCTGCAGTGGAAGCGTGGTATCTTAACCACTGGACTGCCAGGAAAGTCCCCAGTGTTTGCTTTTCTTAACAACTGCATTTTGGGGTTGTTTGTTACACAGCAAGAAGCTGAATAACACTCCAGACCCTGCATTTTCTCCCCCAAACCCCTTGTTCTTTTTTGAAAACAATTTTATATGGCTGAGGGTGGCATTAGGGGGACAAACCCTCTTGGTTTGCCTGAGTGATTGAGGGGTTTCCTAGGACATGGGACTTGCAGGTTTTTAAAAATAGCTTTATTGAGATATAATTTACATTCCATACAATTCACTCATTTACAGTGTACGATTCAGTGTTTTTTTAGTATAGTCACAGAGCTGTACAACTGTCACAACAATCTAATCTTAGAATATTTTTGTCCCTCCTAAAAGAGGCTCCAGACTCATCAGCAGTCACTAGCCAGTGTCCCCATCCCCCATCCCACAGCAACCACTAATCTACATCCTGTCTATAAATTTGCATATTTTGGACATTTCATATAAATGGAATCATACAGTATGGCCTTTTGTGGCTGATTTCTTTTAATTAGCATGTTTCCTAGGTTCATCCTTGTTGTAACATGTATCAGTGCTACATTTCTTTTATTGCTGGACAATATTCAGTTGCATACATAGACCACATTTTACTCATCCCTTCGTCAGTAATGGACATTTGGGTTGTTTCCACTTTTGGGCTACTGTGAATAGTGCTGCTATGAACATTTATGTACAAGTCTTTGTTTGCACATCTGTTTTCAGTTCTTTTGGGTGTATGCCTAGGAGTGGAATTGCTGAGTGATATGGTAATTCTATGTTTAACTTATTGAGGAGCTGCCAAACTGTTTCCCACAGCTGCTGCACGGTACATTCCTACCAGCAGTGTAAGAGGAATCCAATTTCTCCACATCCTTGCCAACACTTGTTATTGTCCATCTTTTATATTACAGCCATCCTAGTAGGGTGCACAGTGGTATATCATAGTGGTTTTGATTTGCATTTCCCTAATGACTAATGATGTTGAACATCTTTTCATGTGCTCTTTCCCCCTTTGTGTATCTTCTTTGGAAAAATGTCTATTCAAATTCTTTGCTTGTTTTTAAATTAGGTTATTACTCTTTGTATGGTTGAGTTGTAAGGGTTCATTATACAGTCTGGAACCTAGACCATTCTCTGATATATGATTCGTAAATATTTTCTATTCTGTGGAGTGTCTTTTTACTCTCTTAATTTGCAGCACAAAAGTTTTAAATTTTGATGTAGTCCAATTTATTTTTCTTTGGTCACTTTTGCTTTTGGTGGTGTGTCTACCAGCCTCCTTGTTCGTGGCCGACATCCCGAAGCAGTTATGGCATTTTTTTTCTCACTGAAACTGGATGCCACCTACCTTGAAACTTTCCTCAACGCTGTGCTAGAGGCATTGTAGTGGTTAAAAGCCCAAGCTCTGGAGACAAACTGTGTGGGTTCAAATCCCCACTAGTGCTACCACTTAATGGTGGTGTTTTCTTCACCTGAGGGTCACTTGCCAGGTGAGCACAATGCTGGATGTAGGCGAGAGAAATCAAGAATGGGTATAATTAATATAGCTTATCTTGTATATGCTCTTGTAATGGATTGGACTTAATGGAGGGCCTGAACAGATCTGAGAGTTCAGGATGTGGACCATGCAGGAAACTCTGGTGCATTACTTCACATCTTCTCAGGCACACCTCTTTACCAGCCACTGTTGCCAACTTCGCACAGGTACAGCCCGACTGCATCTTGCCCAAACTTTGCAACTCTTACTTCTTGCTCTGGGGCTTCTCTGACTCCTAGGTGTGGGATGCTCGGAGACCCACTCAGCACTAATATATGCGCACCCTAGAAGAGGGTGGAATGAATGTCCCCGGGGCCATCGTTGACCGACAGGGATGGGAGCTAATGAATAAGTGCTTACACATTTGTCCTTCACTTTGTTTCCCCAAGGATACCAAAAGAAGGGGTGAAGGATGCTGAACAGGTATAAACAACAGCTACCCACTTTTTCTACTAAAAAAGAATCTATAGAAGGATCCCAGGAATCTATACGTGTAACAAGCCCTATAGGTGACTCCTTTGCGCACTAAACAAGTTTGCAAAACACTGAATTAGGGCGTTTTCTGAAGGAATTTACATTATAAGAGGAGCAGAGATTACAGCCCTGGCACACTTGAACATTCCCTTGCACCACACAGAAAAGCACTATATGACTGTCTGTCTCCATCTCCATCTTCATGGATGCTTTTCCTCTCCTGACTTGGCATTCCCTTCCTCAGGTGCACCAAGCCTGTGTACATGAACTTCCTTCTTAGTCTCTATGTAAGATGACTTCTCTCTTCCTAAGGAAGGCTCCGGCCCTCTTCCACAGGAGGAGGTTTTCCTTCTGGGTTCCTTCCTGCATCCTGTTGTCTAAAGAGAGCAGGGTCCTGGGCTTCAGCCGGAAGGGCACTGATGTTCGCTTCCTGCCAGCTCAGCAAGCTATGGGTGATGAACAGCCTCTAGGACCCAGAGCAAGGATGCCTATAGTGGAGCCACCAATTTTATTAGCTTGGTTGGAAGAGTGAAAGCTACAGAGGCTGCTGGTTCCCTTATTAGATTTTATTCCTAGGTAAGCACATCTTTCAAAGAACCCCCAAAAGTTTCTGGAAGCAGTAAGGATAAATGTCTAAAAAAATGTTTTTCCCATTTGCATGGCTCTCTCTCTTTTCAGAAAGTATTCCTTCCTGCACTGCTTGGGTCTTGGGGGCATCATTAATCCATACCCACTTTTATTTATTTGTTTGTTTGTTTATGGCCGCGCTGCACAGTCTGTGGGATCTTAGTTCCTGACCAGGGATCGAACCTGCACCCACTGCAGTGGAAATGTGGAGTCCCAACCACTGGACTGCCAGGGAAGTCCCAATCCATACCCACTTTCAATGGCTGCTTGACTTATGACTCAGGGAATAGTTTTCATTAAGTTCTTTTGATTTACAGTCTCCCTCTGATAAAGTTGATAGTGGTGGGGTTGGGGGATTTGGTAATTCTTCCTGATTTAAACAGTATAACGTGGCCTATCTGACTTTGGCTTATTCTAGGGCAGAAGGTAGGACTCCCCAGTTTCCACAATAGGGACCATGTCTCATATATCTGGTCATGTCTTTCCCTTACTTAAAATTCATCCATGGTTCCCAGTTACTCAAGGATAAAGTCCAAAATTATTAGCCTCACTTTCAAGCCTTTTATGATCTGGTCCCTGCTGGTCTCCTGTATTATTAAGAACTCTTCAACCGCACATGATAAAGAACCAAATGCAGGGCTTCCCTGGTGGCGCAGTGGTTGAGAGTCCACCTGATGCAGGGGACACGGGTTCGTGCCCCGGTCCAGGAAGATCCCACATGCCGCGGAGAGGCTGGGCCCGTGAGGCATGGCCGCCGAGCCTGCGCATCCGGAGCCTGTGCTCCGCAACGGGAGAGGCCACAACAGTGAGAGGCCCGCGTACCGAAAAAACAAAAACAAAAAAAACAAATGCAAACTGGGTCAAGTGAAAAAGAGAAAGTATTTGCCCATATATATGAAAAGTCCTAAGCTACACTGGCTTCAGGCACAGCTGGATTCAGAAGCACACATATTTTGGGGAATGTCATTTCTCTCTATCTCCAGGCTCTGTCCTCTGTATTGGCTTCATTTTCAGGGAGAAATCTACTATGTAGCGGCAGAGATGAACACATAGTGACTTCAGGTTTATAATCTGGTAGTTTATCAAGCTCAGTGGGGAGTGAATGCAACTTGTCCAGTAAATTCTAGGAAAGTTCAGAGGATGCCTATTATTAGTGAGGCTAGGTCATATACCCATCCTTGGACCACCCTTTTGGCTTACTGTCCACTTCTGATGCTTTGGGGTGGGATCACCCCAAATGAAAGACTTTTGTGAGAGTGATGTATGGGTATTTCCAAAGGATATTTGAAATGATATTATTTTAAGAGGAGGATGTGGCATACACCATCGCCTAACAAATAGCTGTGTTCCTCTTTTTTTTAAAATTAATTAATTAATTTTGGGTGCTGCATTGGGTCTTAATTGTTGGGTCTTCGTTGCTGCGCATGGGCTTACTCTAGTTGCGGAGAGCGGGGGCTACTCTTCGTTGCGGTGCATGGGCTTCTCATTGCAGTGGCTTCTCTTGTTTCAGAGCTCGGGCTCTAGGCGTGTGGGCTTCAGTAGCTGTGGCTCGCAGGCTCTAGAGCGCTGGCTCAGGAGTTGTGGCACATGGGCTTAGTTGCTCCAGGGCATGTGGGATCTTCCCGGACCAGGGCTACGAACCTGCGTCCCCTGCAGTTGCAGGCGGATTCTCAACCACTGCGCCACCAGGGAAGTCCCAAGCTGTGTTCATCTTCTTCCTTGCTAACAGAGTACAGATTTTTTTCGGCAGCAAGATGCTAAGGGAAGGAGAGACCCTCACTCAGCCTCGGGATGAATCATAAGTGGTTTAACGCAAGGCCAGGAATCCCATTCCTATTGTAGTGATTGGTTTGTGGGTCTGCATGTGACCTGGCTCTAGCCAATGAGAATCTAAGGGGCAGGCTGCTGGAGGGCTCCTGGGAAATATTTTCCTCCCTGAGAAAAGAAGTGAGGACATCAAGGAGAAGCCTCTGCCTACCTTTTTTTTTTTTTTTTTTGCGGTACGCGGGCCTCTCACGTTGCGGAGCACAGGCTCCGGACGCGCAGGCTCAGCGGCTATGGCTCACGGGCCCAGCTGCTCCGCGGCATGTGGGATCTTCCCGGACCGGGGCACGAACCCATGTCCCCTGCATCGGCAGGCGGACTCCCAACCACTGCGCCACCAGGGAAGCCCTGAGATTCTACTTGGATTTTAGGATGAGAGTATGTATCCATGATCAGACCCCTGATGTTGAGTGTGAACCTTTCCTTCTCTTCTGCTGGAGGTCACTGACATGGTCATGATAGTAAGTGTGGCAGCAGGCATCCTAGGAGTGGGCCTGGCTGCCATAGGCATCCCTTGGATCCTGCTGGACAGAAGCAAGTGGGAAAAGCAATAAAGCCAAGGAATTGCCCAGATAGCAACCAGTTAGTATGGAGAAGTCTTGCTTAGCCAGCAGGCCGTGAAATTTGGTTTACTGATTTCATTCTCTGTGCTCCTTTAGGCTTATTTTAATAGAGCTAAAAAAAGCACAGGAAGAATTTTATTGGGGGAAATGCAGCCTAAGTGAATCTATTAAAGACATAGTTGGGCTCTGTTATGGGCTGAATATGTCCCCACAAAATTCATGTTGAAGCCCTAACCCCTAATAGGATGGGATTTGGAGGTGGAGCCTTTGGGAGGTAAGCAGGGTTAGATGATGTCATGGGGGTGGAGCCTTCATGATGGGATTAGTGTACTTATTAGAGGAAGAAGAGAGATCAGGTTTCCCTCTCCTCCTTGTGAGGACACAGTGAGAAGGCAGCCATCTGCAAGCCAGGAAGAGGGTTTTCACAGGAACTGAATCTGTGAGCACCTTGATCTTGAACTTCTCAGCTTCCAGAACTGTGAGAAATGATTGTCTGTTGTTTAAGCCACCCAGTCTTTATTATTTTGTTATGGCAGCCTGGGTTGACTAAGACACTCCTGGTTTCCAGGGGAATAATTCTAATGTTTTTCTTTTTAGGATGATGCTTTCTGTAAGGTTTTAATTTAATTTTTAAAATTGAGTCTAAAATGTGTGCAATAAAGTGCACAATTTTGTTTTTTTGGGGGTCCATGTGGCACGGCTGACAGGATCTTAGTTCCCCCACCAGGGATCGAAACTGGGCCCTGGCAGTGAAAGTGCCGAGTCCTAACCACTGGACCACCAGGGAATTCCCTGGAAATGTCCTCTTTTTTGGTGAACTTGTTCAAGCCTTTTGCCCATTTTAGTGGGCTGTTTGACTTCTCAGTGAGCATTCACACAGAGCAAAATACCTTCACATTCTGTGCCACTTCAGAGAGGTCCATTCACCTATTTCTTTCCTAGACCTCCTTGCTACCAATTTTCCAATCACATCTCTCCCAAGTCCCTGGCCATCCAATTAAATCATGGTTATCTCTTCATGAATCGGTGTAGGTCTGTACCTTTAGCTATCTCTCTTTCTAGAAAAAGTGAGCCACAAAGTGTGCTGCTCAAGTTGCTGTCTCCTGGGAGTATTTCCCTTCACCAGTGTCTTTCAGGACCAGCCCTCAGTGGGGCTGTAGTGCTGCAGCTGTGTAAGTTCAGACAGTGTCAACACGTTATGCCAAACCGCTTTAAACCAGGCCCAGAGTTTTTCTTCCTTGGTTAGCTGCTCATAGGAATACCCTATCAGACTATAGGGAGAGAGACGAGGCGATGTATTAGAGTAGGCACCATAGGAATCTGGGAAGTCGGGCACATGAGCTGCCAGACTTGGACCAGAAAGTATAGCTGGTACAGATATCTAGGGAAGGCTGTTGCCTCTGCATCTGGTGCTGGGCTGGGTGTTGCTGTTGGGTAGCAGGGCCAGCAGTTGGAAAGAAGAGCTGGACAGTCTGGGATCCACTGGCATCTTTAACCAAAGTGCAAGGGCTGCTTCATTACTTCTGCTTCCTCAAACTCTCACAATTGTCTCTTTGGGCCAACTCTGACCCAGGACCACAAAAGAAAGGGGGGTTTTGGAATATGTATTTCCATCTTAGCCAAAAATACAACACAAAGCTACTACATCCAGCCAATGAGTTCTTAATTTCAGAAATTATATTTGTCCATTGGACTTTTTTTGGTAGTAGATTGTGATTCTCTAGGGAAATTCTACTACATCTTTTCAGCCATTTTCTCTTCTTCTCTTGTATTTTCTTTAACATATTATTGATAAAGTCTATGTCTACTTATTGCAATTTCTGAATTATCTGTGACTCTGCTTCTACTTTCTGTTCTTTTTTTTTCTTTTGAATATTGGTCCTATTTTCCTGCCACTTTGCATGCCTAGTAAATATTGATTGTGTGTTGGATATTTTGTACAAAAGAACAATTATTATTTTTAAAAAATAGACTTTAGGGACTTCCCTGGTGGTGCAGTGGATAAGACTCCGTGCTTCCAGAGCAGGGGGCCCGGGTTTGATCCCTGGTTAGGTCACTAGAGCCCACATGCATGCTGCAACTAAGAGTTCACATGCCACAACTAAGGAGCCTGCCTGCTGCAACTAAGGAGCATGCCTGCTGCAACTAAGGAGCATGCCTGCCACAACTAAGACCCAGTGCAACCAAATAAATAAATTTTTAAAAATAGACTTTATTTTTTGGAGCAGTTTTAGGTTCATAGCAAAACTGAGAGAAAGTTACCACGATTTCCCATATACCTCCTGTCCCCACACACGCGTAGCCTTCCTCATTATCAATATCATCCAGCAGAGTGGTACATTTGTTACAACTGATTAACTACATTGACACATCATTATCATCCAAAGACCATAATTTATATTAGAGTTCCCACCTGGTGCTGTACAAATGTCTAATAACATGCACCACCATTATAGTACCATACAGAGTGATTTCACTGTAATTTTCCTAAAAATCCTCTGGGCTTGACCTATTCATCCTCCTCTCTCTTCTCACTAACCTCTGGCAACCATTGATCTTTTCATTGTCTCCATAGTTTTGACTATTCCAGAATGTCATATAGTTAGACTCCTACAGTGTGTAACCATTTTAGATTCGCTTAGTAATGTGCATTTCAGGTTCCACCATGTCTTTTCATGGCTTGCTAGCTCATTGTTTTTTAGTGCTAAATAATATTCTATTGTATGGATGCACCACAGTTTTTATCTGTTCATCTGAAGGATATCTTGGTTACTTCTAAGTTTTATTTTTTTATTTTAATATGCTCTTTTTTTTTTTTTTTCCCCTTCTGCGGTACGCGGGCCTCTCACTGCTGTGGCCTCTCCCGCCGCGGAGCACAGGCTCCGGACGCGCAGGCGCAGCGGCCATGGCTCACGGGCCCAGCCGCTCCGCGGCATGTGGGATCTTCCCGGACCGGGGCACGAACCCGCGTCCCCTGCATCGGCAGGCGGATTCTCAACCACTGCACCACCAGGGAAGCCCGGTAAGAGTATATTTAGATCTTTACGAAACTGCCAAAGTGGCTGCACCATTTTGCATTCTCACCAGCAATGAATAAGAGTTCCTGTTGCTCCACATCCTTGCCAGTATTTGGTGTTATCAGTGTTCTGAATTTTCGCCGTTTTAATGGATGTGTAGTGTTATCTAATTGTTTTAATTTGCATTTCCGTGATGACAAATGATGCAGATCATCCTTTACTGTGTTTATTTGCCATCTTTATATCTTCTCTGGTGAGGTGTCTGTTAAAGTCTTTGGCCCTGCTGTAGACCGGATGTTTGCAAACCCTCAAAATTCATATGTTGAAATCCTACCCTCCAATGTGGTGGCTTTAGGAGGCGGGGGCCTTTGGATAGGATTAGGTCACAAGGGCTCTGCCTTCATGAATGGTATTAGCGCCATTATAAAGAAGACCCAGAGAGCTCCCTCTCCCTTTCCACCGTATGAGGTTCCAGTGAGAAGATGGTTATCTATGAACCAGGATTCAGGTCTTTACCAGAACCTGACCATAGTCGCATCCTGATCTTGGACTTCCAGCCTCCAGAACTGTGAGAAGTAAATTTCTGTTGTTTATAGACCACCCAATATATGATATGCTATAGCAGCCAAAGTGGACTAAGACAGGACTGTATTTTAATCATGTTGTTTGTTTTCTTATTGTTGAGTTTTTAAAAAAATAAATTTATTATTTATTTTATTTTTGGCCGCATTGGGTACTTGTTGCTGCGCGTGGGCTTTCTCTAGTTGCAGTGAGCGGGGGCTACTCTTCCTTGCGGTGCGTGGCCTTCTTATTGTGGTGGCTTCTCTTGCTGCGGAGCACGGACTCTAGGGGCGCGGACTTCTGTAGTTGTGGCTCGCGGGCTCTAGAGAGTAGGCTCAGTAGTTGTGGTGCACGGGCTTAGCTGCTCCACGGCATGTGGAATCTTCCCAGACCTGGGCTTGAACCCGCGTCCCCTGCATTGGCAGGTGGATTCTTAACCACTGCTCCACAAGGGAAGTCCCCAGGACTATATATTAATCATGTTGTTTGTTTTCTTATTGTTGAGTTTTAAGAGTTTTTTGTATACGTTGGATAACAGTCCTTTGTCAGATGTGTACTTTGCAAATATTTTCTGCCAGTCTGTGTCTTGTCTTTTCATTCTCTTGGCAGTGTCTTTTACATGGAAGAAATTTTAAAATTTTAATTATGTCCAGCTTTTCAATTTTTTCTCTCATGGATTGTGCCTTTGGTGTCATATCTAAAGTCATTTAGAAACGTAGGCCATCTAGATTTTCTCCTATGTTATCTTCTTGGAGTTTTATACTTTTGCATTTTACATTGAGGCCAGTGATCCATTTTGAGTTAATTTTTGTGAAGGGTGTAAGGTTTGTGCCTTTTTCTTTCTTTCTTTCTTTTTTTTTTTTTGCACGTGGATGTCTAGTTCTATTTATTGAAGAGACTAGCTTCTATCCGTTGAATTGCCTTTGCCCCTTTGTCAAAGATGAATTGACTACATTTATGTGAGTCTGTTTATGGGCTCTCTCGTCTGTTCCACTGATCTATTTGTCTATTCCTTCATCAATACCACACTGTCTTGTTTACTGTAAAGCTACAGTAAGTTGGGTAGTGTCAGTCCTCCAACTTTGTTTTTCTCCTTTAATATGTTGGCTATTCTGATCTTTTCCTCTCCATAAAAACGTTAGAATCAGTTTGTTGATACGCATTAAATAACTTGTTATTTATTTTAAATTATTTATTTCTTTGGCTGCGTCGGGTCTTAGTTGCAGCACGCAGGATCTTCATTGCTATGCGTGGGCTCTTGCTTGCAGCGCACCGGCTTCTCTCTATTTGTGGCACACGGGCTTAGTTGCCCTGTGGCATGTGGTATCTTAGTTCCCTGACCAAGGATTGGACTTGAGTCCCCTGCGTTGGAAGGTGGATTCTTAACCACTGGACCACCAGGGAAGTCCCTAACTTGTTATTTAGTTGGAGAAATTTCTATTGGAGAAATGTCTATTCAAGTCCTTTGCCCATTTTTGAATTGGGTTGTTTAGTTTTTGTTGTTGTTGAGATTTAGGAGTTCTCTATATAGTCTGAATATTATTAATCCCTTATCAGATATATGATATGCAAATGTTTTCTCCCATTCTGTGGGTTGCCTGTCTACTCTGTTGATACTGGCTTTTGGTGCACAAAATGTTTAATTTTTGTAAAGTCCAATTTGTCTTTTTTTTCTTTTGTTGCCTGTGACTTTGGATATATCCAAGAAGTCACTGCCAAATGCCATCTTATGAAAATTTTGCCCTATATTTTCTTCTAAGAGTTTTATAGTTTTAGATCTTACACTTGTCTTTGATTCGTTTTGTGTTAATTTTTGAAAATTGAAATGTTGATGTACAATATTATGTTATCATTATGTAATGCCACTCTTTATCCCTGCTTTGTCTAAAATTAATATTGCTACTACTACTTTCTTTTGATTAGTGTTAACATGGAATATCCTTCTCCATCCGCTTACTTTTAATCTGTGTCTTCATATTTAATGTGGGTTTCTTGTAGAGAACATATAGTTGGGTCTTTTGTGAGCCACTCTGACAATGTCTGTCTTTTGATTGGTTCCTTTAGACCATATTTGTTACTGTTTTCTATTTATTGCTCTTCTTTTTTATTCCTATTTTTATATTCCACTCTTTTTCTGCCTTTCATGGTTTTATTTTTTCAAATTTATTTATTTATTTATTTATTTATTTATTTATGTTTGTCTATGTTGGGTCTCTGTTGCTGCACTTGGGCTTTCTCTATTTGCAGCAAGTGGGGGCTACTCTTCATTGTGGTGCGCGGGCTTCTCATTGTGGTGGCTTCTCTTGTTGTGGAGCATGGGCTCTAGGCATGCAGGCTTCAGTAGTTGTGGCTTGCGGGCTCTAGAGCACAGGTTCAGCAGTTGTGGTGCATGGGCTTCGTTGCTCCACGGCATGTGGGATCTTCCTGGACCAGGGCTCGAACCCATGTTCCCTGCAGTGGCCGATGGATTCTTAACCACTGTGCCACCAGGGAAGTCCCTCATGGTTTTTTGTTTGTTTTTAACATCTTTATTGGAGTATAACTGTTTTACAATGGTGTGTTAGTTTCTGCTTTACAACAAAGTGAATCAGTTATACATATGTTCCCAGCCCTCATGGTTTTAACGGAGCATTTTATATGATTCCACTTTCTCTCCTTTCTTAGCATATCAGTTATACTTCTTTTTTTAGTTTTTTTAGTGGTTGCCCTAGAGTTTGTAATATACATTTACAACTAATCCAGGTCCACTTTCAAATAACAGTATACTACCTCGTGGGTAATGAGTTTCTTAAATATAAGGTAATGAGTTTCTTAAGATAATCATAACTCTTCCCTCCTGTCCATTTGCTGTCACTCATGTCACTTATATATAAATATATATTATATATGTATACATTGTTGCTATTATTAATTTGAACAAACTGTTATCTATTAGATCAATTAAAAATAAGAAAACTGGGGGACTTCCTGGTGGTCCAGTGGTAAATAATCCGCCTTCCAATGCAGGGGACGTGGGTTTGACCCCTGGTCAGGGAACTAAGATCCCACATGCCACAGGGCAACTAAGCCCGCGCACCACAACTACTGAGCCCGCGTGCCTCAACTAGAGAGCCCACGTGCCACAAACTACAGAGCCCACGTGCTCTGGAGCCCGTGTGCCACAACTAGAGAGAGAAAAACTCCACAACTAGAGAGAAGCCCACGCGCCGCAACAAATATCCCGAGTGCCACAACTAATACCCAACACAGCCAAATATAATAAATAAATAGAATAGAATAGAATAGCATTTTTTAAAAAAGAATAAGAAAACTGAAAGTTTTAATTTTACCTTCACTTATTCTTTCTTCGATATTATTTCTTTCTTTATGTAGATCCAAGTTTCTGACCTATATTATTTTCCTTTTCTCTGAAGAACTTCTTTTAACATTTTTTAAAAGAAATGGCAGGTCTACTGGCAAAAAGTTCTCTGTTTTTGTCTGAGGAAGTCTTTATTTCTCTTACACTATTGAAGGATAATTTTACAGAGTACAGAATTCTAGGTTGGTTTTTCTTTTTCTCTCAGCACTTTAAATATTTCACTCTACTTTCTTCTATTGCTTGCATGGTTCCTGAGAAGTCAGATATAATTCTTATCTCTGTTTCTCTGTAGGTAAGGTATTTTTTTCCTTTCTGGCTTAGAATCTCTAGTATTTTTCTTTATCTTTAATTTTCTGTAGTATGAAAATGATATGCCTGTGTATAGATTTATTTAATTTATTTATTTTTTTGGATTTATCCTGCTTGATGTTCTCTGAAATTCCTGGATCTGTGGTTTGGTATCTGACATTCATTTGGGAAAAGTCATTATTGTTTCAAAAATTTCTTCTGTTCCTTTCTCTTTCTCCTTTTCCTGTTATTCCATTATGTGTATGTTATACCTTTTATGGTTGTCCAACGGTCCTTGAATAGTTTGTTTTGTTATTTTCCATCTTTGTTCTTTTTGCTTTTTCAGTTTTGGAGGTTTCCCTCGATGTCTCCTGAACCCCAGAGATTCTTTCCTCATCTGTGTCATGTCTCCTAATAAGCCTGTTCATTTACATTACAGTGTTTTTGAGCTCTAGCATTTCTTTTGGTTCTTTCTTAGTATTTCCTTCTCTCTGATTATTGCCCATCTGTTCTTGCATGCTGTCTACTTTACCCTTTAGAGCCCTTTTGGACATCATATTAGCATATTAATCATAGTTGTTTCAAATTCCTGGTCTGATCTTTCCAACATCCCTGCCAAGGTTGGTTCTGATGCTTGCTCTGTCTCTTCAAACTGTAGTGGGGGTTTTTTGTTTGTTTTGTTTTTGTTTTTTCCTTTTAGCATGTCTTGTCATTTTTTCTTGATAGCCAGGCATAATGTACTAGGTAAAAGGAACTGCTGTAAATCAGCCTCTAGTAATGTGGTGATAAAAGTGTGGGAAGGGGGGAAGCATTCCATAGTCCCATGATTAGATCTCACTCTTTTAGTAAGCCTGTGCCTCTGGATTGTGAACTTCACACGTGTTTCTTCGATTTTTACCCCTCTAGGGTGGGACAGGATGGCTAGAATTGTCTGGAGTTGGGTACTTCCCTTCCTCAAGGTCAATTAGGTTCTGATAAAACCCCAGCAGGTTAGGCTGTGGTTCAACATTTTCTCCTGAAGGCAGACCTTGTTAAGAACAGAATATTTGGCATATTTCAGAATGGTTCCTTTTCCCCTCCCCTTGCCAGAGCATGAGGGTTTTTTCTCTGATATTCACTGTGAGAACCAGGTAGAGCCCTTGGAGGTAAATCTCCCATAAGTGGATCCTCCTATGACAGGGTCCCCCTAGAGATTTTAACTCGGAGTGTCCCCTCTGAGCTGCAAGCACTTCATCAACTATAATTCAGGTTTCCCTACCCAGCACTGGTGCCCGTGGACGTTTCAGCTTGTGGGTTTCTGCTTGGGTAGATCTGATTCTCTGTCTCTCCAATTTGGGGCATGGCAGTTTGCTGCCCTCACTTCTGTGACCTCACTGTCACAGGTCCCTGGCCCTCTGTGACCTTCTGTCACTTGTGACCTCACTTCTCTTACACATCAGGAGTTGCTGATTTTTCAGTTTGTTCACCTTTTTATTTGCTGTTAGGACAGACTAGCAACTTCCAAGCTTCTTATGTGCTGCACCCAAAGGACCATTATCTTTTATCCAGATGACTTTAATTTTTCACCAGAGGATGTTCTACATTTACTCTTTGGGCTCCTGCACTAAGAAATTGATCGCATCAAGTTAGGGATTGAGCTGGGTTGGGGATAAGTTCCAGTTTTATGAATACTCTATCTACCTTTGTTTCATCCTCATTTCTCAGGCATGAGCCTTCTGGGCTTTTGAATGAGAGCCTAGGCATTCTCTGTCTCAGCCTGTGGGCTGTGGGAGGTTTTATTCTGTCTTTTGGAAGTTTTGAGTTTAACTCTCCCACCGCCCGCCCCACATGTCTTCAAAATCTGGCCCCTTTGTTTCAGGCAGGCCCTCTTTCTGTAATTGGACTTTGTCTCCTAAACACCACGCAACTGCAGAAGATGGTGCTCCCTCCACCTTTTAGGGGCTTCCAGGAGCCTCCAGCTCCTCAGGACCACCAAAATCTTTGCTGGTTTCTCTTTCTCCCAGTAATGTTCCTTTGCCTGAGCTAAGCTTTTGTGTGCAGAATTGGCAAATGCCTCCAGAGAAAAATATTTGACCAGTGATCCTCAGCTTATTCAGGAATGAAGGCTCTTCTCTCTTTGGAATTTTAGTTCATCTCATTCAGTCATAGCTCTCTGCTGACTTGAAAAAGATGATTCTTGCAATTTTTTGTTTTTCTTCTAACTTCTGCAGTGGGAGCATTGGTCTGCTAAAAACCTCTATATCCTGGTTGGAAACAGAAGTCTTTTGATCTTTTCTTAAATTCTGTATAATTTACTTTCATTATTTCTTCAAATATTTTCTCCTCTCCAACTTTGTTTCTCTTTCTGAGGTCTTATTATCTGGGTATTTTTACTTCTACTTTAATACTCTGTAACATATTATTTCTTTTATATTTTCTAATTTTTTTTGAATCTTCCTTCTGGGAAAGTTATTCAATTTGGTCTTCCAGTTCACTAATATTTTCTTCAGCTGTATTCATTTTATTTATCCCATCTACCTGGACTGATCAGCACTTTTGGTTTTGAAGGGCTACTAAGAATTTATCAGACTGTTATATTCATTCATTCACGTATTCATCAAATATTCATTGAATGCCTACCTTATGCCAGGCTGGGTTCTAGGCATGGGAAACTCAATCACCAACTATACAAAGGAGGTTTACTAATTTAAACCTCTAGCTCAGATTCACACATGCAACAGCCTCCTTGACATCAGAGGCATGTCAAACTCAACAGGTCCAAAATTGAACCAGGGATCTTCCCCTAATCAGTATTCCCTTGTTGGCAAGTGGCAAAACTCCAAGTCAAACTGGCTTAAGCCGTGAAGCAAAATTATTGGCTTAGTTAACTGAAAAGTCCAGGGGTAGGATGACTTCAGGCCTGGCTGATTGATCTTAGAGGCTCCATGATATTGACAAGACACAGTATCTGTTTTTCCATCTCTTGCTTCTGCTTTTTTCTCTGCCGGCTTACCCTGTGGGATCTTGGTTCCCCCGCCAGGGATTAAACCCAGGCCCTCAGCAGTGAAAGTGCGGAGTCCTAACCATGAGACTGCCAGGGAAGTCCCTCTGCTGACTTAATTTCTAGGCTTACCCTCCTCACATTAGGGTGAGATGGTCACCAGCACCCACAGGCTTACATGCTTCCAGCTCAGTGACTCCAGCAGACAGACAGAGATTCTGTTTTCCCAATAATTCCATCATCAGCTCCAGGCTCGAGTCTTGCTGACTTTGCTTGGGTTTTGTGCCTTGCTATGAACCAATCATTGTAATTTGGAGAAGGAATCTTTGGATGAGCCAGATCGAGGTCTTAGGCTGACTCCTGCAGCTGAAGTTATGTTCTGCTAGCTTTGCAAGCCAGTGAAATAAAAAAGCCTCTTTCCTGAGCGCTCCATCCAATGTTTGAAGGGGGTTCTCATCTGCCTGGCTTAGGACTCATGGCCTTTTCCAAACCAATGTCTGTGTCCTACTGGTCGGCCTGGATCTGGAGTTGCCAGATTTAATGAATAAAAATATGAGACATTCAGTTACGTTTGAATTTCAGATAAATAATGAATAAAATGTGAAGATCCATATGTCCCACGTAGGCATCCTGTACTTTATCTGGCCACACTACCTGGGTCATACACCAGTCCTACGATGTGGGGGATGAGATCAGCCACACCCAAACCACTTGGTTTAAGTGTGAGAAGCACAATTCCAAACGGAAAAATGGAGGTGCTGTTTCCAGAAAGAAGCATGCATGTGGACTGCACAAATGATAGTTGACTTGGATACTTTCTGTGCCCACCAAGTTCATTGCAACGCATTAGCCCTTCCCCATCTCCTTTATCCCTGCTGAGAGATCCCGGTTTGGTACAGGAGGTAGATAGCACTTCCTTGATTTTAGGAATATAGGCTCTGCCCTCAGCCCCAGGGGATAAATTATGATTACTCTAAACTACCAATGATAATCCTTTTCTTCTTTGCCAAATGACTGGTGTTAAAGAGAAAATTATTCATGATAATTGTTGACTTTATTCAGGGGGCTACTACAGTGAGGGTTTGTATCAGGGGAGGGAGATCTGGATCAACTTTGAACACAATAAGGAAAAGTGGGGAATTATAGCCAAGGAGCAGGGTGGGGGTCAGTGGATGGAAAATTACTAAATGGAAACCTCAGGGGTGAGGGTGGGATTGTGACTAAACCGACCTAACAGAGTCTTGCTAAAACTGAACGATGCAGAGATGAATACAGAAACCCCAAAGTCAGGGCAAAGTTGAGAATAGAGTTCAAAGGAGCCCGACTGGAGTTTGTCAAGGAGGAATCGTTGTCACTGATACAAATCTTCCTAGCTTCCTTTGTGTCCAGGTATGGTCATGCAGCCAGTTCTGGCCCATGAGAGGCAAGGGGAAATTTGCTGGGGAGTTTCTGGAGAGGATTTTGCTTCCCAGATAAAAAGACAGAGCCCCGGAAGGGAAGGACCTTGTGCCCCTGCACCCTACTTTTTACTTGGAATGCTGGTGTGAGCACATGATATATGGAGCTGTGTCTGTCATGAGACAACAAACATAGGAGTAAAAAGCCAGCATGCAAAAAATGACAGGGCTGAAGAGTGGAAAGAGTCTGAGAAAACTCTGGAAACTCCAACCTCCAGGCTTCATCTGTAAACAATAAACAGCCTTATAGTTTAGCCTCTGCCTTCTGGTACTCCCAGCCACATGCTCCCCAGCTCATCTGCTCCCTCCCCTGAGCCTGCTTTTCTCCCCATGTCCCACAGCTCAATAAACAACACCATCACCTTTCCTTTCATGCAAATCAAAACTTCAGCGCCATCACTGGAGCCTCCCTCTCCTCCCCCTGTCCCTCCCCCATTTCTGTTGAACTTCCTCAGTGACTCTGGAATCTGCCTGCATTCTACATTTCCACGTCCACTGTCATGTTCCTAGCAGCTCCTCTTTTCTCTCCTGGTCCGGTTCAAAGGCTTTCTATCCATCTCCTGCCTCTACTCTTTGTCCCCCTGCAATATCTGGCCCCCTGTTATCTTTTCAAAATATAAATCTGATAATGTCAACCTCCCCCACAATGTTTAAACACCCTTCGGTTACCTCCTCTTACTCTTAGAAAAAAGACCAAAATCCTTAACGAAGCCTTTAAAACCCTGCATGCTTGGCCCTGCCTCAAGCCGTATCTCATCCATGCCACTTTCCTCTTTATATGAGTCTGTTTCCTTCCACCACAGGACCTTTGCACATGCCGGAATGCCTAGAATGATCTTCCCCACCTCCACTCCCCTGACGCACTCCTGCTCTGCCTTCAGATCTTTCCTTTACCCTGGCTTTCTTTTTTTTTAAAAAATTTATTTATTTATTTATTTTTGGCTGTGTTGGGTCTTTGTTTCTGTGCGAGGGCTTTCTCTAGTTGTGGCAAGTGGGGGCCACTCTTCACCGCGGCGCGCGGGCCTCTCACTATCGCGGCCTCTCTTGTTGAGGAGCACAGGCTCCAGACGCGCAGGCTCAGTAGTTCTGGCTCACGGGCCCAGCTGCTCCGCGGCATGTGGGATCTTCCCAGACCAGGGCGGGAACCCGTGTCCCCTGCATTGGCAGGCAGATTCTCAACCACTCCGCCACCAGGGAAGCCCTACCCTGGCTTTCTCAGGTGAGCCTTTTCCTGTCCACAGAGGCCCTCTCCATTGCTCTCAAGACCTGGGAGATGTCCACAGGTATCTCTTCCCTGCCTCCCCTGGAATCCTGCCAGGATTACCTTCTATAGCTGAGATCCTTCCCCTCTGGAGCAATCCAGCTGCTTTGCTTCTGTGAACCCAGGCTTTCAAATCAATGACCTGCTAATTCTTCCACAGCAGTGAGAACAGAAGACAAATTAACATTTCAGTACATTATTTTGACATACAAATAAGAAGGTAATTACATTCTTGTTTTCCTGACTGGGTTTTGCAGCAGACCACCATAGGTCCTTGAAATGCCTACAGGAAACCTAAAGTATGAGGACAATAGAACCAGGAGCAGGGGGAGAAATGCATTCCAGGTGCTGTGTGTGTACAGCCTCCTCTTTGAGGCATCCTGGAGTGCTGGTAGTTAGAGATGAGGATCGGGGTAAACTGGGCTGTGAAGGAATGGATTCTGATTCTGAGGGCAATGAGAAGCCAGAGGGCTTTAAGCAAGGGAGGTACTGCACCAGATTTGCTTTAGAAAGATCATTCTAGTGCTGTGTGGAGAATGGATTGTAGGGGACAAGACTGGGGCAGAGAGATAGAGAAGGAGGCTGATGCAGTGATGCAGGAGAGATGATGGTATGAAATTAATTAAGCAAGGAGGCCATTAGCCTGAGGGGGGTCCAATGCTACATCACCTGTGGAAGCAAACCAGAATCTAAGCCTGTGAGTATCTCAAGGTTATGAAAGCAAAACCTAAAGACAAACAACCGCAAAGAACCAACTAAGATTTAAGCTATAGCCAATCAATACTTTCCTTACTTTGCTTCCAGTTTTTCCATATAAAAGTTTCCTTCAGCTCCCATCAATAGAGCACTTCTAACCACTTCCAGTTTGGCACTGCCTTATTTGAATTGATTTTTGCTCAAATAAATTCCCTAAAAATTTAGTATGCCTCAGTTTATCTTTTAACTGTTCTGGTGTTAGAAGTGGGATCCAAAAGAGATGCCAAATGGCCCACAGGAGCAACAAGCAGCCAGGCAGAGGTCCCTGCTGAGCCCATTGAGCTCACTGCTTTCTTGCTACATCTGAAAGTAGGATAAGTTCCTTTCATGTCTGAGGTCTGCAGGTTTTGTGTTTGAAAGAGCTCCCTGAATTTATTCGAGCATTTCTTTCTCTGGACTAGGTCTGGGGGCCAGCTGATTTAAAAGCAACTGGACTGGGTCCAGGGGTCAGATTAGGTCTGACTTAAGCTGGACTGGGTCTGTTAGGGGAAATACTGACTGAAACTGCTGCCCTGGCCATGCAACATAGTAACCACTTGCATGAGTTATGTTAAATAGGAAGTCCTGGTAAGGAACACAGAACTAACAAGCTACCACCAACTGGAAGGATTCAGGAAAGGTCAAAAGGAGAGAGGAGATGCCCGTCCATTTCTCCTTCCAACCTCCCAGAATCCTTCTCACTGGAATCCATCTTGGCTGAGTGATGCGCGCGCCACCAGGAAGGACCCTGAGTCAGAATGATTGGCCAGAGACAACCCGGAAACGAACCCCGTTCCCATAAAACCCGAGACTGAAAGCCACGTGGCAAAGCAGTCCTCCTGGGTTCCATGACCCTCCTGCTCTCCACCCGGGCGCCCCTTCCCAATAAAGTCTCCTGCTATGGGCTTCCCTGGTGGCGCAGTGGTTGAGAGTCTGCCTGCCGATGCAGGGGATACGGGTTCGTGCCCCGGTCCGGGAAGATCCCACATACTGTGGAGCGTCTGAGCCCGTGAGCCACGGCCGCTGAGCCTGTGCGTCCAGAGCCTGTGCTCCGCAACGGGAGAGGCCACAACAGTGAGAGGCCCATGTACCACAAAAAAAAAAAAAAAAAAAAAAAAAGTCTCTTGCTTTGTCAGCACATGTGTCTCCTCAGACAATTCATTTCTGAGTGTTAGACAAAGAGCCCACCCTCGGGCCCTGGAAGGGGTCCACCTTCCTGCAACAGGTCCAGTGTGAGGCCTCAGGTAATAAGGGGGAAAAAAAGAGAAAAATTGGTTCTCTGAGTCCAAAAAATCTGGGACTCCTCTGTCTGGGACCCTGGATAACTATATGTGTAAAATTATGGGCCCAGAATCTGTGTTTTTCTGAACCAGTGGGTTAACCTTACCAAAGATAACCTTAAATTTGCAGTGGTCACAGTAGGGAACTTTTGACCTAGACAAGCATATCTTTACAAGGTGCTCTAGAGAAAAAAAGGGTCCCAAAATCTCCCCAAAACAATGGGGTGCATTTTTTTTTTTTACTGGTATGCTGAAGCATCTTAGAAACTCAATGAATTGAAAATTGCTTCTTTAAAAGATTCTTTACAAAACACAAATGAAAAGTTTAAGCAACAAATTGACAGTGAATCTAAAAAAATCTAAACAGTTAACACTAACTCGACTCCAACTGCTCCTTCCACTAAACCTCCCCTCCCTAAATTTTCTGAACCTACCAATCCCTTTACACCTTTTATTTTATTTAAAAAATTTATTTATTTATTGGTTGTGCTGGGTCTTTGTTGTGGCAGGTGGGCTCCTTAGTTGCAGCAGGTGGGCTCCTTAGTTGCGGCTCCTGGGCTCCTTAGTTGAGGCATGTGAACTCTTAGTTGTGGCGTGCATGTGGGATCTAGTTCCCTGACCAGGGATCAAACCCAGGCCCCCTGCCTTGGGAGCATGGAGTCTTCACCAGCTGCTCTACCAGGGAAGTCCCACTCAGTTGCCTTTTAAAGTGAGGCCCTCTGCTGAGCCTTGAATACTAAATGTAACCATCTTTTCTCATGGTAAAAGGCTGAATTGGGGCCATCATAAAAGGTTCTCCAAATCCTCAAGAGAATCCTCAAAATTTTTATGAGGAACTTAGAATTCTAATTGCAGCCTATGATATGGTCTCCCAGATCACTGCCAGTTTATTCATATGACATTAGGACCTAGCAATGCCCAAAAATAAATGACTGAAGCCCAGTGGGAAGCCCCCAAGAGTGATATTAAAGACCCACATGCAAACTGCTCTGCCAGGGATGGCCCAAAAGGCTCTAGAAAAATAGCCCAAGACCTACGTGAAAAAAAATTTTTTTAATTAATTAATTTATTTAACTAGCCAAATTAACAGAATCAACTGGACTTCCCTGGCCTAAAGTTCTACCATTCGTTTTAATGGTGATTAGATCAACACCTATGGGAAAGGATAAAGTAATACCTTATGAAATAGTGACGGGAAAACCTGTGCCCTTGGTGATAGAACCACATCTGTCTCCTGTACTCAAATTCTGTTATGTTTCAATATTGTAAAGCTTTAATGTATTATGCCAAAGTGTATTTCCACCAGGTAAAAGAAGCTTTCCACGACCCTCCTACAGATTGTCGAGCCTTCTACAACTTAGAAACTGGGGAGTGGGTCTTCCTCTCAGGAAATGACACTTGAGAAAGACTGCCCTTGAACCTCGTTAGAAGGGACCATTCAGGTTCTCCTCACTACCCAGATGGCAGCCAAACTTCAGAGACTTGAACCTTGGGTCCACATCTCCCAGTTGTAACGAGCTCCTCCAGACTCTTGGAACTGCATACTAGCCAGAAATCTAAAGTTAAAATTGGGAGATTCCTCCCCAGAAACAAATGACATCTTGAGGTGGACAGCTCTCTCAAGATCACAGATCAAGATCTTTATCTCCAGTACGAAATCTTTATCCCTTTCACCTACTTGCTCTCTGCTTTTCCTCTTCATTAATGCATGGAAAGATAACACTATAATTAGGATTTCACAAACAATAGCTACAGGAAACTTAACTAACTGCTGGATTTGTCATGCTAAACCAAACATGAAGGGAGAGACCCTTTAGTTTACCTTATAAGTAATTTCACTGAAATCCCAAATGCCACTGTGTGCCTAAATTGTTTAGCAGCTCAATTTTTTATAAAGGTAAAAATACTAAATCTGCATATCCCCTTTCCTTGCTTCAATTGAGTCCAACCCTGGGATGGGAAAATGTGATTCACTTAATATATGTATAAAAAACACTGCAGAGCAGCCAATGTAAATCAGACCATTTATAGGCTTGCTGGCAGGCCCATATATTTAGGAGGTCTTTCAGTACGTTGGGTAACCATAGCTGAGTCTACTGCTAAGGCCTTGGCTACACAACAAAAGTACCTAGGCTCTCTAGCTAAGGTGGTTTTAGATAGTAAAATTGCTTTAGATTATTTGTTGGCTGAACAAGGGGTCTGTGCCATGGTTAACACCTCCTGCTGTACCTGAATTAACACCTCTGGTGGTGTAAAAACTCAAATACAAGAAATGAACAGACAAGATACTTGGCTAAAACAGATTGGTACCACATCAGGTACATTCTTTGATTTACTTGATACCAACTGGTTTGGTGTATGGGGGCCCTGGCTAAGGAGTATACTTCAGTCTTTTGGTATTATTCCCCAGCAGTCATATCGCAGTCTCCCTGGTGGCCTGTGTTGCCTCAAAGATCTCAAATGCACGTTTGCAGCCATCAGCAGCAAATCAGATGGTCTCACGGTGCTTGGAGAAACAGAAACAAGATGTAAAATGGGATAAACAGCAAAAGCAATTCTTCTATGGATCTGACATCATAACCTGATAAGAGCAATTGGGCTTCCCTGGTGGCGCAGTGGTTGAGAGTCCGCCTGCCGATGCAGGGGACGCGGGTTCGTGCCCCGGTCCGGGAAGATCCCACGTGCCGCGGAGCAACTAGGCCCGTGAGCCACAACTACTGAGCCTGCGCGTCCGGAGCCTCCGCAACGAGAGAGGCCACAACAGTGAGAGGCCCGCGTACAGAGCAATTTAACTCTCATAGTGATTGAGAATGGGGCTAATACTAAACTTTTGTTCATCCTCCGGATGACTAAAAAGGAGAATTGTTAATTTAAACGGAGACCATTAGACTGAGGTGGCTCTAGGGCCTCCGGCACCTACGTAAGCAAACCAAAATGTTAACCTGTAAATACCTCGAGGTTATGAAAGCAAAACCTAGCAACCAATCATTAACAGCCAAATAGCGTTGAAGCTGTAGTCAATCAGTAATTTCCTTACTTTGCTTCCACCTTTTCTCTATAAAAGTTTTTCCTCAGCTCCCATCTGTGGAGTGCTTCTAACTACTTCCCATTTGATAATGACCAATTTGGATGGATTTTTTCTCAAATAAATGCCTAAAATTTTTAATGTGCCTCAGTATCTTTTTTAAAAAAATTTTATTCATTCATTTATTTATTTTTGGCTGCATTGGGTCTTCGTTGCCGCGCGGGCTTTCTCTAGTCGCGGCGAGCGGGGGCTACTCTTCGTTGCGGTGCGTGGGCTTCTCATTGCGGTGGCTTCTCTTGTGGAGCACGGGCTCTAGGTGTGTGGCTTCAGTAGTTGTGGCACGCGGGCTCAGTAGTTGTGATTCGTGGGCTCTAGAGTGCGGGCTCAGTAGTCGTGGCGCTCGGGCCCAGCTGCTCCGCGGCATGTGGGATCTTCCCGGACCAGGGCTCGAACTCGTGTCCCCTACATTGGCGGGCACATTCTTAACCGCTGCGCCACGAGGGCAGTCCACCTCAATACCTTTTAACAACAGGCTCCGAAAGTTCGGTCAGCAGGGGAGAGACACTTAGGAGTTAGAAACTAAAGGCATTTGTGTGATTGGACATGGAATGTTGGGGACCATTCACATTCCCCAACATTATAAAACCGAAAGGACCCCGCAAAGGATGTAAAATGTCCCAATAGTTCAGGCGGCAGCTTCTCTGTATCCCTGCACTGCTGCCAGCTTTGCACACTGGGCGAGTCCTTGATTACAGAGAACATGACATTTCAGGGCTGCTGTTTCATAGAACTTCCTGAAGGCCACATACAAGAAATAGTAATTGCGTATATATTGCATGAATAAATGGGGAGATAATCAGAAAAGTGCTGGTCTTTCCCTAAGAATTGGGCAAATATAACCTAATGAAATACAATGACTGTTTTTAGTGAACAGTTAAGGAGAAGAAAGAAGACAGAGAAACGGGAAGGAGGAGACATGCCCAAGGGGCAGTGGGCACCGAGTGCCCAAGGGGGCAGAGGTGCCCACCCACCTGAAAGCCTCAGCAGCCTCCAAGCTGCTCCATCTCCCCGCAACTCTTCCTCTTCTTCTCATGATAGTATTTTATTGAATAACTTAAATCCTTCTGCATCTTACTTTAATCACTTGAATACACATAGCTCTACCTCATTCTTTTTTACTGCCATATAGTATTTATAGCATGAACATTCTCTGGCTTATTCAGCTCTTTCCCTACTGAAGGACAGTTAGGTAATTCCTGGGTTGTCATTACCTGACATGCAAGGAACACCCTTTATCCATATCTTCTTGTACACGTACGTTTCTCCAGTGTAGAATCGCTGGATCAGAGGGTATGTGCATTTTGCAAATAAACTTTTTAAAATTTTGGAATAAATTCAGATTTATAGAAAAGCTGCAGAGTACTGAGAGTTCCCGTATATCCCTCACCCAGTTTCCTCTAATGTTATCATCTTATATTATCACGGTACGTTTGTTAAGACTAAGAAACCAACTTTTGCATATTACTGTGAACTAAACTCTAGACTTTATTTGGATTTCATTAGTTGTATTAGTCTGCTCAGGCTGCTATGATAGAATATCACAGACTGGGTGACTTAAACAACATAAACTTATTTTCTCACAGTTCTGAAGGCTGGAAGTTCAAGATCAAGGTGCCAGCAGGTCTTATGAGGCCTCTCTCTTTGGCTTGCAGAGGGTCACCTTCTCCCTGTGTCCTCACATGGCTTTTCTTCTGTGCACACCTGCATGGGGAGAGAGAGAGAGAGCTCTTTGGTATCTCTTCCTCTTAGAAGGACACTAGTGTTATGGAATTAGGACCGCATCCTTATGACCTCATTTAACCTTAATTACCACTCTAAAGGCCGTCTCCAAACACAGTCACATTGGGGGTTAAGCCTTCAACATATGAATTTAGGAGGGGACACAATTCAGTCCATAACACTAGCTTTTCCACTAATGTTCTTTATCTGTTTCAGGATCCAATCCAGGATACCACATTGCCTTTAGGAGTTTGTGCATTTTTAGATTTCAATAGATTTGCTTAAATTGCTTTCTGAAGTGGCCCTAGTGTGGCTTTCCTGGTGGCGCAGTGGTTAAGAATCCGCCTGCCAATGCAGGTGACACGGGTTCGAGCCCTGGTCCGGGAAGATCCCATATGCCACAGAGAAACTAAGCCTGTGTGCCACAGCTACTGAGCCTGCCCTCTAGAGCCTGTGAGCCACAACTACTGAGCCCGCGTGCCACAACTGAAGCCCGCACACCTAGGGACTGTGCTGTGCAACAGAGTAGCTCCCGCTTGCCATAACTAGAGAAATCCCGTGCCCGTGCGCAGCAGCAAAGACCCAGTGCAGCCAAAAATTAATAAATTAATTTAAAAAACAAAAACAAATTGGCCCTAGTAGTTGACACATTCCCAGCTGTGTGTCCCCCTTTCCTCATACCTTCCCCATTCCCAAGAGTATCAAACTTTAAAATCTTTGCCAATCAATTGGGTGACTAACAATATCTTGCTGTTTAATCAGCAGTTTCCTGAATACAAGTAAAGTTGAGCTACGCTTTGCTGGCCACCTGTTGTTCCTGGACTGTGAACTGCCTACTGCCTATTTTTAGCCTTTGACCTTTTTTTTTTTTTAAAGTGTATGATGAGTTTTTCTTATTGAATTATAAGACCCTGTAACTTTGTGAGGGGAAGGGCTATGCTGGCACATAGTAGGTGCTTTTTGTTGCAAGAATCAGAGATTAATTTAAGGAAATTAGAAAGGGGATGTATCCCAGGGGACCCAAGTATGCACGTTATGAGGCCTCTTCAGGGTTTGGAAGCAGGAAGGGCAGGCAGCATCTTTTCACCTTTCCACAGCCTGGGTCTTCTCACTATGTTCCGCGTAGTGGGAGAGGCCTGGTCCTGATCCATGCAGCTTCAGCCACCCACCCTCAGACAACATCTAGCTGTCTGTGAAATCCCGAAAAGTGTCAGGAGAGAGGATCTGATTGGCTTTGCATGCGTCAGGGTGACACTTCCACTGGACAGTCACCTCTAGGCTCTTAAGCTGGAATGTACGGAGGAAAGATGGCTGCTGGGGGCTCCCACTCTGGGTGGGGAGGGGTGAGCTGGGCAGAGAGCCAGAGGACAGCCAGCTCCTGCAGGACTGTGATGGATAGAATAAGAGAGATGACCCCCCAAATGTGCCTTGCCCCTGTATTACTAGTGTCTTGTTAGTAGCTGGAATGACAATATATTCTCAACATGAGTGACTAGACATCGTTTCTGCCATTCAGCATCCCTTCTTTTGTTAACTTCATATGGTTTTTCCTGCATCCACCCTTCTCAGTCCACATGCTGACCCCTCCCGGAAAGGGCATCTGACCCCAGGTACAGGGAGGTGGCACATCCCATGTGTTTGGCCACAGTGATGGGTTGAGGGATAAACATGTGATTAAACATGTGATCCAATTCAGGCCAATGAGAGTTAGACCTGGGATTTTGTTCACATTGCTGGAGAAAGGAAGATCTTTCTCTTCTGAGGGCCTCGAAGTGGCGAAGTAACAGGTCTGGAACTGCTATTTGAAAGACCTGTCCAAAAGGGAACCAGGGAAGCAGGGTAAAAACAAAGAGAGAGGGACTTCCCTGGTGGTCCAGTGGTTAAGACTCTGTGCTGCCAATGCAGGGGGCCTGGGTTCAATCCCTGGTCAGGGAACTAGAACCCGCATGCCGCAACAAAGATCCTGCATGCTGCAACTAAAGATCCCGCATGTTGCAACTAAGACCCGGTGCAGCCAAATAAATAAATAAATGTTTTTTAAAAAATAAAAAAATAAAAACAAAGAGAGGGAGAGAGAGAGAGAGACACTAGATCATGGTGACACTACTGAGCCTTGCGTCAAGCCACGTCTGAAGACAGCTCTTCTGTAGTTTTCAGTCCCATGAACAAATACACCCTCTCCCCACCTTAAAAAAATACTGAACCAATTTAAGTTGTGTTTTCCATCATTTACCAATAAAAGTGTGCTGACTCATACTGAGACAGGATTAATGAAACATTAAGTAACCACTGGAATGTTCTGTGTTGGATGACAGGTTATAGAAAAGGGACAAAGAAATCCCACATGTCTGATGTTGTTTGTTTTTTATAAAGCAAGCATTTTATAAAGCAAATATTTATTTATTTTTGGCTGCGTCAGGTCTTAGTTGTGGCACATGGGATCTTTCACTGTGGTGTGGGGGCTCTTCGTTGTAACGTGTAGGCTTCTCTCTAGTTGTGGTGCATGGGCTCAGTAGTTGTGGCGGGCTTAGTTGCCCCACGGCATGTGGGATCTTAGTTCCCCGACCAGGGATCGAACCCGCATCCCCTGTATCTAAAGGCAGATTCTTAGCCACTGGACCACCAGGGAAGTTTCCCACATGTCTGGTTTTGACACATTTAAAGAGGGACAGGGATGAAGGCCTTGCTGGTCAGTTACTTCTTTTTTTAAAAAAAATTAATTTAGGGCTTCCCTGGTGGCGCAGTGGTTGAGAGTCCGCCTGCTGATGCAGGGGACGCGGGTTCGTGCCCCGGTCTGGGAGGATCCCACATGCCGCGGAGCGGCTGGGCCCGTGAGCCATGGCCGCTGAGCCTGCGCGTCCGGATCCCTGTGCTCCGCAATGGGAGAGGCCACAACAGTGAGAGGCCCGCGTACCGAAAAAAAAAAAAAAAAAATAGTAATAATTAATTTATTTAGTTTTGGGGTGCGTTCGGTTTTCATTGGTGCGCGTGGACTTTCTCTAGTTGCGGCAAACAGGGGCTACTCTTTGTGGCAGTGTGTGGGCTTCTCATTGTGGTGGCTTCTCTTTGTTGCGGGGCACAGGCTCTAGGCACACGGGCTGCAGTAGTTGTGGCTCGCGGGCTCTAGAGCTCAGGCTCAGTAGTTGTGGCGCACGGGCTTAGTTGCTCTGTGGCACGTGGGATCTTCCCCGACCAGGGCTTGAACCCGTGTCCCCTGCATTGGCAGGTGGATTCTTAACCACTGCGCCACCAGGGAAGTCCCTCAATTACTTCTTGTTCCCTGTTTCTGTTCAGGGCTGGGTCAGGGAGTTGGACCACTATGAGACTTGTCTCTCCTTAGTGGGGTGAAGTAGAGGGAAGACTAAAATCCTCAAACGTTTACGCCAGATCAGGAGGGTAGGACACTGAGACCATCTTGAAGACACCCCCACAATGAGGGGCTGGGGACCCAGCAGCAGACCAGCATCTGAGGCTGGTTCTGAGGACCTTTTGATGCATCTATGGTTTCCTGCACTAGTGGGAACTCAAGCCACTTGAGCCATGGTCCTTAGAGTTATTCTTCCTTTGGCACCAACAGGTAAGAACACGAATGTTGTCCTGTATTTTCTGAGTGATCATGTCACCCCAATAAATAGTTATACAACCTGGGCATTAAGAATGTTTCACTGGGGGTGGGGGGAGTGGGAGGTACAAACTGTTGGGTGTAAGACAGGCTCAAGGATGTATTGTATAACACAGGGAACATAGCCAGTATTTTGTAATAACTATACATGGAAAGCAACCTTTAAAACTGTATAAAAACAAAAAACTTTTTGAACTGAAAAACAAACAAATAAAAGAATGTTTCATTGGACCAGCTCCTCCAGAATCAGAATCAGAAGACATAGGGTTTTCATCTGTGAGTCATCCTCAGTGGTGATATCTGTAACAAACGTTCGATAAACAAGAGTTGAATGAAAGAATGAATGAATACATGAATGTGCTTGAGAGTAAACTGTGTAGTGTGGGTAAGTGCAAGAAACTTTGAAAGTTCCAGAATGATGAGTATGAAGTAATTCCACTTAGTTAAAGCTTAAAAACATGTAAGTCATTGATTTATATTGTTTCTGAATACGTGGGCAATGAAAGTACTGGAACTTGTATGGGAGGGATAGGCACCAGCCTCGGGAAGGCTGAACCTGGGGAGGGAGGGGGAGACGGGGCAGGGAGGCTTGCCTTGGAGCTTCAACTGTTTGTGATATGCTCTTTCTTTTTTTTTTTTTAAGTTTATTTATTTATTTTTGGCTGTGTTGGGTCTTCGTTGCTGCGCGCAGGCTTTCTCTAGTTGTGGCGAGTGGGGGCTACTCTTCGTTGCAGTGAGTGGGCTTCTCATTGCGGTGGCTTCTCTTGCTTCAGGGCACGGGCTCTAGGTGCGTGGGCTTCAGTAGTTGCAGCATGCGGTCTCAGTAGTTGTGGCTCACGGGCTCTAGAGCACAGGCTCAGTAGTTGTGGTGCATGGGCTGAGTTGCTCTGCGGCATGTGGGATCTTCCAGGACCAGGGCTCGAACTCGTGTCCCCTGCACTGGCAAGCGGACTCTCAACCACTGCGCCACCAGGGAAGTCCCTGATATGCTCTTTCTTAAAAAATGTCATGTAGCAGATACATCAAAATGTTTAGAGTTGTTAAAGCTGGGAGGTATGAGAATATGTACATAGGTACCTATATAATTTTTTTCTGTATGTTTGAAATACTTTATAATTTAAAAAAGTGGTTTTAAGTGTCAGGGTTTTAGAGACCGGCAGGCTGGAGTTTGTCTTCTTTTCACCAATTTCTAGCTGTGTTTTGGACAAGTTACTTCCTTTCTCACCTGTGACGCTCCCTCTTGGGATATGTCACATCCTCTTCACCTGCAATGAACACTCAGACTAAGTTAACATCGGGAAACAGCTTTTGCCAGTTTTCTCTTCTCTAAAAACAGAGACATCATTGGCTGTTTCATTTGCAAATTTGACTGCCTGGGGTTGAAATTCCTCCCCTCTGGCTCCCCTCAACACACACATATAAAGTTTGACGTTTACCTTACACCTGGAGATAATCTTTAGGTTTGAAATTCCTTTGGAGTTTTACAAGGGATGATTTAATGTACAGGCTACATGGAAAGTCCCTTTGACATTCATAGGCTATATGACCCACTGACTTTTGTTCTTTGAAAGGGTTTAGGTCTGCCCTCTAGAGAACACTGAAAACCTGCTTTTCTGAACCCATTTTTTAGTTCTGAGACATTTTGTAAAGTAGAATCTAGAATTTGTGGCAAATTTGGGTCTAGTGAGGTGGATGTTATTTACGGCCTGAAAAACTTCCTTTAGGAACGCTCTTCAGAGTACCCCCTTCTAGTCACTAGGGAGGCCCTTCCTTCAACAGGACTCCAGAGGAGCCACTGAGGCCCTGGAAAGACACTCCGATTCTGCCCCGAGAGACTGTGGCTCTTGCAGGCTGGGACCAGCCACCCTAAGGAGCCTGCAGTGCTGCCGGCTGAGGACCACAGACAGTGGCCTAAGCATCTGTGTCAGAGAATGGAGGGGAAGTGGCCTGGTGCGAAAACGAGGAGTTCTGGCTTCCATACAGGCTCCAAGGTCTCCACCTGTGACCTCATTCTGTCTCCGCCCCCAAATCTGTCTTTCTTTTTCTATCCCTGCCCTTCCAGTGCAGACACTGGGAGTTAGCCAGGCTTTTCTCTTGCCATCACATTCCATCAGTCACCACGTCCTGTAGGTTCTACCCTCTTAACATAGCTCAATCTAGGACCACTGCTGGCATCTACAGGGCCTTTGTTAGAAATTAGTTAAAAGGGCCCTCTCTGGGGACTTCCCTGGTGGTCCAGCGGGTATGACTCCACGCTCCCAATGCAGGGGGCTCGGGTTCCATCCCTGGTCAGGGAACTAGATCCCGCACGCATGCTGCAACTAAGAAGCCCGCATGCCACAACTAAAGATCCCACATGCTGCCACGAAGGATCCTTCGTGTCACAACGAAGATCCCGCGTGCCGCGACTAAGACCCAGCGCAGCCAAAATAAATAATAAATAAATATTTTAAAAAATCACATTCATTTTTAAAAGGGTGGGGTGCTTCTCTGTGCTAGTGAAATAGGAAAAGATGCTCGCTCTAGGTGGTGGCAGCTTTCAGGTACACACTTGGCTGGCAAATAGCTTGTGGGTGAGAAGAGGTGCACCTTCCTCCTGGCTCAGCTGGGGGCACAGGTGGCATGTCACACCCCCCTCCAGTGTCTCTGTGTGCAATGAAGATGGCACCACCATGTGCTGGGACCCTGCTCAGATCTTTGGCTTCCTCTCTATCCACCCTGTAGCTGCTGCCTTACAGCCTTTCTGTGGCTGGTGTGGACGGCTCCAACTGTGTCCAGTCTTTCTCTTTCGCCCTCTTCCCTTGTGTTCTCAGGGCTGCCTGGTGACTGCCCTGTACACTGGCTCCAGGCACTCCCCGGGCCTCCGGGACAAACGCGGACTCTCAGCAAGGCACCCGAGACTCTTGTCCCTGCTCTTTCCATTTCTTCTGCCTCTTCCACCGGAAATCTTCCTTCACGCCAGAGCTGCCCTGCCTCTATTTCTCATCCTGGCAATACCTCCTGGCCTTTCAAGACTTGGCTCATGCCATACCTTCCCTAAGAAGTCTTCCCCAGCTGGTTGGGTAGCCTCTCCCCTGGCACTTGTCACCCTGCATTGCAATCAAGGCTGGCTAGACATTGGGCACCAGGAGCACAGTGCCTAGAGCCCTTGATAATCTTAGGGGCTCATGAAAATATTTTAACTTATTTAAAAATCAGAAGAAAGAACTTTAAGGGTCAAAGAAAATGTGTTATTTTTCCTCACATCAGAAAAAAAAAATTGTAGGGCCCATAAAAATCCATTAAATCATTTTTCCTTTCCTTTTTCTTTTTTTTTTTTTTTAGAGGAAGATGCTCATGGAGGCAAAAGTACCTAGGACCCATGAAAAGTCTTAATGTGACCCTGACTGCCATGTCCACCCAATACGCTGAGAGTTCCTAGGAAGTGGGGAATGGAACCTCCCAGGGCTGTGCTATGTAATCTTTAAACCTCTGTATCCCCAGCCCAGTGCTACGTACTCAGGACTGGCACAGTCGGTGCTTTCTGAATAAGTGGATAAGTAAATGAATGAATGAATGGACTTGAGTGAGACTCTTGACTCTGAGTCTCCGTTTCTTCATCTGCAAAGCAAAGCTTCATCTTTGTAGGGTGGCTGTGAGGATCAGAGGGTGAGTGGAAGATGCCTTGGACCTGTGGAGCTCGGAGCCGGTCCTGAAGCTACGCAGGATGTGAACAAGGAGAGGAGCCAGAGGTTGTTAAAAATGGCTCTAGGGGGCTTCCCTGGTGGCGCAGTGGTTGAGAATCCGCCTGCCGATGCAGGAGACACGGGTTCGTGCCCTGGTCCGGGAAGATCCCACATGCCGCGGAGCAACTAAGCCCGTGAGCCATGGCCGCTAGGCCTGCGCGTCCGGAGCCTGTGCTCCGCAATGGGAGAGGCCACAACAGTGAGAGGCCCGCATAACGCAAAAAAAAAAAAAAAAAAAAATGGCTCTAGGTGGTGTCAATACCTTTCTGTTGGTAACAAGCAAAATTATCCTATTTATACACAGAGAAAAAGAACCGGAAGGACATTTACCAAAAGTGTCTCTTAGTGGCCAGCTCTGAACATGGGTTGTCTCTGTTAATTGTTTAAAAAACATACCTAGGAACATGTGAAGGCCAGGTCTGTGTCTTATTTTCCTTTTTTGTCCCTGGCCGGGCGTAGGTGAAGGACATATGAATAAGGGAATCCCCCATCTCATGGTCCCATCTGGCACCACATCAGCACCAGAGCCCCTGGTGGGCACCCAAGTGGGTGGAGTGCAGCAAGGCCAGTAGTGGAGAGAGCAGAGCTGTAGGATGGAGACTCTGTTTACCCAGGGTGATGTCTCTCACAGGCCATCATGGGAACGGAGGAAGAGATGGGACAACATCTCCAATGGGACAGACACCTTTTAGACACTTCAAAAATTTTAGTTCCTGGTCCCTCTTCACGAACACTTTGGAAGCAGGCTTCCCGTGTTCCAAGTAATTTAATATTTCCCATGGCTCCCCAAGGACTGGAATCGTTTCCTTTTTATAAGCTGTGGGTGCTAAGTCAGAAACAGTATCAGACTTGCACATCTTGCTCACTGCTGTCTGCCCAGCGCCTGGGAGCATGCTGGCACAATAGGTGTAGAATGAGCAAATGAATGTGTCAAGAGTGACTTCTTTAACGGGTTGCTGGGCACCTCCCCGAAGAAGAGAATAAAACCCACCTCTAAATAATGAGACCCTGTATGGCCTCCCGCACCCTGTAATTTGGATCTCTAGGAATCGCCTTTGTTGTGGGCGACCAACCACAGGCAAAGAAAGCACCTGCTTCTCCAGCCGGTCCTCGAGGAAGGACCCTAGGCTGCCGTGCCCCTAGCTGCTTCTCCAGGTCCCTTCTCTCCGCTTCTTGGGACCTGGGGGTTCCGAGGCATCCCGGGTCTCGCAACCAGGGTCCGCCCCAGGCTTCCCAGCCGTGGTGGCGCGGGTCCCCAGGTGCCCGACTCCCCGCCGGGGACAGCGTTCTTCCCCTCCTCGTGCGGGGCGGAGGGTCCGGGACCGCGTCTAGGGCCTCGTGTCGCACCCCCAGGCCTGCGGGGGCCGAAGCCTGAGTCACGGCGGCGCACGCCCTCCCCTCTCGGCTTCCATCCTGGGGCCACCTCCGCCCGGCAGCGTCGGGCCCCGGCGCAGCCCGCTCTCCGCGGTCTACTGCGCGCCCCCTCTCCTCGGCCTGAGTCCCCGCGGCCGCGGTCCCCGCCCTGGCCAGCTCCAGGGGAGCTTGGCCCGTCCGCCCTCCAATGCTGAAGCCCGAGCTCCCAGCGCTCCCGGGCGGCTCCCGCGGGAGGGGGCGCGGCCGCCCCCGCGGCTCCACCCTCTCTGCAGGGACGCGGCCATCTGGGGCCCCTGCCAGTCGTGTCCGCTCTGGGGCCCGCGCCTAGCTCGCGCGGGAGGAGGCAGTCCCTGGCAGGGACCGGGGCCTCCCCACCGGGCGACCCCCTTGCCAGCGCCGGTGCGGGGAGCCGGGCGCTTAGATGCCCCGAGGGGGCAGTGGCTGCGAGCCGAGCTTGGGTGGAAGCGCGTCGCAACGGACGCGGCGCCCCTGGCCGCCTCGGTGACCCTTCAGGAGCCGGGACCCGAGCCCCGGAGGCGGCGGCGCGGGCCCGCGAGGACGGCGAGGTCCGTGCTCCTAACGTCCGCGGCGGGCGAAGGCTGCGGAGCCTTGGTCGGGCTGGTCCCCTCCCGCCTCTCCCCCCAGCCCCCCGCGAGCTGGCAGGAGGAAATAGCGCGCGGCCCCTTTAAATTTACCCAGGAGCCCTTAAAGGAGCCCCAGGGGCCCCAGACAGGAATCCCCACCCCGGTCCAGCCCGCGCCGCCGAGCTAGCAGTCAGCCGTCCGTGCGGCCGGCCGCCCAGTGCATGCGCCCCGCGCTCCGGGGCCCCGCGCACCGAGCGCCGCGCGCGGGCCGCCGCCGGCCCCGCGGCCCCGCGCCCTGCCGCCCCGGGGCCCCGCTCCGCAGCGCAGCGCATGGAGCCTGGCGGGGACCACCGGAGCCGGAGCGGCGGCGGCAGGGGCGGCCCCGGGCCAGCAGCGGCCTCGGCACGGGGCCGACGGCTGCCGCCCGCTGGATCGAGCGGCGGCACGGAGCCCGAGGAGGACGACGGCGGTAAGAGTTGGCTTGGGCCGGCGGCTCGGGCGGGGGCCCCAGCATGGGGGAGGGGAGGGCTGCGGCTCCGGGCTCCGGGCCCCTCTCCTCCGCCGAACAAAGGGGGGGACGCGGGCAGGGCGGCCGGGGGCGCCACCTGGCGGGCGCGGATGGCGACTGCAGGGCCAGCGAGAGAGCCCCCCGCCCAGCTCCCGGGGTTGGCCCGCGGGGCTCGGGCGGATCCCCTCCCCCTTAAAGGGCCCCGCGGCCCCCGCCTTGGAGACCAAGCTCGAGGGGCCCCAGAGGGCCTGGTCAGGCGCTGCGGGTCTCGCGCTCTAGGCTCTTGGACTTGCGGCCCCCGCCCCTTTCTCTTTCAGACTCCCAGGTGGTCTCCCTTATCCGGCTGTCTCGTAAAAGTCTGCCCAGACCTCGGGTTCCTTTCCGGGCTTCCCACCAGAGGAACTGAGCTGGGGACTCCGCTGCTTTAAGTTGGGCTGTCCTCTCCTCTGTGGCCTTGCCTAGAGAAAGGAACCCTTTTTCTTTTTCCCTACGTTCTCCCTGGGAAAGAGCACGTCTTGCGCCTCTTGGGGACCTACCAGTACCTTCCCCACGGCGGGCAGTTCTTAAAGGGATGGGCTCGCCCACAAAGGCATACACCCCCTCCTGTCCACGCGTTACCCCCTCCCTTCTTTTCAGAAATTTTGCCACAATTTGTCAGCTATAGGGGGACCAGCCAGTCCTCTTCGTTTGCTCTCAAAGGAGACTGTTTTTCTTCATCCCTCTGCTTCAGGGTCAATGCCTTAAGACCCATGAAGCTTCTGTCCAGGCTGGGGAGACTCAGCCCTAATCTCCGAGCTCCCCTCCCAGAAATTCCCCATCCCCTTTTGTTTTTAAAGAATCCCAGCTCCTCCCCTTTTTTCGGCTCTTAAAGCGCCAGTCCACCTTAGACTAACATCCAGCGCTGGAAGGATGCTCAGAGACCAGCTAGCTATCCAGTGCCTTTGCAGACAAAGACGCTTAGGCCCAGAGAGCGGACATAACCTGTCAGAGGTCACAGAGCAAGTTACCAGTGAAGCCAGGAGTCGAACCCAGGTTTCTGACTCTGAAACTAGTGTTTTCTTTTTCTTTGGATCTGCTTACACCAAAACCAAACAAAAACAGTGATGACAGGAGCCCTCTCTGATCCTGCCTTTTGTTTCCCAGACCGGGAGATTCTCCACTGGGAGAATGACCACACCTGTCTATTCAGCCTATTTGTCCAGAAGACCCTTTTCTAAATAAAATAAGGTCCAAACTGTAGGGAAAGTGGGGGACTGCTCAGTGTCTCTATTTGGCAAAAGGGAACACCACTGGGTTGGTGGCCTCTCCACTGACCGTCCTCTGATTGCTGGGCAGTGGCCGGCTCCCGGCCAGAGCAAAAAATAAATCCTGAGAAAGACTTAATGGACTCCAGTGGGTGGTGGCCACTCCCTGCTGCAGAGTCTTCAGTAGCCACTCTGGTGGCCCTCCTGCTGTCATCCCCTTTCAGTCATCGGCTCTCCCAGACTCTAGGAAAGTCAGAGTCCTAAAAACTCCTTTCTCTGGAGGTGCTGACAGCTTTGTCATGGGGGTCCCTCCTGTGGGTCTCTAAATTTGGGGAACTGACAATGCTTAGTGCCCCTTAAAATGGGATTCTCCGGAGGGTGTATTTGAGGCATTATTGGAAAAAGGGAGAAGATCATCTTTGGGTGGGGCCCTCCTGGCTGGGGCCTTGGGCAGTGGGTCCTGTGTGCAGCCCTGGATGCAGACAGATGCCCCCTTTGTTCTTCTCACCCTGCTGCAGCTGTAACCGCCACGGCATGCTGCTCTCCTGGCTGTACCCCTACAGCTCTCATCCAAAAAGGGTGCCTTGCAGAGCCTGCTGCCTCCTTGGCCTTCACCTTATTTTTTAAAAAGTCAGAGCTGTGCCCTGCATTCTTTTGTTCTTGATTCTCTCTTAAAGGGGTCTTGCTCTTTGTAAAGGACCAATGTTTTGACGCCCTGCTCTACCACCTCCCTTTTATTGCTGTTGCCGTCCCTTTCCTGCCCCTGAATGACCTCTCTCCCACCTCCCTTCTCTTGCAAAATCGAAGTCCTAGGTTCTTTCCCTGGAAATCAGAGATTGAAAAACTGTCTCCCTTTCCCCCTCTTCAGGGCAAGATCTTCAGCTGGAAGGGGGTGCCTTGGGGACCTGGGGGAGTGCCCCCCTCCCCTCCTCCAGGGCCAGGGGACCAGCATCCTCAGGCAGGAAATACTCAGACCACTGTGAGGCCCGGGCCTCGAGGCCTGGAAAGAGCCGCATCCCTGGCCGTGACCACCGGCGCTACTACCACGACCACTGGCGGCTGGAGTACCTGATGGACTTCAACCCTGCCCGTCACGGCATGGTGTGCATGGTGTGCGGCAGCTCCCTGGCCACCCTCAAGCTCAGCACCATCAAGCGACACATCCGCCAAAAGCACCCCTACTCCCTGCATTGGAGTCCCCGGGAGAAGGAAGTCATCAGCAACAGCTGGGATGCCCACTTGGGGCTGGGGGCCTGTGGAGAGGCTGAGGGCCTAGGGGCCCAGGGGGCTGAGGAGGAGGAGGAGGACGAGGAGGAAGAGGAGGAGGAAGGGGCTGGCCTCCAGGCTTGCCCTCCCAAGGGCCCAGGTAATGTAGGACATGGGGAAGCAAGGGCCTGGGTGGTGGACGGGGCCAGGTGGGGACAGCCTGGGCTTCTTAGCCAACTAGCTGGTTTTCTGGAGCAAGTTATTGCTCCTTTTTGGGGTGAGGTCTGTTTATTGGACAATAGTGGGGGAGAGATAGTGGGATTAGGGGGTGTCCAGCGTCCCTGACAGCTTTGACATTCTGTGGTTTTAGAGGGATCCAGGGAGTGGAGGCTGGGGAGAGAGGCAGCGGGGAAGGTCTGGGAGCAGAGGGCACTGGAAAGGTATGGCTGACAGTGAAGTCTAGGGAAGGGGCTAGAAGCTGGGTCTGGGGGAGGAGTCGGGTGGGCTGAGGGTTTGTGTTCAGGAGGATTAGGAGATGGAGGAGTTAAGACTTGAGGGGAGAGGAAGGGAAGGGTCAAGCTTAGGCGGAGGGCTCAGAGTCAGAGTGAGGGAGAGGCTTATGGATGGAGGACCTGGCTGTGGTGGCGGGGGCTCCCCCGGAGGGCCAGCATCTCAGTTCCTTCCCTTCCTCCAACCCTTTCAGGCAAAGCCCCAGCTGGTGGGGGCGGCCGGCGCCAGCGGCGAGGGGGCCCAGGGGCACCCCGGGCTCGGCGTCGGCGCCTGTCTGCCTCCCGGAGGGCTGGGGGCAGCAGGGGGCTGGGTGCCCGGCGCCTGGAGCGGAGGCTGAAGGAGTCCCTGCAGAACTGGTTCCGGGCAGAGTGTCTCATGGACTATGACCCGCGGGGGAACCGGCTGGTGTGCATGGCCTGTGGCCGGGCACTACCCAGCTTGCACCTGGATGACATCCGTGCCCACGTGCTGGAGGTGCACCCCAGCTCCCTGGGGCTCAGCGGCCCCCAGCGCAGCGCCCTGCTGCAAGCCTGGGGTGGCCAGCCCGAGGCACTGTCTGAGCTCACCCAGTCCCCACCAGGTGCGAGGCCCATCCCAGGGCCAGGACCCCTTCATATAAGGGCTACAAAGTGAGGTCTGTGGCCAGAACCGGGAGGGACTCATCCCCTCCTACATACACAGATGCACACACACACTCACTCTCTCTCTCTCTCCCTCTGGTTGGGCCCTCTAGCTTAGGGCTGGGGTGAGGAGCAAGGGACCCCCTCTGTGTGGGTAAGGGCAACCCAGCCAGCAGGCTGAGCCCCTCTCCCTCACCCCTTCCCCAACAGACGATGACCTCGTCCCCCAGGACCTGACCAGAAAGAGCCGGGACTCGGCCCCCGCTGCTGGAGCCCCCTCCTCTCAGGATCTCAGCCCCCCAGACGTAAAGGAAGAGGCTGGCTGGGTCCCTGAGAGGCCCGGGCCGGCAGAGGAGGAGGAGCTGGAGGAGGGCGAGAGGGTGGGGATCCCGGGCCGGTCTCCGCGGGGCCGCGACCACCGCCGCCACTACCAGGAGCGCTGGCGGCTGGAGTACCTCATGGAGTTGGACGGCGGCCGGCGCGGCCTGGTGTGCATGGTGTGCGGGGGCGCGCTGGCCTCGCTCAAGATGAGCACCATCAAGCGGCACATCCGCCAGCGCCACCCGGGCTCCACGCGCCTCAGCGGGCCAGTCAGGGCCCTCATCGCCCAGGAGTGGAGCGAGAAGGCCGCCCACCTGCTGGCCTTGGGGCTGCCCAGCCCTGAGTCCCCCAGGGACCCTGCCGCCCCCAGCACAGCCGCAGCCTCCGAGGAGGGGGGAGGGGAAGAGGAGGAGGAGCCAGAGGAGGAGGAGGAGTGGTGGGGTGAGCTGGCGGAGGGCCAGAGCAGGTGGAGAGGGAGAGGGGACCAGGGTAGAAGGGGGTGGGGAGAGTGGAAGGTCGAAGGGGAGAGGGGAGGGTGGGACAGGGCAAAGGTGGGGGGTAACGAAGCCCAGACGCTCCAATGCGGTCCTTTGTTCCGTCCTAGGAGACGTCCGGCTTTCCCCTGGAGAACCGTCGGAGCGGCCCGCCGAGGAAGAGGAGGACGATGAGGACGGCCCAGAGCCCGGGGGACTCGCTTTCCCACCACTGCCGCCGCCGCCGCCTCCCCCGCCGCCGCCTCCCCCGCCCCCGCCGCCGCCGCCCCGCAGCCGAGAGCAGCGGCGGAACTACCAGCCGCGCTGGCGGGGCGAGTACCTGATGGACTACGACGGCAGCCGGCGCGGCCTGGTGTGCATGGTGTGCGGGGGCGCGCTGGCCACGCTCAAGGTCAGCACCATCAAGCGGCACATTCTGCAGGTGCATCCCTTCTCCATGGACTTCACACCCGAGGAGCGCCAGACCATCCTGGAGGCCTACGAGGAGGCGGCACTACGCTGCTACGGCCACGAGGGATTTGGACCGCCCGCCCCGGCGCCGCGCGACGGCGGCGCGGACCTCAAGGCGGGCGCCGTGTGTCGGGCGTAGAGGACTCGCACTCGAGGGGCCGTGCCCGGCTGGCTGTCCGGCTGGGAGCCCCAGCTTCCCGCGGTCCTGGCCGCTGCCGCTGCCCCCCGCTGGCCGGGCCGGGCGGAGATTAGGAATTGGGTGGGGGTCTCCGGTTTGCGCTCGGTTCCAGAGAGTTCCCCAGGCTAGTCGGGGCGCCGCAGGAATCGCGCTCTCTTCTCGGACCCGGAGCCCAGGCCCTCGCCGGTCAGGGCCCCACGTTCCTGAGAAGCCACAGCGTTTGCACGGAGAGCTTCCGGGCCCCGGCCGCACCCGCGAGGCGATCCTATGACAGGCCGGGACGGGGGCACCGACAGTCAGTATTAGGGCCCCAAGTAGGTGGGGGAGGCAGAAAGGACGCACCGACCCCTTTTCACGGCCGGGGGTCCAGCTCTCAAGAGTTGCACGTCGGCAGGCACGACTCCCGGGTCGAGGCGGCTGCTGCCCAGTCGTTACAGGCTTTCTCGACCGCTCCGGGGCCTGGACTGCAGACGAGGGCCTTCCTCGGGAGGAGAGGTAACGGGGCTGGGGAGCCAGCCCGCCAGCCGGCGGTGGAGGCGCGTAGTACCGCGGGTGGTCGGGCGGGGCGGTGGCCCGGGGCGGGGGCGGAGCTGGACCGGGCCCCGCCTGCTGTGCCTGTCTCCGGGGCGGGCTCTCCGGGGACCGCCCCACCCGCCTCCCCGGCCCCTACCGCGGCCGCCTGCACCGAGATCTTGTAAAGGGATTAGCACTTTTTTCCTTTGCTCCTCTCCTCCGAAGGCCTCCGTTTACCCTGAGGCTCAGTCAGGCGCTCCTGCTTCAGCGCCCGTCAGTCCGACCCCGGGGCACTGGAGGTCCCGGCAGTTGGCGTTCTGTTCCTGTCCCCTTTTGTACGCGGTGGATGCGCCACCCGTTCTCAGCCCCCAGGGCCTGGGGCCGGGCCTCGGCCTTCGTTTCTCTTCCCCGCGGCAGCGCCAGGTCCTGAGGGGCCGGGAGTGGGCCCCACGATCTCCCAGGCAGGTCCGAGAGGGATGTGTAGATTCATTCTCCTGTGGAGAACAGGTGGCCCCAAGATCAGGCCCTTTTTGCTCTTTGTATTTTATTTTGAAACTGTATTTAATGCTTTTATATGAGAGGGGGAGGGGCGGGAAGAGAGCTGTCCGTCACCCTTATGTGCAAATGTCTTATTTATTATGCGTGTATCAGAGATAAGCTGTGAGGTGGTGGAGGAAGGACCTAAAGGGAGGAGGTGCGAGGAGGCGCGGATGGGAGGACCCCAAACATCATAGACTAATAATGTGTGCCTCACCGGGGCCCCTCCTTGGAGTCTCTGGCACCCACTGTCTGCTCTTCACAGAGGCCAGTTCCTTTGGTCTTAAAGCCTGAGAGTGGGGAGGTCAGCGGGTTGGGACTTGAAGGTTGGGTCTGGCGGGGAAGGGGCCCTGGCACCTGGGGCCGGGAGCTGCCTCTGTGGGTGGGAAAAATGACAGCAAAGAAGCCCTTCCTCTCATCCCAGTGCCCCAGGCCAGAGCCCAAGGTTCAAGTGCCTCAGGCTCAGTCCCCTTGACTCTTCCTGATTGGGAATTGAATTTTATACCACGGATTTTATAGCATTTTTATATAATTCAAGATTGTCTGAGTTGGAAGGACCTTGGAGATTAGTATCTGCCCCCCATCCCTTTCACAGATAGGTAAAATGAAGCCCGGAAACTGAAATTATCACACACCAGGTAGGAATAGTACTAGGACCAGAATAAAAATCTCAACTCCCAATTCGTGTTCTTTGCACTACACTACACGGCCTCCCAGTCTCTGGTAAGTTAAAATTTCTTTTATCGTTAGGCCTGCCAAAGGATGACCTGTGCTGGGTGCTGTAGGCCCTCAGCGCAGTTGTGGCCTCCTGGGGACGGCCAAGAACAGCGCACTTCCTTGTAACGAATGAGTATCTACAGGGCAGCCTTGCCACCGCTGGCTTCAGCTGGAGGGCAGCAGCAGCAGCCTTCTCCATCAGAACTCGCGAAGTAGGGCCGACTGCCGCCTGGCCCAAGGCCTGTCTATTGGGCAAGGCTCTGGTGTTGTGTTGTTGATGCCACCAGGGGTTCAGGAAATACTGCATGGGCTGTCAGTTGACTGAAAAGTGAATTCCTAGAGTGTCTGAACCTCCAGGTTTTCTGAGACAGTATTAAAAGCTTCAGAACAGGGATTATGGATGGCACCAGGTTGGACGCTGCCATTCTTTTATTTTCCTTCATGCATGTTTTCAGATCCAGAAGGAGTGTTTTGCTACTTTTGCTACTCTGCCTATTCAAAAACAGTAGGCAACCTGGGGCAATTATTATAGTCATCCAAGCCCTCTGCCGAAGTTCAGGTAAGCCAGGGCAGAGAGCGGGGTGGGAATGGTTTTTCCCCTTGATAGGGAGAGGACTTAGGGGGGCAGGAGTGGATGTCCTTTTTAAGCAGCAGCCCCAAGCACTCCACTAGTTCTCAGAAGTGGCCACCAGAACAGCATCATCCCATTAGGAACTTAGTAGAAAGGCAAATTCTTGGGCCCCACCTTGTAGATCAGAAACTGGGGTGGAGCCCAGCAGTCCGTTTTGAAAAGCCCTCTAGTGATCATGAGGCATGCTGAAGTTCTGAGCACCACTGATCTAGAAAGTGCCACTGTAGTGATTACTACTTTGCAGCTATAGCCTCATGAGTTAGGAGATTAGGTGGTCCCCATCTCTAGGTGCCTCCTCCTTGCCTTGGGAGTCTGATATGAACAGGTGAAGTTCCTTCACGAATTTTTTTGTTAATGGTATGCTTGCTATTATGGCCAATATGTAAATGTTACTCTGAATACATATTTATATATCATGTTAGTGATATTATTTGAACATTTGTATGCGTATTTGTGAAGTTGTTTGCATCAGTTATTTTTTAAAAATTTCAGCCTAAGTTTTTCTAAGAGGTATGTTATGTTGAATAAATTTTAAAAATCCAGCTTAAGGGTCATGGCAGCCTTAGTTTTGGGAAAGAGCTAATCCGAGACAAGTTCTTTCAGCAAAAACCTGATGGAAAAGTTTCCATTTGCCATAGTGATTGACTCTCATTTTAAGTACATTGTGACTGAGTTATAGGCTGCTTCATGTTGCAGGTGGGGGAACCTTCCTAGGTTCGTGTAAACTGGGACAGCAGACCCCTCTGGCCCCCTTCCACTCATCATCTTTCTCCTAAGGTCATCTCTTAGAGGGTCTCTTATTTTCTTTCAGAAACCAAATGCACAGTTTTGCTCTACTATGGGAATTCTACAACCTTGGAAATCATTACCAGTATCAACTATTAGTTGCTTTTTAAAACCTCAAAAGTGGAGCGGGGATGGGGGCCAGTGGAAGCCTTGTTTGGTTCTTACTTTACCCAAAATGTGTATAAAGAATAAAGTTAGCAGAATGACACCACAGTCACTGTGTTCTTTTTTTTATTATTATTTTTATTAATACCACATCAATTTGCAGTTTTACAGGAACCAAGATTCAAGCTCCTTAGGCGCTACTGTACTTTTATGTTGCACGCACATACACGCACACACAATTTCATTAGTAATTTTTCACCTATAGATTTTTCTTAAAAAAACAAAATTCTTGTGTGGCACAAAGATCTGTCCAAATTAATCTAAACACAGCACTAACAAAACAAAGAGCTGGGTGTGGAGGCTTCCAGTGCAGAAAAAGGTCCTTTGGAGGGGAAGCCCAAAAAGGTGATCAGTACACTTACTTCCTGGGAGGGCAAAGGATGGGGATGGAGAATGCACTCCCTACTATGACATGAAATCAGTTTAACATTTCAAAAGGAAAGGGGGCTAAGAAAATAAGAGAGTGGAGTAAGGCAAGGGTACCTCTTACCCATCTAAATTCCTAAGTAATTTCCTCAACAAAGTAGAAGGAAAACTTCCTTCCACCACCTTCTACGGAGCTGCACTACTTTGGGACTGTCAAAGAGTGTAGCCTTTAAAGTCACCAGTGCATATTCCCTCTGGATTATCACGACTATGAGTTACAACCTGAAGGAACTCACAGATGATTTTCTTTCAAATTTACTGAATTTTCATGTTGGAAAGGGAGGAAGACACTTATAAGTCTCAAATGGGAATCAAAGATTCCTAAACGCCCTCCATCTGATGTCAGCGTGAACTGTTTTGTTGTCTTTTAATTGTGCACGGAGCCTGTCAACACACTCTGGCCCTGCCTGATCACCCTTACCTAAAGCTTCTTGGAAAACACTCTCAAAAGGTACCCTGTACCATGGTAGAGGTGCCAAGACATTTTATGTGCCTGAAAATGAAAGGAACCCTCACACAACACACACCCAATAAGCTGGCCTCCAAGTTAAAACTCCATATGAATCACAAAATGCACTTCCTTACACTAATCTGTGATCTCTTAACCACAGACACAATCGCCTCTCAAGCCAGCTCAGCTTTGGTCCTTAGGGGAAAACGATGAGCACAGGTTAAAGATGTACCATGTGCAGGAGGAAAGATAAAAGAGAAAAAAGGCCTTTGTGTTTCTGTAGTTCACCTCTTGAGAATGTCTCCCCACCATGGACTGAGACAGGATTACAATAACTCAAAAACTGAGGAGCCCACATGCAGATTAATTCTTTTCTCTAACAAGTTTACAGCAGTGTACAGCAGTTACAGACATTTATTTTATAATAAGAAAAGTACAACCATATTTATTAAACTTGAGGGTAGGAAAGAGGGAGGAAAGCCCATTCAGGAATAAGCTCTCAAACTAAAGCTCAGAACTGGTGTCCGAAAGAAATGACACAGACCCCATCGTCCCACATGGCGGCGCCTTTCCTCTCCAACGGGTGAGTGGGAGTCGCAGCGGCACCCCTGTGCGCGCCTTCTCGTCCTACTTTCCATCTTCATTCTTGGTTATTGGATGGCATTCCGAGAATCAGGAATTACCACTAGCAACTATAAGTTATTCATAGAGTTGAAAGTTACACCGTTAAATGAAGAAGAATATTAGGGGCGGCTGCTCACATTGTGGGGCAGGAGGATGGGATCACAGGGCTGCAAAAAACACAATAAAACAAAACAACAACAAAAAAGAGGGAAAGAATCCCATTCTTGTCCCCAGATAGTTTCTTCATAAGTTAATCATTATTTCTTAACTTAAAAATAAGGGCAAACTATGATGGACAGCTATGTAAGACTGACCAGTCCTTGAAATTTGAATAGAAGAACCCAAGAGATGTGTTTTATTTTCCATTTTCTCCTTTACCTCCAATCTTTCCCCTCCTTTCTAGCTACAGGTAAAGCTCCACCATCATTAAGGTACTGACTTATCCTATTAATTTGATTCTTTCTTAATTCTTTTGGGTTCTAAGATATCAGTTCTTTTTTAAGTCCAACAATTCTTGTGCTTGATACTGAGGGTAAAGGGAAAGGAGGGGAGAAAACACCAAATTAAAAAAAAAAGCTTCGAATGCAGGCTCAAGCTGACACTGAGCACGGTTCCTTCATAGTACAAGTAACAACATTATAACTATTAAATGGTGTTTTAGTAACTGTTGCATTTCTGGTTTCCATGTACTTATTCTGCCTTTTTTTTTGCAATTCCAGGGAGTTTTGCTTGAATCCTATTGAGGAAAAGGGAAAAAAAAGGGTGAAAATATAGACATTAGTTCTAGGTTTTTATTTTAACACGATGCTAGAAGACACTCCTGGATTGACTGGAGCCACGTGAAAAACACTCCCATTTCCGCAGGGCTTCCTCTGGATGAAAAGGGGCAGGGGCCGAGTCTGGCCTGGGATGAGCTGAGGCATATGCCAAGATCCAACCCCCTCCCCGCCGCTGTGCCTGCTGCCTGTCCTCTTTCACTGCCGGAACCTCCTGGCTCCTTCACTGGGGGTTCCAGAGAAGAATGCGATGTATCTCGGCATAATGCCTGCTGACTGTGCTCTTCATGATGGCAGTGCAAGAGCCCATTTCTCTTGGAATGCCAGGTTACCCATTAGTGTCACAGAAGGAACCAGGAGTCAAGGGTCAAGGTCACATATAAAAAAATGACAGGAGCTGGCAATAGTTCCCCGCCCCTCACAGGACACTAAAGCTGTCCTTTATTTTGTGCACTGAGGTTACCCATCACTAAGGGTACCAAGGGATATTCACATCCCTCAGCTAATGTCAAAGCTACTCCCCACAAACGATACATCCCACAGAGTGGGCCCAATCAGCTCACACTGCTAATCAAGACTTTAGGTTTAAAGCTAGTTACGATCATCTTTTACAATAAGGAGTAAACAGCAACCATATACAAATTTGTCCTAACTGCCCTTGTCTGGCTTGAGCTCCAATGTCTACCTAAGAAAGCAAAAGAGTAGGTAAAGATCCTGGCATCAAGCCAGAGCTGTCTGGATATAGTCAAGATTTCCTCTTATCAAAGCTGGAAAAAGCACTAAAATTTGGGGTGTGATAGGTGGGAGTGGGCACAAGGAGGATTTAAATGCTTGTGATGCTTTGTCTCTTAAAGAATATCTGAAGAAAATATGGAAAAATATTAACATTTTGATTCAAAGTGCTGGGTTCCATAGTGTTTGTTACAAATAATTGAAAATAAAAAAGAGAAACAGTTCCGTGATATAGGGAGTCATAAAAATGTCTACCAACATTTTATTACTTGATTTAAATATTAAATTGGTTAAAATGGAAGGATTTGGTAGTCTTAGAAAAAAGAGGTAGCTTTGAACTTTAATACACTGATTTACTAAAATTTTTATTTCTGAAAAGGGAGGGAAGAGTTTGGCTTAAAATTGATACTTGTGAAAATTGGGGACTTCCCTCTTGGTCCAGTGGCTAAGACTCCATGCTTCCACTGCAGCGGCTATGGGTTCGATCCCAGTCAGGGAACTAAGATCCCACACGCTGCGTGGCACGGACAAAAAAAAAAATTGCTATTTGTGAAAATAAATGAAGGTGAGTAGACAACCATGAACATTTAAAAACCGGTTCAAAAAGGCAGAGTGGTCCTAACTCCATTGATCCTTTTTAGTCTAAGATACAAGGCATGCTTTACAAAGAAGCAGATGAAATAATTTTCAGTAAAATCAAACTATTAACCAAGGTTTTCTTTTTCCCCAGGGTAAAAATTACTTTCTCTGGCATTAGCATTTTACACAGGAAACTAAAAATAATTGGGGAAAAAAAACACATGTCATGATGAAATGTGGAACCTAAGCATACTCACTTTTCAACAATTGACTTGGTCTGATCGCGGGCGATGCCAACATAGTGATCAATCTGGATCTTTAACAAAGAAAAGCGACTCAAGTTGTGGCAACACACAGATTAACAATTTTCCTGAAGGTAATTTTTTTGGTCTAGTTTAACCATTTTAAAAAAACACTATGGAATATTCTGGAAGATGAAAATAGTGCTCAGTTTTAAAAAGTATTTCCTAGGTATTTCCTTCAGAGACACTGGAGTATATAGCATTTTCTGAATACTAGAAACTGTGTGTCTATATTCTGTAATCAGAAATGTGTTTTGACTCCTGGGTGAGGCTAATTCATTTAATATCAAAAAGCCACGAATAGTGCTTCCCTGGTGGCACAGTGGTTAAGAATCTGCCTGCCAATGCAGGGGACACGGGTTCAAGCCCTGGTCTGGGAAGATCCCACATGCCGAAGAGCAGCTAAACCCGTGCGCCACAGTTACTGAGTCTGCCCTCTAGAGCCTGCGAGCCACAACTACTGAGCCCATGTGCCCCAACTACTGAAGCTTGCGTACCTAGAGCCCGTGATCCACAACAAGAGAAGCCACCACAGTGAGAAGCCCGCGCACCGCAACGAGAGTAGCCCCTGCTCGCCGCAACTAGAGAAAGCCCAGGCGCAGCAACAAAGACCCAACGCAGCCAAAAATAAATAAAGTAAATAAATTTTTTTTAAAAAGCCATGAATAAAAGCCTGCTGATGCATGACTTAATCTATCAAGAATAACCTCATAGCATCTAGTATACTCTGTATACACCACTCTACAATGCAAACATCTGTTCATACTGATGGAGTCCCACCATAGCCTTAACAGTTTAAGTTTCTTTTTAGACACCAGCTTTTATTTAAGCATTTTCTCAGCTTATTTTTTTGGAACAGATCCATGTGACAAAAACTCAAAAGGTGGGGACTTCCCTGGTGGTGCAGTGGATAAGACTGCGCTCCCAATGCAGGGGGCCTGAGTTCAATCCCTGCGCCCGGGAACTAGATCCCACATGCATGCAGCAACTAAGAGTTTGCATGTCACAACTAAGGAGCCGGAGGCTGCCTGCTGCAACTAAGACCCAGCACAACCAAATAAAAACAACAACAACAACAAAAAACTCAAAAGGCACACAGCAAGGTATAAGTTCCCTTCCTACCCTTATCTCTCCTAGACATTCAGCTTCTCTCCTTCAAGGAAAGCACTATTACCAGTTTCTTATAGGCACCCGACTTATAAAATTAGACTGTAAAAATGGTTAGACAACGATTGCTCTGCACTTTCAATGCCTAAAAAATGAACTAAAATTAGTCGTACATCGACTGGCATATCTGATTAGAAACAGACAAATGCTTACCTTGTACTTCTCGTAGACAACTGGAACACTGAAAATGAGCAGTTCAGCTGTAAAACACAATCATGAGACGTGGCAAGTGTAAATGTGAGATGGTCACAAAGTCTCAAGACATAAGTAACAGGAGCATTTTTCCTCATAAAACATAGGGAAACACAGATCTTCTTCAATATGAGAAATCTAGGCCAGAGCTCTCAATTAAGGACAGTTAGATACAGGTACACAGGCTTCCTTCTTTGTACCACAAATAGTTTCCAAATTATGAAAATGATTTCTACAAATAAGATTCCCATATTTAAACCAAATCTAGACAAATCTCCTTTATTTCTAGCTGTCTCGATATTTCTTTATAGCTAGGACCATTTAATAACCCTGTGGCCATAAACACAGATTCCTCTGAGGTCAAGGTCTCTATGGATGTTAAAGGCCGGGCCATTGTGGAAGGACTGGAGCCATGCTGAGAACTTTCTTGGCTCTTACTCTTACCAATTACTTCATAGAGCCTGGAGACATTTTCCTTGCCATCTTACCAAGAATCAGAAGGGTGATCCCATTGAAAACGGCACCAACATAGGTCATCAGCCACATGAAGACAGCCAGCTGTGAAGGCCAACGTCAGAGGGTTAAGCAGGAATAACCGTAATGCAAAATTCAGGTTAACTGATGCCATTCTTCTCTAGCTAATTGAGTCTGCATAAATTTAGTGATGTATGTATGCCATAATGAACGTTACCTCATTTGTACTATACATTTGAGGGTGCATAAGAGAATTCTATAGTTCTCCCAGGCCCCCAAACAGACTGTAACTGCATTTCTGTCCATTATCAATACAATAGCCTTGTTCTCATGTTAGTTCTCCAGGCACAGAGGTACCTCCTTTACTAACTCCTATCCCCATTTTTACAGGTTGATTGAGAAAAGCAAACATTTGCTTTTGTCTGATAAAATCCTATTAACTGCTTTTCCTCTGAATTATAACCTAGTCCCTGGTTTTCCTCAGCCTCACCACCAAAAGCTGTAGAGGCAACTAACCTTCAAGGAGTCAACTAGATCCTCCACCAGAAAGAGACGAATAATGAGTTTCAGGGCCCTGTTGATGTGCACCATGGCAGCGTTCACGTAATTATGGAAAGCTTCTGAGGACAGAGTGATGTCTACATCCAGGTACGCTCTTCCAGAAGAAGAAACAACAGTCACACGTTTGACATGGCAGGAGAAGATCTCTTTCTGTTAGCACAGAAGTTCTTTACAGTGTGAAATTCCCGAAAGGGTGTGTTTTAGCAATCTGCAAAGGCATTTTTTGCTGCCACGGGGTGGCGTGGGGGCACCACTGTCGTTTAGTGGGCAGAGACAAAGCTGCCAGATGTCTGCAGTGTGGAAGTGTCATGCACAGAAAAGAACTGCCCTACGTCCTGCATAACTTTTACTGCCTCATAGAATATTCATGAAGGTGAACCTGTTTATAATGATCAAGAGCCCAGAACATATAAAAGCAAAGTATTTTTTCCCACAGTTTTAACATATCCTGAATTGTCTAAAACTGTGTTTTGTTTATGCTAAAACCTTACTAAGATTTTTTCCATCATTTTAGAAAATCACGCCTGTAAGGGAGATTATACATGTATGTGCAAGTCTTTATTATGGGTTTTTTTTTTTTTTTGGTGTAGTTATGTCCAAGCAATTAAATATTGACTGGAATACATATTTTATTGTCAATGGCTTTCTATTTATCACTCTTTATAATAATGATCAATTTTTAAAATGTTGTTATATATGCTATATATCATACAATGGTATATTATATAACATTATTATATGGTATATTATCTATGAATTTCATTTCAAAATGATAAAGGAGGCATTATAAAATATTTGTTAAAGAAACAAAAAGACCTGGGTTCTGCCCCCAGACGCATTACAGAACTGATATACAACCACCTGCTCATAATCTGTTCATTCGCTCAGTACGTGCTGAGCGCCTACTGAGTACCAGACCCTCTGCTAGCTGTAGGGATATCAGGAAAGATAAAACTGCTTTTGCCTTAAAAAGCCTATAGTCTTGTGGGAAAAACAGCTGCTTTTGCCTTAAAGAGCCTATAGTCTTGTGGGAAAAACAGAAGAGCAACAGACATGTTTTTTTTCCCTATTTATTCAGAAAATATTTACCAAATACAAAAGTTACAAAAATTAGATGCTGTAATTAATACAACTTAGCAAAACACATTTTATAAATCCACAACAGTGTCACACAAAAGGGAAAAAAACCCTGCTAACACATTGGAACTTGTGGCAAAACAGTAAAATTTATCCACTCAACCAACCAACAACTACTGATTTGTTAAAACTAATTTGCAAATAACTTTTTAAATGTCATATATAGTTTAAATTATTGCTTCTATTTTCACCAGGAGAAAATACAAGGACCAGAGCTGCAGCCAGACACCTACTCTGTCATAGCTCTGAGAGATCATAGAAGTGTTTCTTTTTCCATGAGAGGAGGTTTTAAAAAACTGTCATTTTGAAAGTAAATTAAAAACTAACAAACAAAAAAACCCTGTCATTTGCTGATGTTAAAGTTTTTATGGCCTAAGACTTTCAAGAGGAAAAGTGTGAGGAAAACGTGTTAAAGTCATAGCACAGTAGGAAAGGTTAGCAACTGGATTCTAGAAATGCATGACCTACTGACTTAATCAAGACCTGCCCCTGCCTGGTATTAAGGAAACTAAAGGAGAGAAAGGAAGGAAACCAGTAATAAAACCAAGAGTAAACACACTGAGTTTGGGTATCGCCAAGAATGCAGCCTCAACACCAAGATTTCAAGGTTGTTTTAAGAGTTAACGATGTGGCGGCTTAAACATGTACTTGGGACTCCATTTGAGTGCTGTCCTAGACGCTGTGCTTTCCCTACTGACCCCGCTCAGGAATTTAGACAGTCCTTTTTGGTGAGCCTCTAGTTTGTTAGAAAGTTCCTGGCTCCCAACTTGCTCCCTTCATAAGGCGGTCTCAAGTTGACGTTTCATGCCACTGATCGGCTGCATTAGGCCCTATAATTCTTGATTTTTAATCAGGTCTGATTTAGATCTGACCAGCCTCAGTGAATCCCTTCCCTAAATTGTAGAGTGTTACTTGTGATACTTCAACTCACTTGAATGGATGGCCTTCTTCTGACTTCTGTACAGCTTGGATGACAGACTTGTAGACCCTGAAGCTGATGGTGACAGACAGAAGGGCCAGGATGAGGTAAGAAACCACACTGATGACACTGAAAGCTGCCAGGGAGAGCAGCATGATCAGTGTGGTGCCAAAGACAAACCCAGTCTTCTTCACATCTCGCCAGAAAATTAAGTCGTGCACTGCCAAAAGAAAACGCAACATAAGTTATGCGAACACCCATGAGCCACGAGGCCAGGACTGTTCTCCCTGGCTGTGTCCTGCACACTGGAGAAGCATTACACGAGCATGCAATTACAGGTGCACCCCCTCCTTAAGACAATGATAAATGAAAATCAAATTACATCAGGGATGATTCACACTGCCAAAGGTGTTACCTCTGGTTTCTGGATAGTTTACAGAAACTTAGAAACTGATTTTTTTTTTTTTTTTTTTTTTTTGCAGTACACGGGTCTCTCACTGCTGCGGCCCCTCCTGCCGCGGAGCACAGGCTCCGGACGCGCATGCTCAGCGGCCATGGCTCACGGGCCCAGCTGCTCTGTGGCACACGGGATCTTCCCGGACCGGGGCACGAACCCATGTCCCCTGCGTCGGCAGGCGGACTCTCAACCACTGCGCCACCAGGGAAGCCCTAGAAACTGATTTTTTAGTCATGGCTACTGAAGTACGATGGGGTAAAATATCATTTTTACTTTAAATGTTTCAGTGGAGCAACTGTGGGAAAATCTTGCTAACTGTTGACTAAATTAAGCAAACCATGCTTATAAAAACATACCAAGTTCTGTTAGTGTTGGTTACAATGAAACACCAGTCTCTATGTTGATCTGAAGAGAACTCAAGGAAGGATTTTGGGTAGGGGACTGTATAATTACAAAAGGATGATGCTTTTGAAAATGAATGGGGACACTATTAATAACTGTTAGGAAATAGGTATAAAGCAAGACTGTCTCAGGCAAGTGGGTCTTACGGTTGGGAAATCCAAACTGGAAAAATCTAAGTTCTTCTCCTTAAAGACACCTCAAAAACTCCGAGTGTGAGGGATAGCAATTACCTCCAATCTAGCAATGACACAACATTTGAATTTCAAATGTGAAGTCTAACTTCAACACTAATAGCCCTATGCAAGTTTCTTCTGTGCTACTCTTTCCTTTTGAAGAAGAGTAAGGACTTTGGAATTGGAGAGACAGGAGTTTGAGTTATGGTAATTTTTAGACATGTTACCTTAATTAACCCTTCTAAACCTTTGTTTTCTCATTTATAAAATGAAGAAAGTGTCATCCATTTCTTAAGAGTTGTTTTAAGGAACATATAAAGCTAATGTATGCAGAATGCTTATTAGCGCTGTACACAACACATGGTAAACACTCAAATTTTAACTATAATCCATATATGTATGTCACAGTCCATATGACTACAAGAACAGTTTCAAAACAGAATGCTTAGTAATGGAACAAACAGATACCATGGGCCTCTTGATGTAATGCACTGAGAACGGCATATCACTTCAATGGTATTCTTGCCAAACCATATAACCTGAATCGAATGAGAAAGCACCAGATAAAACCAGTTTGAGAAAAGTCTACAGAACAATTGACCAGCATTCTTCAAAAATATCAACGGTATGAAAGACAGGAAGAAGCTGAAGAACTTTTTCAGATTAAAGGAGAGAAAAGAGACTTGACAACACATAAAGGCAAACTGTGATCATAGACTGGATAAGGGGGTAAAAACAGCTGTGAAGAACATCGCTGGGACATGTGAAAAAAATTGAATGTACACTATATAACTGATAAAAGTACTGTATCAATGTTGAATTTCCTAAATTCGATAAATATACTGTGGCTACGCAGAACAATTCCAAACAATTTCTGTTTGAAGGAAACATACTCCAAAATATTTAGGGGTAAAGGGGAAGGATGTTTGCAAGCAGTTCTTAAATGGTTCAGGAAAAAAACATGTTCTATAGAGAGAGGGAGAGAGTGATAAAGCAAACGTGGTCAAATGTTAACAATTGGTGAACTAGAGCAAAGGTTATATGGGAGTTTTTTGTACTATGCTTACAATTCTTTAAGTTTGAAATATTTGAAAGAAGGACAGAAAGAGAAAAGCTTAGAGGATAAGGCTGGGCCTAGAGAGAAAAAGACCTTAATGTATTAGAGAAGGAAAAAGGCATAAAAACATTAGCCTAAATGCAAATCTACCTTTGTGCAAATTAGAAAAAGCCACCCTTCCTCGTGAACTTTACTGCCATCTGCTGGAAAACTGTGACAAAACAGTCAAACCTACAATGATAACACATGTGACTGGTGCCCCCTATAGGTGTGCAGTATACAAACTGCGTAACAGTATGGAAGGCCCTGGCCTCGGCCTTAAAAACAACGGTAGAATTGTGGTCTGGGCTAGAAGCAGGAACATACTGATTAGAAGGGGGATAACAGAGGGAAAGCTAGGAAAAGATGGTTCAATACAACAAACCTCTGGGATGCTCTTTGTCCACGACTTCCCACAATTTGCTCCTTTATCCCGTTCAGGTCCCGGTGCATGGGATACCACCTCAGAGACTGCCCACCCTATCTCACAGCCTCTCCTTCTCCTCATTCTCTATCACTCATCTATCTCCTCATTCTGCCTTATTTTTCGTCAGAGCACTTGTCACTTTATTTATTCATAGCAGGCTCTTCAGAGCTGTTGTTGAATACTTAAACATGAGCTAAACTAATGACCAAGAGATGGCATAATCACAACTTCCATTTGTTTTCTGATAATCCCTCTCAATCTAGTCAAGTTTCTGCACCTAACTCCTATCAAGTACAGTGGACCAAGGATTCTGAGTACACAATATCAAACAAAGGAAACAGACGTATTCTGCAAACATTTTCCTCTCTGATCCTTGAGGGAGAGTCAGGAGGATGAAACACATGTAGGAAAAGCAAGAAAGGAGACAGATGCCAAAAGTTTAAAATATGAAGCCACTAGACTTAGGTTTAGTGTTTATTTCATAACCAGGAAACCAGCAAGAGGCTGCAATGGTTCAATTCCACGAAATGTTCTTTTTCTCTTCTACTTTTATTCATCTGCTCTTACTACATCAGTGTAAGACTTTTCTTTTTTTTTTTGCGGTACGCGGGGCCTCTCACTGTCGTGGCCTCTCCCGTTGCGGAGCACAGGCTCCGGACGCACAGGCTCAGCGGCCATGACTCACGGGCCCAGCCTCTCCGCGGCATGTGGGATCTTCCCGGACCGGGGCACGAACCCGTGTTCCCTGCATCGGCAGGCGGATTCTCAACCACTGCGCCACCAGGAAAGCCCCGAAATTCCTTATTTTTAATGTGTTTTCTTTCCTTCCTTTCCCATCCTTCTCTCTTTCAGTAAGCTTTAATTTAGTGCCTACCACGTGCCAGGCTAGTGCTAGGAACTGGGAATACAACACAACAGTAAACAAAGCAAACAAGGTCCTTACTCACATTCCAGTGGGGAAGAGAAGCAATGAATAACAAACAAGATACATGTCACTTGTAACCAAGGCCGGTAAGAATATAAACCCATTGTGCTATGATGAGACTAATGTGTGTGCACACGTGCGCTACTGTAGGTAGAGTGGTCAGGAGAAGCTTCTCTGAGGAGTTGACACTGAAGGTGAGACATGAAGGATAAGAAGCAGGCCGTGCGAAAAAGCCAGGGGAAGGGTATTCTAGGCTAGAAGGTTCATGTGCACAGGCATCTTGAGGATGGTGGTGGTGGGCTTTGGCATTCCTTAGGGGAGGGCAGAAGGCCAGTGTAGATGGTATGTAGTGAGTGAAGGGGAGAGCAGTGTGAAATAAGGCTGGAGAGACTGGCAGGGACTAGGATCATGGAGTATTTTCACAGAGCAAAGTAAGGAGCTTGGACTCTACCTCAGGTGAAATGGGAAGTCACTAAAGAATGCCAAGCAGGGGAATAACATTTTATATATATATGAATTTATTTTATTTTATTTATTTATTTTTGGCTGCGTTGGGTCTTCGTTGCTGTGCGCGGGCTTTCTCTAGTTGTGGCGAGCGGGGGCTACTCTTCATTGTGGTGGCTTCTCTTGTTGTGGAGCACGGGCTCAGGCTCTAGGCGCACGGGCCTCAGTAGTTGTGGCTCGAGGGCTCTAGAGCACAGGCTCAGTAGTTGTGGCACACGGGCTTAGTTGCTCCACAGCATGTGGGATCTTCCCAGACCACGGCTTGAACCCGTGTCCCCTGCATTGGCAGGCGGATTCTTAACCACTGCACCACCAGGGAAGTCCCAACATGATATATTTTAAAAAGAGGAACACTTTTACTGCTGTATAGAAAATGGATTGGGATGGGGCAAGAGTACAGGCAGAGAGCTCCCTAGGAGGCTAACACGAGGCTTCAAATAAGAAATGATTGTCATTTAGATTAGGTCAGGATGGAGCAGAGTGGACATGCTATATTTTGGAGGCAGAACAGACAGTACTTGGTGATGAACTGGCTATGGGAGGTGATGGGGGAAAGAAATATGGATGAGACCTAATTTGGAGGCCTGAGCAAATGGATGGATGTGGCGTCACTTCCTGGGATGAGAAAGAGCAGAGTATAGGCCATGTTAGTTTGGGGATGGATGTCTAGAGACATCCATAAAGCAGGTGGTTAGATCTACCAGTGGGAAGCAAACAGGACAAGTCTGAGCTGGAGATACACATTTGGAAATCACCAGCACACAAATAATATTAAGAGTCATGGACTGCCAACTAAGCCAAAAAAAAAGGAAGTCACAGAAATGGAAGAGGTTACGTAGTACTGATAGGGAAAAGGGCCCAGTCTTAACTCTGAGGTACTCTGACATTTAGTAGCTGAGAAAAAGTAGAGGAGCTAGAGAAAGGAAACAGAGGAAATAACCAAGGAAGTAGGGGGTAACTAGGAGAGTATGGCATCACAGAAGCTGAGAAAGGAGTGTTTTGTGGAGAAGGGTGTGGAAACGGGCCAATTCTGCTGAGGTTGGATAAGGAAAAAAGTGATCCTGGACTTAGCAATATGGAGATAGCTGGTGATCTGATCAAAGCTGTTCAGTGAACAGCTAGCTGGTGGGGGCTGAAGAGGAATCGGTGGTGAGACAGGGAGGCAGTGTGAGAGAAAATGCCTAAGAAGTTTGGCTGTGAAGCGGAGTGGAGACATTCGGAGCCAAGGGATGGTTTAACAGATGGGAAACACTAGAGCGCACTTCTATGCGGTCACAAGCAAAGGGAGCCCGAGACAGGGAGTGGAAGCAGCGAAGTCCAGGAGAAGGAGGGATGGAGATCCAGAGGCCAGGTGAGGGGCTGACCCGTTAGAGTGACGTGGTCAAGAGGATGGAGAGACAGACGCAGGTCCATGCACGGATCTGAAGAATGGAAGAGGAGGGACTCCTGTCCGAATGTTTTTATTTTCTCAACAAAAGGGAGCTGAGGTCATCAGCTGGAAGAGGGCAGGGGGGTGAAGACAGTTTATGGAGAGAGAAAAAGATATGAAATGGTTGTTTCAGAAAATTGAGAAAGTGTCTTAAAACTCTTAGAAGAAAACACAGGAGCACATCTTTCTGATCTTGGATTAGGCAACGGCTCCTCAGATATGATACCAAAAGCACAAATGACAAAAGAAAAAATAGATAAATTGGACTATATCAAAATTAAAAACCTTTGTGCTATAAGGAGTACCAAGAAAATGACAAGAAACCTCACAGAATGAGAGAACATATTTGCAAATTACTTATCTGATAAGGTATTTGTATCCAAAATATATATAAGAATAAAGAATTATAACTCAATAATAAAAAGAACAGCCTAAATGAAAAAAATAAAAAACATAATAAAAATGAGAAGACACAAGAGGGAGGGGATATGGGGATATAAGTATACGTATAGCTGATTCACTTTGTTATACAGCAGAAACCAAAACAACAATGTAAAGCAATCATACTCCAATAAAGATGTTAAAAAAAAAAAGAGAAAGGATCCAAAGAGACATTTCTCCAAAGATATACAAATGGCCAATAAGCACATAAAAAGAGGCTTAACATCATTAGTCATTAGGGAAAGGCAAATCAAAACCACAGTGAACCCACTAGAATGGCTATAATAAAAAGCTAAATAACAAATATTGGCAAGATGTGGAGAAATTAGAAACCTCATGCATTCCTAGTGGGAATGAAAAATGGTGCAGCTGCTTTGGAAAACAATTTAGCAGTTCCTCAAAAGTTAAACATAGAGTTATTATACGACCCAGGAGTTCCACTCTTAAAAGCAAATGGCCAAGAGAAATAAAAACATACAACACAAAAATCTGTGTACACCGATGTTCACAGAAGCATTATTCACAATAGGGAAAAAGTGGAAACAATCTAAACATCCATTAACTGATGAATGGACAAATAAAATGTAGTATATCCATACAATGCAATAATTATTTGTCAATAAAAAGGAATAAAGTTCTGATGCTACATATTACAACACAGACAAAACGTGAAAACATTAGGCCAAGTGTGAGACGCTGATTACAAAAGACCACAATTTGTATGATTCCATTAATATAAAACATCTAGAATATGCAAATCGGTAGAGAGAGAAAGTAGATCAGTGGTTGTTTAGGGCTGTGGTGGTGGTGATGGGAAATGGGGAGTGATTGCTAACAGGTATGGGGTTTCTTTTTTGTGGGGGGACTAAAATGTTCTAAAATTGGATAGTGGTGATGGCAGAAAACCATTTAGCTGTACACTTTAATGGATGAATTGTATAGTACGTGAATTATATCTCAATAAAGGTGTTAAAAAAACAAACAGACAAACCTGCAATTATAGTCAGGGATTTCAACACCTCTCTCAATAACTTGCAGAATAAGTAGACAGAAAATCAATAAGAATATAAGACTTGAATGCTATTAACCAATTTGACCTTCTTGACATTTGAAAGAACACTCCACACAATAACAGCAGAATATACATTCTTTTCAAATACATGTGGAACATTTACCAAGATACACTAAATTCTGGGTCTTGAAAAGGATTCAAGACACTTTCATGTTTTCTGACTATCACATAATTACATTAGAAACAATAACAGAAAGATACTGGGAAAACCAATATTAAACTTTGTATAAACTAAATACGCTTCTAAACAACTCACAGACCAAAGAAAAAAATCAACAGGGAAATTACTGAGTATTCTGAACTGAATGAAAATCAAAAGCAGTGGGTTCCAGCCAAGTGCCTATATTAGAAAAGAAGATGAGAAATCAGTGATCTCAGTTTCAACCTTAAAAAACTAGAGAAAGAACAACTTGAACGCCAAGTAAACAGAAGGAAGGAAGAGTAAAAACCAGAGCAGATCTCAATGAACAGATAACAGAAAAACAACAGAAAAATCAATGAAACCAAAGTTGGTTCTTTGAGAATATCAATAAAATAGATAAAACTCTAGCTAGACTGATCAAAAAAAAGTGCAAGAATACACAAATTGCCAATATCAAGAATCAAGAGAGGTGACATCACTACAGGTTCTAAAGACATTAAAAGGATAAGGAAATACTATGATCAATATTATGCCAATAAACTAGACATGTTAGATGAAGAGGACACAGACTATCAAAGCTCACTCCAGAAATAGACAGACTGAAGAGTCCCATATCTATTACAGAAACAAAACTTATAGATAGAATACTTCCCATTCAGAAAACTCCAGGGGAATTCTACATCACTGGGGAATTCTGCCAAACAATGAACAAGAAATAATAGCAATTCTACACAATTCTTCCATGAAAATGAAGAGAAGGTAATGTTTACCAACACATTTTATAAGGCCAGCATTACCCTGATTCCAAAACTAGACGAAGACATTACAGGAAAAGAAAGCTATAGACCAATATCGCTCATGGACATAGATGTAAAAATTCTTAACAAAAATTTAGCAAATGCAACCCAACAATATGTAAAAAAAGTATATCATGACCAAGTGTTTTTTTGCAAAAATGCAAGACTGGTTTAGCATTCATAAATCAGTCAATATAATTCATCACATCAACAAACTAAAGAAGAAGAACCATATGATCATCTCAAAACATACAGAAAAACAAAATCCAATATCCCTTTTGATAAAACCTCTCAGCAAACTAGGTGACAGAAGGGAATCTCCTCAACTTGATAAAGGTAATCTACAAGAAGTGTAGAGCTAACATCATATTTAATGAAAGAAGGCAAGGATATTCTCACTACTTCTATTGAACACTGTATTAGAGATTTTAGCCAGTGCAGTAAATCAAGAACAATAAATTAAAAGGCATCAAATTGGGGGCTTCCCTGGTGGCGCAGTGGTTGAGAGTCTGCCTGCAGATGCAGGGGACATGGGTTTGAGCCCTGGTCTGGGAGGATCCCACATGCCACGGAGCAACTGGGCCCGTGAGCCACAACTACTGAACCTGCGCGTCTGGAGCCTGTGCTCCGCAACGAGAGGCCGCGATAGTGAGAGGTCTGCGCACCGTGATGAAGAGAGGCCCCCACCTGCCACAACTAGAGAAAGCACGCACAGAAACGAAGACCCAACACAGCCAAAAACAAATAAATAATTTTTGTTTTTTTTTAAAAAAAGGCATCAGATTGGAAGGGAAGAAGTAAAGCTGTCATTATTCACAGATGGCTTGACTGCCTATGTAGAATATCTGACAGAATCTACAAAAAAGGTAATAAGTTTTAGCAAGGTTACAGGACACAAAATTAACTATATTTCCATATATTAGTATTAACTAATAAGAAACTGAGCTAAAAACACCATTTAAAATAGCATGAAAATGTGAAATACTTAGGCATAAATCTAACAAAAGATGTATAAGACCTGTACACTGAAATCTATAAAATACTGCTAATAGAAACAGATGAAGACCTAAATTAACGGAAAGCTATATTGTTTTCAGGGGTTAAAAGACTCAAAATTGCTAAGGTGTTAATTTATCTATAATTCTAAGTAATTCCAGTAGGTTTTTAAAAACAGAAATAGACAAACTGATTTTAAAATTCCTATGGAAATGCGAAGGACCTAGAAGAGCCAAAACAACTGTGAAGAAGAACAAAGTTGAAGGACTAACAGCGTCTGATTTCAAGGGCAATATAAAGCTACCATTATCAGGATGGTTTAGTACTGGCTTAAAGACAGGCAACAGAGCAATGACACTGTATACAAAGTCCACAAACAGGCCCACGCATATACGGACAAACTATTTTTTGACAAAGTTGCAAAGTCAATTCAGGGGAGAAATGAGAGTCTTCAACAAATGGTGCCAGAACAACAGAATATACATGTGAAAAAATCCCCCAACTTTTATCAATACCTTAAATGACATGTAAAAATTAACACACAAGAATCACAGACTTAAATGTCAACCTAGTACTATATAACTACTAGAAGAAAACACACAAAAATCTGTGACCTTGGAATTGGGAAAAATTTCTTATATACAACAATAAGTATTTGATACATAACAGAAAAAACTGTATTTCATCAAAATTTAAAACTTCTGCTCTTTTTGAAGGACAGTGTTAAAAGAATAAAAAGATAAGCCACAGACTGGAGAAAGTATTTGCAAAGAATGTATCTGATAAACAACTTGTATCCAGAATGTGTACACACACACACACACACACACACACACACACACACGTTCTCAAAAACAAACACAATAAAAACTAGTCAAAATTTGAATAGACTTTTCATCAAAGAAGATATATGCATAGCAAGTAAACACATGAATAGATGCTTACCACGATTAGTCATTAGGGAAATGTAAATTAAAACCACAATGAGAGCCTACTATGTAGCTGGCACAGTGTCTAGTGTTAAAAGACTTGACCATAACCAACTGTTGGTGCGAACGCGGAAGAACCGCAACTCTCATACACGGCTGGCTGGAATATAAAATAATGCAAACCACTCTGGAAAAAAATTTGGCAGTTTCTTACAAAGTTAACTACGACTATCCTATGATCCAGCCATTTATTTCACTTGTATTTCCCCGAGAAAAGAATACATTGTGTCCATGTATGAATGAAGACATGAATGTTCACAGCAGCTTTATTTGTAACATAAATAAGCAAAACTGAAAATTCAAAAGTTCAGCAAAAATTGAAAATAACCCAAATGTCTGTCAACAAATGGTATATCCATACAATGGAAAACTACTCAGTAATACACTCAGGAACATGGATGAGTCTCAAAAAAGTTAGGTTGAGTTAAAAGAAGCCAGATTAAAAAAATAGTGCACATACTTCATGATTCCACACATATAAAATTCTAGAAAATGCAAACCAATCTAGTGACAGCAGGCAGATCAGTGGTTGTCTGACAGGAGGAGATTAAAAAAGGGAGCAATGAAATTTTTGTGTGATGGAGATGTTCATCATCTTGATTGTGGTGATAGTTTCATGGGTGTATACATATGTTAAAACTTATCAAATTGTATATTTTAAATATATGCAATTTATTGCATAGCAATTATACCTCAATAAAGTTTTTTTTAAAAAAACTTAAATGACCGCGAGGTGTTATATATCATTTTTGGTCTTCAAGTGGTTATCCTAACAAATTAAAAACTTAACAATTATGCATGAGACAGAATCAGAGGAAAAGAATAATGTACAGTAAAACCTTTTTAATTTGAAGTCTTTTACTATGAATTCAGACTTCATAATAATCTAACCAGCCCAAGCTTACCTCTGTATCGTCTATAAATGTCTGATAAATAACAGAACAATTTCCCAACCCCTTAAATGACTCAGAAGTACTATTTATAAACAACAAATGTACACATACTTACAACAAAGATTAAATCTTATTTAAAAATTACCAACAAAGAAAACTTTACTCTAGAAATCTGGTTACTGTGTCAGAGATGAGCAACCTTGGTCCTGGATGCTAAGGCAACATCAGAGATGATTACGAAAGGAATTAGTTAGATCCAGCTTTAGGTACAATTGTGAATTAAGCGATGTTTATTTTAGGGATTATTCCAGTTTTCTCTTTGGAGCCCCTTTATGCCTCCTGGCTTCCACTTGGCTCCGGATCCCTACTTAGTGACACGCTTTATCCCCAGCTTCAGAATCAGTACAGCAAAGAACAAACTCTGCTCCAGACTGCCTGGGTTTGCATCCTCTTCTATTTACTAGCTGTGTGATTCTGAGCAAGACACTTAACCTCTCTGTGCCTTGGGTTCCTCATTTGCAAAATGGAATCATACAGTATCTGGGTTTTAGGGATGTTGCCTGCATTAAATGGGTTAATCTGTAGAAGTGCTCAGAACACTATTGATTACGTAGTAATAAAAATGTTAGTTATTATTATTCATTTGACTGCCAATTCCTGCTACAATTAAAATGGAGAATTGAAGAACTAAAGTTAAAATCTGCAAAAGAGAATTAAAGTTTTTTTCCTTTCCTCTTTGTTGCTATGATACTAAGAAATCAGTTTGGGGGATTATTAGGGGCCCTTTCAACCAAATCAGCTCCTTTGATCTATTTTACATACCAAGCTTCCACATAAAATTTCCAATGAAAAAGAAGCTGCACTGCCAGCACTATGATTACATAAAGAGAATGGCCTGTAAAAGGTCAGAGGGAGGCAGAGTGCCAGGAGGTAAATGCAATACGACAGGTGGGCCTACAGGGCAGGCTGGACTAGCATAGATTCAGGAGATTTTGACACAAAGGTGGAAACCTAAAGCCATGGGAACAGAAGAGATCACTTAGAGGCACCTCATAACACCTCAAACCCCATTTATTCTACCCTCCATGCAGTAACCCAAGACAGTTATGGAAACAGGGCTCACCACTCCTTCTCCCTCACCCTCCACATTCAAACACTGTGGCCTGACAAACAGTACCTCCTTGAATCTATCCACAGGAAAAGAAGATCTTAATTGAGAGCCAGTGGGCTAACAAACTGCCAGTCTAGTACACTACCTGACAGAGACAGAATTAAACTTTGGCTAGCCTCTTCCAAAGTCCTGAGTACTGACCCAAGCTAGTTCAATGGGTACTAGAAAAAAATGAATGCCAGAAGTTCCCAGAAATGCAGCCAGTGTTTTCCTTACTTTTCAGTTATAACTTTATCATTATTATCACATGACCTAAAATTTATTTTCATTTGAAAGACCCTTACTTGTTTCTAGTTATGTTTCAATATGTTTAAAGTCTTGTGCTGTACTAAGTATTTCTTAGAACCATTTCAATATATAATACAGCTTCTTTGTATAAATTTATGTAAGTAAAGTCAATAATTTCTCAGTTACCTTAATTATTTTGCTAATGGCAGATGAAGCATCTGACAGTGAACGTATGTATTCATCAAGTGTTTATATTGCTGGTAGAATTATGACTGATTCATTCCTTCCTTTTATTTTCCAAATCTTCTATAATGTGAGCATATTTTTTATTTTAAAAACTTTAAAGGATGTCTATCTCTTGCCCGTATTATTTAAGGATGCAGTACTGTTCTTACACCAAAAGAGGGCACTAACACATCCAAAGGTAATCTCAAGGCAGAGGGAAAAAAATTGGTTCCTGCCAATTCAAAGAACAGCAGCACCATTGATTTTCATTCCTAAATTTGGGGAAATCTCTTGGTTTCATGACAACTTCAGCCATTCCCAAAACCATTCTCAAACTTAACTATCCCAAGTATACACCTTGAAGAAAAGAAAGGCTGCTCAAATGCTTATTCTGAAAAGGAATAAATGTGCAAGAAATTTCAAGGTTTAGTAGTCTATCATCTTTTTCATTTTCAAGAATAAATCACCAACTAAGGATCCATACAACATGTTCTATCTCCTGTGCACTAATTTTTCAAAATTTGTAAATATACCTCTCTAAGATTTAAACGTAACTGAAAGAGCTAAAAGAAGAAAAAAGGATTTATGACCACAAAAGGGAAACTGTTCAGTAATAAAAGGGGAAATGGACAGTTCAGTTTTTTATATGAATAATTACTTATGTAAAGAAAAGTATGCAGACATTTTTACATTGATTAGTTCTTTTCTTTGGTTACTTTTGCATTAATAGTTCATAATAAGTGAAGCCACTTTTTGAGTTGCAAAAGACATTGTGGATAATGTGTTTATAAACTCAAATCCAAATTTTGTGGCTGCTGAAATGGGTTAATAGTCTGCTCTACTACAGATTTATGCTTACCAAAGACACTCCACTTTGGGGCTTCCCTGGTGGAGCAGTGGTTGAGAATCCGCCTCCTGGTCTGAGAAGATCCCACATAAAAAAGACACTCCACTCATAATGGCACAGAAGGATCAACGACAAAATACAAAACTGTCAAAGACAAACATACATGCTTTTGGCCACGGATGTACCTAGCAGCAGGCCAAAGAAATTTGTAGGAACCCCTTTCAAGCTGGCATTCTTCTCAAAGATGGTCAAGAAAAAAGTTTTTCATTCATTAAAATAACCTAACAACCCCACTTGCTTTCAATTTCAGATTTTAAAAGCACAGAAGACAAAATGGCCTTGACTACCCTTGCCCAACAGAATAACTAAGTAGATCTGAAAATGTGAACTTTTGAACTAAGTTATCTAAAGAATATAATTAAAGATAATAAATGCAGTTCTGAATCATGATGGAAAGGATAAAGGCACAAAACTCTAGCTTTAGTTTTCTATCCTTTTTTTTTTCTTCTAGGTACAGCTGGTTATTTGCACATGTTTGACAACTACTTAATTCTCCAACTAAGAAAGTCTAGACTTAAGTCTGCAGAAGATAATCAGATCCAATCTAAAATTAAACAAAGCACTAGTTAATTGCTAATAACTGTGAAAGCCCAAACTTAAAAAGTGATTTTAGGGCTTCCCTGGTGGTGCAGTGGTTAAGAATCTGCCTGCCAATGCAGGGGACACAGGTTCAAGCCCTGAGCCAGGAAGATCCCCACATGCCACAGAGCAGTTAAGCTTGTGCGCCACAACTACTGAGCCTGCGCCCTAGAACCCACGAGCCACAACTACTGAGCCCGCGTGCCACAACCACTGAGGCCCGTGCTCCTAGAGCCTGTGCTCCGCAACGAGAAGCCACCGCAATGAGAAGCCTGCTCACCGCAACGAAGAGTAGCCCCCGCTCGCCGCAACTAGAGAAAGCCCGCACGCAGCAACGAAGACCCAACACAGCCAAAAATAAATAAATAAATGTATTTTTTAAAAAGTGATTTTATGCCCTTTGCACACATTTATTTTTAATTCAATCTTCCGACGCTAGTCTTTTATTTATTTATTGGTGATACGCGGGCCTCTCACTGCTGTGGCCTCTCCCGTTGCGGAGCACAGGGTCCAAACGCGCAGCCTCAGCGGCCACGGCTCACGGGCCCAGCCGCTCCGCGGCATGTGGGATCTTCCCGGACCGGTGCACAAACCCGTGTTCCCTGCATCGGCAGGGGGACTCTCAACCACTGCGCCACCAGGGAAGTCCCGATGCTAGTCTTGTTATTGGTAACATGACACTTCTCCTATGGTTACAATACACTTGCACTTGTATGCTTCTTTGACAGTCTGTGAAGTAAGGCAGATAAGTGACATGGTTTCAGACTATCGTAATAAGTGATAAAATTATTTTCTTCTAAAAAACAGCTTATAGTCTCTAAAATCTTTACCAGTAATAAGCAAAAGAAATTTTAAAAATGAAGTATTAGGTAATATACATACCCTTGACTTCTGAGATCTCATTCTATTTTCCTGGGAGCTCTACTGAGTGTTTCCCTCATGGAAAAAATGGGAATTTGGTCGGTAACTGGGACAGCTTTTCTCCACTCTGCCTTATTCCCCGCCAACATTTAACTTCCTCCCAACATACAGCACATTAGAAATAGTTTACAGTGAACACCCATATAATCACCACCTAGATTTTTATTCAATACTAGTAATGTCTTACTTTAATTTTTTTACTGTGGTAAATATATGTAACATAAAACTTACCATCTTAACCATTTTAAAGTATATAGTTCAGTGACTTTAAGTACATTCTTGTTGTGTAACCATCACCATGATCATTAATGTTTTACTATACTTACTTATGTATCGGTTCCTCTTATCCACTAGCCCAATTTTTAAAAATATATTTCAGAGTAAATAACAAATATCAGGAAATCATCTTCAGCTTGCATATCATTAACGAAGTTCAATATTTACTGTTTTTCTTTTGATATAAATTTACATATGATGAAATATACAATACATTCGCTGAGTTTGGACACATGCACATACCTATGTAACCCTATCAAACTATAGAACATTATCATCACCCCAAAAAGTTTTCTCATGTTCTTTCCCAGCCAACACGCCAAGAAGTAGCCACTGCTCTGCTCTGGTTCTTTTCCCTACATAGAATAGTTTGCTTGTTCTACGATTTCATATAAATGGAATCATGCAGTATGAATCCTTTCTGTACTGCTTCTTCCACTATTCATAATTTGAGATTCATCCATATTTGTTGCAAGTATCAAAAGATAACTAGCTATACCACAGGTTATCTACTCCTTTATCGATGAATAGCTTTGAGCTGTGATGAATAAAACTGCTATGAACATATACAAGTGTTTGTATGAATGTTTTCATTTCTCTGCAGTGGAGTTGCTAGGTCATGGGACACATGCATGTTTAGTTCTCTTAAGAAACTGGCCAAACTTTCTCCAAAATATCTGTACTATTCTGCATTCTTACCAATAGTTTGAGAGTTAGTTGTTGTCAGTCTTTAATTTTAGCCATTCAGGTGGATGTGTAGTGATAACTTATTTTGATTTTAATTACATGAAGACTTGTGAAGTTGAACACATTTTCACTGGGTTATTGGTTATTTTTATATCTTTTGTAAGTGCCAGAATCTTTTTTGCCCAATTTCTTTTATTGTGTTGTTTGCACTTTTGTTGTAGAAATGTAGTTTTAAATATTTCCTGGATACTAGTCCCTCATCAGACACATGTTTTGTAAATACTTTCTCCTAGTCAATGGCTTGACTATTAGTGGTGTCTTTTAATGAGCAAGTTTTACTTCTGATGAAGTCTAACTCATCGATCCTTTATTTTACGGCTAGTGCATTCTGTGACTTAAGAAACCTTTGTCTACCTCCAAGTCATGAAGATATTCTCCTACGCTTTCTTCTAAAAGTTTCATGATTTTAGTTTTTAATGTTCCATTTTAAGTTCATTTCTGCATATCATATGAAGTAGGGATTGTGGTAGGCGGAATGCTAAGATGGCCCCAAGACTCTTTACTCCTCGGTGTACATGCTTTATATAATACTTCCTCCTACCCCCAAATGTGAGCAGACCCTGTGAATATGATGGGATGGTCACTCTCGTGTTTAAGTTTCAGTTATATAAGATCCTGCAGCAGAGTAGAGAGAAATTCTCCTGACAGCTTTGAAGAAGCAAGCTACCATATGTTGTGAGAGGGCCACAAGACCAGGATCTGAGCGCAGCCTCCTGGTGCTGAGCACGATCCCCGCCCCACCGCCAGCAAGCTAGAAAAGAGGGATCCGGTCCTTCAACCTCCAGGAACTGAATCCTACCAACAATCAGTGAGCTTGGAAGAGAACCCTGAGCCTCAGATGAGACCCCAACCCTGGTTCACACCTGGTGATTTCAGAATCACACTTTATTTCAGTCTGGTGAGATCCTGAGCAGAGGATCCAGCTAACCTGTGCCTGGACTCCTGACCCTTGAAAACTGTGAGATAATAAAGTTGTGCTAAGTTGCCAAATTTTTGGCAATGTGTTATTTCTGGATTCTCTGTTTCTTTGATCTACTTGTTGACTCTTTTGCAAGTTCCACAGTCTTTATTACTAGAGTTTTATAATGCCTTGGACTATTCCAAGCCCTCAAATTTTTGTCCTTTTTCAAGATTGCTTTGGATTTGCTAGGTCTGTGTACTTCCAAAGAAATTTTAGAATGAGCTTGTCAATTTCTATTGAAAAATTCTTCTACGACTTTGAACTGTACTGAATCCATAGGTGAATTTAGGTAGGACTGACTTCTTTATGACATCGAGGTTTCCAATCCATGAACACAGCATGGTTCTCTTCTTAGACAATTCCTGAGCTTCTCTCTGCAGTTTTGTAATTTTCAGTATAGAGGTCTTACACATTTTTTTCTTTTGGTTAAATTTACTCCTATTTTATGCTTTGGTGCTATTGTAAATGGAACTTTAAAACTTTTTAATTTTCTGATTATTTGTTGCTAGTATATAACAAATGAAACTGAGTTTTGTGTATTAACCTAAAATCCTGTAAACTTGCTAAATTAAATTCACGTATTAGTCTTAGCAGTTGCTTTTTATCAATAGATTCCTTAGGATTTTCTATGTACACAATCATGTAATTTGCAAATTAAGACAGCTTAACAACTTCTTTTCCAATAGTCATTCCTTTTATTTCTATTTCTTGTCTTAATTCAAAGGGGAGGACCTCCAGTATAATGCTGAATACAAATGGTGAGGGTGAGTATCTTTGCCTTGTATCCAATGTTAGGGGAAAGTGTCCAATATTTTGGCATTAAGCACAATGACAGCTATAGTTTTCAATAGATATCATTTATTAGACTGAGGAGATTACCTTCTATTCCTAGTTTGCTGAAAATTTTTATCAGAAAAGGATGTTGAGCTTTTTCAAGTATCTTTTCTGTATCTGACAGAGTGCTGGATTTGATTTGCTAACTTTTTTTTAATTTGCTAATATTTTGTGAAGGATTTCTCATCTTATTATGTTCCATAGGGACACTAGTCTATATAATTTTCTTTGTAGTGTCTTTCTCCAGTTTTGGTATTACTATACATATACTAGTCTATGAGTTGGAAAGTGTTCTCTCCTCTTTTTTCCTTAAATGCTTGAAAAACCTCCCCAGTAAAACCACTGGGCCTCGACTTTTTTTGGTGAGATTTTTAATAATGGATTTTTTTTTTTTTTTTTTTTTTGCGGTATGCGGGCCTCTCACTGTTGTGGCCTCTCCCGTTGCGGAGCACAGGCTCCGGACGCACAGGCTCAGCGGCCATGGCTCACGGGCTTAGTTGCTCCGCGGCATGTGGGATCTTCCCGGACCAGGGCACGAACCCGTGTCTCCTGCATCGGCAGGCGGACTCTCAACCACTGCGCCACCAGGGAAGCCCTAATAATGGATTTAATAGAAATTGTGTTAGCTTTGGTAAATTGTATTTTTCAAGGAATTTGTTTCATCTAAGTTGGCATAAAGTTGTTCATAATATTCTATTGTCCTTTTAATATCTGTAGAATCTGAAATAACCCCCTTTTCATGCTTAATATTGGTAATCTGTATTTGCTTTTTTTTTTGATCAGTCAAGAAATCAATTTTGTTAATCTTTTTCAGGAACCAAATTTTGGCTTTGTTAATGTTTTTTATTCCTTTAACTTCTGCTCTTACTTTTATTCTTTCTTTCCTTCTACTTCCTTTGGATGTGCTTTTTCCAGCTTACGTTGAAACCTTAACATCACTGAATTTACATATTTTTCTTTTCTAATACATGCACTTAGAACCATAAATTTCCCTTTCAGCACTACATTCCACAAGTTTGATATATTGTATTTTCACTGTCATTCAGTTTAAATTTTTTTCTCATGATTTCTTCTTTGAGCTATAGATTATATAAAAGTGACTTGCTTAATTTCCAAATAATTTGGGAATTTTCCTAGATATCTTATTTTCATTGTTTAAAGTTTTTATTTCATTATGGTCTGAGAACATATTTTGTATGACCTTAATCTTTTAAATTTACTGAGTTGTTATATGGCCTAGCATGTTGTCTATACTGGTGAATGTATACCTTGTGCATCTGGAAAAGAATGTGTATTATGCTGCTATAGGGCACAGTGTTCTATAAGTATCATGTAGGCCAAAGTGGTTGATTGTGCTGTTCAGATCTGTGTTTCTGTGTAGCTGGTTTATCAACTGCTGAGCAAGAGATATTAAAACCAGTAATTATGATTAAAGAACTCCCTATTCCTCCCTCTAATTCTGTCGATTTTTGCTTCATTTATTTTGAAGCTGTTATTAGGCACATATACATTTACAACTGTCAAGATGTCTTGATATCTTTTATCATGATAACATGTCACTTTTTACTTCTGGTAATACCCTTTGTCTTCTTATGCTTACTTCTGCATGGCATACAGGTATATGTTTCTTGGTATACCTTTTCCCATCCATTTCCTTTCAACTTCTGTGTCTTTACATTTAATACATATCGTTTATAGTCAGCATATAAGTAGGTCTTGCATTTTTATGCAGTCTGTCACTCTGATTGTAGTCTTCAGTCCACTAACATAGTGATTGCACCAAGTCTCCCACCTCTTGGGAGACATACACCCTTGACTTTTCAATCTACTTAAAATATTATACCACTTCATAAAAAATATAGGAACCCCTGCTATAGTATAGATTCACATACTCTTGCCTTTTGTTATAAACTGTCATATGAAATAAACATTATAATCTCCGCACACATCATAATTTCTCCTTTAAACAGTCTTACATATTTTAAAGAAGAGGAAAAAAATAAGTCTTTTATATTTACTCAGCTATTTACCATTTTCAATGCCCTTCATTCTTTCCTGAAGGTCTAAGTTTCTATCTGGTATCAATTCCCTTCAATCTGAAGAACTTCTTTTACTGTTTCTTGTACGGGTCTTCTAGTGATAGATTCTCTTAGTTTTCTTTTATCTAAAAATGTCTTTATTTTGCCTTCATTCTTGCAAGGTATTTTTGCTGAACAGAGATCCTGGCTGACTTTGTTCCCCGTTTAGCACTTTAAAAGATGTTATTTCACTGTCTTCTGGCATCTGTGGTTAGTGGTAAGAAGTAAGCTCTAATTATAACTGTCATTCCTTTATATGTGTCAGTTTTCTTCTTATCTTTCGTTTCAGCAATTTGACTAAGACACACTGGGAAGGAAAGGATTAACTTGGCAGTTCTGGAATGCTCAAACCCTGAACATGCCAAAGAAAGGTCTGTCTTCAGGACTGCCCTTTGCCTGGCTCCTGGGAGATGAACTCTGAGCCCTTGGCATATTCTGGCTGATCAGTGTTTTTGCATACCTGGGGCCTTGGGCCATGCTGTACCAGCATGACCACTTAAGTCTACCTGAACAATATGATTTATGGCAAACACCTGTTCTTGCTCTAGGTGGCTGGGGTCTGAGTAGCTGAGGTAAGTTAAGGGGGTACTGCGTGTCACCCTGAACACCCAGGACTGGGTGAGCTTTCCTAGTTGGCAGCACTTCGCACATGCTGTCATGTGTCCTTGATGGAAGAATTAAGGACAGCTCTGTGCGACTCTATTAGACACCCGGAAGCTTGCACCTGGTTCCTCCTGGACTTTATCCCATGTGTCTTTCCCCTTTGTCAATTCTAATCTGTGTCCTTTTGCTGTATACAGTAAGTATAACAGCTTCTGAATCTTGTGAGTGCTAGCAAATCACTGAGCCTGACAGTGGTCTTGGGGACCTCTGACACATGTACCACGGTATGGTTTTCTTCATCCTTATCCTAGTAGGTGTTTGCTAAGCTTCTTTAATCAGTAAATATGTTTTTCATAAAATTTCAAGGGTTTTTTTCTGTCATTTTATCTTCAAATATGTTCTTCTCCAGCCTCTCACTTTCCTCTCTTCTGGGATTCCAACTATACACGTTAGCTCTTATAATATTGTCCCAAAAGTCCATGAAGCTTGGTAATCTTTCTTTCTATTCTTCAGGTTGGGTAATTTTCTGTTCATCTATCATCGAGTTCACTGACTCTTCTATCATCTCTGTTTTACTGTTAAGGCTACTCAGTGAATTTTAATTTTAGCTGCTGTATTACAGAATTCCACTTTGCTCTTTTTTGTTTCTATTTCTCAGTTGAGATTTCCTTTGTTTTCATTCAGTGCAAGAATATTTTCCTTTACTTCAACTGATCAGTTATAGTAGCTGCCTTAAAACCTGTTTCTCAATTCTAACATATGAAGTTAGTTTCTGTTGGTTGTCTTTTTTCTTCAGACTAAGTTACATTTTCCTGGTTTTTAAAATGTTGCGTAGTTACAGATAATATCTTGGACATTATGAATATTATGCTGTGTAGCCTCTGGACTCTGTTATATTCCTCCAGAGAGTACCGATATTTCTGATTTAGTATGCAATTAAATTTGGCTTAGACCCAAACTGCAAACTCTCTGGGCAATCAACACCTCAAATCTTAGTTCAGTTCTTTTATCTTTGTGGTTCAGCGATTAAACAGAAGCTTATATAGAGAGCTTATACTCAGAATCTTAGGCTGTCACTCTCTAGATCTCTCCTTCCCAGGACTCTTCCTCCCCTCACTTTTCAGTGGTCGAATGCTTGTGGCTGACCTGAATTCTGTCTTCTGATAAGTTTTCTATTAAGTTTTCAACCAAGCTGCCAGGTGCCAACTTCAGCCTTCCTCTGGCCAAAAGCAGTAAAAATGGAAAATTAATTTCATGCTCTCTCTTCCTGAAAGTGTCAGCCCTTTTTCAGAATCTGTCTGCTTTTGCTCATTTTCCAGTGTTTCCAGGGCTCCCTCGCTGCCCCCACAATTTTGTCCAGAGGACATAGTTACATGCAGAAAGATCAGGTCCAGTGAAAGCCTATTGGCCTTGGCCAATATTGGCCATATTGCAAGAAAAGTCATCGTGATCTTGTTTTTAAAAATTTACTTCATAATCACTGTGTGTAGGTATACAGATTCACTTTTAATGATACCAAAGTAGGTATTATTCTGAAAACCTTGTTTTGTAACTTGTTTTTTTCTACTTACGGATTCATCATGTAATAAAAACTCTGCTATATTCAATAATATAGTTTTTATTAATTAATTATGAACATTTTCACATAACAGAAGAAACTTCAACTTTGACAGCAAATTGACAGTAACTAGAAAAATAATGCACATACCCAGAAGTGAAATTGATAAGCAGTGGCACAGTGACCCTAGAGAAATATGTGCATGTGTGTAAAAACAGGCAAGTACAAGGATGTTAACTTCAGCACTGTCTATAATAGTAAAAAATGGAAAATAATCCAAATCTTAATTAAAAGGGAAATGACATAGTAATAAAATTGATTACTACACAGCTGTTAAATAGAATTATACATATTTCAACATGAAAAGAGTTTAAAAAAACCTAATGCTGAATGAAACAAGTTGCATAACAAAAATAATACTAGTAAAGCTTTAAAAGTACAAAACAATACCACACATGCACAAATTTAAAATGTAGTGGAAGGATGTTATCAGCTCCACTGACAGTAGTTACCCTCTGGGCAAGGGGAAGGAGTTGGTCAGGAGGTAATCAAAGGGTCCTTTAGTTTGGAAGCAAATATGATCACTAATTAACAATGAATAGAGTTAATTCTAATATATAGGAATACAAGTGTATGTCTTTTTGTACTTTTCTATATTTTTCAATTTCTTAAAAAAAAGAGGAAAACACCAACCTATAACAATTCCAATGGCTATATAGTATTCAACTGCACAGACATACTAAAAGATACTCAAACAATCTCTAATTGTTAAGATAGAGATATATGCCACTATCATAAACAGCCCTACAAAGAACATCTTTGTAGTTGTTTTTGCACATAAATGCTTTTTTTAAAAACTTAGAATTCATACCTAGAGACAAAATTGCTAGGTCATTTCTAGTTCTTTGTTATATACTGTCATATATACCATAGGACAGCAAAAAAAAAAAAAAAAACCATTAATTTTTTTCATTGTTTCTTTTGCCTATTTTCCCCAACAACTTTAGGCAGGACATAATTACAGAACTGGTTTTACTTTAGAAAGGAAGACTACTCAGATATACTACTTAGAACCAGACTGTTATATTTTGCTATAGTTTATATTTAAAAGATTTATTCATGAAGACAAGTTTAAAAGGTTTTCAATTCTGAAACCTTAAGGAAGACTTTTTAGCTTCTTGGTCTAATTATACTAGTCTTCTTTAATTATCATCTAAAAATATCTACTAATCACAGAATTTGGTCAGTGACAAATATGCTAAACTTCCATACTCCTTTTTACCTCTCACACTAGATTAAATAACTCAGTTGAGATTTACTGATAATTAGTACACAGTACTTTATTTACTACAACACTGTGAAGCAGGGCAAAATAACTACCAGAATATTAACAAAGGAAGATGCCAAACCAATCTGGCCAGTTGTCTAAGGTCACACTAAAGCAGGTATTTGCCAGAATTAGACTCTGGATTGTTGCCTAATTTCTATATGCCTCATCACTCAAAAGAATTACCTTTAAGAACTTTGACAACAACTAATGAAGAAAGCTAGAATATACCAGAGTCAGAGAATCATATTATTGAAATGATACTGATGATTACCTACTTCAACATCCTCACTTTACAACTGAGGCCCCAAAAGGTGATGTAATGTAATTGTTTAAAGTCACACTTCTAGACACTGTGAAGCAACAATAATTCAGCTCTTTAATCCAAGTTCAACAATCTTCAATTACTAGAGTATAACAGCTATCCTTAACTGCCATTTCAAATTTTTGAGTTTATAAAAAAGTCTCGATGTTTTCACTGATAATTATTAACAATTCATTCACTAACAAGTAATTATCCAGTACCTACTATATGCCAGGTCCTGTACTTGGTGCTAAATGAATATTCAGTATATACTAGGCCCTGCATTACCTGCATTTTCACATGTAACCCTCTCACTATTATTATAAAGTAAGTACCATTATTATCTCTATTTTAAGGATTAAAATTTAGTAAGATTAAATCATCTGCCCATGGTCTTCAGTAAGGAAATGTCTTTATAAAAAATAAACAGTGCCTTTCTGCTGCAGGCATTAAAGGCAGCAGCCATGGCTCTGCAGCAGCCCATGACTATGGGCTTCATGGTGACCCAGAACATGAGCAAGGAAGGTGACGCACAGATGCCAGCAGGGCACCTTACCAAGCAAAGCAAGTTAGTGAGGGACCAGCTCTGAGAGGCATGGGGCTTCACTCCTTACAAGGAGTGCCCCCTTCAGGAGGAGCTGATCAGTGTTCTGGATACTATGAGGAGAGGAAAGTGGCTGCTAAGGACTGAGCCCCCCTCCTTACTCTGCATAATAAAACCTTTACAGAAAAAAAAAAAAAAAGTAAATGGTATAATCTCACTTATAAATTTATCTTAACGAAAATCTTTTTTGTTTTAAATATTATAACTCTGCATATGATTTCATTTGAAAGAAGGGATCTATTGTTTAAAAAGTTTGGAAAACCACAGTCCTACATAGCACCTAACATTGACCATACAGTAAGTGCAGAACTTGTTATCAGATTAGAGGTTGGGGGTCACTTTTGGAGGGTTTTATATATCCTTTTTTCATTACACTTTCTAAGACACTAGAACAGAGAGCATTTGAAATAACTTAACTGAAGGCCAACCACTAGGAAAAGAATCACTCAAATAAATAGAAGACAAGGGGAAGGGCTTCTAGTACCATATATTGGGTTTTGGCCTGAAGCATGATAAACAAGGTCCAAAGTAGAAGAATGCATGAGTTCTCTTAAGTATTACTCACAAAGTTGTACTACAATACTGGTTACCTACTTTCAGAGCATAAAATCTCTGCGGTGTAAGGTCAAATTAATTAAAAGTTTCATTTATTATCTTCCCAGCAGGGATTCCTTTATCTTTGATTGCTAAATAGATTTTCCAAGGCCCATAGCAAAAAACCCAAGTGCCAAGCAGTGCTACTATTACAGAGATTTAAAAATAAGCTTTGTAAATAAATAAGAGCCTAGCGATATTCTTAAAAGCAGCAATCTCCCCTAGGGCCAACGTATAAGGAAAGGGGAACGATGAAAAAACTGGACCATAAAATTTTTTCTTTACGAGAATATTAATTTTAACAGGTAGTCTACTGCTTTGGAAAATACTTGTACAAGAAAACCAAATCAAGCAACATTAAAAAAAAATCTACCTTTCCTCATTTTACTGTATATTTTTATTCTAGCTATAATTTTGGTGATATAAATCAGAGACTAAAAAAAATAGCACTCTAAATAATCAATCATAGCAGAATTAACCACATGCAGTATTTCTAATGTAAACAGTTACCTGAGAATTCTGCCAGAAGTCTTGCTAGGACATCCTTGTTTACCAGTTCAGTCTTGCTAAGGCTGGAAGTGATAACTACCCTAGTAGCTTCTTTGGTAATACTGGGCTTCTTGGAAATGCCGAGATCAGATCCAGTCTTGACATCTTTGTGTTCTAGGACATCATAGGATCTCTGTGGCCAAGATTCTGGAGCAAATGTTAAAGTCTGCTTGAGTATTTCTTCGGGAGATTCTACTTTATCCTGTACGGAAGCTGACTTCTCAACCTTCCTTTCATTCAGTTCTTTCAGTGCTTTGATTGTGAGCTGCTCCTGGTCTAAGTCAAGAGATGCTACTGGAGTACCTTGGGTAGGGAAAACATCCAGAAGCTCACTCCCATCTGTTTCTTTGCTTTGTTCATTGTATTTGTCTTCTATGTTTTTAATTTCAGAGCCACCTGACTCACTTTCATGTAAAACATCTACAGGAAGAGCTGTTTTAAAGTCCTTAGTTTTCTCTGATGTTGCTTCAAAGGTATTTCCTTCACCTTTACCTACTATTCCTTTCTCTCTGGTTTCTGTAAAGGCTGCTATCAGGTCCTCTGGGGAAGAATCATCTTTATCTTTAACACTTTTTTCATGCAATGACTCCAAATAGGCAGAGGTTGTCACATTTTGTGAGAATTCTGTCTTATCATTAAAAACCTTTGGAGATGCTTCTGAAGGAAGTTTGGGGTTCTCAGCTGCAACAAGCCTTTCAGGAGCAACTACACTCATACTATCTGACTGCTTCATATCTTCTGATGTGACATTCATATTACGTACTTGTGAACATGCTGCCTCACCAGCTGGACTCCTTCCAATATCAGGCTGAACTTGTTGTGGCGCAGAGTCATTGATGGACCCGTCAAAGTTTCCAGATGTTTTGTCTTCCCTATTACAATTACGAATCTCTTTGATTGCTCTTTCATCTATTTTTACAACAGCACTTGGGATGGAAACAGGTTTTTCAGCCTGAATTTTGTTGCTCTCGAATGAAGTATCTGCTGTGATGTCCTCTATCACCGTGTCATCAGACTCACCAGAACTATCAGCCTCTGTCACTTCTCCCAACACAGAGGTCTGCCAGTTCATTTCACCTTTCAGGTGGCCATCAGGTAAAACCACTTTCACTGTGGCCACTCCAGAACCAAGAGAGACACATTTCTCAAACGGAGATCCAGGTAACTCTGAAAGTGTGTCCTCTCTTTTCTGCACACTGCCTCGCACACCTTGGATACTGATTTCCTGTGTGGAGTTGAGACGGCCTGGCATAGCATTTTCCTGTGGGAGAGATGTTTCTGCCCAATCACCTGTTGATTTAGGGATAGTAGTGCTCCCATTAATAGAACATACAGGAATTTTCTGATGAGTGTTACTTTTAAGATTTACAACTGGAATTTCTGACATATATTCACCCATGTCAGGTCCTGCAGCTTTTGTGATGTAGTCAGATTTATCACTCTGCTGTTTTACTTGGGGAACCAAATCCCAAGTCAATATTTCATTAGTAAAGTTATGCATATCATTTACACATCTAGATACCTCCTCCAATGCTGCAGTTGTGTGTGAAAACTGCCTAGTGAGCAACGCAGAGGCTGGGGAACGCCCTGTTTCTTTACTTCTCAGTGGAAATACTTTGTCATTAGACTCAGAAATATCTGCAGGTGATTCTCTATCAGTGTGCACTGCCCAGCTACCAAAATCATTTATGTTTTCCTTATATGCGTCTTTAAATTCTCTGTCAAATGCTGCTTTGTCAATAATTACTTCAAATGGTGATTCAGGGGAATCCTTTTCCATAATACCACCTCCCGAAACTTCAGAGGGGGACAAGGAATATGTACAAATACCTTCTGCTTTATACTGCTCGGTGCGTGGCTTCTGGGCTGTTAGCAAAGTGAATTTGTCATCTGCATCCAAGGCAGTTCTATCGTCCCTACTTGGTACCTCATTTGGGTTCTTGGACTCTTGATCTTTATTTATCTGCTGTTGCATTTGACCAACTTCCTTTGAGAGAAAAGCAGGATGATCTGGGAAACTGTCTGGAATGGAAGGACGGTTACAGTGAACTCCTTCTGCAACAGAAATTGGGGAGTCTGCTATGTCTTTACTGGTCCCCTGAGGCTTTTCCATCTTTTTCACATCTAGAAGAGCCAAGCAGTCTTTTCTTTCTTTGGCTAAAATAGGCTGGCTGCCTAACACTTTGCTTTTTTCTCCATGTAGTATTGTAAGGTCAGTATTATATATTTCAGAAGATGAACAAAAGAAGGAAGTCATAATTTCTGAAGGTGGCTCATCAGAGCAAAGAGAGCTCAATCCCTCTATGGTCAGAATTTGAAAGAAAAAAAAATTGTTTACCAGGTACAATTACACATTAGCTAGTCAGGCCAAGCAGCATGCTTTTTATTTTTAAATTCGTATATATACACACAGGATGTACATATACACACACATAAATATATAACAAAACAATGATCAACAGTTATCCTATAAGACATGCAAAAAATTGTCAGCAGTGAAACAGAAAAGGCTTATCATGCTACAAATTGCAAAAGACAAAAAATTTTCACAACAAAATACTTTTCAATTTACTTTTTCCCTTTAATGGTAAAGCATGAAGAAGGGTATAATAAGATGGATAATATGGGGAAGTGTTTTTCCTTTGGTATTAGGTATAGCTATTCAACAGAAACAATGTAATCCATATAAAACAAATAGATATTATGAAGTACTGATATGCTCTCATCTGTAGGGGGAACAATTCAGGACACACACCTTCTATAAAACCACTGTTAGAGTCTGACAGGCTGAAAAGGAAAACAAGAAGTGGCCAGAGTTCCCCTCCACCCCCAGAGATATAACGGACCTCTCCTAAGCCTAAAAATCAGACTAGAAGTAGTCTATTCCATCCACAGGGAAGATGGGCCCCAGGAACAGATGGACTCAATGCCTTCAACTAAAGGGCACTGAGAAGGCTGGTCTGTTCCAAAATCTCTTGCACCACCTTGCCAATTCAAACAAAACTGAACTGTGTAAACTGGTTTCCTTTATTAAGAAGAGTAAACTTCAGAAATCCTTTTAAAACAGAAAATATCCCCCTAAAAGTAATACATTAATTAAGTCTTAACAGTTTTTAATCTCACAGTAGCCACTGATTTACCATACCGTTTTCCAACTGACCAATCTAGGAAGTTTTTACTGGGGAAAAGATCGAAACAACTGTCCCAAGGGCAGGCACTATCTTTCTTACACACTGTTGTATCTCTGGAGTTGAAACAAAGTAGGTCTTAAATAAATAGTTCCAAACGAATGAATCAAACATTCAGCTTGGTCAGATGAGACCTAAGTAGGTTCAGGACAGCAATGCTTTCCTTGAGTGTGAATAAGTAATTGGGAAGATATGAAAGAGAAAAAGTTTTGGGATTACTTTTACTCAGCTTATGTTCTTTTTCAGTGAGAAGCTGAATAATAACCAGATAAAAGCAAAATTATGATTTATTCAAAACCATTTTACAAAGATGAAAAGAAATAATATCTTACTGCAAGAAATAAAATTCCATTACTATAAAAATGTTTCCAAATGCCAGATAAAGTTCCCCTATTTTAACACATCACTGAAATCTGATGTAATAGGAATCTCTGACTCTTAGAACAGTGTAACTGTAATCATCGGAGGCGGGGTGGGGTAGGGTGTGGTGTGGTAGGGGTGGGGGAGGGTGGGGAGGGAAAGTCTTTGTAAATTGAGGAATAATAAAGTTTGGTGGTACAAACTGTACCAGTGAGACAGAAGTAAGCTGTAATTCATATTTAGTTCTAATGCAGTAAACATGGCTTGCCTCTATCACTGTATAGTATGGATACTCAGCAAGATTGGTTTAAGGATAAATGAAGCCCACCACTGTAGGTTAAAATGTTTTTAAAAACCTGAAATTTAAAGAACTATGGCTTACATTTAAATCAGAAATATTCCACAGGGCTTCCCTGGTGGCACAGGGGTTAAGAATCCGCCTGCCAATGCAGGGGACACGGGTTCGAGCCCTGGTCCAGGAAGGTCCCACATGCTGCAGAGCAACTAATTCTGTGCAACACAACTACTGAGACTGCGCTCTAGAAGCCGCGAGCCACAACTACTGAAGCCATGTGCCACAACTACTGAAGCCCACGCACCTAGAGCCCATGCTCCACAAGAAGAAGCCACAGCAATGAGACGCCTGCACACCACAACAGAGTAGCCCCCACTCAAGGCAACTAGAGAAAGCCCATGCACGCCAACGAAGACCCAACGCAGCCAAAAATAAATAAATAAATAAATTTATTTTAAAAAAAGAAAAAAAAATATTCCACAATCTGAGCTATGTATTATTACTGAATTTATTGGTGACTGTTCCTACCAGGAAACATTCAATGGACTAAATCTGGAATAAGGTAAAACTGGGACCGCCCCCCTCCCTTCAAACAGGAATGGAGGACTTCCTTGGTGGCGCAATGGTTAAGAATCTGCCTGCTAGTGCAGGGGACATGGGTTCAAGCCCTGGTCCAGGAAGATCCCACATGCCGCGGAACAACTAAGCCTGTGCGCCACAACTACTGAGCCTGCGTGCCACAACTACTGAAGCCTGCACACCTAGAGCCTGTGCTCCACAACAAGAGAAGCCACCACAATAAGAAGCCTGTGGACCACAACTAAGAGTAGCCCCCGCTCACTGCAACTAGAGAAAGCCTGCACGTAGCAACAAAGATCCAATGCGGCCAAAAAAATAATAATTTTAAAAACAAACAAACAAACAAACAGGAATGGAACCTTGAGGTGAACGAAACTGACTCCACCTCAGAGGGAAGGCTCAGCTTATATGTTTTATAGAGACTGAGATTTCAGAAGATTTAGACCTGTCATTTTATAGAAACAAGTGGACAAAATGAATTAGTAATAATTCATTAGTAATAGAGTGCCATTATCACATGCCTGACACTGTTTTAGAAACTAGATTAAAAGCAGTGAACAACACAGAAAAAATCCTTGCCTTTGTGGAGCTTACAGAGACAGAAAATAAGCAAAATCAATAAGTAAAATGATGATGATATGGAGGTGGACTGGATGAAATGAAAAAGAAAGCAACCTACATTGAATGCTAGTGAAAGAATGCACACAGTACTACAAACAAAAAAAGCACGGTAGGGCATTCCCTGGCGGTCCAGTGGTTAGGATTTGGTGCTTTCAGTGCCATGGGCCCTGGTCAGGCAACTAAGATCTCGCAAACTACACAGTGCAGCCAAAAAAAAAAAAAAAAAAAAAGCATGGTAGAAATGTTTTGCTTTGTCAGGACACAAACTTTTCAGTTTTCTAAGCCTTGTTTCTTTTCTAACTTCCTTGAATGCTTTTTTTAAAAAAGATTTTTCTGATGTGGACCATTTAAAAAATCTTTATTGAATTTGCTACAATATTGCTTCTGTTTTATGTTTTGGTTTTTTGGCTGAGAGGTATGTGGGATCTTAGCTCCCCGACAAGGGACTGAGCCCGCACCCCCTGCATTGAAAGGTGAAGTCTTAACCAATGGACCACCAGGGAAGTACCTCCTTGAACTCTTAATACTCCAAAAGTTTCGAGTTAGGTATGTAATAATCTGAGGTAAAGCTAGAAGAGTAGGTTAGAAATCGTATTCTCACAATAACAACAAGTTCTGTACTGAATGCCATGACTGCTTGACAGACTTCAAGCATTTTACTGAAGATCTGTCAATATGATGTAACTATTATATATACAAAAGAACTTTAATCATGTTCCCTAACAATAATTTTGTGACTTAATACTTGGAGTGGATAGTGTTTTCAGGGCACAGCTTTAGGGGGTAAACAGAGTATAATGTTGCATTCATTCCTCAGTGATTGTGTAGCTCTCATGATTGTCAGTCAAGGTTTCCCATATGTAGCAAAATAAGTTAGCATCCTCATGTTCGTTTTAATTTTAATAATTATCTGGTTTAGAATTTCAGCAAATGGAAAGAAGTTTATTTGGCTAGTTGAAACCCTCACAAACTTGAACAGAGCTGACTTGTACCAAGACAATGAAAAAACTGGTCTGGAAGTAAAGGACTTATAAAGGCATGAAAACATTAAATACAACAAAGACCAGAAACTAAGAAGCCTTTAGAAACGAAGCTCCCGTAAGTAAAGACTCTTCCAATTAGTCAGCATGACACTTAACAGTCATTAGTGTTGTCAAAGTCTGTACCTGGCAAAACAGCAGAAAACTCCAGGGAGTCTGAAGGGTGTTAGTTTTTAAAAATACTATACCCTGGAAAACTGCTTGATGGAATAACTCTGGATTATCTTACATCTCAGAAAATGTCCACTACCTTTCCTTTTTCAAAAGATCCAGCCCTTCACATGCACTACAAGATATTTTCAACATTACTCAAAACAAATGTCTGTCAAAAATCTCATTATATTTTCTAGATTAGTTATTTGCTATAATGCAATTTAATGTGCACATTCATTTTCAAAAAGTCTAATTACTCAAAAATATAGCATTATTCTAATTATTAACAAGCAAAAGTTACACATCTAATAGACCTGTCAAAAAGGGAATCAAGGGGCTTCCCTGGTGGCGCAGTGGTTGAGAGTCCGCCTGCCGATGCAGGGGACGCGGGTTCGTGCCCTGGTCCGGGAGGATCCCGCATGCCGCGGAGCGACTGAGCCCGTGAGCCATGGCCGCTGGGCCTGCGCGTCCGGAGCCTGTGCTCCGCAACGGGAGAGGCCGCAACAGTGAGAGGCCCGCATACCGCAAAAAAAAAAAAAAAAAAAGGGAATCAATATATGGTAAGAGGTGAAAAATGTCATAACCCCGCAACGATCATGAGAATGTTCCCAAATGTATTCAGTACTGAGCCCCTTGCTTACTCAATTTCTTCTTAAACTCTAAATATTCAGAAGTCTCCATTTAAGTTTATTATCTTAAATAAGACTAGGAATTTAAGTTGGCAGTCATATTCTAAATTTCTAGACCACTCCCAAACCAAAAATTCCTATTAAAAGATGCAAAATCTGGTCTTCCCTGGTGGCGCAGTGGTTAAGAATCCGCCTGCCAATGCAGGGGACATGGGTTCGAACGCTGGTCCGAGAAGATCCCACGTGCCACCGAGCAACTAAGCCTGTGCACCACAACTACTGAGCCTGTGCTCTAGAGCCTGCGAGCCACAACTACTGAGCCTGCATGCCACAACGACTGAAGCCCGCACGCCTAGAGCCCATGCTGCTCTGCAACAAGAGAAGCCACTGCAATGAGAAGCCCACGTACCACAACAAAGAGCATCCCCTGTTTGCTGCAACTAGAGAAAGCCCACGTGCAGCAACGAAGTCGCAATGCAGCCAAAAAAAAAAAAAACCCAAACAAACCAAAAAGATGCAAAATCCTTTCATCACACTTACTAATCGTGTGGCCTTAATCTTAGTTCCTTAAAGTTGCTTAATCTCATCTGAAAATTGAAAATTGGGATACTAAAGTACCTAACTTGAGAACTGCTGTGAGGATTAAATGAGTTAATACATGTGAAGTGCTTAGAACAGGATCTGGCACTTAATAAACCTTCAATAAATGTCCCCAAACACCATATTCTCAAAAAAGTATCTCCTGACATAGAGACTACAGACCATATGCCTTTTTGTTTGGTGAGAGAAAAAAGGCATAGTGCCAAATCACAACCACCTTCACGTGGTATATAATAAAGAAAATCCTCATTTAGAGTTTTAGACACTTTCCCAGCCATAAATAAAAGGAAGTAATTTAAAGAGCTTTTATCTACTTCAAAATTTGGGGTGATGCAACTTCTGAATCATCTAGTACAAACCAAATGCCTATGACATCCCAAGAATTGTGCAAAGTACTATGTGGATAAAGACAATTAATACAACCCAACATATAAAAAATTCTAAGTCAATGCTGAAAGATAAAAGAACTTTTCCTTAACAAAATGTTTCAGCAAATGATCTTTACCATCATCAAAGTATATTTTAGTTCAACGTACAACAAGCTGAACAATTTAACAACCTAGTAAAACGATAGCCCTTGGCACCATCTTTTATAGTCCTTTTCAAACTTTAGAACAACTACTAGTACTTCATGGGCTCTATCTCTCTGACTTACTGACTCAGAATTTCCTGAGTAGGATGGAGCTCAGGAATCTGCATTACAAGTTTGCCAGTAATGAACCCTGTTTGGGAACCACAGCTTTACAGTGTTTTATTAGTTTTCGAGGGGTAGAAAAGCTGAGCTGTACTTCAGAACTTTAGCCCTGTAAATAATTCCACAGGCATAGAAATTGGCACTCTTCACTCTCACTCACCAGATTCTCTTTGTCCAGGAGCACAACTTACAGGTTAGTAGGGCATGGGGCAGGGGCGATCCTTTTGTGCCTGCTTTAAATACTTCCATATACTAATTTTATTTATTTATTTATTTATTCATTTATGTTTTTGCGGTACCTGGGCCTCTCACTGTTGTGGCCTCTCCTGTTGCAGAGCCCAGGCTCCGGATGCGCAGGTTCAGCGGCCATGGCTCACGGGCCAAGCCACTCCGCGGCATGTGGGATCTTCCCGGACCGGGGCACGAACCCGCGTCCCCTGCATCGGCAGGCGGACTCTCAACCACCGCGTCACCAGGGAAGCCCTATACTAATGACTCTCAACCACTGCACCACCGGGGAAGCCCTATACTAATTTTAAAGTACAATAACTTGAGGGAATTCCCTGGCAGTCCAGTGGTTAAGACTTGGCGCTTTCACTGCCATGGGCCTGGGTTCCATCCCTGGTCGGGGAACTAAAATCCCACAAGCCGAGTGGCGTGGCAAAAAACAAACAAAACAAAACAAACAAAAAACATCCTTCTCTTTTGTTTCTTATTCCCCAAACTGTCTTTTAGAAAAAGGTTTAGTATTTTTTTATTTAAGTGTTTTATAACTTAATAATGAAAACACAACGTGATCTAGAAACAAGTAAGTAATAATGAATGTTGTATGAGACTTCTTCCTTAAAAGAGTGAATAACTTAGAATTATGCTATACTGGAGTTACCATTTGGTTACTACCCCCCCTCAGGAAATTCATTACTTTTAACTCAAAGGATACCTGTAACAAGGAAAAAGCATACACATCAGTGAAGCAAGGGTGCCAGCCTACAGTAAACCACTAAGTTACTTTTTCACATACATACTATGCATATTCATACAAGGGAGCCTTGAAATATTCAGGTATAGGTTTTTCTACACTTGAATTTTCTCATGTTCACAAAACAAGAGGGAAAGACAAATTATCGTGCAAAACAGTATCAGCAACTTTCAGCCAAAGCCTCAAAATAGGAAGTTAGCCAGCAGACACTTTGCAGCCAAGCTAGATCCTAAACAAAAAGTCTCTTTTGTACAAAGAAAAATGTTTTGCTTTTGTTTAAAAAAAGGCTGTAACTGGCATATTTTTTCTCCTCAATGCTTGCCCCAAAGTTTAGTGCTTAACTTCCTACTCCAGATGCCTACTGCATTACTCAAACTGAACAAATATTTATTACTGCAAAAGTACTTCCAATTATACATGGTGGGTAGATCCTCTCTAATCTTATTTTCACCCACTTTTCTTCCAATGTTTTCTAAAGAAAATTGTAGTATTTTCCAGCCTCCACTTTTTATCAAAGATTTCAAAAGTAGAAACCAAATTTCAGTTCGATTTTGTGTCTGATGGAGTACATCCCCCAGATGATACTAAATTACATTACTAATAGCAATAATATGGTTAAAATAGTAATTTCTGCCTCTTCTGCTCTCATGATTTTAACATTAACATCAAAATGACATCTCTAAAAATACCGGTAAACCCTAAAATACAACTAATATATCATCTTTACTGTAGGTAGTGGTTATGCACATGGACGGTGGAGTCCTAGGTGTGTCACTTACTGCGTGACCTTGAGCAAGTTATTTCACCATTTCAAACCCCAGTTTCCTCCATTAGTAAAAGAGGCAGTACCTTTCCTCCATAAAATTGGCTGTGAGGATTAAATGAGATGATTCACATAAAGTACTGAGCACAGCAAAAGCTCAGAAAAAAAAAATTGGCCACATACCACATCTATACCTCTGTTAATATCCTTATTTAACAGTACAGGAAAACATCTTTAACATTTACTCCCTTATTTTGAGATGCTTGGGTATTAAGCTGAAATTAAACTCTGCTTGATGAGAAAAAAGGACGCAATAAGCAAAAGACTGCAAAGCACCTACTCAGGAGTACAACTTATTTAAGAAGGAACTGATTATTCCATTGATATTCTCATCACAAATCTATTCGTTAGTTTTCAAAAAACTTAATTTACTAGCTTAAGTAGCTGTATACTTCAAGGTAGTACAATTTAATAAAGATTACATAATTTCCTTTTGAAAGATTTAACTGCCCTTTCTTCTCAGTCCAAATTAATGACAACTGTGGGAATTCCCTGGCAGTCCAGTGGTTAGGCTTCAGTACTTTCACTGCGGGGGGCCTGGGTTCGATCCCTGGTTGGGGAATTTAAGATTCCACAAGCCCCAAGGCGTGGCCAAAAAAGGGGCAACTTTTAATACATGCCTCTCCTTAAAGCCCAATAATGGTAAGTATATATTTCAGGATTAAAAATATCATTCTTAAATATGAAAATGTCCTATTTAATTACTGCTACATATTGCTTGAAATGGTTTAGATATATAAAAGTAAGGCACAATCCTCCAAGGCTAAATGGCTAAGGGATATGGAAGCCAGAGACAGATTAGTTGGGTTATTGCCAACGATGGACTCAAGGTACTGCTGGTGACAGTCACTCTGAAGGGCCTGCGGTTGGGTGGAACTGGTCCTAGCTATTCTCTCCAGGGGTTTTAATCCAGTTAACCAAGTACACCAACAACTTCCTTTCCCTTAGTTTTATTAAGGCAGACTAGAAGCTACCAGACTTGGCTACCCTAGAACACACCTAATCACTTGCCAAGGAGTGCCCTCAAAAAACTGAATAGGCTGATCTCTAGACCTGTCAATGAAGTAAAGCACCAACTGGGTTGCTTTTCCATTATGTTTTTTGCAGGAGAAAATGTTAGTAATAGAGGCTATACTGGAACACCTTCAGGGATATGACATTTTTAAATGCTTCTTTACAATACAATACTCTTTTAACAATAACACTATGCTGAATCTGCACTGGTCAAAATAACTATAAGAAAAAGGAAGAATGACAATCTATTTTCTTTAACAAACTCTCATACTCACTGAAACTGAAGCCTACTTAAACATTTTAAATTACAAAAATCCTCTTTATTTACCTCCATTTTACCTGAGTGTATATGTAATTTCTCCTAACAGGGATTAATTTTTTAAACTATGACACTTATCTTTCTCAATATTCTATACATTAGGTATGTTGTGCTTAGGTTGTATTGTTACACTATTTAGGATATTAATTATTCCCTTTCTGTATGAAAAAAGTGATTATGAAGAATGTATTTTAGAAGATCTGAAATACAACAGAGAAAATACAATTATTTGTTCTATTTACACTATGATATTTTTACTGATTTATCTTCCAGAGTAGAATAAATGTAATACCTATTTGCCTAAATTATTGAATTTCTCATGAGGAAAAAAAAGAACCCTTAGAAATATAAATCTGGTTGGGTTCCAGATGTCAAGGATCAATTTGTATGTTTGAGTTACTTTCTAACATTCACAAAGTATCTTTTAATGTAAACAATTTTTTTAAATTTCAAAGGTCATGATTTGACCCAGAAGATATCCAAATTCACACAATGAGGCACGTTATAAAAATGCTGGGGACTCTGAATGTTATCAGTCTGAATTAAAAGCAACAAATTATCTATCTATCATGTTTCCTAAGCAGCAGAAACTCTGAAAAACATTTATTATGTTCATTTTATCCCATTATGTTTGTTTGTTTGTTTGTTTATTTATTCATGGCTGTGTTGGGTCTTGGTTTCTGTGCATGGGCTTTCTCTAGTTGCGGCGAGCGGGGGCCACCCTTCATCGCGGTGCGCGGGCCTCTCACTGTCGCGGCCTCTCTTGCTGTGGAGCACAAGCTCCAGACACGCAGGCTCAGTAAGTTGTGGCTCACGGGCCTAGTTGCTCCGCGGCATGTGAGATCCTCCTGGACCAGGGCTCGAACCCGTGTCCCCTGCATTGGCAGGCAGATTCTCAACCACTGTGCCACCAGGGAAGCCCCCATTATGTTTTTATTGTTATAAGGTCAAAGTCTTCCTAACAAATCAGCACCCAGACTTTGCATTCCAGCTAGGACAATAAACTCTTTGCACAAGGCTTCTTAGACCTATCTAGTGAGTTTAATTACCTTTTTTAAAATAATGCTTTTCCATTGACCTATACTCGAGGAAAAGCACAACATCACAAATGAAACAGCACTTTATCATTAGTGCAAATCAAAGAAGCACACTCTCTCTTCCAGGTTCTTGGCAGTGCTTCCCCTACAAACAGTTAACAACTCTGATTCCTTTCCTCACTGGTTGACATTAAAAACAAACAAACCACGCCCCCAAAACACCACAACTTAATCTCTAGGAAAACAAGCCCTGCTTGCCAAAAATTCAACCAACTTGTTCAATGTTCCTAGGCAATTTGGAGTTGGCCTACCTCTTGGGTCGAATCTCAGATAAGCTCACACTAAAGTATTCTAGCTAGGACACTGTATTAGTTCAGTGGAAGCACACTTTAAAAGTTTTTCCAAATCTACTACCTATCCAAACCAGTTACATAACTGCAAATCTATAGGTCAAATGCATTCTGGAGGTAGTGTGTTTTCTGACCCACAATTCTATCTACTCCAAGTTCTGTGGGCAAGTTTTTAATTTTTAAGAAATACTCAAAACTACACCTAAAGTTTATGCTATGTTAAAGGGTCCACCTAGCCTCATTCTATTTTATTAAGCTTTACGGGAAATCCATTAGAAACTGCTAAATAGAAAGCACTGGCTTGGATTTGGTTTTTATTTTAGGGGATTTGCGGGCAAAAGAAAACCTGTGCCTCGTATCCCCAGTTACAGCCTCTTTCTCAACATTTTTCTTTTATTAATGCACACACAAAAAATGACAGACTTGCCTTGTGAGGTCGAAAATAGAGATACAGGCTGAGAAGAAGAAACAAAGGAATCTGAAAGAAAATATACAGCGTGAGAATCTGACAACCTCACACAGGAATTTGAACTTTAACTTTCCTGTTTTGTTTTTTTATTTTTTTTGGCCAAGCATCTTAATTTCACTGGGTTTAAGCAAAACGAGAAAACCCAAAGCTATATTTCCAATTACTGTTTTCACTCACCTGGCAGCAAAACCTTATTTCATTTTCAAGATGCATTTCTAAAAGTTAATCAATTTAATTTTTTGGTCAAATATTCTCACCTGCAAAGGAAGAAAAGAGGAACCCCTAGCATTTTTAAACAAGTATAACCTCAAGAAAGATAATGCTCGCCTGCAACTTCATGTGGGAAAGGAAAAACAGGCATCTGAGTACTAACTGATTTTGCTTGTAATCATTTTCAACTTCATTTTGAGGAATCAGTCACGAATATGAGTACTAAACATTATAGTTGGCAAATATGTAAAATTGACCCTGAATACTTTTAATGATTAAATACTTTTAATCACAATTAATCCACTGGGAAAACAGGACCAACATGAGAAATCTTCCATTTCTAAAATTATACTTCTCTAAATTTGGCAACATATATCAAAATTTTAAATGCATAAACTTTCTCTGCCACCTCCTGCACATATTCTTTAACTTGGCAGATATATTTGCATACATGTACAAAGACATGTATATAAGGATATTCATAAGAGCACTGGTTATAAATATTAGGAATAATCTAAATGACCATCAATAGATGTCTACTTAAATAGTTACATCCAAATAATGGAATACTTGCTGCTATGAAAAAGAATGAGGTACAGCTATACATGTTGATATATTAAATTAAAAACCAAAGTACTTGGGGCTTCCCACGTGGCGCCGTGGTTGAGAATCCGCCTGCCGATGCAGGGGACATGGGTTTGTGCCCCGGTCCGGGAGGATCCCACATGCCGTGGAGCGGCTGGGCCTGTGAGCCATGGCCGCTAAGCCTGCGCGTCCAGAGCCTGTGCTCCTCAACGGGAGAGGCCACAGGGGTGAGAGGCCCGCGTACCACAAAAAGCAAACAAACACTAAAGTACTGAAGTGCATACAGTGTACCTCCATTTGTTAACTGGCAACAAAAGGGACTTTGAGGTCTGGGGGAGGAGGGAGATTTGCTTTTCACTACAACCTTTGGCCTTGAAAGAAAAATAATCAAACAGAATATAAATTGCCATTGGTAAAAATGGAAAAAAAATTAATAAAAACAGCATGTGAAAAACAAAACCCTCCAAAAGTGCCCCTAAATATACTGATCTTTTTTTTTTTTTTTTTTTTTTTGTGATATGCGGGCCTCTCACTGTTGTGGCCTCTCCCGTTGCGAAGCACAGGCTCCGGACGCGCAGGCTCAGCGGCCATGGCTCACGGGCCCAGCCGCTCCGCGGCACGTGGGATCTTCCCGGACCGGGGCACGAACCCGTGTTCCCTGCATCGGCAGGCGGACTCTCAACCACTGCGCCACCGGGGAAGCCCCTACTGATCTTTTTTAACGCCTTTTTTTTCTTGCAATTATAAAAATGTTTTCACAAATATTAGAAATGCACTTAAAATGAGAAGATTGCTTTAAAGGACTAGGCCATCACTATATCTGTAAGTACTAATCTAAATACAACACAGGGAATATAGCCTATATTTTATAGTAACTATAAATGGACTATAACCTGTAAAAATTGTGAATCACTGCATTATGCATCTGTAATGTACATAATATTGAACATCAACTATACTTCAGTTAAAAAAAGCAAACTATTTAGTCAACAGACATGGAGCATGTTAACACCAAGGCAGAATTTAGTGGACAAGAGGCAGTAATTCAGTAACGCAAGACCAGAATTTTAAAATTCACTACTTTTTAATTATCTTAAAATGAAGCATCACATTTACTCCTACAAATGAAAAACAATTCACCTTTCCTGGTTAAAGCAAGCATTTCTATTTCTTTAATGTTTCCAGATGGGTTCATTTCTTTTCTTTTAAATTTATTTATTTATTTATGGCTGCATTGGCTCTTCGTTGCTGTGCGTGGGCTTTCTTTAGTTGCAGCGAGAGAGGGCTACTCTTTGTTGTGGTGCACAGGCTTCTCACTGCAGTGGCTTCTCTTGTTGAAGAGCACGGGCTCTAGGCACTCGGGTTTCAATAGTTGTGGCACACAGGGCTTAGTTGTTCCGCGGCATGTGGGATCTTCCCGGACCAGGGCTCAAACCCATCTCCCCTGCATTGGCAGGAGGATTCTTAACCACTGCGCCACCAGGAAGTCCCCCCCAGATAGGTTCACTTCTGTATGCAATTATTTGCAACATTAAATCTCTGCCAACTGAACAAACCTGAAAATCCAAATGCTAAATAAGCCTGATGACAAAAAAGAACCTATGAACTTTTCATCTCCACCTGACACCCCTCCTAATGGAAAATTCTGACATACAAAGTGTTATGCAATAGTATCTATTCTGATACAGAACACAGATAGCCAGTAGTAGTTTGCAACAATATTGCATGAGGTCTTCTAACTTACAAAACCATGTTGTACTCATATGCCATATTTATGCTACAGGCAACTGAACCCAAAAAAGGCAACCTTAATGTTCAAATACTATTAATTAAATCAAACATTATCTTCAAGTAGCTAGGTCTAGGTACTGTATTAGCACAGAGATGATGGTTGTGCACAACTGAAAAAGACAAACCAGCAAAACTGTATGCATTGTGGTAATGCAGCAGAGGCAGAAGAGATGTTCATCAGGAGAACAAGACAGGGGAAGGCATTCTGGAGAGAAGAAACAACTGATCAGATTCCAAATGGCTTTAAATGTCATGTAATGAAATTTGGATTATATTATGTATAATGAGGCATCACTGAAGGTAAGGGATTCACAATATCACGTGTATTTTAAAGAGAACTCTGGCAGCAGGGTAGAGTATGGACTTAAATGAAAAGCTACTACATAATCTTTGCAAGACATGAGGGCTTAACTAAGGCAGTGAGGATGGGAATAAGGGGATACATAGGACAGGACAGAATGGCCTGGACTTGGTCATTGGATGTTGGAGACTGGAGAAGCAAAAATCAAAGGACTGAAGGACTACATGAAATGCCACTTGGTTGGGGAATGAAACAGAGGAGAAGGAATTCTTTATATTAATTTCCACTAAAAAATAAGTTGTTTAAGGCATATCAAAGAGGAAACTGTTTACCAATATGAATAGGCTCAGGAGACAGGTAAGGGTTATAGATAAACATCTGGGAGTTAACATTTGGGTGAGAACTGACATCACTGGAGTGAATCAGTTTGTCCAGGGAGAATCAGAGAGTTGTTAACAATGGAATCTTGAGATACACTACCGATATTTAAAGAGGAGCAAGAAAGAACACCAGTGAAGGAGACAGAAAGGAGTCAATGTGGGGGGAAATGGTGTCACTTGGAGAAAGCTTTAGAAAACGAGTAACAGAGTCAAAAGCCAATGAGTGGGGCTTCCCTGGTCCACCTCCCAATTCAGGGGACATGGGTTCAAGCCCTGGTCCAGGAAAACCCCACATGCCGCAGAGCAACTAAGCCCATGCGCCACAACACTGAGCCTGCGCTAGAAGCCACGACAATGAGAAGCCTGCATACCACAACAGAGGAGCCCCCACTTGCTGCAACTAGAGAAAGCTCATGCACAGCAAAGAAGACCCAACACAGCCAAAAATAAAAACAAATAAATAAATGAATATATTAAAAAAAAAATAAAAGCCAATGAGTGGTTAAGACTTTCAAATGGGTCACTGAAATTAAGTAATCAAGTAATTTAGCATTGATGACTCTATAGTTAGAGGGGTGGGGAGCGGGCCAGGCACTGAAGACTGAGGGGTGAATGGAAGTTTAAAGTGTGCGAAGTATGGATGATAAAGGGAAGGACTAAAAACTAGGCAGCAGCTAGAAGGAGAGGCAGAGTCAAGGGAAGGATGTTTAGGAATGCAAATGACAAGCATATTTATATAGAGAAAGGAGCAAGTAGAAGGCAAAGGACTGAACATGAAAAAGAAGCAATATTTGCAGGAACAAAGCCCAGGAAGTTGCTAGAAGGTAAGGGATAAAAAAAGCACGAGTGGGGCTTCCCTGGTGGCGCAGTGGTTGAGAATCCGCCTGCCGATGCAGGGGTCACGGGTTCGTGCCCTGGTCCGGGAAGATCCCACATGCCGCGGAGCAACTAAGCCCGTGAGCCATGGCCGCTAGGCCTGCGCGTCCGGAGCCTGTGCTCCGCAACGGGAGAGGCCACAGCAGTGAGAGGCCCGCATACCGCAAAAAAAAAAAAAAAAAAAAAGCACGAGTGGGGCTTCCCTGGTGGCGCAGTGGTTGAGAGTCCGCCTGCCGATGCAGGGGACACGGGTTCGTGCCCTGGTCCATGAGGATCCCACATGCCGCGGAGCGGCTGGGCCCGTGAGCCATGGCCGCTGGGCCTGCGCGTCCGGAGCCTGTGCTCCGCAACGGGAGAGGCCACAACAGTGAGAGGCCCGCATACCGCAAAAAACAAAAAAAAGCACGAGTGGACCTGATGAAATCTAATTCCAATAAATAATTAGATTTATTTATAAATAAAATAATAAATTTGTGCAAATAAGTTTTATTTGTTTATTTATTTGGCTGTGCCAGGTCGTACTTGCAGCATGCAGGCTCTTTCGTTGCGGCACATGGGTGTGGGCTTAGTTGCCCCACGGCACGTGGGATCTTAGTTCCCCAACCAGGGTTCAAACCTGCATCTCCTGCATTGGAAGGTGGATTCTTAACCACTGGACCACAAGGGAAGTCCCATAAATCTGTGCAAATATGTAGTTATAAGATTGTTCATCACAAGCATTAAGGAAATTTAATAAAAATCTATTAGGGACTGGTTAAATAGGTTTAGGTATATCCATACGATGGGATACTATTAATTAAAAACTGTATTGTAAATAGAAATTTATTGACACTAAATGATGTTAATACAATGAATAAAAAAGAACATTACAAAAGTAATTTAAATAATGTGGGACTTCCCACACAGTGGTTAAGAATCTGCCTGCCAATGCAGGGGACAAAGGTTTGAGCCCTGGTCCGGGAAGATCCTATATACCTCTGAGCAACTAGGCCCATGTGCCACAACTACTGAAGCCCGCGCACCTAGAGCCTGTGCTCCGCAGCAAGAGAAGCCACCGCAATGAGAAACCTGCGCACTGAAACAAAGAGTAGCCCCCGCTCGCCGCAACTAGAGAAAGCCAGGGTACAGCAACAAAGACCCAACGCAGCTAAAAATAAATAAATAAATTTGTAAAAGAAAAAGGTGAACCCATTTTGGTAAAAAATACAAATTCATTTAAGAAGAAAAAGGGATAATGATGTTTACTCTCTGAGGAGAGGGATAAGTTCTTTTCTTGCTTCTGTGTTTTTGAAATGAACATGTATTATTTCAAAAAAGAGATTGTTACAAAATGAAAGGATATAGTACCCACCGATTTTTAACTGTCTTTATATTTCTGTTTCCTAAATTTTCTATTATGAACATATATTTTTCTTATACTTCCTAACACATACCTATGCTCCCCATCTACATGGAATGGGTTAGTTACCTTAAAGGGAGAAAAAGGACACCTAAAATGGGATCTCTAGCAGGTCTTTCAATAAAACCATTTAGTGAATAATCTTATTAGTCTTCACACCACTGGATTTTCAATACTGATAATACTTTAAGCTGCAACAGACTGTCAAAACTAAAAAAAAAAAAAAAAAAAAAATCATCCTCTCTTTGAAAACAGCTTCATTTCACTTACTGAGTCCCAAGTATCTGTGATAGACACTGAATTAAGTATTTATATACATTATAAATCAAATCCTTACAAAAACTGAAGCTTGTAAGTGTCAGAATCAAGATTTAAACTTGAACTTTTCCTGAAAGCCTGTGCTTCTTCTCTATCACTCTATCTACCAGTCAGATCAGCTGGGGAAAATACACTAAATAAATCTGACTGAATTTTCTAAACTACAGTAAAAACAGCTTCAGTGAATTGTTTATTTTGGTGATATCTGTCTTTCAACACCAGCAGAATACAGACTGTTTTTTAGAGAAGTAAGTTACTCTAGGAACAACTCTGTAGAATGACTTCTACAATTTAATGCCAAAGCTTTTTCCTTTGTGTTAGTTTTTAAAGCATTTTCTAATACATAAGGAAAAATAAACTATTTGAAATTTTATCTAAAATTAAAATAATGAAAATGAGAAATTCATCAGTTCTTTTCTCTCTAATATTAATATTCTCTCTAGGGACTTCCCTGGTGGTCCAGTGGCTAAGACACCGCTCTCCCAATGCAGCAGGCCTGGGTTTGATCCCTGGTCAGGGAACTAGATCCCACATGCCGCACTAAGAGTTCGCGTGCTGCAACTAAAGATCCCACATGCTGCAACTTAAAGATCCCGTGTGCTGCCAACTAAGACCCGGTGCAGCTAAATAAATAAAATTTTAAAATTCTCTCTAATATCAAAACAAATGAGTTTTATCATTTAGTTTTCCTTTTCGCTTTATAGCTGGCCCACAAAAAAATGTAAATCTTTCCACTCTTTCTCATGACTACAATTCTTTTTTTTTTTTGCGGTATGCGGGCCTCTCACTGTTGTGGCCTCTCCCGCTGCGGAGCACAGGCTCCGGACGCACAGGCCCAGCGGCCACGGCTCACGGGCCCAGCCGCTCCGAGGCATGCGGGACCTTCCCGGACCAGGGCACGAACCCGTGTCTCCCTCATCGGCAGGCGGACTCTCAACCACTGCGCCACCAGGGAAGCCCGATGACTACAATTCTTGATGGCAACTCATGATCTCAGTAAAAACTGCTAAACAGAGCCAATTACTGCCTTCTCCCCCATCAGAGCTCCAGGAATAGGCAGACTGATTTTTCTCCCAAAACTTAATGCCATTTTTTTCTTCTTCTTACCTTTCTGTGCTGGCTAGGACCTCCACTGCATTACTTGGACCTGCTTGCCTCTTCCAAAATAATTTCTATTTCATGATTAAGTCTTTCTCTCTCTCTCTCTCTCTCTCTCTCTCTCTCTCTCTTTTTTTTTCCTTTGTGGTATGCGGGCCTCTCACTGTTGTGGCCTCTCCCGTTGTGGAGCACAGGCTCCGGACGTGCAGGCTCAGGGGCCATGGCTCACAGGCCCAGCCGCTCCGCGACATGTGGGATCTTCCCGGACCGGGGCACGAACCCGTGTCCCCTACATCGGCAGGCGGATTCTCAACCACTGCGCCACCAGGGAAGCCCCTCTCTCTCTTTTTGAAAAAAAATTATTTTAGAATAATTTTAGATTTACAGAAAAGGCAAAAAGATTGTAGAGTGTTGCTTTATATCCAGCACTGTTTCTGCCATTAACATGTTTCATTAGCATTTGTCAAGAGTTAATGAACTACTATTGATACATTACTAATAACTAAAGCCCACACTTCATTGTGATTTCATTAATTTTTCCCTAATGCCCCCTTCCTGTTCTAAGATCCCATCCAGGATACCACGTCACGTTTTGTCATCATGCTTCTTGAGGCTCCTGTGGACTATGAAAATTTCTCAGACTTTCCTTACTTTTGATGATCTTGACAGTTTTGAGCAGCACTGCTCAGATATTTTACAGAATGTCCCTCAATTTGGATTTGTCTGATGTTCTTCTCATGGTTAGACTGGAGTTATGAGTTTTAGGGAGGATTACCACTGAGGTGGTAACCCTTCACCAAGATGAAGGGCCATCCTTGTCATACCATATCAAGGGTTCATACTGTTAACATGACTTACCACTGATGATATTAACCTTGATCCCCTGGCTGAGGTAGAGTTTGCCAAGTTTCTCCACGGTAGTACTTCTCCCCACCCTTCTACACTGTACCCTTTGGAAGCAAGTTACTGACTTTCCAAATTTAAGGCATGGGGAGAATCTACATAAACTGGCAGGCTAATTTTTAATTTACTAGAGCTAACATAACTACAGTAAATAGACCAATTAGTAATGTTTTGGTCCTCTGGAACCAATAAACCTAGATAAGATCTAATATCTAGTTAAATAAATTCAATTTATTTGCTATTGGAAATAAATTCCAACCTGACTGGAAGTACCTTACGGCTAAGGGCCACCTTACATGTCCCTGTATCTTTCATAAGGCACAGAATATGGTGGGCAGCATATAGTAGAAGGCACAGAATATGGAGGCCTGAACATTATAGAGCCTTAATAAATGTTGGGTGAAAACTAAATAGTAAAAGTTTAAATTGTTATTTCAGAAACAGACTTTGAGTAGCTACTGGATATTAGTCCTACTAATGTAGTAATGTAGTTCCCTCTAGTATAAGTCAAGACGCTCACTCTGTTACAACACTAAAAAGAATTGGAAAGCTTTCTTTGTACGTTTGTGGAGTAAATGCATATGCAATCTAAGAGGAAAAATAAGCAGAACTCTTGTTGCAAAAGAAACAACATTAGAAAGCCTGAAAGAAAGAAACATTGGACTGTATAAACAGTAAATTGGTTACAAATATTTTAATAACCCAACTTCTAAAGTAGTGCTACATTTACTGTTGTTAGGAATATCTTACCCTTCTCCAAATAATATTGGAAACGTATCAAATCAAAATCTCAGATTCTGTTAGGAGTAAGATGGAAATCAAACTTATTCTAACATATTTTAAAATTCTGACACATCAGACTAGCTTACCATTGACTCCTTACTGGAAGTGAGTCTCTTTCTAATACACCAAAATGTGGCATTCAAGTGTTTATAATTTTCTGGATTAAAGCCATTAGTGGACTTAATACCTAGAGTCCAGAAGTAAGGACAGTAACGTACGATATATTTGGATACAGTTTTATGCACTTACATGAAAATTCTCTCCTCAGCACCTAAATGAATATATCGATTTCCATATGTGTAAGTTTTTGCAACGCTTATAATTTGACTTTTCTTTTTTTTTTTGTGGTACGCGGCCTCTCACTGTTGTGGCGTCTCCCGTTGCGGAGCACAGGCTCCGGACGCGTAGGCTCAGCGGCCAAGGCTCACGGGTCCAGCCGCTCCGCAGCAAGTGGGATCCTCCCAGACTAGGGCACAAACCCGTGTCCCCTGCATCGGCTGGTGGACTCTCAACCACTGCGCCACCAGGGAAGCCCTATAATTTGACTTTTAAAAACCAAATTTTCTTTACCTGAGGTTTATGAGTGGATTTCATAGTAGTTCATGAATCTGTGAAAGTTCATGCAATACTTCATTTATATGCATATTTTTCTGGGAATAGGGTTTCTTCAACTATCTATCCACTCCATAAATTTATTGAACATCTATTATGAGCCCAGGATTAGTTTTAGCTGCTGAACAAAAACAATAAGGTCTCTGCTCTCTTTCAAAAACATCTGAGGGTCTGCTTTGTGCCAGGTTCTGTTCAGGCATTAGAGATAGAGCAGTGAATAAAGCAGCAAAAATCTCCACTCTGATGGAACTTATATTCTACCGTGGCAGACAGATAATATACAAAATACCATACGATAGATTATGACAAGTGGTAAGAAAAATAAAGCAGGAAAGGCCTATAAGGTGTTTTTTCTCTTGTGCAAGTTAGATCAGGTGGCCAGGAAAAGATCTAAAGGAGGTGAGAGAGTGAAGAGCTGTGAGAATGTATGAAGGAAGAGCATTCTAGGCACAGTGAACAGCAAGTAAGACTGCAGTAGAGAGGTGTTCCTGGTGTGAAGAACAGCAAGATCAATGTGGCTAAAGCTGGGTGAGCAAGGGGGAGGCTGGGACCAGATATTATAGGGCTTCAGAAGCCTTCTAAGGACTTCAGCATTTAATCTGAGTTGGATCAGAAGCTACTGGAGCATTTGCCAATGAGTGAAATAATCTGACTTACATTTTTCGCAGGCTTACACCAGCTGCTGTGCAGAGAAAAGACTGAAGAGAGCCAAGGGAGAAAGTCTGGAGACCACTTAGGAGGCAACTGCGGTGATCCAGGAGAGCTATGATAACAGCCCGGACCAGGGTGGTAGCAATGGAACTTGAGAAAACTAGTAGTCACTGAATATATTCTGAAGATAGAATCAATAGGATTTGCTGATTGTTGTATGAAGGAAAGAAAGGAATCAAGGGCATTTAAAATGAGGAAGAGGGCTTCCCTGGTGGCGCAGTGGTTAAGAATCCGCCTGCCAATGCAGGGGACACGGGTTCGAGCCCTGGCCTGGGCAGATCCCACATGCCGCGGAGCAACTAAGTCCGTGCGCCACAACTACTTAGCCTGCGCTCTAGAGCCTGCGAGCCACAACTATTGAGCCCATGTGCCACAACTACTGAAGCCCGCACACCTAGAGCCTGTGCTCTGCAATGAGAGAACCCACTGCAATGAGAAGCCCGCACACCGCAACGAAGAGTAGTCCCTGCTCGCCACAACTAGAGAAAGCCCACACACAGCAACGAAGACCCAACGCAGCCAAAAATAAATAAATACATAAATTTTTAGAAAATAAAATAAAATAAAATGAGGAAGAGAAGTAACCACTGGATTTAACAATGTGGAAAATAACTGGTGAACTTGACAAGAGATGTTTCTGTAGAATGGTGGAGCAAAAAGGCACCTGGCTTAGGAACCATGGGACCAGAAGTGACAGTTTCTAAGTTAACTGGACTCGGTTAACCAATAACTGAGTTCAAGAGGGTGACTGAACCATTTTTATCGCATGTTGTTTCAAATTTCAAAGAGAGGCAGTGTACATATTTGAAAGAACTGAGCTGGTCCTCAATCCCTGTTTTATCCTATCTTCAACTTCACAGACACAAACCTTTGGGCATATCACTTAATTTCTCTGATACCTCATCTGTAAAATGAGATTTATTTCACTACCCACCTCACAGATAAAAAATATGTCTTTCTCCTATTGAATACAGCCTCTTAGAGATGTTGTACGCACAGCACCTAACAAAGAGCTTTAATTACGCTCAAACATTTGTTGAATTCAGTTAATGTACGGGCACAAATTAAACCATAAAGTAATACACAAAGGTAAGATATAAAAAATCAAATATTTCCACCTTTATGTAGAAGGAAGACAATGCTCACTGCTGAAATGCCTTCAGGTGGCTCTGTATTAGTTGTGCTAACAATGTTTTTCAGAATACCCTTCAATATACCCTCAAGGGCAAACTGCCAGCGAGGAACAAGTCAAACAGCTCCTTCTGCCACGCCGCCCCAATAGGTTATGATGATGTGCTTACAGGCAAAACTCAACCAGTAGATTGGAAAAAACAGATACGAATATTTCTTTGAAATTTAAAGAGACCATCACAAGAGGAGGCTAACTGGTAACAGTTACCACCACCCCCCAAACATAAATGCAAATCCTATACAGTATTTAAAGAGATTCTCTCTGGGAACTCCCTGGCAGTCCAGTGGTTAGAACTAGGCGCTTTCACTGCCGTGGCCTGGGTTCAGTCCCTTGTCGGGGAACTAAGATCCCACAAGCCATGCAGTGCAGCCTCCCCACCACCCCCGTCAAAAAAAAAAAAAAAAAAAAAAAGGGGGCTTCCCTGGTGGCGCAGTGGTTGAGAATCCGCCTGCCGATGCAGGGGACACGGGTTTGTGCCCCGGTCCGGGAAGATCCCACATACCGCGGAGCAGCTGGGCCCGTGAGCCATGGCCGCTGAGCCTGCGCGTCCGGAGCCTGTGCTCCGCAACGGGAGAGGCCACAACAGTGAGAGGCCCGCATACCACACACACACAACAAACAACAAAAAAAAAAAAAAAAAAAAGAAAAGAAAGAAAGTAAAAGACTTCAATGATGTAATCACAAGCAATACTGATTACAGCTAAACTTATATAACATATGTACTTTTTCAAGTACCTATAACATACCCAATGATCCAAATTAATTCTAGAATAGCTGTTATGAATAAACAGAATAAAAGCTGTCAGTCTCCGGCACAACTCCTGAATGACTTAAATGATATGAACATAATATCGACTTGGTAGCTTTTATTTTAAAAGTTTCACTATGGAATTTATATATTTTCACAAGTCTGTACAGTTTAGAAAGCAGTTATAAATTCATCATTAACAATAAAGTTGAACACAAACTATAAGCTAGGTACACGCAACAAATATGCACAGCTAACAATTTATTTGGAGCTTTTGTTAATTCTGCTCAGAATTACAAAAGTGGTAAATTCTAGGTTTATGGCTAGTCTAAAGAGAAGTGCCCTTCTAAAGAACAAACAACCTCTTGGCTCACACAAAACTGGAAACCTTAACTTTCCCCTGGCCCTTCAATGGCACATCACCAATTCCTTCACTACCAAGCTTTGTTTACAAATGCTTGTAACCTGCACAGGATTAAACAGGTGCCTCCTATATCAGGACCAGTATATAATTTCCTCTCCACAGAATACAATAAACGCAATAATATTAGTTTTATTTTGTTTTCAGACCACTAAAATAATAAAAACACTGATGCTCTTACCAGCTACTACACAAACAATTCCCAAGAGATTTCAATTTAAGGAAGGTCTAAGTGTTAAATATATGTAGACTGGTTTGTTTGATCATAGTCATTAAACTATTTGTGAATTGACTCTAAAAGAAAACAGTATTAAAAGAAATCTTTATTCCTGGGGAATAAAAGCCATCTTAGTCAACAGGCATTTGTGAACCATACTGACATGACCATTCTTGCTGTCTCCTGTACTCTTGCTTCCACTGATAGGAGTTTCACAATGTATCATAACTATACTTATGGTCAGAATGCTGCAGAAAGTATTTAAGCATACTGATGCCAAGCGATCTATGAAACATCTTGGCTCCCCCTCAACTTCTTTAACGGATCAGGTGAGTGAAAGGAGTGGCAGCTCTTATTAATATGAGGGGTCAAAAGCTGAAACAACTGACTCGCTTTTAGAAAGCAGAAAAAGATGTAAGAGCATCCTTTACTGGGAGTTAGATTAAATGATTTCTCACTTGTAATTCAACTGTTTTTTGTATCTGTGTGTTTCAAACCTAAAAACAGATGTATGAAGTACTAGGTATCGTTATTCAATCAAAGTTAGGATCTAAGGGCAGCAAAGCAAATTTGTCTAAGTCACGTTCCTGAGGCTTAGGATGTGCACAAGGTCATACAATTAATGAGACAGGATTGAAATCTAGGTGTCTCTGGGGCTCAAGTCTGTATCACCATGTTATACTGTCACTGCTAATCTGACATGAATACAATACAGATGCCAGTGTTGAACAGGTGGTCAGAGTTCTTTTTTTTTTTTGTGATACGCAGGCCTCTCCCGTTGCGGAGCACAGGCTCCGGACGCGCAGGCCCAGCGACCATGGCTCACGGGCCCAGCCGCTCCGCGGCATGCGGGATCCTCGCGGACCGGGGCCGGAACCCGTGTCCCCTGCATTGGCAGGCGGACTCTCAACCACTGTGCCACCAGGGAAGCCCGGTCAGAGTTCTTTTTTACTTAAGAGTTAAGATTGAAAATACAAGTTACATAATCATATGATTGATTGACGTGTTAGAACAAAGCGTAAAAATGATGCCTTAAAAAGTACATAGAACTCAGTTTCATAAGTGAAAAAGAAGTATTTAAAGCATTAAAATATTTTTTAGTTGTCCAAGCTGTTTTTGCTTTAAGCTAACTTCCACAAACAGACACAAGAAATGTAGCTTTATTTTGGCACCATGATTTTCAGAGCAGTAATAAAGAACAGTCTCTAGCAAGTTATAGATTTTCAAAGGCTACAGACAACAAGCTATTAAAGCACTTTTAAACTTCAGACAATAGACAGGTATCTATACTTGATGTCTAATAAGGCAACCCTCATCCTAAAAAGAGCACTAATTATTTACATATTTTCTACCTCAACCTCAAATTTCTGCCTTTGAAATCCTCGCTTTCCTTCAAAGGCAGAAATCTGGGAAGCCAATCCTGGCCGCGACCTTCTCCAAGCGTACATCATTGCCAGCTGCACTAACACCCGATGCACTGGAAGACAGAGTGCTATTGCTAATCACCTTTAGGTAGGAACTAAATTTCTAAAATTTGTACAGGTCAGTCAAGACACAATTGTCTCCTGCAGGCACCAAGTGACCACTTCCTCTTCTTTTTTTATTTTTTGAAAGTCTCTAAAACCAAGAGGAGCTTGGTGAATGAAAGTGAAGCTAAAGGTTGACATCAACACTTACAGATTTTTAAAACAAGGTAAATTTTTAAAGAATCCATTTTAAATGAGTCAAATTTTGGAATAACAGACTTCACCTTATTTTCATGGTGCAAAAGCTTGAGACATTTCCTCTGAGAGATGGAGAAAGCATTCTGCAAGGAGGAAGAGCTTCTGCAATGAAATGATGACTATACATTGCAGTGTCTTAAGCTAAACTTTTCCAGTAGTGACCTGACAAATGAGGATCTTGCACTGAACCCACTAAAACTGTATTAATGATTTTTACACAATATTAATACATATTTGCAATGGGCAAGACTTTAAGGTGGAGAGAGTATCTAATTAATTTTTCAACTGTATCAAAAATTTAAAACCAAGAAAAATAAAAAGGTATGCACAAAAGGGCCAACAACCAAAGAGTAACCAATGGCAAGTGATTACAGCCAAAACACCAAGTTGCTAAATATATAAGGAAGCTGCTGTTCATCTGGACCTTTGCCCAGAACACAAAAATTTGGAGGAGAAACAGTGGTAGTTTAAAGGGGACAGGGTTCTAAATTTGCTGCTTCATTCCTTTATCTGGACAGCTAATCTTGGCCTTGCAGAAGCTTCCTGATACTGTTTCGACTGAAATGGCCATAACCACGCTGGAAAATCCAAATGAGTACCAAAGCTCTTCCGTGGAAATCCACTGTTCGAAAAACACGTAGAGAATATATTTAAAGCTAAGATCAATTTTGTTCTTTAGAACAATCAACCCAAGATTCTGGCAAAGGAGACGATGAAGCATTTTAAAACGTCTCAAAATCCTTTAAGGTAACTAAATAAACAGCAAAATTATCTGTACTCTGCCAAGTTTATGGCCCTTCTTTTGACAAAAAGCTTTTTTTCCTTCTTCTTGGAAGACTGAGTTCCTTTAAGAACACCACCTGCTCGTGGTGCTTTTTTTTTTTTCCCCCTCAAGAAGGCATCTGCACTGCAGATCTCTGCACGAGGGGAGCTTGCCAGCCAGCTCCCACCACCAGGCAGACGCGTTATACAATGGAAACTGAAAGCGGCCTGCAGCTTCCCTCCTAGTCTTTCACAGAGATGGGAGGAGAAGGGGGTTCAACCAGCCCCTGCTTTGTCTGACTTTTCTCCCCCTCCCCCCTGTCTGCGGTAACACCCCCTTTTGTTATACTTCGATCAATAATAGCCGACAAAAAGCATGAAATTAAAACATGTTGATGGCTTGGCATGACTCTACCTATTATCTTCTAGAATATAAGCAGCTACCCTCGTGTCCCCACCCCCACGCCGCGCCAGTGAAGAGCAGGATGTGTTGCAGATGAAGCCACGGATCCATCTTGGACCATCAGCAGCTCCCTCCCAAATCTTCCCTGAGCTATTCTCATCACGCCTCCTTCTACCTCGGAGCCTCAGAAAAATCGGGCATTCGGTGTCTGGCCACAAAAAATTAAAGGCAGATGAACAGTATAGAAAACGGCCTCAGTGTTTCCATTAAACTTCCTCATCTTTCCCACGGGCAACCAAAAAAACCCATGCTTTTTGGAAGACTACGAATGGCTCATTATGTCAACACCTGTTTGCAAAATCTGCAATGCAACGCAACCCTTTCACCACCATCCCCTCAAAATCGTAAGGAGTCATTTCTTCTACCACCAACCTGCCCCAATCCGCTCAATCTCTCTAATCCTCCACTAAATCACCCCGGTTCAGAGGACGGCTCCCCCCGAACCCGTGTCTTTCCCCACCTGCCCAGTCTCGACGTTAACGCCCACTCTCAAAAGTATCTCCCCTCCCCCAACCTGTTTTCCTCACACCCCGTTATTTTCTCACCGCCTGCAAGACCTGACGCTCCCCTCCCCCTTACCCCATTTTCCAGACGCTCCTTCCCGGGGGCTTAAGCCTCCAGTACGCGAGAGTGATTTGCAGTCCCTGACCCCGAAGGCCCCCCCATCCCGAGGTCGGGGTCCCCCGGCGCGCCTCACCAGCACAGGAGGAGCCGCAGCTCTTCGCCCCCAGGGCGGGGCAGGCTCCCGGGCTCCCGCCGCCGCCACCGGGCGTAGAGGACTCGGCCACGGAGGATGACGAGGAGACGGATGGAGACTGAGTGGCCGCCGACGGCTCCGCCATGGCTGCGCGAGCAAAGGCGGGAGAGGGGTGAATAACGATGTGGGACGGGAGAGAGGGAGGGAAAAGAAAATAATCGGGCGGCTGGCTCTCCGAAGTCGCCTCGCCTCCCCTCGTTCCGAGGACAGTCCGACAGACAGACTGCCTCAGCCGAGCGCCGCGAGAGGGCGGAAGCGCGAGCGCGCAGGCGCACAAAGGGCCCTAGGGCTGGTGGCGCGGGCGGGAGGCGGTCGAGTTGAGGCGCCCAGCGACGCAGGGCGCAGGCGCAAGAACTGTCCCTCCGCGCTCTAGCAGGGAAGGAGGGGCAAAACCGGCTTCGCCCAGCGCCAGCGCCAGTGGCTGGGGTGAGCCGTGCCCCTCGGGGATCAGGCGCAAGGGGCGTGACCAAGCATCAAGCCCCGCCCACCACTGCGGCCGAAGTGGGAGGGGGGCCTGCGGCTTACTGTTGCTTCACGGCTCTTTTTGTGAACGTTTTAGCGTAGGCTGGTTATGTGTTTTAACGATAGAAGTTTCTTTTTGCTTCCATTAGTGGAGAATATCTTTCCCACAGATTCCAGAGCCGATGTCTTTTGTCTGATGCGTTCCTGCTCTTAACTGCAGTGGTGAAAACCACAGTGTAGGCCCACTCTGCAAGGTGCTTTATGAATTTTTCTGGATGTGTTGTAACATCTCATCACCATGAGGCAGAGATGGCACGATGTCCCATTTGGTAGGTGGATAAAGATGCTGTACAGAGTGAAAAACTATTACTTACTCCAGTCACATTGCAATGCAGCCGCAGAACCTGCTTCATGTTCTTATCTCGTTACTGTTCCGAAAGAGGTATCCACCTTGGGTCTCAAGGTTGTCCTTTCCTCTAAAAAGACTAACAGATAGAGAAGACACATTCTGAATGGAAAAAAAGCTGAGCTAATGAAAAAGGAAGAGCCAGGAGATAACATCCTGGCTGTGGTTATGAGGGATGGTAAAATGAGGTACTAAAAATTGAGAATATGGCACAAAAGACACGTAATTGAATTTTATTCGTAGCCTAAAAGAGGTCCTTAGTGAAAACTGTATTTGAAACCAGATATCTAGCTTATACTGGATTTTGTTCTCTTTTTGGCTTCTCTTTGGTCGGCTTGCAAAATTCAAAGCCTTCTCCCTACGTCTGGTCAAGTGATTTGAAATGTGCCTGATTCTTTTAAAAATGTAAATGTAGACTGGAACTAATAAAGATGAAGACTGTAGGCTTTGTTATTGCTAAAGCAGCAATCGATGACCAGAAGGGCAATTGCAGGATCAGCAGATCCTGTAAAGGTGCAACCTCATGAAGGGGGAGGTAGCCAGCCAAGCAGCCACAGAGAGGAAAAGTGATCTGACCAGAGGAAATCTTCTAGAACAGTCAGTGGACTACATCTGTCCTTGACAGTTTTTAAGGTCAGGTAAAGCCCAGACAGGAAAAACACTCCTGGCCAATTGAAACACTCTGAAAAAAGGCACAGAGAATATTTCCCAAAATAACTTTGTGGCAAATATCTAACTCTGGCACTTAACAGCATCAGATGACACTGCAGCAACCTGTCCCTTAGATGACAAAGAGAAATGCAATCCAATCTGATGACCAAGCCAGTTATCTACCCATTCTGATAAATGCATACATTTAAAAAATTTACATTATTAGGTGCTGGATAAGGAAATGAATGAGGCTGGTCCCTAACTCTGACAGCAATTGCTAGGATCTGCAGACCCTGGCTGGAAAGGAATCATGTTTCCATATCTAGAAAGAGAGAAAAGAAGATAAAAATCAAGACAGTGATGTGTCTTGGTGGTCTCTTCAAACCCTTCAGATTTTTTACTTAAGAGGCCTTTGTGCTCGATCCAATTCCTCAAGCTGCCTTTCCTTCCTGCTCTCATTTGCTGTACCAGTAAATTTCCCTGAGACTGACTCTTGCTTGGGATGTTATTTGTATACATGGTTTGTTTCCACAGATGTTTACTGGTCACTTGCTGTGTGTATGATGGTATCCTGGGAAATTTGGAGGGATCCAAAAAATATGTTTGTCCTGAGCTTACAAGCTAGTTGGGGCTTAGAACATACTCACATAAAGTTTAAAAAATGCAAATTAAATAGCAACCAAAAACAACCCCCAAACAACACAAAATTATAATGCTGATTAGATGACAAGTGAATTGTATGAATTTAAGAGTATAGGGCATCACTGTGGAGTTATAGTGACTTGGGGAGGTTTTATGAAGAAGCTAACTCAGGAGTTGGGAGTGGTAAGGAGGTCATTAAAGGCAAGGGAGAATGGTGTGAAGCAAATGCATGGGCTGTTTTTGTGCAAGTATACAATAACACTTCCCTCTGGGCAGACCAATCACAAAAAAGCACCCCTTCCTCCCAGCCCAGCCCATGATGCATGCCAATGCTGGCTTGACTAGCAGAACTTGGCCTAGATTTGATTCCGTCTTGCTCCTCCCCTCCACAGGCTGCATTAGTGCAACACAACACAACACAGCCTTCTGTGGTGGCTGGAGGCCTAGAAGTGTGAGATGTTTTGGGTACGGTTAGCCCAGGTTGGCTAGAGCCAAGGGCTTGAATTAGGACAAGAGGGAGATAAAATGGGGAAGATGGGTTGGGAGAAGCAGTAACAGAGCCTTAAAGAATTGAGGGTTCATCTTAAGGCTAATGGGGATTCAGCGTAAGTTTTCAGGCAGGGAAGGGCTCAGGTGGGATTGTTAAAGTGCTCACTGGAGTACAGCCATTTCTCAGGAGTTCTGAGCAATTTTTACTGCTGAGGCACTGAGCTGGGAAATCTTTCTTGGCCCTATCCTAATGGGACAGGTATTTACAAAGCTAATTTCCCACATCATTTTCTAGGCCATCTTATTACACAGTTTATTTATTTTCTTGACTTTTAGAAAAAAAATTATTTAATTAAAAAATTTAATATAGTCACATGCCACATATGTTTATATTCAAAAGTATATATACTATAAAGTTTTATTCTATCATCAACCCCTCTCCACCCACTGGTCTCCTCCTCTACACTCACATAGGTAATTACTGTTAGGAGCTTTTTGTGGCGAGTGCACAGGTGAATATAGCAAATCTATATCCTTCTTTTTAATTTATTTTTATTTTTATTTTTGGCTGCGTTGGGTCTTTGTTGCTGTGCGCGGGCTTTCTCTAGTTGCGGCGAGCGGGGGCTACTCTTGGTCGTGGTGCGCAGGCTTCGCACTGCGGTGGCTTCTCTTGTTGTGGAGCACAGGCTCTAGGCGTGCAGGCTTTAGTAGTTGCGGCATGTGGGCTCAGTAGTTGTGGCTCATGGGCTCTAGAGCACAGGCTCAGTAGTTGTGGTGCACGGGCTTAGTTGCTCCGTGGCATGTGGGATCTTCCTGGACGAGGGCTCGAACCCGTGTCCCCTGCATTGGCAGGCAGATTCTTAACCACTGTGCCACCAGGGAAGCCCTATACATCATTTTATACACGAGCAAAGTAAGGTACTTAAATGACACCCAGGGACGCCAGTAGTCCAGTCTGTCCTTTCTGAGTGCCCAGACTGTTGCTTAAATGTGGATCCTGCGAGTAGGTGGTAGGAGAGGAGGCTGAGCTGTCAGCACAGTCAGTAAGTGATAATTATTTACTTGGCTGTTTACCCCAGGAGGCTGTGAGTCTCTGGAGGACAAGAATGTGTCTTATGCATTGTTGCAGCATTACTGCCTAGCACTGTGCCTGGCACGCAATAAACGCCCTATTTTTGGAAAGCTGTGGATCCTGAGTCACAGTGGATATTATTGCAGAAAACAATTTTACTATTTTTGTGCTTTGTAACATAATTCAGTATCTCGAATATTAATGACTTTGTTTTGCTTTTCCAGAATTAATATAATGATTCCCAATCTTTGAGCACTAATTATGCATGTCATAATTGCCAAACACTTACATCTCATTTAACCTACAACTCTGTGACTTGACTTGAGTATTCAAATCATTTGGCAGATGATAAAACGAGTTCAGAGAGGTTAACTAACTCACCCAAGTTTGCCCAGCTACTGAGCATCAGAGCTAGAATTCAGCGCCAGGCTCAGTCTGACCACAAAGCCAGTGGCCTTGACCATTCAGACATGTCTACATGTCACCTATTCTGGAAAACCACAAGGAAAGCTCAGCCTTTGGTCATACCACATGACTCAATTCAGAGTGAGATGGTTGAAGGCAGGCTCAAATCAGTCTCAGCAATTTTTAGCATTTTGAACCTCCACTGTTTTGATGACCCTGGATATTTGAGAAGGAAACAACAATAACAAAACAGGTTTCTTGTTTACAGGGGTTGTTTTCTAAGCTGTGACTAATCCTAAAGTCTACCTATAATTTGTAGTGTTGTTCTAAGTGTCCAAAACTTCTACAGTGTATGGGGAAGCTGATGTGCTGACACTGACCTTGATGTTATATTGAGAAAGATGTAATGTATTTTTTTAAACACTTATTTATTTTACTTATTTATTTTTGGCTGCATTGGGTCTTCGTTGCTGTGCACGGGCTTTCTCTAGTCGCGGCGAGCAAGGGCTACTTTTCATTGCGGTGCACAGGCTTTTCATTGTGGTTGCTTCTCTTGTTGCGGAGCATGGGCTCTAGGCGCGCGGGCTTCAATAGTTGTGGCACCTGGGTTTAATTGCCCTGTGGCATGTGGGATCTTCCCGGACCAGGGATTGAACCCGTGTCCCCTGCACTGGCAGGTGGATTCTTAACCACTGCATCACCAGGGAAGTCCCTAACGTATACCTTCTTTATTCTTCCATTCAATAAGTATTTGAGTTTCTACCATCTGCCTGGCACTGTTTGGGGGCACTGGAGATATAGCAGTGAACCAAAACAAAAATTCCTGTCCATTTGGAACTTATATTCTAGTGGGAAGAGACAAACAAAAATAAAAGTTAAAACTTAAAGTTAGATGGTGAGAAGTCTTATGGAGAATGAGGGGGAAGAGGAATATAGAATGCTGGGAGGTATGCTCAATTTTAAATTCTTACACTGCATGTTGCAGTTGTGACAAGTCATTAGCCTCTGGCCCCTTTCTCTTCTGAGCATGCCTCATAATGCCCTGGATTTGTGTCACATCCTGTAGGTCCTGCTTTCTGCACACCCATGTGAGACCCCAGGAACCACCTGTCTTGAGGTTCTCATCTAGTTTCTTGCTGGCCAGAGTTAATTTAGATCTAGCCTAGACTCAAATATAAAGCCTGGACGAGGGTATTCAAATACTCTTGAGAGTTTGCAGAGAATCAGAAGGTGCAGGGGAAAAGAAATCAAAACAGGACCTCTTCAAGTAAGATTAGGTAGAATTATCTTTACCTTTTTACTTCTAATCACTCGGGGAGTGAAAAACAGCTCAAGGGCGTGGCAGGGCCTAGAGATAGCTGGAAGGAGGTTCTGGGTGGGTTATAATAGTTAATGTCGAGGCAGAAGAAAGAAAGTGGAATAATTTGTCGAGTGAATGAGGCAATGGTGATGCCAAGAGGTGGTAGCAGTGGGGCGGGGGGAGATAGAGGCTTTAGCCACTCATAAGCTCCACCAGCTATTTAGCCCCAAGACAACTGCCCCTACCCCAGCGAATCCAAAATAACAATATTCTTCAATTGTGACAACTGACATTTTCTCAATCACACGTCAAGCGTGAATAAAAGCATTTTTGGAGAATCCTGTTTTGTACTGATCGTACCATACAGTTTAAGTAAGAGTGTGATTGCCAAAGCAGCTCCAAAACAAGCTCCCCTAAGCCAGAGATTTACAAAATATGGCCATGGCTTAGACTGGACAAAGCCAGTGGAAGGACTTTGCCTGTAAGTTCTTACATTAGCTGTTAGAGTGGCTATGGTGCGCCATCAGGCTTGGACAGGGACGGGAATGGGGGCGAAGTTGCTGATGGTGATAATGAAGTCACGACCTCCTCCCCTTGTGAAGTCAAAATCACTTAAGAAAACAGCGACGCTCGCGTCACCCAGGGTTGAGGCCTCCCTTCAGTCCTTAAGGGCAGAGTGCCGCCGACCTACGGCCCCGCCCAGCGTTAAACACCGAAACCTTCTCAAACGCTGCCAGCAAGGGGTCTGAGGCCGGTTCCTCCAACGCCTCCGCTGGGGGCCTGGCCTCAAGACTAAGTGAGGGCAGGGCGGGGATGACTGGGCGTCCCACCGCTCCCTGCACAGCCTGCTGGGAGTTGTAGTTCAGTCGTCGAAGAGCCGCGGCAATCCCCATCCCTCTCTTCCGCTTCCTCCCCGCCTGGATGAGTGCGCAGAATGGGAACCGTTGGAGGGTACCCAGAGAGCGTGGGACTACAATTCCCAACGGACGGTTCCCCCAGGGCGCAGCCCCAGGTAGCCGGCAGCGAGTGTCGGACTTCAGCGCACGCGCACACGCCTCGGGCGGTGGCAGAATTCGGCCGCGTGCGCTTTCCCGCTCCAGCTGGCTCGGCGCTCGCTGCACCTCGGGCTGCCGGTTGATCCTCGTCAGCCCGCAGTCTACGCGCCGTCTTGTGGTTTCGCGCGCCGCTCCTTCTCCCTAGTTTTTTGTAGAGCCCAGGCCACGCCCGTTTCCCGCCGCCAGGGCCTGGTTCGTTTCCGCCCCTCTCTGAGCCCCTGCTCCTTCTGCTGGAGGCGGAGGCTCCATGTTGTCCCCTAAGCGAGTGGTAGTGGCTGCATCGGGAGGAGCAGGTGAGGCGCACTATTTCCCCCGAGCCCGCTCCGTGGCCACCCCCGCTCCCCTCCCTGTTGTAGTTTCGAGGAGACCGGACGCCCGCGCCGCCGCCCTTCCTCGTCCCGGGGTTGGGACCGCTGGGGTCCCTTGGCCAACGAATTCGGGTCCGGAGGCTGCTCGCGGGGCCGGGCCAATCGGACGCGGGCGGCGCCTTCCTCCGCTACCGGCTGGGAGCGGCCGCCTTCGGGGGTCGGGCCCTGGGCCCGGAGGAGGCCGTTAGTGCCCCTCGGCGCTGCCTCCGCCCATCTGGCCCTTCCCCTCCCCACCTGGGGCGGCCCCGGAGGGTCGGTGGTCCTGGGGCGGCGTTTAGAGGCTGAGCTGGGCGCTCCGGGCTGTTGCCCTCTCCCTGCCTAGGCGCTTCGTTCGCTCGCGGGCCGGGAAACCTTGGGCCGAGTGGCTCTGGCCGTATTAACGGGCCCAGGGAGTGGGGAAGGTAGATGCTTTATTGTTCAGCCTTTTAAAAAGCTCTGGAGGGCTGCGACGCGTCTTTGAGCTGGAAGCTGTGTTTTTAATCTAAAGACATTGCGTTACAGGAGGCATTAGGGAAGTCGATTTTCAACCCGCACTTATCTCCCTAAAGGAAATAAAAGAATGTGGCCTAAATTGATTTTTAGGAAGTTCTTTTAGTACGCAAAGCATAGGGAAAGTATTAAAGAAAAAACAGTCACCATAAATTCATGGATTTAAATTGCATCTGTCATTCTACCTGGCTTTATTCTTGTTTGCTGTGTGTGCTGTTGAAATGGCCAGAAGTTTTCACTCGCGAAATCTAAAGGCAAAAAAAAAGAAGAAAAGAACATTGTTTGAAGACTCTTTTAATAAATCCGAGTCCTCAAATTTGAATACGAAGTTGGATGGAATGTTTTGGGAAGGAGAGAAAAGAACTAACGGACCAAAAACGTGGTTTCACATTTTGGCTGGCTTTTGGAGAAGCAAAACCTACGTAGTTTTAAACCGCGACAAGTATTCAGCATTGCAGTGTACTGAATTTCAAATTAGTGTTTTTTTCAGTCCCAACAGAAACCAGCTCATAGTATAGAAATCTCTGTTGCTGCTTTAACACCTGTAAAGGAAACACTTGATTGAAAAAGATCTCTACCTAGTGAAGCATTACACTAGTAGAGCAGGTTGTTTTATTAGCTGTTATTGGAGTAATCATAAAATTAAAAGTAGTAAAAAGTAAGGATAAATGTGATGATGTGTACTAGCATAATTGTCTTAGTTTTCACTAAATAGGACTTGTTTAGATTAGGCTTTTTTAGAATTGGTTTTCTATGATGTAGCACGTGCATTTTTCATTTTTATGATTCCTAAGTCATAAAATAAAAGGTATACTCACACTAATTATTTAAAATGAAATAATAGAGAATTGTAAGAAGCAAGAAATATAAAGTCATCGCTACTTCCCCAATTCCCCAGGGGTAGTCATTACTCACAGTTTGGTCCTAAGATTTCTTTCAAGTACCTTAGGGAACCCTAGGTTGTGTGAACTTGTTTGAGGTTTAAAATTTACCTGCAATGACTTGGCATGCCTGTTAAACTTTCTATGGCCTTGTGTCTTATACTGAGAAATTGTTTAAGACAACTACAGTTTAAAGTTAGTCTGAATTTTAAAACATTCTCCTGACTTATCTTTGAGATTCTAGGAGCATATTCTCTAAAAAATATCAAGGGGGAAAAAATGAGGGGAAAACTTTTAGTTAAAAGAAAAAAGTCTTTTAATTGCTGTAGAGCTGTGGTTCTCAGCCCTGCTGCTGCACATTAGAATAACTTGGGGTTTTTAAAGCCTGCCAATGCTTGGGGCCCACTCCCAGATTCTGATTTCATATATCGAGGGGCTAGGCAACAGTTAAAAAAAACACCCCAAAACCCAAGTAATTTAATTTCTGTACTAATATATACACATTTCTCTGTAGGTGGTTGCTTAATTTGAGTTGATTTATTACTTTATAGGAAGTATAATTTGTAATGTCAGTATTTTTGTATTGAGTTGATACTCTTCCATGCACATATCTAAAGAATGCCTTTTATTGGTATGTGTTTGAATTGTTAGAATGTTTTGATTGTTAGAATGTGTTACATATATTTCACAGATAAAGTATCAATATATTACAAATCAGAAAATAGGTTTTAGTGGTATAGTAGGTGAATAAGCAAAGAAGTAGGTTAACTCTTTTTGACTTGAAATGATAAGGACTCCAAATCAACTATTGCCAATTAAGAAAGTCTTATTCAACCGGAATACAGGTAATTAAAACCTTCAGGTAACCAGATTGATTTTGGTGGTGGTCTTATTTTTAGGGTAAAGTCAAATAAGATGAATATTGAATTCATTCTATTAAAAAGATTATCTTTTTAATAGAATAGCCTGGCATCTATTCTATTAAATACCTGTATTAAATTAGATGCCTGTAGTATAGCCTGGCATCATTTTTAGATTCAGCCCAGTCTTTGCATTTCTGAATCTTTAGTACTGTTTAGTCATAGTTGATTTTCCTAAATCCATTAAGCACTACAGAATTCTTAATTGACAAAGAAAATGTGGTTTTGTTCAGCATTCTGTGCTAAGGTACAAATTTCCCCTATTCTGTTAAGTTGCATTTAAATAGAATTTTCCCTGAAACAACCTTAAAAATATACGTGTATCTACCGGCATGCTTACTGCCTTGAGACAAAACAGTGTATGAAAGCACTCCCTCACCATCACCAAAAAAAGAGCCACACCCAGCAGTTGTAGAGTTGCCTGAGGGCTTTAGTGTACTTAGCCTTACATATGATGATGTGTTTTCTTTGGCCTTCTCTGTGAATTAGGAACTTTAAAGACTGCCAGTGAGAGCAAGGCATGAAAATGGTATGCTTCTGTTTTTGGGTGTGTTGCTTTTGCCCTTTAGAAAATGTGGTATTTCAAAAGGAGAGTGGAAAACTCAGGTCATAACTTTACCCTGAGTCATGCACGCTACTTAGTGAAATGTTTCTATAATCGTAGTTAGGATTTGCTTTTCAAAACTCTCTGGGCAGTAAGGATGAGTACTGAGGCTGGCTCTACCCCAGTGGTTCTTAACCCAGGGCTGTTTTGCCTGGTTGGGACACTTAGCAATGTCTGGAGACACTGCTGGGTCTCACAATCAGGAGGAAGCGCTACTGGTATCCAGTGGGTAGAGGCCAGAGTTGCTGCTAAATATCTTGCAGTGAATGGGGTAGCTCCCCACAACAAAGAGTTATCCAGCCCAAAATATCAGTGGTGCTGAGGTTGAGAAACCCTGGTCTAAACTGTTGACTTGATCTACTAAATTCTGTCTGAATTATCTGAAATAGCAATTGTAATTGCTTCCAAATAACTAGTTTCATTGAATTTATCACTGTTCAGATGGTCTTCTCAAGTATTTGAGGGACATTTAAACTTTTTTCCCCATAATGCTTTTTCTGATAGAACTTAATTCTTAAAATTTACGTTTTCCATAGGAGCAGAAAGGCCAATTATAATTCAGAAGTCTCATCTCCTTTTGTTTAGCCTGTGCAGCTACTTTTTTTTTTCTTTCTTTCAGTCCTTTGAAAATTCAGAAATAATTCTAGGAAGAATCAGCGCTGTAATTTGCTCAGATCTCTACAGATTTGTCCCTATAATAATTAATTTCACTTGTTAGTCTTTCAGCCATTCTGTTTGGGTTGTCTTTTTGTTTTAGTGCAGAGCTTCTCCATTGAATCCAATCATACAGCGATTGTTTGAATAGGCATACTTAAACCTTTTGGTTAGTCTGGATTAAGGTGTGTTGGGTCCAAAGTAAAGGATACGTCAGTACTTTAAAAGTAATTAGAAAAAATGTTGTAGCTTCCATATCAACTATTGGAGTCCTTTTTTTTTTTTTTTTTTTTTGGAGTCCTTTTTAATTATCCAGATATTTTCAACATTTCTGCATACTTCGAAATGATGGCTGATGCAGTGTTACTATGAGCTGTTTACAGCACTAATCAGAATTGTCAGTATGATATAGTTCTACCACTCACTTTTTTTTTTTTAAACTTAGGTTTTCCCTAAACTTAGGTTTTTAAGTTCACTTAAACGTATACAGATGGTCGGGGAACTAGGATCCCACAAACTGTGTGGTGTGGCCAAGAAAAAAAAATACAGATGATAGATGTGACTGTGGTCCGGCCGTATCTTTGTATGTATGTGTAGAAAATGTCACGCCTGTTATTCAGATAAATGAACATGCTAGAGCATGACCTCTTCATATGTAAGTGAGCCTTACTGTTGTCATCTCAGAATGCACACCTAGACCTTGGGGAATGATGGCTTCGCTGAAGGTTGCCACTTAAAGGTTTTTCTAGTACTAGCCCTGGAGGTTAGATCTCCAGAGTATACGATTACTGAGAAGTGGGAGTAATTTCACTGCAAATGGAGCATCTCTCCCACTTAATGAAACTCCTAAAACAAACCCCCAAGTCTTTGGTGGGGTCCTTGCTGAGCAAGTTGCTTTAATGTTTTTATCCTCGTAAATTTTGATCTGTTCTTCTTTAGCCAGGACTATACAATTTTAAATTAAGCCAAGCCATGAATATGTTACCCAGCAAGTTTGGCCAATTTAGATATCCAGGAAATTTTCAGTTGTTCAAGAGATTGAATTTTAGAGCTATAAAATGGCTTTATCTAACTGCCTGATTTGTAGACGAAACTGAGACACAGAGAAGTAAAGTGATTTACTCATGCTGTTACGGTTAGTACGAAACTGGGCCCAGAAATCTGGTCTTTCCTGATTGTTAGGGAAGGCCTTTCTCCTGTAGATACTCCTTCACTGTTATTAACAGTCTTTGCCAAGCCAGGAGCTTAAGTCATAGAAGGAAGAAATGATAGGGTCTGGTGGTATGTTTCATATAGGAAGATGGAGTCAGGGAAGATGTGAAGGCTGAAAGGTAGAGATTTGAGAGAAGTGGAGCAGCTGAGAGGATTCATTTTGATGATACTAAATGTAGACTTATAAAATGTTAGAACTAAAAGGGTTGCTAGAGGTTAAATCTTGACTGATTTTACTGTTGAGACTGAAGACTAGACATTCCCAGAATCACACAGGTTGTTAGTGGTAGAACTGGAACAGGAACTTGTCTCCTGACTCTTGTACCCATATATTTCTACATGATACTCCTCCGAGAGTGAACTGATGGTGGAATATCCAGGTGAATCTGTCCCTTAAGCAGTTGCACATTTGGACCTAAGTGCAGGTTAGAAATTAATGAAGTTGCATCACCAAAATAGAGGGTGTAGTGAAATTATAAGAATAAAGAGCTTATTCAGGGAGAGGTTGAGAACTGCGGAAGGCTAAAGAAGGGCGTTGGTGGGTATCACGGGAGGCTGAAAAGGGGAACCAGTGAAAGGAGATGATAAAAAGGCTGGAAGAGAACTAGGAGTGGGCACTGTTGTGGAGTCCAAAGGTATTAAGAAGTTTCAGAAGTGGTTGGTCAGTGTGTTATATCACAGGTGTAGAGTTGAATGAGAATCAAGACAGGCCTATTGGATTTGGCAGGAGAGGTCATTGATGAACTAGGGAATGGTTTCAACGGAGAGACTGAGAGGAAAGTCAGATTGCAAGGTGATAAGAAGGGAATGGGTAGATCAGTGGATGAAGACACACTTTCAGGGAGGTTGACAAAGAAAGGAGACTGGGAGGAGGAAGGGAAGAAACTGACTTTTATTGAGGTTCTTTACATGTACTGTAGGGTTTAGTGTTCACAATACTAGGAAGCTATTATTCTGTGGTAGATACTGGGGCTGAATGTGGTCATTTCCCTACTCCCCAGGGGCTCCCAGGAGCTCATTACAATATTGTAATGAGTGGAATAATAGTAAAGGTTTTAGTGGAAATAGGAAAGTGGGTTCTTTTTATGGAGTCCCTAATATGTGTCAGACACTGTGCTTTGAGATGGGTATTAGAGTTATAAATAAATGGAGCTACAAATGGTTAGAAATTTATCTACAGTCACATTGTGACTAAATGGTGGAGTTTTTCGTTTATTCCCCAACTGTTTATTGTATGTCTACTCTCTGTGGGCACTGTTCTGGTTCTTGGGGGATATAGCATTGAACAAAAGAGACAAAAATTTCTGCCTTCATGGAGCTTACATTCTAGAGGTGAGAAAGTAAGGATTTAAGCCCTGCCGTCTCTCTTGATTGCTTTTAGCGTACTGTGCAAAGTGATGGACCCTGAGAGGATGGGGTGGGCGATCAGGACAGAGGGAGGGTGAAGGTGATTATTGAAGGATGAGCAAGTGTTTGCTGGAGGTCAGGTGGAAGAAACATTTCAGGCCGTGAGAACAAATGGTTGAATAGGCTGTGTCTTTGAAAATTTGGAATCAAGACAGGACAGGACATGGATCCTAACTTTTCTCCTAGGAGGAAGACCAGTGAGTATAAATTTACCTGGGAGGATGAGGAGAATAAAGAATTAGAGGAACGAAGGCAGTAGGGCGAATGGTGAAAGGCTTTGACTTACAGGATGGAGATTTTTTAGCTTTCAGCCATCAATCCATAAAATGTTTTGGTAGTTTTTTAAAATAAATTTGTTTTATTTATTTTATTTTTTTAATTTTGGCTGTGTTGGGTCTTTGTTGCTGCATGCAGGCTTTCTCTAGTTCCTGCGAGAGGAGGCTACTCTTGGTTGCAGTACACATGCTTCTCATTGTGTTGGCTTCTCGTTGCAGAGCATGGGCTCTGGGCGTGCGGGCTTCAGTAGTTGTGGCATGCGGGCTCAGTAGTTGTGGCTCGCAGGCTCTAGAGCATGGGCTCAGTAGTTGTGGCACATGGACTTAGTTGCTCCGCGGCATGTGGGACCTTCCTGGACCAGGGCTTGAACCCGTGTCCCCTGCATTGGCAGGCGGATTCTTGACCACTGTACCACCAGGGAAGTCCTTGATAGTTTTTTTTTTTTTTATGTAGTTGCTGTCATGATATGTTTTTGTACTGTAATGAAGGCATTCATCCCTGAAGGATGAGGTAACATCCTTAAAGCCACACTCGGGGATGTTGACTTGCATGATCAACGTAACAGGCAGGAAAGGTTGGAAGGTGGCATGGCTAAAGGAGAGCGCCCTGAGGTTTTGATTAAGGGATCCATGAGATTGGGGGGCGGGTTGTCTGAGATGCGAGGATAAATCAGCAAAGGAAATTTACATGGTATCTAGAAAAGGATGAGTGGAAGTAAGATTTTTACTTGGACGATCAATAATATAGTTCTCTTGTCTTAGGAAGTGAGAGATAAAGATAGTGTGGTGAAAAGTGAGCAGCTCTATTTGTTTAAATTGAATTATTAGTGATGTGTGCAGTTTAAAATGATTTTTCCCTTAAGTGGATCCAAACCAAAGGAACAAGATCTTTTAAAATCCGGTGTGCCCAGTATACTGTCGGAGAGAAATGCAGGATCACCCCAGCTGCCTCAACTAAATATAGCCTGGTTCTCTTCTTTTTCACTTTGCTATAGGCAGAAAGAGGAAGAGATGAGGGAGGGCTTTATCACTTTATTTTTAAACTGTCCTTCTTAGTGGTCTTCATCGTCTCTTGAAGTGCAATTCGTTGTCTGCAACTGCATACATTTTTGTCATGTGATTATTCTGTCATGTTTGTAGCCCAGGTAACTTTATCTTCCATACCTGTTGCCCTGACAATATCACCTGCATCCTTAGGGTGGTAGCTTTCAACTATATTACAGTACATATCATCCATCCTTTTTACAGTTGTTTATTGTGTGCCTGCTTTGTGTGAGTACATTCACACTGCTTAGTAAACTTTAATAGTGAAATAGATAAAATTGAAAGAGCCAGTATCATGAACTTAATTGTGAAGTCCTGGGGGACTATTGTATTGATTACTAGGTTTGGTTGTATCTCATAGAGCCTCCAAATAAGTGATTTAAACAAGGTAGACATTTTTGTTTCCTATGAAAGTGAGCCAGCATGGCAGTTCTGCTACACCGAGTCCTCAGCCCTACCTCTCTTGTTGCTCCAATATTCCTAGGGTGTTGCCCTCACATGCCTGGTCCAGGGTGACTCGCTCCCACTTTCACATATGGCCAGCAGGAAGGGGGAAGATGCATGATATGGAAGTTGCTATATCATTTCCAGTCAGAACTTAGTCACACAGTGATACCCTACATACAAGGTTGGGTTGGAAATGTGTTTCTTCTGAGCATTTATATGCCGAGCTAAAAATCTATTACCATTGCAGGAGGAGAAAATGAATATTGGGGGAGCAACCAGCCATCTCAGGGACTTTGTTTGGTATTGCTTTGAGTACTGCACAGTACTTAACCTTGTGGCTTATCCATAAGGTGTGAATAAATTGTTCTCGTTTCTTCTTTTTTTTTTTTTTTTTTTTTTTTGTGTTACGCGGGCCTCTCACCGTCACGTCCCCTCCCGTTGCAGAGCACAGGCTCTGGATGCGCAGGCTCAGCGGCCATGGCTCATGGGCCTAGCCGCTCTGTGGCACGGGGGATCCTCCCAGACCGGGGCACGAAACCGCGTCCCCTCCATGGGCAGGTGGACTCTCAACCACTGCGCCACCAGGGAAGCCCTACCCATTGCTATTTTTAAAGGTGGAATGGTTGTCTTTTTCTTTTGTTTTTCTATAATGATTCTGGATATGAGTCCTTTGGATTTAGGTGTTAGGAATATTTCCTCCTAGCCTGTGACTTGCATTTTTACTCCCTTAAGGATGTGTTTTAATGAACAAAAATTCTTAATTTTAGTGAAGTCTAATTTGTCATTTTTTTCTTTTATGGTTGGTGCTTTGTGCCGTGTTTAAAAAGTTTTTACTCTTCCCATGTTAAAAAATACATATTTTAAAAATATTTGAAACTAATTTTTTTTCTCTACAACAACATAGGTGATGCTATGGAGAGCGGAAAGCCTTGTCCAGTGCAGGTTGTTTTGGTTCAGAAAGACCAGCATGCCTTTGAGCTAGAAGAGAAAGCCTTGGCCAGCATCCTCTTACAGGAACACATCCGAGACCTTGATGTGGTGGTGGTGTCAGTGGCTGGTGCCTTCCGGAAGGGCAAGTCCTTCTTTTTGGACTTTATGCTACGATACTTATATTTCCAGGTAAAGTAGAATTATTTCATTTCAAATTAGAAAGTGAGACTGTTACGTCCAAAAGAGCAAAGGAAGCTCATGAATTATCCTTGATGTGTAAAGTTACTCGAAATTTTAGGCTTAACGGAAATTTCTTATTTCTCCTATAGAAGGAAGGTGGCCGTTCAAATTGGTTGGGTGACCCAGAAGAACCGTTAACAGGGTTTTCATGGCGAGGGGGCTCTGACCCAGAAACCACTGGGATCCAGATGTGGAGTGAGGTTTTCACTGTGGAGAAGCCAGATGGGAAGAAGGTAAGGAAGAAAAAGACTTATAAACTAACAGACACAACAAAATGAGAACTTTAATGTGTAGCCGGATAATCCAATTAAGATTTTTATCATAATGATATAAGTGCATTTGTAAAACTAATTCACGAATGTAGTTTAAAAGGTCACAGAGAGACATGAGGCTTCTAACGAAAAGGAGCCGCCAGGGGCCCTGCTCCTCCGTCTGCTCATTTCCACTCCCCAGAGGCTCATGCTCTCAGCTGTTCAGATGTTACCTGTGTTCTTTACACTCTTACTCCTGTAAGCATTCACTCCCCCCGCCCCTGCAGCTGTCAGCAGGGCATCCTCATGGAGCCTAGTAAGCTTCAGTTGTAGAGCTTCTCCCCAGGTTTCTTTGTAAGGGTCAGCAGGGGCAAGTCATGTGGCTCCTAAAGTGGAACAGGGGATTTGGGGTTATGACTGTTTCTTCAGCAGACTTGAACCCATTCCTTCTGTTTTTAGCCTCACCCTAAAGCATGCCGTCACAGCTGTTTGTGCCTCTCATTTTTGAGTCTTTCCGGGGCTTCAGGTTTCATATCCCCCCTTCAGGTTGTTCAACTTCAGCTGTTACCTTGATGTTAAGTAATTAAATATTTTGAGAGTTGGACAGTTGATGCACGACTTTTAAAAAAAATGTTGACTTATTTATTTATTTATTTATTTGGCTGCGCTGGGTCTTAGTTGTGGCACGCAGGATCTTCGTTGCTGCACGCAGGATCTTTGTTGCTGCGTGCGGGATCTTTAGTTGCAGCATGCGGGATCTAGTTACCTGACCAGGGATCGAACCTGGGCCCCCTGCGTTGGGAGCTAGGAGTCCTAACCACTGGACCACCAGGGAAGTCCCTGATGGTGTGAACTCTTGATCACTGTTTGCACAGCTTCTATTTTTTTTCCTCATTAATTTCCTTATTCTTTTAATGTTTTGTTTCTTTCTCTCTCTCTTTTTTTTTTTTAGTGAAGTTTCAGGAGAAAGGTATATTGGAAAACCCTCTTTTTTTTTTTTTTAGCATAGATACACATACAGAAATGTGTAGCAAAATGGGGAGATTATCACACATTTTTTTTTAAGGGAAGAGAATGTAGGAGAAGAAGGAGTTTTTGGAATATAACATTAGAAACTTTTGCATGGAAGGATCTTTAGATGTTATTTTAACCAGCCTTTAATTTTTTTAACAGCTTTACTGAAATTTAATTGATGTTCCATTTTTCCCCTCACAACTTTTGTGCTTTTGTCACTATTTTACTTTAATAACATTGTTTTTATTTTTGTTTAAATGGTCAGTTATCTTTTAAAGATATTTAAATAATAAGAAAAAAGCCATATATTTACCCATGCAGTTACCATTAACTGCTCTTCACTTTTTGTGTCCAGATTTTTATCTATTTTTTGTATTCATTTTTCCTTCAGCCTGAAGGACTTCTTTAATATTTCTTGTAGTGCTGCTCTTTTGGTGCAGAATTCTTTTAGCTTTCTTTCTGTGTTTGAAAAGTATTTTGCCTTTGTTTTGAAAATATTTATGCTGGGTATAGAATTCTAGGCTGGCAGTTTTGTCTTTCAGTGCCTCAAAGATGTCACTCCCCTGCCTTTTTTTTTTTTTTTTTTAAAGATTTAATTTAGGGCTTCCCTGCTGGCACAGTGGTTGAGAATCTACCTGCCAACGCAGGGGACACGGGTTCGAGCGCTGGTCCAGGAAGATCCCACGTGCTGTGGAGCAACGAAGCCTATGTGCCACAACTATTGAGCCTGTGCTCTAGAGCCAGCGAGCCACAACTACTGAGCCCGTGTGCCACAACTTCTGAAGCCTGTGCGCCTAGAGCCCGTGCTCCGCAACAAGAGAAAGCCCACGCAGCAACGAAGACCCAATGCAGCCCCCCAAAAAGATTTAGTTTTATTTACTTTTTTGACTGTGTTGGGTATTCGTTGCTGCATGAGGGCTTTCTTTTGTTGCAGCGAGTGGGGGCTACTCTTTGCTGCAGTGCACGGGCTTCTCATTACAGTGGCTTCTCTTGTCGCGGAGCACAGGCTCTGGGCGCGCAGGCTTCAGTAGTTGTGGCACGTGGGCTTAGTAGTTGTGGCTCACTGGCTTAGTTGCTCTGCAGCATGTGGGATATTCCCGCACCAGGGATCGAACCTGTGTCCTCTGCATAGGCAGGCTGATTCTTATCCACTGTGCCACCAGGGAAGTCCCTCCCCTGCCTTTTTGCTGACATTACTTCTGCTGAGAAATTGCTGTTATCCTTTGTTCTTGTGTGTCTAACGTGTCTTTTTTTTTTTTTTTTTTTGCGGTATGCGGGCCTCTCACTGTTTTGGCCTCTCCCGTTGCGGAGCACAGGCTCCGGACGCACAGGCCCAGCGGCCATGGCTCACGGGCTCAGTCGCTCCGCGGCATGTGGGATCTTCCCGGACCAGGGCACGAACCCGTGTCTCCTGCATCGGCAGGCGGATTCTCAACCACTGCGCCACCAGGGAAGCCCTAACGTGTCTTTTTGTCTAGTTGCTTTTATGGGGGTTTTGTAGTCTGACTGGAGGGGACAGGTGCCGTTCTTGGCCCTCTGTGAGCCTTCCGTAGTGTTCCTCTAACCCTTTTGAATGGCTCTTTCTCCAGCCTCAGCTAATTTCCTTATTCACATGGGCTGGTCAGGACTCAGCTGAACACTTGATGGGTACCCTCTGTAGATTCCTAGTGTTCTTTGTCTCTGTGGCTCTCTCCTCAGGTGCTCTGCCTAAGAACTCCCGTTTCCTTGGTCTTCCTGACTCAGCTGTATTTCCTGACTCAGAGAATCTGGTGGCTCTGCCTGGGTTCCCCCTCCCTGTGCCTTGGCCAATTAGCTGGGTCAACTGTAAGGCTCACCTCATCTGTTTCCTTTCTTTCAAGGATCATTATCCTTTGTTACCCAGTGTCCAATGTCTTAAAACTGTTGTTTCATATATTTTGTCTGTTATGTTTGGTTTTTTAGGTGGGAGGGTAAATCCAGTCTGTTATCCCATTTTGACTGGAAATGGAAGTCTGATCTTCATTTTAGAGATGCTGTAAAATGACCCAGTGAGTTAAGGGCCTGCTGTGGGTAACATAGTGACTCTTAGAGACGGCACCACAACAAGGCCCTACGACCTTCATTTCAGTTCTTGTTTTCTTTTCTTTTTCTTTCTTTCTTTTTTTTTTTTTTTTTTTAAGTGGTACGCGGGCCTCTCACTGTTGTGGCCTCTCCCGTTGCGGAGCACAGGCTCAGTGGCCATGGCTCATGGGCCCAGCCGCTCTGCGGCATGTGGGATCTTCCCAGACCGGGGCACAAACCCGTGTCCCCTGCATCGGCAGGCAGACTCTCAACCACTGCACCACCAGGGAAGCCCAGTTCTTGTTTTCTGTATCATGTTCTGTTTCTACATTTCTGGTAATATGTGGTAGGCGTTTTTTTTTTTTTTTAACTTTTATTGCAGTATAGTTGCTTTACAATGTTGTGTTAGTTTCTGCTGTATAGTAAAGTGAATCAGTTATACATACATATGTCCACTCTTTTTAAAATTTCCTTTGCATTTAGGTCACCACAGATAGAGTTTCCTTTACTAAGCAGTAGGTTCTCATTAGTTATCTGTTTTATACGTAGTAGTGTATATATGTCAATCCCAATCTCCCAATTCGTCCTACCCCCCGGCAGATGCTTTCTTAATTTGTTTTTAGGAATAAATAATTATTGTTGACTATGTGATCCCTTTGTACAGAACTAGTGGGCCTCATTTTAATTTTGGGGTAATGTGGTGTATTAATTCTCCTTAAGAGTTTAGGAAATCTCTACAGTGTTAGTAGTAAGCAGGCTTTGCTTTTAGTTATCTGACATTTATAGTGCCCTCATTTTTTTATCTTGTTGAATTGACTCCTCTATAGAGCTTCATGTTTACTGACATCATTTTGGTTTCCTGCCCTTTAAAAAAATTTAATAGACTTTATTTTGTAGAGTAATTTTAGGTTTATAGGAATATTGATCAGGAAGTGCAGAGTTCCCCCTTCCAGTTTCTCCCTATTATTTACATCTTTTGTCAGTGTGATACATTTGTTATAATTAATGGACCAGTATTGATAGGTTGTCATTAACTAAAGCCCATGGTTTACGTTAAGGCTCACTCTTTGTGTTGCACGTTCTGTGGGTTTTGATGAATGTATAATGATATGTAGCTACAATTACTGTATCAACAGAGGAAGTGCACTGCCCTGGAGATCCTCTGTGCTCCACCTGTTTGTGCCTCCTCTCCTCCCTGAAATCCTGGCAACCGGTGATTGTTTTACTGTCCCCATAGTTTCGCCTTTTCCAGAATGTCATATAGTTGGAATCATACAGTATATAGCCTTTTCTGATTGGTTTCTCTCACTTAGCAATGTATATATTTTTATGGTTCCTCGCATCTGTTTGTATCGATAGCTCATTTCTTCTTATTTCTGAGTAGTATTCCACCATATGGATGACCACAGTTTATCCACTCACCTACTGAATGACATCTTGTTTGCTTCCAAGTTTTGGTAATTATGAGTAGAGCTGCTCTAAATATTCATGGGCGGGTTATTGTGTGGACATAAGTTTCAACTCATTTGGGTAGATACCAAGAAGTGCAACTGTTGGATTGTATGGTAAGATTATGCTTCATTTTGTAAGAAACTGCCAAACTGTCTTCCAAACTAGTTGTGCCATTTTGCATGTTCTCCAACAATGAGTGAGAGGTCCTGATGTTTCATATTCTCGTTAGCATTTGGTATTGTCAGTTTTCTGGTGTGTAGGGATACCTTGTTGTGTTTCTAATGTGTTTTAAAAAAAATTATGTTCAGACATCTAGCAGGATCAGGAGTGCTTTTAAAAAAATCAATATTCCTACACCAGAAACTAACACAACATTGTAAATTAACTGTACTTCAATTAAAAAAAATTAATATTGGATAAATGCTATACTGATAAGCAGTTCTTTAGAAGTTAGCTAAATAAAAGTTTAGCAAGATTGTCTTATTTTATACTTGGTGAGGTTTTAGCTTAGAGCTTGTCTAATTAGAAAGCCACCTACAAGTGGAATTACTGGGTCTGAGAATGCCCATTTCCTCTTTTTTGAGCTATTGCCAAATTGTTCTTGAAGGTAGTTATGGTATTTTACTATTCTACTACATGATATGAGAATACTGTTTTCCCCCAAATATGCAGCACTTTAATTATACTTATGACTCCCACTCCTCAAAGAGCTTCTCTTTAGTATGTCTTCTTTTTCCCTCTGTTTGGCCTCACTTTTCTCATTAGCAGATGCCATGATTTTCTCTTTTTCATTGAGGTATAATTCACATACCATAAAATTCAACCTTTAAAATACATAATTCAGCAGTTTTTAGTACACTCACAAGGCTGTGCAGGTATCACCATCTAATTCCAGAACATTTTCATCACCCCCCAAAGAAACTCAGTCACTCCCCATTTCCCTCTTCTCCCAGCCCATGGCCACTATCGATCTACTTTCCTCCTCCATGTTGGCTGTTTGATACAGATGGAGTCACATAACATATGGGTCGTTTGTGTAGCCTCTCGCACCCAGCCCAATGCCCTCAAGGCCCATCCATGATGTAACACTAGTAATGACTAATGATGTTGAGAATCTTTTCACATAACCATTTGTATATTTTCTTGGGAAAAGTATCTGTTCAAATCAAATCCATTTTTTAATTGGGTTGTCTTTTTGTTGTTGAATTCTTTATGCATTTTGGATACTAGACCTTCGTCGGATATGTGATTTGCAATTATTTGAAGTCCAGTTTGTATATATTTTTTTGGTTTATTGTGCTTCAGGTGTCATATATTAGAAACCATTGCCTAATCTGAGCCCATGAAGATTTACACCTATGCTTCCTTCTATGAGTTTTGTGGGTTTTGCTCTAATATTTTGGTCTTGATCTGTTTTAGTTAATTTTTGTACATGATGTGAGGTAGGGATCCAAAACCATTCTTTCACACTGGAAATCCACTTGTTCCAGCCATGATTAGTCTTTTTTTTTTTTTTAAACCTTCAATTTAATTTTTGTTTTTAATTAATTAATTATTTATTTATTTATTTATTTTTGGCCGTATTGGGTCTTTGTTCCTGCGTGTGGGCTTTCTCTAGTTGTGGTAAGCGGGGGCTACTCTTCATTGCAGCGCGTGGGCTTCTCTCATTGAGGAGCATGGGCTCTAGGCCCTCAGGCTTCAGTAGTTGTGGCTCGTGGGATCTAGAGCACAGGCTCAGTAGTTGTGGCCCACAGGCTTAGTTGCTCCACGACATGTGGGATCTTCCAGGACCAGAGCTTGAACCCGTGTCCCCTGCATTGGCAGGCAGATTCTTAACCGCTGTTCCACCAGGGATGTCCCCATGATTAGTCTTGATTGGTCATTTAGTTTGACAGTATCCTCTTCACAAAACAGCTAAGGTATGGGTAGATGAAGTCTTTTATCATTAGGTTTCAGTGTATTCAGGCTAGAAACTTCATTTCATTTGAATTTGTCTTTTTTTCTGAATAGTGCTTTCTTTTGGTTGAATTTATATCATATGTATTCAATCACAGTAGTGCACTGAGTATATGAAAGTCCATAAATATATAATGTTATTAATGGGTCCTGATATATAAACTATATAAAATGATTTATTATCATTTCTAAGAATAAAAATACTTTTCTAAGTAATAAAAATGTCATTTCTAAGAATAAAAATTTTGATTTGTATTTGTTATCATAAATCTTACTTAAAAATGTTTTTTGACTATGGCATTTCTCTTCTTGTATTCAATAGAGCTTCATAGAAAGCTTCCCTTCTGGCCTTTGCAATAATTTTGGTATTGGTAGAGAACTAGCAATTGCTGATGAATTTACTTATTTTTCTGAACATATTAAACCCCGTCCTCTTTTGGAACCAGTTACGCACGAGTTTGAAAAGTTTTACTTTTAAATTATATGACTGAAAATTATAGCAAGTTGTATAAGGATTGTAAGGTACTTTATCTTATTTAACATTTTGCATACATCTACCTTTTAAGGTGGGAACGTTCATTAAGGCTTCATGAAACCTAATTACACAGAGTGAACGATAGCCTAGTTTCTCCTGCTTTCATTTGGTATGTGGTGTGGTCTCTCTTTCATAAAGATTGAAATAAGTGTTCATTTTACTTTATCAAACAATGAGAAAACTCTAGAAATTTGAGAGAAGAATGCAGGCTTGCAGGTAAATGCCAAAAATATCCCATGCCATATGTTTTATTTATTTATTTTTTGATTATGCCTAAGTTTAGACTAAGTCAATTAGTTAATTGACTTAGCCAATCCAGATGACTGGCTTTGAAAGTGAGCTCATTGACTTCAACATTTTGCTGTTTTGATTGTTAGGGTGATTTTCCCCTTTTTTCATACTGCTTTGTATACCTCTATTTTGTATCATATCACTGGGTGAGAGCAGATAATCTTGTCCAGCAAAGTTCTCTGTTAAAAAATACAAGGCAGCTGAATACTTACATTTATTGAAAAAAATTCACGTATTAAGTGGACCTGCGCGGTTCAAACCCCTGTTGTTCAAGGGTCAACTGTAATTGTACTTTTCTGAGAGAACCTATGAGCAGGTGCTTAAGCCTCATTTAAATATTACCTGTACTTTTCAATTTCTCCTTGCATGTCTTCCCTTCTCACTTTTACATATTTTGTTTGTGTTTCCTTTTTTTCATAGGTTGCAGTTGTTCTGATGGATACCCAGGGGGCATTTGACAGCCAGTCCACTGTGAAAGATTGTGCTACCATCTTTGCTCTAAGTACCATGACTAGTTCTGTTCAGGTAAGACCATTTGACTAGGAAAAAAGTTTGTAGAAGAAATAAGATAAAGAGAATACATCTAGTTTCAGTTATTGTTCTGTTATCAGCATTCCTATGGTAATATGTAAATGTTCTTTTTAGACTACAGATACAAGTTAAGCTCTTACAAGCTTAAGAAGGAGCCTAAACTATTTTTCCATTTTGGTCATAAATATATGTAGTATATTCCAAGAAAAGTCTGAAAAGTGAAAATCGAAATTGTATCATTTACATCATACAGGAAATGTAGATTTGGTAAAAATTGAAGAAAACTATATTTTAAAGTGTAAAGGAAAGATTATGTGATTTCAACATTATATGCCTAGTTTTCCAAAAGACAGATGTTATTTCTGTTTAAACAGACCTCATATTCTTATATGCAGACCTTTAATTGTACAAAGCTTCTGTTCAGTCCTTTAGGCTTATTTGGGATTCATGTGAAGTAAGCCAGAGTAGAATAAATCTGGACTTTTGTTTTCTAGATTTATAATTTGTCCCAGAACATTCAGGAAGATGATCTTCAACAGCTGCAGGTATATATTTCTCATAAAAATGTTAATATATCATTTAAAAGTTTTAAGACTAAGACAAATTTTACAACTGAGTAGTTTCAGCCAAAGACTGAAACATGGAGGAAGGCTTGGGGTTCATGGTAATCCTGCACTCTGTATCTGTGGCTGGAGTGGTCAGGGAAGGCCTTAGTGAGTTGAGCTGGGAACCGGAAGAAAAGTGGGTGGGTCAGTCCTGCAGCTATATTGGGGGGAGAGGTGTGGGCGTGGTGCAGGGGAGGGGACAGCAGGAAGAAAGACCCTGAGGTGGAGTGTGCTTGGTGGGATTCAGGAACAACAAGGAGGCCAGTGGGTGGGGTTGGAGGGTGAGACAGGAGAAGGCCAAGTGATGAAGTCAGAGAGGCATTCAGCTTCCAGTGATGCCCTGCCTTTGTAAGGACTTGGGCTTTTCCTCTGGGTGAGATGGGAGCCATGTTTTGAGCAGAGGAGTGATATTATTTGACATATTATGAAAGGATCACCCTGACCGTTGTGTTTAGAATAGATTTTTAGAGGCACAAGTGTGCATTCAGTGAGACTGGTTATGGAGCTATTGCAATAATTCAGGCGAGGTTAAACAAATTCATATTTATAAAATGCATAGGATCGTGTACCTGGAAAACAGTATGTGCTTAATAACTGCCATTACTTCTTATACCTATAGCACTGCTACTGTTATTAGTCATTGTTTCCTCTTCTCCATAATAGCAGTTCTTTTTTTGGGGGCTGCTTTGGGTCTTCGTTGCTGCGCGCGGGCTTTCTCTAGTTGCGGTGAGTGGGGGCTACTCTTCGTTGCGGTGTGCGGGCTTCTCATTGCGGTGGTTTTTCTTGTTGTAGAGCATGGGCTCTAGGTGTGCGGGTTTCAGTAGTTGTGGCACACGGGCTCAGCAGTTGTGGCACACGGGCTCAGTAGTTGTGGCACACAGGCTTAGTTGCTCCACAGCATGTGGGATCTTCCCAGACCAGGGATCGAACCCGTGTTCCCTGCGTTGGCAGGCAGATTCTTAACCACTCTGCCACCAGGGAAGTCCCAACAATAGCAGTTCTTATACATTTTTCCTGTAAAATCCTCTTCATTGAGTATTCCAGAGTTGGATGCAATTTGGCATGCTTCTCTAATTCTGCTCCTCCCACCGACATTCAAGAAACATATCAATACCAGAGTTGGGGGTGTCTTTTATTATAGAAATTACCTTGAATTAGTTCTAATTTCTATTTCTTTTTTTTTTTTTTAAGGAAATAATTCCTAAATTTTGGTTCTTAATGTTACTATTAGTAGTTACCTGTACTTCATAATTGGTGGTTCTACACGAGTGCCATCGTTCAGTGGTTGAGAGCTGTGGCTCCATAATACATATCCATCAAAACTTGAGTTTGACAGCTTTTCCCCTGAAACTTATTCCTTTCTAAGCTCCTTTTTCTGGAGTGCCTAATTTGTGTGAGGCAGTGGACCAAGTGCTGTAGATACCATGGTATGTGAGGTAGACATGATTCTTTATGGATTTTGTAGTCCAGTCAGTGAGAGGGTACCTAAATGCCTAGGCATGGGTGATGTATCAGGACTGCTGTCACAGAGTACCACGACCTGGGTGGCTTAAAACAGTAGAAATGTATCATTTCACAGTTGTGGAAGCTAGAAGTCGGAAATCAAGGGGTTGACGGGGCCACAGTCTCTCTGAGCCTGTGGGGAGAATCCTTTCTTGCCTCTTCCTGGCTTCTGGTGGTTTGTTGGCAATCCTTGGCATTCCTTGGCTTGTAGCTGTAATGCTTCGGTCTCTGCCTCTGTCTTCACGTGGCTGTCTTCCCCGTGTCTGTGTGTCTGTGTCTTCCCGTTGCATTCTGTTCCCTGTGTTTCTGTTATGTCTTCTTATAAGGACACTAGTCATATTGGATTGTCTTACCCTAATGACCTTATCTTAACTTGAATAATCTGAGAAGACCCTACATCCAATAAGGTCACATTTCACAGGTACCAGGGATTAGGACTTCAACCTATTTTTTGGGGGGGAGGGCACAACTCCATAACAGGTGATAAAGATTATGATGCAGTTACGTAATTCTCCTATTTTTTTTTTCTTGGTACGTGGGCCTTTCACTGTTGTGGCCTCTCCCGTTGCGGAGCATAGGCTCCGGACGCGCAGGCTCAGCGGCCATGGCTCACGGGCTTAGCCGCTTCACGGCATGTGGGATCCTCCCGGACCGGGGCACAAACCCGTGTCCCTTGCATCGGCAGGCGGACTTTCAACCACTGCGCCACCAGGGAAGCCCCCCGTAATTCTCCTTTGATACTGTTCTCAAGAACTCCACCATCCTCTGGTTCCTCAAACCCAAGATGTGTTTAAACATGTCTTTCCCATAATCATTTCAAAACTAAACATTCCTGATTCTGTTAATTATGTCCTACTGTAGGGGCAGAAAAAATCTTTACTCATCTTAGGTTCTTGGCTGAAGCAAGGGTTGAATGGAAGTACCTGCTTTAATGAAGAGGACTGGGACAGGTGTCAAAGTGCTTGATGAATGATAGGGAATGACCACATGGTTTGCAGATGGATGGCAGTAGAGAATGGGGAAAGAGGTATTCTACAGAATGGCGCAAATCCTAAAGGAGTAGGGCTTTCTACCAGAAGATGGAGGATGTTGGTTGAGAAGTGATAAAGGGAAGCAGGGAAGTCACCAACCCCACCTTTTGATCTGGAGACACATAGGATGTGAGAGAATAACAGCTGCTACTTCAGATATTGTGGAAAATTGCTATAAAATTTATAAAAATATAATTATAAAATTTTATAAAAATTATAAAAATTGCTATAAAATTGTGGAAAATTATGCCCTCAGGTTTTGTTAAAGCAGGGAGGTAGAAGAAATTCTCAGAGAAGGAGCTGGAAATTTAGGAGAGTGTTCATTGTGGCTCTGAAGTTGCACGAGAAACAGTGGAGGTGTCTGAGGGTGGGGCGGGGGGACCAGAGAATTAAGCGGCTGATAGTGCCAGTGCCTTTGACTGTGAAGCTGGAGGGGGGATGTGACTAGGCTTAGGGCACTGGTCAGTGAGGATGGGGATGGTAGGTCGGATGGATTTTATGCCTATGGAGGGTGACCACTGGGCCTAATGGCCAGAGGTCTTGTCTCATTGGACAAGGCTGATTGATGGTAGATCTAGAAATTGAATAAATATAAATTTTATGAAGGAGACAATAATTTTCTTGTGTACCTGGAAATTCACAAGAATCAACTGGTGAACTATTTAGAACTAAAACAAACAAAAAAATTCAGTACCAATCACAAAGTACAAATACAAAAATCTGTAGGCTTTCCTATCTACCAACATTAACCAGTTTAAAAATGTAATGGAAAACATTTGCTGTAGCAAAATATTAGCAACTTGGGATAAATTTAAGGAGACCTGTATGAAGCACTTCAGTGTTGTATGAGGCATATAAAAGATTTAACCACATGCAGGAATACACCTTGTTTCTTCTATAAATATTTATATTTCATATGTATCTTCTATATGTGGAGCTAACACATGTTTATTGCTTACTCTGTACCAGACACTGCTGTGTATTATATAAATGTTACCTCATATGAGACTGAGTATTATAAAGTTGTTACTTCTTTCCCATTAAACAGAATCATAAAGATATTCTTTTGGGAACTAGACAGAATTGTTCTGAGCTTCATTTGGAAAGTTAAATTGTAAAACCACCAAGAATATTACAAGGGGTGGGGGAAATAAGAGAAAACTGACTTAGTACATCTTATAAGGCTGTAATTACTGCAACAGGGCACTGGTTCAGGGAAAAATAGATTAATGTGATATATACTTATGATATAATACATATTCATATATTTCATTCTACTTAAGAGTATATGATACATAAAGGATGGATCAGTCAGTAAACGATGTTAGGATAGTTGCCTATGTATTTAGATACAATAGAAATTAGATGCCTACCTTGTGCTATATACGAAAATAAATTCAGGATGATTAAATATTTTGATGTAAAAAAACCCATAAATAACTGGAAAAAAATAGGCCAATATACAATACTGAGGGGGAAGGTTTTTTTTTAAATAAATTTATTTATTTATTTTTTGCTGCATTGGGCCTTCATTGCTGCACGCGGGCTTTCTCAAGTTGTGGCGAGCAGGGTCTATTCCGTGCAGTGCATGGGCTTCTCATTGCTGTGGCTTCTCTTGCTGCGGAGCATGGGATTTAGGCACACGAGCTTCAGTAGTTGTGACTCGCGGGCTCTAGAGCGCAGGCTCAGTAATTGTGGCGCATGGGCTTAGTTGCTCTGCGGCATGTGGGCTCTTCCTTGGACCAGGGCTCGAACCTGTGTCCCCTGCATTGGCAGGCGGATTCTTAACCACTGCGCCACCAGGGAAGCCCCGAGGGAGAAATTTTTAAAAATATATTTATTTGCTTATTTATTTGGCTGCATCGGGTCTTAATTGTGGCACGTGGGATCTTTTGTTGTGGCGCACGGGCCCTCTAGTTGTGGTGCGAGGGCTCCAGGGTGTGTGGGCTCTGTGGTTTGTGGCACGTGGGGTGTCTAGTTAGGCACATGGGCTTAGTTGCCCTGTGGCATCTGGGATCTTAGTTCCCTGACCAGGGATCGAACCCACATTCCCTGCAGTGGAAGGCAGATTCTTAACCACTAGAGCACCAGGGAAGTCCCGAGGGAGAATTTTTTAAGCAAGATGTCAAAGGTAAAAGACAAAAGAAAAAAAGTGGCTAGATTTGATTCCATGTAAATTACAAAAACAGGGTTCTGAACAGGAGTTCGTTACCTATTAAGGGCTGAGGGAGAGAGATGCCCAGGTATCAGAGGTCCCAGCCTGGGGGACTGGGAAAGGTTTCCTGGTGGAGATATTCCCTTCACTCTGTGCCTTCTTCATAGAGCCTAGAATTAAGCTCTCTAAATGGGTAAGATGATATCTGTCATTGTAATACTTTTTCTCCTTTTAAAAGTTAATAATGTATAATATTACTGATGGAATTAGAAATATTATCCTTTCAAAAAATTGGGCACTTTGGATAAGGCTGAAGTCCCCCTCTCCCCCTCCCCAGAGGTAACCACTATGCCTATCAGATTTGAATATATCCTTTCTATTCTTTTCCTGCGTTTCTGTAAACAGGTATGTATCCCTATAGGAAATATATGACATGTGACAGCAAGCCCTTATCCAAACGCTTTGAGGTTACATGTGTTTTGGAGTTCAAATCTTTTTGGATTTAAAATTAAAAAAATTTTTTTAAATTTACTCATTTCGCTGTGCTGGGTCTTCGTTGTGACACTTGGGATCTTGGTTGTGGCATGCGGTATCTTTAGTTGCAGCATGCGTGATCTTTAGTTGCAACATGTGAGATCTTTTAGTTGTGGCATGTGGGCTCTTAGTTGTGGCATGCAGGATCTGGTTCCCTGACCAGGGATCGAATCCGGCCCCCCTGCACTGGGAGCACTGAGTCTTAACCGCAGGACCACCAGGGAAGTCCCGTTTTTGGATTTTAGATAGATAATATGGTGCATATATTATAGCATGATGTCTAGGATAGGAATGGGCATTTGGTTAATACCTTCTAATTAAACACATTAATATTTCTGCAATGAAATGTGTGACCAATTATATGAAATAGGATACATAAAACCTATTTAAAGCCTTATATCAGTTAAAGGCAGACTTTCCTCCAAATGAGTTTGCTGCTTGGGGTTTTAGAGCTTTTTGGATTTCAGAATTACAGATAGGAAATCATGGTTGTATATAGTTTTATAGTGTGTGTTTGTCTTTTTTTATATATAGTATTTTAATTTACCAGGTACTTTTTAAAAAATAAATTTATTTATTTTATTTATTTATTTTTGGCTGCATCGGGTCTTCGTTGCTGTGTGTGGGCTTTCTCTAGTTGTGGTGAGCGGGGGTTACTCTTCATTGCGGTGCACAGGCTTTTCATTGCAGTGGCTTCTCGTTGCAGAGCACGGGATCTAAGTGCACGGGCTTCAGTAGTTGTGGTGCGTGGGCTCAGTAGTTGTGGCTCACAGGCTCTAGAGTACAGGCTCAGTAGTTGTGGCACACGGGCTTAGTTGCTCCGCGGCATGTGGAATCTTCCCACACCAGGGATCGAACCTGTGTCCCCTGCATTGTCAGGTGGATTCTTAACTACTGCGCCACCAGGGAAAACGGTACTTTTTAAAAAAAACCATTTTATTTATTTTTAACATGGTGATCTGTATTCGTAGTGTAAAAGTCAGTAGTCTTGCAGCGTTCCTAATGAGCATCCCTTCTATGTCCCATTCCCTTTCTCTAGAGGCAGCCACTTGTACTCCTTTTGGCTGTGTCTTCTGCTATTTGTGTCTAGAGTTTTAAAGAACATGCTTATATTGTTCCTTCTGGATTTAAAAAACTTAAGTATTATTTCTTATATAAAATTAGGATTTCGCTCCCTTTACAACTCTCCTACCCCTCACTCAGTTTCCTTTCTCTCATCTTCCCAGTAGTTAACGTTGCAATTTTGTTAAAAAAGTATTTGTATTTGCCTTATTATATGGATATATGTATATGTTCTTCATAACTGAGGTGTCTTGTATCACACTTTTCATTAGTCTAGTGTTCTGTGCTTATCAGTAATGCGTCTGCAAAGGAGAGACCAAAAAAATGTCTCAGTTTGATCTTAATACTTTAGGTTCTGTTTTAGTTTTCCTTGGGGGAGGCATGACTTCTTGACCTGTGTTTTCTTCCTTTAGTCTGGAGTGCTTCTTCTAGACCTGGGGCATAGCCGTCACTCTAGTAATTTATTTATTTATTACAATTATTTTTTTATTTTTTTATTTTGCCTGTGCCAGGTCTTAGTTGTGGCATGCGGGATCTTTGTTGCGGCATGTGGACTTCTTAGTTGTGGCATGTGAACTCTTAGTTGTGGCACGCATGTGGGATCTAGTTCCCCGACCAGGGATTGAACATGGGTCCCCTGCATTGGGAGCATGGAGTCTTACCCACTGGACCACCAGGGAAGTCCCTATTTTCTTTTTTGTAATAAAAAATAGTTTTTATTATTTTTGTGTGTGATAAAAACTTTAAAAACTCTTAGCAACTTTCAAGTATACTGTACAGTATTATTAACTACAGTTGACCCTTGAACAACATGGAGGGTTAATCTGCATATAACTTGGCATATTACCCTTAAGTTTCATCCATGTTGTCACAGATGACAAGGTTTCCTTCTTTTTAAAGACTGAAAAAAATTCCCTTGTGGTATATATAACCCATTATGTGTATATATATATATATAAAATATATATAACATTTCTCTTATCTGTTCTTCCATTGACAGACACTTAGATTGTTAGGTTGTTTCTGTATTTTAGCTATGTGAATAATGCTGCTATGAACATGGGAGTGCTGATATCTCTTTGAAATAATGGTTTTGTTTCCTTTGGATATATACCAAGAAGTTGGATTGCTGGATCATATGGTAGTTTTATTTTTAATTTCTTGAGGAACCTCCATACTGTTTTCTGTAGTGGCTGTACTAATTTACATTCCCACCAAGAGTGGACAAGGGGTCCCTTTTCTCCACATTCTCTCCAACGCTTGTCTTTTATTTATTTATTTATTTAACATCTTTATTGGAGTATAATTGCTTTACAATGGTGTGTTAGTTTCTGCTCTATAACAAAGTGAATCAGTTATACATATACGTATGTTCCCATAGCTCTTCCCTCTTGCATCTCCCTCCCTCCAACACTTCTTTTTTTTTTTGGTGGTATGCGGGCCTCTCACCGTTGTGACCTCTCCCATTGTCGGGCACAGCTCTGGACGTGCAGGCTCAGCGGCCATGGCTCACAGGCCCAGCCGCTCTGTGGCATGTGGGATCCTCCCGGACCGGGGCACAAACCCATGTCCCCTGCATCAGCAGGTGGACTCTCAACCACTGCGCCACCAGGGAAGCCCCAACACTTGTCTTTTTGATAATAGCCATTCTGAGTGGTGTGGCGGGTTTGATTTGCATTTCCCTGATGATTAATTATGTTGAGCACCTTTTCATTTGTCTGTTGGCTACATGTATGTCTTCTTTGGGAAAATGTCTATTCATATCCTCTGCCTGATTTTTAATTAGATTTTTTTTTTTGGCTGTTGTGTTGCATAAGTTCTTTATATATTTTGGATATTAACTTATTTGACATATGATTTGGAAATATTTTCTCCCATTTGGTACATTGCCTTTTCATTTTGTTGATGGTTTCTTTTGCTGTGCAGAAGCTATTTAGTTTGATGTAGTTCACTTGTTTATTTTTGCTTTTGTTGCCTTTACTTTTGGTGTCAAATCCAAAGATCATTGCCAATACCTGTGTCAAGGAGCTTACCACCTATGTTTTCTTCTAGTTTTATGGTCTCAGGTTTTACATTCAAGTCTTTGATCCGTTTTGAGTGAATTTTTGTGTATGGTGTAATATAGTAGTCTAGTTACATTCTTTTGCATGTAGCTGTCCAGTTTTCTCAACACCATTTATTGAAGAGACTCTCCTTTCCCCATTGTGTATTCTTGTCCCCCTTTTCCAAAATTAATTGACCATATATATGAGGGTTTATTTCCGGGCTCTCTATTCTGTTCCATTGATCTGTGTGTCTGTTTTTATATCAGCACCATACTGTTTTGATTACTATAGTTTTGTAATATAGTTTGAAATCAGGGCCGGGCAATTTCTTTTCAATTCCGTTCTCAGTTGGATCCCATTTAATCTTTTGTTTATTCTGTCCATGATTGTATGCATTCTCCAGTAGCTTCCTGAGAAAGGCTGCATAGGAGATAACATTTTTGAGGTCTAATTTAAAGTCTGAGCATGTGTTAATTTTATCCTAGAATTATAGGAAATAATTTTGTTTTAGAATTGAAAACATCGTTTCATTACTTTCCAGCTTCCCGTGTCTCTGCTGAAGTCCCACATCATCTGATTCCTTTGTATATGACCTTTTTGTTTCTCTCTGAAGCTTTTAAGATCTTCTGATTCTTGGCATGAATTTTCATGGTTATGTACCTTAGTGTGGGCTTTTTCTTCATTCTTGGTACACTCATATCCTCAGAAAGATAAGACATTGCAACTGTTGCAACCAAGAAATAACAGGATGCTGGTATAAAGCAACCTTCAGAAAACCAGAAAGAGCTCCTGGAAATTACAACTATGACAGCAAAAATGGAAAATTCAGTACAGGAGGAGTTAGAAGGTAAATTGGAGAAAATTTTCCTAACAGGTTGACTAAAAAGACAGAGAGTAGAAATCAGTAGCAGGGGAGGCAGTGGAGCATCAAGAGAAGAGGAGAGGAGAGAGATAGAGTGGGGAGAAGAGAGAAGGGAAAGGGGAGGAAGAGAGGGAGAAGTGGAGGAGAGGGAAAATTGAGGGCACCGAAAAATAGGAAAATTTGAGGATCAATTCGGGAGAGGTTTAACATGTTGGTAATCGATATTAGTAAAACAGAACACAGAAAATGGAGGGAAAGAAATTATATAAAAGGATTAAGATGATGTTCTAGAATTGAAGGACATGAGTTTTTGTCTTCCCTGCTGGAAGCTTTTCTCAAAGGTGTGGTTGTCCCTGGTCATCTGTATTTAAGAGTGAGCCACTAAAATACCAACTGGGAGCTTTTGGTAAGAGAGTGAGCCTCTTGTACTGGTTTGGATCACCAGTGAGATCATTGGGCAAGATTATTTAGTTATTTTGTTGCAGCCCCTAAATGTCCGTATTTGCAGACTATTATTATTGGGTTGTCAGTTTCTCCAGAGACATCTTTAAACTCCTGCCTGGATAGGTAAAGCTTGCTTTGGCTCCAGAAGGGTGAGAGGCCCAAGGAGTCTCACTGTGGCACATGTAGACTTGACTTAAATACCTGTTTGCAGTAAGGTAGGGGACTTACTCCCATCTTCAGCTGAGTTTGGTTTCAAAGTCTAAATTCTTTTTGGTTCACCTCCTATCTTCTGTGGGGGCAGGAAGTCGATTGGAGCAGGGGGAGGGAGCAGGATCTGGGAGTGTCGGTAATCTTTCCAAAGACTTACAACCATTTCCTTAGCTGTCAGCCCAGCTCCCTCATGCCCTCCTTCAGGGTGACTGGGGCTTCTAATTTCTGAGCCTTTCAAGGATTCTGCTGAGAGACTGCTTGTTTCTTTCTGGCCCCTGCCTCACAGATTTCTTAGCAGGGCGGAGAAAGCCAAAACCCAAGACAGTTCTCATTTGTTTTCCTTCCAGAGTGTTTGTGACAACTCCTCTTTTTCATATCATTTCTGATCCTCTCTGTCCTGTGAGTTTACAATTTTTAAACTTCGTTTTGCTTTACTTTTTAGTGAGGCTTCATGAAGAAATAGAGGTAAATGTATGTGTAAACCCTGACTTTAAAGAATTCATTCATTGGGTCGTTTGAATGGCATGCATCCTACAGGCCCAGTACATGCTACTGTTGCTGCTGGAGGTCCCGCAGTGCACAGAACAGTCCTTGCCCTTACGAAGTTTAAATGCTAGTAGTGAAGACAGACACTAATCAAGATAAATAAAGGTATATTATGTTAGGTAGTGAGACAGGTGAAGGAGAAAAATTTCACAAGGACATGGGGTAGGAAATATTATGTGGAAAACTGTAATCTTTTTAGGTAGATGGCCATGGGGAGACTTCATTGAGAAGGAGTCATTGGAGTAAAGACCTGAGGAAGTGAGGGAGCTGATTGTGCAGATGTTTGGGGGAAGAACCCTGCAGGCAGAAGGAGGCGTGAAAACAAAGGCCCTTAGGCAGCAGTGCGCCCTGCAGGTTTAAGGCACATCAAGGAGGGCCAGTGTGGCTGGCTCACACTGTAAGGACTGGCTTTTATCCTGAATGAGGTTGGAGGGTTTTGAGCAGAGGTATGACGTTGTCTGACTAACCTTGTGTATGACAGAGCCACCGTGGCCGCTGTAGTGAGAAGAGTCTGTGGGGGGCAAGGGCTGACGTGGGAGAAGCTACTGCAATATTGTAAGCCACATGGAAGTTGTGAGTGGTTGGATTTTGGGTTTGCTAATGAATTGGGATGAGGAATGTGAGAGAGAGGAATAGTCAAGATTATTTTAAGGTTCATGACTCCTGCGGGCTTTTGAAACTGTAGAATTTTGGTCTCAGATAAGTACTGTTCAGTCTATTAAATGAATTATTTGCTATAGAATAGCCATAGAAATACTTTATGTAATATTGCCTTAAAAACCATAACTCTTCTTTTCTAAAGCTCTTCACAGAATATGGTCGTCTGGCGATGGATGAAATTTTCCAAAAACCCTTCCAGGTAGAATATTAACTATAAATATTTAAGTCATATCTTTGTTTAGTTCAGAGATGAGCAAACTACAATCCACAGGCCAGATCTGGCCAGCTGCCTGCTTTCATATGACCTGTGAGTTAAGAATTTTTTTTTTATGTTTTTAAATGGTTGAAAAAAATCTAAAGAGGAATAATATTTCATGCCATGTGTAAATTATTTGAAATTTAAATGTCACTGTCCACAGTGAAAGTATTATTGGAACACAGCTACACTCGTTTGTATTGTCCATGGCTGCTTCTTGCTACAGCAGCCTGAAATATTTACTCTGTGGCCCTTTATAGAAAGTTTGCCGACCCCTGCTTTAGCTCATTGTTTTATGAGGGTAAGAGTGCATAGTAACCTCAGTAAGATTAGAGGATCTCTAAGTATTATTGTTTTTAGTTTTCTTTTCCTTTCTGACGTTAAAAGTAGATCTCATTTTATGAGTAGCTAGTGCCATATGTTTTTCTTGTCCTCCACCGCATTCCTCATACTTGTGTTTCGAGCAGAGCCCCGAATTTAACATTTTCTCATCAGTCTCTTCCTATTAACCCGTGAGAACCAAAATATCAGATGGGATATTGACCTCACATATGGTTTATACATGTTCTGCTAGTGTTTATAAGGTTTCTAAGACATTACAGAGTAGATAAATCCTTCAGCACATTTTCTTGCCCCCTTTGAAGAAGCTGGCATTATGCAAAGAAGTATTTGAATGGTTATTTTGAAAATACATTTATGCAGTATTATAATACATTCTGCTCTCTTTCTAAACAGACACTGATGTTTCTGGTTCGAGACTGGAGTTTCCCTTATGAATACAACTACGGGCTACAGGGAGGAATGTCGTTTTTGGAAAAGCGTCTACAGGTAAATAGAAATATAATCTGAGGAATTACCTAAAGTAGTGATAACTTTCTCATTTGCCTTTAGCTGTTGTATTTAAAGCACATCATGGACAATTACCTTGTGTGTTGAACACTCTGGAATATTAGCACACAATAATATTATTCATGGTAAGATTAGAGAACCCATGTTTATAACTCACAGGGATTGGAGAGCAGAACCCCATGCAAAAGCCCAAGCTTTGATTGCAATTTCTGTTTCACATTTTACACGTGGCTCCATATGTGCCTTTTGTTTCTGGTGTGGATACAAACAGGCTTCAAAACACAGAAGTCAGGATTCCCTGGTGGCACAGTGGTTAAGAATCCGCCTGCCAATGCAGGGGACACGGGTTCGATCCCTGGTCTGGGAAGATCCCCCATGCCGCGGAGCAGCTAAGCCCATGCACGACAACTACTGAGCCTGCGCTTAGAGCCTATAAGCCACAGCTAGTGAGCCCACGTGCCACAACTACTGAAGCCCATGTGCCTAGAGCCCATGCTGTGCAACAAGAGAAGCCACCACAATGAGAAGCCCAGGAACCACAACGAAGAGTAACCCCCACTCGCTGCAACCAGAGAAAAAGCCCGCTCTCAGCAATGAAGACCCAACGCAGCCAGAAACAATAAATAAATAAAATAAAAATAATAAAATAAATAAATTTATAAAAAAACCAAAAACAAAAACAAAACTCAGGAGGCCTCTGTCAATCACTGCTAATTGGTTAGACCCTGCTTCATGCCCACAAACCTTCCCTTATTCTTCCTAAGTCTTGTGCAGTACGCTTTTTTTTTTTTTTTTTTTTGTGGTACGCGGGCCTCTCACTGTTGTGGCCTCTCCCGTTGCGGGGCGCAGGTTCCGGACGCACAGGCTCAGCGGCCATGGCTCACGGGCCCAGCCGCTCTGCGGCATGTGGGATCTTCCCGGACCGGGGCACGAACCCATGTCCTCTGCATCGGCAGGTGGATTCTCAACCACTGCGCCACCAGGGAAGCCCGCAGTACGCTTTTTAAAGAAACTCTTTAGTTGCTGTTCTTTGATAGCTCTAGGAGCCAAGCCATGGTTAATCGATTTAATGCATTTATTGCTTCTCAGGGTTCTGAGTTTTCTCATTGAAAAAACCTAGGCCACTACGATCCATTAGAATTGAGAAGTCTTTCCTTTGTCATATACTAGTGGTTGCTGATGAGGAAAATCAAATGGTCTTTTGTAAATTGTCGGCGTTTATCGGCAGGTGAAAGAACATCAACATGAAGAAATTCAGAATGTCCGAAATCACATTCACTCATGTTTCTCCAGTGTCACCTGTTTTCTGCTACCACATCCAGGGCTCCAGGTCGCCACAAGCCCTGACTTTGATGGCAAATTGAAAGGTGTGTTTCAAATGATGTTATTTTATACATGTGATTTTATGTTTGGAATTAAATAGTGACCAGAAAATATCAATGGTGAATAGTAAATGCTAAGAGAAATGGTATGTTCTCTTAGAAAGAATAGTATTTAGAATCTAGCTCAGTTTTTGCTCCTGCCTCACTGTGGTCCTAGTTTCTCCATCTGAAGTGGTTGTGGTAACACCCATTAATGATCTCTGTAAGAGAGATGCTGTGATTACTGGTTTACAAGAGATAAAAGTGCTAGAAAAGGGAAAACTTACCATTAGCTCATTTTTAAAAAAATTTTTTTAAATTCCCATTTATTTAGTTTCTATTTAATTTCTACTTATTGACAGATGGAGTTTAACCATAACCAATTTTTTTTTTTAACATCTTTATTGGAATATAACTGTTTTACAATAGTGTGTTAGTTTCTCCTTTACAACAAAGTGAATCAGTTATACATATACATATGTTCCCATATCTCTTCCCTGTTGCATCTCCCTCCCTCCCACCCCTTTAGGTGGTCACAAAGCACCAAGCTGATCTCCCTGTGCTATGTGGCTGCTTCCCACTAGCTATCTAATTTACATTTGGTAGTGTATATATGTCCCTGCCACTCTCTCACTTTGTCACAGCCCACCCTTCCCCCTCCCCATATCCTCAAGTCCATGCTCTAGTAGGTCTGTGTTTTATTCCCATCCTATCACTAATCTCTTCATGACATTTGTTTTTTCTTAGAGTCCATATATATGTGTTAGCATACGGTATTTGTTTTTCTCCTTCTGACTTACTTCACTCTGTATGACAGACTCTAGGTCCATCCACCTCACTACAAATAACTCAATTTAGTTTCTTTTTATGGCTGAGTAATATTCCATTGTATATATGTGCCACATCTTCTTTATCCATTCATCTGTTGATGGACACTTAGGTTGCTTCTATGTCCTGGCTATCGTAAATAGAGCGGCAATGAACGTTTTGGTACATGACTCTTTTTGAATTATGGTTTTCTCAGGGTGTATGCCCAGTAGTGGGATTGCGGGGTCGGATGGTAGTTCTATTTGTAGTTTTTTAAGGAGCCTCCATACTGTTCTCCATAGTGGCTGTATCAATTTACATTCCCACCAGCAGTGCAAGAGTGTTCCCTTTTCTCCACACCCTCTCCAGCATTTATTGTTTCTAGAGTTTTTGATGATGGCCAATCTGACCGGTGTGAGATGATATCTCATTGTAGTTTTGATTTGTATTTCTCTAATGATTAATGATGTTGAGCATTCTTTCATGTGTTTGTTGGCAATCTGTATATCTTCTCTGGAGAAATGTCTATTTAGTTCTTCTGCCCATTTTTGGATTGGGTTGTTTGTTTTTTTGTTATTGAGCTGCATGAGTTGCTTATAAATTTTGGATATTAATCCTTTGTCAGTCGCTTCATTTGCAACTATTTTCTCCCATTCTGAGGGTTGTCTTTTGGTCTGTTTATGGTTTCCTTTGCTGTGCAAAAGCTTTTAAGTTTCATTAGGTCCCATTTGTTTAGTTTTGTTTTTATTTCCATTTCTCTAGGAGATGGGTCAAAAAGGATCTTGCTGTGATTTATATCATAGCTCATTTTTATGATGTAAAATTAAGTTCCCAAACAAAGGTAGCATGATGCATGGCAAGGCTATCGTTTTCATCTTACTTGTGATTATAGCAAAACTTGATGCTGGGTCATGAGTTAATATCAGGAAGTGCTGACTAGACTGTAGCTTAGGGAAATCAGAGGTGGGACACTTGGGGTCCATGATCTTATTTTTCTTCCTTTTTCACTGAGACCTTGAGTCATTTAATGGCTCGTCCTCAGTTTACACATGTGTTAAACTAAGTGCTTTTGTTTATAAACTTATCTGAGCTTCTTAGGTTCCGAGTAAAGTAGAAACAATAATAGCTGCCGTTTTTAGAGGCCAGCTGTGTTCCCAACTGTCAGTCTCTCCAGGCTGCTATGACAAAATACCATTGACTGGGTAGTTTATAAGCAACAGAAATTCATTTCTGACAGTTCTGGAGGCTGGAAATCCAAGATCCAAGTGCCAGCATGGTTGGGCGAGGGTTCTCTTTCTGGTCTCAAGAGTTCTGATTGTAGGATCTCTTTCATTGGAGCACTAATCCCGTTCTTGAGGGCTTCACCTTCATGACCTCATCACCTCCCAAAGGCCCCACCTACTAATACCATCGCCTTTTGGGGTTAGGATTTCAACCATATGAGTTTTAGGGGCACCAGACATTCAGACAGTAGCACCAGCACTGTGCTCATTACTTTTACACTTTATGTTCCCAGTAATGCATGGAGTTGGTATTTTCTTTATCTTAAACATGAAGAAGCTGACTTAGGAAAGTTAAGTAACTTGCTCAGAGTACTCAGCTAGTAAGTAGTGGGGCAGAGATTCACATCCCCGTCCTTCTTGCCTCAAAGCCTTACTGTGCTAAACTAGAAGTTCTGTTACATTGGGGAAGTCATTTAGAGGATATATACTGGTTAGTTAGTAGGAGAACTTGCCTTTTGAAGTGGGAATTTTTCATAGTCTCATGTTAAACGTAAAATGCATCTTTTTCAGTTTATTTGCCTCAGTTGATTCAAGAAAGTTAATATGCTTGTTCAACCGAAGATTTACATTCCAGATGGTCTTAATATTGCAAAAGAAACCGAGTTTGAGAGACTTACCTTCTATTTGTCACCTGTGTGATATTTTTATGTGGTTGGCAGCTTTCCTGAGCAGGAAACTTCCACAGCCTATTGGTTGGCAATTCAGAAATCCAAGGTTGGGTCCTGGCTTTGGAGAGAAATCTGCTTAGGCAACACTTTGTGAGTTAGGTAGGAGAGAAAGTTGAGTGTGTAGGTGATGTGTTCTTTTAGGGTTATAACATTCCATTATTAGACATACTTTTACCAAACCTAAGCTCTGGTTTGTTCGTGACTGGTAGGGAAGATGTCCAGTGGAATTCTTTTATTGTTTTTAAGTACTTGATTTTCATTTGAATTAAAAAAAACTATTCATTCATTCATTCATTCATGTTGCACCAGGTCTTAGTTGCAGCATGCAGACTCTAGTTGTGGCATGCATGCGGGATCTAGTTCCCCAGCCAGGGATCGAACCTGGGTTTGATCCTTGGGATCATTGGGAGTGCAGTCGTACCCATTGGGCCAGCAGAGAAGGCCCCCAGTGGAATTCTCAACTGAGAATGTTTAGGAGAGTGTGGGGTAGAATGACTCCTCATGCCTTTCCTCTTGTTTTAGGGTGGTCTCAGGTTATCGGGCATAAACATGCAGAATGACATTCCTCCGTATTATTAAACATTTAAATATTTCAGAACATTCTTTTTGTAAAAAAATTCATTTATTTTATTTATTTATTTTTGGTTGTGTTGGGTCTTTGTTGCTGTGCGTGAGCTTTCTCTAGTTGCGGGGAGCGCGGGCTACCCTTTGTTGCAGTGCACGGGCTTCTCATTGCGGTGACTTCTCTTGCAGAGCACAAGCTCTAGGTGCGCAGACTTCAGTAGTTGCGGCGCGCAGGCTTCAGTAGTTGCGGCACACAGGCTCAGTAGTTGTGGCTCACAGGCTCTGGAGTGCAGGCTCAGTAGTTGTGGCGCATGGGCTTAGTTGCTCTGCGGCATGTGGGATCTTCCCGGACCAGGGATCAAACTCGTGTCCCCTGCTTTGGCATGCGGAGTCTCAACCACTGAGCCACCAGGGAAGCCCCCAGAGCATTCTGTTTTAAAATTCATTTTTATCATGGTATTCCAGGAAGTAGGAAGAGCTTTTTTTTTTTTTTTTTTTTTTGTGGTACGCGGGCCTCTCACTGTCGTGGCCTCTCCCGTTGCGGAGCACAGGCTCCGGACGCGCAGCCTCAGCGGCCATGGCTCACGGGCCCAGCCGCTCCGCGGCATGTGGGATCCTCCCAGACTGGGGCACGAACCCGTGACCCCCGCATCAGCAGGCGGACTCTCAACCACTGCGCCACCAGGGAAGCCCAGGAAGAGCTTTTTAAAGTTCTGTAACCCTGACTTTTGAAATTTTGTATTGCAATACATTGTGTAATGCATATTGTAATACAGTATGCATATTGTATTTGTTTCTTAGGACTGCTGTAACAAAGTGCCACAAACGGGGTGGCTTAAGAAAAGAAATTCATTTCCTAACAGCTCAGAAGACCAGAATTCCGAAAATAAGGTGTTGGCAGGGTAGATTCCTTCTGGAGGCTCTGAGGGGGAAATCTGTCCTGTGTTTCTCTTGGTGGTTGCTGGCAATCCTTGACATGCCTTGGTTTTAGTTTCAGCATTCTGATTTCGGTCTCTGTGGTCACATGGCCACCTTCTCTCTTTGTTCTCTCTTCTTAAAAGGACACTGCTCTTTGAATTTAGGTCCCACCCATATCCAGTATGATCTCAACTTAACTAATTATGTCTGTAAAGACTCTATTTTTAAATAAGGTCCCATTCTTAGATTCCAGTGGACATGCATTTTAGTGGGGGGGAGGGCACTGCTCAACCCCGTACACATATTTACAGATATGAAGGGTTTATCACTAAATATTAAGTGTGCTAAGTTTCATATTATATTTATAAAATAGGGAATAAATTCTATATAAGCAAACTTCAGTCTCATGTACTGTTTGCTTCCCTCATGCATGATTGAACTATAAAACACATTTATAGGGTTAAAAATTTTCCTTTGCTACATGAAAAGGCAAGTCCCAAAGGAAGAAATACAAATGGTTAAGACATATTCATGAAAATATCTGTTGCATAACAGTAATCAAGAAAGTACAAATGTGTTGGTACACAGTCTTTATGTGACAGTATCAACATTTTAAATGTTCACGTCTTTTGATCGACTATTTCACTTTTAGGCAATTACCCTAAGGGACTATCCATATGTAAGTAGATAAAAATATGTGGACAAGAATAATACTACTGTGGCATTATTATTATAATAGTGAATAATTGGAAACAACCCAAATACGTATTTTTGAGGAATTGGTTAGATTATGGTACATCGCACAAAGGAATGAAAAGAAGTCATTTAAAAGGATAAGATAAATAAAATGGATCTATCTGTATTTACATAGAAAGATATTCATGATATGTTATTAAATTAAAAAGATTACAGAGTAGCATATGTTGTAAGATCCTAATTATTGAAAAATATGTACATATAAGGATGTTTTTAAAAGGAAAGATTTGAAAAATAAAAATTTCCTTTTTTATTTCACTATAAAAATATGTTAATATTAGTTTGCCCTCGGACTTCCCTGGCGGTGCAGTGGTTGATGATCTGCCTTCCGATGCAGGGGATGCAGGTTCGATCCCTGGTCGGGGAACTAAGATCACACATGCTGCGGGGCAACTAAGCCCCTGTGCCCCAGCTACTGAGCCTGCACGCCACAACTAGGGAGCCCATGCACTGCAGTGAAAGATCCCGTATGCTGTAGCGAAGATCCTGCATACTGCAACTAAGACCCGAGCAGCCAAATAAATAAATTTAAAAAAAAACAAAAACACCTTAGGAAAAAAATATATTAGTTTGCCCTTGTGTGTCTATTTAGGGAACTATAGTCATTAGGAGGATTCTTCATGAAGAATTCTTGTTAGCTCTGCAAAGATGTATGTACTTTGTAGCTTTGGAGTTGGGTAGTTTGTAATTTTAGGGAAACTTTGTAAACAAGATATTGAAGGGTTTTGAGTGAAGAGTAAATTTAGGATGCTACATTGCAAATAGTAGGTGACTTGTGAATATTTGGGAAGTGCTTGATTGAGAACCACATAAACTTCATTGTGGGGGGAATCTTTAAGTAGAACTGATACATTTCTCAGAGTTAGAAAAATACCTAGACATTTCAGTATATTTTCTCAAGTATATTCTTGTACAGTGGCTTGATTGAAGTGCTGCAGCCCCGCCCCATATAACCTGGGCAAGACACCATTAGCCTGAGAGTGTTATGTTTAATCCAGGAAAGGATCTTCATGTAGTTTCTGTAGGACATTTAAATTTATTAAGAACTACATTCTGAAGCTGTTTTCTGCAAATGTTCCCCTAAGTACTTCAGGGATTGTTCTAGTGGTTTTATTTTATTTTTTTTAAGAAAGAATAACCATTTATTCAGAGGTGAACACCTGCCAAACAGTCTTTGTTTTGGTATAATCAGTACCGAGCTGCTGTTCCTACAATAGTTAGCTAGGAGATGAGCTCAATTTTGAGACTATTTTTCATCCGACACAGGACGACTGTCTTCACCATAAAGAAAACTGTCTTCCTTTTTCCTAGGGCAGAGAAACCTAATACAGTAACTACTGAATTGTTTAGAAATTAAACAGAAGAGATTGTAGGGAGCAGTCTTCTTGGATGCCATGAGATACAGAGATTGTCTCAGTCGTGAGACAGTTCTTGTCTGTTCTGAGTCTAAAACTCATATTTTGGTACAGCCTTCATAGAAACATTAATAGCTGAGGGCCTATGAAATCTGGGTAAAAACATGGATAATACAGTCTGTTGTGTCTAGATCCTGCTGCGTCTTTTGTGAAATAATTGCTGAAGCTCTCATTCTTTCAGTGTGATGAATGTTGAAACCATAAAAAAATTTTTTTTCAGAATAGGTAATGCACTCACATGTTTAATATCCCAGAAAAGATTAAGAAGTAAGTATTTAGTGAAAAGTCTGTCTTCCATTTTTGTAGGCTTCCAGAGTTTCTTTTAGTGTATGCAAAGCAAATATATATATATACACGGGATAGCATTTTCTGTACCCTGTGTGTTTTTCACTCCAAGGTTATAAAGAATTTGTCCTTTTTTTTCTTGAAATTTTGTGGTTCCATTTTTCACATTATAATTTATGATCCAGTTTGGATCCAGCTTATTTTCTGAATGGGCACCTATTTTGTCTCAACACTATTTGTTGAATAGTCCAACTTTCCCCCACTGGTTGAAATGTCACCTTTATCAAATGTTAAGCCACTAATCAGTGTGTAATATAGGGATCAATCCCTTTTTAAGGTTGATATAGGCCATATTTTGGCACCATCCTGAAAAGACTAGAATTAAGAGTATTTAGATGGAGATTGGTACCCATTTACTTAGGTAGGACATTGAAAAACAAAAAATTTTTTGATGTCAAGAGACCTTATGATTGATTAGTTATTTAAGATGGGGTGGGGCTTCCCTGGTGGCACAGTGGTTGGGAGTCCGCCTGCCCATGCGGGGGACACAGGTTTGTGCCCCGGTCCGGGAGGATCCCACATGCCGCCGAGCGGCTCGGCCCGTGGGCCGTAGCCACTGGGCCTGTGAGTCCGGGGCCTGTGCTCCGCGGCGGGAGGGGCCACAGCGGTGAGAGGCCCGCGTATCGCAAAAAAAAAAAAGAATATGAAAAGATGGGGTGGAAATCAGTGATTAGAAGTATATGTTACTATTTAGAGAAAAATCTCTTGTAGATTCAATTTAGGAGCCATAAATAAATTCTAATTATAAATTTTAAAGCATAGGGGAAAAGTAAATTTTATTAGACCTCTGGAATTGGGGAAGGACTCTATAAAATAAGAAAGAATAAAAGAATTTATGAAGGAAAAGTGCTGTAGTTTTGAATACATAATAATCTTATGCATATTTACAAAAAGGCAAACAAACTGGAGGAAATATTTTAGTTATCATGGTACACATAAGGATTACATTTATTTACTTGCTGAAGAGTGACTGTATTCTAAGATAAAGGCCCTAATAAATAGTTCACTGAAAAGGAAATCAGCTGATGAACAAATATGGGAGAAAGTTTGGCCTAACTAGTAATAAAAGAAATAAAAGCAAATTAAAATAATGACCTACCATTAAATTTTTAGGTATGCTATTAGATAGCCCAAAGAAAGCATAAGTATCACATGTAAGAAAGGATACACGTAATGTATATATGTAAGGTATGAAACATAATTTAATGAACATCATCAACCCACTACCCAACTTACTATCTAGAACTAGAATTGGCAAACTTTTTCTGTAATGGACTCAATAGTAAATATTTTAGACTTTGTGGGCCTTACAACTACTCAGTTCTGCTGTTGTAGCAAGAAAGCAGCCATAGACAATTGCATTAATGAATGTATATGGTTGTATTCCAGTAAAACTTTCTTTACAAATATAGTTGGCAGGTCGTATTTGGCCCAAGGGCTGTAGCTTTCCAGAACTACAGAACGTTACAAGTACTATTTTCTATACCTGTATGCTTCTTCCCATCTCCCTGCCTCTCCACAGAAATAACCACTATTGTAAATTTTGCTTTTTCTGTCCTTGAATTTTAAAAAAGTTATTATTTGTGTTTGGTTCACTTACCAGTCTATTGCTAAGTTTCTTTAATTTTGAACTTTATAAAAATATAATATGTGGCCAACTTGAATTTTTACTGAGCATTTTATTTTTAAGGTTATCTGTATTATTGCATGTAGTTGTAATTCATTCAGTTTCATTGTGGTATGATAGTGCCTTCTGTGAATATAACAGTTTATTCTCAGTGGTTTTCTCCAGTTTTTTTTTTTTTTTTTTTTTTTTTGCGTTACGCGGGCCTCTCACTGTTGTGGCCTGTCTCCCATTGCGGAGCACAGGCTCCAGACGTGCAGGCTCAGCGGCCATGGCTCACGGGCCCAGCTGCTTCGCGGCATGTGGGATCTTCCCAGACCGGGGAACGAACCCATGTCCCCTGCATCGGCAGGCAGACTCGCATTGCGCCACCAGGGAAGCCCTCCAGTTTTTTGCTATTATGAACAATGCTGCTATGAACATTCTTGTATGTGTGGATATATGGGAATTTCCCAAGGGTATGTGCTTAAAAGCGGGATTGATGGATATTGGAATATGTAATATAGCTTCACCTTTAATAGATAATGCCAAATTGTTTTCCAAAGTTCTTGTTCCAGTTTATAGTCCCTTCATCAGTGTATATAAAAATTCCCATTGATCCATATCCTTGGCAACACTTGGTATTATCAGACATCTTAGTTTTGCTAAGTTAGTGATATAAAATATCTCATTGTGATCTTAAATTGCATTTCCCTGATTACTAATGGGATTGAGTATCTTTTCATGTATTTATTTCCATTCATGTTTCCTTTCCTTTGAAATTCCTGTTGTCCAGTTTTAATTGGGTTGTCTTTCTCTGCACTGTAAAGATCCTGTATGTCTACTTTAAGATATGAACCTTGGGCTTTCCTGGTGGCACAGTGGTTAAGAATCCGCCTGCCAATGCCGGGGACACGGGTTCGAGCCCTGGTCAGGGAAGATCCCACATGCCGCGGAACAACTAATCCTGTGCACCACAACTACTGAGCCTGTGAGCCACAACTACTGAAGCCCGTGCCTAGAGCCTGTGCTCTGCAACAAGAGAAGCCACTGCAATGAGAAGCCCGCGTACTGCAACGAAGAGTAGCCCCCACTCTCTGCAACTAGAGAAAGCCTGTGCCCAGCAATGAAGACCCAATGCAGCCTAAAATAAATAAGTAAAATAAGTAAATTTATTAAAAAAAAAAAAAAAGATATCAGCCTTGTTGCTTATGCATTGCAGGTATCTTCTCCCATCCTGTGTCTTGCCTTTTCTTTTTTTAGTAGTAGTGTCTTAGTTTTAATGTGGTCGAATTCATTCACCTTTGATTTTATGTAGTGCTTTTTAAGTCTTGTTTTAGAAAATCCTTTCCTTTCTCTACACACACACACGCACACAAACACTCTTAAATTTTGTCTTTCATATTTGTGTTTAGTCGACTGGGAATTTTTTTTGTGTGTGTGTGGTACATGGGCCTCTCACTGCTGTGGCCTCTCCCACTGCGGAGCACAGGCTCCGGACGTGCAGGCCCAGCGGCCATGGCTCACGGGCCCAGCCGCTCCGCGGCACGTGGGATCCTCCCAGACCGGGGAACGAACCTGTATCCCCTGCATCGGCAGGCGGACCCTAAACCACTGCGCCACCAGGGAAGCCCAACTGGGAATTTTTGAGTATGTGAGGTGGAGATCCATTTTCTATTTTTGTACATAGATGCCAATACTTTTGACATCATTGATTGAATACTCTGTTTTCCCGTTATTTGCAATTTCTGTTATGTTTAAAAAAATCCTTTTATAAATGCATGGGTCAGATTCTGGGCTCTTAATTCTGCCCCACTGGTCATTTTGTCTAGCCCTGTGCCATTACTACGTTATCATAATTAGTTATTTTATAATGAGAGTTGATATCTGATAGAACGATTCCCTCCCTTTTTTACCTGTAGTCATCTTCAGGAGTATCTTAATTATGCTTTAGTCTTTGCTCTTCTGTGTAAGTTTTGGAATCAGTTTACCAAGTTTATTAAGGTCCCTGTTTGGTTTTTGATTGGAATTGCATTGGATCTATAAATTGGTCCGATGGGGATTGGCGTGTATTTACGACAATGGGAAGGTATTCTTATCCTGAACAGAGTAATCTCTCTCCATTTATTTACGTGTTTTAGTTTCGCTTTATGAAGAATATAAAAACTTGATTAAGGTCTTATACATGTTTTGTTGGATTTGTTTTAGAAGTTTCCTTAGAAGTTAGAAATCTTAAAAATTATTTCTCCTAATTATGCTGATATGTTGAAATGCATTTGATTTTTCTATATGATAAATTCAGCCATCTTGCTGAACTCTCATTATTTCTAGTAATATATCTGTAAATATTAGGTTTTATCTACGTAATTCATGGAGAATGGAGTTTTTGCTTTTTTCCACATCAGATTTTATATTTTTGAATTTTGTTCTTGACTTGTAGGTCTAGGACTCCAGTACAGTGTTGAATAGAAGCAATGATAATAGGCATCTTCATCTTGTTTCTGATTTTAAAGGGAATGCTTCTAACATTTTACCATTGTTGTTTGCAGTAGGTTTTTAGTATATATGCATTTTAGACTAAGGAGGTTCCCTTCCATTCCCATTTTGCCAAAAATATTTTGAAAATTATATATTGGTATTGTATTTTGTCAGATGTTTCTTCTGCATTTATTGAAATGAACATGTGGTTTTTCTGCTTTAGTCTGTTAATGTGGTGAATGACACAGATGTTTCTAATGCTAAACTAAACCACTTTTGCATTTCTGGGATAAATGGGTCCTGATATCTTTTTTCTTTCTTTTTAAAATAAGTGTCTCGCTGGGTTTGATTTCCTAATAATTTTCATGGAATTTTGGTATCTAAGTTTATGAGCAAGATTGGTCTATAATTTTCTGGTCACAAATGCCGTTGTCTGGTTTTGGCATACTGGTCTCACCCTTTCTCCTCACCCTGTTTTCTGGAAGAGTTCACATAACATTAAGGTGTTTAAAAGTGGTAGAAGAAACCTCTGAAACTCCTCAAGTGTGTGTGTGTGTGTGTGTGTGTGTGAATATTTTTCACTGTTGATTCAGTTAAACTCATTTTCTTCAGTTTTAGTCATTAGTTTTTTAGTTTTCTTTCCGTTTTTAATATAAGATTATTTATTTACATATTGATTGATTGCTGTGTTGGGTCTTATTGCTGTGCATGGGCTTTCTCTAGTTGCAGTGAGCGGGGGCTACTCTATTCGTTGCAGTGCACGGGCTTCTCATTGTGGTGGCTTCTTGTTGTGGAGCATGGGCTCTAGGTGCGTGGGCTTCAGTAGTTGTGGCTTGTGGGCTCTATTGCACAGGCTCAGTAGCTGTGGTGCACGGGCTTAGTTGCTCTGCGGCATGTGGGATCATCCGGAACCAGGGCTCAAACCCGTGTACCCTGCATTGGCAGGTGGATTCTTAACCACTGCGCCACCGGGGAAGTCCCAATGTAAGATTTTAAGGCTGTCAGTTTCTCTTAGTGCAGTTTAGATGGTTGTGTTAGGTGACATTTTCATCATCATTCACTTTTAAATATGTAGTATTTGATTTCTTTTGTGTGTGTGTGTGTGTTATGCGGGCCTCTCACTGTTGTGGCCTCTCCCGTTGCGTAGCACAGGCTCCGGACGCGCAGGCTCAGCGGCGATGGCTCACGGGCCCAGCCGCTCCGTGGCATGTGGGATCCTCCTGGACCGGGGCACGAACCCACGTCCCCTGCATCGGCAGGTGGACGCTCAACCTCTGCGCCACCAGGGAAGCCCTAGAAGTATGGTTTTTAACTTCCAAATGTTATGTGAATTAAAAAACTTAAAATTTAATTCTCTGCTACTTAAGCTTTTGATGATGCGTTTATTGACACATTTTATCGAATACTTTAATAGTGTTTGAATGCTGTGACACTGAGTCTTAAACATTTGCTGATATGTATTTTATGACCTAGACTTTTTATACATGTTCCATATGTGCTTGAGCACAGTGGACATTTTGTTTAATTTGGGGGTATAAGGTTCATTTGTATCTCTAAATCATACTTGTTAATTATGTCATTTAAAAAATCTTCACTAATTTTTGTCTCCTTGGGTATCAATAACATATATGTATTGATGTTCCACTGTTTTGTTGGATTTGTCAGTGCTCCCTTTTGTTCTGTCACATATTTTGAGGCTATTTTAATAAAGTTTTGAATTGATACATCTTTATGGTAAATTGAGGCAATATATAGTAGCCCTCTTTATCCCTAATACCATTTCTTGTTGTTGTTTGAGCGTTTTAATCTTTATTAATATGGCTATTCCAGCTTTGTTTTCCTTAGTATTTGTATGTCTTTTTCTGTCATGTTCAACCTCTCTGTGACTGTATGTTTTAGGTGTGTGTGTCTCTTGTAAACAGCACATACGTGGATTTAACAAAAATGCAATTTGATAACCTCTCTTTTTCTAATTGGTGGGTTCAGTCCATTTTCTGATTTCTGAAATATTTGGTTTTAGAGCTACCATCTTGCCTTTTGGTTTCTATTAGTTTAACTCTTACTATGCTTTTGTCCCCCCTCCTGTTTGTCTTTTTAAAAAAAATTGTGTTCGTTTTCTTATTCCAGTCCCCTCCTCTTATGGAAGTTATACCACCTATAAAAATTCTTTCAGTTGTTACCCTTGAAACTTTACCACATGTACTTATTTAAAATGTAAAGAAATAACTTAATCTCCTTCCTGAACGAGACAGAGCTTCAGAACAGATTACCTGATTACCTTCCTCCCAACTAGTGTTTCAGTTGTTTTCTTTTTAACGTCATCAGTTAACTGTCATTATTACTGTATAAGATAATATTTTTTTAGCTTTTCTTACATTTTTAAAGAATTTCTTTGTTCACTTTCTTGTCCTGCAGACCTTCCTTCTGGAAACATTTTCCTGCTTTCAGAAGGTCTTTGCCGTGTGACAGTTTTACTGTTATATGTGTTTTTCTTTCTATTTAACCTGCTTGTTATATGCTGTGTTTTCTGAAGCTGTGGATTCATGTACTTCATCAGTTCTAGAGAGTTCTCAGCTATCATCCCTTCTCTTATTGCCTCTGATTCACTCCCCTTCATCTCCCAGGACTCCTGTTAGACATATATTAAATATTCTTATTCTGTCTTCCATATCTTAATTTTCTTCCTTATTTCCCATCATCATATCTCTGTGTTGCTCTTTGGTACATTATTCAGATCTCTTTTCCTCCAGAAGAGATCTGTGTTTGCTCCTTTGGGGAGCTAGGGGCTTACCCACCTGGGACCATTCCAGCTCCATTTCATGATCCAACGTAATTTAGGAGTTATTTTTGCCCAAAGTTTGTCACCACATTGCAGTGAATGGCCTCAAATAAGCCACAGCTTCACAGGTACTTAGCTCAGTGCTCTGGTTCCAGCTCACTGCCCACCTGCTCAGCCCCTTGCAGCTCTCTTTTACTTCCAAGTCTGCACTGTAATGGAATATACTGTGTGCAGGATCTTGTTAGGAAGAAGGTCCCTTCAGATTCTCTAGTCTTTAGTGCTGTCAGAAGCAAAAGCTGCAAGATAGGGACTACCCTGGTGGCGTGGTTGAGAGTCCGCCTGCCGATGCAGGGGACAGGGTTCAAGCCCTGGTCCAGGAAGATCCCACATGCCGCAGAGCAACTAAGCCCGTGCGCCACAACCACTGAGCCTGCATGCCACAACTACTGAAGCCCGTGTGCCTAGAGCCCATGCTCCACAGCAAGAGAAGCCACCGCAATGCAAAGCCTGCGCACCGCAACGAAGAGTAGCCCCTGCTTGCCTCAACTAGAGAAAGCCCAGGCAGCAGTGAAGACCCAATGCAGCCAAAACATAAATAAATTAAAAACAAATCAAAACTGCAAGATACTATTTTTCACCAATCAAGTCAGTTAAAGTTTTAAACACAATAAAAATCTCGGTGTGTTCAGAGTAGTAAACAAGTCTTCTCCTACATTGGTGATAGGGGTATAAATGGGTACAGTCTTCTACAGAAGCAGTTTAGCAATATATAGGAGCCTTAAAAAGGAAGGAGGATATTTTAAATGTTAGTTGTGATTGTCTGATTGTGGGCTTTATGTATGGTTGTTTTTTTAAAAATAGTTTCTGGGCTTCCCTGGTGGCGCAGTGGTTGAGAGTCCGCCTGCCGATGCAGGGGACTTGGGTTCGTGCCCCGGTCCGGGAAGATCCCACATGCCGCGGAGCGGCTGGGCCCGTGAGCCGTGGCTGCTGAACCTGCGCGTCCGGAGCCTGTGTTCTGCAACGGGAGAGGCCACAATAGTGAGAGGCCCGCGTACCGCAAAAAAAAAAAAAAAAAAAAAAAAAAAGGTTTGAATGTTTTCCAGGAGTCTGCGTTGTTGTCACATACCTAATAATTTCTCTTAGTTGACCCTATAATCTAAGGAGGTAAAAGTAACCTGAAGTTTTTTCTGTGGAGATTTTTATGGTGATATTTGTAGTTGGAAAAATTTATAAACCACTTTTGTTTTATTCATTATGCTATCCCCAGCTCTTACAGCAATGCCTGCCACAAAAGGGTGCCCCAAAACTGTTGAATGAATAAATAAGACTGTCTCAATTTTGTAAATTTGGGTTATGGACTGTTGAAGAGGTCCTATCTTGATGTGGGTTCCCATCTACTTTCTTTTCAGTTGATAGTCTGAATTAGTTGGGAACCTAGGAAGAAGTTCGATCATATAAATCAGATTTCTTGCATTTTCATAGTTGGGCCAGTGAGTTCTCACTTTGAGGAAAGAGCTCTATTTAATGGCTCTCCTGAACCCTCTGTGAGAACTTTGTAGAAGCTGAAAAGAAGCTGTCACCTTTCCTGAGATAGCAGCCTTTTCCCTTTGGGGTGGCCCAGAGGGCCTCTCTGAGGAGATAATAGAAAATAAATATCGTGGGGTCCAGGTGCTTTTACTTCCTTTAACATTAGAAAATGAACAAAAATAAAGCATGTGGATGAATAGTGAAATCTAATGGATTTAAGGGGGAGAGTGAGGGTACAGCAAAGGCCTGGCTTGGGAGAACCTGAGGGGTCGATACTTGATTTTCTTGAGGACCTGTTAATGAAGTTCTTTAAAAAGTGAAATTTCTTGGAAGTCTAGGGAGTAGACTGAATCTCCCAGAATGGAAAGCAGGGTAGGGATGTTCTGCATGTTCTATTCTGGACTAGAGAGGACTTAGTACTGCAGACGGGAAGGAGACGATACAGGTACATGAGAACAGAAACCCGTCGGCAATCTGGTCATTGTCAGAAAGTGTCAGACTCACAGTCGGGGACCCCCGCCCCGTCTTTCAGCTAGAAAACGTTAGAACAACTAGATAGAGTGTGAAGATTGTGTGTTATGCTCCCCTTGGTTGGATAAATCTGTTGGGCTTATTATTTCCTTTTTCTTGGTCCTGTGAACAGATATTGCCAGTGAATTCAAAGAGCAGTTACAGACACTGATACCATATGTATTAAACCCAGCTAACTTAATGGAAAAGGAGATCAATGGCTCGAAAGTCACCTGTCGGGGGCTATTGGAATATTTTAAGGTAAATGCGGGTTTTAATTATTAAAATGTTTGACTTTTGGTGAAACTGATCTAGGTTATAAAAACTAACTTGGTTTCAGTATTTTAAAGCCTGGGGGAAAGTTTCAAGGGGGAGACGACGGTGAGAGGCGTTTTGAGAGACTCCGGTGTCCTCCCAGGAGTGGGCCACTGGGTGGCAGTATGGGTCTGAGAACCAAATGGATGTTGTTTGCACTCTCTTAGCGGAGTAATTACTGTGGCTAAAGGAAGATTGTTCCTCAAGGAAGATGGTGTGGACAGGAGGTGGTTAGGAGGTTGCTGTGAGTAGGAGGAGACGGCACCTAGATGTGACACGACTGCCTCAAGGCGGACAGTGGCTCTGCCCACAGGTAGTGGTGAGGCCGGTGTGCGTGGGGAGCCTGGTGGGAGCCCTAGACTTGTGCTGCTTTGAGAATATTTTCAGTTAACTAAAAAATGCTAACATGCACTCAAAGGTGTGCTGTGTTTTTGCTAATTCCTGGGTGTTGATCTTAGGTCTTTAGGAAAATGCAATTGTATGGTCAGTGTTTCTAAAAATTAAAGTCCAGTTAAATATGACAGAATGGCATTTTTCATAATTGTTTTTATGTTTATATTATAAGGCATATATTAAAATTTACCAAGGAGAAGATCTGCCTCACCCCAAATCCATGCTTCAGGTAAGCAGTTCTTTGGCGTCCTAAATGATATCCTTTGATGACTTGAGTTGACCCGTGTACAGTAAGCAGAGTCCTTTAAGAAGAGAATGCTGTTGGTTTGCCCCCCCCGCCCCCCCCACCCCCGCTTTTCATTATGCTGAGGTCCATTCATGTTTAGCACATTTTCCAGCAGTGTGAGTCCTTGCCGGTTTTCTTGTCTGTATTCATGCTGGTGAAGTTAGAACAGAATGGCTTCTTGCTGGGCCTGGTCTTCCCCCAAAACATACTGTGGAAAACAGTGTTTTATTATTCCCAGGTTAAACATACCCAGTTCTGTTTGACAAATCATTTTCCTGTTACCTGTTGTCTCTTTCCTGTTTACTAATCAGGTTTTTAATTTGCAAATAGTTTTATTTCCAACATTTTGATGTTTCCAAGATGTCATTTCGTTAAAACATATAATTTCTGACTTTCATATGCTGAAGATAAGGCCATTTATTGCCACATCTTTATTTCTTTTTATTTATTTATATATTTAATTACTTTTGGCTGCATTGGGTCTTCATTGCTGCACGCGGGCTTTCTCTAGTTGTTGTGAGCGGGGGCTACTCTTCGTTGCAGTGCATGGGCTCCTCACTGCAGTGGCTTCTCTTGTTGTGCAGCACGGGCTCTAGGCGCGTGGGCTTCAGTAGTTGTGCATGGGCTCAGTAGTTGTGGCTCGTGGGCTCTAGAGCTCAGGCTCAGTAGTTGTGGTGCACGGGCTTAGTTGCTCTGCGGCATGTGGGATCTTCCCGCACCAGGGATCAAACCCGTGTCCCCTGCATTAGCAGGTGGATTCTTAACCACTGCGCCACCAGGGAAGCCCCAAATGTTTATTTCTTTAGTAGGATAACATTTTCACAAAGGGAGCTAGAGATTGGGATTGATGTTGTAAAGATAAATTTTTCCTCCTCTTTTCTGAGTTACATCTATTTTTTAACACATAAAATCGAAGCAAAGGAAATACTTTCAGAGGTTTAATTTTATGATAAAGATTCTTATGTATGAGAACATTTTTTGGCAGAAAATTTGGCAGGAAAGGTGTATTTTAACTCATAAATTGGGCTATATGGAAAGCTGAAAAACAGAAGAATAATAAAGAAGGGGGAATGGGGTATAGGGTGAGAGAAAATTTTTACTTGGTTATTTGTGGAAGAATATTAAAAGAGAAAAGAGTTATGGTTTATGCTTTCATTTCTTAAAAGGCCACTGCTGAAGCCAACAATTTAGCAGCGGCAGCCTCTGCCAAGGACGTTTACTATAACAACATGGAGGAGGTAGGTGTGCTAGGCGGTTGTCTTCCTCTGAAATATCTATAACTGGCCATGTTGCTGACTTCACGAGTCCAAACTTGATCCCATTTAGTGTATCTTATGATGATGAGGCAACATTCAGGTCCTCCTGCTTATTGGGTCCCTTCAATTATGGCCCTTTCTAAGCAAGGCTTTCTTACAGTGTCAGTGCTCTCACTAATCAGTATCACCCTGGTTACTACGTGTGCTTTTCTGAGGAATTGAAGCCAGACCTCTGTTGGTCTTGGTCATCATTTTAAAGTTAATTTCTAATACCTTAAAATATTCTAAGGTTTTCAGTGTTTACACTTGTTTTATTTGGCATTTGTTTTTGAAGGGTTCTTCACCCTTCACATTGTGTCTTTATTCTTTTTAGGTTTGTGGGGGAGACAAACCTTATTTGTCTCCAGACATTCTAGAGGAGAAGCACTGTGAATTCAAAGAACTTGCTCTGGACCATTTTAAGAAGACAAAAAAGATGGGTGGGAAGGATTTTAGCCTTCGTTACCAGCAGGAGCTGGAGGAGGAGATCAAGGAACTCTATGAGAACTTCTGCAAGCACAATGGTAGCAAGAATGTCTTCAGCACCTTCCGAACCCCTGCAGTGCTCTTCACAGGCATTGTGGCTTTGTACATAGCCTCAGGCCTCACTGGCTTTGTTGGTCTTGAGGTGGTGGCCCAGCTGTTCAACTGTATGGTTGGACTGCTGTTAATAGCGCTTCTCACCTGGGGGTACATCAGGTACTCTGGTCAGTATCGTGAGCTGGGCGGTGCTATTGATTCTGGTGCAGCGTATGTATTAGAGCAGGTAAGTGGTGCCAGCTGAACAGGCTGACGGTTGATAATGGACAGATATTTGTGCTTTTATTATAACATGTCTCCGTTTGGAAGAGTTCAATAGTGAAAGAAGGCATGAGAGACTTCCCCTGGCCATTTTTTTTTTTCTAATAGGCCTTACGTTTTATTATCCTTCTTTAGGATATTAATGTTTATTTGTAATATTTTGTTTCCATGCTTAAAAACTGCTCTTTAATGCAAAAAAATTTCCAACTTACATATGTTGTGTTCTGCATGGGAAACTTTGACCTGCGTGTTCATCAGATGTAATTCCTGTCAGTCTCTCCCCCATCCAAGGTTAGTTTGCTTCACTGAAAGTCACAAGCTTCGAAAAATATGAACTTAGCAGACTGTTCTGTTTTGAGACCTACTAATGGATGGCGTGTCTTTCACTTAAATCATTCAGTAAGCCAGTGGCTTTTGACATTGACATGATCTCTAGGTTTATAGATCCTTGAGACTCAGCTTTCTCTTTCTGAGTAGCAGGAACATACCAGTTAAGTTAGAAGCTTGTGGTAAAGCCAGGAGAGCTGCCCACCCCGTTGCGGTAAAGGTAGCAAAGGCTCAGCTGATGGGCTCTGCAGAGTGAGCGGCGGCCACAGGCTCCCCGACCCCTGCATTGCCTGCCGTTCCCTTGTTTTCTACAACTTACTAACAGTGTAGACAGAGATTTTCAAAAGTTTGTCTCCAATGGCTTACTCTCTGGATGCTGTGCTGTACTTTATTAACTGACATGTTGAATAAATGGACTTTTGCAGGCCACTTCTCACATTGGGAATTCCACTCAGGCTGTTGTGAGGGATGCAGTTGTTGGGAGACCATCCCCGGATAAAAAAGCTCAGTAGCGTCTTAACAAGAGGATCCAACAAGACCCCGGCCAGCCTCTTCTGATATCTGGGCTTCTGCCACGGCCACAGGTCCCGGTCCCGAGGAACGCAGACCTGGGACCATCTGGGAAGTGCTGAAACACGGCACTAATAAATGAATAGACCTTTCCTGTGGTTTCAAATTCTTAAACACACTTCCATTTCTCTTGGAAGCATTTCTTTTCCTTGCTGGTATAGATCCAAGCCTATGTCTGTCTTCTTATTTCTCTCTGCTTTGTGCACTTTATGGGGAAAAAGCTAAAAGAAAAAATGGAAATGCGGTTGTGTCCTTTATGTGCCATTTAGTGCCTTTTAAGGTTGAATCCATGCTTTTGAGGACATAATAGGGAGGGGATTGAGGATAACCACATGAAAGATGCTGTTTTTTAAAAAGTTTACAAAACTTGCAAAAGCTTCAGAACTAAAGACTGACTAAAAATGATGCCATTACACTTTTAAAGTCTTATAATATTAGAGAATTGTTTTTGCCACATAGTATGGAAAAATTATATCGTATTTAACTCTGCTGCCGTACACTGAAATTTAAGGTCTGTTTCCTGACAGGCTGGCAGTTTTGTTAGAACATATTCTGTTTTTTTGTTTGTTTGTTTTTTGCCTTCATTCATTCCTATAGCTTCTTTCTAGAAAAGAGACAAACGTGGCTTGAGAAACCAGAGCAGCTTGTAATAAAAGGAATGAGCTTTCGTACTTTAAGAAAAAAGCTTGAGTTTAAATGAACCATGTGACCTCTGATAAGTCATTTGAACTTGTGCCTTGGTCAGATTCACTGATTGTAGGTTTATATACATATATGTATTATACATAACTCACACACAGTTGTCATTTGAGAGTTTTTGATTTTTTAGAGTTCTGTATGAGAACAGAACTTTATCAAGGATTAGAGGAAAGACATTTACCAAACATACTGCCTTTAACTGGCATCCTGTTTCATGTGGTTTAGCAGTAAATCAGGTCTTTATCCACAATGTTTATTTGCATTCTCCTGTTCACTGTCTAATATTTTTAATAATGGAGCTAAAACTATCAGTTTTATTGAATCATCCTTTATTTAACTTTATACATGACTAGTCTGGTAGCTTTAAAATAGCTTTGGCTTAGTAAGGACCAAAGTCCCACCCAAAATATGGACATATAATATCTAGAAGTATCTAAGAATTCTTCATTTACCTTGATCATGTGATTAAAAACTTTATCAGTTGCCTTTTCCTTTGGTTTTATAATGGTGAATTGTTGTGGATTTTAAAACTTCATAAAACTTGCCTGCAGGTATTTATATAAACATTCAGGTATGTGAGCCTTAATTCTTAAGATAATTTAACTTTTGCTGTGGGAGGGAGGGAGGTAGGGAGGTTTAGGCAAATTCTGAATGTAAATTCTTTATACATGAAGTATGAATGGAAGGTAGAAAAAGTCTCTTCTAGCATGTAATCTCTTTGTCAAAGAATATTTCGCTTGACTGTTTTAACACTTTACCACTCAAGTATTTTTACAAGTTCTGAATTAATTCCAAGTGTTTTATGTATTTTTTCATATTTACATACCATCTTGCCCTGAAGTTCTTGCTATTTTATTCAACCGTGGTTAAATTCTAGAAAAATTCCAGCTTGTCCTAGAAGCTGTTTACTTGCATATCAGTGATACTTAGCTTTATTATCAATAAATTAAAAGCTTAGTTTTGAAATTTTGGTGCATTTTCAGGTGGCCTCTCATCTTCCTGAAGGTTGATACTTATTTGCTAAAGGCCTTACAGATATTGAGATACTTAGCTTTTAATGCATTTGTATAAGCACATTTATAGATTTCAGAAAAATTGTCTAGAATTATCCTACTTTTAATGGTGAGAAAAGGATGCTGTGTTTAAATTTTATTTTAATACTAAAATATTAGATTTTTTTAAAATAAAAAATATATGATGTATGATTTAATGAAATCTTAGAATTTAGTTACTGTTTAAATCCACCATTTCTGTTTTGATCTTAAAGGAATAACTGTTTAATTACCCTGGGGAACCCTTATTTTTTTGTCTTTATCAGTTAACTTATTCTGCCTCTGGAAATTGTTTATAAAATTTTCTCAGTGAGGATTTTTATGAGTTTCCTTTGGCCTCTTTTTTTTTTTTTTAAAACAGAAAATTGATGATTTTATGTCAGCTTTTCCAATAAAAGGTGCATTCTCATTGCTGGCTCTAAATAGTCCTGGGGAGGTTTATAACCAGGTTGAAAAGAATGTCTTTTACTCCTTACCTCCCTCAGCCATTAGTTTGTGGGTCAGGGATGTTCCTTAGGACGTTTTTGCTTTGGTGTCTGTTGCCCCGCCACCCCTGCCTTTCCGTGCAAGCATTTGAAATTGGCACATTCCTAACAGTCTAAGGGGCACATTCCTATTAACATATAAGAGGTTTTCAGAATTTTCTATGAAAATACTTCGTTTTAGGAGGGGTTAAATATTGTTTTTTGTTTTCTTAATACTTCCAGTTAGCTTCTAAGTAAAAATAATAGAATCAAAATTTCGATTGTTTCACTGAGGTGCGTAGACAAAATGAGGGAAAACTCTCGTGTATGGTGATAAAACATCCTTAGAGTCAGAACCTCATGTTAGCAGTGCCCCAAGAAATCTGTTTGTCCCGCAGAGGTTTATAGAGTAACAGCTGCTTCAGACCTGGTAGAGTCGCCTGTGAGTATTGTTTTTGTTTTACCGGTTTTTCTTTTTTTTTTTCTCTTTTATGAAGTAAAATGCTTTCTGCGAACAAACAGACAAACTGCCTTGTACTGGCAGTGCGTTTCTTTAACAGGTCACACCCAGCGCTCCACCTGGTTTATGAAAATGGTGTCTTGGATAGGGTGAGTTTGGATGAGTATGTATGTATGTATGAGTTACAGAGAAATTAAGTAGTTGATTTAAGTCCAGGCAAAAGCGATTAAATAACAGTTTTATTTTTCCCTAGAGTATTTTTTTTTTAAATAATGTAACTTATACAGGCATCTGCATAGAACTATTGAAATGTAATTTAGGATTATTTAGGATGGCTGCCATCTAAGGTCGCAAACACGGGCTCCATCATTCTGGCTTACCTTTAGATCCAACAAAATTTTAGTCAAGAATAGGGCATAATGAAGACAGGCTTCAGTCATTAAAACACGAACTGTTCGTGTAGGTGGTGTTTTAAAATGACATTCAAAAGCCCATTTGTAAGAGACAATTTTGCATTTGAATCGTTTTCCTTCTGTTAAGTCCTATTGTAGCTACGTTTTGGACAGTGGTTCTCGTCTGTCTTGAAGTGCAGAAAACTTACCCCTGGGAGGCAAATTTAAAGAAATTCAAATTCCCAGCTTTATACCCAGGGATTGCCTCAGTGGGTCTGGGTCTGGGTGGTGGCCCTGGAATCACCACTTTGAAAAACAGCATCACAGGTGGTTCAGAGACCACAAGGAGAGGGACTGCTCAGAGGGATGGGAAAGTGCGATTCAGTATTGTCTGGAGGCAAGTGGATGGTTTTTGCCTGAGGTTCCGAATAGGCGGTCTACTGCCGGATACAATCACTGAGAGTTTACAGTGTTCAGAGTAATAAGGATGCCTTTAGTCTAGAGGATTATCTAAGCTCCGTGAAAATGTTTTTCTAAATTACGAAGCCCTAGTGCCTTCCCTGAGAAATGAGTGTACAAGTATCCTATTTACTAACGGGTTTCATTAGGATATATATTAAAAAAAAAAACTGTTTTGAAAGTTGTTTTTCTTTTAAAAAGCAAAATTCAGCACTGTGGCTCGAACCTCTAAATCTTTTATGCACAGAAAACCTTAAGCCTAAGTAAAAATGAACAAAAAGGAAGGAGAAGATCGTTAACTGTGAAAATTAGCCACAAAATAGCCCTTACCAGGGACTTTCAAGATAGATCTAAGGGCAGAAAGATTTTAAAAGAAATTTTTCTTCCTGGGAAAGGAATTTCAGGTGCCAGAACTAAAATTTAAATGTAGTGTTTTATGACCAAGGGAAGGCTGCATTTGATTCCCAGAGTTTCCAGTTTAGATGAATAAATGCTATCATGGACTTAAGCCTTAAAGGAGTTAATATTAAATTTGAGCACATATAGAATTTCCTCTCCCATTTCTTTTTCTTCAAAAAAAAAAATGATTTGTTCAAAGCACTTTCTCCTAGACCCTTTTTGAATGGCTTTAAAATTTAATATACTTTTTAAAAAGTGCAATGGATTAGATTATGCTATTAGTATATTAAAAGCTTGTTTCTGTTTCTTAGTTTTAAAGGTCATTTAATGGAATAAAGATCACAGCACCATGTTACTTGTGTTCTTTCTCTGTTCTTTAACGCGGGAGGATCTGTGAAGTATATTTGGGCTTGGCAAAGCAAATAGGATCCCTAAGGGGATGAAAACTTGCGTCAAAGGTGGGAGTGGTCATGTCGCTTGAGTGAGTCAGCTTTCTCTGTCCTGCAAAACAATACTGAACTAATATCGTACTAGCATAATGCTGGAGCAAGCTGTGCTGTTGGAGGTATTGGGTAAAATGGAGCTAACTGGTTAATGGTTCCGTGTTGGGAGTGGGGTGAGGTAAAGAAAGCTCTACTGAAAGCTTTCCCTTTCCCTGACGACCTTGGAGGCAGTGGGGAAGTTGGTTTGAACAACTTCTCAAATATTGACTAATCACTTTACATATCCAGTTTAGCCCTACAATAGAAAGATTTATTTCCTAGTTTGAAACATACACCGGGTGGGGTCAGTAGCCTCCATCCATCCATCCATCCATCCATCCATCCATCCATCCCTCCCTCCCTCCCTCCATCCATCCATCCATCCCTGATCGTACCAGGCTGGGTGTTGCACTGAGTTCATCGCAGTTTAGTAGGGAAGGGGCAAACTCACAAGTAGATGTGATACGAAGAGTATGGGGAGTGATGATTCCTCCATCAGCGTAGGCTGGGGGGAAGGAAGGACCAGGGTGGGAAAAGTGGTCGTGTGTGTGTGGGGGGGGGGGGAGACGTCAAGCAAACTGTGGCTTGTCTTTGGTGCACTGGCATTGTTGCCTTTGATGACCGTAAACAGTTTGCCAAAGATAAGTCCAACTCTAACTAGCTTAATAACTAAAAAAACAAACAAAACTAGAATTGTAACTAGGAAAAAGTTTCTTTAATTGGCTGTCTAGAAGTGAAGCTAGCATGAGGCCCTGGAAGAACTCAAATGTCAACAGGACTATTATCTCCTGTATGCAGTGGCTGCATCATTTGCTCTTGCAGATCTCCTCCATGCTGCCAGGGAGGGCAGGAACACATGGCTCCAGGCTTACATCATCTCTTTTAAGTCCCCAGAGGAAAGAGACTTTTTGACCCAGTGCCTATTGAAAAATGTGTATTATATATATATATATATATATATACACATACTTCCATCCCATCCTAGAGAAAGATTCTGACTGGTCTGGCTTGGGTCATATGCTCCTTCCAGGGCCACTGCCTAACCTGAGGGCTGGGGCATGATAACCAGCCATATGTAGGTCACATGTGTCCCTGCTCAGGGTAATGGGGGTACTGTGATTGGCGGCTCCCCCAGAACCACATGGAGTCACCAGATGAGAGACTGCTGGAGAAAAACGAATGTCCACTGCAGTTTTCAGTTCCCCAGACTGGCCATTTAACAAGCATAGTGGAATGAGAGCCTGCAACATCTCTGGAATGTGCTTTTAAGGGGAAATAGACGTGGTGATGCGCATTTATGCAGTGGAAGCTCTTCAGGGCCTCTCAAGAGGGGTTTATTCTCACCTCTTCAGTAGGGCTTGAGGGGTTGCAGAGATAGATAGGCGATTCCCAAGGAAGTTATACTTCACCTTCCTTTCATAAAAGCCTGATTTTTCCAGCCAGGACGAACTGTCACAATCGGCATATTCACAAAGCCTGCCCAGAGTGGCCTGGATACACCTAGAAAGTCCGGTTCACTTGGCTGATGGAGCACCTTTCCCCTGAGGGGTGCTCCAGGCTTGAGTTGCTGTTAAGCGTCAGAGCCCTCATGTTATCATGAAATGCTATGGATTCTGCTCCCTTAGATGCGGTTTGCTGCCCACTCAGGCCTGCTGGGCATTTAGCCTTGTGCCATCTCCTCCCACTTTCTCAGTTACTTCTTCCTCAGAGGCAGCACGACAGTGGATCTCCTGGAGGAGAGCCATCAGAAGGCAGAGAATGGAGAGATTGCAAATAATTAAAAAATGTTTTCCACCCGTCACAAGAAGATTAACTGGGCTCCACAGCTGGTTGTAGAAAAGACTGGAGGCTTTGTAGGCAGATAGCAGTTTGATCCTGGCTGTTACGATCTTGGCTCTCCACCCAAATCGTTGTTTTGGACTTGGAGTGGGGCTTAAGGGCAGACTGTCTTGCGCGGGGGATGGTGGTGGCCTCACATGGTATCTTCTCCTGGGGCTTTTCTTACAGAGCTCCACTTTTGAGAGCTGTGTGAAAGGTCAAAATCACTTCCTTGACATCCCCGCCCCTCAGTGTTCTTTTTATTTTGTTTTTCCTGGCAGAGCAACAGGGGGAAAAAAAAGGAAGGGAGGGAGGGAGGAAGGAACGAAGGAAGGAAGGATAAGAAAGTAAAGGAAGTGACATCTGGGCAGTACTGAAAGCAGAGTAAGAAGAGGCAGGATCAGTGTGGTTTCCTCAAAACCAAACCTTTCCATCCTGGGTTTGGCTGCCTTGCAGGTAGTCTCTTGCTCAATACACATAACGATTTGATCAGTGAGTAGTAATGCACATAAAGCTCTGGTGTTTATTTACAGCGCCTCTGACCCTCCTTGCTGGGAAGCTGGTGAATAACGTGGTGTTAATGAGCATGTTTCTTCTTCCTGTTAACAACAGCCAACGGGGCCCGAGTGAGAACTTGCCCCGTGCCCGACATCGGGCTCCTACTTTTTTTTTTTTTTTTTTTTTTTGCGTTACGCGGGCCTCTCACTGTTGTGGCCTCTCCCATTGCGGAGCACAGGCTCCGGACGCGCAGGCTCAGAGGCCATGGCTCACGGGCCCAGCCGCTCCGCGGCACGTGGGATCCTCCCGGGCCGGGGCACGAACCCGCGTCCCCTGCATCGGCAGGCGGACTCTCAACCACTGCGCCACCAGGGAAGCCCGGGCTCCCACTTTATAAACCTCATTTCATCTGTTGCTTTCCCTTTGGGGAATGTATTTTTGTATATTATCGTATATATTGTACAATATCATCACCACTCCACTGGCAGATGAACAAACAGGCTGAGAGAGGGAAGGGTGCCCTGGACCCTGTAGGTAGCCAGAGACAGGATTATGGCTCACGCGTCCTGATTCCAAGCTCAGTGCCGGCGGGAGGGGGCAGGAAAATAGAGATGAACAGGAGCTGCGTCTCCCCTTGAGGAGTCACAGACCAGTGCACAGGAAGGGTCTGTCTTTGGTCACTCCTTCATTCATTGATTCATTGATCCACTTATTCATTCATGAAATACCTACTGTGTACCAGGTGGGTGCCAGGTTTGGGGGCTATCTAATGGCTTAAGACCCAATAGTTAAAAGTACTTTCTCTGTGGTATGCCCTTGCCTTTAAATGGCTTTAAAGCTTAATATACAGTAGTCCCCCCTTTTCCTGGGGGGATACGGTCCAAGGCCCCCAGCAGATGCCTGAAACCGCAGGAAGTCCGCAACCGCTAAGATAGTACCCGCTTATCCATGGTTTTGTCTCCTAGTTTGTTACCCAGCGGACTGCAGAAAAAGGAACCGCGGATAACGGGGGCCTGTTGTAGTATTAAACTACAGTATAAGCCCACTGGAGTGGAGGAAATAAGCAGATTGATGACACTCCAGTGTGATGTGTATACAAGATCTTTAAGTTGAGCGGGCCGCAGCGCGTGCGTAGCCGTAGCCGAGGCGAGGAGGCGGTGGCCCTGCTCTGGGTTCTGGAGGCGCCTCCGCGCAGGGGAGGGTGTGCCGAGAGGCTTCGGGGTGAGCGGGGAGCGTCCTGGTCTGTCTGCCCCAGAGGCGGGAGCAGGCTGTCACTGTCGGCCGGGGCAGGGAGCTCTGCGAGGCTCTAATTAGTCAGTCTCACGGGGAGGGGCCAGGTGACCTCACGCTGGCCTGGACTCTGCGGCCATTTAGCCGGTTCCCTTTGCAGTGGAGGCCACACTGCATTCCAAGTCCTCGAGGTGCGTGGAGCGGTACTACCGGGAACTTGAGGAAGGGTGAGACGCTTGGGGGGCCTCTTAGGTGTGCCAGGCTGTGTGGGGGATGGAGAGCTTGGGTGAGGCGGGAGTTAAACAAGTTAGGGAGCAGCTGAGGGCAGCGGCCGCGGAGGGAGGGCCGGGCGCGAGGGCGGCCCCGCTGACTCTCTGGGGGCGCAGCGCGCCCCGGTAGGTGACACGGCTCGCGCTCCCCGCCGCCTCTCCGGTATCAGGTGTACCTCCCTGCCCCCTGCAAGGGATTCATCCGTTCACGGCCAAGTGCAGGGGCAGGGAGGGGGCCGGCGAGGAATTCGCAGGGAGTGAGCCCGTTGTTCTCGGAGGGGTTAGAGATCAACCGGGCACGGTCTCCCCCGCCAGAAGCCACAGCCCTCCGGGGTCTTGGGGACTCTGTTTCCTGCTACTGACAATGAATCCCCGCTCCCCCGCTGCCTCAGGCGTTTACGCAACTGATAAAGCCAACTCCAGCGTGAAACTGAGGGCCTCCATTACCGAAGAAGATGCGCGCTCCCGTGGTAAGTTGGGGGGGGGGGCGAGTGGGCTGGGAGTGGGGGCTGTGTTTCGGTGGGTCTGAGTCATCACCTCAGAGAGAGGGCCCTTGAGGATGTGGCCTCCAGATGTGGATGCCCCGCTGGCCGGTGGGCATCAGGTGTGAGATGCGCGTAGGTGTGTATCCGTTGGAGTTGGCTCAGTGTGAGTACTTGCGTGGGCGGGTTGGGAGGCCGCCCTGCCTGAAACAGGCCCCAGGTAACGGGAGGCAGCAAGGAGAGATTTGCCCCACCAGGGTCCTGTGCTGCCTTCCCGAGTCAGACCAGGACACCTGGATGGGCTCCTGGGGCTGAGTGTCTGGGGCTGCACCCTGGGTCTGACAACAGGTGCTTCTCTGGCCTCAGCTGATGCACCTCATGACCAGCCCTGCCAGCAAGTTCCCAACTCTCACTTTTCCGATGGTTCAGAAATCATAAAGGGGCTTAGCAAATGCTTCCTTTCAGCCTAGCTGGACCTACTCCAGAGAGGTTCTGAGCCCGGCTTTCGAGGTAGCCTCCCGCAGGGATTGTGTCCTGCTGAGCACCTAGCTGTGGCACTTTGACCAAGTTTCAAATCAACTCTGTTCCCCAGAGTGAGAATTTACTTATGAAGTTCTCAGGACAGTGCTTCACACACATATTATGTGCTCAACTGTAATTCACTGTTGTGATTATGATTATGTTGTTATTATGATTACGATTTAATCCATGTAAAGGGCTTAGCACAGTGCCTGGTATTAGGGTGTACCTGGAATATTTGATGTCTGGAGTGGTCATTTGAAAACATCCTCTCCTTTATCTAGCAACATTATTTTCAGTAATAATCATGAAATGAATAGTAGTAATGGCCAGAAAGGAAACACAGTCAAGTTTCTTCTGTTGAGCTTTGTATATGAAATCATGCCAGTGAAAATAGAAAAACTGAAAAATAAAGTAGGTGTTATAGAGAAAAATAGAAGTAATGGGTTAATAGCTTTTAGTTGCATTAGTGTATTTTTGAAGAAAACGTATTCTTAACGTATAGGTTGGTCACAGCAGTGAATAATAATGCCATTACAGTTTCTGTTTTGGAACTTTAATTTCTGAAAAGTTGTCCTTGACTTTGACAAAATGGATCTTCTTTGCATATTCATGTTCAACACTCAGTAGAGCTAGATTTGTCCATTTATCTTTATTCACAGTTGAACACTTTTTAAATTTGTTTGTTAAAAATTTTTTTAATTGAAGTATAGTTGATTCACAATGTTGTGTTACTTTCTGCTGTACAGCAAAGTGAATCAATTATACATATACATATACCCACTGTTTAGAGTCTTTTCCCATATAGGCCATTACAGAGCACTGAGTAGAGTTCCCTGTGCTATACAGTAGGTCCTTATTAGTTATCTATTTTATATATAATAGTGTGTATATGTCGAGAAGACACTTTTTATTAATTTTAATTTCAAAAGCTTCTCTCATATGAAACAACATATACAAATTGGAAAAACCTTAAACATTAGGATAAGTTTGTCAGAAATTCATAAAATTCCCATTTCATAATAAATTGGAGAAATTGCAATGCTGCCTATGTCTTAAAAAATTTAATTCTAGTGGTTTCTATTTTTTATTTTTATTTATTTTTCCTGATCTCTAGATCTCTCTCTCTCTTTTTTTTTTTGGCCGCACCACATGGCTTATGGGATCTTAGTTCCCAGACCAGGGAGGGATTGGACTGGGTCCTTGGCAGTGTGAGTGTGGAGTCCCAACCACTGGACCACCTGATTTTTTATTTTTATTTTTAAAATTTATTTTATTGGAGTATAGTTGACTACAATGTGTGAATTTCTGCTGTACAGCACAGTGATTCAGTTATACACATATATACGTTCTTTTTCATATTCTTTTCCATTAGAGTTTATCACAGGATATTGAATATAGTTCCCTGTGCTATACAGTGGGACATTCGTTGTTTATCCATTCTAGTGGCTTTAATTTTTTTATTTTGATTTTTTATTATTATGTTTTTAAACATTTATTTATTTATTTGGCTATGCTGTGTCTTAGTTGCCACGTGCTGGCTCTTAGTTGCGGTACGCGGGATCTAGTTCCCTGACCAGGGGTCTAACCCGGGCCCCCTGCATTGGGAGCGTGGAGTCTTAACCCTGAACCAGTAGGGAAGTCTTCATTCTAGTGGCTTTTATATATATCCACATTTAAAACATTTTCACTGAAACATATTCACCAGAAAATTCATTGTAAGTTTTTATCTTATTTGGCAAAATTCTCCCCAGTTTTTCTTCCTTGGCAAAAATCAGAGAAAATGGCTGAATGATGGTGAACTTTGACATTTATTTAATCCATTGCTTTAGAATGAGAGTCTAGTTCTTGGTGAAATTGATCCAGACTTTCAAACACTTCTCTTTCAAACACTTTTCTTCTGGGGCTCGGAGAGCAGACTCTTGTCTTCTGTTTCAACACAGGAAAATGTAGGACCACAGGGGTTGGTGGCCCAAACTGTGCTGAAAGTGAACTTGAACCATTCTGAGCCATTCAGAACTTACCGTTGGAACAGACACATGTAGCTGAGTCTGTGTATGTTGGGGGTTGACTGTATAGCTGGGTGTTCTCTGACTAAACTTCCACATAGAAGACTGAAAGAATAAGAAATGACAGTGTGCTAATTTAAAGCTCACATATATATTATTATTATTACTTTTAAAATAAATTTATTTACTTATTTATTTATGGCTGTGTTGGGTCTTTGTTGCTGCGCGTGGCTTTCTCTAACTGTGTTGAGTGGGGGCTACTCTTTGCTGCAGTGCGCGGGCTTCTCATTGCAGTGGCTTCTCTTGTTGCAGAGCATGGGCTCTAGGCGTGTGGGCTTCAGTAGTTGTGGCACGTGGACTTCAGTAGTTGTGGCTCGGAGGCTCTAGAGCGCAGTCTCAGTAGTTGTCAAGCTCTTAGCGCTTGACAAATGTCAGTTGTTGTTAAAGCAGCTGCCTGGACCTCCCTGGGACAGAGAGGCTGTGTGTCTACCATATGGGCCCACGTTTCTCCGAGCCCTTTAGTCCAGCCCTGAGTCCTCCTGGTCAGGGCCAGCGCTGACCATTTCCCTCCCCTCTGTGTTCTAAATTTACTTAGAATTCGTGGGCCAGGGGCTTTGCCTTCCCTTCTCCGCCCACCCTGCCCTTAAACCTGTGGCTTGTTGAGCAGTGGCTGCTGGGGACATGAAGCTCCAAAGGGCATCTGAGGCTCCAGATATGCAGAAATCGATGGGCCTGCCCTGGTCTCTGACTCTAGACTTGCTTATTGACTTCTTTATGACCCTCTAGGTTTGCCTGATGATCTGACAGATCTCTGTGGGGCTAGTTAAGGTGCAAAAGGGAGGGGGCGGGGCCAGAGGCTGGGAGGGGCTTGAGGAGGAGGCAGTGTGTCCCTCTTGCCCACGAACCTCTGCTGAGAATGTTGTATGTGCCTGGCTGGTTGCTCAGTCCAGCTGGAGAGCTGGGCAGGGAAACTGATCATTCCTTCCCAGAGGCTTAACCCAACAATTATAGTCATCGGATAAACAGGGCTGCGGCTGATAAACACTCTCTGCCCTGGAGTCTGGGGGAGGCACTGAGGAGGTGGAGACGTGAGGGATGAGTAGGAATTTGCCAGTGAACAGTCAGGGGCATTTCAGGACTAGAGCACAGTGACGTGGAGGCACAGCTCACCATGGGGATGCTGATCAGATGTCAGTAGCTTCGTGTGAATTGCTGGGTGTGGTGAATAGAACTTGGCCTTCGGATTCAGGAAGACCTGCAGTGTAATCCTGGCATTGCTTCTCAGGAAGTTCTCTTGGGCCAGTTACTTGCTACATCTGAGCTGTTTCCTGGTCAGTAAAATGGGCTGCTGTAAGGATTCCAGGTAACTTGTGAAAACCCCAAGGAGTGCATGGTGACAGTGGTGGTGGTTCCCACATGAGTTCAGGGGGAGTCCTGGTTCCCGTGGGGTGAGGTTCAACATGTAGAACAGGTCTGAGGCTTGGAGGTCAAGAGCCTGGGAGGGCGAATGAGTTTTGCCTCCTTTTTCCAGGATACACATGACCTTTGGGTTGCTGTGGCTGGCCCTGGTACCCACTGGAGCTGCCACTGTCCCTCTCCCGGAGGCTGGCTAGGGAAGAGGTGATGTGTCAGCCCAACCCCTCCTCTACCTTCTCACTGGGCCCGAGGCTGGGGAGTCTGCCCCCCACCTCGAGTTCCCTGGACCCACCCAGCCTGGGGCACAGGGTCTCAACCCTCTAATAAGCGTTAAGGGGTTTTGTAGCTTTTCATCCCCATTATCTCACTTATTCCTCACCCAAACTCTGCTGGATGGATCTTAATGGCGCTGTTTTACCAGAGAAGCTCAGAGAGGTTAAATGATTCTTGAAGGTCACACAGCAATAGAGCAGAGGGGCCTCACTTGCAGGTGGCCTGGGCCCTGCTTCTGACAACGCAGCCTCAGATAGACAGGATTGATGGTGGGCTCCTCGGGGGAGCCCACTTTTCTTTTTAAAGCCTTGGCATCAAAACTCCCAACTCTCTGCTGGAAAAGTCCCTTTTCAGCACCCTCCCTGGACTTCAGGTTTCTGAATTACATGCTTGTAGATGTTTTTCCCAGAGTATCAGAAACGAAGTGGGTGAGATGAAGGATTTCCCCATTCACCAGAGCATGTGATTTGGGAACAAGGAGAACTTGCTCTCAGGCTTGGTTTCACAACCTCCATAGTGTCTCCAGCGACTCCTGGAGCTGTCTCTGACCTTTCCAAATCCCCAATAATAAAAGCACCCCCAAGAACAGTGGCAGCAAAAACTGCCGTTTACCTATGTGCCAGGTAGTATTTGCTGAGTGTTTTATAGGTACTAACTTATTTGATCCTCAGGACAACCTCATGAATCAGGTGCTGTAATTATCCTCATTTTAGAGCTAAGGAAACTGAGGCTGGGAGAAGTTGGATAACGTCCCCAAGGCTATCCAGCTAGTAAGTAGCAGAGCCAGAATTTGAACGCAGGCTGTCTGGCTTCAGAGCCCCACGGCTGTAATCAGTATGCAGTTTCTGAAAATCAAATGCATCCTAATTTAGATGCAGAGCAGTAATGCTCATTAGCCTACTTCCTGTATTTTTTGAATGCCTGAAATATTTCATTAAAATAAAACAATTGCAAACTTCTGATGAGGAAGCTAAATGGAGCTGAGTGTAGGCGGATTGGAATGCTTCCTTAGCGGCCTTGAATGAAAGCAAAACACTCTAGGGACTTCCCTTGTGGTCCAGTGGGTAGGACTCCACGCTCCCAGTGCAGGGGTTGGGGTTTGATCCCTGGTCAGGGAACTAGATCCCACATGCATGCCACAACTAAGAGTCCACATGCTGAAACTAAAGAGTCTGCATTGCCACAACGAAGATCCCGTGTGCCGCAACTAAGTCCCGGCACAGCCAAAATAAATACATACATAAATATTTTAAAAAATAAATAAGTCAAATTAACTAAAAATATAGGTATCCCATTCAAAGTAAAATTTAAAAAAAATAAAGAAAAACATTCTTTTGGTTTTGCTTCAACCCTTGGGTTGAGAATTCTTCTGGAAGTGCCCTTACTTTTCCATCTGGTCCTGTCCAGTGCCCACAGCTGAGGGTCTCACACTGGATCAGAGTTGCAGGAGTGGATGTGGATTAACATTCATGGGCAGATGGTGAAATCTGCCAGAAGACTGGCAGATTCTCCTTGTGGTGGGGACCAGGCTGTGGTTCAAGTTCTTTGCTACTTTCGGGCTGACCCTGGATAAGTGACCTCATTCCCTTAGCGTCAGTTTCCCCACCTGCAAAGTGAGGGATGACTGGCCCTCTCTGCCTAACCCGTCTCTCCTGTGGTTCTCTGGGCTGCACAGCAGAATCGCCTGGACGCTTACAAAACTGCCAGGCCTGGGTTCCACCCCAGGGATCCTGCTTCTCACCCAACCGCAAGATCACCCTGAGATGCCCGCACCGCTGTGCTTTGGCTTCTGTCTGCCCCGTCTCCAGATTTCCCCTTTCTGGCCACTTCCTCCCCACTGCGTCCTCTGATTGCAGGAGAGTGTGAGGGTTAAGAGTGAAGGATTTCAAAGCACCGAGCTCATCTCCCTGTGCTATGCGGCTGCTTCCCACTAGCTATCTATTTTACATTTGGTAGCGTATGTATGTCCATGCCACTCTCTCGCTTCGTCCCAGCTTACCCTTCCCCCTCCCCGTGTCCTAAAGTCCTTTCTCTACGTCTGGGTCTTTATTCCTGTCCTGCCCCTAGGTTCTTCAGAAACTTTTTTTCTTTTTTTTAGATTCCATATATATGGGAAAAAAAAAAAAGAGTGAAGGATTTGGGGGAATTCCCTGGTGGTCCAGTGGTTAAGACTCCACGCTTCCACTGCAGGGGGCGTGGGTTGGATCCCAGGTGGGGGAACTTACATCCCACATGCCTCGAGGTGTGGCCAAACAAAACAAAACCAAAGGGCAGGATTTGGGTTTGAATTCTGTGTCTACCATGTACACGCTCCCTGTCATCTTTCAAGACTTTAGCAAAATCTCAGCTGCTCCCTTTTCTAGGAGGAGGTCCTCTCCTAGTCTCTCTCTTTTTTTTTTTTTTTGGCTGCGTTGGGTCTTTGTTGCTGCACACGGGCTTTCTCTAGTTGTAGCGAGGGGGGCTACTCTTTGCTGCGGTGCGCGGGCCTCTCACTGCAGTGGCCTCTCTTGTTGGGGAGCACGGACGGGCTCTAGGCGTGTGGGCTTCAGCAGCTGTGGCACGTGGGCTCAGCAGTTGTGGCTCGCAGGCTCTAGAGCGCAGGCTCAGCAGTTGTGGTGCACGGGCTTAGTTGCTCCACGGCATGTGGGATCTTCCCGGACCAGGGCTCAAACCCGTGTCCCCTGCATTGGCAGGCAGATTCTCAACCACTGTGCCACCAGGGAAGCCCTCTAGTCTCTCTTATACCCATTTCAGCCGGCTTTTGCCTCCAACTCCCAGTAGGAACTGTTCTCCTAAAGATCGACAGTGACCCTCACCCCAGACCCCTCTTCTGACCTCCAGACTCGTGCATGCAGCTGCCTTCCTGCCTCTCCAGGTGGCTACGTGGTGGCTATTTCAACCCAGCGAGCCCTCCATGTCTGCAGCCTGCCCATTCAGCCTCCCCGAAACCTTGAAGTCACGTTTCACTCCTCTTTCCTTCACACCTTACCTCACTGCAAGAGCAAATCCTGTTGGCTCTGTGTTCAAAGAAATCCAGAATGCATTACTTCTCATCCCCTGCTCCCCCCATCTTGTCTGAGCCATCAACTTCTTTCTCCATCCTCCATCCTCCCCTCCTCCACTCCCCACTCCACTCCAGCCACGCTGGCCTCCGGGCTGTTCCTCTAACATACTCCTACCTGGGGCCTTGGCTCAGGCTGTCCCCTCGGCCTGGGTCTTCTCAACATCTGCAAGGCCCACTCTCTGCCTTCCCTGACCCCCTTTTACTACTATTGCCACCCCCTCCCCCTTCCTATCCCACTCCAGCCCCTTAACCCTGCCCTACCTTTTCTTTCTTCCTTTTTGTTTTTATTTGGTATCTCTTCTACTATTCTGGATGATTCACTTATTTACTAAGGCTTTAAAGAAATTTAAAAAAATTTCTGCCTCTCTCCTCGATGCTGAACAAAATACCTGATACCTGACTCTGTGAAGTCAGCTATCTCGGCTTTTGTTCATAGGCAGGTGCCCGGCTCTGTGAACATCTGTAGAATGAATGAGCAAATGAAAGAGTTCCTTGACCCTCTCAGGCAGAGGTGGGTATCCCCAAAGTGAAGGGATTCTCAAGGAGTGTCGTTGACGCCGTTGCCCTGGGGCGGGGGAGGGCGTTTGTAAAGGGCAGCGTGGATGCATGCATGCCAGCAAGCTCCCCTCCTGTAATTTGTGTGGAGTAGGTGGACATGTTTGTGACAAAGCAAATTCAGTAGCATAACAGTAGCTGTAGGTGGTGGGGTATACAGACGTTTACTGAAAAATGCGTTCAATTTTGAACATTTGGAAATTCAAACTAATGTTTGAAAAATTTTCATAACAGTGTTGCAAAGCATGTTATGAACTTTTCTGCTCGTTGCAGAAAAGCTGGAAAATGCGTAAAAATAGAAGGAAGCAAGATAATCACAATAACCAGCCCCTGGCGGGAATCTCTGTTATGTTGTTATGCATCTTTCTAGTTTTTTGTCGTGTGTATTTATTTTATTACATAATAGTAATTGTATGGATTACCCCAGATTGAACACACTGGTGTTTGTCAAGCCTTACATTGTTTTCTGATTTTAAAACAAATATATATGTATTTACACATGTGGAAAACCAGAACAGAATTAAAAAAAAAAATTAATGCCCCAAGTTTCACCACCTAGTAATAAACACTGTTTACATTTTGGTGTATTTCCACAGTTTTCAAAAAAAATTCGTTGGTTATCTTTTTTTGAACAAAGTTTTAAAAAAATACCGTTTTGTGTAAAGCGTTTTTTATTTTTACTTAAAAAAAATTGAGTTATCGTTGATTGTAAAGCGTTTTTACTTACCATTATATTATGGACATTTCTTGTCCTTAAGTATTCTTTTAAAATATAACTTTTAGGGCTTCCCTGGTGGCGCAGTGATTGAGAATCCGCCTGCCGATGCAGGGGACACGGGTTCGTGCCCTGGTCCGGGAAGATCCTACATGCCGCGGAGCAACTAAGCCCGTGAGCCATGGCCGCTAGGCCTGCGCGTCCGGAGCCTGTGCTCCGCAACGGGAGAGGCCACAGCAGTGAGAGGCCCGCATACCGCAAAAAAAAAAAAAAAAAAAAAATATATATATATATATATAAAACTTTTAAAACATAACTGTATATTAGTGTATAATTATGGCAATATTTAACTAATCTCTTTATGTAGGATATTTTGGTATTTAATTTTTTGCCATTAGATGTGACTTTGTGACATCTTTTGTAGACATTTCAGATTATCTCCTTAAGATCTGGTCTATAAATAGAAATTGGGTCAAAGGATATGAATATTTTTAAGGTTAGTGATACAGATTGCCAAATTGACCTTCAGAAAAGATGTATTTATTTATACCCCTAACAGCAGTGACTGAGGGTGCCTGTTTACCTGCATCTTTTCCTATATTTAGTATTATAATCTTCCCCCAAACCAGTTTTTTGTTTGTTTGTTTTTTTGCGGTACGCGGGCCTCTCACTGTTGTGGCCTCTCCCGCTGCGGAGCACAGGCTCCGGATGCGCAGGCTCAGCGGCCACGGCTCACGGGCCCAGCCGCTCCGCGGCACGTGGGATCTTCCCGGACCGGGGCACGAACCCGTGTCCCCTGCATCGGCAGGCGGACTCTCAACCACTGCGCCACCGGGGAAGCCCCCCCAAACCAGTTTTTAATTTAATTTGATTACTAGTGAGATAGAATGTGTTTTCTTGTATTAGTGGTAATACGTATTTCTCCTTTTAAAATTATTTATTATACCCTTTCTCCATTTTTTTCTATTTTGGTGTTTACATTTTTTATTGATTCATAAAAACTCTTTTATGTATTAAAGCTGTCATTTTCTTCCAGTTGGTCGTGGTAGTTTGTCTGTGGTGTGTTTTCAATGCACAGAATGTTCTGGTCTGGCTCTTTTGGTTATAAGTAACCAGCAGCCCACTTAAGCTAGCTCAAGTGAAGAAAGTTTAGTCGAAGGACACATGTGGAGCAGTAAGGGGATTCTCTTGAAAATCTAAGTATAGGAGCTGTATTAAGGCTGGGCCTCCCAGGGGCTGGGAGGCAGTTCAGGATCACGGTGATCCCAGGCACTCAGCAGCTGGAGTTTGTGCATCTCGCCTCTAGTGCTCCACCACTGGTGTGACTCAGCTAGCTGTTCTTGGTATGCCTGCTTCCTGCTCTCCCACTGTCCACAGGGGTCTTCTACTTGGTCAGAGTGGGTGTGAGAACTCCAACGCTGCGGTTCATTGGGGTCTCCCTTGCCTCCTCTTTGTCATGACTTTTCAATTTTAGCCCCTCTGCCAAAAGCTATTTTCTTTTCATTACTTGGTTCAGATTTTTGAGAGAGAGATAGAGAGAAAATTTGGTTGGCCCAGGTCCACTTCCCGTGGAGGATCATAGGATGGTGACCTGCTTGGGAACCATGCCTTTTTCTCGTCCAGCTGATGGAGGCTAGGATGAAGTGGTCACATGGTATAAAATATGGCTGCCTGGGCAGTCGGGGTTGTGGGTGGTCATTTTCTCTTAAAAGGGAGTATGAACGTATCGGGCAATGATAGAAACGTTTAATAAGAACTGTAACGTTTTTCGGTTGTAAAAACTCTCAATCTTTTACTTTATGCCTTGTTCTTTGGACTCTATCTTTAGAATTCCTTCCTCTAGTCTAAGATCTGAAACATATCTATCTATATTATTTTAAATTTTATTTTATGCTTTTATGTGTTACATTTAAGTGTTAATGATTTTTAAGCATCATTCACATGGTAATATTTACAGGCTCCAGATGGGAGATGGTTTCAAGAGGTTTTGCTGACAGATAACATCCACCTTTTTCAATTAAAAAACTGCAAGTTCATCAATATGAAGGATGTTTTCCCATCTAAAACTCTTTTAATAAAAGTTTTTATTATAAAAATAATTCACATTGGTAAGAAAATAATAATATAGCAAAATATAAGTCTCTGAATCCCAACCCCCACTGTATATAATACACAACAGTTTGGTGTATTTTCCTCAGCTCATACATAGTGTATAATACATTTTGCATGTGAATGTATGACAATGTTTTTAAACAAAAATGGGATAATGTTTTCCAGCTTACTTGTTTTGATTATTTCTATGTCTGCTTATGTAAATCCAACTTGTTCTCTCTATTGGCTGTTTGTACATATAAATATAACATAATTAATTTAGTTGGTCCTTATTAATGGTTGTTTAGGTGGTTTTTCCAGTGTGAATTGCAGAGGCCAGATACGGTTCTCCATTTGCTTGCTAAGGAAAATGGCTGTAACACAGCTCTTTGTAAACTGTGCTTTTGTGGAGAGGATAAAGACTTTTTGTTCTGAAATCCTGTGGGTGCAGAGTCTCAGCTTTGCCACTGTCATTGGCTGTGTTGTGTGGGAGAGCCCTGGTTACTGTGCTCTGGAGAGTTTCTAGCTTCCTGATGGCTCACCTTGTTCCTGGGGGAAGAACCACTCGACAACAGGGTACAACTAGGTTTCTGGGACTGGGGATCAAGCTGAGTGAGAGAGGGGTCACTGTTGATCCAAACCGAAGGGCCAGAGAGTGAATATTTTACTATCTCTGGTCTCTGTTGCAACTACTCTACTGCTGTAGAGAGAAAGCAGCCTCGGCTACAAGGTAAATGATGGGGGTGGCTTTGTGCCAATAAAACTTTATAGATACTGAAGTTTGAATTTCATATAATTTCATGTGTCACAAAATATTCTTCTTCTTTTGACTTTTCCCCCAACCACTGAAAAATGTAAAGATCATTCTTTGCCTGCATACGAAAATAAGCAAAGGCACAAATTTGGCCCAAGGACTTTTGTTCTCATATTTCTAATTTAATAACATGCTTTCTTGAGTTCTTAATTTTGATTCCGCTCAGTTGGCTGTGTGTATCATTAAGCAGTTGTTTCTCCAATTAGAGTTTAGTGAAAGGGTGTGAATTATTTATATCCCTGTTCATGGCACCCTGTCCTCACTGGTCCCTGCAAGACCCCTTGTCTTCTGTTTTTTGTTGTTTTTTTTTTAAGTTCCCTTTTATCATCATTCCTCTCCCTCTCCATCTTCCCAATGGCTAGGTAGCATCCTAATATATTTAATATGTATTATTTAGATTCTTTTGTTGTTGTTTTTAAAAATTGTTTTTGGGGGTATGGTTCTGGTAAGACATGTATTATTGGTCTGTGTGGGGGTATCTTTAATATGTATAAGTGGTATTTTGCAGAGCTCAATCTTATTTTTTCACTCAGCACTGTATCTAAAAGATTATCCACATGGTCATGTGAACATCGAGTCCTTGCTTCTAACTAGTGCACAGGGCTCTGTGGGTGAGTCCAGCACCTTTCACTTCATTTTTAAAGTTTCCTTGAGTGGTGTCATGTTTTAAGCTTGTGTATATTTGGAAGTATGTGCCTTTTGCCCTTACAAGGGACAGGCAATATGACTGAGTATTAAAAAAAAAATCACGGCTTTTTTGCTTTCAAATTGTGGATATCCACTTTTTTAAGTTAAAATTTTTTATTTATTAAAAAAAAATAGAGTTTAAAAAAGTTACGGTCTAATTTACCCTTTTAGTGTTCAGTTCGATGAGTTCGGATAAACATGGACGACTGAGTAACCATTCACCACCATCAAATACAGAACAGTGCAGAAAGTTTAATTGCTCTGAAATTTCCTCATTCCCCTTTCTTGTCAACCCCTCTCCTGACTCCTAGCCCCTGACAATCACTGATTACTTTTCTGTCCTATGGTGATGCCTATTCTGGAATGATGTGTAAATGGAATCACACAGTATGTAGATTATTGGTATGGCTTCTTTCACTTAGCATCAGTATTTAGTGTTATAAAGTCTGAGTTTCTTTGTAGATATTTTTGTCACTGTGTGTGTGTGTGTGTGTGTGTGTGTGTGTGTGTGTATTTATTTATTTATTTTTGCAAGCATCTTTCTCTGTATATCAATATCTTTCATTGATATATGTCTGGAATGCAGTGAGCCCCTGAGCTCCTTGGGTCTGTGTACCTACTGTCTGCTTATTACTTGACGTCCTATTACTGATGTCCCAACTGTCTCCTTTTCTAATCAGTAGCCTCCCTAAGGGCTGGATCTCTGCCTTGCTTTTATTTTTTTTTTTAATTAATTTTTTTTTTTTTTGCGGTATGCGGGCCTCTCACTGTTGTGGCCTCTCCCGTTGCGGGGCACAGGCCTAGCGGCCATGGCTCACGGGCTTAGTTGCTCCGCGGCATGTGGGATCTTCCCGGACCAGGGCACGAACCCGTGTCTCCTGCATCGGCAGGCGGATTCTCAACCACTGCGCCACCAGGGAAGCCCTGCCTTGCTTTTATGTCCTGGCTTATTCATGGAAATGTCCAGTTAAATTGCCCTTTGGGGATCCTTGAAGACCCCATAACTCTCACCAAACAATTAATATATACTTTTTCTTTTATTCTGGAAAACAAATGGGATTCATCAATTGTGACCATTGTCCAGTGTTCTGAAAGCTTCCCAGTAAGGTCTGGAGCCTTCTGGGAAGATAAATTAGAATCACTGCAATAAGACAATATGATTTATCTGTAAAATTCCTGTGAAAAGATTTTTTTCCTACCACGTGGGATGTTTGTTTGCAGTTTTATTGTTTCTATAAGTAGAAATGAACTGTCATTGGCCCTGCTTCCTAGCCATTATAGAGTTGTGATTGGCTCTTCCACTACCCATCATTTTTATCCCAGGGGAGACCATACAAGGGAGAGTCCATGCTCCCCCCTCATCTTTTTTTTTTTTTTTTGCGGTATGCGGGCCTCTCACTGTTGTGGCCTCTCCCATTGCGGAGCACAGGCTCCGGACGCACAGGCCTAGTGGCCATGGCTCACGGGCTTAGTTGCTCTGCGGCATGTGGGATCCTCCCGGACCAGGGCACGAACCCGTGTCCCCTGCATCGGCAGGCGGACTCTCAACCACTGTGTCACCAGGGAAGCCCTCCCCCCTCATCTTTGATGGACTCTCTCAGTCAGGCCCACAGAGTTTGGCGGTGGGATGTGGACAAACCCCTATGGGTCTGTCCCCTAAGAGCAAGCAGGTGAGTGGGAAAGGACAGAGGGCTGGAATGACCACTGATGGGCTCTGTCTCCAGGTGTTCTAAAGATATTTAAGGTTGGTTTGGACCACAGAAGCTCATCAGCCCTGATCCTGGTCCAGGTCGGAGTGTCCTCACCCGCAGTACTTAGCCCAGTGTCTGCCATGGGGACCTCAATAGGTTGAATGAAAGTGTTCTTGAACCTCCCCAGGTTTTCTCAGGCTCTGGGCTGCTGTGCTCCCCTAACAGGGCGGGGTTCTGAGGAGCATTTCAGCATCCTTCCCACCTTCCCCTGCACACACGCGCACACCCTCACTCCCACGCACTTTCACTGTGATATAATGAGAAATGGATATTTAATCTTGGCCCCGGGTTCCTGCCACAGAGCTCCCCAAACCTGAGTAAATTCCTGAGCAGCAGAGGTGAGAGGAATGTCTTCCGTCGTTCACAATAAGCCCCTTTCAACTGAGCAGGTGATCAGAGGGCTGGAGGTTGCATTAATCACCAATGGCCAATGATTTGATCAATCGTGCCTACTACACAATGAAGCCTCCATAAAACCCCTAACCCAGGCTGTTGGTGAAAGCATGGGGGTGCTGGAGAGTGCTGGTCCCCAGAGGGGTAATGGAAGCTCTGTGTCCCTCCTACCACAGCTTGCCCTCTGCATTTCTGGCTATTCCTGTATTGTATATTTTCTAGTAGCTGGTCATCTAGCAAGTAAACTGTTGTCCTGAGTTCTGTGAGCTGTTCCAGCAAAGTACTGAACACAAGGAGGGGGCTGTGGGAACCCCCAATTTACAGCCGGTTGTTCAGAGCACAGCTAACAACCTGCAACTTGCAGTTGGCATCTAAAGTGTGCGGGGGACCTCAGTCTTCTGGGACTAAGCCTGTGGGTCTGTGCTAACTCCGGGCCGTTAGTGTCAGAACTGAGGTAAACTGTGGGTGCCCAGTCAGTGTGCACCGAGGATTGAATCGCTTAGTGTGGAAACCCACACATCCAGTGTCAGAAGTACTGGTGTGAGCACAGCCCAGAGGAGAGTTTTCCTTTGCTTGTCATACACACACACACACACACACACACACACCCCAACACGCACACACATGGACACACACACATACATCCTCTTATCCTTGGGATGAGAAGCCAGGGGGACATTACTGCCAGAGGTTGACACCAGTTCTCTGCCAGGCCCTGGGCCAGGTCGCAGAGTGTCTGTGTGACACCCCCCAATTTGACCGCCCTGGAAGAGTCTCCAGATGCACAGCTCTAATCAAATAACCTGTGGTGTTGCCTGACGGTCAGTGTGGTGGTCGAGACCCTGGGCCTGGGAATCAGGCAGCCTAGTGTTGAGTCCTGGCCACGTCACTCAGGGGCTGTGTGGCTTTGAGAACATTCCTTTGCATCTCTGAGCCTTGATTTCCTCATTCATAACATGGGGTTCACAGCAGTGCCCACCTCATAGGAGGGTTGTGTGAATTTGTTGAGCTATGCCTGTAAAACACTTAAAGGAGTGCTTGGCTCTGAGTAAGAGTTCCATAAATAATACTCCTAGAAAGAGGAGCAATAAGGCAGAAACCGCAGCTAATGAAGAAAGCCTTTAGGCGTGCACTCTGCAGGTTGTAGTAACAGGTGGGCAAACCTGTGGTCCCTGCAGGTCTGGGACACAGGCTTGTGAAGTTGGACTGGTATTGGACTGGCCGGGCAGGGCTCAGGAGGACACCCTGGAGAGCTGTTAGCTGGAGGCCGCGGAGCTGCACCCTCCTAGCTGAGCCCTGCCCCTGGTTCCAAGCTCTCGTAACACCTGAAACAGCCCTCTTCTTGGTTTTACAGCCAGAGCCCCTGCCTGGAGACCTGATCGAGATTTTCCGCCCTATCTACAGACACTGGGCCGTCTACGTTGGCAATGGATATGTGATCCACCTGGCCCCCGCAAGTAAGGGTGCCCAGGGCTCCACGTTGCTGGGGCTGGGTGCAGAGGGAGACGGGGGAGCTGTGGTTCACAGGGGACCCCAACATTCTTCTTTTGCCCCCAACTGGTGGTTGGTTCCTGGGTGCTACAAGAAGACAGCTCGGTGTGGGGCAGTGGTTTTCAGACTCTGCGCCTTGGAACGCCAGGGCCATGCAGAGAGACTGAGGTGGGCTTCCAAGGGGGCAGTTCTGCTTTTCATGTATTTTATGTATTATGACTTCGTATAAAACACATTTGATCCTGAAGTGCAGATCTCCTGGGAAGGGCACAGGTATTTGGACAGTAGACTTGGCCGTGAATCCATTTTCACTCTCCAGCCTTGGTTTCCTCATTTGTAAACTGACATTAAGAATCCTTAATGTGCAGGATTATTGGGAGAATTCCCCACCCGTTTTGTCAAACTTTTTACTTAAACTGAGGTATAACCGAAATACAGTAAAGGGCACAATATTGTCAAGTGTATAGTCAGTGAATTTTAAAAAATGTATCCATCCATGTGACAATGACCGGATCAAGATCTAGACCATTTCCACTCCCTGAAAAGACCCCCTCGTGCCTCTTCAATAGGCTGTCTCCCTCCCTAGAGGCAACCACGCTTCTAGGTTCTCCTGCTGTAGGTTAGCTGTGCTTGTTGTAGAACTTCAGAGCAGAGGAATCACACAGCCTGTGCTCTTTTGTGTTCTGCTCTTTCCCTGGGCCTGTGAGGTCATCTGTGTTGTTCTTACTTTTCCACCGCTGCGTGTCCTCGGTTATATGGACATCGCCCAGTTTGTTATCTATTCTTCTGCTGATGGGCATTGGATGCTTCCATTAGTGGGCTGCTCTGTGTGCAGCTGCTGTGGACATTCTTGGATGTGTCTTTTGCTGACCCAGAATGGTAGCAAAATGAATGACCTCACCCTGTATTTATAGAGAAATCAGAAAGATGTCACCATCCCCACCCCTGATCAACCAAACCACCAACATCTAGAACCACGTAATCTGCCTTTTCTCCTGTTACAGTGCAAATGTGCCCCTGCCCTTATTTTAAAAGCCAGCCTTTAGGTGTGGACCCTGGACCCCCTTCTCTTACTTTCACAAGCACTGTGCCCTCAAATTAATAATAATTCTGTATTATTCCTGTTGGCCTAGAAACCACTGGAATATCTCCCACTGATAAAACAAACAAACACCCCTTCGACCTCACATCCTCTCTAGCTAACTTCCCATGGAGCAGCCCTCTTGCCTGCCTTGGCCCCTGCTCGTTCCTCACTTCCCATCCTCTCTTCTGTTCCCTCCACCAGCGAGTATTTACTCTCCTCCTGGAGCAGCTCTTATCAAGGCTACATCAATACAATCAATATCCCGGTCACGGCTTACTTGGCGTCTCTGCGGCATTTAACACGAGTGGCCTCTCTATGCTCTTCACCTGGTGCTGCCTTTCTTCCTTTCCCACTGGGCCCTTCCTTCTTGGCCTCCTGTGTCTAGGGGGCTCCTCCTCTCCCATACCCCTAATCCTCACTCCTCCCTCATCCGGTCCCCTGGCTTCTAACACCTTGCATTTGTCGATGTCTCCCTTAGACCATTACCTTAACTTGATTTTAACCCTGCTCAGCTTCAGATGTGTGTAACCTCTTGATGACTTGGCATCTTCACTTGGGTATCTGACTGGCCCGTTGAACTTGACACACCCCAAATGGAGGGCTCCAGCGGACAATACCATCCAGCTGCTTAGACCAGAAGTCTAGGCATCATCCTTGATCCTTTTCACCCCACGTCTAATCCAGCAGGAAATCCTATTGGCTTTATCTCCAAAACAGACCCCCAATCTGATCACTTCTCAGCATGTCCACTGCTGTGCCCTGGGGTAAGCTACCATCCTCTCTCACCTGATGCTACTGAAGCTTCTGGTTGGTCTCTCTGCCTCTTGTCCACTTACGGTCAGCCCTGCCTCCACCGGGCAGCCAGTGTGATCATTCCAAAGTATCAATCTGATTAAGTCACTCGCCTTCTTTTAGTTTCGACTGGCTTTTCCATCACACGTAGAATAAGTTTCAGATCTGGCCTGTGGCTTGTGAGCCTGGCGTGGTCTGGCCTCTACCTGCCTCTCTGACCTTCTTGAAGCTTCCTCTTTCTCCTCCTGGGTCTCTAGACTTCAGCCACATTGGCCTCCTCGCAGCCTCAGGCATGCCACGTGCCTTCCTCCCCGAGGTCCTTGCCTTGGCTCTGCCTTCTTTCCCTCGTGATGCTCTTTCCTGGCTCTCAGCACAGCTGCCTCCTCTTCATCGTCCAAGTCTCAATTCAAACGCCTGTTTCTGGGCGTGGCCCTCCCCACCCCGAGTGAGAGCAGCCTCCCCTGGTCATCCTCTCCTATGTGACTTCCCTTAATCTTCTCCATAGCATTTTCAGTACCTGAAAGTGTGTTATTTTTTTTCTATTTTTTCCTCGTCAGTGTCCTTTCACCAGAGTGTAAACCAGTTGAGGGCAGGTGCGCCGTCTAGTTCATGTCTGTGTTCAGCACCTTGGACAAGGCCCGGCACGTAGTAGGGCCTCAGTATTGCTTGACTGCACTGAGTGGGTGTAACTGCTGGACAGGAAGCAGGGAAAGGCATGACAGGGGATCTGGGTGGACAGGTGTGACACCCTTCATTGGGTGAGTGACGCTCCTTAAAGGGAAATATGCTTCTATCTGCATTTTCTCACTCGAGCTTCACAGGAACCCCGTGGAATAGGTGAGGCAAGGAGGATTGACCTCCTGCTACTGAGAAAACGGTGGAAATTGGAGTTGAAAGGAAGCTTAGAGGACAACCCAATACTAATGAGCGCGGACACTTGCTGGGCACTCACTCTGTGCCAGACACTGGTGGAGGCACCTTACCTGGTCGGTTTCTTTAATCCTTGCAGCTCCCCGTCCAGTACTGTAGGCACAGGTAGAACTTACTGACCCTATTCTACAAGGAACTGGGGACTCAGAGAAATTAAGCCACTTGTCCAAGGTCACATAGCAGGAAAGTCGTGGAGGTGGGACTCAAACCCTGGCTATCTGACTCTCTATTCCCTGCCCTTACACATGCTGCTATACTGTCAAGTCTGAGGTTTCCCCAAATTTAGTCACTGATTGCTTGCCATATCCTTGTGCCCTCTCTCCAATTATTTAATTGGTATTTTCTTTAGTAGACTAACTTTAAAAAGTAAAATAATTCTTTTAAAAGAAACTTTAAATTCCTATATTGATGTGTTTGTGAATCCATCTTAACTGGTATTTGTGGACTCCCAGTGTTGGCTCGGCAAAGTTAAGTGACATGTCAAGACCATTCAGTGACGGAGCCAGAAGCCAGAGCTTCTGACTGTCAGCCTGTGCACTCACTCACCAGGGTGGCACCCAGGGTGTGAAGTGTAAGGAAGCCCTCACTCTTAGGTGTTGACTCTGAACTTGCATCCCTGAGAGTCGGTACCTCCCAAAATTCTGTGCTCCAGGCACCTTGCTTGCCTTGCCCCAGTCCCAGCCCGGCCACCCACGTGCCTAGGGGCTGCAGGTGGATGGGTCTCAGGAGCTCCCCTGATCCAGTCACCACACTGAGCCTTTCCACAGTCTCAGGGCTCAAACACAGCACCATCTTTTATTTACTTCCCTGAATCCTCAAGCACCTCGTGCCCTATTAGTAGCAAGTCTGAATTCTTCTGATTTTCTAAAATCTCAGGATTATACTCAGGGCAGAGGGGTTTAGTCCTCTTTGGAAAGCCTAGCAGAACAGGACCTGGACTCTGATCAGACCCCCTTGCCATTGCTTGTGGCTGTCACGTGGTGTTACAGTGGAAGATGGGTCCTGCCCAGTGTGATAGGATGCTTCCCCTGCTGAGAAGAGCCCTGGGGGTTCCCGATCACGGCAGGGACACAGAAACTCTTTGAGGGACAGTGAGCCTCCTCTGTGAAGTTCCCTGGGGTCCGCCTCCATCGTGCAAGCCCATCTCTTCAGCCATCCTGCCCAAAGCTTGCCCCTCCCCACACGGTGTAGGCTGGCTGACTCAGGAGGTATGCCCAATCTCTGTGCTGGCATCAGCTTTCCCTCCCAACTCTCCTGGTCCTTCTACTGAGCCAAAATCCCTTGCTTCAAGGCAGTTTCATTTCTGGAAATGTGTTGCCTCTTCCAGCCCCTACCCGTGGACCTCCCTGGTGTCACACCTCTGGGAGCAGCTGTGGGGTTTTGGGCCCTTTGCTCTAAGAAGGATAGGATCCACTTCTGCAAATCCATCTACCTTGTCTGCAGTAATCAGCTTTGTATGTGTCAAGGAAGTGTAGCATTTTTAGGATCACAGAAAGTTCACACTCTATTCCTCCAAGGAGGTGGGTGTGCTCAGGGCCCATATTTGCACAATCAAGAGGGTGTACGAGGCCAGCTTCTCTAGGTTAAAAATAATCACAACAAATCATGGAACTTTACTCCTCCTCATTTCAGATAAGGAAACCAAGGCCTGGAGACCATAAGTGCCTTATTCATAGCCACACAGCTGTGGCCCTCTCACATCTGTTCATCCCCTTGTGGATGTGGTGGATGCCAGGCTTGGGGCTGCTCTGAGCCCCTGTGGGCTGGCTCAGGACCAATCCCGCTGTCTCTCATCCTGAATCCATAGGTGAAATCGCGGGAGCTGGTATGGCCAGTGCCATGTCTGTGCTGACCGACAAGGCCATAGTGAAGAAGGATCGGCTGTGCGACGTGGCCGGGAGAGACCCGTACCAGGTCAACAATAAGCACGATGGCAAGTACTCGCCGTTGCCTGCCAACAAAATTGTCCAGCAGGCGGAGGAGCTGGTGGGCCGGGAAGTTCTCTACAAGCTGACCAGCGATAACTGCGAGCACTTCGTCAACGAGCTGCGCTACGGGGTCTCCCGCAGTGACCAGGTGCGTCCTCAGTGTGTCCCCATCCCTGGGAACCAGACCATTTCCTCAGCTGACCTGGGCATCAGTGTGGGCTGGGCTGGGCTGGAGACAGGGGTACAAACAAGACAGGATGGCAGAGGCAGAACCCTGCCCTCAAGGATGTCACCACACTGGGGTGGGGAGGAGGGTGGGGAGATGGGCACCGCGGAGCAGTGTGGTCGGGGGACAGTGGCCGAGGGTGTGAGCACAGCCGTCACCGTCAGCCCGGTGCCCAGCCCTCCCTGGCTGCCTGGCCCCGAGATGGACCCTTCCCACAAGCTCAGAGGCAGGTTTGACTGTCCCGCTTTGCAGATGTGGACACTGAGGCTCACGGCACTTGTGGATGGCCATTCATTTCATCAAACAAACCTGTGTTGTCTCTCTTCCTGAGCGTTGTCTCCGACTGTGCTGATAAGTAGCAGAGGTGGGATCTGAAGCCCAGGTCTGCCGGGACTTATAAAAAGCCCTGTGCTTAGCCCTGCCTTAAGCCAAGGGGCAGTCCAGGAGGCCCCAGGGGATGCAGGTGTGTTTATTTACTTCGTTGATTTTGGCCATGTGGCCACTCTCTTCTTTGCATTGCTTTTTCACCTGGGTAACTAACTTCCTTCCCATTTTCTCTCACTTTCTCCTCTCCTTTTCTGGCCCTTCCCTACAGCCCCCTCATTTGTGTGTGTGTGTGTGTGTGTGTGTGTGTGTGTGTGTGAACATTGTTTGGAAAAGTTCTTGGATACCTGTTGGTGCAAAAGAGTATGATTTTTTTTTTTTCTTTCAGTAAAGGATGAGTTTAAGATCCGTCAGGTTGTTGATTTTCAGTACTTTTTAATTTTTTGAGATCTGGTCTCTTCTTCCTTGGTCATTGTGGTGGTCAAGGGCATGGCCTGGCAGACAGATTATTCATGTTCTCTAAACCCTGCTAAAGTACAAGTGATACTACTGATCGAGGAGGGTTACTGTGTGAATTAAATAAGAGAATCCTTATGCTAGCAGAGTGGCAACTCAGAAAATACACTTAATAAATTGTAATAGTCGAAGTAGTCATAATGGTCCTCATCTTCATTCTTTTTCTTGGTTCACCCAGTGTCTTGTTCACTGGCCCGTCTGGGCCACAGTGACTTGCTGGGGAGGCATCGACCAACACCCCCTACAGGGATCATGCTCCGCCTTCCTCATACAACTGACAATCAGCTGTGTTTACTACACTGACCTGCATGTTGGTTAGTTCATCCTATGCTCTGTGTTGATACAGTAGATATCTTCCAATGGGTATTCTCTTATTTTTTTCCTTCAATCACTCATGTTATTATTTTTCAGTAAATATGTATGTAAATATATAAAAATATATATAAGTACATGTATATGTTATACATATATTTACATATACATATATGTACATACATACAATAAATATAAATGTGTGTGTGTGTATATATATATGAATGTGAAAGATGATTAATACAAAAATTGACTAGTAGCAAGTACACACCTAGTTAGGGAAGGATGGGGCAATACTGCCAGTGTTTGGTGAAGATTCCCAGAATCTCTGGGTCACGGTCTAGTTTCAGTTTCCCTGAAAGTTTATAAGAGGCTCCTTCTGGGAAAGTCAGTGGGCGGGTCCATGAGAGGAACCTCATGACTGAGATTACAAATGTGAGGCAACCAGAAGGAATCTGGGGGATGGTGGCACTCAGCATATCTATCTAGGGGGGATAATGGCCTTCAGAACATTTGTTTTGAGTCACATTTGATGCATACTGTCATCCTGCTATCTCTTTTACTAGCATCCTTTAGAGATGCCCTTCAGTTCTCTCCTGTATTAATGCTTTTATCCTCTGCAACTCACATCTTTCTCTTTTCTTGGATTACTCTCTTGTTTTGGTGGAATACCACCTCTAATAGATTCTGAGAAAGGATGCTTTTTTTTTTTTTTTTTTGCGGTACGCGGGCCTCTCACTGTTGTGGCCTCTCCCGTTGCGGAGCACAGGCTCCGGACGCGCAGGCTCAGCGGCCATGGCTCACGGGCCCAGCCGCTCCGCGGCATGTGGGATCTTCCCGGACCGGGGCACGAACCCGTGTCCCCTGCATTGGCAGGCGGACTCTCAACCACTGCGCCGCGCCACCAGGGAAGCCCAGAAAGGATGCATTTTTAAAAGACTGTTTATGCCTGAAAACATCTTCATTTTATCCTCGTATTTGATTGATAATTTGGCTGGGTATGGAATTCTAGGCTGAAAAGAATTTTTAAAAAAACGTGAAGGTGGGCTTCCCTGGTGGCGCAGTGGCTGAGAGTCCGCCCGCCGATGCAGGGGACGCGAGTTCATGCCCCGGTCCGGGAAGATCGCACATGCCGCGGAGCGGCTGGGCCCGTGAGCCATGGCCGCTGAGCCTGCGCGTCCGGAGCCTGTGCTCCGCAATGGGAGAGGCCACGACGGTGAGAGGCCCGGTACCAAAAAAAAAAAAAAAAAAGTGAAGGTATTGCTCCATTGTCATCTAGTTTATGCTATTGTTAAGTCTGAATGGTTCTGATTTTTGATCCTTTGTATATGACCAATTTTATCTTTCTGGAAGCTTATAGAATCTTCTCTTTATTTTCAGTGTTTTGAGATTTCACTATGATAAACCTTGTGTGGATCTGTTTTCATGAATTGTGCTGGGCACTTGATGACACTTTTCAATGTGGAAACCCTATTCCTTCAATGCTGGGAAATTTTCCATTTTCTCTTCTCTCATTCGGGAACACTGATTATTCGGAGGTTGTACCCCTAGACTGCTCCTCTGATTTTCTTTTCTTCTCTCCCCTGTTTTCCAATTATTTATCTTTTTCAATGAGAAAACTAACACTTATTGGTAGATCTGGGTACAGTAGAAGTTTTTTAAAAAGTAGCAGTGATGATATCAGCATAAAAAAGAGAAACATATGCTAAAAAAATCTGATTTCATGGGTGATCCTGCATAACAATTGAGGTGTCGATTACATCTGTCTTCTACTTCAGGCAAGTGTCCACCCTCCTATGCAGCAATAAACTCCAAATAGAGATTACTATACAAATTTGGGAAGTATAAGATACTAAATTCAGGGTGCTATTTTAAGAAGGTTTGGTAGATTTATAAAATATCTCCACATCATCTCATTTTTAGTTATCCTTTAGTGATTATTAATAGACTAAAGAAGAGAGTCACAAGTTAATATAAGTAGAACATTTCTTCACAAAATTGTTACATAATTTAGTAAAATACATGTGTCAGTATGCACAAATAATATTTCGAGCATTTAAATACAATTCCAAATCTTGAGATACTGAAAGAAGCAAGAAATATTTTTTATCATTTCCTCTTTCTACAAGCACCTTCTTGAAAAATGAAACAATACAAATTGGACACATCCCATTCTGTTCCTGAGGCTTTAGCCCAATGCACTAGCCAGCCACCTGAAAGAGGCAAAACCGTGACAACACAATGATGAAACAGCATCAACAATTCTACTGGACCCCCTCACAGAACGTGAAACCAGAACATACTACAAAACAAAAAGAGGTGCCATTTATACTGTTTCCAAAGATTTCCTCTTTCATTTCTTGACCTAGATGAGGGTTTCTCAGACTCAGCACTATTGACATTTTGGGTCATGAACAATGAAGATAAGTCTTCATTGTTATGACTTGCCCTGGGTATTGCAGGATGTTTAGTAGCATCCATGGCCTCTACCAACTAGATGCCAGTAGCACCCTCCACCCCCAGGTGTAAGAACCAAAATGTCTGTAGATATTGTCAAATTTCCCCCAGAGGGCAAGCCTGTACCCCCTTGGGAAGTACTGGCCGAGGTGAGTAATGATCATAATACACAGTGTGGCCAAATTAAAATGTAGCTTCTGCACTTCTCCCATCTCACTAGAGAGGGTGGATTTAGTGGGTGCTGGACAACGTCCAGCAGTACTTTTTTTTGTAAGAGCCATCAAAGCAGCAGCTCTCTTTTTCACTTAACTCATGAGGATATTTTTTCTGTGTGAAAAGGATCTTATTGGTCATCATGTTTATTTGTGTTCAGCTCTTTGAAGCAGACTCGATTTTCCTTCAGCGGACTATATATGACTCATCTAAGTTTCCAGTGAGAAAGGGAAACAATGGATGTAAACTAAAATGTTGTTTGTGCTTTCCATGCCTAAGAGTATTCTAATCAAGATGGTCCTATTTTCCACCTACCTACTTAAAAATACTCAGGCTTCAAAAAATGTATGCTTAGTAAGCTTTTGTACTGAATAGTACTCTAGCAAAAAGCAACTAGGAGCTACACTCATGCTCAAGTCTACTCTGTGTCAGATAAAATTTTAAGATAAATAGAAATTGAAGATGTGGCCAATGGGATTGTGTAATTACATAAACCTGGATAAATTACAGGGTATTATTTAAAGACTACTGTAAATATTAAAGCCAACTTCCTGTACACATATTTTATAAGCATTGTTATTTTATAACCTCTCATAGTCTGAATTCAATTGCTTTCTGAATAATATTACTCTTCTTATATCTACTTAGAACATTGCTGAAAGTGAAGAAAGCACATTAGAATTGTCTTTTTCCCAGAAACAATTCCAGGGCTTAACTCATAGTAGACGTGTAGCATAAGCAGCTAATTGTCTGCAGTCTGATAGGATTACTGTTTGCCCACTTTCAAGAAAAGGTAATGAGGGGCAACTTTTCTCTTTCATAATATTCTGACTGAAGACCTCTGGTGCACACCGTGTAGCCCATTTTCATGATCAGAACTGTTGTAATTTCAGCACAGTGGCTGGGCTGGACCCAGCAGCCTTACAACAAGAAAATCATCCATGGCATCTGCAGGTAGCTCTGTCTCTCCTGGGAAGATCATTCTTTCGTAAAATCTGCACTCTCAGGGCTAACTAAATACTACTTTCTTGTATTTAATTACACACTTTGTACAAAGCATGAGCACAAACAATGAGGCTATTGTTGTTTTCCTTGACAAAGTACCTTTTGTGTGAACAGGCTCCATCAGCATTTCTCCTCACACGATGAGGTTCTGTAAAGAACTGGGGGCTTATTGTTCCTACTCCATTATCTGCAAACCACTTCTCCCACCTTGACACATAGCTTAGCAAGGAAAATACTGGATACAAGCGGTTTTATGCAGGCTCCCTAGCAAGAACCCAACAGGACCACGGTTGCCACAAAGCCAAGCCTAATTACCTTTAATTTAACAGGAAGGTCTGAAGACTGACCGGCAGTCAAATCTTAGGTCAATAGCTTCATTCAAACCCTTGTTGACATGTGTTCTGGGTACCTTGTGATGTTAGTTACACTGGTGTATTTCCTGGCATTTCACACAGCTGTGCTGGACACTTTATGTCTCAGATGAGCCTGAGCACTGCCAACATATATTCTTTTTAACCATTGAAGTTTTTCAACGTCTTCTCTATGGTGGGCATGTGGGAATTTTTCGGCCACAGCATATACAACCTAGGCAAGCTCTGTGCTTAGGGTACCAAGGGCAGAGTCGGTGGTGTCATGTAAGGATGTGGGTTTGGGGTACCAAGTCCACATCTTCATCCTTTTTATTACTGGGATTTTTAGTACACTGTCTCATTGGACTTCTTGGCGTAAAATCATTAAGAATCTTTTCCTTCGCAGTTCTTGGTTCTGCTTAAATGCTTGGCTTGGTTTTAGGGTGAGATTTCTTGAGCCATGTTCATGATACCGTTAGTGGGAAAAAGTACAGTTTTCATGATTTCGGGCATTGTACCTTCACTGCATTTAGTGTTCTCTGGGTCCTAGTGGAATTATGCCTAAAACAAATGCCTTATTTTACTTTTAGTTGGATTTAGGAAAGAGTGAAATTTGATACATGTTCACCCTAAAACTTACTCTTACTTTTGCAAGTTTTTTTCCCTAGTACAAACAATACAAGTCAGATATCTTACTAATTTAAAGTATAACATTACTACTCTTCATAGTTGAGTCATTTAAGAACATGCAAAGAGCACCTCTGCGCCTGGCAGGACCGGGTGCTGGGGATACAGCGAAGAGGAAGGCAAGTGAGGGTTTTGTTCTGACGGAGGTCACAGTTTATTGAGGATTCAATAGCAATGTCTCTTCAACTTCACACTTACTTCGAGAGCTCCCTGTTGGCCAGCCAGGATTTCAACCATCTGGCTTCATCTCTCTGCCCTTTTCACAGCCACCCTCTGGGGAGGTGTGCTTTAAGTACTCACAGGGTGAAGTGAGTTTCCCTCTTCAGACCTGTGTATGTCATTGGCCAGCTGGCCCCATCCACCACTCCTTCCCCATCCTGCCCTCTTCTCCCCATTTCCCTGCTAATGTTAGTTGACTCCTGAGTTGGTCAAGAAGACCAAGGGGCATGGGAGGCTCCCTGAGCTGGATGTTCTTGTTGAATGTACAGCATGTCCTCAGATTCCTGACACAGAATCTGATCCACCCTTCTCTCTCTTCCAGGTCAGAGATGCCATCATGGCAGCTGGCATTGCAGGAGTGGGCCTGGCAGCCATGGGCCTCATTGGAATCATGTTCTCAAGAAACAAGAAACAAAAGCAATGACTTGAAGGGTCTCTCTTGTCAGCAGTGAATTTATACATTAAGGGGGCCTTCTTTGCTAGAGGGTTTGAGGTTTGGTTTGTGGATTTATTCTGTTTTACAATAAGGCTTATTTTCACAGAATAAAATAAAGCCCAATGAAGGAGGATTTTATTGGGGGAAATGCAGCAAGAACTGCCTGGCATGAAGTCTGTTGAGGGTGCCGCTACGCTCTGTTCCTGCTGATGCCATGTTGTTCTCTGCCTCTTTGGTGATTTTCTCTCACTTTCTATTTGTGGGCTGCATTCTTTACGTGCAGGAAACAAAGTCCAACTCCGGTTATCGCAAGTAATGGGGGTTTCTAGTGGTGAGGATACAGGTAGGCAGCAAGGGAGACAGATAAACTTGATTGATATGAACAGGAACCACTGCACACCCAGGACCTTTGGCCTGGAGCTAGACCCAGGCTGGCTTCCAGGACTTAGTAGCTGGAGTCTATGTCCTTGGGGTTCAAACCTCAGCCATAAGGAAAGACTATATGCTCTTGCCAATCTTGATAAAACCTCCTTTATCTCCCTCTGACCTCTACAGCTTTTCTCAGCCTTATCATTTCCACCCCGATACGTCCTCTCCACTTGGGCTGTCACGACACCCCCACCCCCACCCCCACCCCCACGCCAAGTCTCTGATCCCACATCTGCTCAGTTGCATCCCTCCCTGTGGCCTGCTAGGTGCTCCCAACGCAAGCTCCTGAGGGAGAATCTGATTGGCTCAGCTCACCACACTTACCTCAGCCTACCGATTGATTGGCTGCCATTGAGTCAGGTGGCCCCACTAGGCCAATCAGCTCTGCCCAGTGGGGCCAGGTCACGTGGTACAAGGTTGCCTCAGGGCTTTCGGGGTGGGGGTGTGGTTGGTCCCATGCCTGAAGCAGGTGCTGCTGAGCCCTCGCGGGAGGGTCTGGGGGAGAAGGCACGACCCTTCATGGTTGGTCCCTTGAGGTCTCCTGCTGTTGCTCGCTGGGCTTGGCAGGTGTTCAAAGTGACGATTTTCCTGAAAGGGGCTTTTGTGGGTTCCTCAGAAGTACCCTGCTGGGGCCGATTGTCCTTCCCTCCACAGGGCAAGACTTCTTCTCTGTCTGCTTGCGAATGTTTCCTTCGTCAGCCCTGGTTGTCTGGGGACCATCAGTCTTTTGGAATCCTGGACAGGACTTACAAATGGCTCCTGGCCAGCTCCCTCCTGCTTGGCCCACATCTGGTCCAGGATAAGCTTGTGCCCGTCCATGTCCCAGCGTTGATGTAAGAGTAGTGTCTCCCAGTGTAGTTTTCTTTCTTTTTGTTTCAGTCCTATTGATGTCACATGTCGTGCCAGTTCTCAAGCTCCCCAAACCCAAGGGACACAGGCCCAAATTAAAGGGTGGGTTTCTTGAAGCCCCCTCTGTCGCATGGCATAAGGTGATGCAGAGGCGTGGAGCATAAACCTCCAAACTAATTATCGACTAAAAAGGAATGAAGTAGAATAAACACAAGAAAGCAAAACTAAAACACTCAGTTCAATTAAAAAATAAACATTACATACAGAAATTGGGGTGTGTAGAAATGACCAGAGAAGACGGAAGAGCTAATTCCAAATATATTGGTAATGACCATAGTATATATGGACTAAATTTGCCAAGTAGAAGACAAACATTATGCTGGATTAGACAACTAATCCAGGGAATACTGTCTACAGCAGATCCAATAGAAATATAAGGACACAAAGACTGAAGTTAAAAAGATGGACATTGTGCATGATAACTCATCTGATGTGTTTAAAACATTAATGTTATCAAGGAGAAAAATTGGCGGTGTGTATAAACTGTCCTAGACTGAAAGACATGTTGGAGACAAAGCAACTAAGTGTGAAAAACAACTATAGAAGCAATTCAGGATAATAGGGAAAATTTGAATATGGACTGGGTATTTAAGAATATTAAGAAATTATGAATTTTATTAAGTGTGAAAATGGTATGAGATTTATGTAAAACACATGACCTTATTAAAAAATAGATGCAGATACAGCAAATGTGACAAAACAATAAGTTTTAAATCTATGTATTGTGTATATGGGTAACCACTGTACTAGTCTTTCTAGTACTTTTTGTATATTAAAATTTTTACCTAGTAAGCATCTTAAAAGTATCTGAAATTTGAACTTGAAAATTTAAATAAAATGAAACTTTTGAAATTATTTCAATAAATTATATAATAATTTTTTAAAATTAAAAGAAGATATGCTAGGCAAATACTAACTAAAAACTGGTTAATTAGTTAATACTAATTAACTAAAAGCTGGTATATCTATATTGATATCAGACAATATAGGCTTTAAACCAAAACTGATTACTGGACAGAAAAAGGATAAAAGGTGTGGCATAATAAGAAATACATTTGGTCTTTATCCTTGGTTCTTGGCCAGAGCTCCTAAAACCCTTGGAATTTCCTGAGTGATAGGCATGTCTTTTCCTGTTCCTAAGGAGCCCCTTTTGATCAACCTGAGTTTGTCCTAATGAGGTGACTTAGGGTGGGGACACCAAGATAGCCTTAAGATGGGGCTGGTCATCAGAAAGACCAAGTGATTAGAGGCTTGGAACTTTCAGGCTACTGATCGCTAAGAAGGGGAGGTGAGGGGTGGGCAAGCTGAAGATAAGGCTCTATAAAAACTCTCGATCAAGGAGACTTGATGAGCTTCCTGCTGGTGAACATATCGAGGTGTCAGGAGAGCGGCTGCCTGAAGAGGTCCCGGAAGGTCCTTGCCCACACACCTTGCCCTATGCATCTCTTCCATTTGGCTGTTCCTGAGTTCTGTACATTATAAGAAACCGGTAAACATAATTAAAGTGCCTCTTCCTGAGTTCTGTGAGCTGTTCTAGCAAATTATTGAACCTTAGGAAGGGTTGTGGGAACCCCTGATTTTTAGCCCATTGACAGAAATACAGGTGGCCTGGGTCTTGCAAATGGTGAAAGGTGTCTAAAGGTGAAGGAGGACAGTCTTAGGGGACTGAGCACTTAAGCTCTGAGGTCTGTGCCAGCTCCCAGTGGTTAGTGTCAAAATTGAACTGAATTGTTGAACACCCAGTTGGTATCTGGGAAATCAGAGAATTAGTTGCTGGTGTTGAAAAAGGCTCCAAAAAAGTTTCTGAAAAAAGTTTCAACTCACTAGGAAGGTATAATACTTCTAAAATTGTTTGCACCTAATAAAAGTCCTAAAATAGATACTGAAAAGTTTGGCCTATTGCAAGGAGAAAATGACAAATTCCCCATGATAGTGGGAGATCTAAATACACCTCTCTCTGGAACTGATAAATCAAGGAGACACAAAAGATACAGCAATTTTGAAAAACCAACGAGCTGATTTAATGAACACATATAGTACAGTTGTCGAAATAGATTCTTTTTGACCACACACAAAGGGATGCTCATGAAAACTGACCACGTCCTTGGCCTTGAAGCAAGTCGCAACAAATTTCTAGGGACTGGTAACACAGAGATCATCTTTTCTAACCATAATGAAATTAAGTTAGAAATCAACAAAGTGATAGCTAGAAAAACTCTATCCTTTTAGAAATTTTAGAACACATTGTTAGATCAATTATGAGTCAAAGAAGAACACCTGATGGAAACTAGAAAATATATACAACTGGATGATAACAAAAATACTAGAGATCAGTACTTGGGTCATTCCGGTAAAGGGATACCTAGAAAGAAATGTGTAGCATGAATTCTTACATTAAGAAAGAAAAAGGTACAAATTAATGAGTTAATCATCCAATTGAAGAAGATAGAAGTCATACAGATGGCCAATAGGTACATGAAAAGATGCTCAACAGGAATAATCATCAGGGAAATGCAAATCAAACCTACAATGAGATATCACCTCATAGCTATTATCGAAAAGACAAGAAATGACCAGTGTTGGTGAGGATGTGGAGAAAAGACAAGCCTTGTCCACTGTTGGTGGGAATGTAAAGTGGTGCAGCCACTATGGAAATCAGCATGAAGTTTCCTCAAAAAATTAAAAATAGAATTACCATATCCAGCAATCCCCCCTCTGGATATTTATCCAAAGAAAAGGAAAACATAACTTGAAAAGATATGTGCACCCCCATGTTTGTCACAGCATTATTTACAACAGCCAAGATATGGAAACAAGCCAAGTGTCCATCAATGGATAAATGGATAAGGAAATTGTGGTATACGTATAGAACAGAATATTATTCAGTCGCAAGAAAGAATGAAAACTTGCCATTTGCGACAACGCGAATGGACCTTGAAGGCGTTAGGCTAAGCGAAATAAGTCAGACAGAGAAATACAAATAGTGTATGATCTTACTTATATATGGAATCTTTCAAAAAAATCATGCTTATAGACACGGAGAACAGATTGGTGGTTGCCAGAGCTGGGGGTTGAGGGTGGGTGAAATGGGTGAAGGGGGTCAAAAAGTACAAGCTTCCAGTTATAAGATAAATAAGTCATGGGGATGTAATGTACCACATGGTGACGATAGGTAATAATACCGTATTGCGTATTTGAAAGTTTCTAGGAGAATAGATCTTAAAAGTGCTCATCACAAGAAAAAAATTTGTTGTAACTATGTATGATGACAGATGTTAACTAGACTTGTTGTGATGATCATTTTGCTATATATGCAAATATCAAATCATTATGTTGTGCTCCTGAAACTAAGATAATGTTGTATGTCAATTATACCAAAAAAAAAAGAGACAAAAGAAAAAAAATAGGAAGAAAGTAAAAAGATATGAACCAAAAGAAATGAATCAAAATAAGCATATGAAAGAGAATACACAAGTTAATGTTTTAGGAATAAAAAGGGGGTTATAACTACAGGTACTAAGGAGATCAAAAACCAAGAAATCAATAAATAACTTCATGACAATAAATTGGAAAATTTGGATGTAATTAATACATTCTAAGGAAAACATGTTATCAAAATTGAACCAAGAATAAGTAAAAAAAAATCGAAGTAGTCCTATTACCATTAAAGGAATTGATTCAGTATTTAAAATTTGTCCCACAAAGAAATGGCATTCCTGGATGGTTTTACCGAGGAGTTTTCCCATATATTCAAGCAATACATGAATGAGATCTCTCCGGAGAAAATATCGAAGGACTTTGCATGGCTAGGAAACCTCAATATCATAAATATGTCAGTTTCTTTCCAAATTCATCTCTAGATTCAGTGCAATTCCAAACCAAATTCCAACAGGGTCTTTCCTGAAATTTGCAACCAGATTCTAAAATGGACCTGGAAAAAGTAAAGAGGCAAGGTTAGCTTTTTCATTACCAAGAAGAAACACCAGGCAGGGAGACTTGCACTATCAAATATCGATTTATTATAAATTATTATTGTGATCAAAATAGTGCATTTTTGGTGCAGGGATAGTTAGGCTGACTGATGGAATGGAGTAGAACCTCTAAAACAGACCCCACAAATATATGAAACCTTAATTTACAACAGAGGTGACACTGAATATCAGTGGGGAAGGATGAACTATTCAGGGTTGGCAAACAGTTTTTGTGAAGGGCCAAGGAGAAAATATTGGTAGGCCTCAAAGTGATGCAACTACTCAGCTCTGCTGTTGTAGCAGGAAAGCCGCCATAGTCAATTCACATCTATGTACTGTAATACATGGGTGTGTATCTAATAAAACTGTATTTGTAAAAGAAGAAATACATAGCTTTATCTATGTACACTGAAACTTAAATTTCATGTACTTTTCATGGGTCATGAAATATTAACTTCTGATTTTTTTCCACCATCTAAAAATGCAAAACCCAGTCTTAGCTACTGGGCTGTATGAAAACAGGGAAAGGGCTGCATCTGACCTGTGGGCCATAGTTTGCTGACCCTCAACCAATAAACGGTACTCAAAAAACTGCATAACCATATGGACTTTGCACTGTACAGAAAAAGTCAGTTTGGGGAGGATTTCAGACTTAAATGTGAAAGGCAATATATAAGTTGCAGCTCTCCAGACAAACAAAACCGATAGGATGTAGATAGATAGATAGATAGATGCAAGAGGAGATTTATTCTAGGAAATGGTTGGATGCAGAAGCTAGTCTTGGCTGAACAGGATTGCTAAGGCTATCACTAGAGCGAGGTAACAACCCACTGCTATGACAAGTTGCAAGTGTTTTTGCAGAGTCCTCGGAATATTTGTGGTTTCACCCAGTTCAGAAAGTTCAGGTTCTGGTCAGGGAGGATGTGGGTAAAGTCCACCTCCTTAATGGCCACCTGGTTCCATTTAAAAACCCCTTGACAGGGCCTTCCTGGTGGCGCAGTGGTTGGGAGTCCGCCTGCTGATGCAGGGGACACGGGTTCGTGCCCCGATCCGGGAGGATCCCGCATGCCGTGGAGCGGCTGGGCCCGTGGGCCATGGCCGCTGGGCCTGCGCGTCCGGGGCCTGTGCTCTGCGACGGGAGAGGCCACAACAGTGAGAGGCCCACGTACCACAAAAATTAAAAAAAAAAAAAAAAAAAAAATAATAGAGTAAATGAAAAGACAGGCAACACTAGGGAGAAGATACTTGTAACACAAAAACTGATGAAGGATTAGTATTCAGTATATATAAAGAACTCATACAAATCAATAAGGAAAAGAGGGCTTCCCTGGTGGCACAGTGGTTAAGAATCCGCCTGCCAATGCAGGGGACATGGGTTCAAGTCCTGGTCCGGGAAGATCCCACATGCCGCGGAGCAATGAAGCCCGTGCGCCACAACTACTGAGCCTGTGCTCTAGAGCCCACGAGCCACAGCTACTGAGCACGTGTGCCACAACTACTGAGGCCTGAATGTCTAGAGCCCGTGCTCTGCAACAAGAGAGGCCACCGCAATAAGCCTGTGCTCCGCAACGAAGAGCAGCCCCTGCTTGCTGCAACTAGAGAGCGCCCATGGGCAGCAATGAAACACAGCCAAAAATAAATAAATAAGTCTATGTAAAAAAAAAAAAATAAGGAAAAGACACCCCAACAGAAAGGTGGACAAATATATTAACAGGCTTTCCACAGAGGAGAGAATACAAATGTCCAATAAACACATGACAAAATGGGGCACTTCATAAGTAATTATAGAAATGTGAATTAAAAGATCCTAATCTACAGCTACCATGCTGACAAATATTTAAATATTGAGCAGTTATATCTCTGGTATTCTGCTGGTAGGGAGCTTAATTTTCCATTCCTTTTCTAATAAAGCTGAAGGTCATACCCTACAACCCGGTAACTCTGGTCTGTGCTCCTTTAGTGAGTGATGACTTCTATTTAGTGGGTCACAGTCAGTATTTTAAAAATCATTCAGTAAAACACAATGATAGAGAATAGGATTTGTCAGTGTGAATTTCATCTTGTTTCTTGGCAAATTTTTTGGTAAGACTTTTACTTGTACACAGCAATATCCTGATGCATTGTAAAGTGTATTTCTCACCGTGAGTCTTGGTGAAAAAGATCTGAAAGCCTCTGCTTAGAGAAGAGCCACCCGGTGCTCCAGGAGGCTTGCATGAGGACACTCGTGGCAGTTTTGTCAGCAACAGTGAACACCCCCAATGTCCATTGACCTGAGACAGGATGATTAGCTGTGCTACATTCTACAAAGGGAATACTGTGAACATGAATGAACAATGGCTACAATCCGTCAGCATGGAACCTAATCGTGAGCAAAAATAATCAAGTTGTAGAATGTATGATGTTTGATTCTGTTTTTACCAAATTAAAAAAATATTGTTAAGGGATATCTTTTTATTTGTAAAACCTTTTTAAAAGCAAGACATTAATAGGCACAAAATTCAGGAGAGTGGCTACAACAGTACTAGGAGGGAGAGAAATTGGGTTAATTTTTTTTATAACAGCTTTATTAAAATAGAATTCACATACTATCCACTTCACCCATTTAAAGTCTATAATTCGGTGGGTTTTGGTATATTCACAGAGCTGTGAAACAATCACCACAATCAATTTTAGAACACTTTCACCACTTCAAAAAGAAGCTCCACACCCTTTAGCTATCACCTCCGAGCACTGCCTGTGCCTCTAGTTTTAAACAATCATAAATCTACTTTTTGTCTCTCTATATTTGTCCATTCTGGGCATTACATATAAATAGAATCTTAAAATAGGTAGCATTTGTGACCGGTTTCTTTCACCAGCATGCTTTTAAGTTTCCTCCCTGTTGTAGCATGAATTATTACTTCCTTCTTCTTTATGGCCAAGTAATATTCCATTGTATGGATATACCCATTAAAAATATTTATTTATTTATTTGGCCGCACTGGGTCTTAGTTGCAGCACGTGGGATCTCCATTGCTGCATGCGAGACCTTTTTAGTTGCAGCCTGTGGGCTCTTAATTGTGGCATGCAGGATCTGGTTCCCTGACCAGGGATCGAACCTGGGCCCCCTGCATTGGGAGCGTGGAGTCTTAACCACTCGACCGCCAGGGAAGTCCCTACCCATATTTTTTATCCATTCATCAGTATGCATCCACCTTTTGGCAATTATGAATAATGCTGCTGTGAACATTTGTGTACAGACTTTTTTTGTGTCATGGGGCTTATTTAAGATATTGGTGATTTTCTATTTCTTCAACTGGGTGTTGGTGCATGGGTATTTTATTGTTATTTCTTATGTCTTACACTTATGACTGTTCTTTTATATAGATATAAGATTTAAGAAAACTCATTAAAAAGTATATGTAGTGTAAGATAATCCAGGAAGGATATCAGAAATTGATAAGGTTGGACTTCCCTCATAGCACCGTGGTTAAGAATCTGCCTGCCAATGCAGGGGACACGGGTTTGAGCCCTGGTCCGGGAAGATCCCACATGCTGTGGAGCAACTAAGCCTGTGTGCCACAACTACTGAGCCTGCTCTCTAGAGCCCGCGAGCCACAACTACTGAAGCCCGCACGACTAGAATCCGTGTTCCACAAGAGAAGCCACCGCAATGAGAAGCCCGTGCACCGCAGTGAAGAGTAGCCCCGCTCGCCGTAACTAGAGAAAGCCCGTGCGCAGCAACGAAGACCCAATGCAGACAAATATAAATAAATAAAATAAATAAATTTATTTAAAAAAAGAAAGAGATTGATAAGGTTACCTCTAGGTAGGGGACCTGGGTGGCTAGGGGTTGGGGGTGGGGAGTATAGAGACTTACTCTTTCATTTTATATCCTTTTATAAATTTAAAAAATTACAGATACATAAACACAAACACAGTTAAGACCAAAAATGTATGTCTTCCAGGCTGTGGTCCTGCTTGCCAGCAGGCTGGTGTGTGGCCTGCTCCTGCCCCACTCTCTGCACGGTTGGGGGGCACTTTGGCCTCTTTCCTGCCCAGCAGCTTCATGGACAGTACAGGGACAAGCAGAATCGCCAGCCCACCAGCCCTGGCTTTGATGACTGTCCTATGGCACTTGGGTCTGATTTTCTGACACCCTGAACAGACTGGATCAGGTGAAAAGTCACAAGCTGCAGCATGGGGACAGTGACGTTTCTTCCTGTTGCCCCCATGCACGACTGGCTTACTCACTATGCTGGCCCCATCTGAAGTTTCTTTAGCTGACAGGGCACAGCGAGACCTCCTGCACAGGGAAACAGGGTTGTGACGTCATGGCAAGGGGATGGCGCTGAATGGATGAAGCAAGATCACGTGACTCCAGGCTGGCCACTCAGAAGGTGCCCAGCGTCCTCGAGTCGGGGCTGGCCCAAAGGGCTCTGGCCAACGGTCCAGGAGGTAATTAGCTAAGCCAACCCTGCTATCTCCTTCCGGAATGGAGGATGAGAGATACTTCCAAGATTGTCTCCTGAAACCAGAGGAGAATGGAGTGGAGATACTGAGAGGGGCTGCATCTCCTCGGGAACACGACCATGCGGGCTGTGAGAGCAGACGGTCTACAGAGAGGGGCGGATCGTGAGTCGTCCAGTCTCGGTTCCAGTCCACCTGTATCCTGACGGTAAAGGACCCCTTTTTGCTGAAAGCCTGAAGGATGTAGGTTACTGGTCCTTGCTTCCCCCCCACATTGCTTCCCCACCACGTGCCCCACAGTGAGGGTGCTAAGGGCCCCCGCTCGCACCCACCCCTGCCCAGTTTGCCCAGGAGGTAACAGCCCATAGGTGCATGTCATATGAGAGATACTTATTGGAGGCTTTGGGTAGGCTAGCGTTCTGGTGCCTGAAAGGGCAGGCCCTCCATCCCCAGGCAGTCGTGGATTTGGGGTTCCCCTTTGGTCTAGAATAGGCGTCTGAACTGAGAGCCACGGGGAAGGGGGAGTGATCCCCTGCCATACCTGTGGCTGTGCGGCTTCTTCTCTTTCCCATGTGTGGCAGGGCAGGGTGCCTCTGATGACTTGCTTTGTCTCGTTCCATCGGCTTTGAGGCTGGTGGAGAGCAGTCCCAGTTTTTGGGTCTCCTAGGGGCTCCTCCTCCTTGGTGAAACTCCTCTCCTTGGGCTCTGCCACTCCGCCCTGCCCGGCCCCGCCCCACCAGGCTAGGCTCCTTGCCCCCCTCCCCGCTCCTCTCTGCCCTGAGACTTGGTGCGAGTTGACCGTGACCTTGACCTCAGCCACCACCAGCTCCTTCTGAACCTACCTCTCAAACTCCGATGGCTCTTCCAGGCCTGCTTGTCGACCCGGCCCGTACCCTGCCCTGCTTCAAGACAGAGCAGTTTTCACGTGAACTTTGATTAACGTTTCTAAATATTCGTATGCCTGGGCAGCAGGAGAGGGAAAACAAGACTCTTAACGCCATAAAGGCTGGACATCCAGGCAGCAACACACACACACCATCTGGACAGAAGGATGGCCTCTGTCAGTCCAAACTTACAATAAGCTTTTCTTTGGAAAATAGCTCTGTTGGTGGTGATTCTGGGGGGTTTCCTTGTTGGTCTGCAGCTCTGGCACAGAGGGGCACGGGCACAAGCTGAGGCCTGCGGGGCCGGGTGGGGTGAGGAGCGCTCCTCGGGGCCGTCCTGAGGGGGCAGGAGTGGTGGGCTCGGGAGGGCAGCCTCTGCCCAGTGCCCAGGCCCACCTTCTCCGTCTCACTGTCCTCGTCGGTGTGACCTGGGAAATGGTTCACAGTGGTGGGCCCTGGTGGGGGCCGCCAGAAGGCGTCCTTGTCCCCCTCTCGTCTCCAAACATCGCTGGCCCTTTGCTTTCCCCTCCATCCCTTCATCCTCCTTCCACATGCTCCTTCTTCCTTGTGGCTCGAATCTAGCCACACTTCCTGAGTGCTCGCTGCAGCCTGCAGCACGAGAAAGGCTTTTCTCGAATCTGTGCAACGACCCTGTGAAGCAGGAATAATTACCCCCAAGTGTGCACTGAGGGCACTGATGCTCCGGTAGAGGGACTCCCCCAAGAGGCGGAGCGGGGATCTGAACTTAGGGGAGCCAGACTCCAAAGCCCTACCTTAAAAACAATCAATTTCTTTGATTCCACAAGAAATATGTGAATACATTTTCCTTGTTAACAACACAACACAACACAACCCAACCCAAATCGAAACTGCTGGCATTAAGGCAAAAGTCTCTTTCCATGCTCCATCCTCCTGTATACAGCCTGGTGTGTGTGTCCTTCCAGATAATTTTTCTGCTCATTTGCATCCATAGGTATGACTCCCTTTTCAGTGCTGTTTTGTGACTTTGCATTTTCTTGTAGTTTTTCATTTGGTTCCCTGAGTATAGCTCATTTAGGAAATGCTTGAATCATTTCCTTTGTTTACCAGTTTTTCAAATGACGTGGTGAGTCTTTTGCACCCTCCAAAGGTGACAAATTTTTTAAAAATATCATGATGAGCCCACAGATTTCAATTACTGGATTTTTTCCATCTATGTGTAGTTATTCTTTTTGATGTTCAAATTGTCCCATCTTGGGCCAAGTTGAGTCCTGACTTCTGTAGTCAAAGGCCTTGCTCTCAGCCATGTCTCCTCTCCGCACCCCCCGCGGCAGCTCAGCCCCCTGCTCGGGGGCAGCTGAGTCATGGGGAGGTGGGGTGCTGACTGGCCTCAGAGTGTTCCTGAAGTAGAACTCCTGCGTCAAGGGCGTATCTCGCATTCTGAGTGAGATCAGGGCCACGTACCTCCTGCCGTGTAAACTCCAGAAGGGCACTGCCCCACTGCCAACTCTAACTGCACTGTGATCCCCAGCCTGGATCTTGGCCTGGAGCCCAGACTTGAGCTGCCCCAGGACTGCCTGGGATGTTCTGGGATCGTTAAGGGAATAATGCTGGAAACGTTCAGACCTAGGTTTCAGTCTTGCTCTTCTACTCACTAGGTCAGGATCTTTGGCAAGTTACCTTACCTCCCTGGGACTCAGTCTCCTCATCTGTCAAGTGGGGCGGTGACAGTTCTTACTCCAAGCAGTGATGGATAAAGTGGGTCGAGTGTTGAACACTGTGTCTGGCACGTTGAGCTGTGCGATTCGGAGCTCCATCCCTCACGAGAGACACATGGGCCTGGGTGCGAGGTGGGTGGCCCTTTGGGAGACATTTTAGACCTCCTGGGAGTCAGAGATTCACTCGCTGACACACACATGCTCTGTGCATACAATGCGCTCACACCCAGCTTGTGTACATCACTCCGGCCCACTCGCGTGCTGCACGCCCACCCACACCCGCGCTCCTGGACCCCCGTCCTTCTCTTCTTTGTCCTCTGAAGAGTTCCTTTCCAGCCCAGCCGTCTCAGGAAAGAGAGGGGCTTCTCCCCGGTGCGAGGAGAGCTCCCTGCCCCCTGTTTCCTACAGGTGATGAACACAGGGAGCCTACAGGCTGGCCTGGGGCTCCTTGAGGGTCAGGTTCTAGAATGTTCCCTGCGAGGGCTCACCTCTGCCTGTGTCTGATTTTCCTGTCTCAGGCCGAGACTGAGACTTGGAGGCCGGTTGGAGATTTCTGCTTTTGGTTGTGAGCCCTGGGCCTTCTCTTTGGGATGTGGCTGTGTGGTCCATCTGGCGCCCTCAAGTGAGGACAGGTGCTCTGTTTAAGCACCAGGGTGGAGGTGGAGAGTGGGAACAGCTGTACGATCGTGTGCGTGCTCTCACTTCCATGCCTGGAACAACAGGCACTCAACTGCCCTTTCCTGAATGCGTCGTGCTCTCCCCTGCAGGCTGTACCAGCGGCTAGTCTTCGTTAGCAGTGAGTTTGTGAAGAGACTGCTGACCTTCACTCCATCAGAGAGTGGGGTTCAGTTCCAGGCAACCTGCTGTACCTGGGAAGCACCCCTTCATGGGTCCAATCTCCTACGTATTCGCTGCTCTGGAGGGACAAACAAGGGTGAGGAACAGCCATCTCCTTCGAATAGTTGACAACCGGCTGCACAGCATAAGGGAAGGCGCGTGGGCCCCCCAACTAGACAGAACCAGTTTGATATCCTGGGTCCTCTGCTCACTGACTGTGCCACTTGCACAGGTGACTCCCCCTCGCGAGTTCAGCTGCACCCTCTGCAGAGCAGGTAAGAATCCCTACCTCCCGGGCGGTGGAAGGATGGATTGAAGGAGGGTCCGGGGAGGTGCTGGTGCAGCGCTGAGCCAGGTGCTGGACCAGCCCCCTTTCCTTCAGCGGCATCACAGCATTAATGAAGATGCCCCACCCGGGAAACCACTCAGTAGCAGGGAGCCGGCCAAATAAAACAGATACCTGCATTTAGCGGCACGTTATGTAACCATTAAAACAGCTGTACAGCAGGTGTGTATACACATGTATGCATATGTGTAGATATGTGGGTTTATTTTCAAATCCATTAAAAAAAATTAGGCTTATTGAGGAACAATTTACGAACAGTAACATTTACCCTTTTTAGTATACAGTTCTTTGACTTTTGGCAAACACATATAGTCGTGTAACCATCGCCACAATACAGATATAGGAGAGTTCCCTCACCCCTAAAGTTCCCACACGTCCCTTTGTTGTCAACCAACCCCTAACCCCCAGTTCCTGTGACCTTTTTTCTGTCCCTATAGTTTTGCCTTTTCCAGAAGGTCATATAAACAGAATCATACAGAAGGTTGCCTTTTGTGTCTGGTTTCTTTAACTTAGCAGAATGCGTTTGAGGTTCATTTATATTGTAGCAAAATATAGTAGCGACAGGGCTTTGTTCCTTTGCACCGCCGAGTGGTATCCCCTTGGTTGGAAGTGCCACCCTTTGTTCATTCACCACCTGAAGGACGTTTGCGTGGCGTTTGAGTTTCGACAATAATGATTACAGCCACTATAGATGTTCCCATACAGGTTTGTTTTGTATGCATGAACATAGAGTTTAATTTCTTTTGGATAAACACCTAGGAATAGGATTCTGGGGTCATATGGGAGGTGAATGTTTATCATAAGAAATTGCCCAGCTGTTGTTGTCCAAGTACCTCACAGCAATGTAGGAGAGGTCGCCCTCTACCCGGGAAAGGAAGAAGCCCATCTCAGAGCTGAGGGGCAGAAAAGGGAAAATGAACCCAGAAGGAGAGACTCGGGGTTGGGGGATCCCCGGGAGCGGAGATGGAGGAGACAATGTGTTTTTCTCATGAAAAAGAATACATTCTTGGCGACATATTTTCACGCCTACGTTGATCTTGTTTCCTCCACCCACCCCTTCTCGTTATGATCTGCAGCCCCGGCAAAGCTTGGTGCCGCCCCTCCTGGTTTTGACTCAGAAGAGGGTCTCTCTGCCCCCATTCCTGCTCCTATAGCTGCAGCGAGCTGGGGCAGAGACTTTAAAAAACGCCCTTTTGCAAAGAAAATCAAACCGGTGAACTAAAGTTTAAACGCACACACACAAGTGAATTTAGAAGCTGGTCATTAGATGAACCGGCTGTTCAGACACTGGCATTACACACCGCAGGCTTCCTGTGAGCCCTGCTGCTTCCACAGCTCCATCGGCGCCTCCCTGACGGTGCCAGGCGCCGTCACCTGGCCTTCTCGTTCCAGCTTCCCGGAAGCCTGGGTGAGGCAGGGGGCCAGGGTCGCCCTTTAGAGGCGAAGCAGAGAATTTAGAGCTGGGAGAACGTGGACACCACCAGGCCCAATCCCTTCAATTTATACATAAAAGCAGGTGAGGAAGGAGGGACTTGCTTGAGGCCACACAGAGAACGAGCCCCCGGAACCTCAGCAGACAGTGGCTGGGCATCCTGGGCTGCGGTGGAGACACAGGCAGAAACAAGGCTGAGTAGCAGGGACAGAACCCCTGCCTTCGATGTCACGGTCGAAGGGGACGGGGGTGGGGAGACGGGCTCTGCAGACCCAGTGCGGTTGGGGGCGTGGCCGAGGGCGTGAGCGTGGCCATGCTGCTCGGTCCAGTTGGCGAGCCCTCCTTGGCCACCAGTCCCTGACATGGACCCGTCCCGCAGCCCCAGAGGCAAGTTTTACTATCCTCACTTTACAGACGGAGAATCGGAGGCTCACAGCACTGAAGCAGCTTGTCCACACTCACTCAACAATTAGGTGCTGAGTCTCTAGACCATGACAGCCATGGTGCAGAGGTGGGCTTGGAACCCAGGTGGGTTCTGCTCCAAAGGCCCTGATCAAGGAAGGCTTCACAGGACACCTTGACACCTGAGCTGAGTCTGATTTAATTCTTTTTTTTATTTTTGCGGTACGTTGGCCTCTCACTGTTGTGGCCTCTCCCGTTGCGGAGCACAGGCTCCCGACGCGCAGGCTCAGCGGCCACGGCTCACGGGCCCAGCCGCTCCGCGGCACGTGGGATCCTCCCGGACCGGGGCACGAACCCGTGTCCCCTGCATCGGCAGGCGGACTCTCAACCACTGCGCCACCAGGGAAGCCCCAGATTTAATTCTTTTGATTAATCTGAAACTGGAAAATGAGCTGGGGCTTACTGGGAAACAGGGGTGATAGGACTGTAGACAGAAGGAAAAAGCAGTGTGAGCCAGGAGGAGGGAAAACCTGGGTCATGTCAGGGTCAGGCAAACTCTTCCTGTAAAGGGCCACACAGTCAATATTTCGGGCTTCGTGGCCCAGGTGGTCTCTGTCTCTACCATCGTAGCTTTGTAGCCCCCAGAGCAGCCATGGACAATATGTAGTGGAGTGAACGAGGTTGTGTTCCAATGAAGTGGTTTTTACAAAAACAAGTGGTGGGCTCGATTTGACCAACATGCCATAGTTTACCGACTCCTGGTCTAAAATAATAAGAAAACCCACATACCCCTGCATATGTTTTTAGGTGACGTCAAACATTTAGAAAATTGTAAATACAAGAGCATTACAAGAATGACATTTTTGGGCTTCCCTGGTGGCGCAGTGGTTGAGAGTCCGCCTGCCGAGGCAGGGGATACGGGTTCGTGCCCTGGTCCGGGAGGATCCCACGTGCCGCGGAGCGGCTGGGCCCGTGGGCCGTGGCCACTGAGCCTGTGCGTCCGGAGCGTGTGCTCCGCAACGGGAGAGGCCACAACAGTGAGAGGCCCACGTGCCACAAAAAAAAAAAAAAAAAAGAATGACATTTTTGGTATATTATACGTTGCATACAGGCTTTATGTGTATATTTTCTGCACATCCTTGGAGTCGCATATGTAGCTCATTCAATTAATGAAAAATGTCTGCTACGTAATCTAAATAGCCAGGCCAGGCATTACTGTCAAGCCAGTCAGCCACATCAGAGTTGATTTCTTTTAGAGCAAAGGCTGACACTTTTTCAACTCAGAGAAACAAGATGTTAAAGTGCATTTCCATGACAACCATCTCACTTCAGAATTCTAACCTAAAGCAGTAGATAGATAAGCAGGAAGCCTCCTTAGAGGTGGGTTTGTGGTGATGTATTTGTTCCAGAAGTCCTGTCTGCTTGGAAGCTATACATTAATCTCCCTATTGGTGTCCCAGTATGCTTACACCTTAGGGCATGCACTGTAGTTTCAGGATGCTGAGGATGAAGCTCTTCTTTTGTAAGGTAGGAGAAGGGCTCGGGTGAAAGCGGAGGTGGCCAAGGAGAATGCATACCTCCTGGAAATGAGGACCCAGGAGGGAGCCCAGGCTGTTCACTGAGGCCCTGTTCTTGACTGTGGGACGCAGTGGGAACTGCTCCGTGGTGCCCGGCAATGACCTTGCTGATGAGGTCTCCCTCCTCTGAGCTGAGGATGGTAGACCTCTCTCTAGCCGGGACGGGTGGCCGGCTGTGGAGTGGAGGCACCTGCCTTAAAAGCATGTCCAAAGGCTGTGCTGAAACACCAGGATCAATGTGGGAGACCCTGACTTTGAAAGAGTGGTTGGCCCTCTTTGTGCTTCTGAGGGTTAGGACTCGAGATTGCAGGAGGGACTGGGGGTGTGTGTGGTCCCTTCAGCTTTTTGGTTTCCCCTGGCCCTGGCACCTCTCCTTCTGAACTCTTTCCACTGAAGGTAACTCACTACCTTGCCTTTCTTTCTCCCTCTTACCTCTTCCTTCTCTTCAGACTGTTTCTCTAGAAAGAAAAACACCTCCTCTGTCTCTTTCTCTCTCTGTGTAAGCACGTGGGCTTGTGAGAAGAGCAGAACTTGAGGCACAGAACAGACACAGTCAGACTTTTGCACTAAGAGACCATCAAACTCCAGCAGGTCTTCTGGAAACATGAGGCCGTGTCCCCAGGATGACTCCCCGTAGGCACCTGCCTGGAAAGGCTCAAGGCTGCCGGGACCTGAAGCCGTTCCTTGGAATGTGATCACCAGGAAGGACGGGGCCCGTGTCTCCAAGTCTCTGTGGGGGGGATAGAAGCCCAGCTTCCAATCCTGCCAGCTGGCCCACCCCTGCCCACGTTACTGTGCCGGTGAGCACGGCGCAGCTGGGCTGGGTACACTGGCCCTCTGGGGTCATCCTCCTGTCTCTACCGCATCATTACGTGTTTTCAGAGTGCCCGTGTCTTTTTCCAGTACTGTTTTCCTATCAGTGCTGTTGGGGCTTGAGGTGGACTGCCCCCAAATATACCACAATGGCATACTGCTTATTTCGAATTAGAGTTAGTTAAGAAATGGCCAGTGCGAGAGGGATGTTCTGACCCTCTTTCTGTCTCCCTGAAAGCAGGAAATACACCTCCCACGTGAAAGGGGCACTCCCTGCATCGGGAGCTAGAAGGACACCCTTATTGCCAGAGACAGGGAATTCGGGGGCAGAAGCCTATAGAAACACCCCTTGTTACTTCTTTAGTTTACTAACCCAGGCCCAAGCTCTGCTCAGATTCCCCCCTAAATGAACACACAAAACCTAAGTTTTTTTGTCCTGTCAATTTCTCACAAATTTACTGCTCCTTTGTCTAAAGAAGTACGAAAGCGGCCTGCTTTGGCCGCTTCTTTGGTCCCATTTCCACGAGGCCTCCGTGTACATGCATTAAGATTCCTTTCTTTTCCTCCGGGAGTCTGTCTTGAGTCAATTGTATTATTAGTTCAGCCACAAGAATTCAAGAGGGATAGAGGGGGGCAGGCATTTCTCCCTCCCCGACAGCATACAAGCCAGGTAATCTTATCTCATAAACGCAGAGCCTCAGTGCTACTCAGAGTCAAGACATCTGTTCAGCGGATAAATCACCATGTGCCTGGCGGTGGCTGAGCACCTGGGACAGAGAACAATCCAGGCGAGCCCCCTGCCCTCAAGCTCTGGGTAGTGAGAGGTCACAGGGGTGCTTTCCCGCACTCCACACTGGCTTCTAGGCTCCCAGTCGGTCAGGCCTGACCTACATCACCTGGGCACCCACCCCCTGTGGATGTGTTGTACTCACGGGGCTACTGAGTTTCCCTTCCCTGCACTCCATACCTACAGCTCGTCCTCCCGCTCATTCTTTCCCCACCAGCCACCTTCTCCCCTCTTTTGTGGGTGGCCTGCCCTCTTCGGATGGCCCCTTCCCTGCCAATATTTGTTGCCTCTGTGGTTGCTCTGAAGAGGACAAGGGCCAGATGGGTCTTCCCGGAGCTGAAGGTTCTTGGCGTACATATGCGTGGCCGGACTCCTGATGGTGAGTGTGACCTCCCCTTCTCCTCTGCTGCAGGTCCCTCATGTGGTCATGACTGTAGGCGTGACAGTAGGTGCCTGGCCGCCCGCTCATTGGGATCCTGCCAGCCAGAAGCAAGCAGGAAAAGCAGGTAAGTTCAAGGAATTGTCCTGACAGCAGCCATTTAGTATAGATTACTTAGCCCGCAGGCATGGAGTTTGCTTTATTAATTTCACTATTTCATCATCCTTTAGGCTTAAAAAAAATTTTTTTTTTTTTTTTTTGGCGGCACCGTGAGGCATCTGGCATCTTAGTTCCCCGACCACGAATGGAACCCGTGCCCCTTGCAGCGGAAGCTCGAAGTCTTAACCACTGGACCACCAGAGAAGTCCTTAGGTTGATTTTAATGGAGCTAAATAAAAGCACAGGAAGAGTTTTTTGGGGGAAATGCAGATTAGCGTGAATTCTATTGAAGACACAGTTCAGCTCTGTTATGGACTGAATGTGTCCCCCCATAATACATGTTGAAGCTCCAGCCTCCAATGTGATGGGATTTGGAGATGGGATTTGGCAGGTAATTACATTTAGATGAAGTCATGAGGTTGGACCCCCCCCCCCCATGATGGGATTAGTACCCTTATAAGAAGAAGAGAGACCAGAGCTCTCTCTTTCCCTCTCCTCCTTGTGAGGACACAGTGAAAAGGCAGCCATCTGCTAGCCAGGAAGAGGGTTTTCACAGGAACTGAATCTGGGAGCACCTTGATCTTCAACTTCCCAGCTTCCAGCACTGTGCGAAATAAACGTCTGTTGTTTAAGCCACCCAGTCTGTGGTGTGTTGTTATGGCACCAGAGCTGACTAATACAGGCTCCTTCCCAGCTACACTGAGGTGCGTCTGGGCTGTTCACTGCTATTCTCAGGTTTCCTCTTGGAGGGCTGTGTTCTTTCTATGGTGTGAGGGTACAGGAGGGGCGGGGGAGACACACCTGTGATGGACAAGAACCAGAACCATCCGCCTGCCAGAGCCCGGGACCTCAGCAGCTGGAAATGTGTTGAAGATTCTCAACCACGAGCGTGACTCAGCCACCGGTGAGTGCTGGCTCCCAGTTCCTCCTGTAACTCCCTGATTCTCTGGATTCCAGGAACCATTAGCGTCGTGACCTCCCTCTGCTCTCCACATCTTTCATGTGCCTTGTTACTTTCACGCCCCCGCTCCTGCTTCCTCACCACTTGGGTTAGCGATCTGCCCCCAAGGTCTGATTGCGCATGCCCTCTTGCGGCTACTCTTCCTGCATCCACTCACTTCCATCTCTCAAGCTGCCCGCGGCTCCCAGTGCAAGTTCCCGAGAGAGAATCTGATTGGTTCAGCTCGCCGCATCCTAGCTCCGCCTACCTATTGGCTGTCCTTGGGTCAGGTGATCCCACTAGGCCAATCAGCTCTGCGGGAGGCAGCGTGGTCACATAGTTCAAACCTGACGGGAGAGGCAGTTTCACTTGGAGGGATTTGTGGGTGAGGCAAGCATGATTGGTTCAGGGCACCCAGGGGAGGGGGCAGGGCCAGCACCAAGCTTTGGCCTCTGGAAAGCTGCTGAGGTCCTGGGTCTTGTCCCAGGGGACATTCATTGACTGGTATTAGAGACTGGAGCTCACATCTCTCATAAGACCTGATTCTCCAGTCTACCACTACTATTTGGAAAATAAAATCTTTGAATCCAAACTTTTCGTTTATTTTTTTCATGTCTCAAATACCTGTTTCTTTAGAAGCCATCAGGAGCAGTGAGAGAGAAGAGGGCTCTGTCCCCTCCACCTCCACCCCTCACCGGGCCAGATGTCCTGTCTTCGCTGAGGGCCCACAAGGTGAAGAGGAAGAGCTCCAGCACCTGTGAGGGGCCCACTGTGGGTGCAGAACCGGTTCTCTGAGCAAATCCAGCTGAGCTCTCAGTTCAGGCACGGCTCTTGGGCTTCTGTTTGGTCAATGGCAGAAACCACTGGAACGTTCACATGAGCTCATGTTAGATACTCTCCCAAGCCTCCCCCTCAGGTTAGGATGAAAGCAAACCTCAGACCAAATTCCGTCACACACCTAGGCATTTATTAAACATGTGTTCACCAAAGAAGCATTGAGCCGTCCGTCCAGCCTGTTCTGAAGGCAGAATGAAGACACAACCCTCGTCCTTTCAGGGGCTGTGACCACACCTTGCATGACAGGCTCACTCAAGGCAGGATTCTGGTGCCCAGATAGCATCAGGCAACCAGAAACAATCCAGAGCCCGGCACGGGCTCGCTGGGGATCAAGCCCCAGGTGGCGCCCCTAGAGAAACAGGTTCCTCTCTCACGCTCTGCACCTGCCAGGGTGGAGAGTGGCTCTAACATATTTTAGCCAGCGTACATCTCCTGAATGGCACTCATTTCACCAATGAGAGATCTTGTCTAGCCCCTGTTATCCTGATTATTAAGTCCTTAATTTTTCCAAGGAAAAATCAGTTCCAGCATTCAGTTTGCTAATTTGAAAATCATCTCTTGATGAGTTAAAGATAGGTAAGAGCAGCCACCTCTTTCAGACATGGTGCCAGCCTACTGCCCCAGGGTGTGGTTTCCTGCTTAGAGAGCTCACGGAACCTGGGGGATTCTTGGGAGACCCTAGCTTCTGTCCCTTTTGTCTTTCAAGCAGCAGGAGAATGTGTATAGGACCGAGCATGACTCTTTTCTGGAAAATCTCGAAGAAAGCGGCTGGCTAGAGTTGCCCAGAGAGCAAAGCCAACAGGAAGGGTGTGGAGAGAGTAGTCTGATGGTGGCAGCATCTGCCCTGAGGTTGGGCACAGAGCCCTCTGCCTCCCATGCCTCGCCAAAGCTCCCAGGAAAGGCGACCCTCTTGGCCTTCGTTTGCAAGTCCCCCACGTCCCACTTCAGCACTCCTCTCCTGACCTCCTACTGCTTCCCCCATTCCCACCCTGACCACTTATTCCAAAGAGCCCATCCCCCACGGTCACCCCCGACACCACCCAGCAACCCAGGATCCCACCTCCACATGCCCTCTCACACAAACACACTCACACCAAGACGTACCCATCTCCATTTCTTCCATGCCCTCCCAGAGAGCTGAAAGCCATGGCAGGACTAATTTTTACTAAAATGCTTTAAAAGAGATTGGCCCTTTCTGGAACCCCCAAATGGAGGCTGACATTTCAGACTGGGGATCTGAGCAGGGGCCCATTTGATAAGCAGCAATTGTAAGTGACTCTCCTTGTTCTTCTACCTTCTTATAGCCCTGAGCTTCCAGAGGAGTCTTGGGAATTGTTCCAGCCTGGTTCTCCACTGCACTGGGGGATCAAGGGACCCACCAGCTTTTGCAGGCTTGGGAAGGTAGAGCCCAGGGGAGGGTGATGTCCCTAATCCTCAAGCCAGAGTGGTAGCGGCTGTGGTGACACCACGGAGGATGGCCAGATAGAGTGGCCATTCAGGAGGGTCCCTGGTGGCAGAGGCCACCGAGGAAGCAGGAGCACACCCAGCACATGCCGGGAATTAGCAGAGGGATAGTCTGAGGCAGCTAATTAAAACAAACAAACAAAAAAACCCACTTTATTTTTGTAAGAGCAGTTTAGATTCACAGCAAAACTGAGAAGAAGGTACAGAGATTTCCGTTCATCCCCTGTCCACGCCCACAGCATGCAGACAGAGCCTCCCCGTTATCAGCATGCCAGGCCAGAATGGTACATTTGGTTACAACTGATGAACCTACATAGACACATCATAAACACCCAGAGTCCATAGTTTACCTTACGGGTCACTCTTGGTGCTGTACGTTCTACAGATTTGGACACGTATAATGACACGTATCTGCCATTACAGTATCACACAGTGTAGTTTCACTGACCTAACAATTGAGATGGCTACTTTTCAGCATCCAACCCAGGGGCAGCTGAGCCATGGCAATTTGGGCATAGAAAGATAGTGTCATTTCATCTGGTAGTCCCAGAGGGGTGAGGACAAGATCTCAGGCAGGAGCCTATGTGCTCGTCCCTCCCTCCCCGCATCTCCAGCATCCAGTGAGGGGCCTGGCTTGGAACAGGAGCAAAGCAATTGTGTAGGCAGGAGGGCTGGAGGCTGAAGGGGCCAGGACTCCTGCCCAGTTCCTCTGTTCTCTCACCCCAAGGTGCCCCGTCAGCCAGGGCCGGGCCAGAGACGGTCCTCATTGGAGAACACATAAGGACTATTCACTCCATCCCTAGATCTCCCCAGATGTCTAAGACCATAAGACCATGGCCAGGGCACTGACAACAGCAGCCAGTGGAAAGGCAAGACTTCAGCTGTGGGCTTCCCTGGTGGCGCAGTGGTTGAGAATCCGCCTGCCGATGCAGGGGACACGGGTTCGTGCCCCGGTCCGGGAAGATCCCACACGCCGCGGAGCGACTGGGCCCGTGAGCCATGGCCGCTGAGCATGCGCGTCCGGAGCCTGTGCTCCGCAACGGGAGAGGCCGCAACAGTGAGAGGCCCGTGTACCAAAAAAAAAAAAAAAAAAAAGACTTCAGCTGTGTCTCTACTTGGAAAGGAAATGGGGCAGGATGTAGGCACAGAGCAGGGCTAGATGCTGCACTCTTCCCCCTTCCTGTGAAATCTGAGACACCTCTTGCCAGAACTGGTTGATTTTCAGGAATGGCAGGAGTCTGGCTTGTTCCTACCCAGCTGCGCACCGGAAAAGGAGCCTGCCGCCCACTGAAACTTCTCTCATTCAGAAACGTTGCGCTACGTAGGAGGGGAGATTTCAGAGTCAGAATACTGAAATGCAAATGCGCTTTCCAGGGCAGGACAAACGCCTTGGGGGATGGAGGAGGCACCAAACTCCAGCCAGTGGCTGAGGCAGAAGAGGTGGGATGCGCTCACTCCCCAAGTCCCCGGGTGCCCCCCTCCCCCCCCCCCGACGCCCCCGCACGTCGCCCACAGCACCCGCCGCTCCTTCCCGCGGACGTCCCTGCCCCTCACTGCACTGGATGCAGAGAGGAGGCTCTCTCTGCCCAAAGACCTCACGGTCCTACAGGAAAAGGGACTTTCCAACACCAAATATATTTTCGCATGAAAGCCTTCTCAAGACAGGCTCTGGCAGCCAGACTGAGGCCTTCATACGAGCGGAAATGCCCTCTCACCACAGTCAGTGATGAGAACTTTCAGGGCGTTTACCGAAGCCATCTGGAAGCCAGGGCTGTGTCTGGGGTTCAGCTGTTCCTGAACCCAGTTTGATGTTAAAGTTAAGAATTTTGCTTTCACTTTCCTTCTGACACTGTTGAAAAGCTTTAAACACTAAACTGTTTTTTTAAGGGAGACTAAAGATTTGCTTTCATTGGAAAGGTCAGTAGTTACCTACATCGAAACATGGAATCACCAAGGCTTTCAAGCCACCTAAGAGCAGTCAGAGTAGGAGGGAGACCTTATAATCTGCTCTTGCTTGAGAAAAACAAGGTCTCTTTCAACAAAAACCTGGACAGCTATTCCTACTCCAGGAAGGGGGGCATTTAGAGGCACAGAGGTGCCAACCCCGAGTGCACTTACCTAGGCCATCATAAAAACTCCAGGAAATATTAGGTCAGAAGCCATGGGGGAGGCCAGATGGGGTGCTGCACTCCACAGGGCAAGCCTTCAGGAGGTGGGTGCCTTGGAACACGTGGATCCCAGGAGTTCATTGCCCCTGTAGGACACCTCTGGCTGCAAGAAGCAGAACTTAACTAAAAGGGGTTTTGATGTAGGGCCTTAACTATACTTACACCCCTACTTCCCTATCGATACTTTTGAGCTTTAAGCTTTTTCGGCTGGCAATAAGATACTGGAATGTCCCCCCCCTGGGCAGAAACCGTTCCGAGCAAACAGGTATGGCGGGGGATGAAACCTCGAGCAAACCAGTATGGCGGGTGATAAGAATGATTAAGCCAGAGTTTAAAGGTCGCCCTAGCCAACCATAACTCATGTGACTCAACCCCCCACCACAAAAACACGAAAATGTAAAGTAGGCATCCGACAGCTAACCAATCAAGGAACTAGAGCCAAGACCCCACTCCGGTAAATGTAAAGTAGGCATCCGACAGCCAACCAATCAAGGAAGTAGAGCCAAGTCCCCACTCCGGTCCAGGAACAAACAAACCAATGAGAAAAAAACCCTTGATATATCCACACTTTGCATAATGAAAAATGAAAGCTATAAAATGTATGTGATTCCGCTTGGGGGGGTTCCTCTTCGGCCTCCTGCGTGAGGACCAAGGAACCCCGGTGCACCGGCTCCTAATAAACCTCTTGCGTGTTGCAGCGACTCTCGACTCTTGGCGGTTCTTGGGCGAGCTGGGATCCCTCAGAGACCGTTCAGGTCTAACAGATTGGGGGCTCGTCCGGGATCCCCACTCGCCCCGGGTCGCAGGAACCTCGGGAGTCGGAGGTATCAGGTAGGCCTAATTGTCTGTCTGTTCGTCTTCTGTCCTCTGTAAGCCGCGTAGGCCTAATTGTCTGTCTGTTCGTCTTCTGTCCTCTGTAAGCCGCCATCAGAAAGAAGCCGTGTGAACCGGCTCGCTGTGAAATCTGTATTGGACTCCTGGCTAGGCAGACGTGCCAATAGCTGGTGTCCACGGACCCTGGGGGACGCCCTGGTGGTCCATCTGGAAGGAGAGACAAATTTTGTCTCCCCTTCACCGGTCCTGGCAGGATATACAAACTGCCATCTGAATCTGAGTTGGTTGCAGTTTTTAAACGAGCTCGCGGCGGCAATATTAAGGTGTGTCTTCTGAAATTTTATTGTTCTCCTGTGCTCTATCTTTCTCCTGACGGACGATAATGGGACAAACTATGACGACGCCTCTCTCTCTCACTCTAAGTCACTGGACCGAAGTTAAGTCTAGGGCCCAGCCCGTGGACGGTGTGAGGCCGGTAGCGGCCCCCGGCGCGCCGGGCCCGGGTCTTCCCGGAGTCGGGTTGCTTGGGAATGCAGCCCAAAGCGGGTGGTAAACTCCATCTAAGGCTAAATACCGGCACGAGACCGATAGTCAACAAGTACCGTAAGGGAAAGTTGAAAAGAACTTTGAAGAGAGAGTTCAAGAGGGCGTGAAACCGTTAAGAGGTAAACGGGTGGGGTCCGCGCAGTCCGCCCGGAGGATTCAACCCGGCGGCGGGTCCGGCCGTGCCGGCGGCCCGGCGGATCTTTCCCGCTCCCCGTTCCTCCCAACCCCTCCCCCCGCCCTCCCTCCGCCCCTCGCCTCTCCCCCCGCGTCTCCGCGGGCGGGTGGGTCGCGGGGGTAGGCGGGCGGGGCCGGGGGTGGGGCCGGCGGGGGACCGCCCCCCGGCCGGCGACCGGCCGCCGCCGGGCGCATTTCCACCGCGGCGGCGCGCCGCGACCGGCTCCGGGACGGCTGGGAAGGCCGGTGGGGAAGGTGGCTCGGGGGGGCCCCGTCGTCGTCGTCGCGGGCGTCGTCGCAGTCGTCGCGGTCGTCGTCGTCGTCGCGGTCGTCGTCGTCTCGGCGGCTGGCCAGCGGCGGCGGCGGCGGCGGCGCCGGCGTCGGCGGCGTCGTCGGCGGCGGCGGCGGGCCCACCCCTCCCCGAGTGTTACAGCCCCCCGGCAGCAGGGCTCGCCGAATCCCGGGGCCGAGGGAACCAGACCCGTCGCCGCGCTCTAACACGTGCGCTCATGCTCCACCTCCCCGGCGCCGCTCGTGGGGGGGCCCAAGTCCTTCTGATCGAGGCCCAGCCCCGGACGCCGAGAAGTCATCTGAAGCCCCGGGCCCACGCAAGGCGATATATCCAGACTTGCAGTCCGATCTGCTTCTCCTCGATCCCCCACCACCACCTTACCCTCCAGCCCTAGACCCCATACCGCCTCCCGATTCCCCAGCTCCACAACCCTCCGCACCATTAGGGCCACCTGTTGTGGCAGAGGGGGGGGGTCCCTCGGCGGGCACCAGAAGCCGGAGGGCTATTTCCCCGGATTCTACCGCTCTACCCCTTAGAGAATATGGCCCCCCCGATAACCACGGGAATAGGCCCCTCCAATACTGGCCCTTTTCCTCTGCAGATCTTTATAACTGGAAGATGCATAACCCTACTTTCTCTGAAAATCCACAGGCTCTCACTGCTTTAATAGAGTCTCTTGTCTTCTCCCACCAACCCACCTGGGACGATTGTCAACAGCTCCTCCAGACTCTCCTCACAACTGAGGAAAGGCAACGGGTTCTCTTGGAGGCTAGAAAGAATGTGTTAGGCGCCAATGGGCAACCTACCCAGTTGCCTAACGAGATTGATGCCGGTTTTCCACTCGTCAGGCCGAATTGGGACTTCAATACCCCAGAAGGTAGGAGCACCTGAAGATGTATCGCCAGGCTCTGGTGGCAGGTCTCCATGGAGCAGCCAGGCGCCCCACGAATTTGGCCAAGGTAAGAGAGGTAACTCAGGGGCCCCAGGAGTCGCCAACCGTGTTCCTAGAATGCTTAATGGAGGCTTTTAGACGGTTCACTCCTTATGATCCAACTTCTGAGGAACATAAGGCCACCATAGCAATGGCCTTTATTGACCAGGCGGCCCCTGACATTAGAAAGAAGTTACAAAGGCTGGATGGTTCAGGACTTAGTAAAAGAGGCAGATAAAGTATATAATAAGAGGGAAACAGAAGAGGAAAGGGAAGAAAGGAAGCCGAAGGAGCAAGAGGCCCGTGAATTAAGGCGGGACAAGTGGCAAGAGAGGAATTTGAGTAAGATACTGGCCACTGTAGTCAGAGGAGGAAATATTAGAGACAGGAATAGACAGGAAGGGCGGACAGGAAGGCGACCATTAGACAAGGATCAATGTGCTTACTGTAAAGAAAAAGGTCACTGGGTAAGAGAATGCCCTAAAAAGAAGAATGGGGGAAAACCAACCAGAGACAAAATTTTACCCCTGGAAGAGGAAGATTAGGGAAGTCAGGGCTCGGACCCTCTCCCCGAGCCCAGGGTAACTCTTAAAGTGGAGGGGGAACCCGTCCAGTTCTTGGTAGACACCGGCGCTCAGCACTCAGTCCTCCTCCACCCAAAAGGCCCCCTCTCAACTAAAAGGTCATGGGTCCAGGGGGCTACAGGAAATAAGCAGTACTCATGGACCACACGAAGGACAGTAGACCTTGGGATGGGACAAGTAACCCACTCATTCTTGGTCATACCTGAGTGCCCATACCCTCTGCTAGGCAGGGACTTACTCTCTAAGGTGGGGGCCCAAATCCACTTTCAACCAGAAGGGCCCACTATAACTGACAACCAAGGGAGATTACTCCAAATTTTGACTATGAAGCTGGAAGATGAACATAGGTTATATGAAGTGCCCTCGCCTCCACAAGTTGATATGCAGGATTGGGTGACCAGGTTTCCACAGGCTTGGGCAGAAACTGCCGGTATGGGAATGGCAAAATATCGCCCCCCCGTGGTGGTAGAACTCAAAGCAACCGCCACCCCGGTGACAGTCCGCCAGTACCCTATGAGCAAAGAAGCTCGGGATGGCATTCGTCCTCACATACAAAGGTTGCTAGAATTAGGGATCCTGGTAAGGTGCCAATCTGCATGGAATACCCCTCTTTTACCAGTTAAAAAGCCAGGAACTAATGATTACCGGCCGGTACAAGACCTACATGAGGTGAATAAGCAAGTAGTGGACCTCCACCCCACGGTGCCCAACCCCTACAATCTCTTAAGTACTCTTCCACCTCAGCACACTTGGTACACTGTTTTGGATCTTAAAGATGCTTTCTTCTGCCTGAGACTCTCCTCTCTCAGCCAGCCTTACTTTGCATTCGAATGGAAGGATCCAGCGTCGGGGATGTCAGGCCAGCTGACCTGGACTCGCCTACCCCAAGGATTCAAGAACTCCCCCACCATTTTCGACGAGGCCCTACACCAGGATTTGACATCCTATAGAGAGTCCAACCCACAGGTAACTCTCCTTCAATATGTTGATGATCTTCTTTTATCGGCAGAGACCCAAGAAGACTGCGTCAGGGGGACTGAAAGGCTATTAACGGAACTTGAGACACTGGGATATCGGGCTTCAGCAAAGAAAGCACAAATATGTCAACGACAGGTCAGTTACCTGGGGTACTTGCTAAAAGAAGGACAGAGATGGCTCTCGGAAAGCAGGAAAAACACCGTTGCCCACATACCGGCCCCCAAGAGTCCTAAACAGGTTAGGGCATTTTTGGGGACGGCCGGATTCTGTAGGCTATGGATTCCGGGGTTTGCTGAATTAGCAGCCCCTTTGTATCCCCTGACCAAGAACGGCATCCCTTTCGCTTGGGGTGATAAAGAACAACGGGCTTTTGACCAAATTAAACGAGCCCTGCTATCAGCCCCGGCTTTGGGGCTACCAGATGTAACTAAGCCTTTCTATCTGTACGTGGCCGAGAATAAAGGTATCGCAAAGGGAGTACTAACTCAGAAACTGGGCCCCTGGAATCGCCCGGTTGCGTACCTATCAAAGAAATTGGATCCTGTGGCAACAGGATGGCCCGCCTGCTTAAAAATAATCGCCGCCGTGGCCGCTTTGGTCAAAGATGCTGACAAATTGACTTTGGGACAGAACTTAACGATAACAGCCCCCCATGCATTAGAAAATGTGATTCGTCAGCCACCCGACAGGTGGCTAACAAATGCCAGAATGACTCATTACCAAACCCTGCTGTTAAATTCAGACCGTATTAAGTTTACATCAGCCACAGGACTTAACCCGGCCACCTTGCTGCCTGACCCCGACCTAGAAGGCACCACCACCATCATCCATGATTGTCAGGAAGTATTGGCTGCAGCCCACGGTAGCAGGCCAGACTTGATGGATCAGCCTCTCCCCGATGCCAACTTTACCTGGTTTACCGATGGAAGCAGTTTCCTAGAAGAAGTTTTCATAGATACCTTCTCAGGATGGATAGAAGCTTTCCCAACGAAAAAGGAGACAGCTACTATGGTGACCAAGAAGATCTTAGAAGAAATTTTCCCGCGGTTCGGGGCACCAAAGGTAATAGGATCCGATAATGGTCCCGCCTTCGTCGCCCAGGTAAGTCAGGGTGTGGCCAAATACCTGGGGACTGATTGGAAATTACATTGTGCCTATAGACCCCAGAGTTCAGGACAGATAGAAAGAATGAATAGAACTCTAAAAGAGACCCTAACTAAATTGTCCATAGAGACTGGCGGTACAGATTGGACGGTGCTCCTTCCCTTAGCCCTGTTTTGGGCTAGAAATACCCCCTCCCGCTATCATCTCACTCCATTTGAAATTCTATACGGGGCCCCACCTCCCCTTCTCACGCTCGGGGAAGGAATAAGTCCTGACTGCCAGAATAACACTGACTTATATGCTAGGCTATTGGGACTCCAGTTGGTCCAAGAGGAGGTGTGGTCCCAGCTGGCAGAGGCTTACCGACCCGGAACACCAGCAGAAGCTCATCCCTTCCAAGTCGGAGATTCCGTGTACGTCCGTTGACACCGAACCCAGACGCTAGAGCCTCTGTGGAAAGGACCATACATCGTCCTGCTCACCACCCCCACGGCTGTAAAGGTAGACGGCATCGCTGCTTGGATTCACGCCTCACACATAAAAGCTGCGCCAGCGTCTGCATCATCATCGGAATGGCGGGCCCAAAAGACCAGCAACCCGCTCAAGCTCAAGCTCCTGCGCTCACCAGACTCATAACTCTGACTTTGTTACCCCTACTGGCTGTGAGTAACTTTAGTCCTCACCTGCCCCAGCGTTTAACCTGGCAGGTAATTTCCCAAACTGGAGATGTAATATGGTCTGTTAGCCATACTGCTGCCCCTTGGACCTGGTGGCCAGACCTCTTCCCCGATGTTTGTAAGTTGGCCCTGGGAGCCCCCCCTAACTGGGATGTAAGGGGATATCACGATCAACAAACTGCCCCGAATCAGCGGCCGGGGACAGCGCCCGGGGACTGGGGATTAGTCCCTGGGGGGGGAGGTTGTTCGACCAAGAATCAGAGAATCATGCTCAGGGCCCTCTCCTTTTATGTATGCCCTGGGTTCCATCGTCACCGGTCTTTGAATTATCAGTGCGGGGGAAGAGAACATTTCTATTGCAAGAGCTGGGGATGTGAAACCACTGGGGACACCTACTGGAAACCCACCTCTAGCTGGGATTTTATCAAGGTAATGGCCAACTACACCCATCACGACAATGTGCCCGAATGTTCAACGTGGTGCCATCCCCTTAAAATTTCTTTTAGTGAACCTGGGAAGAAAAACAAAAATTGGATAGGTGGCCATTCATGGGGTATAAGGTTTTACAAAGCAGAATATGATGATGGGCTCCTAATGACCATCAAATTAAAGATCGAGACCCCTACTCCCGTCCCTATGGGCCCCAATCCTGAGATTGGGCACCCTCTGCTACCCTTGGCCCCACCCACAATACTACCAGGGATAAGAAACCAGACTTCTGGACTAAAAGAAATAACAAGCAAACCCAGAGCCCCCCGAGACCGAATGCTCTCATTGGTCCAGGCGGCTTTTGGGGTCCTAAATGCCACAAATCCAGAGGCTACCAAATCATGTTGGCTTTGCTATGCTGCTCCTCCCCCTTATTATGATGCTATAGGATATAGTTCTAATTTTAGTAATGTCAACTCTTCAGATCAATGTCGATGGAAACAAGAAGGAAATAATAAATTGACCTTGTCTTCAGTATCAGGAAACGGTACATGTGTAGGAACGCCCCCCCCGTCCCATCGACATCTCTGTACCAATTCAAGCCTCCCACAGGGCTCAGGATATCTCCTCCCTCCTCAGGATGGATGGTGGGCATGTAACACGGGATTGACCCCTTGCATTTCTCTAGAGGTCCTCAATGCTTCGGCCGACTTTTGTGTGTTAGTCCAGCTGGTCCCCAGACTCATCTATCATTCAGATTCATCTTTTCTAGACGAATATGAAGGCAAAAGGAGACTTAGGAGAGAGCCCGTAACCCTCACCCTGGCTGTACTTCTAGGATTAAGAACGGCAGTCGGGGTAGGAACAGGTGCAACAGCCCTCATCCAACAACCTCACTACTATGCTAACTTAAGACAGGCTGTAGATGTCGATCTCCGGGCGTTAGAAAGTTCCATAACTCAGTTAAAAGAATCACTCACCTCGCTCTCAGAGGTAGTAATGCAGAACAGGAGGGGACTAGACCTGCTGTTCCTTAAGGAAGGTGGACTATGTGCCGCACTAAAAGAAGAGTGCTGTTTTTATATTGATCATTCTGGGGCTATCACCGAAACTATGGACAGGCTTAGGGAGCGCCTGGACAAAAGGCAACAAGAAAGGGAAAATCAAAAAGGATGGTTCCAATCATGGTTTGACAAATCACCCTGGCTTACTACTTTAATTTCCACCTTGTTAGGACCCCTCATTATTTTGTTGCTGCTCTTAACTTTTGGACCATGCATTTTAAATCGCTTGATAGCCTTTATCAGGCAACGTGTCAGCGCAGTACAAGTGTTAATGCTAAGACAACAATATCAAAGCTTGCAGAGAGAGGCTGAAATTCCATGATTGAAATTAATTGCAAAAAGAAAAGGGGGGAATGTAGGGCCTTAACTATACTTACACCCCTACTTCCCTATCGATACTTTTGAGCTTTAAGCTTTTTCGGCTGGCAATAAGATACTGGAATGTCCCCCCCCTGGGCAGAAACCGTTCCGAGCAAACAGGTATGGCGGGGGATGAAACCTCGAGCAAACCAGTATGGCGGGTGATAAGAATGATTAAGCCAGAGTTTAAAGGTCGCCCTAGCCAACCATAACTCATGTGACTCAACCCCCCACCACAAAAACACGAAAATGTAAAGTAGGCATCCGACAGCTAACCAATCAAGGAACTAGAGCCAAGACCCCACTCCGGTAAATGTAAAGTAGGCATCCGACAGCCAACCAATCAAGGAAGTAGAGCCAAGTCCCCACTCCGGTCCAGGAACAAACAAACCAATGAGAAAAAAACCCTTGATATATCCACACTTTGCATAATGAAAAATGAAAGCTATAAAATGTATGTGATTCCGCTTGGGGGGGTTCCTCTTCGGCCTCCTGCGTGAGGACCAAGGAACCCCGGTGCACCGGCTCCTAATAAACCTCTTGCGTGTTGCAGCGACTCTCGACTCTTGGCGGTTCTTGGGTGAGCTGGGATCCCTCAGAGACCGTTCAGGTCTAACATTGACAGCCTGGAGAGTCGCTGTCTCCGTAACAAAAAGACAGAGGCAGGTGACTCAGATTCAGTTCAGTAGCTCACCAAGGCCACCAAGGACCCAACCATTTGACAAATCTGAGGAAAAATATAAATGCAAAGTTGGCAAAGTTCAACAAGTCCCAAGCAGGATAAAAAAGAAGAAAATCATGCAAAGGCACAGCATAACCAAATTGTTGAAAAGCAATGTTAAAGAGAAAAGTCTTAGAATCAGCTAGAGAAAAAAGACACATTAAAAACAGTAGAACAGGGCTTCCCTGGTGGCGCAGTGGTTGAGAGTCTGCCTGCCGATGCAGGGGACACGAGTTCGTGCCCTGGTCCGGGAAGATCCCACGTGCCGCGGAGCGAATGGGCCCGTGAGCCATGGCCGCTGAGCCTGCGCGTCCGGAGCCTGTGCTCCGCAACGGGAGAGGCCACAGCAGTGAGAGGCCCGCATACCGCAAAAAAGTAAAAAATAAAAATAAAATAAAAAAAATAAAAGTAAGGATAACCACTAGAAGTATAAAATGGAATTTACAACGTCCAAATCAGCATCAGAAAAAAAAGGGGGAGGGTGATAAAGAAGACTTTATCAATGCAGTAGCAAGTACGAAAGCTGAAAATATGAGGAAAAATAGCAATGGTAAATAGAAAACACAAAATAAGATGGTATAATATAAATAAAACCAAATATTCCAGGAATCACAGGAGTAGAACTATGGCCAGGCACCGTGGTCATCCCATGGAGGACACTTCCGGCCTCCCTGGCAGATAATGTGGCCGTGTGACTGAGTACTTGCCAATGAGATGTGAGTGTAAATAGCGTGTGCCAATCCCAGGTCTGGGCTTATGACATCACATGGGCCTTGTCCATATTCTCTATTTGCCTTCTCAGTGGTTGAAACCTAGATATGGTGGCTACTGAGCTTCTGCCATGCAGGTGATGCTGATGCCCTGGGGGTGCTGGGATGATGACAAGGATGACCCAGAAGGCCCATAAGGAGTAAAGTTGCCCCACTGACCTGGACGATTTTTCTGTTTAGATGAGAAGGAAATAAACATCTAAATTTTTTTTTTTTTTTTTTTTTTTTTTGCGGTACGCGGGCCTCTCACTGCTGTGGCCTCTCCCGTTGCGGAGCACAGGCTCCGGACGCGCAGGCTCAGCAGCCATGGCTCACGGGCCCAGCCGCTCCACGGCACGTGGGATCCTCCCGGACCGGGGCACGAACCCGTGTCCCCCACATCGGCAGGCGGACTCTCAACCACTGCGCCACCAGGGAAGCCCACATCTAAATTTTTAAAGCCGCTGTATTTTGGAGCATTTTCATTAGGCTACAAAGCCCTCCTCCTTGTCTGGGCCCTGAAGGAAGGCAGGGCCAAATTCCAGGCTCCTGGTGGAGGGAACTGCAGAGTTTCTGGAGCCTTCACACTCTTGTGCCCCCTTTCTGCTGTGGGGTCCAAAGCACCTGCAGACTCAGGCTCCTGGTTTCAGAAGTGAGCCAGGCCTGACATCGTGTTGACAGGTGGAGATTTTACTGAGGGTAGGAGAGTGGGGCCATCTGGTGGGGCCCTGGCTCTAGGCTGGCCCTCTTCTTCTCCGGCTGGGCCTCTGGATCCCTCCTCAGTAGTGGACGCAGTAGAGCTGGACGCTGCCACTGATTCGCAGTTCCCGCAGCCGCTCCAGGGCCTGCTGGCCCAGGCTGGTGGCCCCCACGCCCTGCCCACTGAGCGCCAGCTTCAGCTCTCCCTCTCGGCATAGGAGCAGAACCTGGGAAAGGAGGGCATGGGGCTCTGCAGGCTTCCAGACCCTTCCTTGCCTGCCTGATGCCCCACCTGGCAAGGACACAAAGACTGGACCCGTGGGGCACCCAGTGGTGGAAAAGACCAGGACTAGGGGCCCAGCTCATCATCAGCCCTTCCACAAAGATCTGCCCAGGTCTTGGCCTCAGTTTCACCATCTGTAAAAGGGGTCATTGCTCTCCCTGGACGAGTGGTCTCAACCTCAGCGGCACACTGGAGTCATTAGGGGTGCTTTTTGATAATGCTGAGGTCAGGGCCCTCCCTGATTAATGAAAGAGGGGTTTCTGGGCATGGGATCCCCCCCAGCGGGCACTGGCTTCCCTGCTGCCCCGACGCACCCCCAGTCTCCTGGACGGGAATGCAGCTCTGCACTCCACCCCAGAGGGACCAGGCATCTTGGCTCCCACCCACCTCGAAGAATCGCTGTGGGTAGAAGAGGAAGGGGGCCAAGATCAGTTTCTTCCGGCCCCAGCGGGAGACCCAGGCCAGAGTTCTGTCTGCGAAGGAAGCCCTGAGCATCACAGGAGCGTGGGCGGCCTCGTCCAGCAGACTGAGCGTGAAACTGTGGAAAGGGGCCGGAGAAGGGGCTTGAAGGCTTGCTAAGTGCCAGGTGTGGTGCTAAGCCTTGATGCTGGGGGCCCGGGGCTGACTTAACCTGTAGAAATGTTCTGGCTGGTCCACGGTATTCTTCAACTTTAAAGTAATACCCTTTTTAAAAATTGAGAAAGTTTATATAAAAGATAGCTTTCAGCTTCCCTTTTAAAATAATTAGAAGATCTGGCATCAGAAGATCTATGGAAATATTCTTTCCACTTCACCACATTCCCAACCTGCTGCCTCACTGTTTATGTGACCTGCCTGGCCTCTGAGGACACGTGAATTCATGGCCCTTGAGAGAGAGCAGCAAATTCATCAGCTGTGTCACTAATAATAGCCATGTGAATTGAGCTAAGATGAGCACCTGGTCTCCTGTCTCCAAGCTTGGGGAGGAGTGGGGGTTCTTTCCTTCACTGGGAACTTTTTCATTTTCCCTGTAGAGTGGGATTATCTTTCTCCTTTTTTTCTGATGGGGGAACTCAGCACTCCAGGCTAAGAGAGGTGTAGTGACTTGCCCAAGACCACAGTTTTTAAGAGGCAAAACCAGGAATCCAATCCAGTCATGCCCAGCTTTGGAGGCTTATGCTATCCAGGGCTGTGCTGCATGCCTGCCCATAATTCACAGGCCTGACCAAGAGCATGCAGGGCAAGGGTTAGTGAGGTCAGTGACTTCAAAACCAAAAAGGGCGTAGGGCAGGGAGAACATAGGGCACTAGCCTTACTTCCCTGGCCCTCCGCCAAAAGAATTCTGGTATCACCACACTTGTGGACCACTTGCTATGTTCCTGTCACAGTTCTCCGTATTTACACCATCCCTGAAGCTGGCACTATTTTTATCCCTTTTTACAGACAGGGAAACTAAGGCACAGAAAGGAAAAGTAACTGCTGTGAAGTTGCACAGGTTTTAAGTGTCCTCAGCAGAAGTCAAACCCCGGAAATCTGGCCCAGAAAAGTCATGAAATCCAATGCAATTCCAGAAAGAAGGAAGGGAGGAGGGAAGGAAGGATGGAGGGGAAGAAGGAAAGGAAAGAAGGAAAAGGAAAGAAACAAAGAAAGGGAACGAGAAAGACACGTGTCTAACTGGCTTGGAATCCGCAGGTTTGGGAAATGAAGCAGGAGCACCCCCTATGGGAGACGTCAGGAAGCGTCCACTTGGTTACTGAGTCCCTCCAAGTCCCCACCTCCCGGCACTGGGCCTCTTCTCTGGGGTCGCCTGGCTGTGTTTTCTAAACCAGGGCACTGTGGGAGGTCACATCTTCTCTCTGGGTTTCAGCCTGTGCCTTTAAAGGGCCTTTCCTGAGGCTCCAGCTGGGACCTGCGGCGAGAGGCTGGTTGGCCTGACCATATGCACAGGCAGGGAAGATACTCCCAGAGTGGGAGTTGCTGGTGCCACGAAGGCACCAGAGCCCTGGACCCAATCCCAGATCAGAGACTTTCACAAGCTCTGCGAACTTGGGCAACTTACTTCTGCTCTCCGCTCCTCTGTTTCCTGATCTGGAAGATGGGGATTAAGTAGTGGTGCTGGAGGTTAAAGCGGTGATGCTTATCAAGCTTGTGCCTGGCACAGAGATGCTCCTCCTTTTCCCCTCCTTCTGCATACTTACTCCTTTGGCTCTGGCAAGACCAGCCCCCTCACTATGATGACCTGTCCGGGCCAGAGACCCTGGGGAAGGGTACGCGAGCAGGGCACCTCCTGAAGGAACACGGGAAATGTCTGAGTGGGGCACTCACACAGGGGCTCGGGGAGGGATACTGCCCCTAGGAGCTGCTTCATGGGCTGCCCTCAAGGGCCAGGGAGCCCCGGGGCTGGTTAATCTCTGCCTCTGGGCCTGAAGCCAGGAGGAGACAGCTCCGCTCCGTTATTAAACACCTACTGCAGGCCTGTCTCCAGTACTCGGCTCTCTCTGGCCTCCCCCGCACCGGCCCAGCCCCCGTGCTCGGAGTCCCTAATGCTGTGCTCCAAACTGTAATGGCTCATTCATTGGTCTGCCCCCCCTACCAGCCTGTGGGCAGCTGGGGGGCTGGGACTGATTCGTCCCTCCATCCTAGAGCCTGGCTCTGGGCCTAGCACAGGAGAGTATCAGATAATTGTGTGCAGAACAAATGGAGAAAAGGTAAAATGAAGCTGGAGCTTCAGCCTGAAGTCGACTGGCCCACCCACAGCCTGCAGTTTCCTAGAAAGGAGGGGAGACCCTGATGCTGAGGCCATCTGCCACCAGCATATGGGATATGAGTGAGAGGGGGTGCCCTCCCTCTCCTGACGGAGCAGGTGAAAGACTGTCCCTCTGCCAGGCCGAGGAGGAGGTCACTCACCAGGCTGGGGCTCTTCAGCAGGAAAGGCTGTCAAGGAAAGAAAGAGGGGACATGGAGGCCACATGGTGTTTGCTCATTGAAAGGGAACCTCTTGATATTATTCTTAAAAAATGGGGATGTTTGGGGTCTGCCCCTCTCCGAGATAATACGGGAAAATGACTGGAACCCCAGTGGGGCCCTCTTGAATTCAGATGGACACCAGCTCTGGAATAATGCAGAAGAACTGGATGGGGGGGTGAGGCGGGGGGCGGTCCTGTCATTCACTCACTTTGTGGCTCTGAGCAAGTCCCTGGGCCTCATCTCCCCTTCTGCCCTGCAGGCCAACCCGCTACCTCACAGGGATGCTAAGAACTGAAAGCTCCAATTGGGACGGATCTTCCGATAGGATGACAGGGGCCCTGCCCGTTCCGGGAAGACAGCCTACCCCAGCCATCCTCCCGAGCTGGCGCTGGCGCTGGGAGAGGCAAATCCAGGCTCCCAGGGACTGAGGTGGGGCCAGCCGTCTCCATGGCAACCGCACAGTGAGGGAGGGGGGCAGCTGGGCTGTGCGCAAAGTGAGCGGCCGCCCAGCGAGGGGCAGGGCCCGCTGGGGGAGGAGGGAGAGCCAGTGGCTCAGCTGGTGTGGCTGGGACCGCGAGGGCCAGTCCTGCTCCCAGGAGACTCACGTGTCCAACCGGATACTCGCTACCGCCCTCCACAAATGGCTGTTAGGAGAGAGAAAAAGCAACAGGCCAGATTCGGGACCACTCAAGCCCCAGAGCTTGATTGATTTGGCTCCCACCTGCCCTCCTGTGCCTGGGAGGGGGCAGAGGCCGGCTTTGGCCTTGATGGCTCCCCCCCACCCCCACCCCCCCACCCAGGCCTTGTCAGGGCTTCTCAAACCCGGCATTTTGAACGTGCTGATTCCTGGGCCCCACCTCTGACTTACTGAATCAGAATCTCTGATGGCGGGTCTCAGAAATCTGCGTTTTTAATCAGCTCCTCAGCTGGGAATGATACCCCATGGGTCCAAGACTCCAAGTCATTTGCCTTCTGGCCACTACTCCTCATTGACCAGACCCCATGCCCAGGATAGGATTCTGCCCGAGGCTCTTGGACCCGCCTTCTGTGGTCACCTCACCCCTCCTCATGTCCAACACCTGGATGGATGCCCTCCACCTTGGCTATAATTGGTGTGACAGGGCTTCTCTGGGCCAGGAGGGGGTCCTGGGCCTGTCCAGGCATCAGGGGAAGTCAGAGGCTGCTGCCACCCAGGACTTGGCCCCAAGAGAACTTACGTTGATGTTCAGGAATCCAACGGCCGTCACCAAGACGTCTCCATATATGCCCAAGGTGTCCACACGAGACAGCGGGAGTTGGTAGCGGTAATGGAGAAAGTGCTTTCCATTTACACTCACCTAGAGAGACAGACAGACTAGGCTGGCTCAGCAGCAGCTGATGGTCCTGAGTTCATACTAACGTGCCAGGCATCCTGAACATCCTTTCTGGAATTTTCCCTCATTTAACTTCACACCAGCTCTACGAGGCAGGCATGTTTTACAGACCAGGTGCCCAGGTGCCCGAGGCTTGGGGGAGCTTAAGTAGCCTCCCCAGGGTTGGGGAGCGGGCAACTTCAGTGCCCCTCCTGGCCCCTGGCACCCCATGCTGGCCCCACTTCGCCTCTCAGCTGACCCACCAGCAGCTGGCGCAGCAGCCCCCCGAGCCCTCCCCACCATCCACAGGTGAGGAGCCTCAGGAGGCTGTGTGACCCCTGTCCCACAGGTCCCGCCCTCCACGGCCGGCTCCCACCAGCTCCCCCTCCCCTGGAGAAGTCTGAAGATCTTCCTGGCCGGAGTTCACATCAGCCACACCAGCGGTGAAAGCCTTGAGGCTTCACCCTCCCTGTCCCTTCCCCCTCTTCCGTGAGATGCGGAGAATGAAAGCGCCCTCCTCACGGACTCTTGTGAGGTTGCAGTGAGCCGACATTTAAGGGGTTAGAACAGCGCCCGGCAAACTGCAGGCACCCTCTAGACGCTCCCTGTGGTGGTGGCACCCTCTGCAGGGCTGGCACCATAGGGCCTGCTGAATGCTGCCCCGTGCATCGGGCCAAGTGGGCCCAGGGCAGCTTGGAACCGGGCTTGGCGGCTCCACGGTCCTCTGGGTACTGGACTCTGTGCCCCATCCCCCCAAATACCCCTTAACACAGTGACGTGGGGAACTCGGCTGAAGGAAAGAGAAGCAGAGGACACAAGTTCTAGACCCCCTGATGTCCCCTTCCATTCACCCTCATCTCTTCATTTCCAAAGAGGAAGAGGATGAGGAAGCTCGCTCCTTTCGGCAGGGCCAGATGGGGCCACCGAGCCTCGGCTTGCCAGCGCCCACCGTGCAGGGTGTTGCAGATGACGTGCGGCTTGGTGGTGTGGAAGCGAGGGTTGAAGTGGATGGCGATATCTGGCCGGGGGTGCAGGCTGCAGCCGCACTGGAAGTCCACCTGGAACCTAGGGGAGATGAGGCCCCCAAAGGGCACCTCCGGTCAGAGACTCCCGGAGACCCTGAAGGTAGAGAGGAAGCCCTGTGGAGCTCTCTCCTTACCTGCGTGCATTTAGAGGGACCGCTCCCTGGAGCACGACCATCTTGCCCGCTCGCAGGCCGCCCAAAATTGTCGTGACATAAGGAACCACCTGAACAAGGGGAGAAACCCATCCATACGGGGTTGAAGAAAGGGCCTAGGGACCCCTGGGTCGGGGGTGGGGTGGGGAGGGAAGAGGAACAAGAAGACTCAGCTCTCCCACCCCAAACAGAAAATGTCCTAATGGGGAAAAATTAGTTTTCTCTGGAGTGTTCCGTGGACCATCACATATCAAAGCCACCCTGCACGGGCAAACCAGATTCAGCCCCACTGCCCCCTTGGAGCACCAGCCCAGCCCCTTCCCCCAGCTCCTAGGGCACAGTAGTGTCCCCAGTGAGGCTTACTGTTCCCTGGCTGCCACCCTGGCCTCTAGAAGCCTGGTGTCGAGGCTTCCCAGGGACTGTTTATTGGCCAGAGCCTGGGAAGTGGGAGGCAGAGGGTGGACAAATTGGGATCTGAGCGCCAGACCCTGATATGGGTGCCTGGAGACATACCTGATAATGACCCAGCCTACCTTCCCAGCTCACCTTTCCCCCGGCATTCCCAAAATACAGCGTACACTTTTACCACTCCTGACCCTTTCTACCCTGTGAAGTCGGCCTTGACTTTGCAGGCTCTGACACCTTCTCCAAGCACCATCCATGTGAGTGCCGGAATCATTCCTCGCCTCCCCGTGCTCTCCACTGGCATGGCTAGTTTGGCCCTTCGCCGTCTGGCTTAGAGGGAGCCGTGTGGCTGGCTGTTCATGCTGGGAGGCACAAGCCCTTCAAAGCCGAAGCCCTGTCTTTCGCTTCTACAGGCTCAGTGCCTGGCCTGGCACAGGGTGGGCTCTGAGGAGGTATGTGCAGAATAAATGTGAACATGCAGCAGGTGCACACTGGGCGGTCTCGCGACTGGGCCTCATGCGGTGTTCTCCAACGCCTAGCAGCCTTCAGAAGCCTCAACTGCCCAGAAAGAGCTGAGATCCAACAGTGTTGCCCTCCAGGTGGGATTTCGCAGCTTGCAAAGCAAGGGGCCACTGCAACCCGGGCGGCTGCTTCACCCCATCACTCAGGCACCTGGGGAGGTGTGGGAGACCCCAGGGCTGGCAGAACACCCACATCTTAGCCAGGCTCAGCGTGTCAGTGCCTCCTGCTTCCCAGGCTCTGGGCCTGGCCTGTAATTAACTGAGCCAAAGCGGTTCTCCTGGGAGGTGAGGACCAAGTAAAGAGAAAGTGAAAATTAGTGCTTATGAGTGGGAGGGTGGAGTCTGCTGGGAGTTCAGCCTCCTGTAAAGCACCGTCAGGCTACTGAGCAGAACGAATCGAGGAAACCCCCACACCATCTCTCACTTGGAGGTTCTGACCTGACTCCCAGGCTGGAGATGAGCCTGCCCTTCCTAGTGATCAATGTCCCCCCAGTGATACTACGCACCCCCCCAGACCCTCCTAGCCACCCATCGTACAGTAGGGGACGCCACTGTGTCAACAGGCCCTACTACTTTTAAAACGCAAGGACCCCGTGAACCCAACGTGAGTGGGAGTGAGCCGTCAGCCTCTTTGCTAAGCTCAGGATGGCCTTCCAGAGCCCATGCGCAGGGGCCAGGGAAACAGGACCTATGACTGAGGGCCTCTCCAGCCCCCAACCTGGGAGACTAGGCCCAGCTGGAAGGGAAGCCCTGAGACCCCCAGGAGGTTCCAGACCCGAGCGGCTGCTCACCGGGTGGAAGACTGGCGGCTGCAGGATGAAAGTGTCAGGAAGCGGATCCAGTTTTTCTCCAGGTGACATGGTGGAGGGGGAGGCCTCCAACTTGGACTGCAGATCCTGATTCCAGGAGCCCTGCCGCCACTGGACTGACTCACCTTTCCCGGCCAGATCCTAAACGCCTGGGGCAGCTCTCCCAGCTGTCAGTCTCACCTGCACCTGGTAGGGTCCTTCCTAATGGTGCTTTTGGAGCAGGTCTGGGAGGGCAGCTGCCCAGCGCCCCACCGGCTGGACTGGGTGTCAGAAGAGATCCGTGTTGAAGGGCGCGAAGCTTGTAGTAACTAACCCTCAGGGTCTGAAGCACAGAGCCCGTTGCAGAGGGAAGCCAGAGGCTGGCTCCTTTGGGGCCAGTGGGGTTTGTGATTTCCGGAGCTGCAGCCTGAGCCCTCTGGGGGTCAGAGGCAGGGGTGATGGTACACGGGGGCAGGTCCCAGGAGAAACCCCACCCCCAGCTTCCTGGACACCAAATGAGTGGCTTCCCCTCCACTCCCCACAAAGGTTTCCATCTCTCTCCCTCATTTCCCCACCCCTTTCTCCACTCTTCTCCCTTTGGCAAATTTTACAGTCCTTTGGGGCTCCATTTCAGCACTGGGTGGAAATGCCAGGGCCCGGCTGGGGTCACAAGAAAGTGGGATGGGCAGAGGTGAGAAAAGGCAGGGAGAGAGAAGACCCTCTTAGGCTCAGAAAAGGGAGAGGTGGGCAGTGGGGAGCACACAGCCGCAGCGAAGGACACCTGGGTTCTTGCTCAGCTTCTGCTCGAATGTGCTGTGTGCCCTGGAGCAAGTCACTTACCCTCTCTGGGGCTCCCTTTGATTATCTGTATATAGAAAGGGTGATCACAGTAGCGTGTCTCCTGTCTCGAAGGGAGGTCTGTATCTGGGGGTGGGTCTAGATTTCTGTCTTTTTTTTTTTTTTTTTCAAGCTCCCCTATGATCCTCTGGACTGGAGTCATTCCGGTTCTGGTTCAAATTCCAGTAAGCCTTTCCCTTTAAAAAGCAGCACAACCTCTCAACTTTGTCCTGAGTTGGGAGGCCCCAGGATCTGACCACAGCGTCAGATGTGGCAGCAGGGAATTCCTGGCATGACCAGACCGGGCAGAGGCTCAAGGGCACGGGGTGGGGAGGGTAAAGTAAGCAGCCGCTCTGATGGCGGGGCGAGTACTTGGGCAGGCTTGCGGAAAGACGTGTGTTAGCCGTGCTGCTGAAGGGCTGCCTGGAAGCTTGTTAGAAATGCAAACTTTTGGGCCCCACTCCAGAACTACTGGGGGGGCAGAGCCCAGGAATCAACCTTTTAGCGTACTCTCCCGGTGATTCTGATGCATGTTAATTTTTTTTTTTTTTTTTTTTTTTTTTTTTGCGGTACGCGGGCCTCTCACTGTTGTGGCCTCTCCCGTTGCGGAGCACAGGCTCCGGACGCGCAGGCGCAGCGGCCATGGCTCACGGGCCCAGCTGCTCCGCGGCACGTGGGATCTTCCCAGACCGAGGTACGAACCCGTGTCCCCTGCATCGGCAGGCGGATTCTCAACCACTGCGCCACCAGGGAAGCCCCATGTTAATGTTTGAGAAGCACTGACTTAGGTCCTAACCGGTAGGGCTTGGGATACAGAGCCAGGGTGTTTGTTCAGACCCTGCTGGGTAGGTGGAGCTGCGTGGCTGAAGGTGTTTCGTGGGGGAAATTTGATCAGCGGTGCATCGAGGAAGGAGGAGAAATGAAAGGCGGAGAAGCCATTTGGGCAGGGAAAAGGTTGGCCTTGCCACCGGGAGTCAGATCTGGGTCCTGGTCCCAGCCTGGCAGCACCTAAATGGTGCCCCTCCGTCACTCCCATCCCCGCCTCGGTGTGTCTTCTGTGAATTGAGGAGCCAGAGCCACCATAATGAAATACCATGGACTGGGTGGCTGAAACAACAGGAGCTGATTTTCTCACAGTTCTGGAGGCTAGAGGCCCAGATCAGTATGTCAGCAGGGTTGGTTTTTTTCTGGGGCCTCTCTCCTTGGCTTGCTGATTTTGTGTCCTAATCTCTTCTTGTAGGGAGACTGGTCATATTGGATTAGGGTCCACCCACTTGACCTCATTTTACCATAATTATTTTTTTAAAGGCCTTATCTCCAAATACAGTCACATCCTATGTACCGGGGGTTAAGACTAAACAGATGGGCTTCCCTGGTGGTGCAGTGGTTGAGAATCCACCTGCGGATGCAGGGGACAAGGGTTCGTGCCCCGGTCCGAGAAGATCCCACATGCCGCGGAGCGGCTGGGCCCGTGAGCCATGGCCGCTGAGCCTGCGCATCCGGAGCCTGTGCTCCGCAACGGGAGAGGCCACAGCAGTGAGAGGCCCGCGTACCGCAAAAAAAAAAAAAAAAAAAGACTCAACATATGACTTAGGGGTGGGGAACACAGTTCAGCCCCTAACAGAAGAGTAGTTATAACTGTTCTCTTTCTGAAACTCCAAGGTATTGCAGCAGTCGGGAGAGGGGGTGCTGAGGGCCTGCGGTGGGAAGGCAGCAGAAGGAAGGGGGATGGTGCATTTCATTTCTCTTTACAGGTGACCCCAGCTTTTGACAGCTGGGAGGGACCTGGTTGGCTTAAAGCACATGTCCAGAACTTGTTGAAGCTGGTCTAAGAGGCTCCAGAATAAGAGAGGGTCTTAGTGTCTGTTGTTCTGTCTTGGGGTGGGCACAGGGGGGTAAATTCCTCTTCCTGAGCCAGAGTGAGGGGGGACTTATGGGAGAGCTCCAGGAAAGGGATGATGGTGACCCTGACACTGGCAGGTGGATTTCCCCTGCCCCAGACTGGCACCCTCCCTCCCCATCCTCCCAGTTCCCTCCACCCTGTGCTTTTTCCTCAGAGCACTTAACATAACTTGTCATTATATATTGGAGAACTATTTGGAACTTCCCTGGTGGTCCAGTGGTCAAGACTCTGTGTTCCCAATTCAGGGGGCCCGGGTTCGATCCCTGGTCAGGGAACTAGATCCCACATACCGCAACTGAAAAAAAAAAAAAAAAAAGCCACATGCTGCAACGAAGACCCAGCACAGCCAAATAAATAAATAAATTTTTAAAAAAGAATTGTTTAATGTTTGTCTCCCATTCCCCCTACTCCCTACCTATAAGTTCCACGAGGGCAGATTTATTCTTACACTCTCGGTACCAAGCAAATGCCTGACACAGAGGAAGTGCTCAAAATCTATTTAAAGACTGAATGACTGTAAGAGGTGATGGTTTATGGCTCCTGTCCTGTCTCTGCCTCCTTCTCTGTCTCTCCCCCAGCAGGTGTGGAATTGTGGCCCAAACACAAAATTGTTCATATGCTCTTCTAGCTGGCCACAGATGGTAATTGAGGCAATTTTATTGATATCTGTCAATTACCAGTTAATAGCCTGGGAAACATAATCCATGGTCAGGGATCTCAAGGTGCCCCACTCTCCCCCTTTCTATGATCCAGCAGCCTCTTTCACAATCCCTGCTCCTGAATGGCTGTAACTCTCTGGGCCTAGGGAGGGACTAATGCATAGATTAACCTACTTTGGTCTACATCTCCACCCCTTTCTTCTATCTGATTCCTTCTATCTGGAAACTCTCATGGATCCTCTTTCTCTCGGGACCAGTTTTGCATCACCCTGGAACAGAGGGTAGGATAATTAGGAGAAATACTAGGCAAGAAGAATTGACAGAATCCGACAGCTGCCTGCATAAGGGAGACAAGGAGAAAGGGCCCCACAAAGTGACTCCAACATCTTGAATCAAATGATTGGGAAGATTCTGGAAAAACAGGGAAGATCTAGGGATCTAGGTATAATCTGGGGGGATGGCAAGCTGGCTAATTTCAGCCAAGACCATTTTGGAGGAGGTGGGCATATAGGAAGCAGTCTGGGTGGATCCCAGACACCTGGGATGTCCAGTCAGTGGTTGTTTTTTTTGTTGTTTTTTTTGAAATAAATTTATTTATTTTTGCTGTGTTGGGTCTTCGTTTCTGTGCAAGGGCTTTCTCTAGTTGTGGCAAGCGGGGGCCACTCTTCATCGCGGTGCGTGGGCCTCTCACTGTCACGGCCTCTCTTGTTGCGGAGCACAGGCTCCAGACGCGCAGGCTCAGTAGTTGTGGCTCACGGGCCCAGTTTGCTCCGCGGCATGTGGGATCTTCCCAGACCAGGGCTCGAATCCGTGTCCCCTGCATCGGCAGGCGGATTCTCAACCACTGCGCCACCAGGGAAGCCCCAGTCAGTGTTTTTGAAGGAATGGATGCTGTTGCCTAAAAGCATGTTCATATACTCTTGAGAAAGCAGTTTCAATTTCTTTTGGTGCTATTCTGCCCTGTAAGTGAGTTTTAGTGGCTGCAACAGTTTTTCATAACTGGGTGCTGTGGCCGTTAAAGGGACCAACGATCAATCTTGCTCTCAGGGAGCTTCCAGTCTAATTGGAGAGAGAAGACAGACACTTGGAGGGTAGAACCAATAGGACAAAGCCAGCTTCTTTTTATTTATCTTTTCCCCCAAAAGAGATAGAACCATTTGGATAGAAATATAAAATCGGGCAAAGAACAAGCATCACCCATAACCTCAGGAAGCTAACACAATGCTTCTTGTTACTTTGATGTATATCCTACTGAACTTCTTCCCTCCCCCGCGGATCATATATTTATTACAGAATCTCAACTCAAAACCTGAAGTAGCTTGAATTTTTTCCAACCACTGCTTTTGCCCATATGTGTTGACTCTCTCTACCCTGATGGGTTGAAGACCCCATAATATCCCAGGCAATTCCTATCACTTCCCAATCACTTTTGGTTACTGAAACTCAACACTGTTTAGCACTGATCATCAATGGTTGTTGACGTCACATAAAGAAAGAGAAGCAGACATATTTACTTCCTGATGGTAGAACACATTGTCACTAATGAAAGCCTCTTGAAGAAAAAGCCATCTGATCTAAATTTGATTGAGCCTCTAGACTTAACCACCAGCTTACAGGAATACAGGGCACAAATGATCATCTGCAGCAAAATTCAGACCCTGGGAGACTTTCCAGGACCAATGACCCAGTTTCTTCAATTAAAAAATTAAAAGGGGAAAAAAAAAAGGTGGAGGAGAAACCCATAAGATCAGAGGTTGGCAAACTTTTTCTGTAAAGTGCCAGAGAGTAAATATTTTAGGCTTTGAAGGCCATGAAGTCTCAGATGCCACAGCAACTATGCGACCCTGACCTTGTAGTGGGAAAGTTGTATAGACCATATGTAAACAATGCGCATGCCTATGTTCAAATAAAACTTTATGGATGCTGAAAGTTGAATTTCATATAATTTTCACATGACACAAATATTCTCTTATTTTCAAAACCATTTAAGAATGTATAAACCCAATCTTAGCACTCAGGCCACACAAAAACAGGCAGTGGGTGGTAGTTCGTGGGTAGCCTGCTGACTCCTGCTTTAGTTAAAAGAAAGTATGAGGAACATCAACCAGTTCTAACTTATGGTTTTAGCTGGATTTGGGTTCAAACAAAAAAGAGTTAAACAACATGCAAACAGGGAGACGTGAACATTGATTGCCTATTTGAGGACATGGAACTGCTAAAATGTTTTAAAATGTGCTAATGATATCGTGTTCATCTTTATTTCTTATCCTTTAGAAATATGTAGTGAGGGCTTCCCAGGTGGCGCAGTGGTTGAGAGTCCGCCTGCCGATGCAGGGGACGCGGGTTCGTGCCCCGGTCCGGGAGGATCCCACATGCCGCGGAGCGGCTGGGCCCGTGAGCCATGGCCGCTGGGCCTGCGCGTCCGGAGCCTGTGCTCCGCAATGGGAGAGGCCACAGCAGTGAGAGGCCCGCATACCGCAAAAAAAAAAAAAAAAAAAAAAGAAATATGTAGTGAAATATTTACAGATGAAAGAATAAGGCATCTGCCATGTCCTCCAAAATAATCTGGGTATAGAGGAAGTGGGTGGGGGATATAGATGAACCAAGACTGGCCATGTCCTGATGCCTGGAGAAGCTGGGTGAAAGGTAAATGGGGACCCATTATTCTGTTTCCTCTACTTTTATTTGTGTGTGAACGTTTTCGTAATAAAAAGTGAAAAACCCAAACCAAAGCCGACATCAACCAAATGAAAAACCCCAAATCCAAAACCACAGCTCAATCAGTGCACAGCTTTTTTTTTTTTTTTTGTACGTGGGCCTCTCACTGTTGTGGCCTCTCCCGCCTCGGGGCACAGGCTCCGGACGCGCAGGCTCAGCGGCCGTGGCTCACGGGCCCAGCCGCTCCGCGGCATGTGGGATCCTCCCGGACCGGGGCACGAACCCGTGTCCCCTGCATCGGCAGGCGGACTCTCAACCACTGCGCCACCAGGGAAGCCCATAATGGTCTAATTTTAGAATGCTTCCATCACCCTAAAAAGAAACTCCACATCATTAGCAATCTCCTCATTTTCCCTTGTCCCCAGTCCCTGGAAACCACTAACCTGACTTTTGTCTCTAAGTATTTGCCTCTTCTGGACGTTTCATGTGAATGGAATCATACAATCTGTGATCTCTTGTATCTGGCTTCTTTCACTTAGCATGTTTATAAGGTCCATCCATGTTGTAGCCCGTGTCAGTATTTCATTCATTTTTATTGGCCAGTAGTGTTCCGTTGTATGGATATACTATCAGTACATTTTGTTTAGCCATTCATCAGTTGATGGACATTTGGGGTGCGTCCACCTTTGGCTGTTAGGAATAATGCTGCTATGAACATTCACGTACAAGGGTGGACCTGTGTCCACACTTTCAGTTCTCTTGCATATATACAGTTATCTTCAAAAAGAATTTAAATTATAAGAAAGGATAAGTAGATTGATCCGAGGTTTTGAAGGTGTCTTCTAGCAGTGATTATAGTGTCATGTGATCCGAGGCACTTAGGGTCTGCTAGAGAGCTTGGCCATCATAGTTACTGCTGGGCTTACTATGACTTGCTACATTGTACTTTTTCAAAAGGTGGTGAGACTCTTAATCTCTTTAGTAAAATAATAGTCCTTACAGTCAAAGGTTTTTATTTCTCATTCTGTGATAGGAGAGGAAGGCGCCAACTGAGTTGGTCTCAATTGTATGGTTTAGGAATATATTGGCGTCAAGATTCCAACATTATTACCAGGCCGGTGAGTTATCAAGCCCAACCACTGATAGGAATTTCAGTTCCTCCTTGAACTACAACGATTTCTAGAATGTCTCAAGACCACTTTGTTCAGATGATATCCTAAGGACTGATTTATATTAACAGAACAGAAGAAGTTGGTGACAGTTAATAAATATTCAGGAAGCCTCCATACAGCACCGTAAGCCTGATACTCTTGTGTTTTCAATTTGGTACTTTACCAAGTCAGATTCTTTAGCAAGCAAGCTTGATGCTGCGGAAAGATACAGCTATCTCTGCAGCTGCAGGGTGGCCATCACTTGAAACACTTAATTTTATTTATTTTTAACATCTTTATTGGAGTATAATTGCTTTACAATGGTGTGTTAGTTCCTGCTTTATAACAAAGTGAATTAGCTATACATATACATATGTCCTCATATCTCCTCCCTCTTGCATCTCCTCCCACCCTCTCTATCCCACCCCTCTAGGTGGTCACAAAGCAAAGGCTTCTTTTAAATGGAAATTTATAAGGACTTGCATTTTTTTTTTTTTTTGGTATGCGGGCCTCTCACTGTTGTGGTCTCTCCCGTTGCGGAGCGCAGGCTCCGGACGTGCAGGCTCAGCGGCCATGGCTCACGGGCCCAGCCGCTCCACTTCCCGGACCTCGTGCCCCGTGCATCGGCAGGCGCACTCTCAACCACTGCGCCACCAGGGAAGCCCAGGACTTGCGTTTTTTAAGGTTAGGCTCTGGAGTTTCTTTAGTATATGTGCTGCCGCAGTGAGCACTCTGGAGTTTCTTTTGATACCGTTACAAGCAAAAGCAGGTCTGTAGAACTCAGTGTTAATGGCAAAAATGTAATACAAGATGAATAGAATTTTACTTAATACGGAAATAAGGAGTGTATAGCATTGCTTCTCTACAGTTTTTTACTCAGCAGAGATCTGCAAGGATAGTCTTGTCCTTGGCCTCAAGGTGCTCGTGGACTATTTGGGTAATAGGAGGAAGAGAGGAATTTATCTTATAATATGACAAGCAACATCATTACCAGCTCCCCATATGAAACTTTGTGTAACATTAATACATGGTTTCACTCACTTGCCCCTGTTTCAGAGAGTCAGGACAAAAACCTGCTGGGATGTATCACTTCAAGCTGTTCTGTTTTCATCTTAACCTGACTGAGGTCTATGCGTAGGTCTTTGACGGACATGCTTACTTTTCACCTTCACTAACCTCATGGCATTTTGAGGCTCTGGATACATCCCTTCTATCATTTGACTATTTCTGCTGATTTCATCAAGACATGTACATACCCTTTAAAATACATGGAACGACTTACTGCTTTGTGTAACAGGGGTGAATTAATGCCAAGATTAGGACAGATGAAATAAATGCATCTTGAGGTCCTAGCACATGAGGAGCGCCAGCTCTTTTACTCAAATGAGGCCTGAGAGATTGCTCACCATGGACATGAGTCCACCCCCCACCCTGCCCACATTCTCTCCTTTTTGTTTTCTATTGTCTGGATCTGTATATCATCTCCAAATTCATCTTGTATCTCCCCCCCCATCACTCTGTACCAACCATCCCCGCCTCTTTTCTGTACATTTCATGAACCCAAGTCCTCCCTTTCTCAGAGCCTTTGCACTCACTGGGTTGCCAAGACTGCTCTTTCCTGGTTTTGCAAATCCAGCTCACATATGTTGTTATGGACTCAGTGTATGTGGGTCCCTCCCTCCCCCCACCATGTTCATATGTTGGAGTCCTAATCTTCATCATGGCTCTATTTGGAGTAAGAAGTAATTAAGGTTAAGTGGGATCATAAGGGTGGGGCCCTAACATGATAGGATTAGTGCCCTTATAAGAAGGGACACCAGAGAGCCAGCTCTCTCTCTCCACTCACAAAGAAGTAGTCACTTGGGAGTTCCCTGGTGGTCTAGTGGTTAGGATTAGGAGCTTTCATTGTTGTGGCCAGGGTTCAATCCCTGGTTGGGGAACTGAGATCTCCCATGCGTCGTCACGTGAGCTTGCAGTGAGGTGGCAGCTGCCTACAAGCCAAGAGAAGAGGCCTCAGAGTGAAACCTACCTTGCTGACACCTTGGTCTTTGGACTTGACAGCCTCCAGAACGGTGAGAAAATAAATTTCCCTTGTTTAAGCCACCCAGTGTGTGGTATTTTTTTATGGCAGTCCAAGCAGACCAGTGCGTGTCTTCTGGTCAGAAAGGCCCTCCCTGACCTCTCTATGAGAAGGCCAGCTCCTCCTCAGGGGCTCTTGATCTCAGTCTCTCCCACTTTATCAGGACCCTTTGCTGCTGATTAATCTTCTCTCTCTGCCGCCTTCAACATCTCCCTCCCACTGGAGCCGTGCTACCAGCACTCACATGTGCTGTCGTCTTTCCTGTCTTGAAAATGCCCTCCCTGGACCCCTGTTTCTGTCCACTTCCCACCTGGTGCCCCTCCTCCCTTTCACAACCAATATCCTGAAGGACTCGTCTGCCCTCATGGTCTCCTGTCTATAACTGGTGTTGGAAAGACCTCCACCTCCACCACGATGGGGTCCCTAAACACAAAAAATCCTGAAAATAGACAAAGAAACAAACCCCAGCCAACCAACCAAGCAAACAAAAAAACCCCTGAGCTTATAGATACAGAGAACAGATTGGTGGTCGCCAGAGGCAGGGGGTGGGAGGTGGGCAAAATGGATGAAGGGGGTAAATGGTACAAATGTTCAGTTATAAAACTGAACAGGCTGTGATGTACAGCATGGCGGCTATAATTAATAATGCTGTATTGCATATTTGAAAGTTGCTAAGAGACTAAATCTTAGCAGTTCTCTTCACAAGGAAAAACAAATTCTGTAACCATGTATGGTGATGGGTGTTAACTAGACTTATTGTGGTGGTGACCATTTTGCAATATATACAAATATCAAATTATTATGTTGGATACTTGAAACTAATATAATGTTGCATGCCAGTTATACCTCAATAATAATTTTTTAAAAAATCCCAAGGGAAAGGCTCGGATTGGCCTGAGTTGAAAGGGTGCAGTGATTGGCATCCCCACTAGGATCACAGGGATAGGGAGGAAGGGAGAAATTACCCAAAGAGAAATGAGAGGGCTGCTATCAGAAGAATCCAAACCATCTACCATGGCTACACTTTAGTACATATGGTACTAAAGTAGTCTTAGCATTCCATCATATCACCCCATTTATTGCCTTAATAGCATGTATCACATTATATAGTCATTTTGCTTATTGACTGTGTCTCCTTCCAAAAGAGGGCAGAGCTTTTGTCAGCCTTATTCACTGCTGTATTCCCAGTGCTTAAACTAGTAGGTGCTTGATAAATATTTGTTGATTGAATACATAAAGGGAGAATTTCTGGGGGGAATAAAACCATCGTATTCACTGCAAGGGATTAGAAAAAAGTTCACCATGGCAGATTCATAACAGAGTAATTAGGAGTGAGGCGCTCCACTGGGGCATACAATAATCTTTTGACATTTGTAAAATGTTCTTTTGTAAAGACCAACATCTTTGCTCTCTTGGAAGTTCTACTGAGAATGTGTCGAACACCTAGTAAGTGGCAGAGCTGGGATTTGAACCAGGTCTCCTAACAACAAACCCTGTCTTCTTTCTATGACTTTGTAGCTGCCTACCATTCTTTTTTTTTAAAGAAATATGCACATTTTATTTCAATAAATACATACACACAAAACCCCTACAAATGAACATTTATATGTATATATATGCTAATCTGTTGACTTGAGGTAAAACTTTTTCTTTGAGTATGAATCTTGCTTAAGTACAAAAAGTATTTTCTATGATTTCTATTTTCCATTTCTTTTAGATGGTACATAAACTTGAAGATGCTTGTAAAGCAATCTGAGTGCAGATATCTTTTAAGTATTTACAATTTTTCCAAATCTTTTACGATTATCTTCCCTATACCTTTTTTTCTTTCTTTCTTTCTTTTCTTATTAATCATCCATTTTATACACATCAGTTGTATGCATGTCAAAACCAATCTTTGGTTTGTTTTTGTAGGTCCTTTCCTTCTCTTGTGTTTCCCAATTAGAGAAGTTCCTTTAGCATTTGTTGTAGAGCTGGTTTGGTGGTGCTGAATTCTCTTAGCTTTTGCTTGTCTGTAAAGCTTTTGATTTCTCCATCGAATCTGAATGAGATCCTTGCTGGGTAGAGTAATCTTGGTTGCAGGTTCTTCCCTTTCATCACTTTAAATATATCGTGCCACTCCCTTCTGGCTTGTAGAGTTTCTGCTGAGAAATCAGCTGTTAACCTTATGGGAGTTCCCTTGTATGTTATTTGTCATTTTTCCCTTGCTGCTTTCAATACTTTTTCTTTTTCTTTAATTTTTGCCAATTTGATTGCTATGTGTCTTGGAGTGTTTCTCCTTGGGCTTATCCTGTATGGGACTCTCTGCTCTTCCTGGACTTGGATGGCTAGTTCCTTTCCCATGTTAGGGAAGTTTTCGACTATAATCTCTTCAAATATTTTCTCGGGTCCTTTCTCTCTCTCTTCTCCTTCTGGGATCCCTATAATGTGAATGCTGTTGCGTTTAATGTTGTCCCAGAGGTCTCTTAGGCTGTCTTCATTTCTTTTCATTCTTTTTTCTTTATTCTGTTCTGCGGCAGTGAATTCCACCATTCTGTCTTCCAGGTCACTTATCCATTCTTCTGCCTCAGTTATTCTGCTATTGATTCCTTCTAGTGCATTTTTCATTTCAGTTATTGTTCTGTCCATCTCTGTTTGTTTGTTCTTTATTCTTTTTTTTTTTTTTTTTTTTTTTTTTTTTTGTGGTACGCGGGCCTCTCACTGTTGTGGCCTCTCCCGTTGCGGAGCACAGGCTCCGGACGCGCAGGCTCAGCGACCACGGCTCACGGGCCCAGCCGCTCCGCGGCATGTGGGATCCTCCCGGACCAGGGCACAAACCCGTGTCCCCTGCATCGGCAGGCAGATTCTCAACCACTGCGCCACCAGGGAAGCCCCTGTTTGTTCTTTAATTCTTCTAGGTCTTTGTTAAACATTTCTTGCATCTTCTCGATCTTTGCCTCCATTCTTTTTCCTAGGTCCTGGATCATCTTCACTATCATTATTCTGAATTCTTTTTCTGGAAGGTTGCCTATCTCCACTTCATTTAGTTGTTTCTCTGGGGTTTTATCTTGTTCCTTCATCTGGTACCTAGCCCTCTGCCTTTTCATCTTGTCTATCTTTCTGTGAATGTGGTTTTTGTTCCACAGGCTGCAGGATTGTAGTTCTTCTTGCTTCTGCTGTCTGCCCTCTGGTGGATGAGGCTATCTAAGAGGCTTGTGGAAGTTTCCTGATGGGAGGGACTGGTGGATGGTAGAGCTGGCTCTTCTCTGCCTACCATTCTAACTCGAATTCTCTCCTTGGTGTCATGTCAGTGTCTGAGGCTTCAGGTTTTATTTCTTTTTTTTTTTTTTTTTTTTTTTTGGTGGTATGCGGGCCTCTCACTGCTGTGGCCTCTCCCTTTGCGGAGCACAGGCTCTGGATGTGCAGGCTCAGCGACCACGGCTCACGGGCCTAGCCGTTCCGCAGCATGTGGGATCTTCCCAGACCGGGGCACGAACCCGTGTCCCCTGCATCTGCAGGCGGATTCTCAACCACTGTGCCACCAGGGAAGCCCCCCAGGTTTTATTTCTGAGGTATCATCCGGGTTAGGATCAGAGCTGAAAGTGGAATTCCTAATACCTGTATCATGATGATTTTCCTCTGCTCCCAGCTTCTCACATCTGTTCCAATGCCTGGTCAGGGACTGACCCAAGAATCAGTGTGTTTCAGAAACAGCTAGGGACTTTACATTTTTACTCCCAGGAGTTCAAAATAAAGTTCTGTCTTTGTGGTTTTGTTCCTGGCTCCCTGCCACTTGCTGCAGGCAGGAACGAGCCCTCCACCCACTTCCGTGCACCACTCCTGTCATAGTTATAAGACTTTCAGAAACTGTTATCATCCAGGGGCCTTATGAAAGACTGGTTTTTCCAACCAGGTGCCTATTTCTGGGAGAAGGGCCAGAGCTGGGTTGCCAGCTTGTGCAGAGGAAGTAAATAGCAGATGGATGGAGGATTTCGAAGTCATATCTTATTCCAAAGAGAGAAAAGGGGGCAGAGAAACCTTAATCTGGATTTGAAGATTGGAGCATCAGCTGGGAGTGGAGTTCGCCCTGGAGGATATAGACAGGTTCCCAAGGTTCATGAAATGCTGGGGACAGGGTCAAGTCAAGGAAAAAGGAAGGATGGGACCTTGGAAAAGCTCCCAATATGGCTACCACCTTGGCTGCCATTAGAGTCCCCTGGGGAACTCTTAAAATTCTGGCTCCCAGGCCATACTCCACATCAATCTTAATTTTTAAAAGCTCCGCAGGTGATTTCCATGTGCAGCCAAGGTTGAGACTCAAAGCTCAATACCATCAATTTATAGTGGGAGAAACTTCAGCAAGAGAGCAGGTAACTCTAGGTGACTATTAAGTCTGTTGTGAATCCCATTCAAGTTTTCACCTGACTACCCCTATCCAGTGGCCATATTGCAAGTGGAGAGTATTAAGGAACAAAAGAAAACTTAAAATTCTAAAATCCACTCCCCTCAACCCCAGAATTTGTTGTTTCCTGTACCACAAACATCCTTGGTGACCAGCACGTGGATTTCTTTTGATTTCTTTTTTCTTTTTCTTTTTTGGCTAAGACTCTAGCATCACAATGAATTATGCTGTCTTCCTCCTGGCAGATAATTCGAGGAAAAAACAGCAAGGATAGTGATTCTGCTTTCCAGATGAGAAGGCTGGTTTGGGGCGCCCTCTAGTGGGAGCTCAGTTGCCACCATATTTTCTCTTAAAGGCGGAAGGAGTTGGTTTGGTCCAGGACCCCAGTTCCGGTCCTAGCTCTGCCACTGACTTGCCTAGGACCTCGGATGAAGCACTTCATCTTTCTTGGCCTCATTTCCTTCCATGTAATATCACTGAGTAGATGGTCTGCTTTTTGCCCATAAACATTCATTCCGTCAAGTGGGCAGGACTTCTGGAGTGGCTAACTGAGCATCTCAGAAAAATCTCCCCAGGTAGCAAAAGTAAAGCTGGACAAAACCATCAAAGACAACCATTTAAAGACTCTGGAATTTGACCAAAGGCATACAACAAATTGATACATGTTGAATCAAGAAAGCCTACTGAATCTTGGAATCTCAGAACGATGGAGATCTGTAGTGTCTTAGTAAGTCCCCCACCTCCCCCAGCTCTGTGGTGGGGAAGTTGTACCTGGGTGTGTGGGACATGCCAGGAGAACTGGCAGTGGGGGCAGAGGGCAACTTTATTTGGAGCAGAGTGTGGAAAATTCCATGCCCAGAGGTGTTGTTGAAAACAATAGTTATCTCAGTGACAAACATCATGGAAGGCCGAAACTGCAGCTAGCCTGAGGTTGCAGTACTGGCTGGGACAAGTGATGGACTAACAGACCAGCCAGAACTTTAATATGGAAACCCAGGTAATGAGACAGCTAAAGAGGGTCTAGAAAAGCTGCTGTTCTCTAAGGGGTTCCCAAGGCTGCACACACATTTGGGAGAGACTAGAGGGGCCTGCGTGAGTCTCTAGCTCCTGGAGGAACATGAGGCCTTGTGAATGCAGAAAGTAACAGCTGGGACAGACTTTTAAACTTTAGAACCTGAATGAATTCTCTAAACCTCACCGAACTCCGTGGGCAAAGAGTGATGCCTTATTGGCGCAAGATGTGGCTTAACCTCTGACCAGTCGCTGGCTGACCATTCTTTTTACACCAGGCCTAAAAATAAGAGCAAGAAAAAACAAACAAACAAACTGAAGCAGATACACCAGTGGTTGCATGCTCTGAGGGAAACAGACATCACAGAATCAATCCAGGCAAGCCTCTAAACAAACAAACAAACAAACAAACGAGCAACCACCAGCCCTGGGGGTGGGGGAATCAGAATCCAAACAGCTGAAAGGCAAACACAAAGAGAAAATCTTGAAAGCAACAAGGGAAAAAAAAAAAGACTCATCATGTACAAGGGAACCACAATAAAATTGATAGCTGGCTTTTCATCAGAAACGATGGAGGCCAGAAAGCAGTGGAATGGCATATGAAAAGTTCCAAAAGAAAAAGCTGTCAACCAAAAATCCTATATCCAGTAAACTGTCTTTCAGAAATGAAGGTAGAATAAAGGTAGTCTCAGATAAGTGAAGACTGCCTTAAAGGAAATAGCAAAGAAAATTCTTCAGGCTGAAAGGAAGTCACACAAGATAGTAACTAACCCACACGAAAGAATACAAAGCATGGGAGACTCCTGGTGGTCCAGTGGTTAAGACTCTGCTCTCTCACTGCTTAAGGCCCAGGTTCAATCCCTGGTCAGGCAACTAAGCTCCTACAAGCCATGTGGTGTGGCAAAAAGAAAAAGAAAAAAAAGCACCCATAAAGGTAATTACATTGGTTATTATTATAAAAGAGTATAAATACATATTTTAGCTTTTATCCTAACTAATTTAAAAGACAATCGAATTAAACAGTAATTATACAATTTTATTATTGGCCTTTTAACATGCAAAGATGTAATAAATATGACAATAATAGCACAAGGGAGGGAGGCTGAAATGGAGCCATTTTGGATCAAGGATAGGACACTAGACAGTATCTCAAATCAACAGGGAGGGGCTTCCCTGGTGGTGCAGTGGTTGAGAGTCTGCCTGCTGATGCAGGGGACACGGGTTCGTGCCCCAGTCCGGGGAGATCCCACATGCCACGGAGCGGCTAGGCCCGTGAGCCATGGTCGCTGAGCCTGTGCGTCTGGAGCCTGTGCTCCTCAATGGGAGAGGCCACAACAGTGAGAGGCCTGCGTACCGTAAAAAAAAAAATCAACAGGGAGAAATGTGACTCAATTAAACAGTCCAGAAAAGGCCGAGATCATCTGACTTGATAATACAAGATCCAGTTATATGCCACCTACAAGAGGCATAGTTTAGATTCAAGGTCATAAATAGGTTGGAGTAAAAGGATGTAAAAAGATGCAAGCAGAACCATAGCTGGAGTGGTTACACTAATATCAGAAAAAATAGACTTTAAGGGAAGAAGTATTACTAGGAAAAAAGAGAAACTGTTTGCAATGATAAAAGGTTAATTCATCATGAAGATACAACAATTATAAACACACACATTGAACAACATAATACCCAAATTCATGAAGCAAAAGCTGATAGAATTGAAGAGAGAAATAGACAATTCAGAAATAATAGTCGGGGGACTTAAATACTACACTGTCAATGCTGGATAGAACAATGCGACAGAAAATCAGTGGGCATATAGAAGATTTGAACAACGATATCAACCAACTTGACCTAACTGACATTTACAGAATAGTCCACTCAACAATAACAGAATACATATTCTTCATAAGCAGACATGAATATTCCCCAGGATAGGCCATATTCTAGGCCATAAAGCAAGTCTCAGAAAATTTAAAGGGATTGAAATAATATAAAATATTTCTTTGTTCACATGAAATTAAATTAGAAATTAATAACAGAATGAAATTTGGGAAATCTACAAGTATTTGGAAATTAAAAAACATACTTCAAAATAAACCTTGGGTAAAAGAAAAAATAGAGAAATTGCAAGATATTTTGAGTTGAATGAAAATGAAAACAGAGCATATCAAATTTTATGAGATGCAGTTAAAGCAGTTCTTAGAATAAAATTTAATATAGGCTGGTGCGGGTTCGATCCCTGGTCGGGGAGCTAGGATCCCACATGCATCGTGGCCAAAAAACCAAAACATGAAAAGCTGAAGCAATATTGTAACAAATTCAATAAAGACTTTAAAAATGGCCCACATCAAAAAAGTCTTTAAAAAACAAAGGAAGATTTCAAATCAATAATCCAAATTCCTACGTTAGTAAACTGGAAAAAGGAAAGCAAACTAAACCCAAAGCAAGCAGAAGGAAGGAAATAATAAGTATTAGAGCAGAAATCAATGAAATAGAAAACAGAAATAAATGGAGAAAATCAGTGAGGCCATATGTTGGTTCTCTGAGAAGATAAATAAAATCGACAAAACTTTGGCTACGTTCATTGACCAAGAAAAAGAAAACTCAAGTTACCAAAATCAAGAATGAAAGAGATGGCTTACTACCAGTCTTACAGAAATTAGAAGGATAATAAAGGAATACTATGAATAACTTTATGCTAACAAATTAGAAAACTTACATGAATTGAACAAACTCTTAGAAAGACACAGATGACAAAACTGACTCAGGAATAACTAGAAAATCTGAACAGACCTATAACAGGTAAATTGAATTAGTAAATAAAAATCTTTTCATAAGGAAAAATTCAGGCCCAGAGGGCTTCACTTGAGAATTCTACCATACATTTGAAGAAGAAGAATTACCAATCTCACAAACTCTAAAAATAGAGGAGGGAATGCTTCCCAACTCATTCTGAGGTCAATGTTACCCTGATACTAAAGTCAGGCAAAGAAAAGAACTACAGACTAATATCCCTTATGAATGTAGACGTGAAAGTCCTCAACAAAATAGTAGCAAACTGAATTCAGCAACATATAAAAAGGATCAGACATCATTACTAAGTGAGATTTATCCCAAGAATGGGAGTTTGGCATAGCTCCCCAGCCCAAAGCCAGAACCTGCCGGAGAACCTTTTCCTCTTGCAGTGTCTCTCTAGCGCCCTCTATTGAGAATGCTCGCATGGTGCTGAGTTTCAAGGAGAAATGCTTACAGGAGCTCCTTCACTTATCACAGGGCACGTATACATACGGAGCTGAGCATTTGGAGCTGGCACTGTCAGCCTCGGTGGCTTTAATAATGAGGGTGGTAGCAGGAGTGGGCGGGTCCCTCGGCCATTTGTGTGAAGAGAGATTTTATTTAAAAAAATTTTTAAATTAAATTTTTTTTTTTTTTTGCTGTACGCGGGCCTCTCACTGTTGTGGCCTCTCCCGTTGCGGAGCACAGGCTCCGGACGCGCAGGCTCAGCGGCCACGGCTCACGGGCCCAGCCGCTCCGCGGCACGTGGGATCTTCTTGGACCGGGGCACAAACCCGTGTCCCCCACATCGGCAGGCGGACTATCAACCACTGCACCACCAGGGAAGCCCCACTCTTTCTTTTAAAATAGAACCGGAGCCTCCATTTTGTAATGACAGCAGTTCAATATCCTTCCTCTATTTCTGAGGATCCCCTGGGAGGGGTGCAGATGCTCATGCGTTCTGATTGTCGCTTGCTTCCTATTGTCCCCAAACGCTGCATCCATCTGGCTTCCTGGTCACCTTTGGCACCTCCAACCTCACCTTGTCTCTCTGCTTTTCCAACCCGTCCCAGGCTGCTCCGCCCTGGACATCGTTCTCCTTTCATTGCAGCATTAACACAGGGCTGAGATTGAACAGGCGACTAATTAAATTTTGGTGGAGATTTGATGGCGGCAGAAGTGGTGATAGTGGAAGATTACAGCCCAGAATGTGAAACAGCTTAAAACTGGACATCCAGAACCATTGGTCACATGGTGGCCTCAGGAGATGGGGGACCTGGGAGAAGGGGAGGTGGGGGCTCCTCTGTGTAATCTTTGATGCTTTGGGGATTTTGCCTCCTGTGCAAGTACTGCCCGTTCAAAATTAGATTACAGAAGGGCACTGGTACCAAATGCCTGTGGCCACACCTTGTTCACAGCTCTCATCCTTGTCTCCCGTCCCCCTCGGTTGGCCCCGCCTCTCACCTGGCTGAGACCCTCTTGCAGAGCAGAGTCCCTCTCCCCTCGCTTTGCTTCCCCACCCCATCCACTCACACCCGTCCGTCCCCCTTCCTGTCCGGATGCCTACACGAAGAATGAAAAATTGCTACACATTGCATTCATCTCCACCTCTCCTTTCTAGACTAAGTCCAGGAGCCTTCCTCTTGTGTAACCAAAGAGTTGTACAAGTTAACAGTTTTGTCACCACCGCCCCCCCATCAGATCTTCCTCCAAAAATGAATTCTGCCATCTTTGTTCCTGAGAGCCGAATTGTCTACTGCCAGCTTTTGTAAAACCAGCAGAGAGTCCTCAAATACTTCAGAAAGGAACAAGGGACATTTCTTGCACTCAGACAACTTACAGAGGGGGAGGGTTCCCACGTTTGCCTATCCATATGGCTGTAGCAGAAAAACAGTCCTGATATTAAATTACCACCCACCTGGCCTTGGGCAGCTTCCAGACCTTCTCTGGAGCTCTCTCTCCTCTAAGGACTGAATATGATAATACAGCAGTTTTCAGACGTTTCTGTTTTTCCAAGCTGTGGAACCCTGTTTCCAAACAAACCCTCAGTGAGAATCCTGATACTTGAGCGGAGAGAAAGACAGAGTGCCTCTGGGTGGAAGCGGGTTGGAGGGGGTCTGCGTGGTAGCAGAGGGAGGCCTATCCTGGAACCGCATGACAGCCCCTTGCCCAGGAGCTGACTCTTACATGTAAGGGTATTGGTCACATGTTTGTGATGATTACTGGAGTGTCTGGTTAGGAAAGCAAGACTCCAGTCCTAGGACTTGGTCAGGTCAGTACATGGAGTGGAGTCCGGGCCTACACCATGAGGTACCCCTGGAGTTTGATGAGGTAGAGATTGCAGTGGTGGCTGAAAGTGGGGGGCGTGGAAAGCTGGCCCTTTGCAGTTCATTTAGTCCGACTCCCTATCCTCTGCTGTGCCTTTTAGAGACGGTGAAACCAGGACCCCAAGAGGAGCCACTGATCCAGCGCCTGGAGCGAGCCGGTGCTCTGCCCCACTGCCCCTTGCCGCTTCCAACCTTGGCTTCCCTTTGGCCCCTAGGTGAGGACTTTGAGGCCAGCAGCATCACCTCTGTCTTCAGCAACCGGGCGGTGGTGAAATACAGTTGGCCGGAGGACGTGCTGCATGGCTGCTCCTGGAAGGTCAACAACAAGCTGGATGGGGACATACCCGCCCCCGCCCGTGGACAGGATCATCCAGCAGACGAAAAAATGATCAGCAAGATAGTGCAGTACAGCCTGATCGAGCACTTTGGCAATGACCTGGGATACGGCGTGCCCAGGAGCCAGCAGGTGTGGCACGCCCTGCCCCTGCCCGGCTCTGACTCGGGGTCTTGGGGTCTTGTTGATGCATCAGGGGTCCAACTGGTGATCGGTGTTTTCATTATTATCTGTTGGGCCTGTGGGGCCTTCCACTGCTCCAGGACGGCTCAGGAGGTGTTTTCACCTCTACTGACCCACGGAGGAGTAGAGGGCGCACCGGGCTGCATAGTAAGACCGCCAGGTGGAACCCCTCCTCAGCCACTGAAACTGGCATGGTCTCCTCGGCCAAATCATCTTATTTCTGAAACTGTTTTCTTCCTTTACAAAACGGGGAAAAACTGCGGTAGATACTCAGAGCTAAAGTTGCAAACTAGCAGCTCGCGGGCCACATCTGGCCCACAGACATGTTTTGCTTGGATGACTAGTATTTTTTTTTTTTCTTAATTTGAATGACTTGCCAACATTTAAGAATATGGAAATTTTATATAAAAAGATCTAGATTCCCAGCCTCTCTTGGACAAACTATTGATCAGGCCACTGGGCCCTCGTTCCAGCTTGCTAACACTCTACAGGGCCGAGTAGGAGCTCCCCCTTTAGAAGGGGTGTGGGGCATCGGTATGTCACCCACCAGCTTCACCCACATTCCCTGCCTGGTTTGTGTGCATTTGGGTCTGGCCTCCCCCCCCCCCCCCAATATAGGATGGACAAGTTAAATGTGGTACATTACATGTGCAAAAGCTTTGGAAGCCTAAATACCTGTGACAATTTGAGCTGCTCTTTTTATTATTTGGACCTTACTAAAACCCCATGATTATATGGAATCTAAGAAAAAAAAATGTTATGAAGAGATTAGTGATAGGACGGGAATAAAACACAGACCTACTAGAGCATGGCCTTGAGGATACGGGGAGGGGGAAGGGTAAGCTGGGACGAAGTGAGAGAGTGGCATGGACATATATACACTACCAAACATAAAATAGATAGCTAGTGGGAAGCAGCCGCATAGCACAGGGAGATCAGCTCAGTGCTTTGTGACCACCTAGAGGGGTGGGATAGGGAGGGTGGGAGGGAGGGAGACGCAAGAGGGAAGAGATATGGGAACATATGTATATGTATAACTGATTCACTTTGTTGTAAAGCAGAAACTAACACACCATTGTAAAGCAGTTATACTCCAATAAAGATGATTAAAAAAAAAAAAAACCCCATGAGATGACAGGAGGAAGTGTGTACTGTTGCCTTTTTAATAGATTAAAAAGATCAAGATTTAAAGGTGGAACATAATTTTCCCATTTTCTTTTCTATGTTACCTGTGCTCTCTGGACCCACGGGGCTCGAATCCCAGCGCTGGTCTCTCTACTGGCCTCTCCCGTTTCGGTGAGGGTTAGCAGCCCCGCCCACTCGCCCCCCTCCACTCTCTGCATCTTCCTCCTTCCTCCTCTGCCTCTTCTCCCAGCCATTCCATGCTTGTGAGACCTTGTACTAGAGCTCGGGCCTGGTGGGCTCTGGTATGAGGGATCTCCCGTCTCCCGAGCATCTGTGCAGGGAAAGAAGACCCCAGGGAGCAAGGGGGTTGGTTGTAGGAGGTCCTGCTAAGGAGCCTGGGCCTGGCGTTCATGAGACCCAAGCCCCGATCTAAGTGCGGATGCTGTTCACTGCGTCCCTTTGTCCACGTGAGTTCCCCTCCCTGGCTCTCAGGTTCCCTGTGTGTAGAATAAGGGACTCAGTGGCTGTGCTCCTCTGAGCCCCATGCTAATGGCAGACCGTGGGCTGAATGGCCCGTGCACCTCAGGCCGTCCTGGCTTCTCCAGGTCTCTTGCAGCTCTAGGGTCTTTGGGAATCGAGGGTGGCTGCTTCTTAGGCAGGCCAGCTCCTGACGGGGTGTGGTGAGGTAGGGGTGGGGCAGGGGGCGAGCCTAGGAGCCTCATGGAGGGTCCTATGAACTGGTCTGCTTTGCAGGTAGAGCACCTGCTGACGGAGGGAGCGAAGGCTGCAGGGGAGGTGCTTTCAGCCACAGTGGACAGCCTAAGGCCCAAACCAGCAACGGCCTGAAGGCTCTGAAGAAGAGGAAGAGCTACTGACGTCGGCAGAGAGAATGCGCCTCCTTCCCTCCCCTGCCTTGCTCTCTCCACTGCCCCGTGTGAGAAAATTGTGAGTTTCTGGAAGAATCTAGAATGTACCCAATTACCCCTCCAGAAATACATCCAATATATGCGCTCATCAACCCCTAGGCTCTCAGGGTGGGAAGAACTTAATATTTATTCTTCATCTATTAGGTGCCAGGCACTGTGCTAGGCATTTCACATACTTCATCTTACTCTCTTTGTAGGAAGGAGCCTTACTTACTTTTTAGGCTGAACCTAGTCTGTGGCGCTTGAAACATCCTGGAAATCTCTGCCGAACGTTCCCAGGAATGAAGAACTCTTTTCAGAAGGTCTTTTTTTTGCCCTTTCAGGCCCACAGTGCAATTCAGGGGAGGAGGCCTTTTAGGAAACCTGCAAGTCGCTGCTCAGGGCCACCTGTGCCTTCATCTAGGAACACCTTTCCCAAGAAATATTTTCTTTTAAAAATTATACATGAGCTTTATTTTTTATTTATTTATTTTTTTATTGAAGTAAAGTTGAGTTACAATGTTGTGTTAAATACTGCTGTACAGCAAAGTGACTCTTAGACATACATACATACATTCTTTTTCATATTCTTTTCCAGTATGGTTTAGCACAGGATATTGAATATAGTTCCCTTTGCTATAGAGTAGGACCTTGTTGTTTATCCATAACTTTATTCTTTATTGTCTAAAAACCCTACCAACTTAAAGCTTAATCAACGAGAGCATTTACCTTGCTTTTCTGCCTCATAAGCACCAGAAAATTAGAAATTTCTATCTTCACCGATTTCAGAGGAATACTTAAAATAATATAATCCATGGACTTCGGTGTGAATGAGGGAGAGAAAGGAGTGGTTTTTGTGCTTTGAAGAATGTGGACATGAAGGAAGATCTAAGATGATGGCTGGAGATTGTTAGTGCCAGCTGAGAGCTGAAGCCACCCCAGAAAGCCAGAGAAGGGCTCTCGAAATGCCCTGGGGAAACATGAGGAACGTGAAGGAACGTGAAGAGAGCAGGATGGAACCCCCCCGAGCATCTCACGTAAGATCTGTTAGGATCTTCTAGAGTCTTTCTCCTGTTTGGAGGAAATAGACCTGCAGGGAAACTCTTCAGTTTCCCCTGCTCTGTTCTGTTCTTAGCAATCCAAGCTTGACTGCCTCTTCCTGTTCCCTAGATGCTGGAGTCTGGGTGTGTCTCTTTGATTGTCTTGCCTTTGTCCTTCCGGATCGGCCCCTCTCTCTGATTTGCACAGCAGTTACAGGTGCTGGTAGGTGGAGCTCACCCCCATTTCTGTGAATCACGACTAGGATAAAGCCATTGTCCCTAGTTCTCGTAATCACCTCCTCCCCACCCCACAAAATCACTGGAGTTCCCAATACCCCACCCTCAGTCTCTTTATTCGTGATACGGTCTAGGTTGGAATCTTCCTTTGGAGGAGAACCCAAGTGCCGGGAATTTATACTTATAAATTTTAGCTTTGAATGAACTCAGTCATGGATTAGTAAACCTTTTGATCTGAAGATCACTTTGAACTCATAGACCATATTAATCATTAACCAAGGGAACCAGGTGTTATTTGATTAACAGACCAACAACTCCCCCACCCCAGGGAGCATGTAGTAACTTCGAAATACAGCCCTCATCTGTCTCTCGCTTATTATGTTTGGGACAGAAAGACACTTCCCTGGGTCCTTTCTGGTTTGTACCCAGTGAGGCAGAGACCCTCAGGAGCATTTCAGGGCTTATGTTCACTCATTCATCCAACAGACATTTTGGAGTGTCTGCCACGTGCCAAGCCCTGGCTCCGCCCACGTCTGCCTGAACCCATGAGTGGTGGTCAGGGCTGGCAGTGAGCAGTTCGGAGGTGGTTGGGGGACGCAAGACACAGAGGAGCATGGCGTGGAGACGACGAGCTGTCCATAAAGTCATGAGCTCTGGAATGCACACACCACACTTTGCAGATGGGGAGCGTTTCCTGAAGTGTTACTAAAAAACCTGCAGCAGTTCCTGCATTCTAGGGTAAAAACAACTCTGCTTTGAGTGACACCCCTTGGTGAGCCAATTTAGTCTTGTAGATATAAGGCACATACCCACTGTTGGAGGGGAGATCCCAAGGGAAAGTCATCTGAATGCAAATGTTTCTGAGATGTTAAATACTGAGCTCTTGTTTGTGTTCTTATTTTTTTTTTTAGTGTTTATTCCTTTTTGCTTTGGGGGGATGGGTGAGTGGGGACAGTGGTGGCATTGGTTCGCTTGGCATATCACAGGGAACAGAGAACAGAAACATGTTCCTTAATTAGGGAGGCCCAGTCTAAGTGACACATGGCCTGGCAGGTGCTACGTACGGCCCAGATGTTTTGCTTAATGATGGAAAGATGGACTTCGGAAAACCCTGAATAAGCTCTGCAGAGATTATTGTGATGACAAAGGGATCTGGTTTTGCTGGCCAGGAGTGGGAGATAACGAGGGGAAAATATACCAGTCAGGCGTGCCAACTGACACGAGGGGAATGAACTCCATCTCTGGGGCAGCAGGCCAGAGGCGGAGGGGAGAACCAGACAGAGGGGACGCCCTAGTGACACTGGGGTTAGGGATGAACTGCTCCCCAGTTCCTAGTTTTATGTTTTTGTCTTATGCTTATAATCACCTTTTGTTAGCCACAAGCCTCCTGCTCGCTGTGCGTTGGGGGGATAAAGGAAGGGGCCAGTGTGCATGGCTTTTAGCACCCGAGAGGGCTGCAGCTACGGGGAGAAGAGGTTCAGGGACCCCCAGAGGGAGTCCATGGGAAGCAAGCAGACCAGAGTTTCCGTGTGGGAGTCCTCTGGAATCTTCTGGGACGGAACTGGATTTCCCGCAGTCAGGCGGGAGGGGAGCTTGTTCAAAAAAGTAAAGATTTTAAAGGGAATCGTGACTTCTGATTTTGCAGGACTGGGATTTTTATGTCACACGTAGTCAAGCACAGCACAAGGGGAGGGGGTGTTGGATGCATGGCATGCTGACGCTAATAGACCATTCTGACCCTACACTGTTCCTACTGAAACTTCTTTTATCACTTTATCGAACAGTACAAATTCTAAGAATGCTTTCTGAGCCACTCAAAGTTCTGTTCTCTTGAAACATCTGTTCCCAGTGCTTTTGAAGCCCACCAGCCCATCGTTAACAGGGCAGATGCTTTAACCAGAAGACAACTATTTATGGACCACATGATGTTTCTTGGTGCAAAGTGGTTCATTTTTTTTTTTTTTTTTTCAGTACGCGGGCCTCTCACTGTTGTGGCCTCTCCCGTTGCGGAGCACAGGCTCTGCGGCCATGGCTCATGGGCCCAGCCGCTCCGCAGCATGTGGGATCTTCCCGGACCGGGGCACGAATGCGTGTCCCCTGCATCAGCAGGCGGACTCTCAACCACTGCGCCACCAGGGAAGCCCAAGTGGTTCGTTTTTATTTTCTTCTTCTTCTTTCTGTTTGATTATGGTGGGTATTCAAAAAAATATATTCGGTTTGCTAGGTTAAATATAAAAAGACTAATTTTTTTTTTCTGTGTGTTTTCAGAAAGATTGCTTAAAGTTCAACTTCAAAGTTAAAGCATATTTGAGTTTGTAGCAACATGGGGGGGGTGCCTTGTAAATGAGTAATTTGGGGTTCTTCCAGTTCCGTTTCAAAAGAAGGGCGTTTGAAAAGAAATCAATGGAGGCCACAGGTTCCTGGCATTTCCATCTTGATGCAGGATGGCTCCCCCAACCTTTGCTGGATCCTGCGAGCCAAGCCGTGAGCGTGGTGGCAGGGAGAGTTCTGAGTTGGAAAGTCAAGGGAGGTGTGGCTGGCTTTAGTGGATTTTCCAGAGCCCTGGCTTCTGCACTTTGCAAGAGCATCAGAGCCCTCCCTTCACGCATAACATCCTCGAGCTGCCTGATGAGTGAAACGGGAAAAATGGAGCAGCTCTGGGTTGGGCAGGGCCCAGAGCTTGGCTTGGGCAGCCTGGGGGGCGTGTGCTAGACCCGAAGCCCTGGCGGACAGGCTCCGCCAACAGTTGAGGGGAATAAAGTAATAATGACAAGGACAGCAGTGACATTCGCGGAGCATTCACGCTGTTCCAGGCGCCGTTTCTTTCTTTTTAAAAAATGTATAGTGGGGGCTTCCCTGGTGGCGCAGTGGTTGAGAGTCCGCCTGCCGATGCAGGGGACGCGGGTTCGTGCCCCGGTCTGGGAAGATCCCACGTGCCGCGGAGCGGCTGGGACCGTGAGCCATGGCCACTGAGCCTGCGCGTCCGGAGCCTGTGCTCCGCAACGGGAGAGGCCACAACAGTGAGAGGCCCGCGTACCGCAAAAAAAAAAAAAAAAAAAAAAATTATAATGTAATTTTTATTTTATATTGGGGTAGAGTTGATTTACAACGTTGTGTTAGTTTCAGATGTACAGCAAAGTGGTTCAGTTATACGTATACATATACCCATTATTTTTCAGATCCTTTTCCCATATAGGTCATTACAGAGTATTGAGTACAGTTCCTTGCGCTATACAGTAGTTCCTTGTTGATTATCTATTTCATATATAGTAGCGTGTATATGTTAATCCCAGACTCCTAATTTATCCCTGTGCTGTTTGGTTTTTTTTTTTTCTTTTTCTTTTGCGGTACGCGGGCCTCTCACTGTTGTGGCCTCTCCCGTAGCGGAGCACAGGCTCTGGACGTGCAGGCTCAGTGGCCATGGCTCACGGGCCCAGCCGCCCCGCGGCATGTGGGATCCTCCTGGACCGGGGCACGAACCCGTGTCCCCTGCATTCGCAGGCGGACTCTCAACCACTGCGCCACCAGGGAAGCCCTAGACGTTTTTGAAGAATGACCCTACAACTCTGTGCCATACTGAAAGGAAAATTCCCCAACCCTCTCACCACAATTTTCTATACTTGTGCTTACTATACTCCTCCACCAAAATATACCTCACTAGATCTATTCTCTGTATCACAGAGCATCTGCTGCGCCACAACTGCTGGTGTAACATCAAAGACCCATGAGGACCTGTGGGACTTTATCTGCCATGAAACATCAGATTTTATGGACTGGCAGCTAGCCTTTGGGGTGATGCACAATAGATGCTGTCTAGACTTTCTCATGATGGGATATCAAACATTTCATTAGGAAGAAGACCAGATAAACCAATGACATTCATTATTGATAATTCCTTGGCATTTCCTTTCTCTCTTTTCCACTTTCTGCAAGTGGTAATTTCTGTGCTTCTTGATCTCTTGGACGTCATTTGGCAGGGAAAAGGCAAAAGAAGACGTAAGATTGGGGCTTCCCTGGTGGCGCAGTGGTTAAGAATCCGCCTGCCAACGCAGGGGACACAGGTTCAAGCCCTGGTCTGGGAAGATCCCACACACCGTAGAGCAATTAACCCCCTGAGCCACAACTACTGAATCCCGCGCACCTAGAGCCTGAGCTCTGCCACAAGAGAAGCCACCGCAATGAGAAACGTGTGCACCAGACGAAGAGGAGCCCCCGCTCTCTGCAACTAGAGAAAGCCCTTGCACAGCAATGAAGACCCAACGCAGCCAAAAATAAATAAATAAAAATTAAAAAATAAATTTATTTTAAAAAGAACTGAAATTTTATAAAAAGAAGACTGTAAGGCTGATTGACTTGATTGTGTTTCAAAAACTAAAGCCCATGGGGTAACTAGAAGGTACGTGTGGAAGAGCTAATAAGAGAAAGAAGTTGAGTGTCTAGGAAGTCTGAGGATGGAGGAGTGCTTGTAGGTTCTGGGGGAACAGGAACCCCGTCCTGAGCCCTGGCAACACTCTATGGAAACAGAAGACCCCTTACATTGGGGCTGTAAAAGGAGCTGAGCTGTCAGATGAGAAGCCCCAGATTCCAACATTTCATTGTGGTGTGGATGGCAGAATTGCTGCACTTGAGTGTCCACTGGTCCAGTAGTAACCTCTTTGAACAGGTAACTGATAACCAGAGCAGCTCCTCCTTGTAACCATATATACTCCTGGAATCTGGAGAGCTCTGGTGTGGAAGACTTGTGGAAATAATTTCCCAAAGTAACTGATTTGCAATTTTCTACCAGCCTGGAGGGAATGAGGACTTTAAAATAAATTTTCTTTGCCCATAGAAAATAAAAATGTGATGCCACGCCAGTACACATACACTAATATCTGCTACATCTGTTTTTATAACTTTTTTTTCATTTCCTCTTTGTATCCAAGGTTCCTATCATACTGCTTGGTAACTATTACATGCTGAATAAATGGTTGCTGAATCAATGAAAGATTTTTAAAGCTCTTTATAATGACACCATTCTGTTTTAGGCAGTTGTATGGCATATGTTATTTTATAACTCCACCATCAATTAACAAGTTTCCATTTACATTCTTCGCAAAATAAAAGTTGGTATTTTACTTAGCTTGTATGTCTTTAAATTCCAGTGGTTTTGTACAGTTTTTCATAAACTTATTAGTCATAGGATTTTTTTGTTTTGAAAGTGATATGCTCTTGCCTTTTGACCATCTAATATTGAATTATGTATTCTTTTCATGAATATTTATTAGAATCCTACATATTAATATATAATCATTTTGAAAATTGTTAATTTGTCTTTTGCAGTTTATTTTTGATAGTAGCTTATACTATTTTAAAATGTTGCATTATCCTTTTAAAACTTGGAGTACAGAAACTTACAAAGAAGAAAGTAAAATCTCATAAAGGTACACCACTAAAAGTTAACAGATTTGATCATTTTGGTGAATATTTTTTCTAGATTTCTCCCATAAGTTTATAGAGTTTTGTCCAATAGAGGTTTTAAATGAGTATTTAGTCAAATCTACCTATATTTAAATCATTGGCATTTGCTTTACTTATCAGAACATTTTCTTAATCCCAAGGTTTTGTACCCATGTTTTCTATTGAATAACATGGCTTAATTGTTCCATTTGTCATTTTAACCATATGGAATATATATTTTTTTGGTTTAGAGAATGAAATCAAATTATTAGTCATTTATTTCTAAAGTTAGTTAATGATATTTATTACATAATCTTTTTTTCTACCAGTGATTTATGATGCCCAAGTTATCAAACTTTAAGTGTTCTACACACCACCATCTCATTCGGGACTTCTTTTGATTTGTAAATGCATCTGCATTTCATTTCAGCATATGCTGCCCCAAATACTTGCACCACCTTCCCTCCATAAACTTCATTTTTCTGGATCTTCTCTATAATTAATTTGTAGATATATTTGGAACTTTTTCAAATTGTCCCCAAAGTAATTATTACATCAATTACTCAGTCATTAATTAGAGCAGAATCAATGTTTTAAATACTATTCTATCTTTCTTTCCAGAAACATGCTAGGGTTCTACAATTATACACATATTTTATTATGATCCCTTTTAAAGTATTATGACTTTCCTCAAACTTCTTATTATGATTAGTCATAGGCATTTTATATATAGTTATTTAGAACTGCAATTGTAAATGGGGTCCATTTTTCCTTTATATCTTTTAATTTATTTGTTTTCCAAATTTTGCCAATATCTGGGAATGATCCCAAGTTTTCTTGTTTATCTTGCTCTTTGATTAGCAATTAGTTCCTGGAATCCTTTAAAACTGTGTCAGTTTCATGGAGGTATCTTCCTGCTTTGCTTTTCTTGAGCCTTTTCTCCTAGAGCAAATACAATGAAAACAACAAATGAACAAAATTTTAAAAACATGGAAAAACATTTATGTCCTGCATTCTTTAGAGCAAGCTGATTCTTGGTTCATGAGTTTTGATAAACACCATGACACCTGCCCTGAGAATTTGAGTAAATTTTGTGAAGAAAAAAGCCAAGCTCCCAGGGCAGAATCTGGAGAGGCAGCTTTGATAGTTTCAGTGCTCACCCTTGGACACCATGGTATTGGCTAACGGGGTCTCTGGAAGGGGCAAGGGAAGTATATAAAAGTTTTTAAACCCTTTCAAATTCTTGATCACTTAAAAACACCAATAACTACCACCCTTGTCCTCTCTTTTCGTCACACTTTCATTCCCAGTGAAAACCAGATGATCTGAATCTTACAGGCAGCACAATAGGACTCCTTCCCCTGAGCTATATTGTCATCTGTGCAAGGGGCTCTTGACCTCTCCCTGATCTCCCTCAGATCTTCAGTGACCAGGGCAGGTCACAGACCTGCAGACACCAGCAATCTCAGAGAGGTTACTGCCCTCACTGGGCTGAGGGCTGCCGGGATATGAGGGATGAGAATCTGGTGTCTGGATCTGTGCCTGTTTGGGAAACACTTTCAAGGGTGTGTATGTCACACTAGGGCATTAATTTTCGCTCCTTCATCACTGAACCTACTGGTGCCTACTGGTGTTGGTCTGTGTGGTCTAGGGAGGCTTGGGGGGGGGGGTCTGAGGTCACTGTGAGGAGGGATGAGGCTGTAGCTAAACCAAAGGCACTGACCACCTGGAGTCATCTAGGTGTAAGCCTTCTCCTGGGGACAATGACCCTGCATGGTGCCTTGGCCTCCTCAGCACAAACCTATATCACACAGCAACCCTAAGGGAGAGCCAGCGGTTTACTCACTCCTTTTCCACATCCTGGATGGAGTCAGGCAGAGGCTTATTCCTGGTTTCAGGAAGGAGTGGAACAACAAGGCCGGCGAGGACGGAGCAGCCTCCATAGATGATCCAGGGTAGGTGGGGAGAATACACTGTTAGGATCATCAAGAGGGGAGCCAGGGCTGCCCCAATATTAGAAGCAATTCCCATGAATCCTGAGGCTGTTACCCTTGGAGTGCAAACAACAATACAAAAATAATCTGGTATAAATCCATACAAGTAACTTGTGATTTATTATTTTGCTTTGATTATGGGAGACACTTCAGCAATATTTACATACATGAAGGCTGATGACATACTCTTACATTTAAAATATGCTCTTATTTGCTCACAAATTTTTCAAGTGCACAAGTGCATTAAGACATATTTTCATTATTTAAAAAATACTCTTACCAAGAGCACCTACCCTTTAACGGTTCCGCAGATTATGGGAGATGATACATTAAAGGGCTTAACTCATGCCTGACAAAAGTGAGATCTTAACAAAAATTTTGGCTATAATTTTTGTTATTATTAATACTATTTTAATCAATGCTTTTGATAATGAATCCGATTTGTTTTCTTTCCACTATAAGTCTTGATTAGCTGGGAAAGGTCTGTTTTGACCCCTGATAGAGCTTCCATGAGATTGTGTACCTGATAACGGTGGGGACTAGTTCATTTCCATGGGTAAAAGAACACATGAGAGCCATAGAAGAAACTGCTATTCCCAAAGTTGACAAAGCCACACGCAAGGTCTGTATTTCTGGAGAAGAAGACAAGTGAGACTCAGGAAATCTGAGTTGAAGAAATCACCATCCACCAAATTCGAAGTGAAAAAGACAGTTGGGGGACATCCCTGGTGGTCCAGTGGCTACGACTCCACAATCCCAATGCAGGGGGCCTGGGTTCCATCCCTGGTCAGGGAACTAGATCCCACATGCCGCAACTGAAGGTCCCGCACATGACAAGGAAGGTCCCGCGTGCTACAACTAAGACCTGGTGCAGCCAAATAATTAAGTAAATAAATAAATATTTTTTAAAAAAGAAAAAGACAGTTGGAGACATTTGCATGTGTTAAATACCTGGTAGAGAAAGCGCACAGGGGCAGAGAATGTGCACAGCCTAATAGCTGAGAAACGTGACATCTGTCTATTACAGCTTAAATAAGAAATTAAAAACCTGAGTTATTGCATTAACTCTTCCTACATATCAGAGATTTCAGAAATTTGCCAAAGATGGAGAGGGGAACAAAAGCCCAGCAAGAGTTTGCTTTCATTTACTCTGTCCAGTGTCTCCTCTGCCTTTCATGTATAACATAGGACTATCATAGGACATATCATCCATTACTGATGGATGTAAGACTCATCAATATCCTCCAGGAGTTCAAAACCTGGGTGTTTACACAGTATTGACATCGGGCTAGTAATACAGTAGAGAGAAATAAAAAAATGGGGCTCATATTAATGGATAAGCTGGAAAATTGCTTGATCTAGAATAATATTTGAAGATTTAAGAATAAGGATCTATTTTAGGGAAAATATAGTTAGACTCTGGAAACCTCTGAAAGGAAGTTTCAGAAAGTCAGTTTTCTATTCCATTAAAAAGTCACAAAAGCGTTACAACACGGGAGTGAGCTCTGTTGTAAGGCAGCAAATTTGCGTCGATGCTGATATTCAAGATGGGATCCTGTAATGTGCATCACTGCACTGGGAGTTAGCCGAAGCGTGGCGACCACCTGGGTTCCCCTATTTACATATGGTCATTTAATTTATTAAACTTGATTTTAAGAGAGGCTGTTAACAGCTTAATGCCTTTTTCCTACTCTCGGTACCTTCTATGCTTGAAGACAAAGGATTAAAAATACCTCAGAGTCAAGATGACACCCTGGGACCAGGGTTGCAGTTATGGCGACCTAATTCCAGACACAAGAGTGGATACATAGAATCAGGGAGTAAATTTTCACTGAAACTGTAGTAATAAGAAAGAGACCAGACAGAGGAAGTGACAGTTGTGTCCTCACATGGGATACAATGATATATAGTGACATAATACTGTCATTTACAGTTACAAGTGTGATTGGCCAAAGAGAAAGTGATTTATTGCTCTCCCAGAGAAACTGTCAGAAATAAATGGCATCAATTACCAAATACATCTCAGATATGATGAAGCCAACCATATGTCTGAACTGACTTTTACTGACCTTTGACTATTTCTCAGCCACTTAATGACAGAATCTATCCTAAATCCTCAGATTGGTTTTGGAAAATCCTTAGAACCCTAGTCTTCAATTCCTTCTGCCTTCAGATTCTGTCTTCAAATCTCTGAGGCAAGACATTTTCTTATTTCAACCTGTGCTCTCTTCTCACCTTGAGGCACAAATGTCATGGCCAGAATGGAGACTCCAAGGAGAAACATGAAGAGCGTCTGGCTTACTTGACGGCCCAGGTGATTCAGTGCCAAAAATGCAACATAATTGGCTGGGAGGTTGACTGCACCAAAAAGAACCTGGAACAGGAAAACATTGCTCCCCATGTACTGGAGGTGGAGAATCAGGCCAAAAAAGGCCATGAAGTTTGCAAATCTGTGGTGAACAAAAATGAAAGACACTTATCATAAGGTTTCGAGCCTTTGTCTTACAAATGATGATAATAAATATTAGCCAGGCAGCCAGTGGTTGGTTTTAAAGTATAAAAACATGGTATATTTTATGGAATAATTCCTCACAAGGTGATGATTTTAAAATTCTAAAATTGGAGCTCCTAACTATTGTTAAGTTTTGGGAGAGGGTTTGGAGTGTTTTTGTGGAGGATGCATGATGGAGCCTTCTAGTGTTTTAGCAATCTTTATCTGGGTGACTGTTGCATATTTACATATGGAAATATTCATTGAGCTGTATATTTTTGGCACTTTACTGCTTGTAATTTTACCTCCATTAAAATGGAAACAAACAAGTGAAAAAAGTTAAGGCCAATGTCTGTACCATGACTGAAGTCCTCAGTTTCCGTTTCCAGTGATGAGATTGGCAGGTGATACGATAAACAAAACTCTCTGTTGAGAGTTTATAGCTCTGGGTCAGTATTTTCCTAACCCTTTGACTACTCTAAACACAGCAATTATCATTATGGCTTCCTCTGTATTTTATCTCAAATCTGTTCCCACAACATGTTGTAGCCTTTGATATGGGATAGATTCATGTCTCCACTATTTTAACGTCCCTCATGCACTCTGAGAAGCCCACCTCACAAAGGACAGGAGACAGATTCTCTTACGCAGGCTGGGTGTGCGGAACAAGTCAAACGCAGAAGGTTTGGTCTGCGCGGCCTCCAGCTCCTCCTGCAGGATGGATCTCACAACCTTCAACAACAACAACAACAGACCGTTCAGTTGTCACACAACAGGCGGCCCTGTGAGGCCCTCAGCAGACGGCAAGGTAGATGATGCCTCTTTCTGTCTACCGGAAAATACAGCCACTGAGGACGTAATGACAGGAGTAAAAGTGGTATGAGTAGAGAATTACAGAGCTAAAGGGGACTGAAGGAAATGTTGTAGCAACAAAAATATTCAAGCACAGGATTCGAGAGGACTACAGGGCATCAGAAAGGGAGTGTACCTTAGATATTCAGATTAGAAAGGGACTCAAATGCAGAGTTGCTTGGATTATGTTCCAAAGCTCCATTTGTGCCAGATGGGCATGAAAGACCTGAAAACTCAGCTTGGTTATCAGCTGGCTGTCCTTTGCAGAGAAACTGTTTATCTCAGGAAAAAGAACATTTCCTGAGAATCTTTATTTGGGTGCTTTTCTCAGTCACTTTGGGGGAAATCCTGGCATGTTGTGCCTCCGTGAATGAGATGCCTAGAATTAAAACTGAGGATGAAATTAGGAGAGCTCTTGGTATAGAATGATTTAAACCCAGAGTTGGTTATAATCTGGAGTTACTTAGTAGCCCTGCAACGTGCTAGGGATATACCTTGAGGAAGGTAATTAAATATTTCTAAAACTCCATTTACTTGTCATTAAAAAGAATAGGTAGTAGAATCAGAGCAGGAGGAGAATAGGTGGAGAAAAATAATAGCATTTCCCTCACAAGGATTTCCTGGTCCATACATGAGGCTAAAAATATGCATAAGGAATTATACCCAGCATACCTCAGATACTTACTTATTAGTTATTCAAACAATATAGTCTTAATTCTTATCCCACCTCTACAAATGAAAACGTACCATGAAGTCCCATTGGAATAATTCCATGAGGAATTCAGAGAAATGAAAGGCCACCCTAACTGAAGACCTACACATGCAAGAATGTCCTTTCATTTAAAGAACAAGCCTAAATAGTGAAATATTGGACTTACACTTTTAGAAGAGAGGAGTCAGGATTGCATCTAACACCAGAATCCCATGACCACAGGCCATTGTCATGGATGATAATGCAAGAATGTGCTCAAATAATACTTTAAACTTGGGCTAGATGAGGGATGCGATGCCTGTAAGACTAGCCTTAAATTACATCCAATATCAAAATTAAAGTTTGGGATATGGTGTGGTTACTTTACGCTGGCCATTCATTTTTGGTGAGCAAGCAGAGACATGAATAGTGTTAGCAGATGTATTTGGGGGCTGATGCCAGATCACTTACAGGAACTCAAGGAGCTCCTCCTACCTGGTAAAATCCTTATTCAGGAGAAAAGAGGCCCATATTCAAATGGGAGCCTGCTGTATCTTCACTTTTTAAAAGTTACTTTTCTCTCTGATCTTCACTTCATTTTCTTGTTTAAAAAATGCTTTGTACCACTCATAACACTATCCTGGGGTAAAAAGCATGAAACAGCCCTCGTCTGAACCCTTGCCCAGTAGCGTTCTGGAATCAGTGTGTAAAAATTCACAAAAGCGCTTTGTTACATTTTTAAATAGTTTGTAAAGCAGTTGCCATCTTGTTGGTGGCATGAAACTCACTGTGGTGGTAATAGTCACAGCACGGAAATTGATAATTACCACAAATCTGAGATCTATGGCTTCTTTTCCTCTTGTAATGTTGTGTTAAACATTTACCAGCACACAACTGGCTTGACCCCTCTGTAAGCCATTTGGACTGCTCTCAACTGCAAATTTAATCATCTCTCTGCCTGGTTTAAACCTGGATAGTTCTACCTTAACCTGTAAGACCCATTTCAGATATAACTACTTCCAAGATGCATTCATTGCCCACATATCTGCAGTTCAGATTATATGTCCCTCCTTGACAGTCACATTCCACCCTTGCTTTAATTCAAAGAGACTTTATCAAGCCCATTTGACTTGTTGAGTGTGATCTTTCTGAAGATAGAAACTGTAGACTTTTCCCCTCCACGACGGTCACAGGATCTGTCATCAAGTAGTCCTGAAATAAATTTGGAAGGGAAAGAGGAAGACAAAAAGAAAGAGGAAAGACAGGGAGGGTGGAAGGAACTGGCTGAAGGTGGAATGCATTTAGAAGCGGAAAGATCTGAAATTCAAGAACCAATATAGGTATAAAACATTGATTTGGAGAGCTTTGAGAAGATGTTTGTCAATGAGATCAGAAATGGAGAAAATGGACATTTATTTCTTCAAAATTACAATTTATGATATTTAGAAAGAAACGTCTCTTAATGTAGAATAGTTGGGAAAACTCTGAAATTTTACGGATGTAAGAGAAACCTGTGGAGGATTCAGGGGAGAAATTTGTGTTGGTCTCTCACAGTTGCCATGTCACTTACCATCACATAAGTGTGCCATCATTAAGTTTGTGAGAATCGAGTTTCAATTGAATACTTTTTAATGGTTTGATTGGACAGTGCACCTTGGGATCCTTTAAGAAAATGTATTTCTTATACAGACTGAAGTGTACTTCAGGCTGGGCTACTGTGGAGCATGAGTTCTTGTGTTTCTACTGGGTCTGAAACAATTAGGACAACAGAAAAGAAGACTGAAAAAGACTGTACATGTCACACAGGAATAGGAGGAGGAAATTGGACAGAGCAGAGGTGAGAGGAGACTATCTGAATTTGGAATGTACAGAGTTTAGAGCAGGAAGGAAGGTAGATAAGACCACAATTGCATTGAAATACCAGAACCAGTAGAATGAAATGAGCAGGGGAGGAGGACAATTTATTAAAAGATAAAGAAGGAAAAGATGGAAAAATGAATCTGCCAAAGGATGACTGAAATAAGAACTGACCAAAAAGAAGTTGCCTGAGAAACACTGGTGGCTTGGGGTAGGGGCACTTTCTTCATAATCTTCATGTTTCCAAGAAGAAAGACTTTGAAAGAGTAATACTACAGACAACTTTATACCTACCCTCACTGCACCTGGAGGACTGAGGTATTTGACTGGTAAATTAGAAGGATGCAATGGATATGCTTCAGTGACCCAGAATGTCTTTAGAATGAAAATTCATTCAGATTTGCTGCCTGGGTCACCCCTTATATTTAGCAATGCAGGCTCCACATCTGTGGAAAAACCTGGCACTTGTGAATAAGTTCAGTTGTGGGTTGAAGTGTTAGCAAACTTATTGTTGCTTGAAATTTAGACATTTCCTCTATTTCAGTTTTCACTGTAGTGAAAAACATAATTTTTTATTGTCATCTTTCTGAGCACATTAACTATCCCTCAGTTGGGTGTGATTTAGGCAGAGGAAATATTTATCATTTACTGGACTCCAGGACAACCAAAACTGGATTAATCAATGGATTTTTATTGATATGAAGGGGAACAGCTTTAAGTAAGAAGGGTTGTCTGGAGTGAATGTGTTTGGCAATCTGTCAGATGGAGGTTAAACATGACTAAGACCAAAAATTTCTGAATAATCTTTACAAAATTTAAAAAATGAAATTAAGGCAATTTGGGGTACTCATTCATGCATAGAATCCAGTTCCTAAACCATATTTCATTTGTTCCTCTTGTACAATGTTGTCTTTCTTCTTCTTGGCACTTAGGTGATTGTCATTTGCCATTTACCCTGATAATGCATTGTTCCTTTCTTTCTTCCAACTCGTAACACTTATTTTTTACTTACCTGGCAAATAACTTTCCTGTAAGATTTAAGCTTTAATTCTTTGGATTGGGCCAACCTGGTAGACAAAATACTAGGTGCAGGCTTGGAACTAAAGATACTTCCAAGATGTTAGTTGGCCCAAAATAATTTCCTGTAAGTCAGGTATATATTGACACAGTCTCAGAGTGCCATAGAGCTGTACCTAAATTTCAAAATTTCTTTAAAAAAAGGACTATGCCAATGGTTCTTTATCATCTCAGGGTCTCTCAGGGTCACTGCCTCTGTGTAATAACCCCAGGCACCACGCCACCCTTCTCAGGACCCCAGCAACATGCCTGCCTGTGGATCCCATCACCAGACCTGCCTTTGGCCCATGACCAGCAGCAGGCCCATCCAGAGACCCTGAAATGAGACTTGCCTACCAACAACAGCACCTGTGGACCCTGGCATCTAGCGTGTCCACAGACAATGGCACCAGGCCTGGCCACAGACCCCAGAACAAGTTCTGCCTCTCCATGGACACTAGCATTGGACCCTCCCACCTGCAGACCCTGGCTGAAGGCACAGCCATATGTGGGCTGAGGCAGTAGGACCACTAATGAACCCTGCTAACTGGCCCATGTGTCTCTGCCAACTGGCCTGCCCAGAATTTCCAGTGACTGACAAAGAGCTTCCCTGACAAAGCCAGACTGTAAAGACTGGAAGAAATAACTGCTTCTTCATATGCGCAAACACAAATACGAGGCTGCAAGGATCACAAAGAATCAGGAAAACACGACATCACCAAAAGAACAAAATAAAGCAGTAGTAACCAATTCTTAAGAAGTGTAGATCTACAAACTGCCTACAAAGATTTAACAATAATCATAAAGAAGCTAGTGAGCTGCAAGAGAACCCAGAAAGACAACAAAATGAAATAAGGAAAACAACACATAAAGAATATAAGGAGTTCAACAAAGAGACAAAAACCATAGAAAAGAACCAAACAGAAATTCTGGAGCTGAAGCATATAATAAATGAACTAAAAAAATCAATTAAGAGCTTCAACAGCATATTTGATCACACAAAATAAAGGACCTATGAACTCAAAGACAGGCCATTTGAAATTATATATTCAGAGGAACAGAAAGAAAACAGAATGGAAAAGAGTGAAGACAGCCTAAGGAACTTATAGAACAATATAAAAAAAAAATAAATATACACATTATAGGAATCACATGAGGAGAAGAGAGAGAGAAAGGACCAGAAAGCTCATTTAAAGAAATAATGGATGAAAACTTCCCTTATCTAGGGAGAGTGGTGGATATTCAAATTCATGAAGCACAAAGGACTCCCAATAGGTAGACCCTAAAGAGGTCTACATGGAAACATATTATAACTAAATACTCAAAAGTGAAATATAAAGAGAGAATTTTGAAAGCAGCAAGACAAAAGTGACTCACCACACTCAACAAAACTCCCATAAGACCATCAGTGGATTTCTCAGCAGAAATTCTGTAGGAAAGGAAAGAGCGGAATAATATATTCAAAGTACTGAGAGAAAAACCTGCCAACCAAGGATGGAGTACCCAGCAAAAATGTCCTTTAAAAATGAGGAAGATAAAAACTTTCCCAGAGAAAAACTGAGGGAATTTGTCACAAATAGACGTGCCTTACAGGAAGGGCTAAAGGAAGTTGAAATGAAAAGGATACTAAACAGCAACATGAAAGCATATGAAAGTAAAAATCTCTATGGTTAAAGTAAATATAAGACAAATAGAGAATAATCTAATACCGTAATGGTGGCATATAAATTTCTTTAACACTAGTATAAAAGTTAAAAGACAAAACTGTTAAGAATAACTAGAGGGTTTCCCTGGTGGCGCAGTGGTTGAGAGTCCGCCTGCTGATGCAGGGGTCACGGGTTCATGTCCCGGTCCAGGAGGATCCCACATGCTGCGGAGCGGCTAGGCCCGTGATCCATGGCCACTGAGCCTGTGCGTCCAGAGCCTGTGATCCACAATGGGAGAGGCCACAACAGTGAGAGGCCCACATACCACACACACACACAAAAAGAATAACTAGAACCACAAAAATTATTAATAGATAGATACATGATTTGAGAGAAGTGAATTCTGACATTAATAACATCAAACATGTGTTTAGGGAAAGTAAAAGTATAGTTTTTGCTCATAATAGAATTTAAGTTGTTATCAGCTTAAAATAGACTGTTATAACTATAAGAAGTTTTATGCAAGTGTCATGGAAAAAACAAAGAGAAAACCTACAATAAATATACAAAATAAAAACAGAAAAGAATCAAAGATTGTATATCACCACAAAAAATCAAATCACAAGGGAAGATAGCAATAGAAGAGAGGAAAAAAGAACAATAAAACAGAGAAAAAACAATTTATCAATTGTAAGTACTTACCTATCAATAATTACTTTAAAAGTAAATGGATTAAACTCATCCATCAAAAGATATAGGGTGGCTGAAAGAATTTTTTAAAAAAGATCCAATTTTATGCTATCTGTAAGACAGTTACTTTAGATTTAAAAACACAGTAGACATAACGTGAATGAATAAAAAAAGACATTCCATGCAAATGATAACCAAAACAGAGCAGGGATAGTCAACTTGTATAGATAAAATAGACTTTAATCAAATACTGTCACAAGAGACAAAGAAGGTAATTTATAATGATAAAAGGATCACTGCAACACAAAGATATGACATATAACCCACAAAAATTGAATCAAGAAGAAACAGAGAGCCTCAATAGGCCAATAACTAATAAAGAGTATGTGACAGTAATTTTAAAAATTCCAGAAACAAAAGCCTAACACCATAGGTATTTACAGGTGAATTCTACCAAACATTTGAAGATAAATTAATTAGATATTAATTAATTAATACCAATCCTCTCAAACTCTTCCAAAAAATAGAAGACAGGGACAGTTCTAAACTCATTTTGTCAGACCAATATGATCCTGATACCAAAGTGAAACAAAGATACCATAAGCAAAGCAAAGAAAAGAAAAACGCAGGCCAATATTCCTGAAGAACATAGTTGAAAAAATCATCAAGATATTAGCAAACCAAATTCAACAGCATATTGAAAGGACCATGCACCATTACCCAGTGGGCTTTATTCCTGGGATGCAAGGATGGTTCAATATAAGCAAATCAATGTGATACACCAAATTAACAGAATGAAGGCTAAAGATCATGTGATTACCTCAATAAATGCAGAAAACACATTTGACAAAATTCAACACACTTCCATGGTAAAAATTCTCAACAAATTAGGTATTGAAGGAACTTACATTAAAGGCCATGTATGTAAAGCCCACAGCTAACATCATACTCTATGGTGAAAAACTGAAAGCTTTTCCCTTAAGATCTGGAACAAGACAAGGATCACACTTCAATGTAGGACTGGAAGTCCTGGCCAGAGCAATTAGGTAAGAAAAAAATAATAAAAGGCATTCAAATCAGAAAGGAAGAAGTAAAATTATCTGTTTGAAGGCAACATGATCTAATTTGTAGAAAACCCTAATACATATCCAAAAAATTGTTAGAACTAATAAAAGAATTCAATAAAGTTACAGGATACAAAATTAACATATAAAATCGTTATATTTCTATACACCAGCCATAAACTGTCTAGAAATAAAATTAAGAAAACAATCCTGTTTGCAGTAGCATCAAAATAATAAAGTATTTAGGGATAAACTTAACCAAGGAGGTGAAAGACTTGTATACTGAAAACTACAATCCCTGAAGAAAGAAATTAAGGCAGATACTAGAAAATTGAGAGACATCATGTTCATGGATTAAACAAATAAATTAATACTGTTAAGATGTCCATACAACACAAAGCAATATGCAGATTCAATAAATCCCTGTGAAAATCCCAATGGCATTCTTTACAGAAATAGAAAAAACAATCTTAAAATTCATATGGAAACACAGAAGGTCCCCACAGTCAAAGCATTTTTGAACAGAAACAAAGCTGGAAGCATCCCATATTCTGATTTCAAAAGATATTATGAAGCCACAGTAACCAAGAGTGTGATACTGGCACGAAAATAGACATATAGACCAATGGAACAGAATAGAGACCCCAGCAATAAACTCATGCATATACAGACAGTTGATTTCTGACAGTTGTGCCAAGAATTCACAATGGGGACAGGATATTGTCAATAAATGGTGTTGGGAAGACTGGGTATCCACATGCAAAGGAATGAAACTGGAAACTTACAATATACACAAAATCAACACAAATGGATTAAAGACTAAAATGTAAGATCTAAACTGTAAAATTCCTAAAGAAAACATAGGAGAAAAGTTTGTTGATATTGGTCTTAGCAATACTTTTTTGAATGTGACCCCAAAAGCACAGGCCATGAGCAGAAATAGACAAATCGTACTAAATACATCAAACTGAAAAGCTTCTACACAGCTAGGAAATAATTGACAAAACGAAAAAGCACCTACAGAATGGGAGAAAATATTTGCAAGCCATATGTCTTATAGAGGGTTAATATCCAAAATACATAGGAATCTTGTACAACTCAATAGTAAAAAAGCCAAATAACTTAATTAAAAATTTGGCATATGAACTGAATACACATTTCTGCAAAGACAGCATACAAGTGGCCAAGAGGTACATGAAAAAGTGCTTAACACCACTAGTTGATAGTGAAAGGCAAATCAAAATTACGAGTTATCACTTCACACCAGTTAGGATGGCAATTATTTTAAAAAGTAATTAGTGTTGGTGAAGATGTGGAGAAAAGGGTACCCTTGTACACTGCTGTTAGGAATGTGAAATGGTGTAGCCACTATGGAAGACAGTATTGAGTTTCCTCAAAAAATTAAAAATAGAACTAGTATATTATCCTGTAATCCCTCTTCTGGGTATATATCCAAAGGAATTGAAATCAAGATCTTGAAGAGATATCTGCACTCACATGTTCACTGGATCATTATTCACAATAGCTAAGATATGAAAACAACCTAAATGTCCATCCATGGATGAATAGAAAAAATATATATGTGTGTGTGTGTGTATACACATATATATGTAAAATGGCATATTATTCAGCAATAAAATGTGGAAATTCCACCCTTTTCCACAGCATAATGAACCGAGAGGTCATTATGCTAAGTAAAATAATCCATGTGCAAAAGAACAAATACTACATGATACCGCTTATACGAGGAATCTAAAAGAGTCAAACTCGAAGAAGCAGAGAGTAGAATGGTGTTTGCCAGGTGCTGGGGGATGTGAGAAATGGGGAAATGTTTGTCATAGAGTACAAAGTTTCAGTTGTGCAAGATAAATCAATCCGAGGGATCTACTTTACAGTCTAGTGTCTAGGGTTATAATACTGTACCGTATACTTAAAATTTGCTGTGAGGGTAGAACTAATGTTGAGTGTTATCACAAAAAAATAATGAATAAAGGGCAGAGAGAGTTTTAGGAGGTAATGGATATGTTTATTGCATAAACTGTGGTGATGATATTTAGATGTATACTCATCTGAAAATACATCAAGTTGTGTACATTAAATATGTACAGCTCTTTGTATGTTAATCATACCTCAATAAAGTGTTTTTAAAAAAATCTATCACACGTGTAATTGAACTTATTTGCAGAAATGTTATATTGCTTCTCTTTGGCTGTCTAGCTCCAGCACTCTTTTTCCTGTTAAATGAGGGCAGATGATTTCTCCTTGTCCCTATTAGCATTCTTTTCATTCTCTTATCGTTGCAAACAAAAAAGTTAACAGAAATACCATATGATCTGGCAATATCAATTATGGTTATATAGGCAAAAGAATTGTACACAGGATCTTGAAGAGATATTTGCATACTCATATTCATTGCCAGACTATTCACATATGGAAACAACCTAAATGCCCATCAATGGATGAATGGATAAAGAAAATGTAGTATATTCATACCATAGGGTATTATTCAATCATAAAGATGAGGAAATCCTGCCATATGTTATATCATAGATGAATCTTGAAAATTTTGCTAAGTGAAGTAAGTCAGTCACAAAAGGATAAATAGTTCTCAAATAAGGACAAATACTGCATGATTCTGCTTATATGAGGTATCTAAAATATTAAAGTAATAGAACAATAAGTAGAATGGTGGTCACCAGGGGCTGGGGACAAGGGAATTGAGAAATTGTTGTTTAATGGGTATAGAGTTTTAGTCATGCAAGATGAAAAAGTCCTAGAGCTCATTGTACTTACAGTTAACAATACTGTATTGTACAGTTAAAATTTTTAGATTTCATTCTATGCGTTTTGACCACAATAAAAGTTACTTTAAAATGTATGTTAAAATTTCTCTTTTTAATATTAAAGCTCTGTGAAAAATGGAATTCTGACTCATACTGCTATGCATGACCAAGCACCATGCCTACTACATTATAAATTTTCAATAAATAATTTATACATTCATGACATGATGAATGGTCTACTTTATGACATACAGCAGCGTCTGCCTTCCATACCTGGGGTGGAAAATAAAAAAAGAGAAAGATCTCTCTGAAGCTTTTCCACTCAGTCATGTTCTTGGAACTTGTAATAAGTAGAATGTAAACTCCACAAAACAGGGATTTGGACTATTGTGGTCATTACCATATTTCCTATATAGAACAGAATGCCCTTTCAGTAAATAATATGATTGACTTGACAAATAAGCCTCCTTATGTTCTATTCTGCATGGTCACTAAGCTGCCCTTCAACATGCCTTACTATCCTGAAAAAAAAACCATTGAAATGTTAATTGGAAAGAAATGGATTAGTTTTTGTTACTTTCTCTAACACAAAGTGAGATCAATAACAACCTTTACAATCATAAATACTGTACCATTTTTCTAGATTGCACATATATGCGTTATCTGCCTCTGTTGAGTAAAATATCTTCATCCAGTCCTTTTGGCATCAGCATCCTAATGTTCACTCAAACCATGTTGACAGCTATTGAAGACCAGGACAATGAGGTAAGAAGATCCCAAACCACACCAGTGTTCCCACCCTTTATTCACTTTATGGACACCAACTAGTGTATATGTCAGGTCATGTCTTTCCTATATTCCATAGCCAACTCCCTTTCCTGTTCACCTCCATGGTTAGAGCGTCTCCAGCATTCTTCCTTCCATTCTTATGAGCAGCTTTTCTAAGTTCCTTTAAGCCCTCCTCGGGTTTGTTGGTGATAATCAGCCACCGAGCAGACTCTGCCAGCCACCTGATCAAAGAAGAGGACAGAGGTGCCATCAACTTTTATTTGCACATTTTTTTTTACATAGGCTTTTTCCTGAAATGCCTCGCCCCTCCCATCTAATGCCTATCTCTTGTTTTGTTATACCAGGAAATATGAACTTATGTTCTTTTGTACCATAACTAGGAAGCTGTGAAGATAAGCTCTCCATGCAGTACACCTTCACTGCCGGGAATATAGAGTTGGAGTCATACCGCCCTCCCCCCATTATTCAGGGGGATATTACCAGTTTTAGCAAATAAAACACTGTGTTTGGGCTTCCCTGGTGGTGCAGTGGTTGGGAACCCGCCTGCCAATGCAGGGGACACAGGTTCGAGCCCTGGTCCAGGAGGATCACACATGCCGCGGAGCAACTAAGCCCGTGCGCCACAGCTACTGAGCCTGCGCTCTAGAGCCCACGAGCCACAGCTGCTGCGCCTGCGTGCCACAACTACTGCAGCTCTTGCGCCTTGGAGCCCGTGCTCTGCAACAACAGGGGCCACCGCGATGAGAGGCCCGCGCACCACAGCGAGGGGTAGCCCCCACTCGCCACAACTGGAGAGCCCGCACGCAGCAACGAAGACCCAAGGCAGCCAAAAATAAATAAATAAATTAAAAAAAAACAAACAACAAGAAAACCCACTGTGTTTAGTTAAATTTGAATTCAGATAAACAGTGAATATGGGTAATTCTTGAGTATGACTATGTCCCATGCAATATTTTGGACATACACTGAAAAGTATTTGCTGTTTATTTGAAATTTTACTTTATTGAGACACTGTATTTTTATCTGGTCAGTAAATAAAAATACAGAATTCTTAGGTAAATAGAGATTTCATATAAACAATGAATAGGGCTTCCCCGGTGGCGCAGTGGTTGGGAGTCCGCCTGCCGATGCAGGGGGCGCGGGTTCGTGCCCCGGTCCGGGAGGATCCCACGTGCCGCGGAGCGGCTGGGCCCGTGAGCCATGGCCGCTGAGCCTGCGCGTCCGGAGCCCGTGCTCCGCAACGGGAGAGGCCGCAGCAGTGAGAGCCCCGTGTACCGCAAAAAAAAAAAAAAAAAAAAAAAAAACAATGAATAATTTTTAGTGTAACTATGCTCCATACAATATTTGGCATACTATACAAAAAGTTTGTTGTTTTATCTAAAATTCAAGTTTAACTGAATGCCCTTGATATTATCTGGCAACCCTATCCGTTCTGCTTCTTTAGTTGTACACGGGGCACAGATTAGTAGAGGATGTGCTCAAGTGTTGACTAAGACCAACCAGAATTCTTGCATCCTAATTTCAGGTATCTTGCATCTAGGATCCTCTAAGACAAAGGAAGTAAGAAAGCTTATACCTTGAGGAAAGAAAGAAGACAAATAATGGTACAGAAAACACCAGCTGAAGGGTGTGCCAGTCTCGAATGGCAAAAGCTAGTCCTCCTAGGGCAATCTGTCCCATGCAAGCAGCACAGATTGACATGGTCATTCCCATGACTTGGAATCGGGGCACTGTCCACTCTACAACTGAAAGAAAACACAAACAGGATTTTGACTTCAAACAAAGTTAGAACTTCAAAGTCAAAGTTAAGGCTTGGAAAATGTCAAAGACCCAAAGTTTTGACTTACTAAGCACAGAAATATTTGTCAGGATGTTCATGGTAGAAAACCCAGCCAAGAAGCGTAGGGAGCAGTAAATGAGGAAGGTGGGAGCAAAGGCTGCACAGGTGTCAGTAATGGCGAGCTGGAGCAAACACCATCTGAGCATTAACCTCCTCCCAAACCTGAGAAATGGAAACAGGTTAGATATAGTAATAGTAACAACCTGTTGTAGAAATGAACAAAAAGAAGACACACTTTGAAATTTAGGGGATGTTTTGTTATTTTTATTTTATTTAAAAATTTTTCTGTTTTTCTTTTTTTCCCCAGTTTTATTGAGATATAATTGACATACAGCACTGGACAAGTTTAAGGTGTACAACATAATGATTTGCCTTACATACATCATGAAATGATTATCACAGTGTTTAGTGAACATTCGTCTTCTCATATAGATACAAAATTAAAGAAATAGAAAAAAGTTTTCCTTGTGATGAGAACTCTTAGGATTTACCATCCTAACAGCTTTCATATATAACACACAGCAGTGTTAATTATATATATCACGTTATACACTGCATCACTAGTACTTATTATCTTTTTTTTTTTTTGTGGTACGCGGGCCTCTCACTGCTGTGGCCTCTCCCATTGCGGAGCGCAGGCTCCGGACGCGCAGGCTCAGCGGCCATGGCTCACGGGCCCAGCCGCTCTGCGGCATGTGGGATCCTCCCGGACCAGGGCACGAACCCGTGTCCCCTGCATCGGCAGGCGGATTCTCAACCACTGCGCCACCAGGGAAGCCCTACTTATTATCTTATAACTGGAAGTTTCTACCTTTTGACTGCCTTCATCCAGTTCCCCCTCCCCTCATGCCCGACTCTGGTAACCACAAAACTGATCTCTTTTTCTATGAGTTTGTTTTTCGAGTATAATTGACCTACAACACTGTGTTAGTTCCTGTTACACAACATAGTAATTCCATATTTGTATACATTTCAAAATGATCACCACGATAAGTCATCTGTCACCATACAAAGATATTACATTGTTATTGACTATTATTCCCACACTGTACATTTCATACCCTTGACTCATTTATTTTGCACCTGGAAGTTTATACCTCTTAATCTCCCTCACCTATTTCTTTCCCCACGCACCTGTCCCCTCTGGTAACTACCTGTTGGTTTGTTCTCTGTATCTATAACTGTTTCTGTTTTGTTATGTTTGTTCACTGTTTTCCTTTTTAGATTCCACATTTAAGTGAAATCAGTATTTGTCTTTCTTTGTCTGAATTATTTCACTTAGCATAATATCCACTAGGTCCATCCATGTTGTTGAAAATGGCAAGATTTCATTCTTTCATATGTTTATATGTTTCATATATATATATAAAACATATCTTCTTTATCCATTAATCTATTGATGGGCACTTAGGTTGCTTCTATATCTTGGCTATTGTAAATAATGCTGCAATGAACTTAGGGGTGCATATAGTTTTTTGAATTATTGCTTTTGTTTTCTTCAGATAAATACCTAGGAGTGGAATTTGTGGGTCATACAATAGTTCTATTTTTAATTTTTGAGGAATCTCCATACTGTTTTCCATAGTGGCTGCACCAATTTACATTCCCACCAACAGTACATAAGCGTTCCCTTGTCTCCACATCCTCACCAATATTGTCTTTTTGATAATAGCCATTCTGACAGGTGTGAGGTGGTTTCTCATTGTGGTTTTGATTTGCATTTTTCTGATGATTACTGATGCTGAGCATCTTTTCATGTGTCTGTTGGCCATCTGTATGTCTTCCTTGGAAAAATGTTTATTCAGATCCTCTGCCCACTTTTTAATTAGGTTGCTTGCTTTTATGATGTTGAGTTCTATGAATTCCAGTATATTTTGGATATTATCCCCTTATTGTATGTATCTTCTCCCATTAAGTAGTAGCCTTTCAGTTTGTTGATAGATTCCTTCCCTGTGTAAAAGCTTTTTAGTTTGATGTAGTCCCATTTGTTTATTTTTACTTTTGTTTCCCTTGCCTGAGGAGACATACCTCCCACCACTCAAAATTACTAAGACCCATGTCAAAGAGTGTGCTGCTTATGTTTTCTTCTAGAAGTTTTATGGTTTCAGGTCTTACATATAAGTCTTTAATTCATTTTAAATTTATTTATGTGCTTGGTGTGAGAGAGTGGTCTAGTTTGATTCTTTTGTGTGTAGCTGTCCAGTTTTCTCAACACCATTTATTGAAGAGGCTGTCTTTTTCCATTGTATATTCTTGCCTCCTTTGATGAGACTAATTGTCCATATAAATGTGGGTTTATTTCTGGATTTTCTCTTGTGTTCCATTGATCTATGTGTCTGTTTTTGAGCCAGTATCATACTGTTTTGATTACTGTAGCTTTGTAGTATAGTTTGAAACCAGAGAGCATGATACTTCAGCTTTGTTCTTTTATCTCAGGATTGTTTTGGCTGTTTGGGATCTTTCATGTTTCCATACAAATTTTAGAATTATTTTTACTAGTTCTATGAAAAATACCATTGGTATTTTGATAGGGAGTGCATTGAATTTGGAGATTGCCTTGCGCAGTATGATCATTTTAACAATACTAATTCTTCCAATCCTTGAGGACGGTTTATCTTTCCATTTGTTTTGTTGTCTTCAGTTTTATTTATCAGTGCCTTATAATTTTCCAGGTACAGGCCTTTTACTCCCTCAGTTGGACTTATCCTTAGGAATTTTATTCTTTTTGTTGCAATTGTAAATGGGATTGTTTTCTTAATTTTTCTTTCTGATAATTTTTGCTTAGTGTATAGAAATACAACAGATTTCTGTATATGGTAAGTTCCCTACATATGAACAAGTTCCGTTCTGAGAGCACATTCGTAAGTCCAATTTGTTCTAAGTCCAACAAAGTTAGCCTAGATACCCAACGAACACAATCAGTTGTACAGTACAGTACTGTACCGTAATAGGTTTATAATACTTTTCAAACAAATAATACATAAAAAACAAACACAAAAATAAAGAAAACATTTTTAATCTTATAGTATAGTACCTTGAAAAGTACAGTAGTACAGTACAACAGCTGGCATACAGGAGCTGGCATCAAGTGAACAGGCAAGAAGAGTTACTGACTGGAGGAGGGAGGGGAAGTGGGAGATGGTAGAGCTGAAAGCAATAGGAGCAATAGGAGACTGAGTGCAAGCTGCAATTGCACTCATGGGTGACGTTGATGGCACAGCTTCTGGTTCCTTGCTAGATTCAATTCTATCTGCCCTCTTGAAGAAACAATCCAGTGATGTCTTGGTAGTAGATTTTTTTTTCTCATCATAGATGACACAGTTGCACTGGATTGCATTCTGAATGGCTGCTGCAAACTTCATGTACTGTTCTACATTTTGGTCCTGTGTCTCAAAAACTAACAGTGCTTCCTCAAAGAAAGAAAAACCCCTTGCCATTTCCTGCGTCATGAATCTCTTTGGTTCTTCAGTTACTTTTTCTTCATCTTCTCTCTCTTCGTCCTTTCTCTGGGCACGTTCGCATCTTTGAAAGTTTGCAACTTACTGTATTAATTTTATATCTTACAACTTTTGCCAAGTTCATTGATGAGTTCTAGTAGTCTTTTGGTAGCATCTTTCTGATTTTCTGTGTATAGTATCTTGTCATTTACAAACAGTGACAGTTTTACTTCTTCCTTACCAATTTGTTTTTTTGTTTTTTAATTTTTTAATTTTTTTTTATTTTTTATTTTTTAAACATCTTTATTGGAGTATAATTGTTTTACAATAGTGTGTTAGTTTTTCCTTTACAACAAACTGAATCAGTTATACATATACATATGTTCCCATATCTCTTCCCTCTTGCATCACCCTCTCTCCCACCCCTCTAGGTGGTCACAAAGCACAGAGGTGATCTCCCTGTGCTATGCAGCAGCTTCCCACTAGCTATCTAATTTACATTTGATAGTGTATATATGTCCCTGCCACTCTCTCACTTCGTCACAGCCCACCCTTCCCCCTCCCCATATCCTCAAGTCCATGCTCGAGTAAGTCTGTGTTTTATTCCCGTCCTACCACTAATCTCTTCATGACATTTTTTTCCCTTAGAGTCCATATATATGTGTTAGCATACGGTATTTGTTTTTCTCCTTCTGACTTACTTCACTCTGTATGACAGACTCCAGGTCCATCCACCTCATTATAAATAACTCAGTTTCATTTCTTTTTATGGCTGAGTAATATTCCATTGTATATATGTGCCACATCTTCTTTATCCATTCATCTGTTGATGGACACTTAGGTTGCTTCCATGTCCTGGCTATTGTAAATAGAGCTGCAATGAACATTTTGGTACATGACTCTTTTTGAATTATGGTTTTCTCAGGGTATATGCCCAGTAGTGGGATTGCTGGGTCATATGGTAGTTCTATTTGTAGTTTTTTAAGGAACCTCCATACTGTTCTCCATAGTGGCTGTATCAATTTACATTCCCACCAACAGTGCAAGAGGGTTCCCTTTTCTCCACACCCTCTCCAGCATTTATTGTTTGTAGATTTTTTGATGATGGCCATTCTGACTGGTGTGAGATGATATCTCATTGTGGTTTTGATTTTCATTTCTCTAATAATTAATGATGTTGAGCATTCTTTCATGTGTTTCTTGGCAATCTGTATATCTTCTTTGGAGAAATGTCTATTTAGGTCTTCTGACCATTTTTTTATCGGGTCGTTTGTTTTTTTGTTATTGAGCTGCATGAGCTGCTTGTAAATTTTGGAGATTAATCCTTTGTCAGTTGCTTCATTTGCAAATATTTTCTCCCATTCTGAGTGTTGTCTTTTGGTCTTGTTTATGGTTTCCTTTGCTGTGCAAAAGCTTTTAAGTTTCATTAGGTCCCATTTGTTTATTTTTGTTTTTATTTCCATTTCTCTAGGAGGTGGGTCAAAAAGGATCTTGCTGTGATTTATGTCATAGAGTGTTCTGCCTATGTTTTCCTCCAAGAGTTTGATAGTTCCTGGGCTTACATTTAGGGCTTTAATCCATTTTGAGTTTATTTTTGTGTATGGTGTTAAGGAGTGTTCTAATTTCATACTTGTACATGTAGCTGTCCAGTTTTCCCAGCACCAGTTATTGAAGAGGCTGTCTTTTCTCCACTGTATATTCTTGCCTCCTTTATCAAAGATAAGGTGACCATAGGTGCGTGGGTTTATCTCTGGGCTTTCTATCCTGTTCCATTGATCTATATTTCTGTTTTTATGCCAGTATCATACTAACATGATACTATACTTAGAGAATCATAAAGATGTTACCAGAAAACTACTAGAGCTAATCAATGAATTTGGTAAAGTTGCAGGATGCAAAATTAATGCACAGAAATCTCTGGCATTCCTATGCACTAATGATGAAAAATCTGAAACTGAAATTAAGAAAACACTCCCATTTGCCATTGCAACAAAAAGAATAAAATATCTAGGAATAAACCTACTGAAGGTGACAAAAGACCTATATGCAGAAAATTATAAGACACTGATGAAAGAAATTAAAGATGATACAAACAGATGGAGAGATATACCATGTTCTTGGATTGGAAGAGTCAAAATTGTGAAAATGACTCTACTACCCAAAGCAATCTACAGATTCAATGCAATCTCTATCAAACTACCACTGGCATTCTTCACAGAACTAGAACAAAAAATTTCACAATTTGTATGGAAACACAAAAGACCCCGGATAGCCAAAGCAATCTTGAGAACGAAAAATGGAGCTGGAGGAATCAGGCTCCCTGACTTCAGTGTATACTACAAAGTTACAGTAATCATAAGTGTTTCTTTTTTTTTTTTTTTTTGCGTTACGCAGGCCTCTCACTGCTGTGGCCTCTCCCGTTGCGGAGCACAGGCTCTGGATGCGCAGGCTCAGCGGCCATGGCTCACGGGCCCAGCAGCTCCGCGGCATGTGGGATCTTCCCAGACCGGGGCACGAACCCGCGTCCCCTGCATCGGCAGGTGGACTCTCAACCACTATGTCACCAGGGAAGCCCCATAAGTGTTTCTTAATGGTAGAATGATTCATGAGTTCATGAAAATACCTGAGTAAAGAGAGCTGTGATCCAGAGACACTCACCTGTCTGATAAATGGCCATATATGATGCTTCCCACCAGCATTCCAGCCATGAATAAGAATTTGGCCATTGATTTTAGTGACTGAGATTCACATACCAGGTCCCACTGGAAGAGAAGGAAACCAACAAAGGAGAGATCCACAACTTATAACCTCTCCGTGGAAACCTGATTGAAACTGTTTAAATGATTTCTTTATTTCAGCACTTTTTTCCTCTCCACCTTCCTTTTTTACTTTAGTTGACTTTTATCAGCTTAAACATAACTTCCTTTAGGAAGCCTCCTCTAAACCTGTTGGTTATATTTATGCCTTTTAAGATTCCATAATAAGTGAACCTCAAACTTGGCCACAGAGTGCAATTATTTGAGGAGATTTAAAAATTTACTGATGCTAGAATTTCATTACAGATCTTCTCTTATGGTTGCTCTGGGGAACAATGCTTGGAGGTTTTGATCAATATCCCTGATATTTCTAATTTTCAAGCCAGGCTGAGCATTACTGACCTTTTAAACACATCGCATAAATTACTTGCTTAACCTTTGGTCTTTTAAATAATAAAAGCCATATAATAGCAAGGTCACATCTGTTTTTGAGTTCATTAGTCTCATTAAATATATAGGTGTCTGGCATTCAGTAAAGAATTAATTAATATTTGCTGAAAGAATGAAGAATGAGCAGCTAATAGTGACTAAAAATTCTAGAAGCTTGTTCCTTCCTCTGTTACCCTTAAACACCCAGACCATGCACTCATAAGATGTAAATGGGGCCTCTTACCTCAGTCACGACAGTGGAGGAGAAGGAGCTTTGGTCATACACCCAGCCCTCCACACAGGGTTCTGTGTCCAGGTCACTAATGTTGGGGAAGGTCCCGTTCAGGTGAAGGAGCTGCCACTGGGGGAGGAGGAAGCGACGACACTTCTCTGGCCTCAGGTTTGAGTCCAGTGGGATGGAGATTCTCAGGAGGGTATCTTGGCTGAGGGTCCCAGTGCCATTAGCAGAGTCAGTGTCATTGTCAAGGATGTGAACCCAGCAGCGATGACCAGGAACAGCTGCAGTGAAGTTCTCCAATAGAATATGAGGGTACACTATGAGGCTGGAGATACAAAGGAAAACCATCTGAAGGATCTGGAATCTCCCCAGGCCTCCAACTTGATCCAGGAGATCCTGAAAGGCCATTGAGCTGAGCAGTGATCCCCAAGGGGAGACAAAAGGACTATTTAGAGAAGTTCAAAGGGAGAAAAAGTTTCCTTTCACTGTGTCACACACTAAGTGTGTACCGATTCTGATCTCAGTGTTAGCTCAATGGGCCCTGTCTCACCTTCACAGCAAGGCCATGGAAGCTATTTCTCCAACTTGTTTGGGGATCAGGTCGGTAACTGTCTTCTTTAAAGTCACAGAGAAATACTTTGCTGAGATGCTTCCAGCAATTGACAAAACTGTTTAAAGGTCTACTTTGTGAAAATTCTTTTTGTCAGCAGTGTCCCAAAGTGACATTGGACTTTGAGCTACACATCTGTAAATAAAATAAAATAAACCTGCTACATGGTTTGCAGTCCCTTTCAGAACATGTCATTTGTCAGACTCGAAAGTGAAACGTTTTTTGTTTTTCTGCGAAAAGTACTGAAAGTAAGTGCTTTGCTTTTTAATACTGACTTTTGATTAAAAGAGTTAATGAAAATAGTCCTGAGTTAATTTAAAGCAAGTGAAATATGATACAATATTTTTCTTTTGGTAAATGACATTATTCTGCTTAAAGTCAAATCAAACCATGATTTCACATTGAAAATAAATTACTCATAGTGGGGGCAGGGTGGGTAGTGATAGAGGGCAGAGGGCTAAGTCAGTGGTAAGTGCATAGAGAAGTTTATTTTTTACAGGCTTATAGAGTCATTTGGATAACATTTGTGAGGACATGTTCTGTTCTAGGAATACAGCGTTGTGTTAGACAAGGTCTTTAAGTGTAAGACTATGGTGAGTAAGGGAGAGGTATGTAAATAACTACAATCTGATATTATAAAACATATATATGGCAAATGCACAATGTGCTATCGAAGAACTGAAAAGCAATATAGGAAAAATGTCACCTTTGTTAGCACTAAATCTTCCATTAAAAATTCTTTTGAAGCCTTATTGTGATATAATTCACATAACACATAATTCTCTTTAAAATATACACTTACATGGTTTTTATTTGTTCACAGTTGTGCATCTGTGACTACGCTCTCGTTACAGAACATTTTTGTCACCACAAAAGAAACAAAAGAAATCCATCCTTTTTCAAATTCTTTTCCCATTTAGGTTATTACAGAATACTGGGCAAAGTTCCCTGTACTATACAGTAGGTCCTTGTTGGTTATCTATTTTAAATATAGCAGTGCGTAAATGTCAATCTCAAATTCCCAATTTATCCCTTCCCCCACCTTTCCCCTTTGGTAACCATAAGTTTGTTTTCTAAGTCTGTGAAACTGTTTCTGTTTTGTAAATAAACTCTTTTTTTTAAAACATCTTTATTTGAGTATAACTGTTTTACAATAGTGTGTTAGTTTCTGCTTTACAACAAAGTGAATCAGTTATACATATACATATGTTCCCCTATCTCTTCCCTGCATCACCCTCCCTCCCACCCTCCCTATCCCACCCCTCTAGGTGGTCACAAAGCACAGAGGTGAACTCACTGTGCTATGTGGCAGCTTCCCACTAGCTATCTAATATACAATTGGTAGTGTGTATATGTCCCTGCCACTCTCTCACATCGTCATTGCTTACCCTTCCCCCTCCCCATATCCTCAAACTCTTTTGTATCATTTTTTTAAAGATTCTGCATATAAGAGATATCATATTATATTTGTCTTTCTCTTTCTGACTTACTTAGTATGATAATCTCCAGGTACATCCATGTTGCTGCAAATGGCATTATTTCATTCTTTCTTACAACTGAGTGATATTCCACTGTATATATGTACTACAACTTCTTTATCCATTCCTCGGTTGATGGACATTTAGGTTGCTTCCATGTCCTGGCTATTGTAAATCTCATTGTAGTTTGCATTTCTCTAATAATTAGTGATGTTGTACGTCTTTTCATGTGTTTTTGGCCATCTGTATGTCTTCTTTGGAGAAATGTCTATTTAGATCTTTTGCCCATTTTTTGATTGGGTTGTTTGCTTTTTTGATATTGAGCCACATGAGCTGTTTGTATATTTTGGAGATTAATCTCTAGTTGGTCGCTTCATATGCAAATATTTTCTCCATTCTGTGAGGTGTCTTTTCGGGTTTTTTATGGTTTCCTTTGCTGTGCAAAAGCTTTTCAGTTTAATTAGATCCCTTTTGTTTATTTTTGTTTTTATTTTCATTACTCTAGGAGGTGGATCCAAAAAATATTGCTGTGATTTATGTCAAAGAGTGTTCTATGTTTTCTTCTAGAAGTTTTATTGTATCTGATCTTACATTTAGGTCTTTAATCCATTTTGAGTTTATTTTTGTGTAAGGTGTTAGAGAACGTTCTAATTTCATTTTTTTACATGGAGCTGTCCAGTTTTCCAAGCACCACTTATTGAAGAGACTATCTTTTCTTCATTGTATATTCTTGCTTCCTTTGTCATAGATTAATTGACTATAGGTGTGTAGGTTTACTTCTGGTCTTTCTATCCTGTTCCCTTAATCTTTATTTTGGTTTTTGTGCCAATACCATACTGTTTTGATTATTGTACATTTGTAGTGTAGTCTGAAATACTATTGGTAATTTGACAGGGATTGCATTGAGTCTGTAGATTGACTTGGGTAATATAGTCATTTTGACAATATTGATTCTTCCAATGCAAGAACATTCATATATCTTTCCATCTGTTTATGTCATCTTCAATTTCTTTCATCGGTGTCTTACAGTTTTCAGAGTACATGTATTTGGCCTCCTTAACTAGGTTTATTTCTAAGTATTTTATTCTTTTTGATGCAATGGTAAATGGGATTGTTTCCTTCATTTCTCTTTCTGATCTTTCATTGTTAGTGTATATGAATGCAAGAGATTTCTCTGTATTAATTTTGTATCCTGCAAATTTACTGAATTCATTGATGACCTCTAGTAGTTTTTTGGTAGCATCTTTAGGATGTTCTATGTATAGTTTCATGTCATCTGCAAACACTGACAATTTTAATTCTTTCTTTCCAATGTGGATTCCTTTTATTTCTTTTTCTTCTCTGATTGCTGTGGCATTTGCCTTATATATTGACTTGCTCCTATGTTGGGTTCCTATATATTTACAATTGTTATAACTTCTTCTTGGACTGATGCCTTGATCATTATGTACTGTCATTCTTTGTCTCTTGTAACAGTCTTTTTTAAAAACAGCTTTATTGGAGTATAATTGCTTTACAATGGTGTGTTAGTTTCTGCTGTATAACAAAGTGAATCAGCTTTACGTATACATATATCCCCAAATCTCCTCCCTCTTGCGTCTCCCTCCCACCCTCCCTATATCACCCATCTAGGTGGTCACAAAGCGCCGAGCTGATATCCCTGTGCATTGCAGCTGCTTCCCACTAGCTATCTATTTTACATTTGGTAGGGTATATATGTCCATGCCACTCTCTCACTTCATCCCAGCTTACCCTTCTCCCTCCTGTGTCCTCAAGTCCATTCTCTAGTAGGTCTGTGTCATTATTCCTGTCTTACCCCTAGGTTCTTCATGACCATTTTTTGGTTTTTTTTTTTTAGATTCCATATGTATGTGTTAGCATACGCTCTTTGTTTTTCTCTTTCTGACTTACTTCACTCTGTATGACAGACTCTAGGTCCACCCACCTCACTACAAATAACTCAATTTCATTTCTTTTTATGGCTGAGTAATATTCCATTGTATATATGCCACACCTTCTTTATCCATTCATCTGTTGATAGGCACGTAGGTTGCTTCCATGTCCTGGCTACTGTAGAGCTGCAATGAACATTGTGGTATTTTTGAATTATGTTTTTCTCAGGATATATGCCCAGTAGGGGGGTTGCTGTGTCATATGGTAGTTCTATTTTTAGTTTCCTAAGGAACCTCCATACTGTTCTCTATAGTGGCTGTATCAATTTACATTCCCACCAACAGTGCAAGAGGGTTCCCTTTTCTCCACACCCTCTCCAGTGTTTATTGTTTGTGGATTTTTTGATGATGGCCATTTTCACCAGTGTGAGGTGATACCTCATTGTAGTTTTGATTTGCATTTCTCTAATGATTAGTGATGTTGAGCATTCTTTCATGTGTTTCTGGGCCATCTGTATATCTTCTTTGGAGAAATGTATATGTAGGTATTCTGCCCATTTTTGGATTGGGTTGTTTGTTTTTTTGATATTGAGCTGCATGAGCTGCTTGTAAATTCTGGAGATTAATCCTTTGTCAGTTGCTTCATTTGCAAATATTTTCTCCCATTCTGAGGGTTACCTTTTCATCTTGTTTATGTTTTCCTTTGGTGTCCAAAAGCTTTTAAGTATCATTAGGTCCCATTTGTTTTTTGTTTGATTGTTTTTATTTCAATTTCTATAGGAGGTGGGTCAAAAAGGATCTTGTGTGATTTATGTCATAGAGTGTGCTGCCTATGTTTTCCTCTAAGAGTTTCATAGTGTCTGGCCTTACTTTTAGGTCTTTAATCCATTTTGAATTTATTTTCATGTATGGTGTTAGGGAGTGTTCTAATTTCATTCTTTTATATGTAGCTGTCCAATTTTCCCAGCACTTCTTATTGAAGAGGCTATCTTTCCTCCACTGTATATTCTTGCCTCCTTTATTAAAAATAAGGTGACCATATGTGCATGGGTTTATCTCTGGGCTCTCTATCCTTTTCCATTGATCTATATTTCAGTTTTTGTGCCAGTACCACACTGTCTTGATTACTGTAGCTTTGTAGTATAGTTTGAAGTCAGGGAGCCTGATTCCTCCAGCTCTGTTATTCTTTCTTAAGATTGCTTTGGCTATTCAGGGTCTTTTGTGTTTCCATACAAATTGTGAAATTTTTTTTTCTAGTTCTGTGAAAAATGCCATTGGTAGTTTGATAGGGATTGCATTGAATCTGTAGATTGCTTTGAGTAGTATAGTCATTTTCACAATGTTGATTCTTCCAATCCAAGGACATGGTATATCCCTCCATCTGTTTGCATGATCTTTAACTTCTTTCATCAATATCTTGTAGTTTTCTGCATACAGGTCTTTTGTCTCCTTAAGTTGATTTATTCCTAGGTTTTTTATTCTTTTTGTTGCAGTGGTAAATGGGAGTGTTTCCTTAATTTCTCTTTCAGATTTTTCATCATTAGTGTATAGGAATGCAAGAGATTTCTGTGCATTTATTTTGTATCCTGTAACTTTACTAAATTCATTGATTAGTTCTAGTAGTTTTCTGCTAGTGTATTTAGGATTCTCTATGTATAGTGTCATGTCATCTGCAAAGAGTGACAGCTTTATTTCTTCTTTTCCGATTTGGGTTCCTTTTATTTCTTTTTCCTCTCTGATTGCTGTGGCTAAAACTCCCAAAACTATGTTGAATAATAGTGGTGGGAGTGTGCACCCTTGTCTTGTTCCTGACCTTAGTGGAAATGGCTTCAGTTTTTCACCATTGAGAACGATGTTGGCTGTGGGTTTGTCATATATGGCCTTTATTATGTTGAGGTAAGTTCCCTCTATGCCTACTTTCTGGAGGGTTTTTATCATAAATGGGTGTTGAATTTTGTTGAAAGCTTTCCCTGCATCTACTGAAATGATCATATGGTTTTTATCCTTTAATTTGTTAATATGATGTATCACATTGATTGATTTGTGTATATTGAAGAATATTTGCATTCCTGGGATAAACCCCACTTGATCATGGTGTATGATCCTTTTAATGTGCTGTTGGATTCTGTTTGCTAGTATTTTGTTGAGGATTTTTGCATCTATGTTCATCAGTGATATTGGCCTGTAGTTTTCTTTCTTTGTGCCATCTTTGTCTGGTTTTGGTATCAGGGTGATGGTGGTCTCAGAATGAGTTTGGTAGTGTTCCTCCGTCTGCTATCTTTTGGAAGAGTTTGAGAAGGATAGGTGTTAGCTCTTCTTTAAATATTTGGTAGAATTCACCTGTGAAGCCACCTGGTCCTGGGCTTTTGTTTGTTGGAAGATATTTAATCACAATCTCAATTTCAGTGCTTGTGACTGGTCTGTTTATATTTTCTATTTCTTCCTGGTTCAGTGTCGGAAGATTGCGCTTTTCTAATAATTTGTCCATACCTTCCAGGTTGTCCATTTTATTGGCAAATAGTTGCTTGCAGTAATCTCTCATGATCCTTTGTATTTCTGTGGTTTCAGTTGTTACTTCTCCTTTTTCATTTCTAATTCTGTTGATTTGAGTCTTCTTTTTTTTCTTGATGAGTCTGGCTAATGGTTTATCAGTTTTGTTTATCTTCTCAAAGAACTAGCTTTGATCTTTGCTCTCATTTCCTTCATTTCTTTTTCCTTTATTTCTAATCTGATCTTTATCATTTCTTTTCTTCTGCTAACTTTGGGGTTTCTGTATTCTTCTTTCTTTAATTGCTTAGATGTAAGGTTAGGTTGTTTATCTGAGATGTTTCTTGTTTCTTAAGGTAGGATTGTATTGCTATAAACTTCCCACTTTGAACTGCTTTTGCTGCATCCTATAGGTTTTGGGTCATCGTGTTTTATTGTCATTTGTTTCTAGATTTTTTGTTTGTTTGTTTATTTTTGGTATGTGGGTCTCTCACTGATGTGGCCTCCCCCGCCGTGGAGCACAGTCTCCAGATGTGCGGGCCCAGTGGCCATGGCTCACAGACCCAGCCGCTCCACGGTACGTGGGATCCTCCCGGACCCGGGCACGAACCCATGTCCCCTGCATCAGCAGGCAGACTCCCAACCACTTCATCACCAGGAAAGCCCTGTTTCTAGGCATTTTTTGATTTCCTCTTTGATTTCTTCAGTGATCTCTTGGTTATTAAGTAGTGTATTGTTTAGCCTCCATGTGTCTGTATTTTTCACAGTTTTTTTTCCCTGTAATTGATATCTAGTCTCATAGCATTGTGGTCAGAAAAGATACTTGATATGATTTTAATTTTCTTAAATTTACCATGCCTGATTTTGTGACCCAAGATATGATTTATCCTGGAGAACATTCCATGAGCACTTGAGAAGAATGTGTATTCTGTTGTTTTTGGATGGAATGTTATATAAATATCAATTAAGTCCATCTTGTTTAATGTATCATTTAAAACTTGTGTTTCCTTGTTTATTTTCATTTTGGATGATCTGTCCATTGGTGAAAGTAGGGTGTTAAAGTCCCCTACTATCATGGTGTTACTGTCAATTTCCCCTTTTCTGACTGTTAATATTTGTCTTATGTATTGAGGTGCTCCTATGTTGGGTGCATAAATATTTACAATTGTTATATCTTCTTCTTGGTTTGATCCCTTGATCATTATGTAGTGTCCTTCTTTGTCACTTGTAATAGTCTTTGTTTTAAAGTCTATTTTGTCTGATATGAGAATTGCTGCTCCAGCTTTCTTTTGATTTCCATTTGCATGGAATATCTTTTTCCATCCCCTCACTTTCAGTCTGTATGTGTCCCTAGGTCTGAAGGGGATCTCTCGTAGACAGCATATATGGGTCTTGTTTTTGTATCCACTCAGCCAGCCAAAAGACATATCTTTTGATTTGAGCATTTAATCCTTTTACATTTAGAGTAATTATCGATATGTATGTTCCTATTACCATTTTCTAAATTATTTTGGGTTTGTTATTGTAGGTCTTTTCTTTCTCTGTGTTTCCTGCCTAGAGACGTTCCTTTAGCAGTTGTTGTAAAGCTGGTTTTGGTGGTGCTGAATTCTCTTAGCTTTTGCTTGTCTCTAAAGGTTTTAATTTCTCTGTCAAATCTGAATGAGATCCTTGCTGGGTAGAGTAATCTTGGCTGTAGGTTTTTCTCCTTCATCACTTTAAATATGTCCTGCCACTCCCTTCTGGCTTGCAGAGTTTCTGCTGAAAGGTCAACTGTTAACCTTATGGGGATTCCCTTGTGTGTTATTTGTTGTTTTTCCCTTGCTGCTTTTAATATTTTTTCTTTGTATTTAATTTTTGATAGTTTGATTAATAAGTGTCTTGGCGTGTTTCTCCTGGGTTTATCCTGTATGGGACTCTCTGTGTTTCCTGGACTTGATTAACTATTTCATTTCCCATGTTAGGGAAGTTTTCAACTATAATCTCTTCAAATATTTTCTCAGTCCCTTTCTTTTTCTCTTATTCTTCTGGGACTCCTATAATTCGAATGTTGGTGCATTTAATGCTGCTGTAATCTTGATTGTTAACTTCCTTCTACTAACTTTGGGCTTAGTTTGTTCTTTTTTCTACTTCTTTGAGGTATAAAGTTAGATTGTTTATTTAAGATCTTTTTTCTTTCTAACATAGACATTTGTTACTATAAAATTCACTTTTACTAGTATCTTGCCACATCTCAGAAATTATGGTGTGCTGTGATTTTGTTTTTGTTTGTCTCAGATATTTTTAAAACCCTCTTTTAATTTCCTCTTCAGTGCAATGTTTGTTCAAGAGTGTGTTGTTAATGTCTACGTATTTGTGATAAAAATATAAGTGCCCAATTAACTGGGTATAGAAGGAACATACTTCAAAATAATAAAGATGATATACAACAGGTCTTCAGATAACATCATACACAGTAGTGACACTTTGAAATATTCCCCTCTATGTTCAGGGGAAGAAAGGGTGCCCACTCACACCTCTCCTATCAACATAATCCTGGAATTCCTACTCAGAGCTACCAGGTGAGAAAAAGAAGTGAAATGTATCCATACTGGAAAGGAGGAATTCTATTCTCTATGGTTGCAGATGATATGAACTTGCACATAGAAAATCCTGTCCACTCAACCAAAAAAATTTGTTAGAACTAATCTACAAATTCAGTAACTTTGTAGGATACAAAATCAACATATAGAGATCAAATGCATTTCTACATGCTAACAAAGAATTATCTGATTCCTCCAGGTCCGTTTTTCTTTCTCAAGATTGTTTTGGTTATTCGGGGTCTTTTGTGTTTCCATACATATTGTGAAATTTTTTGTTCTAGTTCTGTGAAAAATGCCAGTCGTAGTTTGATAGTGGTTGCATTGATCTGTAGATTGCTTTGGGCAGTAGGGTCATTTTCACAATGTTGATTCTTCCAATCCAGGAACATGGATATCTCTCCATCTATTTGTATCATCTTTAGTTTCTTTCATCAGTGTCTTGTAATTTTCTGCATATAAGTCTTTTGTCTCCTTAGGTAGGTTTATTCCTAGATATTTTATTATTTTTGTTGCAGTGGTAAATTGGAGTGTTTACTTATCTGGCTAATGGCTTATCAATTTTGTTTATCTTCTCAAAGAACCAGCTTTTAGTTTTATTGATCTTACTATAGTTTCCTTCATTTCTTTTTCATTTATTTCTGATCTGATCTTTATGATTTCTTTCCTTCCACTAACTTTGGAGTTTTTTTGTTCTTCTTTCTCTAATTGCTTATGGTGTTAGGTTAGGTTGTTTATTTGAGATGTTTCTTGTTTCTTGAGGTAGGATTGTGTTATAAACTTCCCTCTTAAAACTGCTTTTGCTACATCCCGTAGGTTTTGGGTCATCGTGTTTATTGTCATTTGTTTCTAGGTATTTTTTTATTTCCTCTTTGATTTCTTCAGTGATCTCTTGGTTATTTAGTAGTGTACTGTTTAGCCTCCATGTGTTTGTATTTTTTACTGATTTTTTCCTGTAATTGATCTCTAGTCTCATAGCGTTAGGGTTAGAAAAGATACATGATACGATTTCAATTTTTTTAAATTTACCAAGGGTTGATTTGTGACCCAAGATATGATCTATCCTGGAGAATGTTTCATGAGCACTTGAGAAGAAAGTGTATTCTGTTGTTTTTGCATGGACTGTCCTATAAATATCAATTAAGTCCATCTTGTTTAATGTATCATTTAAAGCTTGTGTTTCCTTATTTATTTTCATTTTGCGTGATCTGTCCATTGGTGAAAGTGGGGTGTTAAAATCCCCTACTATGATTGTGTTACTGTTGATTTCCTCTTTTATGGCTGTTAGCTATAAAACAAACTTTTATGGTCATAATTATTAATACTTTTGTATTTAACTTTTATGTCAGTGCTAAAAGGTAATTTGCACATCACAGGTCCAGTATTACATTATTATTTGTCTATATATTTCTCTTTACCTTTATCACTGAGATTTGCACTTTCTTATTCTTTCAGATTGCTGTTTAGCATCATTCCATTGCAACTTAAAGATCTACCTGAACTTCTCTGAGATGATTATTTTGAATTCTTTGTCAGGCAGTCATAGATATCCATTTCTTTAAGGTCAATTAGTGCAGCTGCATTTTGTTTCCTTGGTTGTATCATATTCCCACAAGTCTTCATGGTCCTTGCAGCCTTGCATTTCTGTCTGCCCATTTGAAGAAGCAGTAACCCTTTCCAGTCTTTACCGACTGGCTTAGGCAGGGAAAGGTCTACACCAGACAGCTTGGCCAGAGATTCTGTACAGTCCAGTTGTCAGGGACCCTGCGCAGGCTGCCTGGTGACTTCCATGTTTGTGGCTTGATGCTAGAATCCAGAGTCTTTCTCTCTCTTTCGCCGGTGAAAGAACTTGAGGGCCAAGGGGATCTTTCTCAGTGCTGCTCTGTGACTTGTTGGGAGGAGAGTGACAGGAACTTTTCTGTTCACCCTTTCAAACAGGTCTTTTCTCATTTCTGTGCTGCACTACGCTGATGAACCCTCTCACCTGGATTCCAGGTATCTCATAAAGGAATTTTCATCCATGGACAGTTGTTAAATTGGTGTTACTGTGGGAGAGGGGGGCTGGGGCCTCCTATCCTGCTATCTTTCTGATGTCAATCTCTTTTATCATTTGTTCTTTTGTGTCACATTTAAGAAATCATTGTCTAACCAAAATTGTGAATATCTGCTCTTATGTTCTCTTCTGAAAATTAATAGTTTTAGTTCTTATATTTAAGTCATGATTCATTTTGAGACTTGTTTGTTTGTTTATGGTATAAGATAGAGGTCCTGAAACTTTTTGTATATCTATTTCTCCAAGCATTTCTTTTTCTTTCTTTCTTTCTTTTTTTTTTTACTGTCAAAGTAAGATGAGCGCTTTATTAAAATAAGCAGCAAATTTGGGGTGGCAGGCTGGCGAGGGCTTGACTTGCAGAGATATGTGGAGATGTTCAATATAACACAATACTTCTAAAAGTAACTTACATGGAAAACTAACCAGGATATTGCTTAATTTCTATAACAAAAAATCAAGGATGTATCTTTTTGAATTAGTGTTTTGGGGATTTTTTTGGATAAATACCCAGGACTGGAATTGTTGGTTCATATGGTAGATCTATTTTTAGTCTTTTGAGAAACTTCCATACAGTTTTCCATAGCGAATGCACCAATTTGCATTCCCACCAACAGTGTACAAGGATTCCCTTTTCTCCACATATTAGCCAACATCTCTTATCGTGGTCTTTGATGGTAGCCATCCTGACAGGAGTGAGGTAACGTCTCATTGTGGTTTTAATTTGCATTTCTCTGCTGATTGAGGATATTGAGCATCTTTTCATATGCCTATTGGACATCTGCATGTCTTTTTGGAAGAATGTCTATTCAAGTCTTCTGCTCACTTTTTAATCTGGCTTTTTTTTTTTTTTGGATGTTGAGTTGTATAGGCTGTTTATATATTTTGGATAGTAATCCTTTATTGGTCATTATTTGCAAATATTTTCTCCCATTCAGTAAGCTGTCTTTTCATTTAGTCGAAGGTTTCCTTTGCTGTGCAAAAGCTTGTAAGTTTAATTAGGTCCCATTTATTTACTGTTGCTTTTATTTCCTTTGCTTTAGGAGACAGATTCAAAAAATACTGCTATTATATATGTTGAAGAGTGTTCTGCCTATGTTTTCTTCTAGGAGTTTTACGGTTTCAGGTCTTACATTTAGGTCTCTAATCCATTTTGAGTTCATTTTTTATATGGTGTTAGGGAATGTTCTATTTTCATTCTTTTACATGTAGCTGTCCAATTTTCTCAGCACCACTTATTGAAGAGACTATATTTGCACGATTGTGTATTTTTACCTCCTTTGTCATAGGTTAATTGACCATAACTGTGTGGGGTTTTTTAAAACATCTTTATTGGAGTACAATTGCTTTACAATGGTATGTTAGTTTCTGCTTTATAACAAAATGAATCAGTTATACATATACATATGTTCCCATATCTCTTCCCTCTTGCGTCTCCCTCCCTCCCACCCTCCCTATCCTACCCCTCTAGGTGGTCACAAAGCACTGAGCTGATCTCCCTATGCTATGCGGCTGCTTCCTACTAGCTATCTATTTTATGTTTGGTAGTGTATATATGTCCATGCCACTCTCTCACTTTGTCACAGCTTACCCTCCCCCTCCTCATATCCTCAAGTCCATTATCTAGTAGGTCTGTGTCTTTATTCCCGTCTTACCCAAACATCATTTCTTGCAGACTTCCTTTCTCCCACTGAATTTTTCTGGTCCCCTTTGTTAAAAATCAATTGACTGTAACTTTAGGGTTTATTTCTGTGATCTCAATTTTATTCCTTTACGTTAAAGTCTATCCTAATGCCTGAATCACACTGTACTATAACTTTGTAGTAACCTTTGAAATTTTAAAGTGAAAGTCCTCTACGTTTATTTTTCTTTTCCAATATTGTTTTGGTAATCTGGGTCTTTGAGTCCATATCAATATTAATGACAGTGATATTATAAATTGACAATTAATGTCAATTCCGCCCAAAAGTAAGCCAGCTGAGATTTGGATAGAAATTTTGTTGAAACTATAGGTCAACTTGGGGGTATTGCTTTACTGACAACACTAAGCCTCCCAATACAAGAATATGAGCTATCTTTCCATTTATGTAGATCTTCTTTATTTTCTCAGAACACTGTTTTTTGTTTACAGTGGACAATTCTTGCACTCCTATTAACTTTTTCTGTGTATTTTATTCTCTATGATACTATTGTAAATTGAGTTTTATAAGATTGTCTATTGCTAGTGTAAAGAAATACAATGATTTTTGCAATTTACTTTGTATTTTGCAAAGTTCGTAAACTCATTTATTACCTCTAACAGATATTTAGTGGATCCTTGGGAATTTCTACGTACAAAATTATGTCATCTACGGATAAAGACAGTTTTGTTTTTCTTTTCGAATATGGTTATCTTTTATTTATTTGTCTTCTCTAATTACCTTCATTAGAACTTTTAATATTTTGTTGAATATACATGATGATAGCTGACATCATTATATTTTCCCTGAACTTATGGTGAAGAAATCAGCCTTTCACCATTTAGGGTGAGAATTTCTGTAGGTTATTTGTATTTGCTCCTTTTTAGTTTTATTGGGGTATAATTGACATACCAAATAATTTCACATTTTGTTGAGACTGTGCATATGCATACACTTATGATACCATCACTAAACTAAGGTACTAACCACATTGATCACCTGGAAAAATTCCCTTCTGTTCCTTTGTAGTCTTTTTTTTATTGAACACAACATACGATCCATCCCTTTAACATATTATAAAATGCAAAATACCATATTGTTAACTATAGCCTTATTCATCATGAATAAAATAACTTTATACCCATTGGAAAACAATTTCCAACTTCTCTCTCCCCCCAGTCCCTGACAACTACCATTCATTCTACTCTCTGCTTCTATGACTTTGACTGTTTTAAAAACCTCATATAAGTAGAATCATGCCATATTTGTCATTCTGTAACTGGATTATTTCACTTATAATAATGTCTGCATGCTTATCCATGTTGTCCCAATGGCAGGATTTGCTTATTTTTTATGGACAAATAATATTCCACTTTTAAGCAAGATGTAAACACTGACTTGGAACTCTAAAACTCCTCAGAGAAAAAGCTAGGGAAAAACTTCTTTGACATTGTTGGTGACAATGATTTCTTGGATTTGGCATGAAAATCACAGGCAACAATGTCAAAAATAGAAAAATAGACTGCATAAAACTCAAAAGCTTCAAAAAGCAAAGGAAATAATCAACAAAATGAAAAGGCATATACGCTGTTTACCAGGGTGAACTCTCCTTTTTTTGCTCACTTCCCATCTATTTTCTAAAAGAGTTTGTGAAAGATTCATGTTACTTCCTTTTAAATGTTTGGTAGAGTTCACCAGTGAAGGTAAATTAGACTGAGCTTCTCTTTGTAGGAAGTTTTAAAATTAGTAACTTAACATCTTTAATTTCTATAGTCTTATTCAGATTTTATATTCCTTCTTTGGGTCAGTTTTGGTAAATTTTGCCTTTCTAGGAATTTGTCCATTTCATCAAATTATCTTATTTATTGGTATTCAGTTGTTCACAGGATTACTTATCTGCTCTGTTTTATTTATAATTTTAGAAACTTGAATCTCTTCTAATTCTTTTCTTGGTTAAGGTACTTAAAGTTTATTCACCCTATTTTGTTCATCTTTTCAAAGAATCAATTTGGTTTCATTGATTTTTCTCCATTGTTTTTCTATTATCTCTTTTTTATCTTTGTACTAATATTATTACCTTCCTTTTGCTTTCTTTGGATTTAGTTTTCTCTTATTTTTCAAGTTCAAAGATTGAAGATTAGATTACTGATTTGTGCTCTTTCTTTTTCTTTAATATAGTCATTTTTTTCCATGTCTTTTCCCCTTAAAATTGCTTTAGTGCAATGATCCACCTATAAGTTTTGGTATGTTATGTTTTCCTGTTCATTCATCTTGAAAAGTTCTCTAATTTTCCATGTGATTGCTTCTTTAACTAATGGTTAGGTAGAAGTGTATAACTTAATTTCCTCATATTTGTAAATTTCTCAAATTTTATATTGTTGATTTCTAATTTAATTCTATTGTGGTCGAAGAACATATTTTGCATTATTTCTATCCTTTACTATGTATAAAGGCTTGATTGATGGACTAATTTATGGTCTATTCTGGAGAATGTTCCATGAGTTTTTGAGGAGAATATGTATTGTGATGTTTTAGGTGAAGTGTTCTATACTTGTTAGGTCTTGTTTATAGCATTGTTCAAGTCTTCTTTACACTTCCTGACCTTCTAACAAAGGTTCTATCCATTATATTTAGCAGGATATTGATATTTCCAACTATTATTGTTGAATTTTCTATTTTGACCTTCAGTTCTGTCAGTTTTTGCTTCATCTATTTTAGGGTTCTGTTGTTACATTTATGCACATTTATAATTCTTATATCTTCTTGATTAATTGACCTATTTATCATCCTAAAATGTGCAGATTTTGCTTTAGTAACAGTTGTTGTCCTAACATCTATTTTGTATGATATTTATATAGTCACACCAGCTATCTTGCAGTTGCTATCTGAATGGTATTTCTTTCTCTATCCTTTTACTTTCAATCTATTGGTATCAGGTCTAAAGTATATTTCCTGTAGACAACATATAGTTGGATATTTTTGTTTTTCATCCAGCCAGTCTCTGCCTTTAGATTGTAAATATTATTATTGATACAGTTGGAATCATATCAATTATTTTTATTTTATTTTTCCTTCTGTCTCATGACTATTTTGTTCCTCTGGTCCTCTTTTAATACCACCTTTAAAGTAAATATTTTCTAGTGTATCATTTAATTCATTTAAGTATTTTAAACTCTTTCTTTTCTCAGTGGTTTCTCAGTAGATGCTCTAGAGCTTATAATACACAGCATAAGCTCTCAGAACATACTTCATATTTATACTCACTGAATTCCATAATATATAGAAACTTTACTCCTATAGAGCTCTATTTCCTCCCCCATCCACTTTGTGCTATTATTTTTTAGACATGTTACTATATTACTATATATACTTTCACAGTCTAGAATAGTTGTCCCATGAGTTCTTTCATGGTGCATTTAGTCAAAAGACAACAGATTCAGTATGCTTACTCTATCTTCTTCAGGATCAGAACCCTCCTCCTTTTTTAAGGGAAGCTCTGTACCACAGCAAACTAGTCATATATGTTTAATTTTTCTATATATGGTGTATATATGTGTCTTTTAAAAACTGTTTTCTGTAGATAATTAAGTTCCATAATTAAAAATTTTAAAAAGAAAAAATAAAGAATAGGACAAAAGGGAAATGAACAGGAAGCAGAGAAAAGCATAAAGTTTGGTAGCAAGAGAGAGAAAGATGATGAAGAGGGAGAAATTATGAAACCATGCTCCATAGGATTAATGGAAGCTGGTGTTTAACAGAAATCATTGAATGTGCCTAACAGAGCAGCAGATAAGGGAACAGTTTCTTAGAAAACCCTCTGCTTGTAACCTGCCTTTACTGATTTAGCCTACTTCATTTGTATTTTTTCCCCTTTCTCTAACTGCAAACCCTCCAAACTTCATGAACCCTACATAATTTATTATCAGACTTCTAACCACCCCTATAGATACTACTTCTGATGTATGAGTCACTATAGTAATGGGGGTTTAAGTTGTTTTCCAAAAATTTGGAGTCAGCTCCTGCCCAATACACCTGGCAAAGACTAGTTGAGCCCACTGACCCCAAAGCTGGGCCTGCACAGAAATGAGTTACTTCATCTTTCCCCAACCTCCTATCACCTTTCCAAATGCCTGAGACCACTCTGCTTCTTTATATCATAAATATTTATCTCAAGCCTCTGGCCTTTGGAGATGCATATCTGAGATTTATTCTCCTGTGTCCTCACTTGGCTACCTCACAAATAACACTTTCTCTGTTGCAAACGTCAGTGACTCAGTGTTTGGCTTGCTGTTCGACGGGCAAACAAACCTGGTTTGGTTACATATTTGGTGAGCAAGCCAGGAGATAACTCCAGACCGTCCTTTTGCCCATGGTTCTTCAGCCCCTTACCAGTATTGATAGCCTGTGGATGAGTCCAAACAGCTACCTGGTAGACACTCCACAGGATTTCCACCGGACCCAAAAAGATCAGTGTTTTCAAGTCACTTAGGCATATCCCAAACAACTCAATAATATTTTTAGGAATAAAAATATCTAACACCCAAGAAGTTAAGACACAAAGCTTGGCATCCATCAAAAATTAGGTAAGTAAAGTTATAGGAAAATAGAATCTATGATAAGGAGAGAAACTATTAATGAAGAAAAAGATAAACTAAATAGTCCTGTATCTATTACATGAAATAAATTTATAGTTAAACATTCTCCCACAAAGAAAACTACAGGTATTTTCACTGGAAATTTTACCAAATATTTAAGGAAGACATATTACCCATTTTACACCAACTCCTTCAGGAATAGAAGAGGAAAGAAATGTTTCCTAACATTCTATGTGGGCACCATTTTTCTGATCATGGAATTACATGTTCCAAGAAATCATATGTTTAATTGAAAATTAATGCCATGATTGTAAATGAGATTCATGTTCCAGTATATTTTCTTGCTAGTATGTAAAAATAAAGGAAAACTCCCATTTTTTCTTCCTATTTTTATTTTCCTCACCAGTCATCTCATGAAATCCACTTAAAATTTTGTCACTTTAATGTAAAAATCTTTTTCATTTGCTTCTCTTGAGAATTTTTTGCTGGAAAAACAAAACAGAAAAAAACCAAATCAACAAACTAGTTAGCAAACAAAAACACACATTAAAAAATAGAAAAAAATAAAAGTAAGTTTGGATGCCATCCCTGCACAAGTACAAATTGATCCTTAACCATCAGCTTTTTATAATCCAATAAAATCCATGAAAGATTGACACTCATCCTGCAAAAGGCTCTGCTGACTGTGCAGACCCAAGAAAGCAGTTAGAAAGTGCTACTCTCACTTGGTCTTTTTAGACCTCTGACCAAAGACACCTTTGGAAAGTCAAGGGGTGAGTTGAAAATCTTAGCCCCCTTTGTTATGCAGTGAAATGTGTCCCTTCAAAAATTCATATGCTGAAGCTTTAACTCTCAGTATCTCAGAATATGAGATTGCCATGTTTAGAAACATGGTTCTTGCAGATATAATTAACATGAAGTCATACTGGAGTAGGTTGGGTCCCTAAACCAATTTGACTGGTGTCATTATACAAAGGGGATATTTGGACGCAGAGACATGCCAGGGAGATGCCATGTGGAGATTGGAGTTAAACTGCCACAAGCCAAGGAACTACCAGAAACCAGGAGAGACCTGGAACAGACCCTTCTCTAGAGCCCTCAGAGGGAGCATGGCCCTGCCAACAACTTCAGCTCAGACTTCCAGGCTCCAGAACTGTGAGACAATACATTTCTGTTGTTTAATTCACTCAGTTTGTGGAACTTTATTATTGAAGCCCTAGGTTACGAAGATAGCATATTTCTCATATTAAAAGACTTTTGCTAGTTTCTTTTCCCCCCTATTCTTGGTACTTTCCATTACTTGTAGTGACAAAATTTGTCTGAATCTTACAAGCACCTACACAAGATTTATTTCTTTATTATCTTTTCAAAGAGAGTCTTTATTTTTTTCTTAAAAAATTTTTTTAAACATCTTTAATGGAGTATAATTGCTTTACAATGGTGTGTTAGTTTCTGCTGTATAACAAAGTGAATCAGCTATACATATACATATATCCCCATATCTCCTCCCTCTTGCATCTCCCTCTCACCCTCCCTATCCCCTCTCTAGGTGGTCACAAAGCACCGAGCTGATCTCCCTGTGCTGTGTGGCTGCTTCCCACTAGCTATCTATTTAACATTTGGTAGTGAATACATGTCCATGCCACTCTCTCACTTCGTCCCAGCTTACCCTTCCCCCTCCCCGTGTCCTCAAGTCCATTCTCTACGTCTGCATCTTTGTTCCTGTCCTGCCCCTAGGTTCTTCAGAACCTTTTTAAAAAATTTTTTTTAGATTCCATACATGTGTTAGCATACGGTATTTGTTTTTCTCTTTCTGGCTTACTTCACTCTGTATGACAGACTCTAGGTCCATCTACCTCACTACAAATAACTCAATTTCGTTTCTTTTTATGGCTGAGTAATATTCCATTGTATGTATGTGCCACATCTTCTTTATCCATTCATCTGTGAATGGACACTTAGTTTGCTTCCATGTCCTGGCTATTGTAAATAGTTGTGCAATGAAAATTGTGGTACGTGACTCTTTTTGAATTATGGTTTTCTCAGAGTATATGCCCAGTAGTGGGATTGCTGGGTCGTATGGTAGTTCTGTTTGTAGTTTTTAAAGGAACCTCCAGACTGTTCTCCATAGTGGCTGTATCAATTTACATTCCCACCAACAGTGCAAGAGGGTTCCCTTTTCTCCACACCCTCTCCAGCATTTATTGTTTGTAGATTTTCAGAATGGCCATCTTCAAACAGTCTTTAACTCAATGATCTTCCTAACATTGTTCCCTCACTGGTCATCCCATTTCTTTTCCCTTTATATCCCCTGCTCTTATGGATCTGAGGATCATGAAATACTATCATGAGGGCAAGTAAGATATGCCCTCACAACAGAGCTAATTACTGTCTCTTCAGCACTAAAACTACCAATGAGAACAGGGCAGAGAGGAATCTCTGCAGTCTAGACTGGAACTCACAATGGTTAGAAATAACCCTGTCACTTGTGAAGGCAATGGCCCAAGATGGAAGTATCCCAGGCAGGCTCAGCCTTCCCAGTGATCTGAGGGACCCACTCTGTGTTTTGTCTTTCTCACTCACAGATCCAAAGCACACAGTCTCTCCCAGGGGATGGCTAGAAGCATTACTCACTTATTTTCCACATCCTGGATGGTGTCAAGCAGAGGCAGATTTCTGGTTTCAGGTTGGAAAGGGACAACAAGACTAGCAATAATGGGACATACTCCATAGATGATCCAGGGCAGAGTGGGTAGATACACCACCAGGGTCATCAAGAGGGGAGCCAGTGCTGACCCACATCTAGCAGCCATTACATCTAATCCCAAAGCTTTTGCCCTGAAGGGTAAACAAGAATACATAATAATCCAGTAAAAATCCACACATATAACTTACAATCTATTGTTTTGATGTGATATGGAACACACTAAAACACAATAATTACATATGTGGGCTTTATGAAACACTTGTTTTTGTGATTTGCTCTGTGGTTTTCTAGCTGTCTTTGACAGGGTCAAAATGCGTTAAGACCCATTTTCATCATTTTAATAAAAACAGATGCATTGAGGTACTGCTTAGCACAGTACATGGCACCAAGTCAGCTTTTTTGATAAACTTTGGTGATAATTGTTTTTTAGTATATTGTTACTATTATTATTACAAATAATTGCTTTATAATTAACATTTCTTATTATGTTATTCCACAATAAGCATCAATTAGCTGGGAAAGTCCTATTTTTTGGCCCTGGAGGGATATTCAAAGTTCTTTGTTTTTGATTTTCCATTTTTCTATTCTATTAGTACAGTTTACAGCTATTAGATGATAAACAATAAAAAGTCACTTTTTAGAAAATCCACATCCAAAGCCAACCTCAAATACCCAGTAATTAAGGTTAAATCCACTTGTTTTGTTTGTTTTTATTTTCTAATATGTTTGGTGCTTTATATTTCTGTTTTACACTCATAACTGGAACTTACAAATGGGCAACTACTACCTTATTATTAGTGGAATTAGAACATTTTCCTGGTCCCTTTCCTAAACCACAAATTATATTAAACTACTGGACACTATATAGCAATCTTTACTCAGGCTTCAGGAGGACATAAAATATCCCTATACCTCAGGAGAGTGGGGATGAGTTCATCATAGTGGACAGAATAACTGGTGATAGAAGCGGCAACACAGCTGATTCCCACACTTGCCAAAGTCACACGCAGGGTCTGCATTTCTAGAGAGAGGAAGACCAGTGAGATTAAGAAAGCTGTGTTAAAGGAATCAGCATCCACCAAATTCATTCAGGACAAACAACTCTACAGGTTATTTGCATGTTTTAAATAGATTGTAGAAAATATTACAGTAGCAGGATCATGGAGTCTTTTATAAACTGAGAAAGATAAAGTTATCAACATAGGTTGTAAAATGTACATAAAATTATCTCGGTTAATTGTAGCAAATCCCTCTGTATATCTGAGATTTGCCAGAGAAGAAGAAGAAAAGGTGAGTGTGGAAGAAATTTGCTTTTAGTTATTCTGTCCAGTACTTGCTCTGTGCTTATTATAGAAGGTAGGACTGTCATGTGGACAATTACTGTGTCTAAGCCTCAACTCTAACCTTGAGGGCTTTACAATTAAAGTGCAAAATTCAAAGTGACCAGTCATCCTGGTTTTCCTGGTAATTAGGAGGTTTTAGCAATGTGAGATTTTCATTAATAAAACCTGGGAAGTCCCAGACAAACCTCAATGAGTCAGTCAACCTAGTGTAGATACAGCATTGCCATGGGGTGAGTATGGCACAAGAGAGTAGGAGAAGGGCAGGGCTTTTCTGTTAGTGGACAGGCTGAAGAGAAGCTGGATCTACATCAGTGTTAGACATGAGGAACCAAGAATGGAAACTTCTATTTGGAAAAAAGAATTTAGGACCACTAAAAAAAATTTCAAAGAAACAGTTTTCTGCACTGTATAAAAAGAAATCTAATTATAGCTTTATAATATTGGAAAGAACTCTCCTGTAAGGGAGTAAGCCTGCATCATTAATGATATTCTAAAGAGCAGAGTCCACCCATCTGTAATGCTGTGAAGCATATTCTTGCATTGAGAGATGGTGAAGCCCAGTGCCCACTAAGGTTCTACTAATCATTACAGATCATCCTTCCATTAACTTGTAAAGTAATCTAACAGGGAATGGACAAGGATTTTCTTTTAAACACCTATTTTAATTAATTTATTTATTTATTTATTTTTGGCTGTGTTGGGTCTTCGTTTCTGTACGAGGGCTTTCTCTAGTTGCGGCGAGCGGGGACCACTCTTCATCGCGGTGCGCGGGCCTCTCACTGTCGCGGCCTCTCCCGTTGCGGAGCACAGGCTCCAGACGCGCAGGCTCAGTAGTTGTGGCTCACGGGCCTAGTTGCTCCGCGGCATGTGGGATCTTCCCAGACCAGGGCTCGAACCCGTGTCCCCTGCATTGGCAGGCAGATTCTCAACCACTGCGCCACCAGGGAAGCCCCGGACAAGGATTTTAATCTGCTTAAATTCTATTCCTACCGTTCACTCCTTCATTCCTTGAAAAAGGGCGATTTTTTTCATTTCCTGGGAGATTCTCATGAGCAAGAGCTGCAGTCATGGTGACTTAACACCACACTCATATGCGGGTATGTAGAGACGGGGAAGTGACTAGTCATCAGAGCTGGTAATGAAGAGACCAAACAAAGGGAGTGACCATGCTGTGTCCTCATTGCAAGGCCTCACCCCTCCATGTTTGTTATTCGAAGTGTGAATGGACAAAAGGCAGGTAAACAATTGCTGTCCTAGAGAAATAATCTGGGATAAATTGTACCACTTTAAGACACTTCACAATGTGATGAGATGAACATATGCCTGATTTGCCCCTCGCTGACCTTTAGTTTTTTTCCCCAAAATTTTTTAGCAGAATTTCTCATAAACCAACAGATTGGTTTGGGGGAATACTTAGCACATAACTGGTACCTCTTTTTAAACCTGACTTCAGTGTTTCAATACAATCCCTGAAGGGTGGGAAAAAGACACTTTTTTCCCCCAAAGGTCAGTCTTCTCTCACCTTGGGGCACAAACGTGTTGGTCAAAATGGAAAGTCCCACCAGAAACATGAAGAGCATCTGGGTTGGTCGACGGCCCATATAATTCAATACTAGAAATGCAAGACATCGGGCTAAGGCAGTGAGAACTCCAAAGATTACCTGGAACAGGAAAATATTGCTCCCAAAGTGCTGTAGATTGAAAAAGATGCCAAAAAAGGGTATTGTGTTTGCAAATCTGTAGTGAACAAAAGAGGAAAGACACAAGCTGTAAGGTTTAGAGCCAACGTGTTGCAGTTGATTATTATATAGACCCAGGAAGCCAATGATCAATGTTTAAGAATAAAGGTCTAGTCTGATTTGTATAACACTTGCTTTTAGGGTGATAAAGTTACCATTAAAATAACATGGCTATAAAGGAAAATGATATTCCTTTTGTCCTTTTTTTTGAGTCCCTAAGCACAGAGTTAGCAGTGATGGGAAAACATAACCTGATCCAATCACCAAACTGGATGGTATAGAGAATTTGAATATATAAGCATTAAAACTTAAAATTTAGGGGAAACATTTCTTTTTGAGAGTTGTCTGTATGCTGTGAGTCCTCCCTCCATTCCGCCAACCCCAATACTGTAAAACATTTCCCTTTTCTCAACTAGTGACTGAAACTGCAAAGAAACTACCTGTGTCCCCTTGACTGGGAGCATAGTGTCCTGGTTTCAAACACAGTTCTGGAAAATTTAAAGTTCATATCAGAGTTCTTGGGGCTAAAAGAAAATGTAAGAATTCAGGAAAGCAAACATGTACCAACTGTACCATCAGAAATGGAATCAAAGATTCCCACTGAGGATCTACCTTTTACCCAAAGAGCATCTAAGGGAAAGGAGTCCACATAAAATATCTATTTCACCCAGAGAGAGACAGATTTAGGTATTGCAATAGAAGAAACCATCACACTAAATAGACATTTCTCCAAAGAAGATATACAGATTGCCAACAAACACATGAAAGAATGCTCAACATCATTAATCATTAGAGAAATGCAAATCAAAACTACAATGAGATATCATCTCACACTGGTCAGAATGGCCATCATCAAAAACTCTACAAACAATAGATGCTGGAGAGGGTGTGGAGAAAAGGGAACCCTCTTGCACTGTTGGTGGGAATGTAAACTGATACAGCCACGATGGAGAAAAGTATGGAGGTTCCTTAAAAAACTGAAAATAGAACTACCATACAACCCAGCAATCCCACTACTGGGCATATACCCTGAGAAAACCATAATTCAAAAAGAGTCATGTACCAAAACGTTCATTGCAGCCCTATTTACAGTAGCCAGGACATGGAAGCAACCTAAGTGTCCAACAACAGATGAATGGATAAAGAAGATGTGGCACATATATATACAATGGAATATGACTCAGCCATAAAAAGGAATGAAACTGAGTTATTAGTAGTGAGGTGGATGGACCTAGAGACTGTCATACAGAGTGAAGTAAGTTAGAAAGAGAGAAACAAATACCGTATGCTAACACATATATATGGAATGTAAAAAAAAGGAAAAAAAAAAAAGGTCAGAAGAACCTAGGGGCAAGATGGGAATAAAGATGTAGACCTACTAGAGAATGCACTTGAGGATACAGGGAGGGGGAAGGGTAAGCTGGGACAAAGTGAGAGAGTGGCATGGACATATATACACTACCAAACATAAAATAGATAGCTAGTGGGAAGCAGCCGCATAGCACAGGGAGATCAGCTTAGTGCTTTGTGACCACCTAGAGGGGTGGGATAGGGAAGGTGAGAGGGAGGGAGACGCAAGAGGGAAGAGATATGGGAACATATGTATATGTATAACTGATTCACTTTGTTATACAGCAGAAACTAACACACCATTGTAAAGCAATTATACTCCAATAAAGATGTTTTTTTTAAAAAAGAAAATAGAAGAAACCATCACAGAACACAGCAATTGCAAACAGGTCTTCTCTTTATCATTATATGTACTTTTTCCTTCCACTCTGATTATCTAGAATTCAGAAACGTACGTCTGTGTCCTAGTGGATATGAAAAGGTCAAAAAGCACAATGTAGTTAAATGAACAAGCAGTCTACTAGGATATGTCTGGGAAAGATAAATTATACTATTCAATAGTCACTTTCTTAAGCTTGGCAGTGGGTGTTATCATCCTGTGTGCTTTTTGTCCATGTGTGTAAATCTTCAAAAATTCAGAATTTAAAATTTCTCTTCCTGACTATACCAAAGTAAATACTTATATCCCCTCAAGAGATAATGAGCAAGACTTCAACAGAAGCCCTTGTGCTAACACAAAAAACTGTATCCAAATTGGAAACAAATAAAAGTCCATCAATATTGAAGTACATAAAGAAATTGTAGTGTATTCATCTAATGGAAACTAAAGCACTAGGGAGGAGAACAGCCTACTGTTACATGCAACAGAATGGCTGAATCTTCATGAATGAGCATGAGGAAAGGAGGCCTGTCACAGAACCCTTCTATCATTTATATTATGTGAAGGTCAAGATCAGGCAACCCTCATCTGCAGTGAAGGAGATCAGAACCACTGTTAAGTTTTATTTGGCACAGGAGAGGGCTTTGAGGAGAGAACAGAGTCAGGCAATGGTGTGGAGGTGGTGAATATTGCTGTACCAGATAGTTGAGGGGAAGTCTTGGGGAGTTAGGATTTTCTATCTTGATCTGTATGTTGGCTAACTTTTTACATACTGACATATTCATTGACTTGTATATATTTCTGACCTCTTCTTGTTTCTGTTTGCTTCAATTAAAATTGAAAGAAAAATGAAGAAAATTAAGTGCCCAAATCTGTACTGTGATGGAAATTCTCAACATCAATCTCCAGAGAAAAGACTGATAGTGTGATATGACCTAACTAACTTTTCATCATATAATCTGTTTCATGTGAGTGTTATTTGGTGTGATTTCCTCATTTTTTTCTCCAAATCAGTGCCTCCCTCTCACAGCACTGTTAAAACCTATGCAATACATAGATTCATGTCCCCACTCTCTGAAATGTTGTCATGCACTGCGTGGAGCCCACCTCACAAAGAGCAGGAGACAGATCCTCTTACGCAGGTTGGGTGTGCGGAACAAGGCGAATACAGTAGTTTTGGTCTGTGCGGCCTCCAGCTCCTCCTGCATGGTCGCTCTCAAACCCTTCAAGAACGACAAATGTGTCATTTGCCAACACAGTGCCAGGTATTGTGATGAGCACTGACACCCAATAGGAGAGGAGAGATGTGTTCCCTTTGTTTATAAAGTGACATATTACACATGCAATCACAGGAGTGAACATGGTATGAAGAAGGATGCAGGGAGTTAAGGGAGACTCCAGGAAATTAAATGGCAACAATGATATATTGAAAATGAGGCCACATAGGTGGGCAGGGCACCCAGGAGAGTACATAGGGTATAGAGTCAGAGCGGGAATTGAGCTATAGGAAGAAGCTTTGGACAATGCTCACAGCTTCTTTTCTATGAGATGGCCATGAAAGACCAGGAAATTTGCATTCTCAACTAGCTGCCCTTGTTAGAAAAGCAGTTTGTCTATCTATAATAAGGAGAAAGCAAGTGTCAATTTGTGTCTTCTCTCCAACCCAATAACCACCTTCCCCTTCCTGCTCACCTCCATGTTCAAGGCTGCTTCAGCATTCTTTATTCCATTTCTGTGTGCAACTTTTTTAAGTTCCTTTAAGCCCTCATCTGGTTTATTGGTGATAATCAGCCACCGAGCAGATTCCACCAGCCACCTGATGAAAGAAGCCCACACTAGTGCAGTCAGCTATCTCTTGCTTATTCGTCCTATGGTTAATTACAACCTATGCTTTTTGCCTTCCATCCAGTAGCCACCACCAATTGAAGTGGTGGCTATTGGATGGAAGGCAAAAAATGTACTACATGCATAGGATCACAGACTTTGTTTCCAAATTGCCTCTCTGCTTCTTCACCAGGAGATTTTCCAAGAGGCTTATGAAGCTTAAGTTTGAGAGTCCCTCACTTGTATAATTCCCTTCCAAAGTTTAGCATGAGATCTGGCAAATTTGTGCCATAATGTATATTCATAATGTATATTATTTTGAAAAAAGAAGTCCCCAAATTATGTAAACTTTCAGGCCAACAAATACTGTGAATACTCCTGCCACTACCAGAAGTGTTGGTAACTAACTACGTAAATGAGTCACTTATTTACATCTGCTTTAGTTTTCTTATAAATAAATGGAAACAATAAGCACATCTTCCTTGTTATGAGAATAGAATGACTTAGCCTATGAGTCTGACATGGATTACACTCTTCTTTCTCCCTGTACTCATCTCACTATATTAAGCCTGTAGTCATCTTTCTGTGATCTACTAAAGCTAATTCTCCCTAGAGTGGTTTTAAGTGTAGGGATGGAATTATCCATAAATAAATATATTTGTTAAAATTATTTAAGGGAAGAGGGAGTGTTGAACATGTAATGTAAGTCATCCAATCTGCATGTCATTTTCACTTCTGGAGAGATTCTGTGGATATTTGTTAAATTGCTCTATGAATTAAATTTTCTGCCTCTTCCTTTATCCAATTTCATCTGCAACATAGAAAAGCATGGAAAACTTTATTGTACCTTATTCATTCCAAAGCCAAAAAATTGAAGGTATATCTTCAAGTCTATAAGAAAAATAATATTGGAATAACTCAGAGACCACAATACTGGGTAAGACTTAGGAAGCAAAATGGCAGAAAACACCTAGAGCTCCCTGGAAGGAAGATCACTGTTACTCCCTATTCTGCTTCTCAAATCTCAAATTGATCAGAGTGAACTGATGAGAAACCCTGGTTTAGGTCAAAACAACAGGAAAGGGTCCAGGGAATAAGAAAATCAGTATATCCCAATTCAATATGCATTTTCACCCTAGGTTCCCTTAAGTGGAGTGAGAGAGAGGCTCATACCTTGAGGAGAAAAAGAAGACAAAGAATGGTATAGACACCACCAGCTGCAGGGTATGCCAGTCTCGAAAGACAAAAGCCAGTCCTCCCAGCATTATCTGTCCAATACTAATGGCACAGGTTATCAGTGTTATTACCATGGCTTTTGACTGGGTCCTTGTCCACTCTACAACTGAAAGAAAACCCAATTGGGATAGTAATGTCACATAAGGGTGAAATTTCAAGGTTAAAATCAAGAAAATCAAAACTGTTGACTTACTGAGCATCCAGTTATTTATTATGATGACCACAGCAGAACAACCTGACCAGAAGCGTAGTGAGCAGTAAATGAGAAAGGTGGGAGCAAAGGCTTCACAGGTCCCAGAGATGGCGAGCTGGAGCAAACACCACCTGAGAATCAACTTTCTCCCAAACCTAAGAAACAGAGAGGCAGGTTAGATTATGGGAGCAATGATAATTTGTGGTTAAAAAAAAGTTAACAAAACAAAGCATACATTGAAATTTAGACAATGTTTTAACAAGTGATTTTTTTGTACCTGAAACCTTGAGTAAACAAGAGCTAAATCAACAATGGAAATCGCTTCATACTAACACTCTGGTTTACAGACTAACATTACTAAAACGTCATCATCCAATCCCCAGGAGGACTCTGACAGGAAGTGATACCATACAAAAGAAACTACAATGTTGGAAATTGGAATATACCATGAGCATTCATTGTACTAACATATGTATTTAACATAATGGAGAGTCTGTATAGTGTGTAGAACACAAGAGAGCTAAAAGTGTACTTTGGTCTCTAGCACCAGACAGGTGAAGATGCAACTGATGCAAATGATCAGTGAAGCAATGCATAAAAGTTGCTGAAGATTTATGTAAGAGTCACTCTTTGTTGAATCTGTATCTATAAACCCCAAGTAATGTGCTTTCTTAGAATAGAATATAAGAGCACCATAACCCGGACAGTGGCTATTATTTCAATCTCTCACAGGAAAGAATTATGTAAAATGGAGAATGAAGGGAAAAGGGATGTGAAAGACAAATAAGGAAAAATGAATTTTGTCTTTCATTGGGCATCAAGAAAAGAGGGTCTTAGTAGAGACAACGTGGACTAAACGAGATGTGGTAATTTAAATATAAGCCCATTGTCTGTAATAAAAACAGACAGACAGTGTTTGGTATTGGGAATTCCTCTGCAATATTTAAAAATAACATCAAATAATTTCCCCCCAAACAGAAAATGGGATACATAAGAACAAACACAACACCAAATAATCATGTTCATAATCACTATCATCATCAAGAAAATAATTTAGAAAACAAAAAATGAAATGGTAGATGGAAAGAAAATCCTAAAACAATCACATCAAACTAACTGCTAATGACCTAAACACTCCATCGAATGATAAAGATTACCAGAGTGAGTTAAAAAACAGATGTACTTTTTTTTGACATCTTTATTCGAGTATAATTGCTTTACAATGGTGTGTTAGTTTCTGCTGTATCACAAAGTGAATTAGCTATATGTATACATATATCCCCATAAACCCTCCCTCTTGCATCTCCCTCCCATGCTCCCTATACCACCCCTCTAGGTGATCACAAAGCACCGAGCTGATCTCCACATGGGATGCAACCGCTTCCCACTATCTATTTATTTTATATTTGGTAGTGTATATATGTCCTTTCCACTCTCTCACTTTGTCCCAGCTTACCCTTCCCCCTCCCCGTGTCCTCAAGTCCATTCTCTATGTCTGTGTCTTTATTCCTGTCCTGCCCCTAGGTTCTTCAGAATGATTTTTTTTTTAGCTTCCATATATATGTGTTAGCATACGGTATTTGTTTTTCTCTTTCTGACTTACTTCAGTCTGTATAACAGACTCTAGGTCCATCCACCTCACTACAGATAACTCAATTTCGTTTCTTTTTATGGCTGAGTAATATTCCATTGTATGTATGTGCCACAACTTCTTTATCCATTCATCTGTTGATGGACACTTAGTTTGATTCCATGTCTTGGCTATTGTAAATAGAGCTGCAATGAACATTGTGGTACATGACTTTTTTTGAATTGTGGTTTTCTCAGGGTATATGCCCAGTAGTGGGATTTCTTGGTCATATGGTAGTTCTATTTTTAGTTTTTTAAGGAACCTCCAGACTGTTCTCCATAGTGGCTGTGTCAATTTACATTCCCACCAACAGTGCAAGAAGGTTCCCTTTTCTCCACACCCACACCAGCTTTTATTGTTTATAGATTTTTTGATGATGGCCATTCTGACTGGTGTGAGATGATAAGTCATTGTAGTTTTGATTTGCATTTCTCTAATGATTAGTGGTGTTGAGTATTCTTTCATGTGTTTGTTGGCAATCTGTATATCTTCTTTGGAGAAATCTCTACTTAATTCTTAGCCCATTTTTGGATTGGGTTGTTTGTTTTTTTGATATTGAGCTGGATGAGCTGCTTGTATGTTTTGGAGATTAATCCTGTGTCAGTTGCTTCATTTGCAAATATTTTCTCCCATTCTGAGGGTTGCCTTTTCGTCTTGTTTATGGTTTCCTTTGCTGTGCAAAGCTTTTAAGTTTCATCAGGTCCCATTTGTTTATTTTTGTTTTTATTTCCATTTCTCTAGGAGGTGGGTCAAAAAGAATCTTGCTGTAATTTATGTCAAACACTGTTTTTCCTATGTTTTCCTCTAAGAGTTTTATAGTGTCTGGCTTTACATTCAGGTCTTTAATCCATTTTGAGGTTATTTTTGTGTATGGTGTTAGGAATTGTTCTAATTTCATTATTTTACATGTAGCTGTCCAGTTTTCCCAGCACTTCTTATTGAAGAGGCTGTCTTTTCTTCATTGTATATTCTTGCTTCCTTTATCAAATATAAGGTGGCCATATGTGCATGGGTTTATCTCTGGGTTTTCTATCCTGTTCCATTGATCTATATTTCTGTTTTTGTACCAGTACCATACTGTCCTGTTTAGTGTAGCTTTGTAATATAGTCTGAATCCAGGCAGCATGATTCCTCCAGCTCTGTTTTTCTTTCTCAAGATTGCTTTGTCTATTCGGGGTCTTTTGTGTTTCCATACAAATTGTGAAATATTTTGTTCTAGTTCTGTGAAAAATGCCATTGGTAGTTTGATAGGCATTGTACTGAATCTGTAGATTGCTTTGGGTAGTATAGTCATTTTCACAATGTTGATTCTTCCAATCCAAGCACACGGTATATCTCTCCATCTGTTTGTATCATCTTTAATTTCTTTCATCAGTGTCTTATAGTTTTCTCCATACATGTCTTTTGTCTCTACAGGTAGGTTTATTCCTAGGTATTTTATTCTTTTTGTTTCAATGGTAAATGGTAGTGTTTCCTTAATTTCACTTTAGATTTTTCATCATTAGTGTATAGGAATGCAAGAGAGTTCTGTGCATTAATTTTGTATCCTGCAACTTTACCAAATTCATTGATTAGCTCTAGTAGTTTTCTGGTAGCATCTTTAGGATTTGCTATTTATAGTATCAGGTCATCTGCAAATAGTGAGTTTGCTTCTTCTTTTCCAATTTGGATTCCTTTTATTTCTTTGTCATCTCTGATTGCTGTGGCTAAAACTTCCAAAACTATGTTGAATAATAGTGGTGAGAGTGAGCATCCTTACATTATTCCTGATTTTAGGGAAAATGGTTTCAGTTTTTCACCATTGAGAATGATATTTGCTGTGGGTTTGTCATATATGGCCTTTATTATGTTGAGGAAAGTTCCCTCTATGCCTACTTTCTGGAGGGTTTTTATCATAAATCAGTGTTGAATTTTGTCAAAAGTGCTCTTTGCATCTATTGAGATGATCATATGGGTTTTCTCCTTCAGTTTGTTAATATGGTGTATCACGTTGATTGACTTGTGTATATTGAAGAATCCTTGCATTCCTGTGATAAAACTCACTTGATCATAGTGTATGATCCTTTTAATGTGCTGTTGGATTCTGGTTGCTAATATTTTGTTGAGGATTTTTGCATGTTTGTTCATCAGTGATATTGGCCTGTAGTGGTCTTTCTTTGTGACATCTTTGTCTGGTTTTGGTATCAGGGTGATGGTGGCCTCGTTGAATAAGTTTGGGAGTGTTCCCCTCTCTGCTATATTTTGGAAGATTTTGAGAGGGATAGGTGTTAGCTCTTCTCTAAATGTTTGATAGAATTCACCTGTGAACCCGTCTTGTCATGGGCTTTTATTTGTTGGAAGATTTTTAATCACAGTTTCAATTTCAGTGCTTGTCATTGGTCTGTTTATATTTTCTATTTCCTCCTGGTTCAGTCTCTGAAGGTTGTGCTTGTCTAAGAATTTTTCTATTTCCTCCAGGTTTTCCATTTTATTGGCATATGGTTTCTTGTAATGATCAAAAACGTGATGTACTTTTATACTGCCCACTATAGTACTTAAAATATTGTCATTTGAAAGATGGACCTAGAGTCTGTCATACAGAGTGAAGTAAGTCAGAATGAGGAAAAAAATACTGTATGCTAACACACTTATATGGAATCTTAAAAAAACAAAAAACAGTACTAATGAACCTAGTGGCAAGGCAGGAATAAAGACGCAGACATAGAGAAAGGACTTGAGGACACAGATGGGTGAAGGGAAAGCTGGGATGGAGCGAGAGAGTAGCATTGACATATATGCACTACCAAATGTAAAATGGATGGCTAGTGGGAAGCTGCTGCATAGCACAGGGAGATCAGCTCCGTGCTTTGTGACCACCTAGAGGGGTGGGTTAGGGAGGGTGGGAGGGAGGGGATATGGGGTTATATGTATACATATAGCTGATTCACCCAGCTATACAGCAGAAACTAACACAATATTGTAAAGCAATTATACTCCAATAAAGAGGTTAAAAAATGTAAATTGACAGAAAAAGATATAGAATTAAAATAGTAATAATAATGTGGGAGTCTTTATATTAATATCAACTAAAATAAATTTCAAAACAAAATACATTTCCAGAAAAGATAACACTAAAAATGTCAAATGTACCTTAACTTAAAAAAAGTTTGAAATACATGAAACAATATTGACAGAATTAGACACATAATTCACAACAATATTTGGAGATATATTGAATGTTTTTATTGTCATATGATCAATACAATACTTGTCATTTTAATAATTTTTAGATGTACAAACCTGTGGTTAATTACATTCATCATGTTGTGTTACCATCATTGTCTTTTTTCTGATATAGTTACATCAACACAAAGAGAAATTCTATCACCATCAAGCAGTAATTTCCCATTCACTCCTGTCCTCTTATTCTTCTGATATCACTAATCTACTTTCTGTCTCCATTAATTTGTCTATTCTAGATATATTTCATATACGTGGATGCCTACAACATTTCTTCTTTTGTGTCAGGTTTATTTCATTTAGCATAATTTTTTCAAGGTTCATTCATGTTGTACCATGTACCAGAACTTCACTCTTTTTTGCTGTATTCTTTGATATACAACTATCTAAGTCCCTGGTTTTAGAGTATACACCTAGGAGTGGAATTGCTGGTTCAGATTGCAATTACATGTTTAGATTTTTGAGGATCTGTCAAACTGTTTTCCACAGTGGTTTCACCTATTTACATTCCCACCGTGAATGGACAAGAGTTTCAATTTCTCCACGTGCTCACCAACACTTGAAATTTATAATATTTTGTTGAAGTACTGTTGATTTACAATATTATATTAGTTTCCAGTGTACAGCACAGTGATTCAGTATTTTTATAGATTACATTCCATTATAAGTTACTATAAGGTAATGGATATAATTCCCTGTGCTTTAACATATATCCTTGTTGCTCTTCTGTTCTATGCACAATAGTCTTATCTATCTATTAATACCATATCTCTAATATCTCCCTCCCCACTTCCTGTCCCCTTTTGTAACCACTAGTTTGTTTTCTGTATCTGTAAGCCTTTTTTTTTTTTGCATACATTCATTGGTATTATCTTTTTAAGATTCCACATATAAGTGATGTTATAGAGTATTTGTCTTTCTCTCTCTGACTTATTTCACTAGCACAATATTTTCTAGGTCTATCCACATTGCTGCAAAAACAAGAATTTCATTCTTATCATGGCTGAGTAATATTCCATTGTAAATATATACTACATCTTCTTTATTAGTCTGTTAATGGGTACACAGATTGCTCCCATGTCTCAGCTATTATAAATAGTGCTGCTATGAATATTGAGGTGCATGTATCTTTTTGAATTAGTGTTTTTATTTTTTTCTGGATATTATCCCAGGAATGGAATTGCTGTGTCATATGGTAGCTCTATTTTTAGTTTTTTGAGAATCCTCCATACTGTCTTCCACAGGGGTTGCATCAATTTACATTCTCACCAATAGTGTACAAGGGTTCAATTTGTCCACATTGTCACCAATATTTTTATTTGTATTCTTGTTGAAATCCATTTTGACAGGTGTGAGGTGATATTGCATTGTCTTTTTAATTAACATTTCTCTAATGATTAAAGATGTTGAGCATCTGTTCATGTGCCTATTGATCATCTGTATGTCTTCTTTGGAGAAATGTCTATTTAGATCTTCCTATTTTTTAACCTAGTTGTTTGGCTTTTTTGATGTTGGTGTGTATGATTTATTTACATATTTAGATATTAACCCCTTATCAGTCTTATCATTTGCAAATATTTTCTCCCATTCAGCAGGTTGTCATTTCATTTATTTTTATTTTTATTTTTTTAACATCTTTATTTGAGTATAACTGTTTTACAATAGTGTGTTAGTTTCTCCTTTACAACAAAGTGAATCAGTTATACTTATACATATGTTCCCATATCTCTTCCCTCTTGCATCACCCTCCCTCCCACCCTCCCTATCCCACCCCTCTAGGTGGTCACAAAGCACAGAGGTGAACTCCCTGTGCTATGCAGCAGCTTCCCACTAGCTATCTAATATACAATTGGTAGTGTGTATATGTCCCTGCCACTCTCTCACATCATCACCGCTTACCCTTCCCCCTCCCCATATCCTCAAGTCCATGCTCTAGTAGGTCTGTGTTTTATTCCCGTCCTACCACTAATCTCTTCATGACATTTTTTTTTCTTAGATTCCATATATATGTGTTAGCATATGGTATTTGTTTTTCTTCTTCTGACTTACTTCACTCTGTATGTTTTGATTACTGTACTTTTGTAGTATACTCTGAAATCAGGGATCATGATTCCTCCAGCTCTGTTCTTTCTCAAGATCATTTTGGCTATTGATGGTCTTTTCTGATTCCATTCAAAATTTAAAATTATTTGTTCTAATTCTGTGAAAAATGCTCTTGGTATTTTTATAGGGATTACTTTGAATCTGTAGATTCCCTTGGGTAGTATGGTCATTTTAACATTAATTCTTCCAGTCCATGAACACAGTATATCTTTGCATCTGTTTGTGTCCTCTTCAATTTCTTTCATCAGTGTCTTGTAGTTTTCCAAGAACAGGTCTTTCATCTCCTTAGGTAGGTTTATTCCTAGGTATTTTATTCTTTTTGATGTGATTGGAAATGGAATTTTGTGTTTGATTTTTATTTCCAATAGTTTTTTGTTAGTGTATAGAAATGCAACAGATTTCTGTATACTAATTTTGTATCCTGCAACATTGGTGAATTCATTGGTGAGCTCTGGTAGTTTTCTGGTGGCATCATAGGATTTTCTATGAATAGTATGACATCTGCAAACAATGACAGTTTTTTAAAAATTTGTTTTCTTTTATTTCTTTTTATTGTATTTGCATGGCTAGAACTTCCAATACTATGTTGAATAAATGTGGCAAGAATGAGTACCCTTTTCTTGTTCCTGAACTTATAAGAAATGCTTTCAGTTTTTCACCAGTGATTATGATGTTAGCTATGTGCTTGTCATATATGGCTATTATAATGTTGAGGTATCTTTCCTCTATGCCCACTTTCTGAAGATTTTTTACTGTAAATGAATGTTGAATTTTATCAAAATCTTTTTCTCCATCTATTTAGATGACCATATGGTTTTTCTTAATTCTTCTGTTTCTTAATGTGGTATATCACATTGATTTGTTTGCAGAAACTGAAAAATACTTGAATCCATGCAATAAAGCACACTTGATTATTGTGTATGATCCTTCTGATATATTGTTGGATTCAGTTGCCTAATAACAACATGTTATTGAGGATTTTTGCAACTATGTTCTTCAGTGATATTTGCCTCTAATTCCTTTTTTTGTGACAGCTTTGTCTGGTTTTGGTATCAGGGTGATGATGGCCTCATAGAATATGTTCAGAAGTGCTCCTTCCTCTGCAATTTTTTGGAATAGTTTGAGAAGTATAGATGTTTTTGTTTTTTATTTTATTTTATTGAGGTATAGTTGTTTTACAATGTTGTGTTAATTTTTTCTGTGCAGCAAAGTTATTAGTCATATATATACATGACTATATATATGAATATATATATTTATTCATTCTTTTTCATATTCTTGTCTTTTTTTGTTTATTACAGGACATTGAATATAGTTTCCTGTGCTATACTGTAGGAACTTGTTTGTCCATTCAGTATATAATAGTTTGGATCTGCTAATCCCAAACTCCCAATCTATCCCTCCTCCACCACTCCTCCTGCTTGGCAACCACAAGTCTGTTCTCTATATCTATGAATCTGTTTCTGTTTTGTAGATAAGTTCTTTTGCATCTTATTCTAGATTCCACATATAAGTGATATCATATGCTGTTTGTCTTTCTCTTTCTGACTTACTTCACTTAGTATGATAATCTCTAGGTCCATCCAAGTTGCTGCAAGTGACATTATTTCATTCTTTTTTTTTTGTGGCTTAGTAGTATTTCACTGTGTATATGTACCACTGTATACATTTATCTTCTTTAGAGAAGGATAGATATTAACTGTTCTCTACATGTTTGGTAGAATTCCCCTTTGAAACCATTTGGTCCTGGATTTTGTTTGCAGGAAGTTTTTAAAATTAAAGATTCTATCTCACTTCTACTGATCAGTCTGTTCAAATTGTCTGTTTCTTCTTGACTCAGTATTGGCAGGCTGCATGCTTTTAGAAATTTGTTAATTTCTTCTAGGTTGTCCAATATTTTGATGTATAACTAGTCATAGTATTCTTTTATGATTTTTTGGTTTCTCTGTGGTATCAGTTGTTATTTCCTCTCTTTCATTTCTTATTTTGTTTATTTGTGTCCTCTCTCTTTTCTTCTTAGTGAGCCTGGCTACAGGTTTATCAATTTTGTTTTTCTATTTTCAAAAAACCAACTCTTGGTTCCATTGATCTTTTCTATTTTTTAAAATCTATATTTGTTTATTTTCTTTCTGAACTTTATTATTTCCTTCCTTCTAGTGACTTGTGTTTTGTCTTTCTTTTTCTAATTATATTTAGGTGGTTTGTTTGAGAATTTTCTTGTTTTGTGGGGAAGGCCTGTATTGCTATAAACTTCCCTCTTAGAACTGCTTTTGATGCATCTCACAGTTTATGGAAAGTGTGCTTCATTTTCACTTGTCTCAGGGTATATTCTGATTTCCTCTTTGATTTTGTCATTGACCCAGTGGTTTCTTAGTAGCATGTTATTTAGTCTCCACATGTTTGTTCTTTTCCCATTTTTCTTCTTGTAGTTGATTTCTGGATTCATACTGCTGTGGTAGGAAAAAATGTTTCATATTATTTCTATCTTAAATTTGTTGAGACTTGTTTTGTGGTCCAATATGTGATCTATCCTGGAGAACATTCCATTTGCACTTGAAGAGAATGTGTATTCTGATTTTTCATGGAAGGGGGGTATGTAATGTCCTGTAGATATCAACTAAGTCCAACTGATCTATTGTGTCTTTAAGACCACTTTTGCCTTACTAATTTTCTGTCTGGATGATCTGTCCACTGATGTCAGTGGAATGTTAAATTTTCCTACTATTATTGTCAATTTCTCCCTTTATGTTTGCTAGTGTTTGCTTTATATATTTAGGTGTTCCTCTATTGAGTACATATATGTTAGCTAGTGTAATATCCTGTTCTTGTATTTATCCCTGTATTATTATAAAAAGCCTTCTTTGTCTTTTTCTATAGCCTTATAAAATCTATTATGTTTCATATGAGTACTGCTACTTCTGATTTCTTGTCATTTCCCTTTGAAATATCTTTTTCTATCCCTTCACTTTCAGACTCACTCTCAAGTTGTCTCATGTGGGCAGCATACTGAATATCTTGGTTTCTTTTTCCAATTAGCCACTCTATATCTTTTGATTGGAGCATTTAGTTCATTGATATTTAAAGTAATTATTGATAGTGGTGTACTTTTGCAATTTTATTACATGTTTTCTGGTTGTTTTTATAGATCTGCTTTCTTCATTTTATCTTCTTTTAGTTCCTACTATTGTGATTTGATAATTTTCTTTAAAAATTTTTTTTCTTAATTTTTATTGGAGTATAGTTGATTTACAATGTTGTGTTGGTTTCAGGTGTACACACTACTATATATAAAATGATGATTTTCTTTAGTAGTGTGCTTGGCTTTCTCTCTTTTTGATTTTTGTGTAGTTTTCAAAATAAATGTATTTATTTATTATTTATTTTTGGCTGCGTTGGGTCTTCCTTGTTGCACGTGGGCTTTCTCTAGTTGCGGCGAGAGGGGGCTGCTCTTCCTTGCAGTGCACAGGTTTCTCATTGTGTTGGCTTCTCTTGTTGCAGAGCATGGGCTCCAGGTGTGTGGGCTTCAGTAGTTGTGGTGCATGGGCTTAGTTGGTCTGTGGCATATGGGATCTTCAACAACCAGGGCTCGAACCTGTGTCCCCTGCCTTGACAGGCAGATTCTTATCCACTGTGCCACCAGGGAAGCCCTAAAAATATTTATTTATTTAGTTGCGCCCTGTCAGTTGTGGCAGACGGGCTCCTTAGTTGTGGCATGCATGTGAGATCTAGCTCCATGACCAGGGATTGAACCCAGGCCCCCTGCATTGGGAGCATGGAATCTTAACCACTGCACCACCAGGGAAGTCCTGATTGTTTTGTATTTACTATAGGTTTCTGATTTATTTTTACCATGGGGTCCATGTATGTTGACTCGTAATTATACCCACTTGTTTTAAACTGGCTGTTATTTCAGTTCAAACACATTCTAAGACATACACATTTTTATTTCCCTCCCCCACATTTGTGGTTTTGATGTCATATTTTACATATTCATGTTTATCTCTTAACTGTTTATCTCATAGTAGTTATGGTTGTTTTTACAATTTTTTGACTTTTAATGTACAGCTGGCACATTTAGTGATCTTAAATTCTTTCTATATATTTGCATTTCCTAGTGGGATTTTTCCTTTCTTATAGATCCTTACTTCTTTTCTATTTGGAGAAGAATATTCAACATTTCTTTTACGATATGTTTAGTATTGATTAATTCTTTCAGTTTTGCTTTTCTAAGAAGTTCTTTATTTCTCTTTCTATACTAAATGGTACTCTTGCTTGGTAGAGTATCTTGGGTTGCTGTTTTTTTTCCTTTCAGCACTTTGAATATGTCATGGCACTCCATTCTGGCTTGCAAATTTTCTGCAGAAAAATCAGTTGATAGCCTTATGGGAATTCTCTTGTATATAACCCATCGTTTTTCTCTTGCAGCCTTTAGAATCCTTTCTTTATCTTTCACTTTTATCATTTTAATTATGATATATCTTATTGTGGGTCTGTTTGGTTTAATATTTTCTAGGACCCTCTGTGCTTCCTGTGCCTGGATATCTGTTTCTTTCTCCAGGTTTGGAAAATTTTCAGACATAATTTCCTTATATGCATTTTCAATCTACTTATCTTTCTCTTCTCCCTCTGAAACCCCAATAATGCAAATGTTGTCATGCTTCATGCTATCTCAGAAATCTTATAGATTGTGATCATTTTTTTATGTGTCTTTCATTCTGCTGTTCTGACTGTGTGATTTCCAATATTCTACCTTCAGATCACTTGTGCTTTGTTATATGTCACTTAGTCTGCTGGTCACTTCTTCTAGTGTGTTCTTTATTTCAGATATCGAATTATTTATTTTTGATTAGTTCTTCCTTGCATTTTCTATTTCTTTGTTTAAATGATCAGTGTTTAGATCAATCTTTTCCCTAATTCAGTTAACATTTTCATTGTCAATGTTTTGAATTCTTTATCAGGTAAATTGTTTATTTCTGTTTCATTATTTTTTAAGGCATTTTCTCTTGATCTTTCAGTTGAGAGTAGTCCCTCTGCCTTTTCATTTTACTTAACTTTCTCGGTCTCTATGTATTTAGTTGAAACAGTTACCTATTATGGTCTTGAAGGAGTGTTCTCATGTGTGTACATCTCTTTGTAGACTGGGTGTGTCCAGTGCCTTTGGGGAGAGGGCTGGATTTGATGTGGATGCCAGTCAGCTGTTTCCTCAGGGAGTGCTGGCAGGTATCACCTTGATAGGGCAGGCCTGGCAGTAGAAGACCTAGAGCCTATTCAAGATGTGAGGCAGGACTTCCCTCTGTTCAGTGGCCATCATTGCCTTGTCAGGAGCTAGATCTAATCCCAAGTTGCTAGATTGGAAGCCCTGAGGGTTGGGCTCATGCTGCCTGTTTTCCTTTTAATTGTGTGTTTTTCTTTCTCTCGACAGTGGGACCTTTGCTCTAGAGGAGGAGAGTGGTGAAGCAACTGTGGCTTGTGCACCTACAGAGGTCTAATTCTGTGCTGTGTAGGCCTCTGCAGCTCCACTCAGATACAGCCCATGGCTGCGTCTTTTCCCTGGCGGTGGCCACCCCATATCCAGTGCCACACTGTGGCATAAAGTGAGCAGGAACAGAGCATTCACTTGGCTTGGGCTGGGGGACACAGCAAGGCAGTTCTCAAAAACTGGCAGCCTCTAGAGCAGTCCCCTCTCTGCCCTGTCTCAGGGGCAAGACCTTTTGTGCTTACAATTGATCACTGTCCCCAGGCTACATTGCTCCTGCCCTGGGTGGAACTTCAGGGCAGGTGGGACACGTGGGGAGGGTTGTGCTGTTGTGGAGCAGCTGCTATCACAAATCAAGGTTACTTCTAGGGCACCACTAGAGTAACTGCTAACTATGGCTGTCACTGCTCCACCTGATGTCTACTCTGTTACAGGGGAGCATCTGCGTCCCAAAGTTGAATCTTTTCCCAGGTCCCGGCCACCCTAGATCCAATTCTGCTGGTGGTGTGGAGTAAGCAGGGCCTAAGCATTTGTTCTGATTGGGCTATGGTGCATAGTGAGGTGGTCATGATAAACACAGCAGCCACTAGAGCAGACCTCTACATGCCCTGTCTGGTGGCAAGCCAGCATGAATGCACTCCTTACACATGTGCACCCATGAAATCTCCCTTTTTCTTTTAGTCCACTCAGAGGAGCACAGGTTCTGACAAAACAGCTTTACTTCTCATGCTTACTTGTTTATCTACCTTATAACCTTGGTTGTACAGGAGTACTTATGCAAATTTACAGTTAGTTTTCACTGAGAATTGTTCTACATGTAGATGTATTTGTGATGTGTTAATGGCGGGAAGTGAGCTACTCATTCTCTTGCTCCACTTTCTTGAACTCTCTCTTATTTATGATTTTAATTTTTTTATTATACCCATCTTAGTATGTGTGCACTGGTTTCCCAGATAGTATTGATTTGCACTTCTTTAATAAGTGATGCTGTTGAGGTTCTTTTCGTGTGCTTATTGCAACTTGAATATCTTCTTTGTGACCATATCTATTCAAATTTTTTGCTCATTTTTAATTGGTTTATTATTTTGTCATTAAGTTCTTTATATGTTCTGGATATTAAACATTTAAAAGATATATGATTTTCCAATATTTTCACCCATTTGCAGTTTGTATTTTCACTTTATCGATAATGTACTTTGATACACAATAGTTTTAAAATTTGATGAAGTCCAATTTATCTATTTTTCTATTGTTGTTTGTGCTTTTAGTTTCTCAGAATTCATTTCTGAATAAAGGGTCATGAAAAGTTATTTCTATGTTTTCTTTTAAGAGTTTTAAGTTTTTAATTTTTATATGTAGGTCAATGATACATTCTGGGTTAATTTTTATATACAGTGTGCACAGAAGAGAAAACTTTATTCTATTATATGTGGACATTTAGTTGTTCAATGCCATCTGCTGAAGAGACTGTTCTTTCTCACATTAAATGGTCTTGGCACCCTTGTAAAAAAACAGTTGGCTGTAAATGTATGGGTTTATTTCTGAACTCTCAGTTCTATTACATATTTCTGTATGTCAACCCTTATACCAGTACCATAACATTTGGTAACTGTAGCTTTATTGTAGTTCTGAAACCGAGATGCATGGGTCCCCTGAATTTCATCTTCTTTTTCAAAATTGTTTGGCTATTTGGAGCCCTGATTTCATATGAATATAAGTTTCAGCTTTTCTGTTTCTAGAAAAACATTATATTGGAGTTTTGATAGTGATTTAATTGAAACTGTAGTTGCATTAAATATGATTGACTTCATTGATAATATTAGGTCTTCCTACCTCATTAACATGGGATACTTTCCATTTATTTAGGTCTTGTCTAATTTCTTTCAACAACGCTGTATAGTTTTCAATGTGCAAGTCTTTCACATCCTAGGTTAAATTTACTTCTAAGTATTTTATTCCTTTAGAAGATGATGTATGGGTAATAAATTTCCTAATTTTCTTTTCAAATTGTTCACTTCAAATATACAGAAAAACAACTGATTTTTGTGTGTTCGTTTTGTACTCTGCAACTTTCTTAAATTCGTTTATTAGTTCTAATGAATATCTTGGGCATTCTTTGGAATTTTCTATATCTATATGATCATTTCATCTATATATATATAATTATATTATTATTCTTCCCTTTTACTTTGGGTAAATTTTATTTCTCTTTCTCTCTAATTGCTCTACATAGGTTTACAGTATGATGTTAAATAGCAGCAGTGAAAGCAGACATCTTTAACTTTCTCCTTACCTTAGTGTGAAAGTTAATATTCTTTCACCACTGACTGTAGTGATAGTTGTAGCTTTATTCCTAAACACTCTTTAAAATAATGAGGAAGTTACATTTAATTACTATATTATTTTCACCAAGAAAATTGTTTGATTTTATAAAATGTCTCCTATGCATCAGTTGACATTATATAGGTTTTTTTTCCTTCATTGTATTGATGTGGTATATTATATTGGATGATTATCTTGTGATGAACCACCTTTGCATTTCTGGGATAAATTCTATTTGTTTATGGTATATAAATATTTTAATATGCAGTTGGATTCACTTTGCTTGCATTTTGTTGAATATTTTTTAGGTCTATATTCAGAGGGGATATGGCTCTGTAATTTTCATTTTTCTGATGTCATTATCTACCTTTGAAATCATAAGAACACTGGTCTTATAGTATGAGTTAGGAAGTTTTCCTCCTCTTCTGTTTTATGGAAGAGTTCAAGAAGTATTGGTGTTGGATTCAAGATAGTGGAGTAAAAGGACGTGCACTCACTCCCTCTTGCAAGAGCTCTGGAATCACAACTAACTGCTGAACAATCATCAACAGGGATACACTGAAACTCATCAAAAAATATACCTCACATCCAAAGACAAAGGATAAGCTGCAATGAGATGGTAGGAGGGGCACAATCACAATAAAATCAAATCCCATAACCAGAGGGTGCATGCCTCACAAACTGGAGAACAATTATACCACAGAAGCCCATGCACTGGAGTGAAGGTTCTGAGTCCCATGTCAGACTTCCCAACCTGGGGGTCTGGCAATGGGAGGAGGAATCCCCAGAGAATCAAACTTTGAAGGCTAGCAGGATTTGATTGCAGGACTTTGACAGGACTGGGGAAAACAGAGACTCCACTCTTGGGGGCACACACAAAGTAGTGTGCACATCAGGACCCAGGGGGAAGGAACTGTGACCCCATAGGAAATTGAACCAGACATACCTGCTAGTGTTGGAGGGTCTCCTGCAGAGGACAGGGCTGTGGCTTACCGTGGGGACAAGGACACTGGCAGCAGAAATTCTGGGGAGTATTCCTTGGCATGAGCCCTCCCAGTGTCTGCCATTAGCCCCACCAAGGAGCCTGTAGCCTCCAATGCTATGTCGTCACAGGCCAAACAACCAACAGGGAGGGGACTCAGCCCCACCAATCAGCAGACAAGCAGATTAACGTTTTACTGATCTCTGCCCAAAAGAGCAACATCCAGCTCTACCCACACTAGCTCCTACCATCGGGAAGCTTCCACAAGCCTCTTAGATAGCCTCATCCACCAGAGGGAAGATAGCAGAAGCAAGAAGAACTAAAATCCTGCATCATGTAGAAGGAAAACCACATTCACAGAAGGATAGACAAAATGAAAATGCAGAGGGCTACATACCAAATGAAGGAACAAGATAAAACCCCAAAAACACAATTAAATAAAGTGGAGATAGGCAACCTTCCAGAAAAAGAATTCAAAATAATGATAGTGAAGATGATCCAGGACCTCAGAAAAAGAATGGAGGCAAAGATCGAGAAGATGCAAGAAATGTTTAACAAAGACCTAGAAAAATGAAAGGACAAACACCTAGAAGAATTAAAGAACATACAAACAGAGATGAACAATACAGTAACTGAAATGAAAAAAATACACTAGAAGGAATCAATAGCAGAATAACTGAGACAGAAGAACAGACAAGTGACCTGGAAGACAGAATGGTGGAAATCACTGCCATTGAAAAAATAAAGAAAAAAGAATGAAAAGAAATGAAGACAGCCTAAGAGACGTCTGGGACAACATTAACAAACCAGCATTCACATTATAGGGGTCCCCAAAAGAGAAGAGAAAGAGAAAGGATGCAAGAAAATATTTGAAGAGATAATAGTCAGAAACTTCCCTAACATGGGAAAGGAAAGAGCCATCCAAGTCCAGAGAGCACTTGGATGATTGTTCATCCAAGCCAGAGACTCCCAGGCAGGATAAACCCAAGGAGAAACATGCTAAGACACACAGTAATCAAATCGAAAAAATTAAACACAAAGAAAAATTATTGAAAGCAACAAGGGAAAAATGACAAATAACATACAAGGGAATTCCTATAAGGTAATGGCTGATTTCTTAGCAGAAAAGCTACAAGCCAGAAGGGAGTGGCATGATATATTTAAAGTGATGAAAGGGAAGAACCTACAAGTAAGATTACTCTAGCCAGCAAGGATCTCATTCAGATTCAACAGAGTAATCAAAAGCTTTACAGACAAACAAAAACTAAAAGAACTCAGCATCACCAAACCAGCTCTACAACAAATGTTAAAGGAACTTCTTTAAGTGGAAAACACAAGAGAAGAAATGGACCTACAAAACCAAAACCAAAATAATTTTTAACAGTAATAGGAACATACATACTGATAATTACCTTCATTGTGAATGGATTAAATGCTCCAGCCAAAAGACACAGGCTGCCTGAATGGATACGCAAACAATACCCATATATATGCTGTTTACAAGAAACCCACTTCAGACCTAGGGACACATACAGTCTGAAAGTGAGGGGATGGAAAAAGATATTCCATGCAAATGGAAATGAAAAGAAAGCTGGAGTAGCAATACTCATATCAGACATAATACTCTTTAAAATAAAGACTATTATAAGAAACAAGGAAGGACACTACTTAATGATTAAGAGATTAATCCAAAAAGAAGATATAACAATTATAGATATATATGCACCCAACATAGGAGCACCTCAATACATAAGGCAAATGCTAACTGCTATAAAAGAGGAAATCTACAGTAACACAATAATAGTTGAGGACTTTAACACCTCACGTAAAACAAAGGACAGATCATCCAAACAGAAAATTAATAAGGAAACAAAAGCTTTAAATGACACAATAGACCAGATAGATTTCACTGATATCTATATGACATTCCATCCGAAAACAACAGATTACACTTTCTTCTCAGGTGCACACGGAACATTCTCCAGGTTAGATGACATCTTGGGTCACAAATCAAGCTTCAGTAAATTTAAGAAAGTTGAAATCATATCAAGCATCTTTCTGACCAAAACTCTATGAAATTAGAAATAAATTGCAGGGGGGAAAAAGTAAAATACACAAACACATGGAGGGTAAACCATACATTACTAAATAACCAAGAGATCACTGAAGAAATCAAAGAGAAAATTAAAAAATACCTAGAGACAAATTACAAAGAAGACATGATGATCCAAAACCTATGGGATGCAGCAAAAGCAGTTCTAAGAGGGAAGTTTATAACAAATATAATCCTACCTCAAGAAACAAGAAAAGTCTCAGATAAACAATCTAACCTTATACCTAAAGGAACTAGAGAAAGAAGAAGACACAAAACCCAAAGTTTGTAGAAAGAAAGAAATCATAAAGATCAGAGCAGAAATAAATGAAATAGAAACAAAGAAAACAAGAGAAAAGATCAATAAAACTAAAGCTGGTTCTGTGAGAAGATAAACAAAATTGATAAATATTTAGCCAGACTCATCAAGAAAAAGAGGTAGAGGACTCAAATTAATAAAATTACAGATGAAAAAGGAGAAATTACAACAGACACTGCAGAAATACAAAGCATCAAAAGAAACTACAACAATCAATTCTATGCCAATAAACCGGACAACCAGGAAGAAATGGACAAATTCTTAGAAAGGTATGACCTTCCAAGACTGAACCAGGAAGAAATAGAAAATATAAACAGGCAAACACTACAAAAAAAGAAAATTGCAGACCAATATCACTGATGAATATAGATGCATAAATCCTCAACAAAATACTAGCAAACAGAATCCAGCAACACATTAAAAGCATCATACACCATGATCAAGTGGGATTCATCCCAGTGATGCAAGTATTCTTCAATATACACAAATAAATCAATGTGATTCACCGAATTAATAAATTGAAAAATAATAACCATATGATCATCTCAATAGATGCAGAAAAAGCTTTTGACAAAATTCAACACCCATTTATGATAAAAACTCTCCAGAAACTGGGCATAGAGGGAGGCTACCTCAACATAATAAAGACCATATATGACAAACCCATAGCAAACATCATTCTCAATGGTGAAAAACTGAAAGCATTTCCTCTAAGACCAGGAACAAGACAAGGATGTGTACTCTTGCCACTATTATTCAACATAGTTTTGGAAGTCCTAGCCATGACAATCAGAGAAGAAAAAGAAATAAAAGGAATACAAATTGGAAAAGAAGAAGTAAAACTGTCACTGTTTGCATATGACATGATACTGTACATAGAGAATCCTAAGATGCTACCGGAAAACTACTAGATCTAATCAATGAATTTGGTAAAATTGCATGATACAAAATTAATGCACAGAAATCTCTTGCATTAGTATACACTAACAATGAAAGATCAGAAAGAGAAATTAAGGAAACAATCCCATTCACCTCTGCAACAATAAGGATAAAATACCTAGGAATAAACCTACCTAAGGAGGTAAAAGACATGTACTCAGGAAACTGTAAGACACTGATGCAAGAAATCAAAGATGACACAGATGGAGAGATATACCATGTTCTTGCAATGGAAGAACAAATATTGTGAAAATGACTATACTACCCAAAGCAATCTACAGATTCAATGCAATCCCTATCAAACCACCAATGGAATTCTTTATAGAACTAGAACAAAAAAAATTTAAATTTGCATGGAGACACAAAGGCCCCATATAGCCAAAGCAATCTTCAGGGAAAAAAATGGAGCCAGAGGAATAATACTCCCTGGCTTCAGACTATACTACAAAGCTACAGTAATTATGACAATTTAGTACTGGCACAAAAACAGAAATATAGATCAATGTTACAGAATAGAAAGCCCAGAGATAAGCCCATGCACATATGGTCAACTAATCTATGACAAAGGAGGCAGGGATACACAGTGGAGAAAAGACACACTCTTCAATAAGTGGTGCTGGGAAAACTGGACAGCTACATGTAAAATGATGAAATTAGAACACTCCCTAACACCATACACACACACACACAAAAAAAACCCTCAAAATGGATTAAAGACTTAAATGTAACACCAGACACTATAAAATTCTTAGAGGAAAACATAGGAAGAACACTCTTTGACATAAATCACAGCAAGATCTTTTTTGACCCACATGCTAGAGTAATGGAAATAAAACCAAAAATAAACAAATGGACCTAACGAAACTTAAAATCTTTTCCACAGCAAAGCAAACTATAAACAAGACGAAAAGACAACCCTCAGAATGGGAGAAAATATTTGCAAAAGAAGCAACGGACAATGGATTAATCTCCAAAATATACATACAGCTCATGCAGCTCAATATTTAAAAAACCAACAACCAAATCCAAAAATGGACAGAAGACCTAAATAGACATTTATCCAAAGAAGACATACAGGTGGCCAAGAGACACACGAAAAGCTGCTCAACATCACTAATTATTAGAGAAATGCAATACAAAAACAATGAGGTATCACCTCACTCCAGTTACAATGGACATCATTAGAAAGTCTACAAACCACAAATGATAGAGAGGGTGTGGAGAAAAGGGAACCCTGTTGCATCTGTTGGTGGGAATGTAAATTGATACAGCCACTATGGAGAATGGCATGGAGGTTCCTTATAAAACTAAAAATAGAACTGCATTACAACCCAGCAATCCCACTACTGGGCACATACCCAGAGAAAAACCTAATTCAAAAAGTCATATGCACTCCAATGTTCATTGCAGCACTATTTAAAATAGCCAGATCATGGAAGCAACCTAAATGTCCATTGACAGATGAATGGATAAAGAAGTTGTGGTACATATATATAATGGAATATTACTCAGCCATAAATAGAACGAACTTGGGTCATTTATAAAGACATGGATGGACCTAGCAACTGTCATACAGATTTAAGTAAGTCAGAAAGTGAAAAACAAAAATAGTATATTAACACATATATGTGGAATCTAGAAAAATGGTACAGATGAGCTGGTTTGCAAAGCAGAAATAAAGACACAGATGTAGAGAACAAATGTATGGACACCAAGGGGGGAAAGTGGAGGGGTGTGTGGTGGGATGAATTGGGAGATTGGGATTGACATATATACACTGATATGTATAAAATAGATAACTAGAGGGGGACCTTCAAGAAGGCAGACTACTAAGAGGTGGAGATCGCCTTCTTCCCAAAAAATACATCTACATGTGGAACAACTCCTACAGAACACCTACTGAACGCTGGAAGAAGACCTCAGATTTCCCAACAGGCAAGAAAATCCACATGTACCTGGGTAGGGCAAAAGAAAAAGAAAAAACAGAGGCAAAATAATAGGGATGGGACCTGCACCTCTGGGAGGGAGCTGTGAAAGAGGAAAAGTTTCCAACACTAAGAAGCCTCTTCACTGGCAGAGACAGGGAGTGTGTGTGTGTGTGGGGGGAGCTTCAGAGACCCAGAGGAGAGCTTAGCAACAGGGGTGGAGAGGGCAAAGCAGAGAGATTCCCACACAGAGGATCAGTGCTGACCAGCACTCACCAGCCTGAGAGGACTGTCTGCTCACCCCCCAGGGTGGGTGGGGGCTGGGAACTGAGGCTTGGGCTTCAGAGGTCAGATCCCAGGGAGAGGACTGGGGTTGGCTGCATGAACACAGTTTGAAGGGGGCTAGTGCACCACAGCTAGCTGGGAGGGAGTCCAGGAAAAAGTCTGGACCTGCCAAAGAAGCAAAAGACCATTCTTTCAGGGTGCGTGAGGAGAGGGGATTCCTTCCCTGTCTACCTACAGAAGGCAGAGCACTGCCTAAATGAGCTCCAGAGACAGGCATGAAATGCTAACGCTGCTTCTGCAGCCACAAAGAATCCTGTGTGCAAGCACAGGTCACTATCCACACACACTCCCCCAGGAACCTGTGCAGCACACCACTGCCAGGGTCTCATGATCCAGGGACAACTTCCCGAGGAGAAAACACCACACACCTCAGGCTGTTGCAACATTACAGTGACCTCTGCCACCACAGGCTCGCCCCACATTCCACTTAAAACTACCGTACCCCTCTCTGCTCCTGGCATGAGTAAGCAAGAGCCCCTAATCAGCTACTGCTTTAACCCCTTCCTTCCTGTGGGGAACAGATGCCTGAGAGCAACCTACATCCAGAGGTGCTGCCAAGACCAAAGTTGGACCCCAGGAGCTGTGCAAACAAAGAAGAGAAAGGGAAATTTCTCTGTGCAGCCTCAGGAGCAGTGGACTAAATCCCCACAATCAAGTTAATGAACCCTGCATCTGTGGAACACCTGAGCAGACAACTAATCATCCCAAAATTGAGGCAGTGGACTTTGACAACCACTGTAGACTTGGGGTTTGCTGCTTGCAACCGACTTGTTTCTGATTGTTATGTTTATCTTATTATAGTTTTTAGCATTTGTTACCGTTGGTATATTTCTTTATTGGTTTGGTTGAGCTCTTCTTTTTATTATTATTATTTTATTTATGTTAATAATTTTATTTTTTTAATTTTTAAAATTTATTTATCTTTTGGTTCTTTCTTTCATTCTCCCTTTTCTTATGAGCCGTGCAGCTGACAGGGTCTTGGTGCTCTGGCCTGGTGTCAAGTCTGAGCATCTGAAGGGGGAGAGCCGAGTTTAGGATATTGGACCACCAGAGACCTCTCAGCCCCATGTAATATCAATCAGTAAGAACTCTCCCAGAGATCTCCATCTCAATGTTAAGACCCAGCTCCACCCAAAGGCCAGCAATCTCCAGGGCTAGATGCCCCATGCAAAACAACTAGCAAGACAGGAACACAACCCTACCCATTAGCAGAGAGGCTGCCTAAAATCATAATAAGTTCACAGACACCCCAAAACACAGCACCGGATGCAGCACTCCCCACCAGAAAGACAATATCCAGTCCCAACGCCCAGAACACAGGCACCATTCCCCTCCACCAGGAAGTCTACCTACCTACAGAACAAACCTTTCCCACTGGGGACAGACACCAAAAACAATGGGAAATAGGATCCTGAAGCCTGTGAAAAGCAGACTCCAGACAACAGTAAGTTAAGCAAAATGAGAAGATGGAAAAATATGCAGCAGATGAAGGAGCTAACAAATGAAGAGGAAATAGACAGCCTACCTGAAAAAGAATTCAGAATAAAGAGAGTAAAAATATCCCAAACCTTGGAAATAGAATGGAGAAAATACAAGAAACGTTTAACAAGGAACTAGAAAAACTAAAGAGCAAACAATCATGAACAACACAATAAATTAAATTAAATATTCTCTGGAAGGAATCAATAGCAGAAAAATTGAGGCAGAAGAACGGATAAGTGACCTGGAAGATAAAATAATGTAAATAACTGCTGCAGGGTAGAATAAAGAAAAAATGATGAAAAGAATTGAGGACAGTCTCAGAGACATCTGGGGCAACATTAAATGCACTGCCATTTGAATTATAGGGGTCCCAGAAGTAGTAAACAAAAAGAAAGGTCTGAGAAAATATTTGAAGAGATTATAGTTGAAAATTTCCCTAATATGGGAAAGGAAATAGTCAATCAAGTCCAGGAAGTGCAGAGACTCCATACAGGATAATTCCAAGGAGAAACACGCAAGACACATATTAATCTAACTATCAAAAATTAAATACGAAGAAAAAATATTAAAAGCAGCAAGGGAAAAGCAACAATTAACATACAAGGGAATCCCCATAAGTTTAACAGCTGATCTGTCAGCACAAATTCTGCAAGCCAGAAGGAAGTGATAGTATATGCTTAAAGTGATGAAAGGGGAAAATCTTCAACCAAGATTAATCTACCCAGCAAGGATCTCATTCAGATTCAACAGAGAAATTAAAGCTTTACAGACAAGCAAAAATTTAACAGAATTCGGCACCACCAAACCAGCTTTACAACAAATGCTAAAGGAATTTCTCTCGGCAGAAAACACAAGGGAAGGAAAAGACCTACAAGGACAAATGAAAAACAATTAAGAAAATGGTAATAGGAACATACATATTGATAATTACTTTAAATGTAAAAGAATTAAATGTTCCAATCAAAAGATATAAACTGGCTGAATGGATACAAAAGCAAGACCCGTATATATGCGGTCTACAAGAGACCCACTTCAGACCTAGGGGCACATTCAGATTGAAAGTGAGGGGATGGAAAAAGATATTCCATGCAAATGGAAATCAAAAGAAATCTGGAGTAGCCATTCTCATATCAGACAAGATAGACTTTAAAGTAAAGAGTATTACAAGAGACAAAGAAGGACAGTACATAATGATCAAGGGATCAATCCAAGAAGATATAACAATTGTAAATATTTATGCACCCAACATAGGAGCACCTCAATACATAAGGCAAATGCTAACAGCCATAAAAGGGGAAATCGAGAGTAACACAATCATAGTAGGGTACTTTAACACCCCACTATCACCAATGGACAGATCATCTAAAATGAAAACAAATAAGGAAACACAAGCTTTAAATGATACATTAAACAAGATGGACTTAATATTTATAGGATATGCCATGCAAAAACAACAGAATACACTTTCTTCTCAAGTGCTAATGGAACATTCTCCGGGATAAATCATATCTTGGGTTGCAAATCAAGCCTTAGTAAATTTAAGAAAATTGAAATTGTATCAAGTATCTTTTCCAACCACAACACTATGAGACAAGATATCAATTACATGAAAAAAATCCATAAAAAATACAAACACATAGAGGGTAAAAAATACACTACTAAACAACCAAGAGATCACTGAAGAAATCAAAGAGGAAATCAAAGAATACATAGAAACAAATGACAATGAAAACAGAATGACTCAAAACCTATGGGATACAGCAAAAGCAGTTCTAAGAGGGAAGTTTATAGCAATACAATCCTCCCTCAGGAAACAAGACACATCTCAAACAATCTACCATCACTTAAAGCAATTAGAGAAAGAAGAAAAAAAGCCACCAGAGTTAGCAGAAAGAAAGAAATCATAAAAATCGGATCAAAAATAAATGAAAAAGAAATGAAGGAAACAATAGCAAAGAACAATTTTAAAAAGCTGGTTCTTTGACAAGATGAACAAAATTGATAAACCATTATCCAGCCTCCTCAAGAAAAAAAGAGAGAAGACTCAAATCAACAGAATTAGAAATGCAAAAGGAGAAGTAAAAACCAACACTGCAGAAATACAAAGGATCATGAGAGATTACTACAAGCAACTATATGCTAATAAAATGGACAACCTGGAAGAAATGGACAAATTCTTAGAAAAGCACAACATTCTGAGACTGAACCAGGAAGAATTCGAAAATATGAACAGACCAATCACAAGCACTGACATTGAAACTTTGATTAAAAATCTTCCAACAAACAAAAGCCCAGGATGAGATGGTTTCACAGGCGAATTCTATCAAACGTTTAGAGAAGAGCTAACACCTATCCTTCTCAAGCTCTTCCAAAATACAGCAGAGGGAGGGACACTCCCAAACTCATTCTACGAGGCCACCATCACTCTGATACCAAAACCAGACAAAGATGTCACAAAGAAAACTAGAGGCCAATATCACTGCTGAACATAGAAGCAAAAATCCTCAACAAAATACTAGCAAACAGAATTGAACAGCACATTAAAAGGATCATACACTATGATAAAGTGGGGTTTATCCCAGGAATGCAAGGATTCTTCAATATATGGAAATCAATCAGCATGACACACCATATTAACAAATTGAAGGAGAAAAACCATATGATCATCTCAATTGATGCAGAGAGCACTTCTGACAAAATTCAGCACTGATTTATGATAAAAACCCTCCAGAAAGTAGGCATAGAGGGAACTTTCCCTAACATAATAAAGGTCATATATGACAAACCGACAGCCAAGATTGTCCTCAATGGTGAAAAACTGAAACCATTTCCACTAAGATCAGGAACAAGACGAGGTTGCCCACTCTCACCACTATTATTCAACATAGTTTTGGAAGTTTTAGCCATGGCAATCAGAGAAGAAAAAGAAATAAAAGGAATCCAAATCAGAAAAGAAGAAGTAAAGCTGTCACTGTGTGCAGATGACATGATACTGTACATGAAGAATCCTAAAGATGCTACCAGAAAACTACTAGAGCTAATCAATGAATTTGGTAAAGTAGCAGGATACAAAATTCATGCACAGAAATCTCTGGCATTCCTATACACTAATGATGAAAAATCTGAAAGTGAAATTAAGAAAAGACTCCCATTTACCATTCCAACAAAAAGAATAAAATATCTAGGACTAAACCTACCTGAGGAGACAAAAGACCTGTAAGCAGAAAATTAAAGACACTGATGAAAGAAATTAAAGATGATACAAATAGATGGAGAGATATACCATGTTCTTGGATTGGAAGAATCAACATTGTGAAAATGACTCTACTACCCAAAGCATTCTACATATTGAATGCAATCCCTATCAAACTACCACTGGCATATGTCACAGAACTAGAACAAAAAATTTCACAATTTGTATGGAAACACAAAAGACCCCAAATAGCCAAAGCAATCTTGAGAAAGAAAAATGGAGCTGGAGGAATCATGCTGCCTGGATTCAGACTATACTACAAAACTAGAGTAATCAACACAGTATGGCACTCGTACAAAAACAGAAATATAGATCAATGGAACAGAATAGAAAGTCCAGAGATAAACCCATGCACATATGGTCACCTTATCTTTGATAAAGGAGAGAATAATATACAGTGGAGAAAAGACAGCCTCTTCAATAAGTGGTGCTGGGAAAACTGGACAGGTACATGTAAAAGTATGAAATGAACACTCCGTAACACCATACATAAAAATAAATTCAAAATGGATTAAAGACCTACATGTAAGGCCAGACACTATCAAACTCTTAGAGGAAAACATAGGCAGAACACTCTATGACATAGGTCACAGCAAGATCCTTTTTGACCCATCTCCTAGAGAAATGGAAATAAAAACAAAAATAAAAAAATGAGACCTAATGAAACTTAAAAGCTTTTGCACAGCAAAGGAAACCATAAACAAGACCAAAAGACAACCCTCAGAATGGGAGAAAATATTTGCAAATGAAGCAACTGACAAAGGATTAATTTCCAAGATTTATAAGCAGCTCAATAACCAAAAAGCAAACAACGCAATCCAAAAATGAGCAGAAGACTTAAATAGACATTTCTCCAAAGAAGATATACAGATTGCGAACAAATACATGAAAGAATGCTCAACATCATTAATCATTACAGAAATGCAAATCAAAACTACAATGAGATATCATCTCACACCGGTCAGAATGACCATCATCAAAAAATCTACAAACAATAAATGCTAGAGAGGGTGTGGAGAAAAGGGAACCCTCTTGCACTGTTGGTGGGAATGTAAATTGATACAGCCACTATGGAGAACAACTGGAGGTTCCTTAAAAAACTACAAATAGAACTACCATATGACCCAGCAATTCCACTACTGGGCATATACCCTGAGAAAACCATAATTCAAAAAGAGTCATGTACCAAAATGTTCATTGCAGCTCTATTTACAATAGCCAGGACATGGAAGCAACCTAACTGTCCATCATCAGATGAATGGATAAAGAAGATGTGGCACATATATACAATGGAATATTACTCAGCCATAAAAGAAATGAAATTGAGATATTTGTAGTGAGGTAGATGGACTTAGAGTCTGTCATACAGAGTGAAGTAAGTCAGAAAGAGAAAAACAAATGCCGTATGCTAACATATATATATACGGAATCTAAGGGAAAAAATGGTCAGAAGAACCTAGGGGCAAGACAGGAATAAAGATGCAGACCTACTAGAGAATTGACTTGAGGATATGGGGAGGGGGAAGGGTAAGCTGGGACAAAGTGAGAGAGTGGCATGGACATATATACACTACCAAACGTAAAATAGATAACTAGTGGGAAGCAGCCACATAGCACAGGGAGATCAGCTCGGTGCTTTGTGACCACCTAGCAGGGTGGGATAAGTAGTGTGGGAGGGAGGGAGATGCAAGAGATATGGGGACATATGTATATGTATAACCAATTCACTTTGTTGTAAAGCAGAAACTAACACACCATTGTAAAGCAATTATACTCCAATAAAGATGTTAAAAAAAAAAAAGAAGAGGGCTTCCCTGGTGGCACAGTGGTTGGGAGCCCGCCTGCCGATGCAGGGGACACGGGTTCGTGCCCTGGTCTGGGAAGATCTCACATGCCGCGGAGCGGCTGGGTCCGTGAGCCATGGCCGCTTGGCCTGCGCGTCTGGAGTCTGTGCTCCATAACGGGAGGGGCCGCGACAGTGAGGGGCCCGCGTAACGCAAAAAAAAAAAAAAAGAAGAAGAAGAAGATATAAAGATTGCCAACAAACACATGAAAGGATACTCAACATCACTAATCATTAGAGAAATGCAAATCAAAACTACAATGAGGTATCACCTCATAGCGGTCAGAATGGCCATCACCAAAAAATCTACAAACAATAAATGCTGGAGAAGGTGTGGAGACAAGGGTACCCTCTTGCACTGTTGGTGGGAATGTAAATTGATACAGCCACATGGTAAACAGTATGGAGTTTCCTTAAAAACTAAAAATAGAACTACCATATGACCCGCAATACCACTACTGGGCATATGCCCTGAGAAAACCATATTTCAAAAAGAGTCATGTACCACAATGTTCATTGGACCACTATTTACAATAACCAGGACATGGAAGCGCCCTAAGTGTCCATCAACAGATGAATGAATAAAGAAGATGTGACACATATATACAATGGAATATTACTCGGCCATAAAAAGAAACGAAATTGAGATATTTGTAGTGAGGTCGATGGACCTAGAATCTGTCATACAGAGTGAAGTAAATCAGAAAGAGAAAAACAAATACCATATGCTAACACATATATTTGGAATCTAAAAAAAACCAAATGGTTCTGAAGAACCTGGGGGCAGGACAGGAATAAAGATGGAGACATAGAGAATGGACTTGAGGACACGGTGAGGGGGAAGGGTAAGCTGGGAAGAAGTGAGAGAGTAGCATTGACATATATACACTATCAAATGTTAAACAGATAGCTGGTCGGAAGCAGCTGCATAACACAGGGAGATCAGCTCAGTGCTTTGTGTCCACCTAGAGGGGTGGGATAGGGAGGGTGGGAGGGAGACAAAGAGGGAGGGGATTTGGGGTTATATGTATACGTATAGCTGATTCACTTTGTTATACAGCAGAAACTAACACAACAATGTAAAGCAATTATAGTCCAATAAAGATGTTTAAAAAAAAGAAAAAAGAAAGCTCTCAAATAACATTAATTTACACCTGAAGGAACTAGAAAAGAGGAAAAACAGCCCAATGTTAGCAGAAGGAAAGAAATAACTAAGAGCAGTTCAGAAATAAATAAAATAGAAAATAGGAAAACAATAGAAACCATCAACAAAACCAAGTCGCGATTTTTTGAAAAAGTAAACAAAATTGAGAAACTTATTTGACTAAAAAAAAGAAAGAATATTTAAATTATAAAATTTAAAATGAAAGCAGATAGATCACAGCTGATACTACAGAGATACAAAGAGGCTACTACAGATATTTATAAGTGACAAAGTTGATAACCTAGAATAAAGGGAAAAATTTCTAGAAACATACAATCTACCAAGACAGAAACATTAGCAAATTCAATATCTGAACACATCAAATAATGATGAAAAATATTGAATCACTAATCAAAACCTCACCCATCCTCAAAAGAAAATATCCAAAATATTTAAACAACGTGTATAACTCAATATCAAGAAAAGTAAACAACCCTATATAAAAATGGACAGAAGAACTGATTAGACATTTTTCCAAATACAAAAACAGATGACCAACTGGCACATGAAAAGATACTCAACACCAGGAATCATCAGATAATGCAAATCCAAATCACAATGAAATATCACTTCAAACCTATCAAATACCTATCATGAAATAGACCACAAACAACAACTCTTGGTGAAAATGTGGAGAAAAGGGAACTTTTATACATTGTTGGTGGGAATGTGAATTCGTGCAGAAACTATGTAAAACAGTATGGAGTTTCCTCAAAAAACTAGAAATAGACTACCGTATGATCCAGCAATACCACTTCTGGATACATATCTGAAATGAAAAAATACACCATTCAAAAAATAAGTGCATACAAATGTTCATAGCAGCATTATTTACAATAGAAAAGATATGAAAGCAACCTAAGTGTCCATCAACAGAAGAATGAATAAAGAAGATATATATATATATATATATATATACACATATATATACATATATACATACAATGGAATATTACTCAATGATAAAAAAGAAGGAAATTCGACAATTTGCAACACTGTAGATGGGCCTACAGAGTATTATGCTTAGAGAAAAAAGTCAGACAGAAAAAGACAAATACTCTGTGTTTTCATTTATATGTGGAATCTAAAAAATAATACAAATGAATTATATAATTATACAGAAACAGACTCAAACTAGTGGTTACCAATGGGGAAAGGGAAGGGCGGGGGAGGCAAGATATGGGATGAGATTAAGAGACATAAACAACTATGAATAAAATAGATAAACCACAAGAATGAATTGCAGAGCACAGGTAAATGTAGCTGTTAATTTGTAATAACTTTAAATAGAATATAATCTATAAAAATATTGAATCACAATTTTATGTACTTGAAACTAATATAATACTATAAATTGACTATATTTAAAATTTTTTTAAAGACCTGATAATTTCACAGGTGAATTCTTACAAACATTTGAAGAAGAATAAACACCAACTCTTCTCAAACATTTCCAAAACACTGAAGAGGAGAATACAGTCTCAAACTCATTTTATTTATTTAGTTAGTTATTTAGTTAGTTAGTTAATATATTCATTGAAGTATAATTACTGTACAATGTTGTGTTAGTTTCTGCTGTACAACAAAGTGAATCAGCTATATGTATACATATATCCTCCATCCCCTCCCTCTTGAGCCTCCCTCCTGCCCTCCCTATCCCAACCCTCTAGGTCATCACCAAGCATCGAGCTAATCTCCCTGTGCTATGCAGCAGCTTCCCATTAGCCATCCATTTTACATTTGGTAGTGTATATATGTCAATATATATACCAATATATATATTTCACTTCGTCCCAGTTTCCCCTTGCCCCTGTGTCCTCAAGTCCGTTCTCTATGTCTACATCTTTATTCCTGCCCTGCCACTAGGTTCATTAGTACCATTTTTTTTAGTTTCCATACATGTATGCTAGCATACATTTTCCTGTTGTTTTTCTCTTTCTGACTTACTTTACCGTGTATGACAGACTCTAGGTCCATCCACCTTACAAATAACTCAATTTCATTCCTTTTCATGGCTGAGTAATATTTCATTGTATATATGTGCCACATATTCTTCATCCATTCTTCTGTCGATGGACATTTAGGTTGCTTTCATGTCCTGGCTATTGTAAATAGTGCTGCAATGAACTTTGTGGCACATGTATCTTTTTGAATTATGGTCAAACTCATTTTAGAAGACCACCATTTTCAAGATATCAAAATCAGATAAGGACACAACAAGAAAACTACAGTCCAACATCTCTGATGAATATAGATGCAAAAAATTTCTCATCAAAATAATAGCAAAACGGGCTTCCCTGGTGGCACAGTGGTTGCGAGTCTGCCTGCCGATGCAGGGGACATGGGTTCGTGCCCCGGTCAGGGAAGATCCCACATGGGCTGGGCCCGTGAGCCATGCCCACTGAGCCTGCATGTCCAGAGCCTGTGCTCCGCAACGGGAGAGGCCACAATGGTGAGAAGTCCGTGTACCGCAAAAAAATAATAATAGCAAACCAAATTTAATAGCACATTAAAAGGGTCATACAATATGATGAAGTGCGATTCATCCCTAGGATGCAAAGAGTTCAACATATGGAAATCAATATACATAATACACTATATTAATGGAATGAAAGTTAAAAATCATATGATCATTTCAAAAGATAAAGAAAATCCATTTATATAATACAATATCCTTTCATGATAAAAATGCTCAGTTAATTGGTTGTAGAAGGAACACACCTCAACACAATAAAGGTGATATATGACAAGCCTTCAGATAACATCGTACTCAGTAGTGACAGTTTGCAAGATTTTCCTCTAAGTTCAAGGGATTAAAGGGAGCCCACTCACACCACTCCTATCAGCATAATCCTGGAAGTCCTAATCAGAGCTATCAGACAAGAAAAAGAAGTAAAATGGGGCTTCCCTGGTGGAGCAGTGGTTGAGAGTCTGCCTGCTGATGCAGGGGACACGGGTTCGTGCCCCGGTCTGGGAAGATCCCACATGCCACGGAGCGGCTGGGCCCGTGAGCCATGGCTGCTAAGCCTGCACGTCCGGAGCCTGTGCTCCACAATGGGAGAGGCCACAACAGTGAGAGGCCTGCATACCACAAAAAAAAAAAAAAAAAAAAAAAAAAAAAAAAAAAAAAAGAAAGAAAGAAAGAGAAAGAAAAAAAATGCATTCAAACGGGAAAGAAGGAATTATATTCTTTTTGTTACAGATGATATGAACTTGTATATAGAAAACCCTGAAAACTCAACCAAAAACTTCGTTAGAACTTATCTACAAATTCATTACAGTTGCAGGAAATAAAATCAACTTATGAAAATCAAACACATTTCTATATACCAACAAGAAATATCTGAAAAGTGTAATAAAAGAAACAATCCCATTTACTATAACAATAAAATGATTAAGGAGATGAAAGATCTGGACACTGAAAAAAACAAGATGATGAAAGAAATTGAAGTGGACAAAAATAAATGGAAAGAACTCATGTTCATGGATGGGAAAAATTAATATTTTTAAAATGTTCACACTACCCAGAGCCATATATAGATTCAGTGCAATATCTATCAAAATTTCAGTGGCATCTTTCACAGAAACAGAAAAAAAACTGTCCAAAAATTTATATGAAATCACAAATGAACTCAAATAGTCAAAGCAATCCTGACAAAGAAGATCCAAGCTAGAAGCAGAACACTATTTCAAGCTATATTACAAAGCTATAATAATCAAAAGAGTATGGTACTGGCATATAAAGAGACACATAAACCAATAGAACAGAATCATGACTCAAGAGGTGACACATTCAGAGTCCACAGTTTCCAGCTGTAAGATTAAAGGACGTTAGGCTTACAGATGACAAGGGATACTTTAAGCCTTCCATTTCCCCTATGGGAGACTTGAGTATGTGGCAGCCATGCTGGTCCTCTTACTTTTGGATGACCTTGCCAGGCACAGGATAACCCAAACTTCTCAATCCAAAAATTATGACTCCTGAGTTCTATAGATTAGTTACCTTATATTGTTGAAAGTATTACCTCTAATGAGGCTTTTTCTCTCTTACAAAATTAAACATACAGATTATAGCCACAATTATTTCTAATTCATCTTCAGTACCATCTCATTGAGCACACAAATTTTATAGAAATCAATACTAATTACAGTGGGGTAACCATGATATGAGGACTAATGTGAGAACCCACAAGCATTTAGCTCACTGAATCCTTGGGAAAGGCCTACAATGCTGTTTCTTCAAACAGGCAGGACCTACTATCTTGAAGCACCTTCCTCTCACTTCCCATTGGTAACTCCTTCTCACCTTTATAAATGAAGTTTATGGTAACTCACCTCTAACTACTATTCTGAAATGCACACACATCTTATGAAGAGGTCATTTCTGTGTCCAGTACAGAGAGCTCTGTGGCAACAAAATGACATTCATCACAATGATTCTAATTCTGCATTTCCATCTATAGCTCCCTTGGAACCAAAGCAACCCACAACAGTATAAATTGTATATTGCTACTCAATAAAGAATCTTTATGAAACAATTAATCATAAACTGTGAAAACACCACAGGAATGGCAGCTGTGATCTGGAGACACTCACCTGTCTGAGAGATGGCCATATATGAGGCCCCCCACCAGCATTCCAGCCATGAATAGGGATTGAACCACTGGTTTTTGTGACTGATAATCACATACGAGGTCCCACTGGAAGAGAAGGAAACCAGCACAGAGGAGCTTCACAACATCTTTTATCACTCAATGTGCACTCACTCCAATAGCCCTCAGTAAACACGCCCTCTGGTTTCCTTTACTACATCTACTCATCTGTATCATTCATGTCTCAGCTTAAGCATGGCTTTCTTTAGATCCTCAGCTCACTCTCCCAGGTTATACCAGGGCCAATCTTCATATTGACTGAGCACTGCATACCTCAGTGGTTCTCAATCTTTGTCACACATTGGAAAAATTGAAGTTTGTTTATTTTTTTAATCATTGATGCCTGGATCACACCTATAGTGAAATACATTCTGATTTGTTTCTCTGACAATTAGTCAGGAAATGGAATTTTTTAAGTTAATACAAATATTTCCAATTGCAACTAGACTGAGAACAAGTGACCAATAATAAATTTTCACACATTATATCAAGTATGTCCTTGTCTAAATGTCAATCTTCACATTAAATTTTAAGCTTTGTGACAGTAAAATTCATAACCAGTTTGTTGATTTCATCATCCTCAGTTGTAATGTAAGTGTTTGGCAATTAAAAAGATAAACAATCACTGAAAGAATAAAAGAGAGCTGCTTATACTATCTACTCAGTAACTGAATATTTGAACAGTACCTATTTATGTTATTCTAAACACCCACACCATGTACTCGAAGAGGTAAATGGGGCCTTTACCTCAGTCACGATGGTGGAGGAGAAGGAGCTTCGGTCATATACCCAGCCATCCACACAGGGCTCCGTGTCCAGATCAGTCATGTTGGGGAAGGTCCCGTTCAGTTGAAGGAGCTGCCACTGGGGGAGGAGGAAGCGATGACATTTCTCTGGTTTCAAGTTAGAATCCAACGGGATGAAGATTCTCAGGAGGACATCAGGGCTGAAGATCCCAGTGTCATTATCAGAGACAGTGTCATTATCAAGGATGGGGACCCAGCAGCGATGACCAGGAATGGCTGCAGTGAAGTTCTCCAGTAGTATGTGACAGGCTGCTATCATGACTGGAGGAAGAACGAAAACCATCTGAAGGATCTGGAATTTTCCCAGGCCACCAACTTCATTCAGGAGCTCCTCAAAGGCCATTGTGAAGAGGCAATTTTCAAGAAAACTCACAATGAATTTGTAGACATAAGTTCAAAGGGAGAAAAATGTTTCCTTTCATTAACTCACACTAAATCTATGTGACCTCACATCAGTTTCTCATCAATGGTTCTCGTCACTTCGCTACTGCACCAGAACATTGGAAGCAGTTTCCCTAATCTGTCTGGAATCACGAGGTATTAGTTTTTTAAGTAAAGTCAAAGAGAAAATTATTTACCAAAGATACTTCTATCTGATGAACATTAAATCTGTTTAAAGGTTTACTCACTTAACGTGCTTCTTCTCAGTGATTCTGTAAAATCAACATTGGACTTTGGCATGTACAAGGTCTCTAAATAATCTAAAATATGCCTGCTACAATCTTTAGTCATTTCCAGAAAATGGAATTTGAGAGACACAAAAGTGAATGCTTTATGATTTTTCTGGGGAAAGAACAGAAAGCAAGTGTTTTTCTTGTTTATACTGACTTTAAATGACAATAATTAACAAAATATAAACCTTTGTTTCTAATTAAAGCATAGTGGAATATGGTGCAATTACTACCTTTTAGCAACTGATATTGTGCTTCAGTTTCAGTCACACCCAGAACTCAAAATAATATTAAATTCCTTCAAATAAAGATACTAGAGAAAGACAGAGGTGAGCTCACCTAAGGATTTATCTTCTGAGGTTTTCCCTTACAGAATATATTAAGGATCTTTTATGTGCTACTGGTCAGAATCCTGATGAATTGGTCATTTTATCAAGATGCTCCTGGCCTCTTTATGTCTAGTAATGCTTCTTGATTTCCAGTATGTATTTTACTTATATTAATATAACAATTCCAGGTTTCTTATACTTACAGTTTACATGCTACAACTTCCAATCTGGTATACATTTTTTTTTTTTTTCGATACGCGGGCCTCTCACTGTTGTGGCATCTCCCGTTGCGGAGCACAGGCTCCGGACACGCAGGCTCAGCGGCCATGGCCCACTGGCCCAGCCACTCCGTGGCATGTGGGATCTTCCCAGACCGGGGCACGAACCCATGTCCCCTGCAACGGCAGGCAGACTCTCAACAACTGCGCCACCAGGGAAGTCCCATTGTTAGTTTGATAAGTAAGTATTGCATTGAGTCTATAGATTGCTTTGGGTAGTATAGTCATTCTGACAATATTGATTCTTTCAATCCAAGAATACCATATATCTTTCCATCTGTTTGTGTCATCTTTGATTTCCTTCATCAGTCTTTTATAGTTTTCAGAGTACAGGTCTTTTGCCTCCTTAGGTCGGTTTATTCCTAGGTATTTTATTCTTTTTTATGTGATGGTAAATAGGATTGTTTCCTTAATTTCTATTTCGAATCTTTCATTGTTAGCGTGTAAAAATGCAACAGATTTCTCTTCATTAATTTTGTATCCTGCTGCATTACCAAATTCATAGATGAGCTCTAGTGGTTTTATGGTACATCTTTAGGATTGTCTATGTATAATATGTCATTTGCAAACAGTGACAGTTTTACTTCTTCTTTTCCAGTCTGAATCTGTTTTATTTCTTTTTCTTCTCTAATTGCTGTGGTTAGGACTTCCAAAGCTATGTTGAATAACATTGGCAAGAGTGGACATCCTTGTCTTGTTCCCAATCTTAGAGGTAATGCTTTCAACTTTTCACCATTGAGTATGATGTTAGCTGTGGGTTTGTCATATATGGCCTTTATTATGTTGAGGTTGGTTCTCTCTATGCCCACTTTCTGGAGAGTTTTTTATCATAAGTGGATGTTGAATTTTATCAAGAGCTTTTTCTGCCTCTATTGAGATGATCATATGGTTTTTATTCTTCAGTTTGTTAATGTAGAGTATCACACTGATTGATTTGTGGGTATTGAAAAATCCTTGCATCCCTAGGATAAATCCCACTTGATTATGGTGTATGATCCTTATATTGTATTGTTGAATTTGGTTTGCTAGTATTTTGTGGAGGATTTTTACATCTATATTAATCAGTGATATCGGCCTGTCATTTCCTTCTTTTTGTGGTATCTTTGTCTGATTTTGGTATCAGGGTGATGGGGACCTCAGAGAATGAGTTTAAAAGTGTTCCTTCCTCTGCAATTAAAAAATAATAATTTCAGAAGGATAGGTGTTAATTCTTCTCCAAATGTTTGATAGAATTCACCTGTGAAGCCAGCTGGTCCTGGACTTTTGTTTATTGGGAGTTTAAAAATCACAGATTCAATTTCAATACTTATAATTTGCCTATTCATATTTTCTATTTCTTCCTAGTTCTGTCTTGGGAGAGTGTACCTTTCTAAGAACTGGTACATTTCTTCTAGGTTTTCCATTTTATTGGCATGTAGTTGCCTGTAGTACTCTGTTATGGTCTTTTGTATTTCTGTAGTGTCTGTTGTAAGTTCTCATCATTTCTAATTTTACTGATTTGGGCTGTCTTTCTTTTTTTTCTTGATGTGTCTAGCTAAAGGTTTTTCAATTTTGTTTATCTTTTCAAAGAACGAGCTTTTAGTTTCACTGATCTTTTCTATTGTTTTCTTAGTCTTTCATTTATCTCTGCTCTGATTTTTATGATTTCTTTCCTTCTACTAACACTGGGTTTTGTTTTTATTTCTCTATTTGCTTTAGGTGTAAGGTTAGGATAGTTATTTGAGATTTTTCTTTTTTCCTGAGGTAAACTTGTATCACTATAAAGTTCCCTCTTTGAACTGCTTTTGCTGTGTCCCATAGGTGGTGGATTGTCATGTTTTTGTTTTCATTTGTCTCTAGGTATTTCTTAATTTCCTCTTTGATTTCCAAGTGATCCATTTGTTGTTTAGTAGCATATTGTTTAGGCTACATGTGTTTGTGTTTTTCACAATATTTTTCTTGTAGTTGACTCCTAACCTCATAGCCTTGTGGTTGGAGAAGTTGCTTAATATGATTTCAATTTTCTTAAATTTACCAAGACTTCCTTTGTGGCCCAGCATGTGACCAATTCTGAAGAACGTTCTATTTGCACTTGAAAAGAATGTGTATTCTGTTGCTTTTGGATGGAATGCTCTATAAATGTCAAGTCTATCTGGTCTAATGTGTCTCTTAAGGCCTGTTTCCTTCTTGATTTTTTTTTTTTTTTTTTTTTGGTCTAGATGAACTTCCATTGATGTAAGTGGGATGTTAAAGTTCCCCACTATTATTGTGTTACTGTCAATGTCTCCTCTTATGACTGTGTTTGCCGTATATATTGAGGTGCTCCTATGTTGGGTGCATATATATTTACAATTGTTATATTCTCTTCTTGTACTGATCCCTTGATTATTTTGTCATGTCTTCCTTTGTCTTTAGTTTTAACAGTCTTCATTTTAAAGTCTATTTTGTCTGATATAAGTATTGCTACTCCAACTTACTTTTGATTTCCAATTGCATGTAATACTTTTTCCATCCCCTTACTTTCAGTCTGTTTGTGTCTCTAGATCTGAAGTGGGTCTCTTGTAGACAACATATATACGGGTCTTGTTTTGTATCCATTCAGCCAGTCTATCTCTTTTATTTGGAGCATTTCATCTGTTTACATTTAAGGTAATTATCCATATATATATATATATCCTTATTGCTGTTTTGTTAATTGTTTCAGATTTGTTTTTGTATGTCTTTTTTTCTTCCTTTCCTCTTTCGTTCTCTTCTCTTGTGATTTGTTTGGATTCACTTTTCTTTTTTGCGTGTATATTATAGATTTTTAGTTTGCAGTTACCATGAGTAACTGCAAACTATGTTTACCATGAGTAACAATATACATATGTATATTGTTTTACATTGCTGATCTCTTCATTTGAAATGCATTTCCAATATCCTGCACTTGTACTCTCCTCCTCTCATGTTTACTGGTTTTGATATCATATTTGTGTGTGGATGATTGCCTGCCTTTACTGTATGTTTGCCTTTATTGGTGAGCTTTCCCATTTTGTAATTTTCTTGTTTCGAGCTGTGGCCTTTTGTATTTCACTTAGAGAAGTTCCTTTAGCATTTGTTGTAAAACTGGTCTGGTGGTGCCGAATTCTCTTAGCTTTTGTTTAACTGTAAAGCTTTTGATTTCTCTGTCAAATCTGAATGAGAGCCATGCTGGGTAGAATATTCTTGGTTGTAGTTTCTTCCCTTTCATTACTTTAACTAAATTGTGCAACTTCCTTCTGGCCTGCAGAGTTCCTGCTGAAAAATCAGCTGATAGTCTTATGAGTATTCTGTTGGGTGTTATTTGTTGCTTTTCCCTTGTTGCTTTTAATATTTTCTCTTTGTCTTTAATTTTTGTCAGTTTAATTGCTATGTGTCTTGACGTGTTGCTCCTTGGGTTAATCCTGTATGGGACTCTGTGCTTTCTGGACTTGGGTGACTGTTTCTTTTCCCATGTTAGTGAAGTTTTCAGCTATTATCTCTTCAAATATTTTCTCAGGCCCTTCTCTCTTTCTTCTCCTTCTGTGACCCCTATAATTCGAATGTTGTTGTGTTTGACATTGTACCAGAGGTCTCTTAAACTATCCTCATTTCTTTTCAACTTTTTTCTTTATTCTGTTATGCGGTAGTCTTTCCACCACTCTGTCTTCCAGCTCATTGATTTGGTCTTCTGCCTCATTTATTCTGCTATTGATTCCTTCTAGTGTATTCTAAATTTCAGTTATTGTATTCTTCAACTCTGGTTATTCTTTGTATTTTCTAACTCTTTGCTAAAAACTTCTTGTAACTTCTCACTCTTTGCATTCATTCTTTTCCTGAGTTCTTGGATCATCTTTGATCATTATTCTGAACTCTTTCTCAGGTAGATTGCCTATCTGCACTTCACTTAGTTGTTCTTCTGGTGTTTTATCTTGTTCCTTCATCTGGAACATATCCTTTTGGCATCTCATTTTGTTTAAAATTGTATTTGCATTTTGTGTATGTAGTAGCTTAGTTACATTTCTCAACTTGGAGAAGTGGCCCTCTCTAGCGGATGTCCTATATGTCCCAGGAGTACACTCCTTTCCTGTCAACCTAGGGCCAGGGACCAGCTGGCCCCAGGGTCATCTCTGACCTGTGTTTGCAAACTCAGTGCTATAGGCTGAAGGATTGTAGTTTTCTTGCTTCTGGTGTTTGCCTCCTGGTGGGTGAGGCTGGTCTAGAGGCTTGTACAAACTTCCTGGTGGGAGGGGCTGGTACCTATCCACTGGTGAGTGAAGCTGGGTCTTGGCCCTCTAGTGGACAGGGCTGTGTCAAGTGGCGTGTTTAGAAGTGGCTGTGGGCTCAGGAAGTCTTTAAGCAGCCTGTTTGCTGATGGGTGGGGCCTTGTGCTGACCCTGTGGTTTGTTTAGCCTGGGGCATTCCTGCACTGCTTTCTTTCAGGTTTCAAGGTGCGGTTAGTCAAAGAGACCAGAGCCAGTATGCTTAGTCTATCATACCCAGCATCAGAGCCTTCCTCGTTCCTCCTTTCTTAAGGAAAGCTCTGTAATATGAACTAGTAATACCTGTTTAATTTTTGTGTATATGGTGTATATATGAGTCTTTTAAAAAATTGTTTTCTGTAGTTAAGTAAGTTCTATAATTAAATTTTTAAAAAAGGAAAAGTAAAAACTTGGACAAGATGGAGATGAACAAAACTCATAAAGTTTAGTAACCAGAGAAAGAGAGATGTTGAAGAGAGAATAGAGATATTCATAGAAACCAAGTCTTTGAGTAGATGTGGGGAAATGAGATTCCTTAAAAAATGAAATGTTTGCCTTTGGTCAGGAGAAGGTCATGCTGTGCAAATGAAAAAATGCAGAGTTTGTGGGTAAATATATGAGTAAAAAGGAGGTCTCCTCTGCTATTTTCCCCCTTATTTAGATAACTAACTGGGTGCCCATCAAGTAGTACACCTATAGGAGAATCAGTGTTGTAAGTCTGAGGAGAGAAGACTGGGTACATAAACTGGAAGACTGGTCCTGCTCTAAAGTTAGGGTTAAATCATCCTGCAAATATAGTAGAATTGCCAGGGAATTCCAAGGATTCACTTTGTAGTTACAGTCTCACATTTACTGGGAAAAGTGAGCAACCACATTCAGTGACTTGAGTCCAAAGTGCAAAATGGAGAGAAGTTACTTCAAACCACATACCTAAGTTCACTGAGTTGTGTAGGTGACACGTGGCAGTTTCAAGTAGCACAGATGGGATGGGATTGACATCTTCCTCAGCAACCTCTTCCCCTGCCTGCACAACTCCATGCACTTCCCAGTCTCACAGAGAAGGGTCCTGTGTAGGGAAAGGCCAGTCTATTCAGAATTTTTTTTCAGGGAGGGTGGATATTCAGGGAGCCTGTGGGTGATCCCTGGCCTTAGAGTAGATGTCCCCAGAGCGACACCTTGGCAGGATAAGGAATGGGAGCTTGATTCAAGGAGGGGTCTGATGAGTGCCTAAGGAAGAGGAGTCAGGGTTAGGAGGGGCTGCTGAACCTCCACAAGTTGAAATGAGTAGTTGTTGGAAGAAGTGGTTCAATTGGCCAGCTTGGCCAGGACTTGCCATAAATTGGGTTCTGGAAGGTCCCAGCTTTAGATTCATAGAGGCAGGGAAGGGTGGTGAGATGGGGCTCCTGTAAGTCGCACAGCCCCATTATAGAAAACTATGACTTCTTTCCCCTAGGACAAGGAAATTTGCAAATATACACAAATAATCTTTTCTTTCCACTATGGAAAATCGTTTTTTGTTTTTTATCACTATAGAATTAAAAATTCTTCACAGAAAAAGTTGGAAATAAAATTTTACTTCACAAAAGGTCTAAGCTGTATTAACACACATAGATACTAATGTTAATATTTTGGCTAAATATATAGACCTTTATTTCTGGCCATAAGAATAGTGTCCTGTTATACATTTTGGGTTTTTCCTCATTTCCTAACATGTTTTATTTTCCCCCTCTTCAATGCATACAGTTATCCTTTGTAATGACAGAAGTGGAAGCAGTTTGGATGGATATATTTGAATTTATTAAATCAGGAAATTAAGGTCGTTTTCAATTTTCCTTTGAAACTTTCATTTATGAACAGTCTAATACATGCATTCTATTCCTTTTCATTATTTACTTCTTTAAGGTTAAGTTCTTCCCATTCAGTTTCTAAAATAAAGGTTATGCCCTTTTAATTTAGTTGTATTTTTAAAATAGCCTCACAAAGATTGTGCCTAATTATACTATTGCAAGTACCCCCAGAAATTTTGTTTTTCCCACATACTCTGTAATACTGTTTGACTTTAATCTGATGAATCTCATAAGTTTTAAGTGACATAAAAATTTTAATCTTCTAATTTTGCTATTATTGAGCTTGACCATATTTTCTTTTTTCTTTTTCTTTTTCTTTTTTTTTTGCTGTACGCGGGCCCCTCACCGCTGTGGCCCCTCCTGTTGCGGAGCACAGGGCCCAGACGCGCAGGCTCAGCAGCCATGGCTCATGGGCCCAGCTGCTCCGCGGCATGTGGGATCCTCCCGGACTGGGCCACAAACCCGTGTCCCCTACACCGGCAGGCAGACCTCCAACGACTGCATCACCAGGGAAGCCCCCTTGACCATCTTTTCATATTTTTTAGTCTCTTGCATTTCTCTCAGTAACTGTTCAGTGTCCCTTGAGCAATTTCTTTAAAAATCCAGTGTTTATTATACTTCTTTCCTTAAAAGGACTCAATATTAGAATAAAAAATAGACTCTATAAGTTACAAAGAGGTTTTTTTTTTGTTGTTTGTTTGTTTGTTTGTTTTTTTTTGCGGTATGCGGGCCTCTCACTGTTGTGGCCTCTCCCGTTGTGGAACACAGGCTCCAGACGCGCAGGCCTAGCGGCCATGGCTCACGGGCTTAGTTGCTCCGCGGCATGTGGGATCTTCCCGGACCAGGGCACGAACCCGTGTCTCCTACATCGGCAGGCGGATTCTCAACCACTGCGCCACCAGGGAAGCCCTGCTTTTAGTTTTTTAAGGAACCTCCATACTGTCCTACATAGTGGCTGTATCAATTTACATTCCCACCAACAGTGCAAGAGGGTTCCCCTTTTTTCACACCCTCTCCAGCATTTATTGTTTATAGGTTTTCTGATGATGGCTATTCTGACGAGTGTGAGGTGATACCACATTGTCGTTTTGATTTACATTTCCCTAATAATTAGTGATGTTGAGCATTCTTTCATAAATTTGTTGGCAATCTGTATATCTTCTTTGGAGAAATGTCTATTTAGGTCTTCTGCCCATTTTTGGATTGGGTTGTTTGTTTTTTTGATATTGAGCTGCATGAGCTGCTTGTATATTTTGGAGATTAATCCTTTGTCCATTGCTTTGTTTACAAATATTTTCCCCCATTCTGAGTGTTGTCTTTTCATCTTGTTTATGGTTTCCTTTGCTGTGCAAAAGATTTTAAGTTTCATTAGGTCCCATTTGTTCATTTTTTTTTCCATTTCTCTAGGAAGTGGGTCAAAAAGGATCTTGCTGTGATTTATGTCATAGAATGTTCTGTCTATGTTTTCCTCTAAGAGTTTTAGAGTGTCTGGCCTTACATTTAGGTCTTTAATCTATCTTGAGTTTATTTTTGTGCATGGTGTTCTAATTTCATTCTTTTACATGTAGCTGTCCAGTTGTTGCAGCACTGCTTATTGAAGAGGCTGTCTTTTCTCCATTGTATATTCTTGCCTCCTTTATCAAAAACAAGGTGACCATATGTGCATGGGTTTACCTCTGGGCTTTCTATACGGTTCCATTGATCTATATTTCTGTTTTTGTGCCAGTACCATACTGTCTTCATTAGTGTACCTTTATAATATAGTCTGAAGTCAGGGAGCTTGATTCCTCCAGCTCCGATTTTCTTTCTCAAGATTGCTTTGTTTATGTGGGGTCTGTGTTTCCATACAAATTGCGAAATTTTTTGTTCCAGTCTGTGAAAAATGCCATTGGTAGTTTGATAGGGATTGCATTGAATCTGTAGATTGCTTTGGGTAGTATAGTCATTTTCATAATGTTGATTCTTCCAGTCCAAGAACATGGTATATCTCTCCATTTGTTTATATGTATTATCTTTAATTTCTTTCATCAGTGTCTTATAGTTTTCAGCATACAGGTTTTTGTCTCCTTAGGTAGGTTTATTCCTAGGTATTTTATTCTTTTTGTTGGAATGGTAAGTGGGAGTGTTTCCTTAATTTCTCTTTCAGATTTTTCATCATTAGTGTATAGTAATACAAGGGATTTTTGTGCATTAATTTGTATCCTGCTACTTAACCAAATTCATTGATTACCTGTAGTAGTTTTCTGGTAGCATCTTTAGGATTCTCTATTTATAGTATTGTGTCATCTGCAAATAGAGACTGTTTTACTTCTTCTTTTCTGATTTGAATTTCTTTTATTTCTTTGTCGTCTCTGATTGCTGTGGCTAAAACTTCCAAACTATGTTGAATAATAGTGGTGAGAGTGGGCAACCTTGTCTTGCTCCTGATCATAGTGGAAATGGTTTCAGTTTTTCACCATTGAGAATGATGTTGGCTGTAGGTTTGTCATATATGGCTTTTATTATGTTGAGGTAACTCCCTCTATGCCTACGTTCTGGAGGGTTTTATAATAAATCCATGTTGAATTTTGTCAAAAGATTTTTCTGCATCTATTGAGATGATCATATGGTTTTTATCCTTCAGTTTGTTAATATGGTATAACACACTGACTGATTTGCATATATTGAAGAATTCTTGCATTCCTGGGATAAGCCCCACTTGATCATGGTGTATGATCCTCTTAATGTGCTGTTGGATTCTGTTTCCTAGTATTTTGTGCAGCTTTCTGCATCTATGTTCATCAGTAATTGTGGCCTGTAGTTTTTGGTTTTTTGTAACATCTTTGTCTGGTTTTGGTATCAGGGTAATGGTGGCCTCGTAGAATGGGTTTGGGAGTGTTCCTCCCTCTGCTATGTTGTGTAAGACTTTTAGAAGGATAGGTGTTACCTCGTCTCTAAATGTTTGAAAGAATTCACCTGTGAAGCCATCCAGTCCTGGGCTTGTTTGTTTTTGGAAGATTTTAAATCACAGTCTCAATTTAAGTGCTTGTGATTGGTCTGTTTATATTTTCTGTTTCTTCCTCATTCAGTCTCAGAAGGTAGTGCTTTTCTAAGAATTTGTGCATTTCTTCTAGGTTGTCCATTTTATTGGCATATAGTTGCTTGTAGTAATCTCTCATGATCCTTTGTATTTCTTCAGTATCTGTTGTTACTTCTCCATTTTCATTTCAAATTCTGTTGATTTCAGTCTTCTCCCTTTTATTCTTGATGAGTCTGGCTAATGGTTTATCAATTTACTGTATCTTCTCAAAGAACCAGCTTTTAGTTTTATTGATTTTTGCTATCATTTCCTTCATTTCTCTTTCATTTATTTCTCATCTGATCTTTATGATTTCTGTGCTTCTGCTGCCTTGGGGGTTTTTTGTTCTTTCTCTAATTGCTTTATGTGTAAAGTTAGGTTGCTTGAGATTTTTCTTGTTTCTTGAGATAGGATTGTATTGCTATAAACTTCCCTCTTAGAACTGCTTTTGCTGCATCCTATAGGTTTTGGGCCATCGTGTCTTCATTGTCATTTGTTTCTAGGTATTTTTTGATTTCCTCTTTGATTTCTTCAGTGATCTCTTGGTTATTTAGTAGTGCATTGTTTAGCCTCCATGTGTTTGTATTTTTTACAGATATTTTTCCTGTAATTGATATCTAGTCTCATAGAGTTGTGGTCGGAAAACATACCTGATATGATTTTACTTAAATTTACCAAGGCTTGATTTGTGACCCAAGATATGATCTATCCTAGAGAATGTTCCATGAGCACTTGAGAAGAAAGTGTATTCTGTTGCTTTTGGATGGAATGTCCTATAAATATCAATTATGTCCATCTTGCCTAATGTGTCATTTAAAGCTTGTGTTTCATTATTTATTTTCATTTTGGATGATCTGTCCTTTGGTGAAAGTGAGGTGTTAAAGTCCCCTACTATGATTGTGTTACTGCCGATTTCCCCTTTCACAGCTATTAGCATTTGTCTTGTGTATTGAGGTGCTCCTTTGTTTGGTGCATAAATTTTACTATTGTTATATCTTTTTCTTGGATTGATCCCTTGATCATTACATAATGTCCTTCTTTGTCTCTTGTAATAGTCTTGATTTTGACGTCTTTTCTGTCTGATATGATAATTGCCACTCAAGCTTTCTTTTGATTTCAATTTACGTGGAATAATTTTTCCATCCCCTCACTTTCAGTCTGAATGTGTTCCAAGGTCTGAAGTGGTTCTCTTGTAGACAGCATATATATGGGTCTTGTTTTTGTATCCATTCAGCCAGTCTATGTCTTTTAGTTGGAGCATTTAATCAATTAACATTCAACATAATTATTGATATGTATGTTCCTATTTTGATTTTCTTAATTGTTTTTGGTTTGTTATTGTAGGTCTTTTCCTTGTCTTTTGTTTTCTGCTTAGAGAAGATCCTTTAGCATTTGTTGTAAAGCTGGTTTGGTGGTGCTGAATTCTCTTAGCTTTTGCTTGTCTCTAAAGTTTTTAATTTCTCCATCAAATCTGAATGAGATCCTTGCTAGAGAGAGTAATCTTGGTTGTAGGTTTTTCCTTTTCATCACTTTAAATATGTCCTGCCACTCCCTTCTGGCTTGTAGAGTTTCTGCTGACAGATCAGCTGTTAAACTTATGGGGATTCCCTTGTATGTTAATTGTTGTTTTTTCCTTGCTGCTTTAATATTTTTTCTTTGTATGTGAGTTTTGATAGTTTGATTAATATGTGTCTTGGCATGTTTCTCCTTGGATTTATCCTGTATGGGACTCTGTACTCTTCCTGGACTTGATTGACTATTTCCTTTCCCTTATGAGGGAAGTTTTCAACTATAATCTCTTCAAATATTTTCTCAGTCCCTTTCTTTTTCTCTTCTTCTTCTTGGACCCCTATAATTCAAATGTTGCTGCATTTAATGTTGTCCCAGAGGTCTCTGAGACTGTCCTCAATTCTTTTTTTTCTTTTTTCTTTATTCTGCTCTGCAGTAGTTATTTCCACTATTTTATCTTCCAGGTCACTTATCTGTTCTTATGCCTCAGTTATTCTGCTTGATTCCTTCTAGAGAATTTTTAATTTCATTTATTGTGTTGTTCATCATTGTTTGTTTGCTCTTTAGTTGTTCTAAATCCTTGTTAAAGGTTTCTTCTGTTTTCTCCATTCTATTTCCAAGATTATGTTTACTATCATTACTCTGCATTCTTTTTCAGGTAGACTGCCTAGTTCCTCTTCATTTGTTTGGTCGGTTGGGTCTTTACCTAGCTCCTTCATCTGTTCTGTGTTTCTCTGTCTTCTCATTTTGTTTAACTTAATGTGTTTGGGGTCTACTTTTTGCAGTCTACACGTTCGTAGTTCCCGTTGTTTTTGGTGTCTGCCCCCAGTAGCTAAGGTTGGTTCAGTGGGTTGTGTAGGCTTTCTGGTGGAGGGGACTGGGGCCTGTGTTCTGGTGGATGAGGCTGGGTCTTGTCTTTCTGGTGGGTAGGACGGATTTTGGTGGTGTGTTTTGGGGTGTCTGTGAACTCACTACTATTTTAGGCAACCTCTCCACTAATGGATGGGGTAGTGTTCCTGTCTTGCTAGTTGTTTGGCACAGGGTGTCCAGCACTTTAGCTTGCTGGTCGTTGAGTGGAGCTGGGTCTTAGCATTGAGATGGAGATCTCTGGAAGAGCTTTCACTATTAGATATTACATGAGGCTGGGAGGTCTCTGGTAGACCAATATCCTGAACTCAGCTCTCCCACCTCAGAGGCTCAGACCTGACACACAGCGAGAGAACCAAGAGCCTATCAGCCACATGGCTCAGAAGAAAAGGGAGGAAATAAAACACAAAAGAAAGAAAAAATTAAATAAAGTTATTTAAATGAAAAATTTAAACATTATTAAAAACAAAAAAATTAAAAATTAATTTTAAAAAGGGGGGGAGAAATAAAGAAAGAAGAGAGCAAGTAAAGCAAAAATCCAATCCACCAATGATAACAAGTCCTAAAAACTATACAAAAAAAAGTAATGAACAGACAGAACCCTAGGACAAATGGTAAAAGCAAAGCTATACAGACAAAATCACACAAAGAAGCATACACATACACACTCACAAAGAGTAAAAAAGAAAAAAAAAAATATATATATATATATAAAGAGAACAACCAAACCAATAAACAAATCTACCAATGATAATAAGCTCTAAATACTAAACTAAGATAAACATAAAACCAGAAACAAATTAGATGCAGAAAGCAAATCCCAAGTCTACAGTTGCTCCCAAAGTCCACTGCCTCAATTTTGGTATGATTCATTGTCTATTCAGGTATTCCAGAGATGCAGGATACCTCAACTTGATTGTGGAGATTTAATCCACTGCTCCTGAGGCTGCTTGGAGAAATGTCCCTTTCTCTTCTTTGTTCACACAGCTCCTGGGGTTCAGCTTTGGATTTGGCCCTGCCTCTTTGTGTAGGTCGCCTGAGGACGTCTCTTCTCCACCCAGAGAGGATGGGGTTTAAATAGCATCTGATTAGGGGGCTCTAGCTCACTCAGGACAGGGGGTTGGAGGGGTACAAAATGCGGGGCAAGCCTATAGCGGCAGAGGTCAGTGTGATGTTGCAACAGCCTGAAGCGCACAATGTGTTCTCCCGGGGAAGTTGTCCCTGGATCACGGGACGCTGGCAGTGGCAGCCTGCACAGGCCCCCAGGAGGGGAGGTGTGTATGGTGACCTGTGCTCACACACAGGCTTCATGATGGCTGCAACAGCAGCCTTAGCATCTCATGCCCGTCTCTTGTGTCCATGCTGATAGCCTGGCTCACTCCTGTCTCTGGAGCTCATTTAGATGGTCCTCTGAATCCTCTCTCCTCATGAACCCTGAAACAATGCTCTCTTGCCTCTTAGGTGGTTCTAGACTTTTTCTGACTCCGTCCAGCTAGCTGTGGCACACTAGCCCCCTTCAGGCTGTGTTCACACAGCCAACCCCAGTCCTCTCCCTGGGATCTGACCTCTGAAGCCTGAGCCTCAGCTTCCTGCCCCGGTGGGTGAGCAGACAAGCCTCTGAGGCTGGTGAGTGCTGGTCAGCACTGGTCATTTGTGTGGGAATCTCTCCGCTTTGCCCTTTGCACCCCTGTTGCTGAGCTCTCCTCGGTGGCTCTGAAGCTTCCCCCCGCTCAACCCCCATCTCCACCAGTGAAGGCGCTCCCTAGTGTGTGGAAACTTTTCCTCCTTCACAGCTCCATCCCAGAGGTGCAGGTTCTGTCCCTATTCTTTTGTCTCTTTTCTTTTTTCTTTTGACCTACCCATGTTCGTGGGGAGTTTCTTGCCTTTTGAGAAGTATGAGGTCTTCTGCCAGCGTTCAATAGGTGTTCTGTAGGTGTTGTTCCACATGTAGATGTATTTTTGATGTATTTGTGGTGAGGAAGGTGATCTCCATGTCTTACTCCTGCACCATCTTGAAGGTTCCCCCAATACATATGTTTTTAAAAGTCATGAAATTAAGAGAATCTATACCAAAAAAATTAAAATTTCCTAAATATCAATGACCCAGAAATTTAAATTAATATTTTTATACTTTATTCTTCCTAATTAATCTGTAATTAGATGTATTCTCCTTAGAAATATTTAAACGTTACTGTAAGCAAAATCTTGATCTTTACATCTTTGAACACTTAAATTGGATTTATGATACAAAAAACTCTTCACACTCTGAAACTCTGATGTTCTTCTGTATTTTCTCATAGTATTTTATGACTTACATTAGATTTTTTAACTTTTAAATTAGTTGGAATTTTTTCTGATGTAATATAAAGCTATAATATTACTTACCCAAAATATTTAAATATTTTTTCTAGAACTATATTACTTTCCACACTGTTTTCAACTTCAACTATATCATAAATTCTCCTACATACTTCATGCCTTTTTCCCTGAGCTATCTTGTTCAATTGGCTTTCTTAGAAATTATTTTGATTCTGAGATCTGTAGAGAGATTCCATTGAGCATTAGGAAGAGTGTCCCTCACTGAATTTATTCAAGTATTTATGCATGTGGAAAAAAACACAAAAGATTGAGAAAGATCTATCCTAGATTGTTAGATGTAAAACATTGAATTTCGTACAAGGATGGGAATAGTGCCAACTCCTATCAACAAAAGTAGAAAAACCTGATAATTCCCATGAGTTTTTTGGTAGTATTTGCAGAAGATTTTCATTCATTAGGGGGAAAAATTAACCCTAGTTTAAATGTTGCTCTGTGGTACCTAAAGATGTTTGAAAGCAAGAACCCCCAAAGTCAGTGTCTTCAAATAATTTAGTCACATCCCATACAGTTAAAAAATATTTTTAAGAATACAAAAATATGCAACACCCAGCAAGTGAAGAGTCATAATACTTGGCTTCCATCAAAAATTACCAGACAGGGCTTCTCTGTGGCACAGTGGTTGAGTATCCACCAGCCGATGAAGGGGACATGGGTTTGTGCCCCAGTCCAGGAAGATCCCACATGCCGCAGAGAAGGTGGGCCCATGAGCCATGACCACTGAGCCTGCACTTCCGGAACCTGTGCTCTGCAACGGGAGAGGCCACAACAGTAAGAGGCCCACATACCGAAAAAAAAATACCAGGCATATACTCCAATAAAGATGTTTTAAAAAAATTACCAGGCAACGGTTGTGCAGTGGTTAAGAATCCACCTGCAGATCAGGTAAGCAGACGCCACTGGGAAATTCTGAGGGCGTGGAAGTGGCTGATGTGTGGTGCCTTGAGGATCGGAAGATGAGGGACAAAAACAGCCTGCCGTGTGGCTGACAGGGTCTTGGTGCTCCGACTGGGTGTCTGGCTTGTGCCTCTGAAGTGGGTGAGCTGAGTTCAGGGCATTGGTTCACCAGAGACCACTCTGCTCCACGTAATTTCAAACAGTGAAAGCTCTCCAGGAGATCTCCATCTCAATGCTGAGACCCAGCTCCACTCAATGACCAGCAAGCTACAGTACTGGACACCCTATGCCAAACAACTATCAAGACAGGAACACAATGCCACCCATTGGTGGAGAAGCTGTGTAAAATCATAATAAGGTCAAAGGCATCCCAAAACACACCACCGGACATAGTCCTGCCCACCACCAATACAAGATCCAACCTCATCCACCAGAACATAGGCACCAGTCTCCTACACCAGGAAACCTACAAAATCCATGGAACTAACCTTAGCCACTGGGGGCAGACACCAAAACAATGAAAACTACAAACCTGCAGCCTGTGAAAAGTAGACCCCAAACACAGGAAGTTAAGCAAAATGAGAAGACAGAGAAACACACAGCAGATGAAGGAGCAAGGTAAAAACCAATCAGACCAAACAAATGAAGAGGAAATAGGCAGTCTATCTGAAAAAGAATTCAGAGTAATGATAGCAAAGATGATGCAAAATCTTAGAAATAGAATGGAGAAAATACAAGAAACATTTAACAAGGACCTAGAAGAACTAAACAGCAAGCAAACAATGATGAACAACACAATAAATGAAATGAAAAATTATCTAGAAGGAATCTATAGCAGAATAAGTGAGGCACAAGAACTGATAAGTGACCTGGAAGATAAAATATAAAATAGTGGAAATAACCACCACAGAACAGAATAAAGAAAAAAGAATGAAAAGAATCGAGGACAGTCTCAAGACCTCTGGGACAACATTAAAGGCAACAACATTCGAATTATAGGGGCCCAGGAAGAAGAAGGGGAAAAGAAAGGAACTGAAAAAATATTTGAGGAGGTTATAGTTGAAAACTTCCCTAATATGGGAAAGGAAATAGTCAGTCTAATCCACGAAGAGCATACAGTCCCATATAGGATAAATCCAAGGAGAAACACTCCAAGACACATATTAATCAAACTATCAAAGCTCAAATACAAAGAAAAAATATTAAAGCAGCAAGGGAAAAACAACAAATAACCTACAAGGGAATCCCCATGAGGTTAACAGCTGACCTTTCAGCAGAAACTGCAAGCCAGAAGGGAGTGGCAGGACATATTGAAAGTGATGAAGGAGAAGAACCTACAACCAAGATTACTCTACCCAGAAAGGATCTCATTCAGATTTGATGGAGAAATTAAAACCTTTACAGACAAGCAAATGCTAAGAGAATTCAGCACCACCAAATCAGCTTTACAACAAATGCTAAAGGAACATCTCAGCAGGAAAAACAAGAGAAGGAAAAGACTTACAAAATAAACCCAAAACAATTAAGAAAATGGTAATAGGAACATACATATTGATAATTACTTTAAATGTAAAGGATTAAATGCTCCAATCAAAAGATATAAAGTAGCTGAATGGATACAAAAACAAGACCCATATATATGCTGTTTACAAGAGACTCACTTCAGACCTAGGGACACATTCAGATTGAAAGTGAGGGGATGGAAAAAGATATTCCATGCAAATGGAAATCAAAAGAAAGCTGGAGTAGCCATTCTCATATCAGACAAAATAGATTTTAAGTAAAGAGTATTACAAGAGACAAAGAAGGACAGTACATAATGATCAAGGGATCAATCCGAGAAGAAGATATAACGATTGTAAATATTTATGCACCCAACATAGGAGCACCTCAATACATAAGGCAAATACTAACAGCCATAAAAGGGGAAATCAACAGTAACACAATCATAGTAGGGCAATTTAAGACCCCACTATCACCAATGGACAGATCATCCAACATGAAAATAAATAAGGCAACACAAGCTTTAAATGATACATTAAACAAGATGAACTTAATTGATATTTATAGAACATTCTACCTGAAACAACCGAGTACACTTTCTTCACAAATGCTCATGAAACATTCTCCAGGATAGATCATATCAAGGGTCAGAAATCAAGCCTTGGTAAATTTAAGAAAATTGAAATCGCATCAAGTATGTTTTCCGACCAAAACGCTATGAGACTAGATATCAATTACAAGAAAAAAATCTGTAAAAACTACAAACACATGGAGGCTAAACAATACACTATTTAACAACCAAGAGATCACTGAAGAAATCAAAGAGTAAATCAAAAAATACCTAGAAAAAAATGACAATGAAAACATGATGACCCAAAATCTATGGGATGAAGCAAAAGGAGTTCTAACAAGGAAGCTTACAGCAATACAATCCTACCTTAAGAAACAAGAAACATCGCAAATAAACAACCTAACCTTACACCTAAAGCAACTAAAGAAAGAAGAACAAAAAAAAAAAACACCAAATTTAGCAGAAGGAAAGAAATAATAAATACCAGATCAGAAATAAATGAAAAAGAAATGAAAGAAGCAATGGCAAAGATCAATAAAACTAAAAGCTGGTTCTTTGAGAAGATAAGTAAAATTGATAAACCATTAGCCAGACTCAACAAGAAAAAAAGGGAGAAGACTCAAATCAAGAGAATTCGACATGAGAAAGAAGAAGTAACAACTGACACTGCAGAAATACAAAGGGTCATGAGAGATTACTACAAGAAAATATATGCCCATAATATGGGCAACCTGGAAGAAATGCACTAATTCTTAGAAAAGCACAACCTTCCAAGACTGAACCAGGAAGAAATAGAAAATATAAAAAGACCAATCACAAGCACTGAAATTGAGACTGATTAAAAATCTTCCAACAAACAAAAGTCCAAGAGCAGACGGCTTCATGGGTGAATTCTATCAAACATTTGGAGAAGAGCTAAAACCTATCCTTCTCAAAATCTTCCAAAATATAGCAGAGAGAGGAACACTCCCAAACCCATTATATGAGGTCACCATCATCCTGATACAAAACCAGACAAAGATGTCACAAAGAAAGAAAACTACGGGCCAACATCACTGAAGAACATAGATGCAAAAATTCTCAACAAAATACTAGCAAACAGAATCTAACAGCACATTAAAAGGATCATACACCATGATCAAGTGGGGTTCATCCCAGGAATGCAAGGATTCTTCAATATACATAAATCAATCAGTGTGATACAGCTTATTAACAAATTGAAGGAGAAAAACAACTTGATCATCTCAATAGATGCCGAAAAACCTTCTGACAAAATTCAACACCCATTTATGATAAAAACCCTCCAAAAAGTAGCCATAGAGGGAGCTTACTTCAACATAATAAAGGCCATATATGGAAAACCCACAGCCAACATCGTTCTCAATGGTGAAAAACTGAAAGCATTTCCACTAAGATCAGGAACTAGACAACGTTGCCGACACTTACCACTATTATTCAACATAGGTTTGGAAGTTTTAGCCACAGCAACCAGAGGAGAAAAAGAAATAAAAGGAATCAAATCACGAAAGAAGTAAAGTCACCGTCTGCAGATGACATGATACTATACACAGAGAATCCTAAAGATGCTACCAGAAAACTACTAGAGCTAATCAATGAATTTGGTAAAGTAGCAGATACAAAATTAATACACAGAAATATCTTGCATTCCTCTACAGTAGTGATGAAAAATCTGAAAGAGAAATTAAGGAAACACTCCCATTTACCACTGCAACAAAAAAGAATAAAATACCTAGGAATAAACCTACATAAGGAGACAAAAGACCGGTATACAGAAAACTATGCCACTGATGAAAGAAATTAAATATGATACAAACAGATGGAGAAATAGACCATGTTCTTGGATTGGAAAATCATCACTGTGAAAATGACTATACTACCCAAAGCAATATACAGATTCAATGCAGCCCCTATCAAATTACCAATGGCATTTTTCACAGAACTAGAATAAAAGATTTCACAATTTGTATGGAAACACAAAAGATCCCAAATAGCAAAAGTAATCTTGAGAAAGAAAATTGGAGCTGGAGGAATCAGGCTCCCTGACTTCACAGTATACTACAAAGGTAGAGTAAACAAGACAGTATGGTACTGGCACAAAAACAGAATTATAGATCAATGGAAAAGGATAGAAAGCCCAGAGATAAACCCACACACATGTGGTCACCTTATTTTTGAAAAAGGAGGCAAGAATAGACAATGGAGAAAAGACAGCCTCTTCAATAAGCAGTGCGGCAACAACTGGACAGCTACATGTAAAAAAATGAAATTAGAACACTCTCTAACACCATGCACAAAAATAAACTCAAGATGGATTAAAGACCTAAATGTAAGGCCAGACACTCTAAAACTCTTAGAGGAAAACATAGACAGAACATTCTATGACATAAATCACAGCAAGATCCTTTTTGACCCACCTCCTAGAGAAATAGGAATAAAAACAAAAATAAACAAATGGGACCTAAAGAAACTTAAAATCTTTTGCACAGCAAAGGAAGCCAAAAAGACAACCCTCATAGTGGGGGAAAATATTTGCAAATGAAGCAACTGACAAAGGATTAATCTCCAAAATTTACAAGCAGCTCATGCAGCTAAATATCAAAAAAACAAACAACCCAATAAAAAAATGGGCAGAAGACCTAAATAGACATTTCTCCAAAGAAGATACACAGATTGCCAACAAACACATGAAAGAATGCTCAACATCACTAATCATTAGAGAAATGCAAATCAAAACTACAATGAGATATCATCTCACACCAGTCAGAATGGTCATCATCAATAAATCTACAAACAATAAATGCTGGAGAGGGTGTGGAGAAAAGGGAACCCTCTTGCACTGTTGGTGGGAATGCAAATTGATATGGCCACTATGGAGAATAGTATGGAGGTTCTTTAAAAAACTAAAAATAGAACTACCATATGACCCGGCAATCCCACTACTGGGCATATACCCTGAGAAAACCATAATTCAAAAAGAATCATGTACCACAATGTTCATTGCAGCTCTATTTACAATAGCCAGGACATAGAAGCAACCTAAGTGTCCATTGACAGATGAGTGGGTAAAGAAGATGTGGCACATATATACAATGGAATATTACTCAGCCATAAAAAGAAACAAAATTGAGTTATTTGTAGTGAGGTGGATGAACTTATAGTCTGTCACACAGAAAGAGAAAAGCAAGTACCGTATGCTAACATGTGTATATGGAATCTAAAAAGAAAAAAAAGGTCATGGAGAACCTAGGGGCAGGACGGGAATAAAGATGCAGACCTACTACAGAATGGACTTGAAGACACGGGGAGGAGAAAGGGTAGGCTGGGACAAAGTGAGAGAGTGGCATGGACATATATACACTACCAAATGTAAAACCAATAGCTAGTGGGAAGCAGCCGCATAGCACAGGGAGATCAGCTAGGTGATTTGTGACCACCTAGTGGGGTGGGATAGGGAGGGTGGAGGGAGGGAGACACAAAAGGGAACAGATATGGGGATATATGTATATGTATAGCTGATTCACTTTGTTATAAGCAGAAACTAACACACCATTGTAAAGCAATTATACTCCAATAAAGATGTTTAAAAAATTAAATAAATAAAGCAAAATCTTAACAACAACAAAAAATGGGCCAAAGACCTAAATAGACACTTCTCCGAAGAAGATGTACAGATTGCCAATGACCACATGAAAGAATGCTCAACATCACTAATCATTAGACAATGCAAATCAAAACTACAATGAGGTATCACCTCACACTGGTCAGAATGGCCATCATCAAAAACTCTAGAAACAATAAATGCTGGAGAGGGTGTGTAGAAAAGGGAACGCTCTTGCACTGCTGGTGGGAATGTAAATTGATACAGCCACTATGGAGAACAGTCTGGAGGTTCCTTAAAAAACTACAAACAGAACTACCATACCACCCAGCAATCCCACTACTGGGCATACACCCTGAGAAAACCATAATTCAAAAAAGTCATGTACCAAAATGTTCATTGCAGCTCTATTTACAGTAGCCAGGAGATGGAAGCAACCTAAGTGTCCATCATCGGATGAATGGATAAAGAAGATGTGGCGCATATATACAATGGAATATTACTCAGCCATAAAGAGAAATGAAACTGAGTTATCTGTAGTGAGGTGGATGGACCTAGAGTCTGTCACACAGAGTGAAGTAAGTCAGAAAGAGAAAAGCAAATACCGTATGCTAACACATATATATGGAATCTTTTTGCCTATTTTTAGTTCAAAATCATTAGCTTCGCTATAAGGCTCCCTATTCTTCACCTAATTCTCCTCTCTCGTCTCCTGTCATAACACACTTCCACACACAGACTCACACACACACGTATCACCCTATGCCCACCTAAACTGATCAATCAGCATTTAAATGTGCATCATTATAAAGGGCTCAGTCAGAAAACGGCCCATATCAGCACTATGACCCTGAAATCTTTTATGAATTATATTGGGGTGACACATTCAAAGTTCACAATTTTCAGCTCTAAGATTAAATGACGTTAGTCTTACGGATGACAAGGAACATTTTAAGCCTCCCATTACCCCATGGGAGGCTTGTGTGTATGGCTATCATGGTTGTCCTCTTTGTGTTTTTTTCTTTTTTCCACCCCACTCTCTTATTTTTATTTCGACAATAAAACACTTTTTTGCCCAGTCCCAAATGCAGACAAGCCCACGGCAGCCCGGCTCCGTACCGTTGATGACTCGGATCGATCCATCGTGGCTGTGGCCGCTTACCCTGCTTTTCAGTCCCTGAGCCTTGCCGTCCTCTTAGTTTTAAATGACCACTGCCAGGCACAGAATAACGCAAACTTCTCACACCACAAATTATAACACCTGTGGTCTATAGATTATTATCTTACACAGTTGCAAGCATTGCCTCTAATAAGACTTTTTTTTCTTTTTTACAAAATCAAACATCCAGATTATAGTCACAATTATGTCTTAATTCAACTTCAATACCATAGAACAAACACCAGGTTTGATAGAAATGAATACTAATTACAGCGGGGTAACCATGACATCATGACCAATGTGGGAACCCCCAAGCATTCAGCTCACTGAATCTGTGAGGGACTTAATACAGAAGTTATGGCAAAGGCCTGCATTGCTGTTTTCTAAAACAGGCCGAACTCCTATCTTGGAGCAGCTTCCTCTCCCTTCTCGTTGATAAATCCTCCTCTTTATATAATAAATGAAGTTTATGGTAACTTACCTCTAAATACTTTTCTGAGTCACTTCCCAACTACAGTTCCCAGCGTTCTGGCACTGGAGAAACCTCTCTGTTCCTGCCTTCAGAATTTCAAATTGAATGTTTCTTCTCTAGCAACTCTTTCATTTCCAATAAAGCAGTTTCATAAAAAAATATTATTCTGAAATGCCCCCAGATTTTATGGAGATACCATTTCTGTGTCCAGTACAGAGAGCTCCGTGGCAACAAAATGACATTTATCCCAATGAGTCTAATTCTATATTTCCATCTATAGCTCCTTGGGAACCAAGGCCACCCACAGCAGTAGAAATTGTCTACTGAAACTCAATAAAACCTTCTTTATGAAACAATTAATCATAAACTGTGAAAACACCACACAGTAGGGCAACAATGATCTAGAGACGTTCACCTGTCTGAGAGATGGCACTATATGAAGCCCTCCACCAACATTCCAGCCATGAATAGGGATTGAGCCACTGGTTTCTGTGACTGATGATCACATACTAGGTCCCACTGGAAGAGAAGGAAACCAGCACAGAGGAGCTTCACAGCATCTTACTTCCCTCAATGTTCACTCACTCAGAAAACCCTCAGTGAAATGCGTGTCCTCTGGGCTTCCCTTTACTACATTTACTGATCTATATCATTCATGTCTCAGCTTCAGCATGGTTTTTTAACTAAAAATCCTCAACAAAATCTTTTAGATTATATTTGGGCCAATCTTCATATTCTCTTAACACTGCATACCTCAGCGGTACACAATCCTTACCATGTATTGAAAACATTGAGGTTATTTTTTCAACACTGATGCCTGGATTTCACACCTAGAGTGAAATGCACTCTGATTTGTTTCTCTGACAAGTATCCAGGGTAGGGCATTTTTTAAAACAATACAAATATTTATAATTTGCAACTAGGTTAAGAGCAAATGACCAAGAATAATTTTCCACAATTTATATCAAGTACTTATCTAACCATCAATATTCACATTAAATTTAAAGCTTAGTGATAGTAAAATTCATATCCATCCATGTTGCTTTTGCTGTCATCAATTGTAATGTAAGTGTTTGGCATTAAATAGATAAGTAATCAGTTTTCCTAAAAGAATGAAAGAGAGCTGGCTACACTATCTACTCAGTAACTGAAGACATGAACCTTGTTGATTTTATGTTACTCTAAACACCCAGATCATATACTCACAAAAACGTAAATGGGGCCTTTACTTCAGTCACGATGGTGGAGGAGAAGGAGCTTCAGTCATATAACCAGCCGTCTACACAGGGCTCCGTGTTCAGGTCAGTCATGTTGGGGAAGGTCCCGTTCAGGTGAAGGAGCTGTCACTGGGGGAGGAGGAAGTGATGGCATTTCTCTGGTTTCAAGTTAGAATCCAACGGGATGAAGATTCTCAGGAGGACATCAGGGCTGAGTACCCCAGTGTCATTATCAGAGACAGTGTCATTATCAAGGATGTGGACCCAGCAGTAATGACAAGGAATGGCTGCAGTGACATTCTCCAACAGTATATGACAAACTATTTTCATGAAAGAAGGAAGAATTAAAACCAGCTGAAGGATCTGGAATTTCACCAGGCCACCAATTTCATCCAGGAGTTCCTCAAATGTCATTCTGAAGAGGTCTAAGTCTAAGTCTATGTGACCTCACACCAGTTTCTCATCAATGGGTCCCATCACCTCACTACTGCAAGAGAGCAGTGGAAGCAGTTTCCCCAGTCCTGCTGGAATCAGTAGGTATTACTTTTTGTAGTAAAGTCACAGAGAAAATAATTTACCAAAGGTACTTCTATCTGATGACCATTAAATCTGTTTAAAGATTTACTCTCTGAATGTGGTTCTCCTCAGTTACTCTGTAAAATCAATATTGGACTTCGGCATGTACACGTCCTCTAAACAAGCTAGAACAAACCTGCTCCAGGGTCTTCAGTCATTTGCAGAAAATGGAATTTGAGACACACAGAAGTGAACGGCTTTATGATTTTCCTGTGGAAAGAAGAGAAAGCAAGTGTTTTCTTGTTTATTCTGACTTTAGACTACAAAATAATTTTAAAAATACAATCCTTTGTTTCTAATTAAAGCAAAGTGGAATATCGTGCCATTACTAACTTTTGGTAACTGATATTATGCTTTAGTTTAAATCACACCAGCACCGCACAATAATTTTAAATTCCTTCAAATAAAGATACAGGAGAAAGGTAATGGTAAGTTAACATAAGGGTTTGTTTTCTCAGGTTTATTTACTCATTTACAGAATGTATTAAGGATCATTTATGTGCCAGTGTTCAGAAGCCTGATGAATTGATCATTTTCTCATTATGAACTTGGCTTCTTTATCTCTAGTAATGTTCCTCAATTTCAAGTATGTACTTTCTCATATTAATATAAACATTCCAGGTTTCTTATGCTTATAATTTGCATGCTATAACATTCCAATCATTTATATTTTTAATTGAGATGCTTTAGGAGATTATTACAGATTCACATGCAGTAGCAAGAAATAATATAGTGAGAAACTGCATGCACTTCACCCTGATTCCCCCAATAGTAATATTTGCAAAACTATAGTATAATATTACTACTGATTTTTTGAGGGTGATAAAATCTACTGATCTTATTCAGATTTTCCCAGTCAGTTTTACCTATACTTGTGTTTGTGTGTGTGTGATGTACTTAGTACCATATAGTTTTATCATCTGTATAGCTTCATGTGCTCACCGCCACAGTCAAGATACTAAAGAGTTCCCTCTCCACAGGCATCCCTCTTGTTGTACTGACATAAATATACCACCTGCCCTTGCTCCTATCATTTCCTTTCCAAATTTGGCAACAATTAATCAGCTTTCCTTTGTTTAAATTCTGTCATTTAAAACTATCTTATAGAAGGGAAGGATCAAAGTAGGGTAGGAGGACATGGAGCTCAACTACCTCCATAAAAACATCAAAAATACATCTACATGTAGAACAATTCTCACTGAATACTAAATGGAAACTGTCAGAAGATGTTTCCGTTTACTTCGGAAGAAAGATTTTCGCATAACCGGCTAGGATGGAAAAAAGTTGTAAAGCCAGAACTCCCACCCTTGAGAGAGATCTGAAAATAAGAAAAGATCTGCAAGGGTAGACCCTCACCCTGGGGAGCTAGCTGGTCGAGCCACAGAATGGGAATCCTAGTCCTAGGTCCTGTGTGGAGGAGATAAGCCCCCTTGTTTGCTGGGAGAACTGCTGGGACAGATAGATGACTTTGAGAAGCCTTGACACTATTTGCAAGGAGAGCACACCTGCTGGCTTGCAACAATCAGGATAGAGCAAGTTTTGCACTGGCAGTGACTGCCTCTTTGCACCCCCCAATCTGAGTGAGGTGATCACCCTCACTCCACACCACAGCTTAGTACTGGATCTGGAGCAGAGAGGTTCTGGGAGAAAATGGGTAGGGAGCTCATATATCTAATGACAGTGCAGCCACTTCAATTCCTGCAGCCAAAATGCCTCAAGCCTCAGCCCCAGCCTAGTGAATGCCAGGTATGAACATCCCAGCCTTGCACTAGATCTAGGACAAACACATGAGGAAAAGTATGCAATGTTGGACTGCATTCAAGCAGAGCTGCAAACATTTACACAGGCAGCGGTTTTATCCTCTGTGAGCACTTGGGCCTCAGTTGCTTCCACACTCCCCTTTGTTTTGCAGGGCATGCACTCAAGAGTAATGAAACCTGATGGAACCTCACACTCAGAACTTCTACTCCAAGAGTGATGGCAGGCATGGAACAGAAAGTAATTCCCACATCACACTGTGAACAGGCTTTAGATATCCCCAAACCAATTGCACCACCTATCAAGATGATTAGGACAAGTACACACTGAGGAAAGACATGGTTGGCATCCATATGAAAACCAGCCCTTGCACCAAAGACATTGGACACAAAAAGTCTGCACAGAGATACTCTTACCTAAAAACACCCCTTTAAGACTGAAGTAGTGTTTCCTAAATTCACAGAAATAAAGAAAGTTAAGTAAAATGAAAAGACAGAGGAACTACTCCCAATTAAAAGAACAAGAGAAATCACCTGAAAGAGCAAATAATGAAACAAACCCCACCAGTCTACTATAACCCAAGTTCAAAAAGGAGACAATAAAAACACTAAAGGAATTAAGAAAGATTATCAATAAAAATGCAGATCAATATAGCAAGCAACCAGAAACTGTAAATACGAACCAAAAAATAGATAATTTGAATACAATATAGAAGCAGTGAGTAGATGACTAAATGACACAAAAGAATGAATAAGTGATCTGGAAAATAGAAAAATGGAAATCACTCAGTCAGGAAAGCAGACAAAAAGAAATGACAGCAACATATGAGATCTATGGGAAAATATAGAAAGTGTCAACCTACACATAACAGGGGTTCCAGAAAGAGAAGAAAGAGACAAGGGGATTGAAAATGTATTTGAAGACATGATAGTTGAAAACATTCCAAACCTAAAGAAGGAAACAGATATCCAGGTACAGGAAGTACAGAAGTTCCCAAACAAGATGAACTCAAATGTACCCACACCAAGACATATGATATTTAAAATGGGAAAAACAAATGATAAAGAGAAGATTCTAAAGGCAGAAAGAGAAAAGCAAAGGGTCAGTTATAAGGGAACCCACATAAGGCTATGGGCTGATTTCCTTGCATAAGCTTTGCAGATCCGAAGGGAGTGGCGTGATATATATGAAGGGCTGAAAGGGAAAAACCTGCAACCTAGGATACTTTACCAAGCAAGATCATCATTGAAATAGAAGGAGAGATAAAGAATTTCTCATACAAGCAAGAGCTAAAAGAATTCATCAATATTAAGCCTAAATTAAATGAACTATTGAAGGGTATTCTCTAAATAGAAAAGAAGCAAGAATCTATAGGAGAGAGAAAATCACAATAGCAAAGGCAAATATATAGGAAGGGTTGAGATCAGTAAAATAAATCAATATGTAGATTAAAAGAAAATTTAAAAATTATAAAGGCAATTATAAATACAATACACAGTAAAAGAATAAGTGTGAAGATATAAATAAGACATCAAAACCACACAACATGAGGGAGGAGTATAAAAATGTAGGTCTTTTAGAATATTTTAAAACTTAAATCACTCTTGGTTAAGGAAAGAAGATACAGTTATGGGTCAATATACATGAAATTTATGGTAACCACAAATCAAAAATATACAACAGATTCACAAAAACTAAAAAGAAAGAAATTCAAGCATACAACAGAAGAAAATCATCAAACTACAAAAGGAAAAACAAAAAGAAGAAATGAACAAAGAAGAACTAAAAAAACAACTGGAAAGCAAGGATTAAGATGGCAATAAGTACATACTATCAACACTTACTTTATGAAGTCAGAAGGATAAAAACAAATACCGTATGCTAACACATATATATGGAATCTAAAAAAAAAAAGTCATGAAGAGATTAGTGGTAGGATGGGAATAAAACACAGACCTACTAGAGCATGGACTTGAGGATATGGGGAGGGGGAAGGGTAAGCTGTGACGATGTGAGAGAGTGGCAGGGACATATACACACTACCAAATGTAAATTAGATAGCTAGTGGGAAGCTGCAGCATAGCACAGGGAGTTCACCTCTGTGCTTTTTTTGTGACCACCTAGAGGGGTGGGATAGGGAGGGTGGGAGGGAGGGTGACACAATAGGGAAGAGTTCTGGGAACATATGTATATGTATAACTGATTCACTTTGTTGTAAAGGAGAAACTAACACACTACTGTAAAACAGTTATACTCAAATAAAGATGTTAAAAAAAACAAAAAGCAAAAAACAAAAAAAGACAATTACTTTAAATATCAACAAATGAAATACTCAGCTCAAAAGCCAGAGTGGTTGATTGGATTAAAACATAAGAACCTGCAGTATGCAGAACTCACATTAGGACAAAAGACACACATAGACCAAAAGAAAGGGTGTGGAAAAAGATATTTCATGCAAATGGAAATGATAAAAGAGGGGGAATAGCAATAATCATATCCAACAAAATAGACTTTAAAACAACCATTAAAAAAAAGACAAAGGAGGGCATAATATAATGACAAAGGCATCAATACAAGAGGATATTACACTTGTTAAAATACACACACCCAGTATAGGAGCACTTAAATATATAAAGCAAATACTAAAAAACATAAAGGGAGAAACTGACAATAATACAATAATTGTAGGATACTTTAAACCCCACTGACATCAATGGACTAAATATCCAGACAGAAAATAAATAAAGCAACAGAGGTCCTAAATGACACAATGCACCCATTGAACTTAATTAATATCTAAAGGACACTACATCCAAAAAACAAACAAACAAACAAAAAAACAGGATACACATTCTTTAAAGCATGCATGGAACATTCTCTAGGATAGACTACATACTAGGTCACCAAACTAGTCTCAACAAATTTAAGAGGATAGAAATTATATCAAGCATGTTTTCTGACCACAATGCTATGAAACTATTTAGAAATCAAGTACAGAAAAAACAACAGAAAAGAATAAACATATGAAGACTATACAACATGCTATTAAAAACCCAATGAGTCAATGATCAAATCAAAGAGGAAATCACAAAATACCTTGAGACCAAAGAAAATGAAAACACACCTTTACAAAATCTATGGGTTGCAGAAAAAGCAGTTCTAAGATGGAAGTTCAAAGTGGTATAGGCTTTCATCAAGGAACAAGAAAAATCTCAAACAACTTAACCTACTACTTAAAATAATCAGGAAAAAAAGAACAAAGCCCAAAGTCAACAGAAGGAAGGAAATAGTAAAGATCAGTGAGGATATAAATAAAATAGAGCTTAAAAATCAGTAGTAAAAATCAAAGGAACTAATTTTTTGAAAAGATAAACAAAACTGACAAACCTCTAGCCAGACTCACCAAGAATAAAAGGGAGAGGCCCCAAATAAACAAAATGAGAAAGGAAAGAGGAGAAATAACAACTGATACCACAGAAATACAAAAAAAAAAAAAAAAAAAAAAAAAAACAAAAAAAAAAACTGAATTGAATACTGTGAACAATTATATGCCAACAAATTAGACCACCTAGAAGAAATGAACAAATTTCTAGAAACATACTGCCTGCCAAGAACGAGTCAAGAAGAAACAGACAATTTGAACAGACCAATTACTACAGGTGAAGTAGAATCTGTATTTTGAAAAATTCCCTGCAAAACAAAACAAAACAAAACAAGTCCAGGACTGGGCAGCTTTACTGGGGAATTATACAAAACATATAAAGAAGAAATTAAACCTATTCCTCTCAAACCTTTACCAAAAAATGAAGAGGAGGTAACACTCCCAACTTCATTCTATGAGGCTATTATTACACTGATGCCAAAACCAAAGACAAGAAAAAAATGAAAATTACATGTCAATATATTTGATGAATATAGATGCAAATATCCTCAACAAAATATTATCAAACTAAATCCAACAGTACCTAAAATGGATCATTTACCATGATCAAGTTTGATTTATTTAGGATCACAAGGATGGTTCAATGTAGGCAAATCAATTAATGTGATACACTACATACACAAAAAGAAAGACAAAAAAATCATATAATTACCTCAATAAACAAAAAGAAGAGAGTTAAGAACAGAGCTAGAGGGGAGACGGCTTAAAGATGGCGGAAGAGTAAGACGCGGAGATCTCCCTCCTCCTCACAGAGACATCAGAAATACATCTACACGTGGAACTTCTCCTATAGAACACCCACCGAACGCTGGCAGAAGACCTCAGACCTCCCAAAAGGCAAGAAACTCCCCACGTACCTGGGTAGGGCAAAAGAAAAAAGAATAAACAGAGACAAAGAATAGGGACGGGACCTACGCCAGTGGGAGGGAGCCGTGAAGGAGGAAAGGTTTTTCACACACTAGAAGCCCCTTCGCGGGCGGAGACTGCAGGTGGCGGAGGGGGAAGCTCCGGAGCCGCGGAGGAGAGCGCAGCCACAGGGTGCGGAGGGCAAAGCGGAGAGATTCCGCAGAGGATCGGTGCCGACCAGCACTCACCAGCCCGAGAGGCTTGTCTGCTCACCGGCCGGGGCTGGCGGGGGCCGGGAGCTGAGCCTCGGGCGGATCCCAGGGAAAGGTCTGGAGTTGGCAGAGCGAAAACAGCCTGAAGGGGTTAGTGCGCCACGGCTGGCCGGGAGGGAGTCCGGTTGAAGTCTGGAGCTGCCGAAGAGGCAAGAGACCTTTTCTTCCCTCTTTGCTTCCTGGGCGCGAGGAGAGGGGATTAAGTGCGCCGCGTAAAGGAGCTCCAGAGACGGGCACGAGCCGCGGCTCTCGGCGCGGACACCAGAGACAGGCGTGGGACGCTAGGGCTACTGCTGCCGCCACCAAGAGGCCTGTGTGCGAGCACAGGTCACTCTCCGCACCGCCCCTCCCGGCTGCCTGTGCAGCCGCCACTGCCGGGGTCCCGGGAACGCGCGGGGTGCCTCGGGCCAGTGCAGCGTCACGTCGGCCTCTGCCGCCGCGGACTCGCCCCGCATCCGTGCCCCTCCCTCCCCCCGGCCTGTGCCAGAGCCCCTGAATCAGCTGCTCCTTTAACCCCGTCCTGTCTGAGCGAAGGGCAGACGCCCTCGGACGACCTACACGCAGAGGCGGGGCCAAGTCCAAAGCTGAACCCCAGGAGCTGTGCCAACAAAGAAGAGAGGGGGAGGTCTCTCCCAGCAGCCTCAGAAGCGGCGGATTAAAGCTCCACAATCAACTTGAAGTGCCCTGCATCTGTGGAAAACCTGAATAGACAACAAGTCATCCCAAGTTGAGGAGGTGGGCTTTGGGAGCAAGATTTTCCCCTTTTTTCTTTTTGTGAGTGTGTATGTGTGTGCTGCTGTGTGAGATTTTGTCTGTATAGCTTTGCTTTCACCATTTGTCCTAGGGTTAGACCAACCTGTTTTTCTGTTTTTTTTAATAGAAATTTTTCTTCTTAATAATTATTTTTTTATTTTAATAACTATACTTTATCCTACTTTGTTTTGTCTTCTCCCTTTCTTTCTTCCTTTCTTCCTTCCTTCCCTCCTTTCTTCCTTCCTTCTTCCCTTCTTTCCTCCCTTCCTTCCTCTCTTCCTTCCTTCCTTCCTTTCTTACTTTCTTCCTTCCTTCATTTCTTCCTTCCTTTCTTCCTTCCTTCCTCCCTTCCTTTCTTCCTTCCTCCCTTCCTTTCTTCCTTCCTTCCTTCCCTCCCTCCCTCCTTCCTTCCTTCCTTCTTTCCTTCCTTCCTTTTCTTGCCTTTCTATTTTTTCTCCCTTTTATTTTGAGCCGTGTGGATTAAAGGCTCTTGGCGTGCCAGCCAGGCACCAGGGCTGTCTCTGAGGTGGGAGAACCAACCTCAGGACACTGGTCCACAAGAGACCTCCCAGCTCTACGCAATATCAAACGGTGAAAATCTCCCAGAGATCTCCATCTCAACACCAAGACCCAGCTTCACTCAAGGACCAGCAACGAACAGTGCTGGACACCCTATCCCCAACAAAGAGCAAGACAGGTCTACAGCCCCATCCATTAGCAGAGAGGCTGCCTAAAATCATAATAAGGCTACCAACATCCCCAAACACACCACCAGACGTGGTCCTGCCTACCAGAAAGACAAGATCCAGCCTCATCCACCAGAACAGAGGCACTAGTCCCCCCAACCAGGAAACCTACTCAACCCACTGAACCAACCTTAGCCACTGGGGACAGCCACCAAAAACAATGGGAACTACGAACCTGCAGTCTGCAGAAAGGACACCCCAAACACAGTAAGATAAGCAAAATGAGAAGACAGAAAAACACACAGCAGATGAAGGAGCAAGATAAAAACACACCAGACCTAACAAATGAAGAGGAAATAGGCAGTCTACCTGAAAAAGAATTCAGAATAATGATAGTAAAGATGATTCAAAACCTTGGAAATAGAATAGACAAATTTCAAGAAACAGTTAACAAGGACCTAGAAGAAATAAAGAGGAAGCAAGCAACGATGAGCAACACAATAAATGAAATGAAAAATACTCTAGTTGGGATCAATAGCAGAATAACTGAGGCAGAAGGACGGATAAGTGACCTGGAAGATAAAATAGTGGAAATAACTACTGCAGAGCAAAAGAAAGAAAAAAGAATGAAAAGAACTGAGGACAGTCTCAGAGACCTCTGGGACAACATTAAACGCACCAACATTCGAATTATAGGGGTCCCAGAAGAAGAAGAGAAAAAGAAAGGGACTGAGAAAATATTTGAAGAGATTATAGTTGAAAATTTCCCTAATATAGGAAAGGAAATAGTCAATCAAGTCCAGGAAGCACTGAGAGTCCCATAAAGGATAAACCCAAGGAGAAACACGCCAAGACACATACTAATCAAACTGTCAAAAATTAATACAAAGAAAACATATTAAAAGCAGCAAGGGAAAAACAACAAATAACACACAAGGGAATCCCCATAAGGTTAACATCTGATCTTTCAGCAGAAACTCTACAAGCCAGAAGGGATTGGCAGGACATATTTAAAGTGATGAAGGAAAAAACCCTACAACCAAGATTACTCTACCCAGCAAGGATCTCATTCAGATTTGATGGAGAAATTAAAACCTTTACAGACAAGCAAAAGCTGAGAGAGTTCAGCACCACCAAACCAGCTCTACAACAAATTGTAAAGGAACTTCTCTAGGCAAGAAACACAAGAGAAGGGAAAAACCTACAAGAACAACCCGAAACAATTAAAGTAAATGGTAATAGGAACATACATATCAATAATTACCTTAAATGTAAATGGATTAAATGCTCCCACCAAAAGACACAGACTGGCTGAATGGATACAAAAACAAGACCCATATATATGCTATCTACAAGAGACCCACTTCAAACCTAGGGACACATACAGACTGAAAGTAAGGGGATGGAAAAAGATATTCCATGCAAATGGAAATCAGAAGAAAGCTGGAGTAGCAATTCTCATATCAGACAAAATAGACTTTAAAATAAAAACTATTACAAGAGACAAAGAAGGACACTACATAATGATCAAGGGATCAATCCATGAAGAAGATACTACAATTGTAAATATTTATGCACCCAACATAGGAGCACCTCAATACATAAGGCAAATACTAACAGCCTTAAAAGGGGAAATCGACAGTAACACAATCATAGTAGGGAACCTCAACACCCCACTTTCTCCAATGGACAGATCATCTAAAATGAAAATAAATAAGGAAACACAAGCTCTAAATGATACATTACACAAGATGGACTTAATTGATATTTATAGGACATTCCATCCCAAAACAACAGAATACACATTTTTCTCAAGTGCTCATGGAACATTCTCCAGGATCAATCATATATTGGGTCACAAATCTAGCCTTGGCAAATTTAAGAAAATTGAAATCGTATCAAGTATCTTTTCCGACCACAATGCTATGAGACTAGATATCAATTACAGGAAAAGATCTGTAAAAAATACAAACACATGGAGGCTAAACAATACACTACTTAATAACGAAGTGATCACCGAAGAAATCAAAGAGGAAATCAAAAAATACCTAGAAACAAATGACAATGGAGACACGACGACCCAAAACCTATGGGATACAGCAAAAGCAGTTCTAAGAGGGAAGTTTATAGCAATACAATCCTACGTTAAGAAACAGGAAACATCTAGAATAAACAACCTAACTTTGCACTTAAAGCAATTAGAGAAAGAAGAACAAAAAACCCCCAAATTTAGCAGAAGGAAAGAAATCATAAAGATCAGATCAGAAATAAATGAAAAAGAAATGAAGGAAACAATAGCAAAGATCAATAAAACTAAAAGCTGGTTCTTTGAGAAGATAAATAAAATTGATAAGCCATTAGCCAGACTCATCAAGAATACATATATGTACATCCTTTTTCCTATTCTTTTCATTATGGTTTATCACAGGATACTGAATATAGTTCCCTGCACTCTACAGTAGGACCTTGTTGCTTATCCATTCTGTACACAATAGTTTGCATCTGCTAATCCCAAACTCCCAATCCATCCCTCCCCCTCTTCCCCTCCATGCCTGGCAACCATAAGTCTGCTCTCTCTGAGTCTAAAATCCTGTTCTTAACCATCGTGTTACATGTGTTATATTGCTCCTGGCCCCAACTTGCTCCTCTGCTATCCCTAGGATGTTGTCTCCATCATCATGATCCAAAATGACTCACTCGCCTGTCTGCATTCTACTCACCTGGAAGGGAAGAGACAAACTTAAAGAACTGCCTTCCGATCCCAAACTCCTAACACTGTGCTCTATGGCCCTCTAGTGGAATGATCTGGTACTTGACATAATCGTTGAGTCATAGCACTGACAGGGCTGGAGGGAGGGTGGAGAGGGAAGAGAAAGTGTCCAGAGCGTTCCAGCACCCTCCAGGCATGTAGGTGCCATCAGTCCCTCATCCCAAAAGGCCACTAACCAAGAGGCTTTAGAGCCACCTTGGAATAAGTCATCCCCGGGAGTCCTAGGGACATCCCCTCCTCCCAGTGATGCCCAGGCAACAGCTCAGTATTTTGTGACAGGAGCAACTACTAAAGGAACTGTCCCTCCAGCTTCAAGGGCCAAGAAGGGCCCAGGTGGAATGACTGCCACGTGTGGCAGCCCAATTAAACCCCTCCTATGGCTAAAACTGGGAGAGCCTTTAACCTGTCAGGCAAACCCTAGAGTCAAAAGTTTTTAAAAACGTCAAGCTGAATCAACAACTTCAAATGCCTCCTTTATTTGGTAAAACACAAGTCATTTTTCTAACTAACCTGAGCCCAGTGGTCCTAAATGCTACTCTTTTCCATTCACTGGGAGGCCCTGAGTAGAGCCTTCAGATAAGACCCCAGTCCTAGCCGGCAGCTTGATTGCAACTTCATAAGGCACCTTGAGCCAGAGGCACCCAGCTAAGCCAGGTCCAGAATCCTGACCCACAGAAACTGTGAACTACTAAACATGTGTTTTAAGCCACTAAGTTGGAGGGTGATTTGCTACAAGGTAATAATAAATAGCTAATAGAGTATGTTCCACAGGAATCTGGGTCTGTGGAAGGATCTGAAATGTGTACTTTGGAGACTGAAGTTTGGAGTTCCCTCTGATGCTGTGGAAATTAAGGGGATGGATGAGGCAGTGAAGTGATGAAGCATGCATTTTTGAGTCTGTGTGCTTTCCTCCCTTAAAGAAGGTTCCTGACTCACATTCTTAACAGCCATCAGCAGGTTCATGACGAACCTACTCCCTCTTGAACTTTCCTAGCACCTGCTCACGTACTCACCTGTACCCTCTACTTCCACTCTTACTAAACTGAGCTAGGTAAATCCAGTTTTCCAAAATCATCTTTGACTGAATAGTAGCTCCCCAAAAGATGTGTCTACATCCTGATCCTCAAAGCCTGTCAAAATTACCTTATATAATAAAAGAATAAATATTACCTTATATGACTAAAAATGTGATTAAGGATTTTGAGAGGAAGGACATATCTGGAGTGTCCAGGGGGGCAAGTGTCCTTAAAAGAGTGAGAAGGAGGAGGATTCCACTGACAGAAGAGGAGGAGACAGAGATTGGAATGATACAGCCTCAAGTCGAAGAATGCCAGGAGGCCCCAGAAGTTGGTGGAGGCAAAGAACTGGTTTTCCCCTACAGACTCCAGAGGCAGTGTGGCCTTGCCAACACTTTGATTTCATACTTCTGGCCTTCAAAACTGTAACAGAATAAATTCCTATGGATGAACCTAGAGATGATCATACTAAGTGAAGTTAAGTCAGAAAGAGAAAGACAAACACCACATGATATCACTTATATGTGGAATTGAAAGTACAACACAAATGAACTTGCCTATGAAACAAAAATAGACTCACAGGCAGAGAGAACAGACTTGTGGTTGCCAAGGGGGAGGGGAGTGGGGAAGGGTTGGATTGGGAGTTCGGGATTAGCAGGTGAAAACTATTATATATAAGATAGATAAACAAGGTCCTACTGTATAGCACAGGGAACCATATTCAATATCCTGTGACTAAACCATGATGGAAAAGAATATGAAAAAGAATATACATATATGTATAACTGAATCATTTTGCTGTACACCAGAAATGAACACAACATTGCAAATCAACTATACTTCAATAACAAAACAAAAGTAAAAAAATAAATGTTTGTTGTTTTAAGCCACATAGTTTATCGCAATTTGTTTCAGCAGCCTCAGGAAACTAATACACCAGTCTATTTCCATGTACAGACATCCTCTGTGGTTCCTGTGTGTTGTGGGCGGAATGTTTGTGTCCTCCCAAAATTCATACGTTGAAGCGCTGACCCCCACTGTGATGGCCTTTGGATGTAGGGCCGTTGGGAGATAATGAGGTTCAGATTAGGTTGTGAGGGTGGGACCCTCATGACAGGATTAGTGCCCTTTTGAGAAGGAGAAGACAGAGCAATCTCCCTCTCTAAGTGCACACACAGAGGAAAAGCCAAGGGAGCCCACAGGGAGAAGGGAGCTGTTGACAAGCCAAGAACAAGTTCTCACCAGGCACCAAATCTGTTGGCACCTTGATCTTGGATTTCCCAGCCTCCAGAACTGTGAGAAACAAAGTTCTGTTGTTTAAACGACCCAGTCCATGGTATTTTGTTACTGCAGTCCACACAGGCTAAGACATCATAGTACACTGAAAATGGCCACAAGCCCTTGCCCCATCCCCTTTGCATCTATACTCTTGTAATGTGACATGGTCTTCCCATTGAGAAGTGTAATCTATTTCTCCACCCCTTGGCTGTGACTTACTTTGGTCAAGGAGATATTACCAATCATGACACAAGCAGAAGCTTGAAAGGTACTTGCTCATAGGGTTTCCCTCTTGCTGCTCTTTGGCAGCCCAGGCTCACTTGCTTCCTATAAGAATGAGAGACCACCAGAGCAGAGGTGAGCCAAACCAGCTGAGGGACCTCCTCTTAGACTAACCAGCCTGCCAACTGACCCACCAGCTGACCACATCCACTTGAGCAAGTCAGGCAGATATCAGATCAGGAAGACCCACAAACTCAGGAGTCAAATAAATGGCTGTTGTTTTAAACCACCACATTTTAGAGTTGTTTGTTACCCAGCAGTAGATAACTGATACAGTTCCTAAGGTCACCTCAATTCCATGATAAATGTTTACATCCACAGGGGGTCAAGTTCTGATACTATCATGGGCCATTTCCTGATTTTTTCTCTTCTCCAGGGAAAAAATAGGTTTTCATAGTCTTGCTTCAGATGGACCTATGTGCCAAGGAGGACCTTTGGTCTGCCCTGCTGTTCCTCTCTGGATGATCTTGGCCAACCCCCTCTCTCTCTGGGTCTTGGTTCCCTCATCTGTACAATTAGGACAATGGATTTAACAAGGGGTTCTCAAACGCTGATTCAAGACAAAGTTCACAACTGGATACATTAAAATAAGAAAGAATAAGACATTTTAAAGTTCCTATTTAATCTAGAATTCTTCCATTTAAAGGACTATTCTTTATTTTCAGATCTTATCCTTATGTTTGCAATGTTTTTAAGTTGTCCTTTAAGAAATGATAAGATATTGGGTGGGAGAGGATATAGGTGAAACAAAATTTGCAAAATGTTAATAGCTGTTGAAGCTGGGTGATCTTCGTATATGTTTGAATATTTCCATAAGAAATGGTCTAGTAAATGATGGTGCAAGTAAGTCATGATGGTGTTTGTATGTGCATCCGTGTGTGTTTTAATTCTAAAGTGGATGAAAGGGCAGCTCTAAAAATAAAGTAGAGTAGAAGGAGGTGGGGAAAGAGAAGATGAGGAAGAAGAGTCGCTGTGGAAATTAGATACATGCAGACAGGGAGAGCTTAGTAGGCTCTCAGTAAATGCCATTCATACACCGGCAGTACAACCTCTTCACACTTCTCTCTGCAGTATCCCCCCCCCGCCCCAACTCCCTCCCTTCTCCACTGGGTCCTGGAAGGGAAACTTTTTCACCCTGACTTGCAAGTGAGAAAAAGTCATATCAGGGCTCTCTGTTTCACAGGAGGTCCAAGGAGAATGTGGCTGTGAACCGGCTGAGGGAGGGGATGGTTGCCTACCCTTGCCTATCCTCCCACCTGTTGAGCAAAGCAGGTGGATTAGCTGCCCGATGGCCCTGGCCACATGCCCCTCCAGGAGTCCTGTCAATATAGAGATGGACAGGGACCTGCTATGCTGCCACCACACCCTCCCCCTATACCTGTGACGGGCCAGCAGAGACCATCAACTCCCAGACCACATCCCATTGGCCTTTACCATTTTAGTAATTGACAGTCTGACTTCCTGTTGCCGAGAACCTGCAACTCTTTGCTAACGGGTTTCCTGGCCACCAGATCCTGCTCTGCCAAGTATGGCAGACTGGAAGCGCAGGGGAATTAACTACCGTTCAATAGCCCTCGACCCATGGTTGAGCAGAGTTCACGGAAGAAAGCCCCAGCCCCCCCGGCTGGGGTGCAGGGGTGACTCAGGCATGTGCTACATGCTGTTCCCCTCAGTTCCCCAGCGAGGTCCAGCTCCAGTGGTCCACAGGGGCATCTGGCTCGATGACACACCCTTTATCGACCCCTTCCCTTCCCTATGCCACTTCCCCACTGCCCTACTGGGTGTCCTGGGATCACCTCCTAATAAACCACTTGCACTCAGACCTTCGTCTCAGGATCAGCAGGCTTACGGGGGAACCCAAACCAAGATACAGACTATGGTAATTGCGCTAGACAGTATAATGTTCCCCCCATGGTGTCCACATCCTAATCCCCAGAACCTGTGAATATGTTACTGTAACTGAAAGTGGGGTTTGGCTGCTTACCTTTTAAAAGCCAATAAAGAGGCAAAGTTGGTGGAAAGGAAAGTTTGCTTTATTTTGGATGTCGGCAACCGGGGCGGAAGGGAGGGGCAGTCTCCACCTCCCCCCCACACACAACCAAAGAGCTTTTATAGGCAGAAGGAGGGGGCTACATGCAGAAACAGCACAGTCAGCTCTGACAGTCATCTTGAAATTGGTCTTCAGCGGTCTGACCAGCGCCATCTTGATTGTTTCAAGTACAGTTAATCTTCAGTTCCAGGGTCAATTTGTTCCCAGTTCTTTGAGGACAATCCTTGGAATTGTGGCAGCTTACGTCATGGGTACAGTCTGGTCGTCACGTAGTTAACTTCTTCCACCTGGCGAGGGTTTTCAGTATCTACAAGACAGCTCCCAGGATAAGGCTCAGAATATTACCTATAGTCCTTGAGAGGGAACTGAAGATCCTTGACTAAACTATTCTTATTTAGCCTTGTTGGACTGTTTTCCTTTGTTTCTGCATTTTGTCACTTCTCTGATCAAACTTATTCTTTGGCTAAAGATTTTCCACAGACAAAAGGCAGGCAGAGGACATGGGGGTGGGGGGGGGGGCGGGGAAGGACGATAGGGTCCTGCTCCATTTCATTACCTTACATGGTAAAACGGGATTTTGCCAATCTTGAGATGGGGAGATTATCCAGAATGATCTGTGTCGCCTCAGTGTAATCACAAGAGTCCTTGTAAGAAGGAGTCATTTGGGGCGGGGCTTCCCTGGTGGCGCAATGGTTGGGAGTCCGCCTGCCGATGCAGGGGACGCGGGTTCGTGCCCCGGTCCCGGAGGGTCCCACATGCCGCGGAGCGGCTGGGCCGGTGAGCCATGGCCGCTGAGCCTGCGCGTCCGGAGCCTGTGCTCCGCAGCGGGAGAGGCCACAACAGTGAGAGGCCCGCATACCGCAAAAAAAAAAAAAAAAAAAAAAAAAAAAAGAAGGAGGCATTTGAGTCAGAGGAGATGTTATCATGGAAACAGAGGTCAGAGCAATGCAATTGATGGAAAGGGGCCACAAGCCAGCCAGCTTCTAGAAGCTGGAAAAGGCAAGAAAACAGATTTTTTCCCCTAGAGCCTCCAGAAGGAATGCAGCCCTGCTGACACCTTGATTTAAGCCCAGTGAAACCCATTTTGGACTTCTGACCTCCAGAACTGGAAGGTAATATATCTGTGTTGCTTTAAGCCACTAAGTTTGTGGTAATTTGCTGCAGCAACAATAGGAAACATACAGTAATCAATCAGCCACACTTACCCACTGAACCCAGGCATCATGATGGAATCCTTCCCAACGAGTGCTAATTGACAGGAATTGGTACCCAAGGAATTACCCATGTACCATTCCTGTGTCATGAACACCTGCCCTCTAGAGCTGGAACCTTTGGACATATCAGAGGAACCCTCTCCCTTGGGTGGGTCCAGCGCTCACTTGCCCGTGTTCCCAGGGTCCACCACATTACACAATCAGGGGCACCACTTCCCTGACTCTCTGTGTGAAAGGTGCTTCCTGGGAAATGACAGAGAAAGAACCAGATATTACGGAAGGGCAATGGGGGTGAGCACGAGCCACCCAAGAGCTCCTGAACTTGTGATGCAGCCACTGGGTGTGAGATGCTTCATTGCAACTGCTCCGATGCTGCCATTTTGTCTCAGGGACATTCTGACACAGCCTAAGAGACAAGCCACTAAACAGTCAACGTCTTTATTATTAAATAATGTGGGAAACAACACCCTGATGTCAAATCTAAGACACTCCCTAGCCCTGACCCCTACCCAGGTGTGGATCGGGGATGCCTGTTGCATTATAACTCGTTGGCGTTCGGGAAATATTAGATGATAGCTCCTATGTTTTTTCCCAATCCGTTGATCAAGCCCCCGGTTGCCTTACTATTGTTCTTTTCTCCCAGAGGTTGATGCTGTCAGGAGGGCGGCGGTCAGTCTGGCTTCCTGGCGCTGGGTAGAGAGCAGCAGCAAGCCAGCCACCGTTGCCTCTCTCGGCCACACGGAGTCGCTGTTGAGCCAGCTCGGCGCGGGGCCGGACGCGGGCGGGGCCGCGGGGCTCGGAGCCCCGGCTTGGGTCGAGCGCCCACCCCAGCGCCCCACCGTGGGCCCCGAGGACTCTGAGATTCCACACGCGGCTGCTGTCCAGGGCCCCAGGCCTGCCGAGGGTCAGCAGCCGTCGCTGTGAATCCTCAGACTGCGTCCCCTTTCCCTGGGCGACGAGCCCCTCACCCCCTTCTGAGAGATATGTCTCCAGGATGGGTGGCCCACGGAAGCCCCAGTGGTCCAGGAGACCCTGGCCGGGAGACTTGCTGCCACCTTTCTGTCTGGTAAAGGTGCACACGCATGGACCCCAAAAAATGGAGGGCGCCCAGGCACCTGCTGGGGAAATACAAACTAGAGGCAAAATCTCCTGCCAACCCAGAAAACCTCGCCGAAAAATTAAGAGGGAAAGAACGTTTTTATATTGAATTAGCATTCGACCAGAATGTGCTACACATCACAGGCTATCCGCTACGAGGTTACAAAGAACTCTCACCCTTTCATATAGCCAGGCAGATACCGACGCGTCATACACATCTCAAGGTCAACCACAGCTACTCCTCCAGCAAAAGGACTGGACAGCACCACTGTCACGTATATGCTACATTTGCCTGGCAGTTACAGAAGCCACCTGTGTTTGCTAATTGCCTTTATGCCGAGGAAAAATACCTACCTCCAGAGGTAGGTTTGCAACCTGGGGCCCGGCACCAGCTCGAGTTAGGCTTCTGCTTTCCCACAGAAAGTGGGAGATGAGTTTCTGGATGATCCATTTCAGAGAGAGAGCTGCGCATCCCCGAGGAAACATTACTGGGACGGTAAACTGGCAAGAGGCTTATTTAGCTTTTGAAAAGATTTACATACATTTCAAAGAGGCAAAGCTTACAATTATAAGGTTTCTAAACTGAAAAGGGAAGAGAAGTCCCTTCCCTTTGTTTCTACAGGGAGAATTAAACTCTTTTCTTTCTTGGTTTTAATTTCTATCTGCCCTTACACACCCACGGCAAACGTTCACTACCTCTCAAATCCACCTCCTCTGCCGGCCCCACCACAGACCCTGCAGGTGAGCCCCCCCACGCGCGAGTGCGGGACATGCACACACTGACTCACACGTGTGCACACGTGCTCACCCACTCTCTGCTTAGCCTTTGCTTTCTGGACTCTTTTCCTTTCCAGGTTAACCCTCCAGGTTGAGCTGACTCAACTCAGCAAAAGTTAAGACTAGGTCTGGCCAGTTCTGCCGGGGTGGGAGGAGCAGGGGTGAGACTGAGTCTGGGCGGAACCAGGGACCTGGGCCCATCTGGCTTCTTTGCTGTGGACTCTTGATTCGTGTACCCACCCTCCTGCCCTACCGAACCGTGGCTGCTGTTGGCTTCGCCTTCAACTGATAGACCATAATAAAACTGTCCCCTGGGCTGGGCTGGCCTTCTGCAGAGATTGTAACAAGTAAATAGAGGGGACGGGACCTCGAACTGGACCTTCCTGCGCTCAGGGCTCTGTGCTGGACTCACTGTGAGGTAACAAAACCTAGCCCTTTACCTCAGCCAGGTCCATGTGAACGAGGCTGAGAAATTCAAAACAGACTGTTCCTAATGAGAATTTCTTCCTAGAGAGTTGTCAGCCCGGGAGGGAGAAGGGCTTACACCGCCCCCCCCAAAAAATCACTCCTCAAGCCAGATGCGGGGGACTCAGGACCACTGCTTGGAGGGCAGGGGGTCGCGAGAGGGGACCCTGGCACCTCGTCCCCACCCTCACTGCTAAGCCACTGACACCCAGGAACCTGCCACTGCTGGTGCCAGGGCAGGGCCAGGGGAGAGCAGGGGGCCAGGAACCTGGAACTGTGTCAAGACCAGCAGCACGAAGGACAGAGGGAGGGGGTGACCTGCGTGCCAGCCCTGGCAGGGCAGGAGCCACATTCCCATGGCCAAAGTGGACATTCAGGAAGAGAGTGAGCTAGAGCGATCTCGACGGGACCCCACCCGGGGGGGCTGCCGCACGAGGCGACCCCACAGAAAGCGGCTTTGCGGGAGGACCGGGCGGGGTGTGAGAGGGCAGGCAGACCAGGTGGGACCTGTGTCAGGAAAGGGTGCAGGCAGAGTTTGTGGAGCGACTAACTCACCTGCACACCCCACGTGCGGGACAGTCCCATCATCAAGGAGCCCTTAACAGTTTCCTTTCATCCTTCCTTCCCTATCGGACCGGAGCCGGAAAGCAGCGGCTAGCAGTGGGAGAGGAGGTGAACCAAACAGAGCCAAGACACCCTCCAAGACCGCCCACCTGCCTTTCCCACCACGTGAAACTGGGTCAGCTTGAATAGGAGACACTTATGTTGGATGGGAGGTGAATATTCTTACTTCGATGGGACTGGGCTTATTTTTTAACTTGGCAAAAACAGTTTCTTTTTTAGCCAACTTTTTTTTTTTTTTTTAATGGCTGCGTTGGGTCTTCGTTGCTGTGCGCGGGTTCTCATTGCGGTGGCTTCTGTTGTTGCAGAGCACGGGCTCTAGGTACGCGGGCTCAGTAGCTGTGGCTCGAAGGCTCTAGCACACAGGCTCAGTAGTTGTGGCGCACGGGCTTAGTTGCTCCGCGGCATGTGAGATCTTCCCGGACTAGGGATCAAACCCATGTCTCCTGCATTGGCAGGCGGATTCTTAACCACTGCGCCACCAGGGAAGGCCTTAGCCAACTTTTGATAAGAATTTTCAAACTCACAGAAAAGTCGAAAGAATAATGCAATAGAGCCATATACTCACCACTTAGATTCAAAAATGTTTGACATTGTGGGGTGCATGTGTGTGTGTGTGTGTGTGTGTGTGACCTGGTTGGGCTGAACCATTTGAAAATGAGCCTCAGACATTACAACACTTCACTCTTGGATCATTCAATGTACATCTCCTAAAGAATCACTTTTTAAAGCCTGAAATTGAAATTGATCTAATACCTGAAAGGAATTGGTAAAACTCTATTTAGTTGAAGTACTTTCAAGGAGAGGGATTAGAGAAGCAACAGAGCAAATGCTAGGATGTGGTGGGAGACAAATTAAGCTGTTTCCAGCTTGCACCCTACAAAGTCCAGCCAGTTGAAAGAAAAAAAAACAGTTACATGAAGAAGATAAGACCATTTCAGGTAATGGCAGGTGCTATAAAAAAATAAAACAGGGTAGAGGTGATGAGGGTAAGACCAGGAGGCGAGACAACATGGAGGTGGTAAGGAGTCAACCCCTCAGGAAGAAAAAGTGACTTTTGAGCTGAGACCTCAAGTCAGCAACGCCAGACAGTCAGGAGAACGGTGTTCAAGGCAGAGTCAAGAGCAAGGCCAAGGGCCCGGAGTCACAAAGGAGCAGGGAGTGACAGCTTGTGGAGAAGGGGTATGGAAAGTACAGAGAGAGGAGAAATGATGGGGACCCCGCTCTCTCAGCCAAGGGGAGGAATTTGGAGAGAATTTTAAGCAGGAGAGTAACTCCATTGGACTTATGGTTTTAGATACTCTGGCTGCTCAGGTGAAAAAGACCTGGGCGGAGACCCAAGAGTGAAGCCCAGAAACCACCAAGGAGGCTGTTTGCAATCCTCCAGGCCAGGGAGGATGGTGGCTTGGATCAGTGGTATCCCAAGGTAGGCATTAGTGCCCCCACTTTAAAGATGAGGAAACTGAGGCTCAGAGAAGTTAAGTGACTTGACCGAGATCATGCTCCCTTTAAGTGGCAGGTCCAGGATTTTTTCTGGAGGGGAAGGGAGGCTCCTCTTTTTAATTGCGGTAAAATATACATCACATAAAACTTACCATTTTACCCACTTTTAAGTGTGCAATTCAGTGGCTCTAAGTACATTCACAATGCTGTGCCACCATCACCACTATCCTTTTCCAGAACTTTCTCATCATCTCAAACAGAAACTGTACCCATTCACCAACAGTTCCCCTGTCCCCCTACCCCAGTCACTGGTAGCCCATAATAGAGGTCTGCTTTCTGGCCTTATGAATGTTCTCCTCTAGGTACCTCCTGTAAGTGGAATCATATAATATTTGTCCTTTTGTGTCTGGCTTATTTCACTGAGTGTAACATTCTTTTGTTTTGGTTTGGTTTTAGTTTTGGCTTTTTTTTTTTTTTGGCCATGCCGAGTGTCTTGCAGGACTTTATTTCCCGGACCAGGGATGGAACCCACGCCCTCGGCAGTGAAATCCACTGGACCACCAGGGACTTCCCAGTATAATATTTTCAAAGTTCATCCATATTGTAACATGTATCAGAATTTCCTTCCTTTCTAAGGCTGAATAATATTCCATTGTGTGCATATCACATCGTGTTTAACCATTCATCTGGTGTTGGAGGGCCAGGATTTTTACCAAGATGTCTGATTGGCGCTGAGTCCAGCGCAGTGCCCCCAGCGGCCACCAGAGGGCGCACAGAGACCACTCCCACCCCTCCCCCCTCCCCACCCACCCAGGCGGGCGCGCTGCGGGCACTTGGCGGTTTTGTGGGAGGAAGAGGAAGCCGGAGCTCAGCCTCTTGCACGCACATCCCACACCAAGGAACATGCAGATGAGAGGGAAGCTGGCTGCGGGGAAAGAGACCCAACTATAGAATTGGCCTCAAAGGGAGGAAAGGGAGGAGGTTGGGGTGGGAAGTGAGTGTGGCCCCTGCAATCCTGGTCCAACCCGCAAAGGAAACACACGCCCGGGCACCCCTAGCTTCCCGACCAGCCGTCCTCCGGCGGGAACAACCTGGCTGAGGAGCTGAGTGAAGCAGGCGGGGCACTGTGTCCACGGAGCCTCGGGCTCCCAGCACTGATCTTCTCCAGCGGCCCGGGGAGCTCCAGCCTAAGACTTGCACGTTTCACAGTTAAGGAAACTGAAGCTCGGAGCCATTGACCGCTTGTCCAGAGCAAGCGGAGGAGGCAAGGTCTGCACACCTGCCGCCAGGTGGGCCTCGCGAACTTCTCCTCTCCGGGCTCAGTGCCCTGATTTCTGCAACCATATCCCAGTGCGGTTTTAGGCCTCATTCCCCACTTGATCTTGTTGGCCAGTCTCTCTGCAGGGGAAGTGCAGAATGGGATGCAGTTCTTGAAGCTGCTCTGACCACCGTCGTCTCCCTCCTTCTGAGCATTAGGCCTCTAATAATAATAATAATAATAATAATAATAATAATGCCACCCAAGTCTGTCCTGGCTGGTCTTGGCAGCCACCTCATGTCGACCAAAATTTCCATCAGCTTAAATCCCTCAACTTTTCTCCCATGTGCTGTTTGTTGCTAAGCCTTTTCTTCCCCCCACTGCGTCCATGTGCAGCTGGGTCTTTGGATCTGAGTCCAGGAACTGACATTTATCCCCATCAGATTTCATCTTGTTCATTCATCTGACAAACATTTGTTCGGTGCCCACGCCGTACCAGGAACTGGCAGCACAGAAAGACAGATCCCCTGTCCTTGAGCTCACACTGTCATTAATCACAGCAGGCAGCCACCGTAGTTATCAACGGCCTGCTGTGTGCCAGGAACTGTGCTGGGGGCTGCATGTAACTTGTCTCATTGACCCTCAAAGCATTGCGGGATAGGTGGCATTGCTCCCATTTTGCAAATGGGGATATCGAGGTTCAAACGGTTCTTGTGCCTTGTCTGAAGTGGCATACCTGGAAAGTGGCAGGCTCAGCATTCAACCCTTCAGTCGCTTTAGATTCTGGCTCTGTCCTCCTACATAGATACCCTCTCTCCCAGCTTTGGGTTCTCCGCAAACCTGATAAACTTCACCTCTCTGAATGTCATCAACAGCACTGATGAAACTAAGATGAGGTCAGAGACCTGGGGTGAGTCACCAATGCCCCTCTACCCCAGAGGGACAACCATCTATGACTCTGCACCCTGTGGGCTCAGCAGATACAAATGCACTCGACTGGAAGCCCCCTGACCCTTCTCCTCCCTCCACCCCAGGCCCCAGGCTCGCTCCCCATCCAAACAGCTATGTATCTGGTTGTTGGCGTCTTTGCCAAAAAACCAGCCCCCACTGCCAAGCCCTCTACATGCAGGAGCCCAGCTGTGCCTGGCCCTTGCCTGAACCATGGTAAAGCTCCATTTGCCAATGTCCCTCCCCAAGAGGGAGACTTGAAGCCCAAGACCAGGAGAGGGCAGCTGAGCTGGGATTTCTCAGGCTCTGAGCGTCCCCTCTTGCATCTGAGGCTTCTGCTCTCCCGCACCGTCTGCTCCCAGAGGCTCAGCCCATCTTTATCGCGTGCAGCTCTTCCGCCAAGCCGAGGGAGACCAACTGCAGAGCAGGCCCGTGCGAGGGCTCGGGGCAGGAAAGAAGGTGAGCAGGATAAAGCTCTGCTCCGTGGGGCAGAGGAGGTTTGCGATGGGCTGCTAGCTCCCGGCCAGACCTGGGGACACCATACCCCATGACAGGGCTTGAGCTTACCACCTCACAGGACCACAGGCGCCCACCTTCCTCACAGCCCCAGAAGATTGGAAATATTATCACTGTGCCCATTCTGCAGGCCAGAAGACTAAGGTGCAGCAAGTGGGATCCAGGCCTGGACACTACCTCTGCTAAGACTGCTTCCTGAAAAGAGATCAGGGACTTGTGGACAGAATGCGTCTGCTGTACAAGAACCCAGCGAGCTCCTCCCATAAGCCCAGTAAGCAGCAAATATGTCAGAGTCAGGCCCTGCCCTTATGGCCTCACTTTCGGGGGCAGGGGAGATAGATAATAAAGCCAGCCCATAATTTCAGGCAGTGATAAATGCTACGAAGAGCATAAAGCCAGGGAGAGCTTTATGTCAGTAGGTGTCAGTAGAGTTAAGGGTGCTACTCCAGCTAGCATTGTCCTGGAAGGCCTTTCTGAGGAGGTGACATTTTAGGAGCCAAGAAGGAGCTGGCCTTGGGGACACCAGGTATAAAGATGCTGAAAGAGACTGACTGCAGTATGGTACCAAATCCACCCAACCCCACCGTGGATGATCACAGAGAGGAAACCACAGGGCTCTGATGGGAGGCCTCAGTGGGGAAGCATGTGGGCCGGTGTCCTCAGGAGGCCTGAGTCCTGGCACGGGCTCCATGGATGCCTCCACTCTCCTTCCAGGGGTCTGTGAGTCCCCGCCCGGAATGTGGGTCTGTGATGCTCTGTGTCATCTTCGTTTCCTCCCATCATCAACACCTTTCTGCCCAAGGCCCAGCCCAAAGCAGGCTCTAGATAAACTTTGCCGAATGAACAACCTCCAGAAGGCCCTGCTCACCAAATCCCAAGGGCCAGCAAGGAGGAAGTGTGAGGTCAAACCCAAGGAAATCCTACCTTCTTCTACAAGGAATCACTTGTTGGAGTTTGTGGCTCCTGTCGGTGGTAGAAGCAGAAAAGACAAAGGGATTCCAGAAGGTGGGAGGAGGGGTCGCCTACACAATTGGAAATTTTCGCACAGAAGTCCAGATTTCAAGCTATTTTTAAAATATTTGAAGATCTGGCAACCCCGAGCCTGCATATCCCCATGGCAACGCCAGCTGGTGCGGAGCGGCCCTGGTGACTGGACATGCGCTCTGCACTTCACCGCGGACAGGCAGCTCACTGCTGCAGACACTTAACCCACACCACTCGTTCACATCACTGGCCCCGTGGGCATCTGAATCGGACAACCGTGGTTTAAGAGACCTGATGAGCAGAAAGTCGTGCAGGGGGCATGGGGACCGTAGCATCGGTCGCGTCAGCCTGCAGCTAAGGAGAGTCAGACTGAGGTCCCCTCCCTCGGGTTCTTACGGCAGTTGTCCAGTGTGCGGGGGTTTCCAGGTCCACTGAAATCAGTTCGCTGCGTTGCGTTCTGGGTTCGGGTGCCGGGAGGGCTCCAAAACTTCGGCCGTTCAGTCGAGGCGAGAGGTGCAGTTCCCCATGTGTAACAGCAGGGGGCGTCTGTCCCTACTGCGTCCTCAGAGCTGCAGGGCGGTAGGGCGGTAGGGCGGCACCCCAGCCTTGACGGTGCAGCCAGGGCTCCAGCTGCTGGAAAATAGTCCCTCAGTCATCCCGGGTCCCGGAACGATCCTGTGTCCCTGCATTTTCTCACTTGGGGTGACAGCCGAGGCCCAGCCTGCCTGGCAACTTGGGCTCAGGTGCCCGAGGACAGCCTCAAGAGGTCCACAACCCACCCTGAAGCCCTTCCAGCCTGTGACCCAGGGGCCAAAGGGCACCCCTTCTGCCCTCCCTTCTCCCAGCAACCTTCTCTTCGTCCTCTTCTTCTGGGACTGCTCAGCCTTGCTGGTCCGTCAGGGCTGACCCTCAAATTAAGTACTATGTGCTTAGCCCTTTAAAATCCCAACCATCCTGTAAGGTAGGTATTAATCCCCGTTTTACAAGTGGGGAAACTGAGGCTGAAACAGGAGACATCACGGGCCCAGGGCCAACCGATTAGCGAGCGGTGGAGTCATGATTCAAATCCAGGCCTGTGGAACCCCTCTTCCCTGGACTGCTTTGTTCCCATGAAGGAAATTTTAGAATCAGCCCGCGGAGGAGGAGGGGTTGCTTAGGGTTTGAGGGCAGAGGACGAGATCCCTTGCCCGGGTCCAGCTGAAACCACCCACACACAGGCCACCTATCCTATTGGAGCCGCCCAAGGACAGGGGCAGAATCTGGGGCCCCTAAACAGTGATGAAGGCTCAGGGCTTCGGCATGGCCACCAGGGAGGAATAGCTCTTGGCCTTTGGGGATTTACTGAAGGCCTCACGATCCCCACCTGGGGCTATAGTCTGAGCAGCGGGATGGGGTCCCACACCTGTTATAGCTTCTGCCTTGAACCCATGAGGGGTGGTGAGCAGACAGCACCAGGCAGAGAGACACTTGGACGGTTCAAATGGCCAACTCAGCTGGAGGGGACCTAGATGAGGGGCAAGAGACCCAGAGTCTGTACAAGGTGAGCTTAAGCACCGCTGAGCATGACTCGGTCAGCTCATGAGCCACCATCTCAGAAGCTCCCCCCTCCCACCTCCAGGGAGACAGAGAAACCCAGGGATCATCAGCCCCTCTGAGACTGTGACAGCGATGTGACCAAGGCCACCACCCTGGGTAGGAAGAGAGGTTCTGTCCATCCTATTTCACCCAGTTTACCTCCCATTTTCCCACCATGCCTTGCACTCACACCGCTGGGTCTGCAAGTCCCTCCCCATTTCTGCTGGCGTAAGTGCCACCTTCTGTGGGCAACCCACCCTGATCGGATCCCTCAGATCTGGTCATTTTCTCCCTCTCCTGAGACCACTGAAACTGTGTGGACCTCTCCTGTGGCATTGAGGTCAGTCTCGTTGATGCTGTAATTGTTTCTGGAACACCATCTTCTCTGACAGAAGTTTCGGCAGGCACCATAGCTCCTAGCCTGGGGCCTCATACACACAAAGCAGGAGACACATTGGATGGAGGGAAGGAAGGAAGGAAGGAAGGAAGGAAGGAAGGAAGGAAGGAAGGAAGGAAGGAAGGAAGGAAGGAAGGAAGGAAGGAAGGAGGGAAGGAAGGAAGGAAGGAAGGAAGGAAGGAAGGAAGGAAGGAAGGAAGGAAGGAAGGAAGGGGAAATGACCAGATAAACAGATGAACAAATGAGTGGGTAGGAGGGTGGATGGCCCATAGAGATTCAGTATGGCCTCCATAATTGGTCAGAACTCCCCCTCCAAGGGAATGAGATTTCCCTGTTTCACTTATCACAGCCCCTCCCCTGCCTCAGTGAATTGAAGATTTAGAGACTGTACCCTGTGGAGTTGCAAGGGACACGGGGAGTCAGATCTGTGTTCCTTCCCTCACTGGACCTCAGTCTCCCTTATATAAGATGAGGACATTGGACTAGATGATTCTTTGGGCCTTTCCAGAGCAAAACACATGTCAGTGCTGGGACCCAGCAAAGAACAGGGCCACTGATTGAACCTAGTTCAGCTTAGAAGCTCTAGAAGAGTTTAGGAAAAAATGAAAGGAAGAAAGAGGAAGAGAAAGAAAGAGGGGGAAGGAAGGAAGGGAGGAAAGAAGGAAGAAAATCGATTCCCATGCCCCAACTTAAAAATGCATTTAAAAAAAAATGCATCTAGTATGTAAGATTTCCCAAATGCATCATTTCTTAAAAAAAAAAAAAGTGAATTTCAACATATTGAATTTAGGATCACAGCATGTAAGAAGAGGTGGATCCTCTAATATAATAGAGCTGCCTCAGGCTGGGAGGGCCTGGGGCAAAAGGTGCCAAAGGGAAGGATGGGCTGGGAGGCTGGGGGTGTGGAGGGGGCTTCTCTCCACCCCATTCACCACTTAAGCAGACCAGCAGACCACCTCCTTTAGGATCTGACTTATATGTTGACCTTAGGAACCCACTATATTGTTTGAATAAAAGGTTTCTGTGTGAGCGTGTGTGTGTGTGTGTGTGTGTGTGTGTGTGTTTTAAGCCACTTAACTAATAAAGAGAAACGAGAGGCCCAGAGGGAGGTGATTTGCCCAAGGTCGTACAGCTAGTCATCAACACATTCCTTCAGTTCAGATTCAGGAATCCAAGCACATCCATGGGGGTCGGGGCCACTGCCCCTGACTGGGCTATATGCCGGCTCAGCTCCAGCAGCCGCAGTGGGACGCCATCAGACTCCTTTAAACAACATTCCACTAGGACAGGAACAATCAGATAACCCTTGCCCAGTTAGGAACCGGAAAATCTCACAGAGGGCGAATGCCCAGAACAGGGGGGCTCAGGGCGGGGGCCCAGCTCTCTGCAAGCTTCACAGTCTGAAAACCTTCCTAAAACAACCCCTTGGCTGCCTCGGAGCATAATGTAATCTTCTTTTGATGACTCCGGATCTTGCCCTGCCTCTGGCCACTTTAAGAACATCAATTACTGCTGGGCCCAGGTGGGGAGCGGAGAGGAGGGGCTGGACCCGGCTTACAGCTGACCCCGCCCTTGGGGAGGCCGGTAGGGGAGGAAGAGCTGGAGGAGACTTCAGGGGGAGCCTGAGCCTCCAGCCTGAGCCCGGGGAGCTGGATGCTGCCTTGGTGGAGAAGGGGGCCAAGGAAGAGAATGAGGAGCACCCTCCCCAACCGAGAAGGGGAGCTCTAGGTGGGCTCCTTCTTAGCCCCCAGAGCAGGCAGGAGGGGCCGCTCCTGGGGTCCCTGGAGGAAGAACCTGAGAGCTAAAGGCAGGCAGGAGTGATGCTGAAGGCCAGGCTAGGAGACCTTGCTAAGGGAGAGGCAGCACAGTGCCCCACGGACTTTGCAGAAATGTTGGCTCCAAGAGACAGAAGTGGGCTTAGAGCCACACTGCCCCTGCCCTGCCACTTCCTGGCTGGGGAACCAGGAGCAAGTTACTTAACCTCTCTGTGCCTCAATTTCCTAGGATAATGCTAGAATAGTAATAACAAGGCCGCTGTGAGGGTTAAACGAGACTCACGTTGTCTGCTAGAAAGTGGGGGCTGTGGGGGCTTAGGGGGCTTCCCTGGTGGCGCAGTGGTTAAGAATCCGCCTGCCGATGCAGGAGACACGGGTTCGAGCCCTGGTCCCGGAAGATCCCACATGCCGCGGAGTAACTAAGCCCGCGCGCCACAACTACTGAGCCCGCGTGCCACAACTAGTGAAGCCTGCACGCCTAGAGCCCGTGCTCCGCAATAAGAGAAGCCACGGCAATGAGAAGCCCGCGCAAGGAAGAGTAGCCTCCGCTCGCCACAACTAGAGGAAGCCTGTGCACAGCAACAAAGACCCAACACAGCCAAAAATAAATAAATAAAATGAATTTTTTAGAAAAAGAAAGTGGGGGCTTAGACCGCGGTCTCATGAGGAAAGGGCTGGAAGCACATACATCAGATCACTCACAGGGCTGGCCGTCAGGTGAGACTGGGCGTTTTGTTTTGTTTGGCTTGTTTGTATTTCCTGTACTTTATGCGAGAAACAGTTGATTATATAATTAAAATAATATTCAGAGGAAAAAACAGAACCATAGGGACTGCAAGCTGTCTTTAAAGGGAAGCAGTGGATCAGAAGAGGAGCCCACCCACTAGCATGGAGGTGGAAGGGGGCGTGGGTGTTCCGCTGGGTCTGAGACTCAGACAGGGGAACCCTGGCTGCCCCAGGGACCCAGGGGGTGACAGCCCGGAACCCCCATGGACAGACACAGGTGACATTTTCGGCCTGGACGTGCCCTACTATTTCCTGTGCCCTACCAAGAGTCGCCAGGCAGGGGAAGTCGGTACCCTGGAGAGTTTTGTGCACTCACGGCGGTAGCACTTCTCTCATTGGCTCTTCTCAGCTCCGAGTCTTCTGACCGTCAGCTCCGAGAGGACCCTGGGCTCTCAGGACTCAAGCCAGCCCCCCACCCCCTCCCCAGACTCCCCCTGCCCAGACCACCTAGGTTTCTGTCCCCCCAGCAGCCCCACTAGGCTCAGCCATGCCACCACACCAGCCTTTGCTGAGGCAGCCCTTTGATGAAAGCTGGGCTTAGTGGGTCCACAGCCCTGGCCCTGCCAGTGTCATTAATCCCCAAAAGAAAGTCAAACATTAGCCTGGGAAACAGCTTATGCCTTATATAAGCCCCCCTGGGGAAGGCACAAACACAGCTTGTTGGAGCTGAGCTGCCAAACTACAGCAGCTGCCGGATCCTGGGACAGAGCAAGGATTTCAGCCATATCGACCACCGACCCCACCAGAGGGAGGAGCCAGGCTCAGCTACCAGGTGAGGAGGGACCCCCGGGAAGCCCCCAAGGCCGGGCCTTGCCTCCTCACTGCAACTGACCAAGTCCCTTCCGCCCTCTGGGATCCGCTTGGCCCCTTTCTGCTGCCCTGCTACGGTGCACCCAGTCCCAGGGGGCAGCCAAAACCAGGAGGTGCTGGGCTTGGGGAGACCTTCCCAGCGGGTGACCTGAGCTTGCTCTGCCAGTCCTGTGTCCGCTCGAGGCGACCAGGGACCTCTTCCACTTACTCTGACTTCCGTCCTGTGGGGACAACGTCCAAGACGGGGCCCCCTGGTCCCAGCCCGCACTGCCGCACGCCTGCGGCGCGTGCGACCAGCCTGGCCGAACACACACTCACACCCACAAGTCCCCACACGCACACGGCGACACACCCGCGCTCACACAGCTGTGCCCTTACGCTCCAGCCTACGTGTGCGCACCCCAGCAGACGCTGCTGTGAACGCACACCACACCTGTGACCCCACGTCTGCACGCGCAGTTGGGTACATCCTCATGCACACGCAAATCTGCGGGTACACGCACAGCTGAGCCCCACATCCCCACACGCTTATACGTGCACAGGCGTACACGTGCACCTGGGCACACCCTCCCGCTTGTGCTTCCGCACGCGTCCACCTCCCCCCCCCCCCCCGCCCCGCCCCGCCCTCACGCCGGCGCGCACACATCCCTCTCCCCGGCCTGGTGCCCCACCCGTAGCTCTGGCTCGTCCTGCCCGGGGCCATGACCTTCACCGAGCTCGTCGACCGCGTGGCCAGCGAAGGGCCCTTCCAGCTCCTGCACACGGTCCTGCTGGGCCTCCCGATCCTCGGCATGGCAAACCACAACCTGCTGCAGATCTTCACGGCGGCCACCCCCGCCCATCACTGTCGCCCGCCTCCCAACGCCTCCGCGGGGCCCTGGGCCCTCCCCATGGGCCTGAATGAGAAGCCTGAGCCGTGCCTCCGTTTTGTATATCCACCCAACGCCAGCCTGCCCAATGACACCCAGGGGGCCACCGAGCCCTGCCTGGACGGCTGGACCTACGACGTCAGCGCCAGGGACTCCATTGTGACTGAGGTAGGCCCGGAGGCCGGCCCTCTCCCTCCGATTACAGCAGGGACCCCACACTCGTGGACAGGGGAGCAGGCTGGGGCCCAGTCTCCCTAAGGACCCAGGGACAGGGCACTGGGCAGGCAGCGAGGAAGGACCTGGGTGCAGAGACACACCAACCAAAAGGTTGCGTCTCTTCACGTTCAGAGCACAAACAGCCCTTTCTGTGCCGGGCGCAGTGCCAGACTCTGGGGATACAAAAATGCACCGTCCCTGTTCCCACGGGGTCCACCGCCTAGCAGGGGTAACATCAATTAATGAGAGGACCACACAAAGAAATGTCAAATTACAACTTCAGAGTACTTAAGGTTGTGACCTGAGACTACAGCCTACCCCTGGGCTGGGGGCAGGGCCCAGGGGAAGCTTCCTTAAACAAGTCACCCTGGGCGGAGAGAAGGGAGCCCAGCAAGAGTTAGCCAGGCAATGGGGAAAAGGCGGAAAATTCCACCTTGTGCAAAGGTCTCAAGGTGAGACAGTGCGTGGAGGAGGGGATGGACAGAGGTGAGGGTTCGAACACGCCTGAGCAGACCCAGAAAACATCTCATCCGCTCCTGCAGTCACTTATGTGTTCATCTCCCATTCATTCACACCCTCATTTATTCACTGATTCTTTTACCCACCATCTCCAGGCTCTCGAATGACCTGGAGACCATGGTCAGGTGAAGAGAGCGAAATGGGAATTGACATTTATTGAGGATCCACAAATGGCCAGGCACGTCTTGGTGTCTGGCAGACACTGCCTCCCACACTTTGATTCCCACAATGATATTCTGTTGAAGGTGATTTTATCTCCTTTTTCATTCAAAAACAAACAAACAAACAAACAAAGCACTAAGACTCAGAGGAAGGAAGTGAAAGTCCAGTGCCACACAGCTGGTCAGCTTTGGAGCCAGAATTTAAAGCAAAAGTCCATACTAGGCACAGGGGGACAAGCATTCGTGGCAGTACAAAAGAGTGGGGCGGACCACAGGACTCTAAGGAGGCTTCCTGGAGGAGGTGACATCTGAGCAGTGAGCAGAGGCCAATGTTATCATTCTCCCTTCAGGGACCATGAGCCCGTCGAGGGCAGGATCTTGCTTTTGCCGCATTAGAAGAGATGCATTTCAAAGTCTTTACCTGGTGCCAGTCCTGTCCTGGGCACACTATGAGCGTGGGCTCCTGGAATCCCTGGAGATGGCATCTCAGTGAGGGAAGTATTGTTAGTACCTTCAGATGAGGAAACCAAGGCTCAGCCCTGTTCAGTGCCTTTCCCAGGATTACATATGATTCGGACCTGGCAGAGAAATGATTTGAATCCAGGACTATCTATGTTCAGAATCTATGATTGCTATTCATTTGTCTAGTGAATATTTATTTCTGTATAAAGCACTGACTATGCGCAAGGCACTGTCCTAAGTGCTTTATAAATATTAACGCTTTTAACCTTCCTGACACCGTTAGAAGATAGTATGATAAGCCCATTGTTGCGATGGGGAAACAAGCACAGAGAGGACAAGGAGCTTGTTCAAGGTCTCGCCACTAGTAAGAGGCAGAGTCCGGATCTGAAGACAGGCACCTGGCCCCAGAGCCGTGTTCCTAACCATCACATGTGCTGCTGACTCTCACAGCCCCGGATACTCCAGCCCTGTCCTATGCACTTTTTCTCCCCAGTGCCTGAAATATATCCAGCATCCAACGTTTATTGACAGCTACCCTCATAATACTGAGGACACAGAGTCAAGGAACTCAGGAGCCCTGCCTGTCCTCGAGGCGCTCACCCCTAGGGAGGAAACTCACCAGCAGCGTGGTGGGGTATGCAGGCTTCCCAGGGCAGGGGTTTTCAGCTGCTTTGCTGTCTCTCCAGCAGCTGGAACAGTGCCTGGCACAGAGGAGGCGCTCTGTGAAATAAATATTTGTGTAATGAATGGATACGAGCTTTATAAACTCAGGGTCCTCTGGGAGCCCAGAGGAGGGGCATGGAATCTGCCCGGAGCGGGGAAACCAGGAGGGCTCACTGGAGTCAGCAAAGCCTGAGCTGAGTGTGAAGGAGGGGTCAGGGTTAGGGAGCAGGCGGATGCGGGCAAGTGCACCCCAGGCGAAAGGAACAGTGTGTCTGGAGTCAGATGCACAGTCAAGAAGCGCGAAGAGAGCAAAGCAGTAAGGACTGCAAGAGACTGAGGAAAGCTGAAGAGGCGGGCAGCTGGGTGCGGAGGCCAGGGACATAGGGCCAGCAGGAGGGCCTGGCGTGGATGCCGGGGCGAAGGACTGGCCTCTGTCTCGCAGGTGACAGGGAGCCATTGCATGGTGGTAAGCAGGAGTGTGGCGTACTCAGATTACCTTCTAAGGATCTGCACTCTGACTGTGATCTCGGGTGGCCTCGGCCTACAGCGTCTTGAAGCAGGATTTCGATTCCCACAGAGATTGAAGTCAGGCCGCAGCAGTGAGAGCGCTGAATCCTAGCCACTAGACCAGCGGCCAGTGACGAGGCCCTGGCCCTTCAGCTTTGTAGAAATGAATTCCCACAAAGATAGAAAGTAGTGAAACAAGTGAAGTATTTATTAGGAGGTAAACGGGTACAGGTGGATAGACACATGGGCGGACTCAGAGAGAGAGCTGCACCCTTGTGGTAGTTTGAATCACTTATATGGGGCATCTCTTCCGGGTGTCCTTTGGCCAATCATCTCGCTTTGCCTGGTTCTGAGTCCATATTTGGTTTATCTCAGGGTCCTCCCGTGTGTGCGCGCGCATCTCTCAGCCAAGATGGATTCTAGCAAAGAGGCCTGTGGGTAGGTTGATGTCACTTACTATGGAGTGGCGCCCCCTCCGTTGTGGACCTTCAAGGAGCCTTTCTGAGCACGTATAGTTGGGAAGGTCTCCTTGACTTCAAGAATGAGGCATATGCAGTCTTTTATCTCTTATCTGGACAGGGCTCAGCTCTCCTCCTTCCTGCTATTTTGCAGAATCTGTCCACAGGGGACGAGCTCCAACCGCTCAGCCTGGGGCCCATCTATCTCCTGCCTCACCTGCAGGGCGGAGAGTAGCTTGTGGAGCATTTTGGTGCAGCAGCTGGGAGACCAGTTAGCGGGTCGCCACAGGGACCCAGGACCAGGATGACAGACGGCAGGGGCAGTGGGAATAAATACCAGAGAGGTTGGGGAATCAGAATCTCTTGGACTCGGGAACCAAATGGATATAGGGGCGGGGAACAGGGCGGGGGCGGGGGCAGTGGAAACGCCCCAATATCTGTAAATAAGTTTCCAGGTGTGTGAGCAACTTGCTGTACATCTGGTCCCTGAAAAGACAGAGAGAAGGGGTGAAGCCACCATCCATGTCCTCCAGAACATAGAACCTAGACGAGGAAACAAAAATCCTACAGGGAGCAATGAAATAATAACCATCGCTACCCCTTACCGCGTGCTAACCCCGGGCCAGACGGCTCTAATCAGCCTGCTCGTATGAACTCATTTAATCCTCACAACAGCTCTCTGAGGTTAGTACCTGTAGTATGTCATTTTTGCAGATGAGGAAACCAAGGTACAGGTTACTGGCCCAAGGCAGCACATCTTATAAATGCCGGAGCTGGGGGCCAAACCCAGGCGGCAGGGCTCCAGAGCCACCTGCCCGCACTTCCCCACCCCGTGCTCCTTGGGACTGCATCCCCCCACCACTGCTCCCTGGGCTAGATTCTAGGAAGCGCTCATTTAATGCTGGATGAAGGCCATATGCCCTCAGAGCCCGGCAGGAGGGACTCAGACAGTGCTGACTGCTGGGAAGTGTCTTCCCCTCCAGGGTGCACCTTGAGCTCCAGGGAGCCTGGCCAAGAGTAGAGCTTGCAGGTCTTTTTTTTTTTTTTTTTGGCCGCGTTGGGTCTTCATTACTGCGCGTGGGCTTTCTCTAGTTGCCGCGAGCAGGGCCTACTCTTCGTTGCGGTGTGCGGGCTTCTCATTGCGGTGGCTTCTCTTGTTGCGGAGCACAGGCTCTAGGTGCACGGGCTTCAGTACTTGTGGCGCATGGGCTCAGTAGTCGTGGCTCGCGGGCTCTGGAGCGCAGGCTCAGTAGTTGTGGCACACGGACCTAGTTGCTCCGTGACATGTGGGATCTTCCCAAACCGAGGCTCGAACCCGTGTCCCCTGCCTCGGCAGGCGGATTCTTAAGCACTGCGCCACCAGGGAAGCCCAGTTTGCAGGTCTTGTACCCCGTCAAGCATCAGCTCGCATCTGTGCCAGCTGAGCACCCAGTCACCATTCCAGCAGTTGGGGGTCATGTGAATCTACATCCCAAATAAACACAGGGTTTCACCAGGCCTCGGGGTCTGCCCCCTTCTCCAGGTCGGGTCCTGGTCAGGCCCAGGCTCCCTGAGGACTCTCAGCCATGAGAACCCCTGATCAGTGTCCTCACCCAGTCAGGGAAATGTCAGTGGCCAGACCCAGCCAGTTGCTCTTAGCAGCACAGCAAGGTCAGACCCCCTCTGACTTTTCTCTTTGTGGTTCAAGCCGTGGCAAATCCATGCTCCATGTCTTGGGGTGGGGTGGGGTGGGTGGGGCTCTGGTCCCTCACGGGGTGGAGGTAAGACAGTGGCTGGCTCACCTAAGGGTGTGTCTCTGGCATGGAGGCAGGGACCTGGGTGTGCCAGCCCCGGGGGGAAGGGTGGTAATAAGGAAGACAGGCACCTGGCAACCAACTCAGTCCAGGTGACCCTGGTTGATAGGCAAGGAGTCATCTCCCAGGCGGGCAGCGTGGCACCAGGGCCAAGCAGCAGAGCTCACATTCCGACTCTGCCGTTTACTGGGGATGTTACAACCCCAGAAGTCTCAGTTTCCTCATCTGTAAAATGGGGTAAGAGAACAAGTGTGACCATGAAAAGAGATAATGCAAGGCCAGCATTAGCACAGGGCCTGGCACCTACAAGGTGCTCAACTAATGTTGGCTGCCACTGTTGCTGTTGTGGTGGTCATGATTAATAGAGACGTCCTGAGAAGTAGGGGGTTAGTCCCCCTAGAAGAGTAGGGGGACCCCCGGTAGAGGGAGAATCAGCTGTCACAGCTCTTCCCAGCTCACCCAGGCCGCAGGGCTTTGTCTCACTCCACCCCCCAACCCAGCACAGGCCGGCAAGCAGGGCCCAGCTCCACCCCCTGACAGCTGGGGACCTGGTGAGTCATCTCTCTCGGCACCTCAGTCCCCTCATCTGTAGAATGGGATAATAAGCACCTTCCCTGCAGAGGGGGCGAGGGTGGGAGGACGGCGCTGGGTCCAGCCAGGGGCGCGGAGAGTTTCCCTCCCCCTTCTGATCCCATAAGCTTTGCTGGCAGAGGTGACCACGCATTCCTTTCTCCGGGTTCGGCAGAGACAAGGTAGGAATTTTTCAGAAGGAGCTTTACCAGGACATTAAGAGGAAACAAAGGCCTTTCTTTGAAGTCTGGAAAGTGTGAGGAGTGAGGACCGTAGACTCTGGATTCCCTGGAGAGGAGCCCACAGCTTCCACACCACAGCACACAGCCCTGTGGGGGCCCAGCTCAGTCTGGGCGCTCCGGAGACCCAACCCTGCGGCCCTCGAAGGCCCGGGCCTGGCCTTGGATGAGCAGGCCCTCCCCTCTGAGGCTCCTCCCTGTGAGTCCTCTCTGGGCCTTGAGCCTTCCCGTCCTGTCTCCAGGGCCACAGAAGTCCTGTCTCCCCACACAGGTCCCCGGAGGCCCCCAAGTCAGCCACTGGAGAAGCAGAGATCCCACTCAGTGGTCCTCCCAGAAGTGGGTCTCCACCCTGGAAGTTTCCCCTGCCGAGTGTCTGGGCTTCCTCCACGCTCACCCCCGACATCCCCAGGCTGCCCACCTCCCAGACCATCTGTCCACCTCTCGTCTCCAGCTGAGCTCCTGCATCACCCCTACTTGCTCACCCTGGACCCTGCCCTGGGCGGCCCTCCTATCATCCCCCCTTTCCTAGCCTCGGCTCTGACTCCTGCGTAATGACCAGCGGGCCCCAGCTCAGCCACGTGTCTGGGCCAGCCTGACCCCCCACCCCCCGCACCCCGTGGCAGCCCTCACCTAGGAAGCTGTAATCCCGGGCAGGAGGAGCCCGGGGCCATCCCTTGAGCTCTCCAGGGTCAGGGTGAACATCTACTGTGTGCGGGGCCCTGCGCTGGTGCTTTGCTTTCCTTCTTTCACGTCCCTGCGAATCTTCTTTTACGGCCACTGTGAATGTTGCCCCTTTTTACAGAGGAATACACTGGGTTCAGATCCAGAAGGCGGCTCTCTCAGCCATGATGGCGAAATCAAGCTTTTGTAGGAAGCGGGGTGGGGGTCCTGACTCCAGAATCCACGCCCCTTCTACCGCGTCACATGTCCCTGTGAGCACAGGCCTTACGATGGCATGTGACAATAATCGTAATACAGCTATAGCGCACAGAGTGCCGACTGTTTGCCGGGTATCGTGCTGGGCGCTCTTCGTTCCTTGTTTTATTTACAATCTTGAGAAGCAGGTATTAGTATTACCCCCATTCTACAGATAAAGAGACTGAGCCACAGAGTGGTTAAGTCACTGGCCCAGGAACTCACAGCTACTAAATGGCAGAGCTAGAGACTCATGCCCTTTTGAGTCTTCCCGGGTACCTGGCTCTCTGGCCGTTGTGGCCCAGCCTTGGTTCCATCAGAGGTTCAAGAGTAGACAGAGGGGCTTCCCTGGTGGCGCAGCGGTTGAGAGTCCGCCTGCCGATGCAGGGGACGCGGGTTCGTGCCCCGGTCCGGGAGGATCCCACGTGCCGCGGAGCGGCTGGGCCCGTGAGCCATGGCCGCTGAGCCTGCGCGTCCGGAGCCTGTGCTCCGCAACGGGAGAGGCCACAACAGTGAGGCCCGCATACCGCAAAAAAAAAAAAAAAAAAAAAGAGTAGACAGAGGCATAGCAATTCTCCCCAAATTCTAAACTGGATCTAAAAGGCCCCAAATCTAGGGAAGTTTGTTTCCCTTGTTCTTGCTCTGGAGGGAGTATGGACCATGTGTGGGGTCCCCTGGCAGAGTCAGCCTACACACACACACACACGGAGCAGCGTCCCCATCCTTGATCACACATGGCTTGCCCTGACCTTTTCTTTTTTTTTTTTAATTTTTTTGTGTGTGTGTGCTAGGCAGGCCTCTCACTATTGTGGCCTCTCCCGTTGCGGAGCACAGGCTCCGGACGCGCAGGCCCAGCAGCCATGGCTCACAGGTCCAGCCGCTCCGCGGCACGCGGGATCTTCCCGGACCGGGGCACGAACCCGCGTCCCCTGCATCAGCAGGCGGACTCTCAACCACTGCGCCACCAGGGAAGCCCGCCCTGACCTTTTATGTCATGCCTTCTTCTTTGCCCCCTGAGGGGCCTCCTGGCCTATGATTTTGCTGCTGCTGCAGCTCCTGAGCCTGTCCCTCACCCTTTGGGCCTGACATCAGATCAGCCCACTTGGCTCTGGCCTTGGCTGCCTCCTTGACCATGACTCCTGCCCATCCTGTGCTGTGTCTTATAGTGACGCACGGCTACAGCTCCCATGGGCTGAGCCTTCCCTCTGGCAGCTCAGGACTCAGAGCAAAGCACACATCAGGGAGCCATGGTCAAGAGCACTAGTTGGGGGTCCAGAAGACCTGCGTTTGAGTCTCTGCCTTGAAATGAACCAAGCTGTGTTTGGGCAAGTTATTTACCCTCTCAGCCTCAGGTTCTTTGTCTGTAAAATGGAGATAATAATAGTGCCCACTTCAGAGGATTATTATGGCATCATTTGCAAAGCCTGCTCCTGAGCATACTAAGCCCTCTCTTTCTCCCCCACCACCTTCCTGGTACATCACAACTCAGGAAGACATGGCAGTGGGCTTCCTGTTCTTCCCTTCCTGAACCCAGCTCCCTAAGGAGTAAACATTCCAAGAAAGGAAAAAGAAGGCCAAGAACGTTGGATAGGATATTGTGAGCAAGAACTCTATGTGGAGCTGCCAAAAGCTGATAGACAAGAGGTCAGCCCAGGCCATGCCATGGGCTAGATAGAAGTTGAGTGACCAGTTCCCTGCAGTCAGCTGGTTACCTCTTCTTCTCTGGGCCTCGTCAGTAAAATATGTATAGCAACCCCATTAATGATTCATTGGACAAACATTTAACGTTTACTGTGCACCAACTACTCTGCTAGCTGCTAAGGATAAAGAGTCAAATGAGATAAAGAGTCAAATGAGATGCCTCCGCCCTCGGTGAGGTTACGGAATACAGGAGAGATAGACAAGCAAATAGGCAGGTGGCATGCTATGTAATCTGTGTCCTCTTAGAGGTAAGAACAGGATGCTGAGTGTGGAAGGAGCAATGAGGAATTACACTGGGAGTCTGGATGTGCTTCTCAGCCATTTATCCATTTCACGAATATTTACTGATTACCTGCTTGTGTCAGGCAGCCAGAAAAGACGTTTCTGGCACTCAGAGTAAGTGACCTTGACGTGTCTTTGGAAGGACTGCCAACCTTGCCAGAGTAGGGGAAGATATGAAGTACAACAGCAAAGAGGAACACAGTAGCCTGAAGCTTTCGTAGGATCGCTAGTGTAACCTGATTACAAGCATGGACCCCACGTGGCCAGGCCTATGCATGGAGTCAGAGTCAAAGGAAACATAAACACCTTGAAGAATGGAGACTCCAGCTACAGGTTTTCTTAACACAGAAAGCATGCCCCAAATCCCTCAAAATATCTTCCCTTCCCTCCCAAAATTCCAGGATGCCTTTAAAAATCTCTCCAGCTGGGCTTCCCTGGTGGCGCAGTGGTTGAGAGTCTGCCTGCCGATGCAGGGGACACGGGTTCATGCCCCGGTCCGGGAAGATCCCACGTGCCGCCGAGCGGCTGGGTCCGTGAGCCATGGCCGCTGAGCCTGTGCGTCCGGAGCCTGTGCTCCGCAACGGGAGAGGCCACAACAGTGAGAGGCCCGCGTACCACCAAAAAAAAAAAAAAAAAATCTCTCCAGCTCTCTCTATATCTGGTCCCGTGCTCTTTGCCATGCTCTTGTGTTCCCAGTCCCCTTCCTAGGTCATTCGGGGACCGAGACACACAGCAGCTCCGCCATCTTCAACACGTGGCCTCCAGAGTTGCTCTAGTTATCTCCATTCCTAACCAACAGGAAGGGAGAAAGCATCCAAGTCCAGGCCAGGGAGTCCTTCTTACTTCAATGAAGTGGAAGCAGCAACATTTCTTCCACTCACACGTCATTGTCAAGAATTACATGGCCCCATCTCGCTCCCAGATGGCCTGTCCCTTTACACCGTATGCTACACAGTACAGGAAGTCTCTCTAGACACCCACTGGCCTACTCCTTTCACGTCACCTCACATCCCCCTTTACTCTTTTCCCTCCCCCATCCCCACGCATGTACCATGCAGGCTCCCTTTCCAGCCAGAAGAACCCTGGGTTTGCTGGCCACCCTGGGCCCCTGTGAGGAAGCGGGAGGACCTGGAGGCTTCACCCTTGCCCCATCCCCCTCTCTTCCCGGGAGGAAAGCAGAAAGAGCTCCCTGGGATGTGTGGTTCTTTCCCCGCACTGTTTTGCTGCCAAAACATTCTCATAAGGCATTTCCAGTGAACGAGATTCTTCACTTCATTACACAAGTAATTCAGGACAACTGGACAAAGGGTGCGTGCTGGGGTTTAGCAGGAGATTAGGCCAGACAGGTGGGCAGGGGCCAGAGCCTGAGGGCTTTATAAATCTGTGTTAACAGAGCTTTCTCTTTACCCAGAGGGCAAGAGGAAGCCAGGGGGTGCCTGAGGCAAGGCAGCAAGCCGACATGAGAGGTACTTCAGAAAAGCCACTCAGGTTGTCAGGGAAAGAATGGATAGGAAGGACTGAGGTCAAAGGTTGGGAGACCTGTCAGAAGATTGTTGGGATAATCCTCTCTGGGCTCAATTTCCTCAACTGTAAAATGAGGATGACAGCAGCTCTACATCATAAGGTTGCTATGATGACTGAAAAGAGTAAGGCATGGAAAGTGCTTACTTAGAACAGTGCCTGGGGCTTCCCTGGTGGCGCAGCGGTTGAGAGTCCGCCTGCCAATGCAGGGGACACGGGTTCGTGCCCCGGGCCGGGAGGATCCCGCATGCCACAGAGCGGCTGGGCCCGTGAGCCGTGGCTGCTGGGCCTGTGCATCCGGAGCCTGTGCTCCGCAACGGGAGAGGCCACAACAGTGAGAGGCCCGTGTACGGGGGCGGGGGGAGAAAAAAAAAAAAAAAAGATAGAACAGTGCCTGGTGCAGAGTAAGCCCTCAATAAATATCAGCTGTTATTCTTTTTTTAAAATTTATTTTATTGACGTACAGCAGATTTACAATGTTGTGTTAATTTCTGCTATACAGCAAAGTGACTCAGTTACCCATATATACACTCTTTTCGTATTTTTTTCCATTATGGTTTATCACAGGATATTGAATATAGTTCCCTGTGCTATACAGTAGGACCTTGTTTTTTTTATCCATGCTATATATACTAGCTTGCATCTGCTAATCCCAAACTCTCAATCCATCCCTCCCCTGCTCCCCTTCTGCTTCCAGCCACAAGTCTGTTCTCTATGTCTGTGAGTCTGTTTCTGTTTCGTAGATAAGTTCATTTGTGTCATATTTTAGATCCCACATATAAGTGATATCATATGGTATTTTGTCTTTCTCTTTCTGACTTACTTCACTTAGATGAAGTAGATTATCACCTAGATGATAATCTCTAGGTCCATCCATGTTGCTGCAGATGGCATTATTTCATTCTTTTTTATGGCTGAGTAGTATTCCACTGTATATATGTACCACATTTTCTTTATCCATTCACCCATCAATGGACATTTAGATTGTTTCCATGTCTTGGCTATTGTGAACAGTGCTGCTATGAACATAGGGGTGCATGTATCTTTTTAAATTATAGGTTTGTCCGGATATATGCCCAGGAATGGGATTGTTGGATCATATGGCAACTCTATTTTTAGTTTTTTGAGGACCCTTCATACTGTTTTCCATAGTGACTGCACGAATTCACATTCCCACCAACAGTGCAGGAGGGTTCCCATTTCTCCATACCCTTTCCAGCATTTGTTATTTGTAGACTTTTTAATGACGGCCATTCTGACCGATGTGGGGTGATACCTCATTGTAGTTTTGATTTGCATTTCTCTAATAATTTGCGACATTGAGCATCTTTTCATATGCCTGTTGGCCATCCATATTTCTTCTTTGGAGAAATGTCTCTTTATGTCTCTGCCCATTTTTCGATTGGGTTGTTTGTTTTTTGTTTTTGAGTTGCATGAGCTGTTTGTAAATTTTGGAAATTAAGCCCTTGTCGGTCTCATCATTTGCAAATATTTTCTCCCAGTCCATAGGTTGTCTTTTCATTTTGTTTATGGTTTCCTTTGCTGTGCAAAAACCTGTAAGTTTCATTAGGTCCCATTGCTTTTATTTCTACTGAATATTGGCTGTTATTCTTTTTTGAATTTTTTTTTTTTTTTTTTTTTTTTTTTTTTGCGGTACGCGGGCCTCTCACTGCTGCGGCCTCTCCCGCTGCGGAGCACAGGCTCCGGACACGCAGGCCGAGAAGCCATGGCCCACGGGCCCAGCCGCCCCGCGGCATGCGGGATCCTCCCAGACCAGGGCACGAACCCACGTGCCCTGCATCGGCAGGAGGACTCCCAACCACTGAGCCACCAGGGAAGCCCTGGCTGTTATTCTTAATCGTAGCATAAGAGGATGAGGCCTGCACTAAGATAGCAGTAGTGGAAACAGAAGAATCCAGATTCAAGAAATATTAAAGGACTTCCCTAGTGGTCCAGTGGTCAAGACTCCATGCTTCCACTGCAGGGGCATGGGTTCTATCCCTGGTTGGGGAAGTAAGATCCCACATGCCGCTAGTGGTGGCCAGAAAAAAAAGAAAGAAAGAAATATTTAAAAATTAGAAACTGGAGGATGAAGTGATTGTAACATGGGAGAGGAAGGAGTCAAAAAAGGGCTGCCAGTCACTGTGATTCAGACCTTGCAGGCAGGGGGTGGCAAGTCTCGCTGACTCTGAGATGCCCAAAAGACACCCTCCAGGTGGAGATTTCAAGTAGGCTGCTGAATCGATGGGTCTCAAGGCCAGAAGAAAGGTTGGGCTAAAGAGAGGGATTTGGAGTCTTCACCATAAAATAGTCATTGAAGCCATAGGAGCAGGTGGTGTTTCCTGGGGAAAGTGAATAAAAAAAGGAAGATCCAGGGGCTTCCCTGGTGGCGCAGTGGTTAAGAATCTGCCTGCCGATGCAGGGGACGCGGGTTCGTGCCCCGGTCCGGGAGGATCCCACGTGCCGCGGAGCGGCTGGGCCCGTGAGCCATGGCCGCTGAGCCTGCGCGTCCGGAGCCTGTGCTCCGCAATGGGAGAGGCCACAACAGTGAGAGGTCCATGTACCGCAAAAAAAAAAAAGGAAGATCCAAGAAGAGGCCTGGGGAACTGTTAAGGGATAGAAAGAAAGAAGCCCACAGAGGGACGGAAAGGAGGAAGACCAGAGGAGGGAGAGGTCAGCGGGGTCACGGGCTGCTGAAGGGAAGTCAGGTCAGGAAACAGAAGGTTCCATTGGGTTCAGGGAGCAGAGCGTCAGTGGAGTGGTGGGGGCAGACTCGGGAAATGAGCGGGACACGAGGACGGGGTGACAGCCAGGATGGTTCCTCGTTCAAGAGATCTGGCTTTGAAGGGAAGAGAGAAATGAAGCAAATGTGGAAGGGAAAGAGGCTTTAAGAGGAGAAACTGGAACACAAGCAAATGATGGTGGGGAGGAGTCAGGAGAGAGACTGAAGGTGTGGGATGGAGGGAGGTGGCAGCAGGAATGTCCCCCGGAGGAGAGAAGGTGCCAGCAGAGGGGCCAGCCTTGCACAAGTGAAGCTGGGGAGCAGACCCACAGGTAACCACGGGACGCAGGTGAGCCTGGAGGAGCTTGAAGACAGACCTGGCTGTGACAGCTGAGCAGACTTCGGAAGCCATATGGCAGGCCACATGTGCTGAAGGGATGTTGTCATTACAGAACCACAAGGCAGGGACCCAAGGAACCCCAGGCCAGCCTGAAGGGGGAAAACGGCACCAGGAGCGGGGGCCAGGCTCAGGGAAGCCAAGCGCGGGTGCTGGGAGAGGGGGCACACGTGGGGGCACAGGCTGAGCGCGGCTGAGAGGCTGGGCTGGACTGAAGCCGGTGGCCGGGTGGCCGGGTGGCTCTCCCTCTCTCCTGCGCAGTGGGACCTGGTGTGCAACTCCAACAAACTGAAGGAGATGGCCCAATCTATCTTCATGGCGGGCATACTGATTGGGGGGCTCGTGCTGGGAGACCTGTCTGACAGGTGAGACGCGGGGGCCTCGCCAGGGGAGGCACTACCCACGGAGACCCCCTGCCCCTCTCCATTCCACCCATGCACCCCCAAAGAGGCAAAGAGCTGGGGTAGGGGGGAGAGATGGTCCTTGCTGTGTAGCCAGCCCCTTTGGGGGCCACAGCTTTCTCCCTCCCCCCCAAACCCCGACAGCTTGAGTCTTCCAGCCTCCCCACACCTGGGGCAATGGCCTCAGGGTTTTCAGACAGTAGTGGCTGCATGGCCGTGGAGGTGGGTGGATGAACGGCTTGAGAGGAGTGGTCCTTTGACCCCTGCTCAGGTAGCTGAGCTGGGGGTGGAGGAGATCACTCATTAACTCAGACGTTTAACTGCAAACTTGTCAACCAAAAAAAGCAATTACCAGCAAGGCTCTGTCTGGGGGAGGGAGTTACACGCCCTGCCTGGCCCTTTGGGAGGTGGAGGGTCCAGCCCTTTTCCCCCGAGGCCTGCAGAGTCACTGTCCTTAGCTGGCTCACAGCAGCTAACGACCCTCTTCTCCTTCTTCTCCTTCTCCTTCTTCCTGCAGGTTTGGCCGCAAGCCCATCCTGACCTGCAGCTACCTGCTGCTGGCAGCCAGCGGCTCAGGCGCAGCTTTCAGCCCCACCCTCCCCATCTACACAGTCTTCCGCTTCCTGTGTGGCTGCGGCATCTCGGGCATCACCCTGAGCACCACGATCTTGGGTGAGCCCCGGGGGGAGGGGGCAGGGACCAGGAGTTTGGGGAGCACCAGCCTGAAGCCAAGAGAGTGGCCCAGCCACGGGCACCGGGCGGCCTTGGTCAGGCAAGGCGCCGCCCCTCTCAGGACCCCAGAGGCCCCCTCGGAACATAACAACGATCATCATAGCAGCAGCTTCAATACTGAGGACCTACCCCGGGCCTGGCGTCTGCCGGGTACATGATCTCGTTCAGCCCATACACACAAGTAGGTCAAACAAGGGAAGTCACCTGCCACTGGAGAGGCAGTCAAGGCCGCAGGCTTGGGAGTCAGTCAAAGCTACGTTTGAGTCCTACCTTCTTGAGCCTCAGGCACTGCATCTCTAAAATGGGGGCAACGGGGGCTGTCCTGGAGGCGCAGTGGTTGAGGGTCCGCCTGCCGATGCGGGGGACGCGGGTTCGTGCCCCGGTCCGGGAGGATCCCACGTGCCGCGGAGCGGCTGGGCCCGTGAGCCGTGGCCGCTGAGCCTGCGCGTCCGGAGCCTGTGCTCCGCAACGGGAGAGGCCACAGCAGTGAGAGGCCCGCGTACCACAATAAATAAATAAATAAAATAAAATAAAATGGGGGCGATGAAACCTCAGGATCAGGGTGGGGCAGGAGCTGGCGCCCCTTCTCAGGAGGTGCCCACTGCCCGGCAGGGTCTTAATCTGGTCCTTGGGTTCCTCCTGCAGGTGTCGAGTGGGTGTCCACCCGGATGCGGGCCATCAAGTCGATTTCACTCGGTTACTTCTACACCAGTGGCCAGTTCATTCTGCCAGGCCTGGCCTACGCCATCCCCCAGTGGCGCTGGCTCCAGTTAACCGTGTCCATTCCCTTCTTTGCCTTCTTCCTGCTGTCCTGGTACGTGACCCTCTTCTCTTCAGCCCCCTCTCCTTAGAGCCACCGGGATCAAACAGGAGGAGCCCACGCCCGACCAGGCTGGCTGACTCTGTCTGTCCCGAGACACCCCATCCCAGAGTCAGGAAGGACATTCCAGGGAGGAGGAGCCACACACCGAGGCATGCCGGGGAGGGAGCGCTCGGCTGGGGGTGTGGGCGGCGAGGGGGTTAGGGTCAGGCTGTGAAGAGCACAGGAAAGCCAGAGAGGCCTCGGTTTCACGTGGAGGGACAGAGGACGCCTCCGAAGGCGCCCGCGCTGCTGAGAGGCCTGACCAAACTTCCGTTCGTGACATAATCACGCAGAAGGACATACCCAAGTGGGTGGGGACGAGAGACGAAGGGAAGTGACCGTGTGGGAAGGAGGAGAGTTTTGAAGGGCGTTCCTCAGAGTGTGGGGGCTCCTGCACGCGAGGCATAAAGGAAAGGAAAGCTCCAACCTGAGAACCTGGGGGAATCAAGGGGTCTGGGGCAGAGACCCCGAGTGAGGACATGTGGAAGACAGGGAACCAATCTGTAGGTGGTGGTTGATAGCTGGGCCCAAAGAATAGGAAATAATGAACAAGCTCAAGAGCAGAAATGAAGTCCTGGGGGGTCCTTTATCCAGCACTTACCACGTGCAAGGCCCTGTTCTGGGCATCAACCCACATCATACCAACACTTACGGCATCTCTGTGTGAAGGGGACATTATTATTCCCATTTTACAGATGAGGAAACGGAGGATGAGAGAGGCGAAGCAATCCTCCAAGGTGACACAGAAAGGCAGGACTGGAATGGGGCCTCCATCTGAAAAGGAGAATAAGCTCCCAAGGGGACAGGCAATCTTGCAGTGAGAGAGACGGTCAGAGAGTCCAGAGTGGAGCTGGGCATGTCCACAGCCTAGGGTGGGAGCCGAGAGTTGGGAGGCAAAAATAAGGGCAGATGGTCAGCAGGCCCCTTCATTGTGTGACTTGGGACAAGCCTCACCCAATCTGAGCCTCAAGATTTTTCTAGGCAAAATGGAGATACTGATGCCTGTCTCTCAGAGTTACATGTGCCTGGTCCACAGGAAGGCTCACTAATTGGAAGCCACTGTTGTCATTATTGTCAGGGAGAGGAGGATGGAATCCAGGCCCTGGCTATGGGATTTGGGAGGAAGTCACCCATCATCTTGGTAGGCTCAGGCTGAGAAGACTGTCAGGGCAGAAATAAGACCACAGGGCCAGAAGGGCAGGTAGCAATGGGCCCAGAAAGCTGCCACTACCAGCAGGACCAAAGGTCTGAGGCCGGGTGACCCGTGTCCACTCCCCTGAGGGTCTCACTGGAGCCAGGTCCCGGGTGCCTGTGGGGTCCACAGCCGGAACGGACCCCACCTGGGACGAGACTTTTGCAAGCATCCCTCCTTTCTCCCCACGCCTCTGCCTCCTCCACTTCCCTTCACTTTGTGACCCTCAGGGTTTGCTCAGGGGTGAAACAACCCCCAAAGCACAGCCCGAGGGTGGGGGAGAGGGAGATTGGCCACACACTTGCCAACCCCAAGGCCCCATGTTGCGCTTGCAAACCGTCCCCCGACCCAGCAGAGTTGGCCTTTTGCAGGGAGAATCAAAGGGTCCTCGGACCCACTCCTTAGACCACAACCCTAAACTTAGCCCCCTTCCTAAGCTGACCCCCCTGACCCCCCTTCACCCAGGACCTGGAATTCGGCCCAAGGACGTCTGGGGACGTGGACGTGCAGGACCCCCGAGCTGTCCAGCCTCAAGCATGCCAACCCTTCCCCAGGCCCCACCTGCCTCGGCCTAGGGCCCGAGACTCCCAGCTAAGAACGACACCCAAGAATGACAAGCTGCCCCGGGGCAGGGCCAGGGGAAAGGCTCTTCTGGAAAGGGAAGAAGAGATAATCTGGAATTTGTGCCGGCTGCAGGCAGCCCAGGTGCAGAGCTTGACCAAGTTTAAATTCCATGAAACCTGCAATAAGGCAGCTCGGGTTTCTGGTCCTCCTAGCCTTTGGCCCTGGCTCTCGATCTTTTTCCAGCCCCTCGGAAGAACTTCTGGTGTTGGGAGGTGGGGGGTTGGGAGCCACTGTGACTTGATTCTGGCCCCCAGGTGGCTGCCAGAGTCCATACGTTGGATGATCCTGTCTGGAAGGTCCTCCGAGGCCCTGAAGACATTCCGGCAGGTGGCGGCCTTCAATGGCAAGAAGGAGGAAGGAGAAAAACTCAGCCTGGAGGTAGAGACCCAGAAGGATTGTAGGCTGGGGCACGAACCTGGACTCTGCTCTTGGGCTGTCCCCTCCTCTTGCCTCTGTTTCCCCTGCTCACAAGCCTACATCTGATGCCCTGAGCAAGCTTTTCTAAAGGCACCAGGCCTGCACCTCCCTCTCTTCTTCCTCTGCCCACCAGCTGGTCGCTAATGGACCCCTCCCCTTCCTCTGCCCCAAGGAGATCAAACTCAACCTCCAGAAGGAGATCACCTTGGCCAAGGCCAAGCACAGCATAGCTGACCTGTTCCGGACACCCATGCTGCGCCGAGTGACCTTCTGTCTTTCCCTGGCCTGGTAACGCACCACCCCTCCCTGCCCACACCCTAGCACCCCTGCCAAGCAGCGGTCATGAACAAGGCTTCTGGCAGGCTTACCTAAGGGCAAGGCCTAAAATACCTGCAAGAAGAGTCAAGGGATCCCCTCCTCAGGGCTTCCCCAGTCCAGCCCCAACCCCAGAAATCTCTGGCATCCCTGCCCCACACCCAGGTCCAGCCATAAGGGTCTGCTTCCTTCGGGGGTCACACCCACCTCACCCACAGGGCAAATGCTCCAAACACCTTCACCAGCTCACATCCCTACCACGTGAGCTGTGCCTCTCAGTCCCTGCCCCCCCACTGGTCCAGCTCTGCCCTCTGGGACCCTACAGAACAAGCCTGGCCCTCAGGGCTTCAAGATTTAACGACAGAAATTGTAATTCTTCTAAGTCTTCTCTTTGGCCCGACAACCCACATCTCCTTCAAAGCCCTTTCCGTGACCTGGTTCTGACGCCCTTCTCATCCTGGCCATCCCCACGTGAAAAGGGTTCAGTATATCCAGGAACTCTTCAAAAGGGATCCCACAATTCTGAAAGGGGGAGGGGAGGCATCTGACCCATGTGTGCAGCCCTGGGGACTTTCACCTCCCCCATCTGAATGTTAAACCATTACCCAACAAAGAGATTGTTTACTGCCTCCGAGTCCCTCCAGGACGGATACTCTCTGGAGTCAATTATATGGCACTTTGTCACCATACCCTAGACCATGTCCATGTCAGACATAACCAATCAATCCCAACACTCTCTCACTGAGCCCAGACACAATCTCAGAGGCCTCAAAACAGCACTGAAGCAGCCCCTATCAATCTGTTGCAGTTGGGACAAGAAATGAAACTATTCATCATCCTGGTGACCCAATGAGCATTACGGGGAGAGGCCCCCACCTGGCTGTGGGTCCTAATCAATCACTCTCTGACCCTCAGGTTTTCCACCGGTTTTGCCTACTATAGTTTGGCTATGGGTGTGGAGGAATTTGGCGTCAACCTCTACGTTCTCCAGCTCATCTTTGGTGGGGTTGACGTCCCAGCCAAGTTCATCACTATGGTCTCCATAAGCTATCTGGGCCGGCACACCACGGAGGCCATTGCTCTACTCCTGGCAGGAGGATGCATCCTGTCTCTCATCTTTGTGCCTTCGGGTGAGAAGCTGGGGCGACCCCCAGAACCCTCTGAAAGAGGCTGACCTGTGAGACCAATGTGTCTGTGGGCCTCACAGGCTTGGAAGCGGGGTTCCAGGGACTCCAGATCTGCTGAGTCTGCCTCTAATTCACTGTGTTACCTTGAGCAGCTCCCTGTACTCTCTGGGGCTCAGGTTTCTCGTCTAGGAAATAACACAGATGGGCTAGATGATATCAAAGATCCTTTTCAGATCTGACTCAGGGCAAAGTATGGTGGTGTCTACACAGTGAGAGGAATTGCTCGGGATTTGGGTGTGGCCTGGGTGACATCGCTGCAGAAGACAAGCTTGGATGGGGAAACATCAGAGCCCAGTGCTCCAGGAACACCCCACAACCTACTCCACCACGACCTTGGAAAAGCCACTTTTACTTTATATAGATGTTTGTGTGTTGATACACCTATATCCATCCAAAGGAACTGGAGATGTTTTAGGACAAAACCAGATACAATGAAATATGAGAATAGGGGAATCAGAGCCGGGGAAAAACCCAAATGCAGCAGGACACAAGCCTGCGAAGCACTGGGAATAGCAGAGGGGCTATTACTCAGCTTTAAGTTTGGATCTGAGCTGCCCGGCAGCCAAAGCAAAAAGGGACACAAGGTCTCTGAGGCGTGAGAACACTCAGAGGCTACTGAGCCCCAAGGTCTACTGCGTTTTCTTTCCTCTGCAGACTTGTGGACCCTGAGGACAGTACTGGCTGTGTTTGGGAAGGGGTGCTTGTCCAGCTCCTTCAGCTGCCTCTTTCTCTACACGAGTGAGCTCTACCCCACGGTCATCCGGTAGGTGCTGGGCCTGGAAGCGGCCCAGCCAAAGGGTACGGGGGCAGGTGGGATTGTGGCCCCCGTCCAGGAGTCCCAGAGCTGTTCTTTGAGAAACCCACACACAGGCTGCCAATCTCTGCTCTGAACTCTCCTAGGCAAACAGGTATGGGCATAAATAACCTGTGGACTCGTGTGGGAAGCATGACGGCCCCACTGGTGAAAATCACCGGGGAACTGAAGCCCTTCGTCCCCAATGTCATCTTTGGGACCATCGCCCTCCTGGGAGGCAGTGCAGCCCTCTTCCTGCCTGAGACGCTCAATCAGCCCTTGCCAGAGACTGTTGAAGACTTAGAAAACTGGTCAGTCCCCTGTTTCTGGCCCCACCAGTCCTCCTCCTTGGGGGAAGCCCAGGGCTTTTCCTGAGCTCTCTTTCCCTAGGTCCCTGCAGGCAAAGGAGCCAAAGCAGGAGCCAGAAGCGGAAAACGCATCCCAGAGGATCCCTCTGCAGCCTTGTGAAGTGGGCCTGGGCCCCAACTGAAGGCAACAGACCCTCCTTCCCTGCCCTCCAGAGACTAATCCCAGCCAGGTCCTTGCCTGTCTCTGGGCTCCGCAGGCACCTAGGGGAGGGCCCTGGGTGCATCTATGCTCCTAGGACACAGTCTTCTGAGAGCTCGTTGGAGGTATCTCCACCACCACCAGAGCTCCCCAACCCAGCCCTGGCCAGTTCAAAAGTTTAGCCACAGGACTTTGCAGACCCCACCTTGCCCTCACCCTCCCTGTAGCCCAGGCCCTGCCATTCTTCTGTCCAGCCCTTCCCCACTGAGCACTTCCCACATTGTTCCCACTCCCTTCCCCTTCTTACTCCCACCCCTTTCTTCAATGGGAGGTTTCAATAAACAGCAGTGAAGAACTCAAGCCACACTGCTCAGGAACAGGGGTGGGAGAGGGGGCAGGGCCTGGTACGGACGTGTGAGCATGCGCATCTGCCCATCCACACTGGCATGTACATACAGGTACGGGCACACAGGAACACGCAAGCTGGACTGATGTGAACATGTGTGTCCAGTGTGAGCACACTGACGTGTGTATACGCCAAGCCTGTATTAGTCGACTCAGACTGCTATAACAACATGCCACAGACAGAATCACTTAAACAATTTCTTCCTCACAGTTCGGGAGGCTGAGAAGTCCAAGATCAAGGTGCTGGCAGACTCAGTTCCTGGTGGAGACCCCCTTCCTGGCTTGCAGATGGTCAGATACCTTCTCACTGTGTCTCACATGGTGGGAGAGAGATGACTCGAGCTTTCTGGTTTCTCTTCTTTTAAGGGCACTAATCCCATCATGAGAGCCCCATCCTCATGACCTCATCTAACTCTAATTACCTCCCAAAGGCCCCACCTCCTAGTACCATCACATTGGGGGGTCACAAAGCAGTCTATAGCAAGTCCTGTCCTTGGAAATACCACGTGTGTATCTACATGTCCTGTCATCCGTGTGAGCACTTGACTAGATAAGCCCAGAGTGGCTGCAGACGGAAGCCAGGGCTCCTCCAATCCCGACCTCCTTCTCCCTGCTCACCCCAAGTCTCTGATACATGTCCCAACCCTGCGCCCACCAGGCAGCTCTGTCTCCTATTTAACTGAGAAAACTGCAACCGTAACTGAACATTGTCGACGTCTGCCACCATGTTTCCCAAGTTTCCCCCAATCACAACAGAAAGTCCAGTCGTCCCATTGGGGCTCTGCATCCAGCCTCTCCCACCAGCAGCCATCTGCCTTCTCCCTAGGTCTCTGCCCTTTCCCTCTCTCCTGGCTCCTTCCCATCACCAGCTAAATAAACCCAAGGCTCTCCTATCTTAACACAAACCAACCAACCAACCATCCTTGGAGGCCACGTCTCTCTCCAGGGCCACACTGTCTCTTTCTCCACTTCACAACCAAACTTCACAAAACTCCTGTCTGCCTCCCCTGCCTCCACTCTCTAACCTCACCCAAACTGCGCACTGGCTCCCACCCTTCTCTGAAACTGTTTTCACCAACAACACTCATCAGCCCCTGTGCCAAATCCATAGGACACTTATCATCCCTTGTCTTACTTGACCTCACAGCAGATTTCGTTCTATCGGTCATGGCCTCCTTCCTTGGTTTCTGAGATGCCATGTGCTTACAGCTTGCTCCCACACTCTGGCTGCTCCTTCTCAGTCTCCTTTGGGGTTTCCTGTAAATGCTACTGTGGTCACTTTGCCCTGCACCCACACCTTCCTCAAGGGTCTACATTCCCCAGAACCTGCTAACTGAACAGTTAACATGACCCTGCACCTCTGGTCATGATTGACTGGACCAGAGGGCACTTCAGCTCCAAATCTCGTTAATCACATGTTCCCTCCGGGCTGGAATTTGGGTCATGGGGGTTCTAGTCCATCTCTTGTTTCTTGTCCTGAGAAGGCAAGTTAGCATAAAGGTGGGCTGGCCCAGATAAAAGTAGAGCAGAGAAAATCAGTTGCAGAGAAAGAATGAAGCAGGTGCACAGAGGGGGGGGGGGGGGAAGACATGGGCTCAGATAAACAGATAAACAAATGATGAGACCATTTGCATTTATTCTTTTTTTAAAAAATTTATTTTTGCCTGGATTGGGTCTTTGTTGCTGCATGCGGGCTTTCTCTAGTTGTGGCGAGCAGGGAATACTCTTCATTGCGATGCGCTGGCTTCCCATTGTGGTAGCTTCTCTTGTTGCAGAGCATGGGCTCTAGGCATGCGGGCTTCAGTAGTTGCAGCACGCGGGCTCAGTAGTTGTGGTGCACGGGCTTAGTTGCTCTGCAGCATGTGGGATCTTCCCCGACCAGGGCTCGAACCCATGTCCCCTGCATTGGCAGGCAGATTCTTAACCACTGCGCCACCAGGGAAGTCCCTGCGTTGATTCTTAATGGATTCCAGGTCCCAATTCCCTCTCAGCCCTGGATGCACTCTCTGCCCCTGGGTTCTATCAACTATTTTGAATTCTCTGAATAAACTCCTTTTTTTCAAAGATAAGCTCAAGTGTTTCTGTTCCTTATAACCAAACAATTCCAAAAGCAAATCCTTTATCTGCTCTTAATGATCGTCTCTCAAAACTCTTCCTAGGACCTCTTCCTCTAGGATTCTTTACCAGCACTGTCCAGTGAAAATATAATGCAAGCCACTTGTGTAATTTTAAAATTCCTAGTAAGTATTAAAAAGATGAAATTAATTTTAATACTATAATAATATTTTTATTTAACCCAATATATCCATATATTACCATTTCAACATGTAATCAATAGAAAAGTTATCAATGAGATATTTTATACCCTTTAATTCATACTGAGTCTTCAAAATCCATATGTATTTTACCCTAACAGCATATCTCCATTAGGATTAGCTCAATTCAGGCGCCCGGTAGTAGCTAGTGGCTACCATACTGGACAACTCAGACACACAGCAGGGCTTCAATTATCAGCCACGGAGCTAATTACTCTCAAGTCTGTATTTAGATATTTGTGAGAGAGCGCTTAATAAACGTGAGCTAAATCACATTGCCCCCATGCTTCAATTTTTTGATAACGTCCCATCGGGATGAAGTCTAAACTCTGTTACAAGGCCCATCATGATCAGACCCCAACCCGCCCCAATGGCTTCAGTTTGTAACACCCTCTACCTTGCACCCTGAAATCTAGCCGCATTTCACGTCTTTCGGTTCCTAGACTGCAACAGCTCCTCTTATGCCCGCCCTTCATCCCTGCCTGGCACCTGACTTCTCCCCATCCCACCTCCACAACATTTGACTCAGGGTCAGCTGACCGTGGGACCACCGATGTCTCCCCTTGGCTTGAGTGGGTCTCAACCTGCAGGGAGAAGAATTGCGCTCAGTGAAGAACACTGGCTCTCTCACCCCATCCCCATCTTTCAGTCGTCCAGAATTCAGGGTGGCTCCCAGGATGTCCTAGCTGTTCCTGTGCTGTATCTGAGGATTTGCTGCAAAGACACACAGGAAGGTAAGGGAAGCTGCCCAGGAAAGCAGCTCCTAGTCACATGTTCAGGACTCCTAGTGACCTGGGATGCTGGTGTCAGGATGTACTGACACACACACACACACACACACACCCCGATATACGCCATTCCTCTGGCCATTCCCAACTCCCCATCTGGATTCCACCCTCTCTCCATGTCTGCTTGTTCCTCCACAATTCCAGCTCCTCCCGCTTTCCCTATTCGCTTCTCTCTGTCCCTGAACTGGCTCAGTGAATTGCCACCCAATGTGGAGCACCTCACTTGGGGGGCGTCCTCATACTGAGCCACGTCATTGGTTACTAGACTCATATCCAGCCTTTAAATGGCAGTCTTTGGATTAATTTCTAACTTATATACTACCCATTGGCCAGAGTAGCCAGGCCACAAGGCATAAAGCTCACAACTTGACTCCTTGCTCCGAATGTTGCTGTAGACCTGGCAGGCACTTGGAGTCTGCCAGACTTCTCTCCAGGTCAATCATTTCAAACTCACACTTAGGACATGTGATCTGAGCAAGAGCGTTTTCTTTATCTGTAAATTATTTTGTTTGAAAAGTCTCACAAAATAATCAACATCAAAATCACAGGTAGAAAAAAAATCACAGGTAGTCACACACCTTAAATCCCATTTATTTAATGGAATAAAATTATACAAAATCTGGATGTCTCAGAAAATCTGAGATATGTGATGGCTGCTAACATAGTAGGAAAAGCAATGGAATCAAGAGGGCTGAGTTCTAGATCTGCTTGCTGTGTGATCCTAGACAAATCCCTTGCCTACTCTGGGCCTTGGTCTCCTCATCTGCACAATGGAAGTTTTCACCTGTGTGATGGTGTTCCTCGCTAATGGCACGTGGTTCTGTGGCTCTTGGCCAGTCGGAAGTCCTCGGATTTGACCCCTTCTCGGTGAGCATGGCCAGAACTTAAGTCCACATTCCAGTGAGCACAGGGGAGTCCAACTCTGGTTGTTTAATGACCCAGAATGTCCCTAAAGGATAGTTCCTGGCTCTACAAATCATTTGCCAAGGGAGCAATTCCATCCAGAAACTCTCCATGAGCTGAGAGGCTGGGGGAGAATCCCCTCACTAACCAGAGAATTCCAGGAGCCAACCACAGTTCAGTCCCTAGAGTTGAGCCTTTTCCAGACTTAGGCTGGCTTGGAGCTGCTCAGACACTAGGGTTCTCCCAGGCAGGATTGGACACAGGCTCAGAGAAGAAGGGTGCTTGTAGGGGCCCACAATCTCCCCCACTGCACTTGGCACTCCACCCACTCCCCCATGAGGGCACCAAGTCCTGGCAGGAGACTGGCCCCAGAACCCCTAAGCTGTTTGTCCAGCTGTCCTCACATCCCCAGGCCACAAGGTTCTTATATACCTTGGCCTGGAAAATGTTGTCAGGCATCTGGACACCCATGGGGTCCCAGCCCAGAACCAACACAGGGTAGGAGGAGGGAAGCTGGGCTGAGTCTCATACCCCTCTGGGCCTCCCCTATTCTCTTCTGTACATATGAGGTCAGATGGTCACCAAGAGCTCTTTAGCTGGGCAGTCCACACCTCCAGAGTACCAGTTAAGAACTTGGTTGGCTTTGAAGTTAGACAGAATAGGTTTGAAGTAGCCTAAGACTTTATGTACCCAGGACTTCGAGAGACAATAAATACTCCCCCAACTTCATACACAAAAGTGTAGTTTGTGTAAACTGTGTGATGTTAACAGAGCATCTTGACTCCTTACAAGAGGAGTCGGAAGTCAAACTGCTTCCCCTCAATAAGACTTGGAGATTTGTGCCCAGAGGAATTGAGAAATGCCCCTTCCCTTCACAGCCCTTTGCATCAGCTAATTTGTACAGGGCCTGGCATACCTCCCGTAAAACTATGGAACCCTAATAATCCATTGTGTTCAGACATATGCCGAAATCTCTGAAGTGGGCTAGAGGAGCGGTCAATAAGGGGCAGATTACAGAGAGGGACAGCCAGAGACCCCAAATGGAAACAAAAAAGAGTCTAATATGGTAACCCAAACCCAGCGATCGAGTTAGAACATGGTGGGAAATGGTGTTGGCCTGGACACAGGGAGACCAGGGTCTTGTTTCAGCCACTCCAGTGGCAAAACTGGCTGGGTAGGCGCAGCCAGGGGAAGCCTTGCAGCGCTTTGGAGCCTGCAAGTCTGCTGTTATTCCGGGGAGGCAGAGGAGTTCTCTTGTTCACCTTGCAAACATTTGCCCATTCAAATAAGCATGTGGGAATTCTTAGAAATATGTTGGTAGGAGTCATCTGTCTGACTGCACTGTCCTTTGCCAAGCAGGTATGGGATTGGTCACTATACAAAAGAAGTTTGAGGACATCTTCTAGGGTAGGGTTTCTTAGCACTATTGGCATCTTAGCTCCAGAAAATCATTGGTTATGGAGACCTGTCCTGTGCACTGTAGGATGCAGAGTAGCATCCCTGGGACTCTACCCGCTAGATGCCAGTAGTACCACCACCCCCACTGGTGACAACCAAAAATGTTTCCAGATGTCCCCTGGGGAAAAATCTCCCCCAATCGGGAATCACTGTTCTGAGGGTAAGATGGGCCTAAGCACATTTTCTCTCTAAAATCAGTGTGATAATGTCATCTTTTTACCAGAAACAAATCATAAGAACAGCTCATGATCACTGAGCCACAGGGCAGGGACCACCTTAAGATCTTTACCTGTATTTGCTCATTTAACCCTCCCACAACCCAATGAGGCGTACACAACCATTATCCCCATCTTGCAAACAAGGACACTGAGATGCAGAAAGTTTAGCGACTTGCCCATGGCCAGCAAGTGTGGAGCGAGGATTTGGATCCAAGTAAACTGACTCCAGAGTCCATGGTTTATATAATATACACTATGCAAAGTAAAAGCAAGAAGTTGCAACCCACTCTTTTGACATCCCCAACCCATGATCCAACCAATCGGATCCCATAGAAACCCATCCAATCAGAGCTTGGCACTGCCTTGAGCAGGAGTGACCTGGACGCAGGAACCAAACCGTTGGGGAAATCAAGTGACTATCTTAGAGTTGTGGCTAAAAGTAAAATAAGTTCATGCTCATTGTGAAGAAGGAGGAGGAGGAGGAGAAAGAGAAGGAAAAAGAGGTGGAGAAGAAGAAGGAGAAGAAGGGGAAGGAGAAGAAGGAGAAGAGGAAGAAGAAGAAAAATGAGGAGGGGAGGGGGAGGGGGAGAAGGGGAGGAGGAGAAGCTATAGACAGAAGACAAGACAAAGGGAAATTTTGAATCAGGATGAGCAAGAAAGTAAAAGCTGAGATACTGGAAGACTCAATCTACATCACATAAGATGTTGGTCTTAGGTCTCACTGCTTCAAAAACAGCCTCTGACCTCTATTGTGTCTTCCAATTGAACAAAGCCGTTGTCCTATAAATTGTAAGCTGTCCCCAGAAGGCCAAAGGCCGGGGTTGCCAATTTTAGCAAATACTACAGGATAGTGGGAAGCAGCCGCATAGCACAGGGAGATCAGCTCGGTGTTTTGTGACCACCTAGAGGGGTGGGATAGGGAGGGTGGGAGGGAGACGCAAGAGGGAAGAGATATGGGGACATATGTATATGTATAGCTGATTCACTTTGCTATAAAGCAGAAATTCACACAGCATTGTAAAGCAATTATACCCCAATAAAGATGTTAAAAAAAAATACAGGAAACCCAGTTAAATTTGAATTTCAGATCAATTAATACTTTTTTTTTTTTTTTTTGTGGTACGCGGGCCTTTCACTGCTTTCACTGTTGTGGCCTCTCCCATTGCGGAGCACAGGCTCTGGACACACAGGCTCAGCGGCCACGGCTCACGGGTCCAGCCGCTCTGCAGCATGTGGGAATCTTCTCGGACCAGGGCACGAACCCGCGTCCCCTGCATCGGCAGGCGGATTCTCAACCACTGCGCCACCAGGGAAGCCCCAATGAATACTTTTTTAGTAGAAGTATGTCCCATGTAAATATTAGGGACATTCTTAACACTAAAGAAAAAAATGTCTTGGATGATCTGAAATTCAAATTAACTGGGCGACCTGTATTTTCTCTGGCAACCCCTCCCCAAGACGGTCCCTTTGGCTCCTGCCCACTAAAAGGGACAGAAGCCCCACAAGAGGCCAGCACACTTCCCAGAGCCCAATCCCCTCACTAAAGGGAAGACAAAAAGGTCCCACCCTGTCCCCTCCCGCCCCCAGATGCCCAGTACAATCTGCTCCCATCACCCCCACTTCAGTCCACCCTCTCCTGCCCTTTCTACCCATGAGGAGAAATTCCACTGATACAAGGATACTTGGAGGGTTAATCCTTCAGATACGAAGTCACACTTTAACTCATTCCCTCCAGGCCAAGGATTAAATACTGCCCCTGTAGGGGTCAGGGCTACAGCAGACCCTGAAAGCCCAGAAACACCCCACACACTCACAGCAAGTGAGGAGAGGCTGCCAAGGAAAGGGAGGGACGGAACAAGGGGAGAGAAGAAAGGAGGGGCCGCCTGGCCGGGCTGCTGTCCCCCCTACAGAGCCAGCTCAGATTCAGTTCCAGGAGCTGCTTGGCCGCGGAAGCAACCGCAGTCCCTCTCCTCCAGGAAAGGGCAGCAGGCAGACCTGCACACAGACGGAGGGCCTGGGACTGGAAGTCCTCAGCCCCCGGCCTCTCGGCCAGGCCTGGCCCCATGGCCTTCAACGACCTCCTGCTGCAGGTGGGGGGTGTCGGCCGCTTCCAGCAGATCCAGGTGACTCTGGTGGTCCTCCCCCTGCTCCTGATGGCCTCCCACAACACCCTGCAGAACTTCACCGCCGCCGTCCCCACCCACCGCTGCCGCCCACCTGCTGACACCAACCTCAGCCAGGACGGGGAGCTGGACGCCTGGCTGCCCCGGGACGGGCAGGGGCGGCCCGAGTCCTGCCTCCGCTTCACCTCCCCCCAGCGGGGGCCGCCCTTCCCCAATGGCACAGAGACCAATGGCACGGGGGCCACAGAGCCCTGCACCCACGGCTGGATCTATGACAATAGCACCTTCCCTTCCACCATCGTGATGGAGGTGAGGAGACCTGGGCCCCTCTGTGCACCAGCCAGAGTGTGCTTTCCCCTCTGAGACACACACACGCACACACACACACGCACACGCACACACACACACACTGTCTCAAATTCTCCAGAGGCCAAGATGGGAAAATGGAGAAAGGGGTTCAAGATGGGCGTCTTTGTAGGAAAGGGGGAGGTGGGAGCTGTAGGGGTCAAGAAAAGTCTCTCAGCTCCTGGGGCCAAAGAGAAGAGTCAGGGGAAGAGGGTGACAGCAGGCCTCAGAGGGCCGGCCGGAAGGAGGGCAAGGGGCTACCCTGCAGCCCAGGCTCACCTTGGCCTGACCCTTGCCCCCTCTCCCCACAGTGGGACCTCGTGTGTTCTCGTAGGGCCTTACGCCAGCTGGCTCAGTCCTTGTACATGGTAGGGGTGCTTCTCGGAGCCATGATATTCGGGCACCTGGCAGACAGGTCAGTCCTGGGCAGGGCCAAGGAGCCGGGCTGGGACTGGGGGCTCCTCATCTGGGCTTGGGGGGCCTAGGTGGGAGGTTGGCATCAGCTGGGGCTCGTTTGAGGACCTATAGCACAGCCTCATGAGAAGTCACGGGGCCTGCAAAGACCCCCACCCCAGGGACTCACCCAGGGCAAGCGCCCCTCTCCCAGGTCAGCCTGGCCCCTGCCCGTCCTCAGGACCCCTGTTGCAGGTCTTCCTTCCCCCGACAGGCTGGGCCGCCGGAAGGTGCTGATCTTGAACTACCTGCAGACAGCTGTGTCAGGAACCTGCGCCGCCTTTGCTCCCAACTTCCCCGTCTACTGTGCCTTCCGGCTCCTCTCGGGCATGTCGCTGGCTGGCATTGCCCTCAACTGCATGACACTGAGTGAGGGAGGCCGGAAGGGCAGGGCAGGGACCTACCCTCTCCCCTCCGACCACCCAGCCCTGCAGCCCCTCTCCAGCCTCCTCTCCCAGCCCACCCCTCCTGCACTCAGCCTGTCCTGCCCTTCCAGCCAACATAACAGCCGTTTTCCCGGGGCTCACACCATCCTGGCCTCTCATTTAATCATGTGATTGCAAAGTCCATTGTTAGGGCCAGGTAATCCCCGTAAATGACCGAAGCAGACAACAGGCATTAGGCAGTGGTGAGGACTGTCTCTGAAAGATAGTCACATCCACCCAGAGGGGCCACAGCCACTCAGCTGCTCCAGCCAAGAAGTCTCAGGGCTGTCAGATCTTCCCCTACCCTTTTTTATCAGTGTGAAATATCCCAGTTTTTTTTTTTAACATTTGCAATTAATTCTCATATTTTTAACATAGGGCAAGCCAGCATCATATAGACCAAACACATTTATGGACCGAGCATGGCCTGTTCATGAGTCATCAGTGTGCTTCCTTGGATAAGTCACCCCCCCTCCTCCCTGTTTCTCAGACGAGGAACCTGAGGCCTGGGAGAAGGGAAAAGATTTACCCAAGCTCATGCCTCAAGCCCAGAAGGGAATCTAAGGATTTGGGATTCTCCAGACTAAAGGAATTAACCAGGACAAGGCTAGGGCTGGGGCAGGACACCTAGAGAATCCAGTCCCAAAGTCCAGTCTAAGTCTTCAAGCCACCGCCCCAGCTGCCAGATCAGGAGCCCACAAGGAACGAAACTGGACCTCTTCCGACAGAAGCCGAGAGGTGGTCCCACTCCCACCTCGATTCTCCAGAGTAGAGGAAAGCTACTGTCTCCTCTGAGCTGCTCTGGCCACTGAGGCTGAAATCCAGCCCCGGCTGAGAAGGACCAGAGGGGCGGGTGCTGGTGAGGATGGAATGAGTGGTCAGAGATGCTCTGAAGGGAAAGAGGACCCTGGCCAGGACAGTAGGTTGGAGAGGAGCGAAAACACACAGCAGAGGAGTGGAGGGGACAACTCCTGGGGGTTCCCAACCTACCTCCCCACCCCCACCTCCATCACAAGTCCCCCACTCCCCCTCCCATGGCCCCCAATCTCGTTTGATGTATCTTCCCCTGAGCCTTGGGGCAGACCAAGGTTTGAACAGAGAGAGGGGTCTTGGTGGGCTCCACGGCTCTCCACCCACCTGGCACCCAGTAAGTTCCACCACTCTGTTCTAACCCTCTTTGCAGATGTGGAGTGGATGCCCATCCACACGCGGGCCTGCGTGGGCACCCTGATTGGCTATGTCTACAGCCTGGGCCAGTTTCTCCTGGCTGGTGTGGCCTATGCTGTGCCCCACTGGCGCTACCTGCAGCTGCTGGTCTCCGTGCCCTTTTTTGCCTTCTTCATCTACTCCTGGTGCGTGGGGCCCAGAGGGATGCGAGGGACAAGACCTCCCCCAGATCTCGCCCACAGAATCAGAGAAGGTCAAACCCAGGCCAGTGACTCAGTGTGACCCATGGGGAAACTGAGGCTCTGGGTGGAAGGACGTGCCCCAGGGTGTCCGGTTCTCTGGCTTCCCCAGCTCTCCCCCCCGCCCCAGCTCTCCAGCCTGCCTGCCCTGCTCCCCTTACCCAGCACCCAAGGGCTGAGCTCCCGTGTTGGGGAATAAGTCATCACCAAGCTGGGCACTGCCTTCTGGTCCTAGAGATCGGGGTGTGGCAAAGTCCTGGGTTCCCAATCTTACATAAAATCCCACTGCAGACCTCTGGAAAGCCCATGCCCTACCTCCAGCCCCAGTGACTGGAACTGAAGCCGCGCCAACACCCACGCTCGCCCCTGCTCCCAGGTTCTTCATCGAGTCGGCCCGCTGGTACTCCTCCTCTGGGAGGCTGGACCTCACCCTGAAGGCCCTGCAAAGAGTGGCCTGGATCAATGGGAAGCAGGAAGAGGGGGCCAGTCTAAGTATGGAGGTGAGACCCCTGAGACCTCCCATGACACCCCACCAGGGCTCCATCCCTAAACCCGGGACTCACAGGGCTTCTCTGAGTGAGGAGCTAGGCTGGAAGGAGCTCCTCCGGAAGTCCAAGCCCTGAGCCCCGTCCATCCCTGCAGGTGCTCCGGGCCAGTCTACAGAAGGAGCTGACCCTGGGCAAGGCCCAGGCCTCGGCCACGGAGCTGCTGCGCTGCCCTGCCCTTCGCCGCCTCTTCCTCTGCCTCTCCATGCTGTGGTAGGCCCAGACAGACAGACTGATGGACAGACAGACCCAGAGACAATAGACTGGTTGGGGGAAGAGTGGACACAGGGGATGGAAGAAGGGAGACAAGAGGAGGAAGTCAGCAGACCAGCTTTGAGGGGCAGGAATCCCCCACCAGACAGAGCCTTAAAGAACCAGATGATCTCCAGCCTCAGTTTGCCTCCAGTCCTCAAACTGGGCATCAGTCTCTCCATATTCTTCTCCCTTTATCAGCTCTGTTCCAAATATGGAAACACTTCATCGGTACTGATGGCCCCGCAGAGTCAACAGAATTACATCACAAAGGCAGAGACGAGGCTGGCTTGCAAAACGTAGAGAGACATGACTGGCCTTGTGGTGCCTGCCAGAAACACAGACACAGGCAAAACTCATCTCTGAAAGTACACTCTGGCCCGGGGTGAGACGAGCCAGAATCCTTCCTTTCCCACTGCAGCATCACCCATTAGCCCTCTTACGTGCTACTCTCCCAACCTCACCGTCGTAGCAATCCCATGACAGTTAAGAGAAACATGGCCAGAAGGAGCAATCCTGCCAATGAATTCTTTGCTTCCAATTTGGGGTTTACTCCAGGTTGTGGGTTCTGTCCAACAACCTGAGCTTTATATTCTGGGCTCTTGACATCTTAAGAAGCACAACACCCATCCCAGGACCACGGACAGGTCCGGGAAAACTCTGGCCTCTCCCAACACCTTGGCCCTAAATATATGGCTTTGGATATCCACTTGTCCTCCCTCAGTGCAGTATCAATAGATAAAATAAAGACGAAAACTGTGTAAATCCTACATGGCAATGAAGTGAAAATTCCCTAATACACTGGAGACACTATCAGAAGACTGAGAAATCTGGGGTATTGGAGGACTACCCCAATACTTAAAGTGTATACTAAATGACAGGAGAAATATTTGGCAAGGTAGATTCCAGATTCGTAAGCAGGGTAACCTGTGCATCTCACCCCTGTTTTGGATGAGCATTCCCCCCCCCCCTTCAATCTTCCTAACAAACTCCATACCCCTCATCCCTCCCCACTAGGTTTGCCACTAGCTTTGCCTACTATGGGCTGGTCATGGACCTGCAGGGTTTTGGGGTCAGCATCTACCTAATCCAGGTGATCTTTGGTGCTGTGGACCTGCCTGCCAAGCTTGTGGGCTTCCTTGTCATCAACTCTATGGGCCGCCGGCCTGCTCAGATGGCCTCACTGCTGCTGGCAGGCACCTGCATCCTGATCAATGGGGTGGTACCCCAGGGTGAGCACCCGTGAACATCTTGGTCCCTCATCCTTGGCCACACCCCCAGACGTGACCCAACTTCTCAGCCCGCACTCCCGAGATCTGCTGACCCCCTCCCTTCTCTCTAGATCGATCCATTGTCCGAACCTCCCTTGCTGTGCTGGGGAAGGGCTGCCTGGCTGCCTCCTTCAACTGCATCTTCCTGTACACTGGGGAGCTGTACCCCACAATGATCCGGTGAGTGGGAGCTTAATGGGAGGGGCTTTGGGGCAAGACATTCCCCCGTACACAGGTCAGACCCAGAGCACAGTCCAGTATGCCCCAGCCCAAGGCCTCCTCCCAGCACCTAACAGTGAAAGGTCTGTATCAGCCGCTCAGTACACACTTAGGCTGCCCATTAAGCTCTTACCTGACCTAAGGGGAAGATTTGAGCCACCAACTGGGACAGGGTTGGAGGCCAAGAAGACACATCTTAGAAGTCCCCCCTTGATCTCCAAAGCACAAGTTAGAAGCTGCCACAAAATCTAAATTCCTTCTTTAACCAAGTAGTATGTCTGAAACCAAAGACCACAAACATGAAAGTAATTTCTTATCACAGAGCAACCACTTAATAACGGTGGTTCTGGAAGTTGTATGGATAAATACAGCACTGCTTTTTTGAGTGCCAAGCTTGCAGGGAGGGGGTATTTTTGCATTAAGACACCAGAAACACATATCTATTTTAAGAATGGGATGCAAAACAACAACAACAAAAAAAAAATAGAATGGGGTGTAAATTTCATATGAGACGTCAAAGAAATGCCAGGCTTCCCTAGGCTACTTGGAATGAGAACCCCAAGGGGTCATGGTTACTGTCCTGGAGCTTCAAAGGATTTCAGCTGAAAGAACAATAGTATAAAGTAGTACGTACGATGTGCCAGGCACTGTCAAGCTGTTTATAAATAATCAACTCTTTTGGTCCTCATAACAAGCTTATGAGGTAGGTACTATGATAACTCCCATTTTCCAAATGAGAAAAGTGAGCCACAGAGAGGGTAAGTGCCTTGCCCAAGGTCACACAGCTTATAAGTCAGGAAGCTTAGATTTGAAACCAAGCAGTTTATCTCCCTAGTCAAAGTTTTTAACCTCTGCTCTCATAGAGAATGTTCTTAACATATTCTTAACATGCAGAGTCCAGGTCCCTTCCCCTAGGGATTCTAATCCAACAGGTCTGTGTGGAGCTGGGGCAACTGTAAATCAAATCCCTCAGGTGATCTGGGAACAACTGGCCGAACTAAGCTAACTCAACAGTTTAGGAAACTGTCCAGAGAGGGCAAGACACTTGCCCAAGGTCACATAGCAAGTTAAAGGCAGAGGCAAAATTCAATCTCCTGATTCTCTGCCCAGAGCCTTTCCCAACCTGTTTTGGGTTTTTTTTTTAATCTCCAAAGTAAATGCCAAATTGGTTAGCTAATCAAATGGGGAACAGAGCAGGCACCAGCGGGTCTCCTGGGGCTGGGCCCGAGCTGCCCTGGCCCCACATTCAGACAGAACCTCAGCATTCATGCCAGAACACTAACCGACACCCGTCCCCCTGGGTCCTGCAGGCAGACAGGCTTGGGCATGGGGAGCACCGTGGCCCGAGTGGGTAGCATCGTGAGCCCGCTGGTGAGCATGGCCGCCGAGATCTACCCCTCCGTGCCTCTCTTCATCTACGGCGCGGTGCCGGTGGCGGCCAGCGCTGCCACTCCCCTCCTGCCGGAGACCCTGGGCCAGCCACTGCCAGACACGGTGCAGGACGTGGAAAACAGGTGGGCCTCCACCCAGAGACAGCAGGGACTCTCCCCGGGTCACACATCCAGGCGGGGGTGGCATTAAGACTCAAACCCGGGCCTCCTCTTCCAGGCCAGGGCTCTTTGTCCCTGTGTCCCCAATTGCCTGAGAGTCTCCTGGAGTCCTTCCTGGGGCTCGCGGCTCCAGGGAGCGGTAGATGTTTGGGGCAGAGAGCTGGTAGCAGGGCACAGCTGAATGGAGAGCCCCCCGGGGTGCCCCAGGCTGGCCTGGAGGCTGCATACCGAGGGCACCACTCTCCTGCCCGCCCACCCACCCCGACCTGCCACAGGAGGAGAGGGAAGAGGAGGCAGCGGCGGCGACAGGAGCAAAAGCAGATGGTCCCGCTCCAGGCCTCGGCACAAGCAAAGGACGGACTCTGAGCAGCGAAAAGGAGCCTTATGGGGCCCTAAAGGAAGACAGGGTCCTACTACAGGTCCTGGGCCACTCACAGGAGAAGGGGGAAGGGGGAATGGTGGCCCAAGTGTTGGGGCTATGGTTCAGGGAGCACCCCCCAGGGGCCCCCCTCTCTGAATAGACGCCACGAAGACCGCCTATTAAAAGGTTTGTGCGCAGCATTTCCCTTTGTCTCTGCTGTCTCAAAAGTAACAGCCACTCCGCTTCAGCCAGCTTCCAGTCCAAGAGGGCATACAATCCAGTCCCCTCCCTCAGTCCCCAGGACTTTACAAACCATCCCAGGCAACTGGAGAAGAACCTCTTACCTCGGCCCCCTCCCCTGTCCCTGCTTTCCTCCCTCTCCCCTCCTTCCTTCTCTAACCTATCTAAATATTGCTATTTCTGAGTTTCAAATCCCTTACGCTCCACCCCTTCCCTATCGCTGGAAACTGACAAGGGACTAAAATGAAAGCAGCCAATCAGAGGCTTTGTTTCAGGATCCTCCCTCTCTGTGAAAGCTCCTGGGAACTTCTGGCAGCAAAGGAGGAGAAAAAAAGAGAGCAGCTGTGACGTCAGGATGCTGATCCCTGCTCCTCTGGATTCCAGCAGGGTCTGGACTCAAAACCAGTTTGCCACTTCCAGCTCTGCACCTGGAGATTCAGCCTGCTAGCTATCCTAATCCTCTGCACTGCACTTCCTGGCCTTTCTTTGCTGCTCAGCCTCCAGCGGTCCCTTGGCTGCTGGAGGGGAAGGAGGAGGAAAAGGGGAGGGTGGAACCCAGCCAGAGAGCACCTCTGAGTGCTAATTTGGTGCCAGGCACTGTCCTAAGCACTTTGCATGTATTAACACATTCAGTCCTCCCAGGAACCTTCTAGAGATAAGTGCTAGTATTATCCCCATTTTACAGGTAAGGAAATCAAGGCACAGAGTGGTTAAGTAACTTGCCCCAATTCACACAGCTATTAAATTGCAGAGTCAGGGTTAGAAGCAGACCACGTGGAATGTGTGTGCCAGGACATCCCCCCCCCTCCCCACCAAATGCCCCGGGGGGCTGTGAGGCACTGAGACTTTGACCTCTTCCACCCCCAGGGCTGTGCTTCTCCTACTCCTCCCTCCTGAGCTGAAAAGAGACAGAGAAGGGGGGGAGGTGGCGGTGGAAGAGACCGGATCACATGGTAGGAACCATGTGAAAGGAGGAATAGAAGGCAGTTTAGGGTTCACAGCCAGGAAAAGAGGAATATCCAGTCACCTGCATCAGCAAGGGAGCTCCCTTCAGAGAAGCTGGGGGTGGGGGTGAAGGTGGGGGATTAGAGTGGGGAGGCCATGGGAAAAGATAGTCCTTTTAACACCCACAGGTGGCAGGGAGGAGGGGGGCAGCAGTGCCCTCTAGTACACATACTTGTTTAGTCATGCTTGTCTGCTGGCACACTGCCCCTCACTCTTCCCCCTGCAAGCGACCCAGCCCCCCAGACCCTCATCCCCTGGAGAAAGCTCACACTCTCAAGCTGTACACATTGCCTTCCAGGTGGGACCCGAGGGCTCGAGCTGAGTCAGGGCAACCTGGAGAGGGGAGGTGGCCTGGAGCTCCCCTGAAAAAGCCACAAAGCCCTGGGAGAGCTCAAGGCAGCTCAGAAAGCCAGAGGACAGACTGGGCAGAGCTGAAATCACCGTAACCCACCCCACATCCTGGAACATCTGAAACCTTGGTGTTCCCCGATGGTGCTTCTGCAGATGCAGGGGTTTGGGGACCGGTAACTTGCCGTACCCCTGCCTCAATACGCCGCTAGCAGCTCTGACATGTTCTGATTCCTGTAGGTCTGTCATCTCTGTGCTTAGATCACCTGGTACCTGCATCTGTCTCAACCAGAGCCAGTCCCTGGCCTGTCCCAGGTGCATACACCCCCAACTGGTAAAGACCTGGTGCTGACTCAGGTGGCTTACACCATCTGCACTGACTCCATTTCCCCAGCTCCTGGCCTGAGACTTCCTGCACTCACCCCATGCCCTTGACCAAATGGAATTCTACCTTCCTCGCACTCTTAAGTCACCAGCACATGACTTCTGACCCGGTCTCCCGAAGGAGTCAGCCCCCAAACACTGGCTCACATCTCATCCTCTTGCCTTGGAAGGCCAAGTTCTAATATGGTCATGCACCACCCCAGTGGCCACAGATGCTGTCCCCAGTTTTGAACACAAGGTCCTATCTTCAGCCAGGGTAGGTGGAGCCTTTGAGGCCACCCTCAATTTCTCTGCCTACAGCCTTGAGCACTTCCTGCACAGGACGGCACATTCAGGAGGTTCTTCACCTGCATGACTCTGGTAGAGGGCTCACCGGAAGCCACCTTCCCAGGGCCCCACCCTTGCATCCCAGGTCCCACCTCAACAACTCAAGCTTCAGTCCACACTAAGCTCCTCCATCAGGCTCTTCTCCCCACTTCCCAGGAGTTACACGGCCCCTTAGAGAGCAGATGCCCAGCCAGCTAAGCTTTCATTCCGTGTGGTAGGCTGAATAATGGACACCCAAAGATGTGCACATCCTGATCCTGGAACCTGTGAATATGTTACCTTACATGGTAAAAGGGACTTTGCAGATGTGAATAAGTTAAGGATCTTGAGATGGAGAGATTATCTTGGATTACCTGGGTGGGCCTGGTGTGATCACAATAGTGATTTTTTTTTAATAAATTTATTTATTTTATTTTATTTTTTGGCTGCTTTGGGTCTTCGTTGCTGTGCATGGGCTTTCTCTAGTTGCAGCACACGGGGGTTACCCTTCATTGCAGTGTGCGGGCTTCTCTTCTTGTGGAGCACGGGCTCTAGGCATGCGGGCTTCAGTAGTTGTGTCACATGGGCTCAATAGTTGTGGCTCGCGGTCTCTAGAGCACAGGCTCAGTAGCTGTGGTGCGCAGGCTTAGTTGCTCCGTGGCATGTGGGATCTTCCCGGACCAGGGCTCGAACCCATGTCCCCTGCATTGGCAGGCGGATTCTTAACCACTGAGCCACCAGGGAAGCCCCAACACAACAGTCTTTTTAAGAGAGAGGCAGGAGATCAGAGTGGGTAGTGGGAGATGTGACAACAGAAACAAGAGGTCCTAGTGATACAGGAACGGACCACAAGCCAAGAAATGCAAGCAGCCTCTAGAGGATGAAAAAGGCAAAGAAATGAATTCTCCTCTGAAGCCTCGAGAAGGAATGGAGCCATGCCAACACATTGATTTTAGACTTCTGACCTCCAGAACTATAAGAAAATTAATGTGCGCTGTTTTAAGTCACTAAGTTTGTGGCAATGTGTTACAACAGCAGTAGGAAACGAATACACATCCCTTATTCTCAGACTCCTCCAGGAGTCTCAAACTGGCCCATAGAGCTTTTATTTTCCCATGCATTATGTTTTTGGTGGGGATAGGGCTGTACTGTCCAAAACCATAGGCCTCATCACTGCCTATTGTCTTACATCTGACAGATTCACATATTTATGTTACCCTCTGACCCTTGTAGCCAGTTAAGTTTAGGACTCCTAGACCCCTCTCTGTTTAACCCCTACCTTACCTTCACATTTTTTAAATTGTTGAAGGAAAGATTTTTGTTATAGGTATAGAGAGCAAAAGAAAAACACTGGGTGGGTCCCATTGCCCCATTGTTCCTCCTTTTTCAAGAAAACCACTTAATGTTATTCTCTGAGATGTGACTGTCTCCATGTAGTTCATGCTGTAATCATGGAACAGTAGCTGACTCCACTGCAAAAAGCTGGAGTAATAAGCTAGATGACCTTGAGCCTCGGTTTCCCTGACCAGCTCTAGTAAGGTCTGCTCCTGCTTCTCCTAAACGTCTCCCCCAGGAGAAACCCACACCTCAGTAGCAAGTTCCATGTAAGCCACACCCAGAGAAGAAACCAAATAGCCTGTTAGGGCTAGATTAGATTTAGCTGACAGACAATGCTGAGTCTAGATTGGATGTCTGGAACTGTGGCAGCCATCTTGTGACCCAAGAGGGGAAACTGGAGCAAAGATGAAGGCAGCAACTAAGAGTAACAATGTGGGGCTTCCCTGGTGGCGCAGTTGTCTGCCGATGCAGGGGACACGGGTTCACGCCCCAGTCTGGGAAGATCCCGCGCAGCGGCTGGGCCCGTGAGCCATGGCCGCTGAGCCTGCGCGTCCGGAGCCTGTGCTCCGCAACGAGAGAGGCCACAACAGTGAGAGGCCCGCATACCGCAAAAAAAAAAACCAAACAGAGTAACAAAGTGGAAAGATGGAACTAACCTAGGGGGTTGATGGTGTCACTGAGCCACTGATTTAACCAATCCTGGAGCCACCGACATCTACTCTAATGGTAGAAGGTAAGAATTTAAATTTAAGTCCTCCTTATCCTCTTGATTCTTTAAGCCATTGTAAGTTGGTTTTTCTGTGATTTGCAGCCAAAGACATGTTAACTAATATATTTTTACAGCTTTTTTGAAATATATTAGACAATTAGTTGCCCATATTTACAGTGTTAAATTTGATGAGTTTTGACAGATGCATACACCCATGAAACCATCACCAAAATCAAGACAGTGAACATAGCCATTGCCACCAAAGTTTCTTCATGCCCCTTTTTTTTTTTTTTTTCTGTGGTACGCGGGCCTCTCACTGTTGTGGCCTCTCCCGTTGCGGAGCACAGGCTCCGGACGCGCAGGCTCAGCGGCCATGGCTCACGGGCCCAGCCGCTCTGCGGCATGTGGGATCTTCCTGGACCGGGGCACGAACCTGTGTCCCCTGCATCGGCAAGCGGACTCTCAACCACTGTGCCACCAGGAAAGCCCTGAAGTCCAATTTTTTATTTTTTCTTTTATAATTCATGCTTTTTGTGTCTTATTTTTAAAATCTTTGCCAAAACCAAGGACACTAACATTTTCTCTTATGTTTTCTTATTGAAAGTTTATAGTTTTAACTCATATTCAGGTCTATGATCCATTTTGAGTTAGTTTTGTAAAGAGGGTTGTGGTTCATTGTTTTTTGCATATGGTAACCAATTATTCCAGCACTATTTGTTGAAAATTTTTCTTTTCCTCATTGAATTGCCTAGGTATTTTGGTCAAAGGTAAACTGGCTATGTGTGTGGCTCTATTTCTGGACTCTTCTATACCATTGATCTGTTTATGTGTCTTTACATGAATATCACAACTGTCTTAATAAATATAACTTTATAACTAGTCTTGAACTCAAGGTAGATCCTTTAATTTTAACTTTTTTGAAGTTGTTTTGGCTACTCTAGATCGTATGCATTTCCATATAAATTTTAAAATCAACTTGTAAATTTTTACCCAAAAAACTACTAAAATTTTGATTTGTATTACATTGAATCTATAGATCATTTGGGGAATAATTATCATCTTAACAATATTGAGTATTCCAATCCATGATATAGTTCTCCATTTTTTTAGATCTTCTTTAATTTCTCTCAGCAATGTTTTTTACTTTTAAATGTATAGATCTTGCACACATTTTGTCAATTCTATCCCTAAGCATTTCATATTTTATGCAATTATTAATGATATTTTATTTCAATTGCAATTGTTTGTTGCCATTATACAGAAACTGACCTGATTTTTGTACATTAACCTTGCATCCTGCAAACTTGCTGAAATTACTTATTAGTCCTAGTAGCTTTTTTGTAGATTCCTTAGGATTTTCTATACAAGCAATCATGTTGTCTGCAAATAAAAGCAGATTTCCTTATTCCTTTCCTGGAATTCTTTCATTTCTTTTACTTACATTATTACACTGCTTATAACTTTCAGTACAATGTTGAGTAAAAGTGGTGAGAGTGAATATCCTTGTTTTATTCCTGAACTTAGGAAGGAAGCAGTTAGTCTTTCACAGTTAAGGATGATGTTGACTACAGTTTTCCAATAGATGTCCTTCATCAATTTGAAGAAATTCCCTTTTATTCCAGGTGTGCTGAGAAGTTTTATCATGGAGGTCATTGGTATTGAGTTGTATCAAGAGATCTTTCTGCATCTATTGAGATGATCATATAGTTTTTCTTTTTTAGTCTATTAATATGGTGAATTACATTAATTGATTTTTTAATGTTAAATCAATTTTGCATTCTTGGGATAAACACTACTTTGCCAAGATGCATTATCCTTTTTATGTATTGCTGAATAAAATTTGATAAAATTATAGTAAGAACTTTGCATTTATCACCATAAGGGATATCGGTCTCTAGTTTTCTTTTATTGCAATGTTTTTGTCTGGTTTTAGCATCAGAGTGGTATGGACTGAATGTTTGTGTCCCTACAAAATTCATAAGTTGAAATCTTTTTTTTTTTTTGGCTGTGCCACACAGCTTGTGTGATCTTAGTTCCCCAACCAGGGATAGAACCCAGGCCCTCAGCAGTGAGAGCATGGAGTCCTAACCACTGGACATCTGGGAAATTCCCTCATATGTTGAAATCTAATCCCCATTGTGATGATATTTAGAGGTGGAGCCCTTGGGAGAAAATTAGGTCATGAGGGTGGAGCCCTCATGAATGGGATTAGTGCCCTTATAAGAAAAGACCAGAGACCTAGCCTTCTTTCCACCATGTGAGAGTACAATGAGAAGTTAGTCATCTGCAACCCAGAAGAGATCCTCACCAGAACCCAGCCATGCTGGGAGTATGATCTCACACTTCCAGCCTCCAGAACTGTGAGAAAAAAATTTCTGTTTTTGATAAGCCACCCATTTTATGGCATTTTGTTATAGCAGCCAGAGCTGCCTAAGACACAGGGTAATGCTGCCTCATAGAATGATTTGTGGAATATTGTCTACTCTTGAAATTTCTGTAGGTGTCTGTGTAGAATTTGGCATTATCTCTTCCTTAAATGTTTCACAGAATTAGCCAGTGAAGTCATATGTGCCTGGAATTTTCCTTGCAAGATGGTTTTTAAGCACAAATTTAATTTCATTTAACATTTCCTATACTGCAGGTCTGCTTCTTCTGAATTCTTTCAACTTGTATATGCCTGAAAAAGTCTTGATTCTGTATTGTTTAGAAAGTTATTCTTGCTGGGTATAGAATTTTAGCTTGATAGTTTTTTTTTCCTTTTCAGTTCTTTAAAGATATTTCTCCATTATCTGCTGGCTTGTATGATTTCTGACAAGATATCCCAAATTCCCAAATCCATTCCCTTAGCTCCAGGAGACTTCCAGCCTCAACTAGGTTCCTCTCCACACCCACTGTTCTACAGACTTAAAATTTTCTCTAGTCAATAAGTTGATTCATAAGGTTCATTTTGTTGGTTTTTTTTCTCTTAGGGAGTAACTGTCCTGTGCTTCCTGTTGCTCAATGTCTAAAAAGAGCTGTTGTATATAATTTGATAGGATTTTTGTTAGTTTGAGACAGGAGAGAGTAAATCTAGTCTGTGCTGCTCCTTCTTGACTGGAAGCAGAAGTCCTGACAACTGACACATTATTATAGTCCTCATGACTTCTTGCCAAATACATTTCTATAAACAAGAACAGCTGAGGAAATAAAAAACAGTATTTTCGGACTTCTCTACATACCATGAAGACAGGAGAGCAACAGAATTAAAGAAGACAACGTTACTCAGAAATACTGAACTTTGAGCTGGATAAAATAAACTATCAAAACACCCATCTTTTCTGCACCAAATTATGGAAACTGTTGAGAGATAGACCCAGCTGTCAAATACCTTTCAGTGTGGTCAAAAGCGAGCAAAATACATGCTCTCTGAAGGCAAGGATACCCCAAAAGAGAGAAAGAAGGAAAGAACTCATACATGCCCTGTTTCTTCTCCCAAACTCACCAATCAGATAACTCATTCTTTATTCCACAAAGAAACAAGAAGCCAGACGAATGGAGGTTTCTCCAACACTCCCTACCTAGCGTCTCCCTTTAGGGAAGGATAAAGTCCACTTCCAATTACACTAGGAGCATTGTTGTTTTAAAATCATTATGAATGGAAAAGAAAATATCCCAGGCACGAGGGAATAAAAGGGTCCAAAGTAACTCTCCTGCTGTAAACAACTACAACTAAAAAACTGAAGGAAATATGGGAAACCATAGTCAGCCTTTGAACAACAGGCCATGCAGAATTGTAATTTCTTTGATAATAGAAACAAGTGATGTGAGACCTACCTATCATCACCCAGGCTTTCTTCCTGGAAGCAGTTTTCAGACTTTAGTGTAGAGAAGTGGAATCCAAAGAAAGCCTGGCAATCTCATTGAGTTGAGGAGGACAAAAAAGTTAAGAGTGGCCAAGGCAGCTAGAATTTGCAGGACAAACCTCTGGAGAGGAGAGAGCTATGCAAACATAGTTCCACAAATCTGTAGTGTATATAAAGAAGTCCACAACTTAATAAAAAGTAGTCAAGTACTCAAATTCAAAAATGGACAAATTTTTTTTTTTTTTTTTTTTTTTTTTTTTTTGTGGTACGCGGGCCTCTCACTGTTGTGGCCTCTCCTGTTGCAGAGCACAGGCTCCAGACGCACAGGCTCAGCAGCCATGGCTCAAGGGCCCAGCCGCTCCGCTGCATGTGGGATCTTCCCAGACCGGGGCATGAACCCGTGTCCCCTGCATCGGCAGGCGGATTCTCAACCACTGTGCCACCAGGGAAGCCAAAAAAAAAATTTTTTTTTTGAACGTGCACTTTATGTTTTTAAAATTATTTTTAATTTTATTAATTTATCTTTGGCTGCATTGGGTCTTTGTTTCTGTGCACAGGCTTTTTCTAGTTGTGTCGAGCAAGGGCTTCTCATTGCGGTGGCTTCTCTTGTTGAGGAGCATGGGCTCTAGGCGTGCAGGCTTCAGTAGTTGTGGCATACGGGCCCAGTAGTTGTGGCTCGCGGGATCTAGAGTGCAAGCTCAGGAGTTGTGGTGCACGGGCTTGTTGCTCTGTGGCATGTGGGATCTTCCTGGACCAGGGATCAAACCCACATCCCCTGCATTGGCAGGCGGATTCTCAACAACTGTGCCACAAAGGAAGTCCCTGAACATGTGCTTTACCACAGAAAATAAATGGAATGGCCAATAAGCAAATGAAAAGAAGTTCACCATCATTAGTCATGCAGAAAATGCAAACTAGACCATGAGATATTACTACACATCCTACTAAAAATGGCTAAAATTCAAAAGATGGACCATACAAAGGGTTGGAAAGAACATAAAGTAACTGAAACTTTCACACATTGCAGATGGAAATATATAATTTGGAAATTCTTTGGAGAACAATTTGACAGCTTCTGATGAAATTAAATATACACTTACCATATGACCCAGCAATTCTACCTCTAGACATTTACCCAAGAGAAACTAAAACGTATGTCCACACATTGTACACAAATGATCAAAGCAGCTTTATTTGCAGCAGCCCAAAGCTGGACACAACACAAATGTTCATCAACAGGTGAATGAATAAACAAATTGTGGTATGTCCATATACTGAAATACTACTCAGCAATAAAAAAAAAATGAACTATTGATACACTACAACATGGGTGGATCTCAGAAATATCTGGCTCAATAAAAGAAGCCAGACGCAAAAGCGTATACACTGTATGATATTCATTTGAAACTCTAGAAAAGACAAATCTATTGCCTAGGACTAGGTAGAGCTATCTGGAGTATGGTATCAGGAAATTTGGAGGTGATAAGGATGCTGTATATAGTGGTTACATGGGTGTATAAATTTGTCAAAATGAGCCCCCTAATTGATGCATTTTATTGTATATACTAAATCTCAATAAACATTTTTTTTTTCCCAGTTTTGAGGATGGTTAACCAGCTAATGGGATAGACGGTGGTGGACATTTCCTTGGTTTTAGCTGTTACCATTGAGGGAAAGAGAAAAATTGGGAATGGATTGTATTATAATGAGAAAAGAGGCCCTGCTGATATTTACCTCTGAGGAGGGTTCACTGTTTTTTTTTTGGCCGCACGTCATGCTTGTTGGATCTTAGTTTCCCACACCAGGGATTGAACCTGACCCCCGACAGTGAAAGCGTCGAGTCCTAACCACTGGACCACCAGAGAATTCCCAGGGTTCACTCTTTGAGTGGAGGTTAAGCTGTGGCTTAGCTGAAGGCCCAGGTTCTGGGATTAACACAGAGGCAGCGCTCACAGGTTGGGGGGTACTGACAACCACAGCACAATGGCATTTCTATGTGAGCTCTTCAGAGCCTTTACCCAGCTCCATCTGGCCCAAGTGGCCTTGAGAAAAGGGAATTCAGCTGAGGCTTTGTGCTCAAACCAGCTCGGGCCTCCCTCTGCTTTTTCCTATCTCCTCCAAGAAGGAGGTCGCTGGCTCTGGCCTGGGGTGGGGAGATTCAAACCACCAAACTTTGGGGCGTCACGCATATCTCTCCTTCACAAGAAGGTGGTTTCTTCCACCGCATCCAACTTTACCTGCCCTTTAGATCCCCTTGAACAAATCACTGACCCGATGAGTCTTAATACTTGAACGTCTTACTTTCAAGTCACAGTTTAACTTGGTGCCTCGAAAGAAGTTATAAACACTAGTCTTTCGTTCAGGTGACTTAGGGCCACAGCAGACCCAGGAACTGACTGAGCTGAGGAGGCAAAGGGAAGTCTGTCTCCTCCCCCTGCGCCGAAAGACAGGAAACAGGTTGTGGGAGGGAGAGGCCTCAGCTCCAGTGCCCCTGCGAGATCCTGCCCCATGGCCTTCAATGACCTCCTGCTGCAGGTTGGGGGTCATCGGCCACTTCCAGCAGACCCAGACCACTCCATCGATTCTGCCCCTGCTCCTAACATTTTTGCACAACACCCTGCAGAACTTCACCGCCGCTGTTCCCACCCACCGCTACCGCTGCCGCCCGCCTGCGGACACCAACCTCAGCAAGGACGGGGAGCTGGACACCTGGCTGCCCCGGGACGGGCAGGGGCTGCCCAAGTCCTGCTTCCGCTTCACCTCCCCCTCAGCAGGGACCATCCTTTCCCAAAGGCACAGAGACCAACAGCGCGGAGGCCACAGATCCCTGCACCCACGGCTGGATCTATGACAATAACACCTTCCCTTCCACCATCGTGACTGACGTGAGGAGACCTGGACCTCCTCCTTCCAACCCCTGTGTCCCCATCTTACCATCCCCCGCTCCCCCCAACACACACACAGACTGTGTGAAACTGACCTGAGCTTGTCTGAAGACCCTGGAGCTATGAAGAGCTCTGCCTAAATGCAGGTAAGAGAACAGGGGTTGGAGTTGAGGTCTTCCTGGTAGAGGAGGTTATGGAACTCCTTGCAGAAAGCTGCTCCCTGCCCCTCCACCTCCACCAGAGAGAGAGATACTATTACTGGAGTTTGATATTCTACTTTGGTTTCCCTGAGAGGTTGCAATTCCACAGGGTAGGGAGGTGGGGCGGTGGTACAGAGGAAGCTAGAAAGGAGGCATGCAGATAGCGGAGGGCAAAGAGGGTATTCCTGAGCAGGGGATTCTGGGCTCAGAGTCCTAGAGACAAAAACAATTTCCTGACTTCATCTAGAAATAGCTCTCGGCAGCTGGGGCCAGGAGATGGAGAGCAGCCAAGGAACTAAGATGGGAAAGAGAACAGGGTTATGGGAGGGTCCTTTCATCTCTAGTGATTTAACACCCCTCCCCCGAAACACACACACAGTCGACTGTAGAGTCTCCCTGGCCTGCTAAGTGGTTCAGCCGGCTGGATTCTGCACTTTGTAGCTGTCACATGGATCGTGCTCTTAACATCTGTTCTAGTCAATGATCTTTTGGTTGCAAGGAAGAGAAGCTCTCTCAAGTCAGCTCATGAGAAAAGGGATTTCAGGGAATCCAAGGGCAGGAAACAAAGTGTGTCCAGGCCTCGTGGAAACTGGAACCAGGGATTGGAGCACCAGAGACATCCCTACACACTTACTCTGTAACTCTCTCCTCAATCCATTTCGTCTGTGTGCCCATTTGCAAGACAACCCCTGGTCCCAGCTCTGATCCATTACCCCTCAGATTTAGGGCCTACCACCAACCAGAACATTTCTGTGAATCTGAATTCACAGTCTCAGAAAAGGCTTCAACTGGCTCAGCCCAACACATTGAGCAGCCCCATCCCCAACCCGGCAAATGGCTCAGGTGTCCATACTTCATCTAATCATCGTGCCAAAGGACAGTATGGTGGGATTACGTGACCCCTTGCCCTTCAGTCAGGGCTCTGCAGAAAAGATGCCTTGAGAAGAGGCTGTGGTCGAGCAGAGCCCCCAAACTTGCCTGATGCAGCATCTGTCTGAAAGCGATCAAAGTTAAGCCATACTTCCCACTAGAGAGACCCAAGATGCAGAAGCAGAGGTGACAAAGGATGGCTAGTCCTCCTCCTTCTGGGCACGCAGGCATCATAGGCCGTCCCCTCCCTGCATAGTTGGGGAAGGACCTTCTTCATTATTCTCCAGCCTCAACCCAAATTCTGAGACATTCCCCTCCACCCACCTTAATGTGTATGTTATCAAGGCTTCCAATGCTGCTTTTCCATTTCCCTTCTTAATAGTCTACACTCTGCTTTCCAAGTTCGACAATACTCCGGGAACTATCAGCCTAGCTGTTGTTCTTCTGTTCAAAACAGCAGGCAGTTTGAGCCAAAGCTCAAATCTCTTGCCCTCTGGAACAAAGAATCTGGGTAAGCGTGCACCTCAGCTTTCCTTCTAAATGGAGACTTGGTCGTAATCTCATCATTTTTGGTTTCAATGACTGACAAAGCCAGATGCACACAGTTTTCCTGAGTTGTGGGGAGATGCCAAGAGTAATCTAATCCTCTTCCAACAGGTACTGTGAATGGGACCATTATCCGCCACCACACATGGACATAGGGCACTAAAAGGCCTATTTCATAAACACAACCAGGATACTTCTTCCTTGGGCCAATAATGCCAAAGGCTGCACCAGAGACCATTTCATTAGGATAATAGGCAGCTTACATGTATAACCTAACGTGAAGCTGGGCCTTCTGAGTTGTGAAGCAAATGAAACGACTCACAAGTTATCAGGGGTTGCTTAAGCAAGAAGCTTAGTCGCAGTGAAGATACTCCACCCAGGCCACATGGCTGTATCTAGTAGACACAATGGCACAGGTCACCTGAGAAAGACAAGTCCCAGCCTGCCCCTTGGAAAGAACTCCCAAATGGCCCAGTATCCCAAAGGGATACTTCTGCACTCTAAATGCAAAGCAAAAAAGAAATAAATATAATAAGAAAAAGATGCTATCTCTGGGTTCTAGTAAAAGCTCTGTCTGAGCTCTTATTTTCTTCTGAATTCAGGCATCCTAAGTAAAAACTAGCAGCTTCTATCTGAACGATATTAGTCAGGACTCTTGTTTGCAAGTGGCTGCAATTCAGCTCAAGCTAATCTGAGCATGAAAAGAGTGTATAAAGGCTCCCATAACCAAACCACAAGATGGACAGAGGCAGGGCTTGCTCTAGGAGCAATGGGAACCAGGGCCATGCGAGCAGGACCCTCGCTGGCTCTCATCTTTACTTGTCTTTGCATGCTGGGCATGTGACTCTGCCACGGACCCTTCACTACGTGGCCACTGACCATTCTGGGCTCACTCCCAATACCTGTCTCTCCGCTGCAACTTTGAAAAATTCTAGGAAAGACTTATTTGCTGGCCTGGGTCAGGTGCCCACCCCTGGGTCCAATGACTGTAGGGCAGGGAGGGCGTGAGTTGTTATGAATGACTGGCCTGAGTCTCCCGTTCATTTCTGTTCTGCAGATGAACAACAGTTACCATTTCACTGCTCTGTTTCCTGGTGCCACTGTCATTCGTTTTCTCTGTTTTTCTTTCCCCTGAGGCCAGTCTCCCAGCATCTGTCATTTATCACAGGCTTTATCAAGTTAGCAGTGCAGAGCTTTCCTAGGCAGCAATTCTCTGAGTCTCCCTCAAATCCACCACTGCCTATTCCCAGGCTTTGGTTCCCGTTACTGATAAAGTAATTCTATATACGTGAGGCCCAGGAGCACACAAATATACAATCCTCGGGAGTCCCGGGTGCACATGAAGAGAATATATATAGTAAAAGCCAGTGCTAAACCTAAGGTGATGTAAGCCCCATCCAATTGTTGCTTTTACAGATGACAAGCACCTTAGGGCAGAACAGAGGCAGAAAAATTCTTTCTGAGTACGTATTCTATGCTCATTTATCAATTTCTATTCTGGACTACACCCAGATTTCATCACCGGACTGCATACAGATTTTGTTCTCTTTGCACGCCTTGGTTCTTTTTTTTTTTTTTTTTTTTTTTTTTAACAAATCCTTATTTTTCCGTTTTCTCTGAAATCGATAAACCTATTGTTTTTCACTTTATTGATGTATAGTTGATTTGCAATGTTGTGTTAATTTCTGCTGTACAGCAGAGTGATTCAGTTACACATGTGTATATTCTTTTTCATGTTCTTTTCCATGATGGTTTATCACAGGTTATTGAATATAGTTCCCTGTGCTACACAGTAGGACCTTGTTGTGTATCTGTCCTGTATACAATAGTTTGCACCTGCCAATCCCAGACTCCCAGTCCATCCCCCCTCCAGCCCTCCTCTGACTTCTTACCTCTTTCCTACATCCTCTTGCTTCTCATCTTTCCATTCCTCAGTTCTGGTCTATCACATCCCTAACTCCTCACTACAGTGTGTCCCACACGCATCTCCACAGTAGTATTTCATTCACAAGTTTCCATTAAAGTACTGTTAAAAATGAATTCCCAGTCTGACGCAGCCCCCAAATCTTTTTAAAATAAAAATCATATCAGATAACACAGAGAACTACGAAATAGCAGTTATTTGAATAAAACAGCAGTAAAGTCCATTGCTCCTTGGAGAAAGTGTTCAAATGCCAACCACCCAAATTTTACATCATATGGTGTGTGCACAGGGTATTAAAAGTCTCACAGTAATAATTAAATTCACAAATAAGGATTTCTCTCCAATCAAAGCAAGATTATCAAGTAATTACACTTGAAGGGTGAATTCATTTGGATATAAACACATCTTAGGGAGCATTCCCTAAACGTCCGGGTCATCCCTGCCCCCTTTCCTTTTTCTTCTGTTAACAAAAGAAATGAGTTTTTAAATCCACTCAAAAGTATACAAAAATTAGCTTTTATGTAAAGGAAATACCACACCTATTTGTCATTTTGATTTAAGTCACATCCTTTAAGTCACATCCGTCAGGGTGACTTTTGATTTTAGTATGATTTTCCTGCAGGCTGTAGAGCTGTTTTACTCCACCTAGAAAGGAAGTACTTTTAAAAGGAGAATTTTTTTTCTTATATTCATTAAAAGAGCAACAAAATTTAAACTATTAGCTGAGGTATCCAATCGCCACTTATTCAGGATTGCAAATAACTACAACCCTCTCAAATTTGCTTATGGAAGGTTAATGGAAGGATGCAAAGGTATTTCATGGAACCCAAAATCAGAACTTGAGCCCAGCCTTACGAAAGACTGGGATCAGGAGGTTGAGGAGAACCAGGAGAGCTAACTCTCTATCTTTGCCTCTCTGACTTCCCTCTGACTAAATTACTGCATTCTTTTCCCCTATGCCCCTCCTTCCCTCCCCTTCCCCCCTCCCTCATCTTTCTCTCCCTTTCCCTCTCCCTTTCCCACTCTCTCTCTGTCTCATGATTTCTCAGCTCCACTTCCACATCATTCCAAACTTGGTCCTCCCACCACAACTTTGGGTGTCCTTACAAAGCTTGCTTCTCTGAGTCGCTTTTCCAAATTTGTAAGAAAAAGGACCTGGGGGCATCCCTGATGGTCCAGTGGCTAAGGCTCAGCGCTCCCAATGCTGGGGGCCTGGGTTCAATCCCTGGTCAGGGAACTAGATCCCACATGCCTCAACTAAGACCCGGCACAGCCAAATAAATAAATATTTAAAAACAAAACAAAAAAAACCCTAATTAGCTCTGTCCAGCTCCAGGCTCAGTTTTCTTCAGCTGCACCCAGGGAGGGACAGGTTAAAGAATCCTGAAAGAGGGTGAGGGGTTAGTGCTCAGAAAAGGGCAAGTAGTCTAAGCAGTCATCCCAAAAGATACCTCTTGGGGCTTCCCTGGTGGCGCAGTGGTTGAGAGTCCGCCTGCCGATGCAGGGGACACGGGTTCGTGCCTCGGTCCGGGAAGATCCCACGTGCCGCGGAGCGGCTGGGCCCGTGAGCCATGGCCGCTGAGCCTGCGCGTCCGGAGCCTGTGCTCCGCAACGAGAGAGGCCACAACAGTGAGAGGCCCGCATACAGCAAAAAAAAAAAAAAAAAAAAAGATACCTCTTACATGTTTTGAAATAACTTGAATCATTCTCACCAGGAGAAGAGGATGAGAAAGATTGTGTGACTTAGGGAGGCAAGCCCTCCTTATGTACTTGTCCTAATCCAAGACCCTCAGCCCACCAGGAGAGAGGGAATGGGCTGCTGTGGGGCCAGCCAAGCCCTCCGTACCCCAGTCCTTCCTTCCTCACAGTGGGACCTCGTGCGCACACACAAGACCTTGCCGCAGCTGAGTCAGTCCATCACCATGGCAGGAGCACTGGTCGGAAACTTGCTGTTGGCGATCACGGCAGACAGGTCAGTGGTGAACAAAGTTGGATCAAGGAGCAAAGGCATAAGCCCTCTAGGCTGGACACACAGGGGAGACTGGCATCCCTGAGAATCCAGAGAGGGACACAGGACTGATCCACCCAAGCCTGACCATATCTGGAAAGTCTGTAGGAATCACACAACCATCCATCAGCACTTTCCATGTCTTGCCTCCTTTCAATTCCTCCTCACAATACCCTTGTGAAGCCAGCATGAATGGTACTATTAATTACATTTTACCAATGAGGACACCTAGGTTCAGGGATGTAGGATAACCTGCCCAAACTGCCTAGAAGACACCCAAGAAAATTATGTTGTTAATTCTGAGGAGTGGAATTGAAAAGAAGAGAACTTTTCACTTTTCATTACTGTATTACTTGAACTTTAATGATAATTCATTACCTTTATAATTGTATAACATAAATAGTTAATGTTTACTTTTTTAAAAAGTACAGTCACATAGCTAATAAGTGGCAAAAGCAGGACAAGAATCCAGATTTTCTGACATCCTGAAGAAGTCACCTCCTACCACTCTGCCTTGTATGTGACATGTGAGTGTCATAGAAACAAAGACCTAGGAATCCATAACAGCTAGCGACAAGTCTCAGATCAGCCATAACTGTGTACCCATGAGGAGATTATAGAAACTCTCTTAGACTTGGTTTTTCCTTCTATATAATAGGGGTTATGGTGAGGGTTAAATTAGTAGCTGCAACTCAGTGTTAATACCGTAAACTTGACTATCTTCCAGGCCAAGACCATAAAAAGATCATGGGATGAATAATAGGAGGCAATTTTCTAAAGAATAATATCTAAAAATATTATAAATGTCATAGCAGATCAAAGACACAAAATCAGCTTTATTATTCATAAAATATAAGCCACAATCATATGCATTTTGCAAAATTATAAACATTGCATAGGTTTCCCAGAAAGAAAAATCACATAAACCAAGCTCATAGATACAGAGAACAGATTGGTAGTTGCTAGAGGCAGGGAGTAGTGGGTGGGCAAAATGAATGAAAGGCGTCAAAAAGTCCAAATTCCAGTTATAAGCTAAGTAAGTCATGGGGATATAATGTACAGCATGGTGGCTATTACTGTATTGCATATTTGAAAGTCACTAAGAGAGCAGATCTTGTGTTCTCATCACACACACAAAAATATTGTTGTAACTATATATGGTGGTGTATTTTAAGTAGACTTATTGTGGTGATCATTTCACAATGTATACAAATATAGAATCATTATGTTATGTACCTAAAACTATTATACTGTTGTATGTTGACTATACCTCAATGTTTTTTAAAAAATCACAAAAGGCTGTCTCCTAACAGGAGTCACCATTGACCAAGTCGAAGAATCAACCACACCCCAGAGCAGTAGTTCGCAAACCTTCGGAGCTTGTTAAAAATCAAGTTTCTAGCTTACCTTCCAGATATCCAACGGGCCTTAAGTGGGGCTCTGGTATCTGGATTGTTTTCAACACACCCTCTATGATTCTGATGAAGGCGCGTGGCTCTCTCCACAGGTGTATGCTGGGATGCGTCAGGACCCTGGACAGCAGCCACCCAAGGAGCCTCCCAACGCCAGGTCCTCTAGATGCCAGCCCGCACCCAATGATTCCCTATCTCCCATCTCAGCGTCTACCTGATGGGCACAGGTGGGCAGCCTTACAAGCAGTTGTTAGATTGCCCGGGGCACCGAGGATGAGACAGCCAGGGACATGGGTCAGGGGAGCAAGCAATGTGTTCTCCAGACCCAGGTTTCCCCTCCTTTCACAGTCTGGGCTTCCAGAAGGTGCTGATCTGGAGCTACCTGCAGTTAGCAGTCTCAGGGACCTGTGCTGCCTTCGCACTCAACTTCACAACCTACTGCGCTTTCCATTTCCTCTCAGGCATGGCTCTCGGGCGCCAGCAGCACTTCCGTGACTTTGAGTGAGAGGGAACCCGGGAGGTCCAGGCTCATGGGGACTCTTCAATCACAGGGATCCAATGAACCAGGGGACCTGACAAATTCAAACCTCAGTTCCTTCCCTGAGTACAAAGTGGAGTCTACCTGTCCCAGCCGATCCTGACTTATCTGGGCCTCTCCTGGAGTAGGCAGTGCCCCAGGCAGAAAATAAGATAAGATCGTGGCCTCTTTGGTAGCTCTGATTATTTGGGGCTGGAATTCATCCTACATGTTTAGGGATCATTGTAAGGATGAACTAAATAAAGACTCAGGGATTGGAGTGGTGTTGCTTAGAGAAGCCAATCACACAGGGAGTCTTTAATTCAACATTTGTTTACTCAATACAATTTTGAAAGGCATTTAATTTGTGTAACATCCTGCACTGGGAATACACAAGTGAACAAGAGGACACTACCCATGACCTCAAAGAGTTACTAGTTGACTGGAGGAGAGCGCCAAGCAGTTACAAATTGGTTTACTGAAGGCTAGGATCAGGGCCATCCTGGGTGATGTGGGAGTTCAGAAGTGGGGTGTTCAATCAGGACTTGGAGAACCAGGAAATCTCCCCAGAAGAGGTGACAGCTAAGCTCAGAACTGAAAGAAAAGTGAGACAGAAAGAAAGGAGTAAGGTTCTGGGGCAGAGTTCTAGACAAAAAGAATAGGGAATTCCCTGGCAGTCCAGTGGCTAGGACTACAAGCTTCCATTGCAGGGGGCCTAGGTTTGACCCCTGGTCAGGGAACTAAGATCCCACAAGCCACAGCAGAGCGGCCAAATAAATTAATTAATTAATTTTAAAAAGAATAGAATATGCAAGGCCCAGAGGCCAGAGAGTAACCCATTGGATGAAACAACAGTGGTGCAGAATGGCCTGAGGGTAAGGCTCATTCATCCCTATTTCCCAGGTCAAGCAAAGGGCAGGACACAGAGTTGTCAACTCTAAATATCTGCTGAATTAAAATGAGTTAAAGGGGGCTTCCCTGGTGGCGCAGTGGTTGAGAGTCCGCCTGCCGATGCAGGGGACGCGGGTTCGTGCCCCGGTCCAGGAAGATCCCACGTGCCGCGGAGCGGCTGGGCCCGTGAGCCGTGGCCGCTGAGCCTGCGCATCCGGAGCCTGTGCTCCACAACGGGAGAGTCTCACAACAGTGACAGGCCCGCGTACCCCAAAAACAAATAAAATGAGTTAAAGGAAATGCAGAGGGAGCAGCCGTAGGCAGGTCAAAAGAGGTTTGGGAGAAGTGAGGAAACATGAATGTTGGGTTGGGGACATTGAATAGGAGCATGCCTGGGAATTCAGAGCCTTCTGGCCCATCCTTTTCTCCACACACACACACACACACACACACACACACACACACGCACACGCACACACACACACGGAACCTAACCAGAGATCAAACCACCCTTGCTTTACCCTGTGAGGGACCTGGGGTGCAGAGTAGGACTGAGCTCAAGAGAAGAGCCCTTCTACTCCAACGAGAGGATCGCCCTCCAGCTGGAAGTGACATCCACCCCCCAAATACACACGTACTCACACAGCCCTGACTTCAACCTAAGCTCTGCTCTTCTCCCCACATCTGGAGTGGCTGCCCATCCAGGCCCGGCCAGGTCTGGGCCTCTTATTTGGATTTGTTCCCACTGTAGGCCAGCTCTTCCTGGCTGGCATGGCTTATGCTGTGCCCCACTGGTGCCACTTGCAGCTGTGGGTCTCTCTGCCCCCTTCATCATCCTCATCTCCTCCAGGTGCGTGGGACCTCAGGGTAGGGTAGAGGGTTCAAAATAGGTCACAGATGGGCATAGCATCTCCTAAAACACCCACTACCTTCCCCCCCCCCCAGGATCAAAGCAGATCAAAGCAAAAAGAACCAATGCCCAGATGGATAAGTGGGAAAGACCATGGCCAGAAAGGAGCCAGACTTAGCCCAGGTCTCCCAAGAAGACAGCGGTAATCCTTGAAGTAGAACCCAGGGCTCCTAGCCCCCAGCCCCGAATTCTTTCCACCCCTCCCAAATGTCTTCCTGCCCTGGTCTGTGCTCTTCTCAGAAAGCCACAACGCTGTCAACCAAGGATGAAGTCATACCCATCCCTACCCCCCACACACAGTTTCTTCGTTGAGTCTGCCCTCTGGCATTCCTCCTTAGGGAACCTGGACCTCATCCTGAAGGCCCTGCACAGAGTGGCCCAGACCAAAGGTAAACAGAAAGAGGGTGCCAAGCTGAGTGTGGAGGTGAGAACCCCCAGGACCCTCTGTGATACCCCACCAGAGCTCTGCCTGCCCTCACCCTCATCCTAGAACCCAGGACACCTGGTGCTTCCCAGGCAGAGAGTTTAGGGAGGGGTCCCCAGGGGAACCGAAGCCCTGAGCCCCATCTATCCAAGCAGCTGCTCCTAATGAGTCTGCAGAAGGGCCTGACCATGAGCCGAGCCTGGCCCTGGACGCCGCAGCTGCTGCTCTCCCCTGCCATCCGCCAGCTCTTCCTCTGTAGCATACCGCTGTGGTAGGTTCATCCGCACTCAGGTAGGAGGCAGACAAACTGATGGGTAGATAAGCAGACTGAGAAAACAGGACAGGCTGGGTAGGTGGGAGGCTGAGGGAGGCCCCACAGCCAGTGGAAAAGGACACAGGTGCTCTGGAGGCACACAAACGCACAGTAATGTACATTACATGTAGTTACAAAAATTCAATCATACTCCTCCTACAGTTCTAGAGTCTTTTTGTCCTTAATATTTCACGAACTTCTTTCCATACTGATAAATATTGATAAATGTAGACCTACACGATTGACCCTGTATTCTCACTGATTCACTCCCTCCAAGCGGGCTCCATTCTCTTTGGCTAAGGCAAGGGGCTGAGAGAGCTTTGAAGGCAGCAGTTTGTCACAGTGACTAGAAACTCAAGCCAACTTATGAACGACATCAGGACAATGATTCTACCTGTTTCCAGTCCGGGTTGTCTCTGCAATGGTACTGAGAGATAGGAGACGTGGGGCAATTCACAGGCATGTGATTTTTTTTTGTGCCATTTGCTCCCATGACAGCAGCAGAAATAACAGGCAGACGCTAGAAATTCCAGGGCACATAAGTTGAGTATATTCCTTTTATCCACCACTCAAGTGCTCCACCATATTATTTTATTCCTGTCCTCCACACAAACACCTCCCAACTCCACCTCCTTCTCATTTTTCTCTTCTCCTCCCGAGACACACACAGACACACGTATGTTAAAAAGCATTGTCACTTCCTCTTTGTCATTTACACGTCTCCAAGCATCTTGTGCCCCAGGTTTTTGTGGCCGTTGTTGACGGAGGTGAATATGTTTGTCCAATTGTACTGAATAAAAATTTGTCTTCCCTTTCTAACAACAAAACATCACACAAAAAAATATTGCCAGGGCTTCCCTGGTGGCGCAGTGGTTGAGCGTCCGCCTGCCGATGCAGGAGACACGGGTTCGTGCCCCGGTCCGGGAGGATCCCACGTGCCGCGGAGCGACTGAGCCCGTGAGCCGTGGCCGCTGGGCCTGCGCGTCCGGAGCCTGTGCTCCGCAACAGGAGAGGCCACAACAGTGAGAGGCCCGCGTACCGCAAACTATTCACCTAAATTTTCTTCAAACATGTTCATATTTGTTTGGGCTTTTATATTTTACCATAATCCATCTGAAATTTAGTTGAACATATGGAAGGGAGTAGGATTCTATATTTTTTCTCAGATTAGTTAATTATCCCAAACCCATTAATTAATGAGTAGCCCAACCTTTCCTGGCTGGCACCCTTATCTTATACTGTTTCTGGACTATTCAGTTCCATTGATTTGCCTGTCTATTCTGGTGCCAATAATATTCTGTTTAATTCTTAATTACAGTGTAGCTCATATAAGATTGTCTTCTATAGACAGCTTCTCACTGTGCCCTTTACCAGCCTTGAGACAGGACACTGTACTTCGGTACATCGCTAAGGAGCAAAGCTGTCCTAAAAAGTGTCACTGAACATTGTTGATTTTATGAAGACTCCTTGGGGGATGGAAGAGATGCTTATATCACATACCACACAGCCAAAACACTTAATAGGCATTTCTGTTGTCCCTCAAATCCATTCTTGGCTAACAGTCACTTATTCTTCTCCTCTTTCTCTCTCCTGATACTTCCTCCACATAACTGCTAAAATCTCCTCCTAGGAATTCACCTCTGGCTGTAAATCTGCATACATCACTCAGCAAAGCAAAACTCCTGGCATTAATGAATCCTTCTTTCTTATAATTCATCAATTGTTACTTAAGCCTCCCCATGAGGAGGGGTCTCTCCAAAACACCCTCTCCCAGTGCAATCAACTAATTAAAGGATGCACCTATCAAAAGCAGGTCCCTAAGGGCAGGGAATTGGAAGGAGGGGAAGAGGACCTATTGCAAGGTAAAAACATTGTTTTCTCCTAGGTAATTTTTAAGTGTATGATAGCTAACATTCTGTTTTTTAGAATTAAAGGAAGACTTTCTTATCCGCATTCAAAATATAAAAATCCCACTCACAGGATTGATATAAGGCCTAAAGGAAAGAACAAATGTGACAGCAGTTTGCCTACTGCCATTGCTGTATAGACGTGGTATGGCTATTGCTCAAATCATATCCTCTCTGTTTCTGCCCCAGGCTTGTACTCCTTTTCAGCTTCTACAGCTTGATCATGAGTCTGCAAAGTTTTGGGATCAACATCTACCTGACCCAGGTGCTCTTCACAACTGTGGACCTACCATTTTATTTCCTGGGCTTTCTGACCACCAAATCACTTGGCTGCAAGCATACCCAAATGGGCTCCTTGCTGCTGTCAGGGAACTTCATTCTGACCTGTGCAATGATACCCCTGGTGAGTATGGACCCATTTCTGCTCCTGTCCTGGTCCTTTCCCAAGCCCAGTTCCCAATCTGGCCCAAGCCAACTACCTGGAAGGGTATGGAAACCCCAAGCCTCCTCCAAACCTTTCCCAACACTTTATCATTACCTCTTTTCCTTCCAGATCAGGTATTCCTCCCCATCACGATGGCAGTGTTAGCAAAAGGCTGTTTGACTGAACACATGAACTGCCTCTTAATGTACACAGGAGAGCTGTGTACATAGTAACGCGTTGAGTGGAGGTGTTGGGGAGGAGTCCTGGAATGGAACAATGAGGTCCTAGAGCCAGAAGGTTTCCAGCCAGAAAGGGCACAAAGGTCAATCAATTATTTTTTAAGGCAACAAAGGAGAACAAAAACATACAGAAATTAGGACAAATTAAAGATAAAAAGTAAGATGGTATCAATAACTCAAAATATATGTCACTACAATAAACATAAATAGATTAAACCTACCAGTTAAGAGGCAGAGATTGTCCAAGTTGGTTTTATTTAAGTCTAGCTCATGAAGTTTACAAGAGACCCATTTAAAATTTTAGACCATGAAAATCTTAAATGTGGAGAAATAGAAAAGGTTATACTAGACAAATATTAACCAGAAGAAAGTTAGGTAGATACAGAAGCCGAAATAGACTTTAAGACCAAAAAAAGTACAATGGTTAAGAATATGAAAAAAAAAAAAAAAAGAATATGGCTCAGAATTCCCCAGCGGTCCAGTGGTTAGGACTCAGCACTTTCACTGCTGGGGCCCAGGTTCAACCCCTGGTTGGGGAACTAAGATCCCACAAGCCACAGGGCATGGCCAAAAAAAAAAAAGAATATGGCTCTGGTATAAAAGGTCCAAATGCTCAGTCATCTTATCTATGAAACACAGTAATAATAGTACCAGAAACAGATTAAATAGAAAACAAATGTATAAAAAAGAGGGTCAACAAAACAAAAAGTCAATCTTTGAAAATATCAGTGAAATGGACAAATGCCTGGTAATAATAATAAAAAAATTAAAAACTGGACACGAATAAATATTAAGAATAAAAAAAAACTGAACTATAGATCTAGAGTAATTAAGATGTAAAATTTTAATTAAGTAATTAAAGATGCAAAAACTATAAACCAGTCTATACTGATAATTTTTTTTTTTTTTTTTGGCTACATTGGATCCTTGTTGTGGCTCAGGCTTCTCTCTAGTTGTGGCATGTGGGTTTTCTCTCTCTGGTTGTGACACATGGGCTCCAGGGCATGAGGGCTCTGCAGTTTGCAGCATGTGGGCTCCCTCACTGAGGCACATTAGCTCAGCAGTTGAGGTGTGTGGGCTTAGTTGCCCCGTGGCATGTGGGATTCTAGTTCCCCAACCAAGGATGGAACCTGCATCCCCTGCATTGGAAAGTGGATTCTTTACCACTGGACCACCAGGGAAGTCCCGATAAATTTTAAATTTAGATGAAATTGACAAATTCCTAAAAAAATAATATAGGAAAACTAGTTCTAGAATAAATAAAAATTCTGAAGAGTAAACTTTCAAATCTTGCCTCAGAGAAAACACCAGACCCAGATATTAATACAGGTGAGTTCCACCACACTTTTAAGGAACAAATCTTCCAATGTTATAGAAACGCTTCCCCAAAAAAGAGAAAAAGGGAAATTATGTCAAATACATTCTGTGAGGTCAGGTGATACTGAAACCAAAAGAGGATAGTTGTGAAATAAAATTACAGGCCAATATTACTCATAAACAGATACAAAAATCCTAAACAAAATATTAGAAAAATGAATCCAGTGATGTATAAAAAAAGATAATACATTATGACCAAGGAGAGCTGATCTCAGGAAAGCAAGGGTGGTTTTACATTAGAAAATATATTAATATCACCACATTAATAGATTATCATCCCAATAAAAGCAAAAAATCTTTAATAAAAATTAACATCCATTAAAAATAGTCTTAGTAAAAAAAAAATAGTCTTAGTAAAACAATAGAAGGAAATTTAAGTTGATATGGAACATCTACCAAAAATCCACAGCAAATATCATTTCTTGATGGCAAAACATTAGAAGCATTGCCTTTTTTTTTTTTAGTATTTTTAAAATTTATTTTATTTATTTTTGGCTGAGTTGGGTCTCCTTTGCTGCATGTGGTCTTTCTCTAGTTGTGGTGAGCGGGGGTTACTCTTCGTTGCGGTGCATGAGCTTCTCATTGCAGTGGCTTCTCTTGATGCAGAGCTCAGGCTCTAGGGCACGTGGGCTTCAGTAGTTGTGGCACACGGGCTCAGTAGTTGTGGCTCGCAGGCTCTAGAGCGCAGGCTCAGTAGTTGTGGTGAACAGGCTTAGTTGCTCCACGGCATGTGGGATCTTCCAGGGCCAAGGCTCAAACCCGTGTCCCCTGCATTGGCGGGTGGATTCTTAACCACTGTGCCACCAGGGAAGCCCTAGAAGCATTTTCTTTAAACTTGGGAATAAGACCAATGTGCCTGCTGTCTCCTCCTCTATTCAACATTATCCTGGAGAGTGTGGTCAGTGCCTAGGATAAGGATAACAAATAACAGAAATAGGACTGGAAAGGAAAAATCAAAACTATCACTATTTAAAGAGGATATAACTGTCTGTATATAAAACAGATAACAATAAGAACCTACTGTATAGCACAGGGAACTCTACTCAATACTCTGTAATGACCTATGTGGGAAAAGAATCTAAAAAAGAGTGGATATATGTATAGGTGTAACTTTGCTGATTCACTTTGCTGTACAGCAGAAACTAACACAACATTGTAAATCAACTATACTCCAATAAAAATTAATTTTAAAAATCTATATAAAAATCTAAAATTATTAGAAATAGTAAAGTCTGGCAAGGTGGCTAGATACAAGGTCAATAAATAAAAGATCAATTGCATTCTCTACTCTTCTAAAAATTAGAGTTTTTTCAAGAAAAATTTTAAATTATATTAAAAGGTATTAAAGAAGATGTAAATAAATGTATTATGTGCATGGAGAGGAAATCTCAGAATATGTCAACTCCTAATTGACATAAGATGATATTAAAATGTTAGTGATTCCAAGACTGATTTATAAATTCAATGCAATTCTGATCAAGATCCCGATAGATATTTTCAAGAAACTAGCAAGCAAATTCTAAAATGTATATAAAAGTGCTGTGAACCAAGTATAACCAAGGTACTTTTTTAAAAAGGACAGAGGGGAAGGACTTGCCCTATCAGAAATCAAGGCATATTATAAACTCTTATTATAAAATTGTAGTAATTAAGATAGTGGATGCTGGAGCAGCAAAGAACAAATTGTCCAATGGAAAAGAATAGCAAGCTCCAAAACAGACCCACACATAGGAAAACTTGCAGAGGAAGCACTGCAGATGATAGGATAAGACGTGGCCTATTTAACAAATAGTACCAGGACATCTACTAACCCATGTGGGAAATAAATAAAATGCAATCGTATTTCAACTTTAAAGAAAAATTAATTTCTGCTGAATAGGGGAGGATTTCTGAAGACATAAAAAAAAAAGGCTAACCAAAAAAGGAACATTGATAAAGTTTTCTACATTGGATTTTTTTTAATCCTGGTCATTTGTTTCACAAGGTGAAAAGAGAAAAAGAAGTTATTTACAAGGATTTGTATGCAGGATTTATAAAGAACTTCTGGAAATCTATTAGAAGAAAAGGACTTCTATTTCCATTAAAATCAAAAAATAACATTGACAATAACCCTCAAAAAGTATAAAGTATTTTCAAATATCCTTAAAGTATTTTTAAATATCCACCAAAGAGCTGGAATAAGAGTAAGGGAAAACTAGGCCAACCATCTAAGGGAAATTGGGAGCCCAGAGAGTTAAGCAGAGCACCTGAGCAAACACTATACATAATGAAGAAAGTCATGTGCATTCTCTTTGACCTTAGAAGCAACTGTCTAACACAGTATTGGGGGTCCTGAACAACACTGCTCTACTGGGAAAGAAATAAGCAATTTAAAAGACAAGCATTTAAAACATCATTATTTAGAGAGTATATGATCATTTACCTAGATAAACCAATAAAGTCAATAAGCAATTAAAACTAATAAAAGAGTTCAGCAGGATGCTGGATACAAAATCAAATTACCAAAATGTCAATAGCAATAACCTAGAAGCAATAATCTAGAGAAATAATCCAGAAAATAACATAGAAAATCTTTGAAAATGAAGACACCATTCAGAATAACACCAAAAGCTAGATATTATCAGGAAATTAACAGAGGACATCCAAGACTTCCATGGAGAAATTTCTGAAACATTTTTAAGATCACAAAGATTATCTTAGTAAGTGGAGAGACATTCCACACTCTTGTTTAGAATGACATAATAAAGATGTCCATCCTCTCAAAGTTAACTTTTAGAAAATTATAGAAATTCAACAGAATCTAATCAGAATTTCAATTAGATCATTTTTTAGCAACTCCAAAAACTTACTCTAAAATTTATATGGAAGAAAAAAGACCACAATTGCTAGTCAATTCTGAAACAGAAAAGCAAAGAAGAGAGTCTCACTCTACCATCTATTAAGACAAACAACAAAGCCATGGCATGTCTATGGCTTTCTTGGTGCAAGAGACAAGCAGAATTGAAGAGAGGGCTTGGAGATAGAGATGGAGATGCAGATGCAGATGGAGATGGAGATGGAAGGGAGCGGGGAGCGGGGCAAGGAGGGGGAAGGAAAGGGAGAGGGAGGAAGAGGAAGAGAGAAACATGGCAGCTATATCAATTTCATTATATCAAAAAGGACTTCTGCTTATTGAAGGACACAATGGACAAATTTAAAAGACAGAGCGGAATTCCCTGGTGGTCCAGTGGTTAGGACTCGGTGCTTTCACTGCCAGGTCCGGGTTTAATCCCTGGTCAGGAAACAGAGGGCTGAGTGAAATGAGAAATAGAATGATCTATTACCTCTACCATTTAGGTAAGTTAAAATATTTGCACACAAAACAATACACATTTTTACAAGAACATATACAAATAAAAAATGCAGGGACTTCCCTGGTGGAGCAATGATTAAGAATCCGCCTGGGCTTCCCTGGTGGCGCAGTGGTTGAGAGTCCGCCTGCCGATGCAGAGGACACGGGTTCGTGCCCTGGTCCGGGAGGATCCCACATGCCGCGGAGCGGCTGGGCCCGTGAGCCATGGCCGCTGAGCCTGCGCGTCCGGAGCCTGTGCTCCGCAACGGGAGAGGCCACAACAGTGAGAAGTCCGCGTACCGCTAAAAAAAAAAAAAAAAAAAAAAAAAAATCCGCCTGACAGTGCAGGGAACACGGGCTTGAGCCCTGGTCCAGGAAGATCCCACATGCCTTGGAGCAACTAATCCCGTGTGCCACAACTACTGAACCCTTGTGCCACAACTACTGAAGCCCACATGCCTAGAGCCCGTGCTCCACAACAAGAGAAGCCACCACAATGAGAAGCCCGCGCACCGCAACCAAGAGTAAATCCCACTCGCCACAACTAGAGAAAGCCCACATGCAGCAGCAAAGACCCAATGCAGCCAAATAAATAAATAAACCTTAAAAAAATGCACATCAGGGCTTCCCTGGTGGCGCAGTGGTTGAGAATCCGCCTGCCGATGCAGGAGACACGGGTTCGTGCCCTGGTCCGGGAAGATCCCACATGCCGCGGAGCAACTAAGCCCGTGAGCCATGGCCGCTGGGCCTGCGCGTCCGGAGCCTGTGCTCCGCAACGGGAGAGGCCACAACAGTGAGAGGCCCGCATACCGCAAAAAAAAAAAAAAAAAAAAAAAAAAAAAATGCACATCAAATGCAATAGAATGGTTGACTTTGGCAAGGAGGGGATTAGGAGTGGGTAACGATAATAAAAGGAGTAAACAATTAAGGGGGGGGAATAAGGGAGCCTTTCAAGGACAAATGATAATAGAGGGTGAGAGTCATGAACTGAGGGTTATGAGTAACTCAACCCTCTGCCTCTGAGGTCCAAAATAAAGTAGAAAAAGAGAGTGACTGGGTAGCTTTAGATAAGATGATCAGGGTAGGTCTCCTTGGTAAAGATCAAAGGCAAACACTAAGGAATAAATGAGGAAACAAAGGGATAGGGCACAAGATAAGAACTTGGTAGGCAGGGAGCAATCATGTAGGGATTTAGAAGGAGGTCAGATTTTATTCTAGCGTGATAAGGTATCACAGGATGTTTTTAAGCAGAGGGTGAAAATATCTGAGTTACAGTTTTAAAGACCACTTTGGCTTCCTCATGGAGAATAGGCTGGGGATACAAGGGCCAAGAGTGAAAATGGGAAAACCGGTCAGGAGGCTACTGCAATAGTACTGTCAAGAGGTGAAAGTGGGGACTTCCCTGGCAGTCCAATGGTTAAGACTTCGCCTTCCAATGCAGGGAGTGCTGGTTCGATCCCTAATCGGGGAGCTAAGATCCCACATGCCTCGTGGCCAAAAACAAAACATAAACCAGAAACAATATTGTAACAAATTCAATAAAAGACTATTTTTTTTTTAATTTATTTTTTTTGTGGTACGCGGGCCTCTCACTGTTGTGGCTTCTCCCGTTGCGGAGCACAGGCTCCGGACGCGCAGGCTCAGCGGCCATGACTCACGGGCCCAGCCGCTCCGCGGCATGTGGGATCTTCCCAGACCAGGGCACGAACCCGTGTCCCCTGTGTCGGCAGGCGGATTCTCAACCACTGCGCCACCAGGGAAGCCCTAAAAGACTTTAAAAATGGTCCACCTCCGGGCGTCCCTGGTGGCACAGTGGTTAAGAATCCACTTGCCAACGCAGGGGACACGGGTTCGAGCCCTGGTCTGGGAAGATCCCACGTTCCACGGAGCAACTAAGTCCGTGTGCTACAACTACTGAGCCTGGGCTCTGGAGCCCGCGAGCCACAACTACTGAGGCCCGCGCGCCTAGAGGCCGTGCTCCGCGACGAGAGATGCCCGTGCACCGCAACGAAGAATAGCTCCCACTCGCCGCAACTAGAGAAAGCCCACTCCCAGCAACAAAGACCCAACACAGCCAAAAATAAATAAAAATAAAATAAATAATTTTTTTAAATGGTCCACATCCAAAAAATATCTTTAAAAAAAAATAGAGGTGAAAATGGCTTCGCATGAACTGGTGGGCAGTGGTTGCAGAGATGGAGAAGAGGAACTGATTCTGAACGTGTTCTGGAAGAAGAGCCAACCAAATTCATATTTTGGATGTGGGCAAATAAGGGAACAGGAGGTATCGGGGATAATTACAGATACTTGAGCTTGAGCAACTGGGTGGTTAGAAGCGCCCTGTGCCAGGATGGGAAAATCTGAGCAAAAAGCAGACTTGAAGGCAGAAACGAAAAGTTCTTGGCCATATAAAATTTGAGGGGCCTTTTGGACATCCAAATGAAGATGTTAAGTAGGAAGTTAGATATAGCATCTGGAGCTGGGGGGAGAGGCTGGTCGGGGACTTGTTCAGTTATACAGCAGGTTCAAACTGGAACCGGAACCCAGGCTTCCTGGTTCCGAAACCATTTGCTTCCAACCTTCCTTTTAGCCAAGGTGAGTGCAAGCATTTGGCCCTGTATGGAAGGTAAAAAAAGAAAACACCATTGGCAGGCAGAGCTGGGGCACCCACAGGCCTCACCGGCCTCACCAAGGGGCTCTTCCTCTCCACAGGCAGAGAGGTCCGAGCGTGACAATCCACCTTGGCGAACACAGGCAGCGTTCTGAGCCCACTGCTGGGCATGACCTCTGACCTCTACCCTGCCCTGCCTCTCTTCATCTACGGAGCGGTCCTTGGGGCTGCCTGCCCGTCTCTGTTCTCCTGCCAGAGACTCTGGGGCTGCCACTGCCCAACAAACCGCAGGACCTGGAGAGAAGGTACGCTGCACCCTCCCCTCCCCTCCCTACACTGAGAGCTATGAGGTCCTCACAAATCCTTGAGCCAGCCCCATTTAACAAAAAAAGGCCAGACCCAGGGGAGAGCAGGGACTTACCTGGGGTCATTCAGCTGGACTCTGGTGGAGCCAAAGCCAGAATCCAGGCCTCCCGCTTCCTTTGGCTCCTGGTCCTGTTCTCACAGATAGGCTGAGTCCCCTAGAATCCTTTCTGGGACTCTTGGAAACAGGGGGAGATTTGGACATAAAATGGGACAGCTGAGCACAAACACCTACAAAGGATCCCCCATCTCTACTCCTGCACCCTGCTTCTCCTGCCCCATAGGTGGAAAGAGACATCGGGGTACAAGCAGCAGAGCAGCAGGTGGTCCCACTCCAGTCCTCCTGAGAACTGAGAAGGGGCAGAGAGTGCACAGAGCCCCTGCATCTCCTGTACGTCCACACCAAATGGAGGAATTTAGAAACGGCAGCCAGGGGAAGACGGGAGGGACCTCTAGTGGACCTGTGGTTCCAGCGAATACTTCCCCTGGGCCCCCGACTCCTAGCCAGACCCACCCTACCATTTCATTAAAAGTAGCTATGCACAACTTCTCCCACTGTTCCCACAGAGGCCGCTCCACTTCAGCTAACCCTCTGTCCAAAAGCTCATGCAGCGACCCTCTATGTAGAAAATCCAATGGAATCTACACAAATGCTACCACAATGAAAACAAATTTAGCAAGGTTGTGGGCTATCAGATCAATATTTTTAAAGAATTGTATTTCTAGGACTTCCCTGGTGGCGCAGTGGTTAAGAATCCGCCTGCCAATGCAGGGGACACGGGTTCAAGCCTTGGCCCTGGAATATCCCACATGCCACGGAGCAACTAAGCCCGTGCGCCACAACTACTGAGCCTGCGCTCTAGATCCCGCGAGCCACAACTTCTGAGCTCACGTGCCACAAGTACTGAAGCTCATGCACCTAGAGCCTGTGCTCCGCAACAAGAGAAGCCACCGCAATGAGAAGCCGGCGCACCGAAACTAAGAGTAGCCCCCCGCTCGCCACAACTAAAGAAAAGCCCGCGCGCAGCAGCGAAGATCCAACGCAGCCAAACATAAATAAATAAATTCATTTTTTAAAAAAAAGAATTGTATTTCTATATACTAGCAATAAACAACTGAAATTTGAAATTTTAAAAAGAATACCATTTACAGTAGCATCAAAAATGTGAAGTTGGGGCTTCCCTGGTGGCACAGTGGTTAAGAATCCACCTGCCAATGCAGGGGACACGGGTTCAAGCCCTGGTCCGAGAAGATCCCACATGCCACGGAGCAACTAAGCCTGTGCGCCACAACTACTGAGCCTGCGTTCTAGAGCCCGTGTGCCACAACTACTGAGCCCGTGAGCCACAACTACTGAGCCCGCGTGCCTAGAGCCCCTGCTCCACAACCAGAGAAGCCACCACAATGAGAAGCCAGCGCACCGCAACGAAGAGTAGACCCCACTCGCCACAACTAGAGAAAGCCCGCGTGCAGCAATGAAGACCCAACGCAGCCAAAAATAAATAAATAAAAATTTTTTTTTTTAATGTGAAATCTATGAAGACAGTAAAAACATCAGTGATTGCTCAAGGCTCAGAGGGAGGGAAGAAGGCTGAATAGGAGGGACACGGGGGATTTTTAGGGCAGGAAAACTATTCTATATGACACTATAATGTCATTAGATGTGCCAAAATGCTTGATAAGCTACAAGGTAAGTAGTATTATTATCCTTAGGCTGAGGAAGGTCGTGAGACACAGCGAAGAAACAACGGAGCCTCCACTTGAACTCAATTGACTTGACAGCAGAATTCATGTATGTGTATACACACACACACACACACACACACACACACACACCGTGCTCCCACGTTTCTCACCAGTTTTCTCTGCTCCCTTCACGGCTTTCTTTTAGTTATGCTGAAAACCTTTATGCATCTTGCTCTCCCACCTCCCTATTCAGTCTTTCCTGGAAGCAGAGAAGGGCCTAAAATGAACGCAGCCAATCGGGAGGCTGTGAAACTCTTCCCCCTCCCTGAGGCAGATGCTAACATCTGGAAACAAAGGAGAAAAGAAGAAAGGGGAGAAGAAGGCTGAAGCAGGCTAGTCTCAGCCCTCCAGGCTGGATCCTGGCTGCTGGAGCGGTGTGCCACTTACACCTGGGCTCTTGTCCAGGAAGTTCAGCCTCCCAGCTAATCCAAGCTTTCCTGCTGGACTCCAGGCTCTTCTCCTCCTCTTCTTCTCCACCTCCAGTGAGCCTTGAGTTGGCACTGATGAGGCCCAAGAAGGCAAAACACAGCAAGAGGAGTCACTGAGATCTGGTCTCATCCCTCAGGCCCTTCCTCCTCCTCAACCTCTGCCTGCCTCTCCTGGGCTGGCAGGAACCAGTACTGATGGCACTAGGAAGACCACGTGAAAGAGGGATGGAGGACGGCATGATCTGCCGTCCAGAAGAGAACCCAGGATTCCTGGTCCTTGTACCCGTTCTGAGCTCGGGGGGCGGGGGGGGGGAGGCGATGAGGGGCTCTGGCAACGGCTGCAGAGAGACAGGAGCCGGTGGACGCAAGCTGTGGCTGCCCAGCCCGGAAAGCTAACAGTTCATCCCCGCTCAGCTGCCTACCCAAGGCTTGCTCTGGCTCCTTCCTGAGCTAATGGGATTCTACACTGGCCCAGGAAGCCTGCCTCCTGCTGCGTCCACAGACAGGCACCTATTGCCCCAGCCCCAGGGAGGGGCGGAGGAGGAGGGCCCGTGCGACCTGTACATGGCTCTGAAGCTGTTGGCGCAAATATGCAACCGCGCATCGAAACCGCAGGTACCCGCTGGAATCCCACTGGTCCTCGTCTCTGATTCTACAGACCCTTAGCCTTGGCCCGGCCCCGACCCCGGCTTCCGGCCCCGCCCCCTCATCCTACCAACCCAGGCTTCAGAGCCTCAGCTGCGTCTCCTACCCTGGCCCCGCCTATCGGCCTTGGCGCTGCCCCTGAGACCTGGCTCAGGTTCCATCTCAAGGCCTCATCACCTGGTCCCACCTCTGAGCTCCTTCACCTGCTGCACTCCTCCCTTCCTGGCCGGATGACTGGTTGGGGAACATCCTCACCTGAGTGAGCCAGGCGAGTGCCCCTTCCCCCACGCAGCCCCGCCCCTGTGCCATGCCCCACCCCTCTCTGGCCTTTGCCTGCCTCCCAACCCAACTTGCACCACCACCAATGCAGGGTTTCTCTCCATTATCTCACCAATCCTCCCGGGTTCCTGCGGGGGAACAAGACCTGCTACCCACATTTTACAAGCCAAGAAAGTCCTGTCCAGTCACCGGGCTGGGTCTCTGCACCTTTTTTTCTCCCTGGGCCTTCCCAGTGGTATCCATGTCCAGTTCATCCTCCCAGAAGGATTTTGAGTCCAGGGCTGGGACTAGGATGAAAGGCACTTGGACTCACCTCTCCTGCCTCACCCTGCCCCTGTCTTCCCTTAAAAGTTTGTCATTTGGGGACTGCCCTCTGCTTAACCACTGTGGCACAGTGGTTAAGAAGCCACCTGCCAGTGCAGGGGACACAGGTTCAAGCCCTGGTCCGGGAAGATCCCACATGCTGTGGAGCAACTAAGCCCATGTGCCACAACTACTGAGCCTGCACTCTAGAGCCCGGGAGCCACAACTACTGAGCCTGTGTGCCACAACTACTGAAGCCCGTGTGCCGCAACAAGAGAAGCCACTGCAATGAGAAACCTGCATACTGCAACAAAGAGTAGCTCCCGCTCGCTGCAACTAGAGAAAGCCCGCGTGCAGCAACAAAGACCCAACGCAGCCAAAAATAAATAAATAAAAGTTTTTTAAAAGTTTGACATTTTGTTCATCGTAGGTTTTTTTTGCATTAATTTTGATTCTTTTAAATATTACGTTAAAATATTACATATTTTGATTACTGAGTTTTTTGGCACCCCTGAGATTTTGCACCTGAGGGGAGTCCAGCCGTGCCCTGCACACACCACCTTCCTTGGCTGCCCACTGCTCGGGAGACATTCAGGGACATTCACGATCTGGCCCCTGCCAAGGTCTCTGGGTTCCTCTCTCTGTGCCCACTGCCCCAAGACCTAGCCCTTTGTATGATCTCATTATCATCTTTATCTTGCAGAAACTTGATGGTTTGTTTACTATTACCGGGCAAAGGTAACAGTAGTGCAAAGTCATCTAGTAAGGAAAGTGCTTGGCGTGTGCTGGGAATAACAAGGCCCATGTGGCTGGGGCAGAGTAGCAAGGAAGCAGTGGAAGGAAATTAGATCAAGGAGGGAGAAGAGGCTGATCACACAGGGGCCTTGCAGGTACTTCTAAGGCCTGGAGCTTTACTCTGAAAAAGATAAGTTGATAGAGCATCTCAAATGGTGGAGGGATATGATTTGACTCATATGTCAAAGGGAACCTTCTGAATGCTACGTTGAGGACAGACTGTACAATGAGTCAGGGTAGAAGCAGGAAGGCCAGTGTGGAGGCAATAATCCAGGTGAGAGACGACACTGGCCGAGACCACAGTGGCTGCACCCTGGATATATTTAAGGAAGAGACAACGGGATTTTCTAATGAATTCGATTCAGGATGTGAGAGAAAGAGCAAAGTCAAGAATGACTGCAAGATTTGAGGCCTGAGCTACTGCAAGGACAGGGTTGCCATCTACTGAGATAAGCAAGGCTGAAGATAGAGCAGTTTTGGGTTAGGGATGAGTCATGTCTGAGATGATTCTAGATATCCAAGTGGAGCTGGCAGGCAGCAATAATGACAGCAATAACAATAATCATAGCTCCAGCCGTAGTACTAATCGGAGGCAGGCACTCTTCCAACGCTTTACATATCTTAACTCATTTAATCCTCATAACAACACTGTGACGTTGAGCTATTATTATCCCCATTTTACAGATGAGGAAATACTGGATATACGAGTCTGGTGTTCAGAGGAGAGGCTGGGCTGGAGACATAAATGTGTAAGTTATCAATGTGTGGGTGGCTAAGTCACCTGTGAAGTGGGTGTGAAGGTCCAAGGACTGAGCCCAGATACTCCAAAGTTTAGGGAGTGGGAGGATATGAGGAAGATCGGCAAAGGAGTTTGAGGAACAACAGCCAGGGATGTACCCGGAGAAATAATGGGGGGGTCCTCAGAGGCTCTGTACAGAAAATATTTCTAGAAGGAGGAAGTGATGAAGAGAAAGCACTTTGGAAACTGCAAATTGAGATCTCAATACAAGGAGACAAATTTGGGGTTAGTCCCTAGCCACTGAATGGTTATAAAGCCTACCACAAGTCACAGGGCATCAGCTCCCACATCTGGAAAATGGATCTTTACACCCTGTGACGGGCCCTTATCTCCAGTCTCACCCCAGGACCACCTGCCGAGTTAGGCTTACCACCCTCATCCGTCTGCATTGACCTTCCCACCATCCCCCCACCCCTTGCCACTTGCCTCACTAGAATGTTCTAGTTCATAATCTATATTTTTGCCTCCAAGGTGTGCCCTCATCTTGAACCAGGCTTATGATGGGGCGAGGAGGGTAATTACTTTAACTACTTGTAGGGTTCACCTCCCATCCTGCCTCTCCTCTGGTCCCTGGCTCTCCTTTGACCCTGGCTCGGGCCCAGAGACTCAAGAGATGCCGCTAGGGAGAGAGAAAGGGCTGCCTCGACTTCAACTCCCTAGAACCCCAAATCTCAGACGTGGCTTTAGAGAGGAAGGCTGGGAGCCACGGGCAGGAGGTGGGACTAGGGCCAGGAGCTGAGGTTCAAGGTGCACGGGTCTGGGGCTGGGAACCAGGAGACTTGGGGCCAGAGGCCTCATAGGGGGCTGGGGAATAAGGTCTCTTGACCGAGGACTAGAGGCTGGAGGCTGGGTGGGGGAAACTTGAGGCTGGGGCGTGGGATTGGGAACACAGGAAAACACAGCTTGGGGCTAGGGGAAGCCATCACATTGAACCCTGCCGGGAGGGCCCAGACAGTACCCCTCAGGCCTCTGGGGACCAGAAAAGATCAGAGGAGAGGCAGCTGGATGGAGTTTGAGCTCTCCAGGGCTGAGCCAGGGAAAGTCACAGAAGGCCACATACAAAGAAGGACACACTAAGATGAGTAGAGCAAGGGCCCAGAGATGGAAGTGTCCAGGAAAGGCTGGGGCAAGGAAACAAGTCCTCAGAGGGGCAGGAGTCCAGGGGACTGAAAGATGGAGGGAATGCCTAAAATGACCACATACTGGAGCTGGAGGGTTTCTAGATAAGCTAGTCCAGAGTGAGTCAAGTATGTTCCTCAGATGCCAGTTCTAAAATATGCTCTACAGAAAAATGGTTCTGTGGTGAAGTAAGTTTGGAAAATTGCACGTTCTCTCTGCCTCTCAGAGATTTTCTGTGTACATTTGCCATTTAAAGGTTCTGATAGGTTCCTACAGTAAAGAAAGCCTAATTAATTTTCTATTTGATCATGGAAGTCTTTTTTCTTCTAACTTACACCTACTAATGTCCTGCAACATAGACTTTGAGGAACGGTAGACTAGCCTCCCATTTTACTTCCAGGAAACCAAAGCTCAGAGAAGGAGAGTAATGTGCCCAAGGTTTCATGACCAGGAGAGGCAGAGCTGAGTAAAACCCCAGGTGTCCCATTTTCAAAGCACCTCAGAGCTGGGAAAGTCCTCTGGGACCATCTAGTGCATCTAGTCCCTCTTTGCCTTTGCCCTCAGTTCCACTTATGGATGGGTAGACTGAGGCTGGGAGAGGGGCCATGACTATTTCTCTCCCACAAGGTCTAGACTGGGCCCCCAACTTGACTCAGTCTGGTGCCCTGACAACTCTGGAACCAGATCATCCTCCCCAGCCAGGCCTACACTCGCCCCACTCCTATTGACCATCCCTCTACCTTTCTTCACCTTTTTTCCTATTCTTAGGAAGTTCATGGACTCTAGTCTGTCCTGGTACCTTTCTCAGGATCATTTTATCTCCTCAGCTCATTCACCAACCCCACGTCTTCTGGGTTCTGGTTTCTCCTGTTCCCTCCCCAGTGTTGAACACAGTGCTGGGCATAGATTCCAGACTGTTCCCTCAGGATGGGGCTCCATTATCAAGCTGGAGGAAGTAGGATATGTTATAGGCTGCACTGTGTGGTTTTTAAACGGGGACTACTGGTTGACAGCTCTGGAGGCCTATCTCTGGAATGTAGGGCGAGGGAGCAAAAGATACCCAGGAGGAGGGCTGACCTGGAGTGGGCTTTTATTCCTGTCTTCCCCCCACCCCAGGTGGTTTGCAAAGTCAGCCCACTGGCTGTTGGCGGCAGGAAAGCTAGAGCAGGCTGAGCATGTGCTCAAGGAAGAGGTTCACATCCCTGGGAGAAAAACACAGAGATAAATACTCACCGCAGAAGTGAGGCAGCTTGAGGCCCAAGCAAGGCTGCTTCCCACCATCCAAAACCCAGACCCAGCCTGGCTTCCTCCCTCCCTCCCTGCACTGCAGCCATTTTCTGCTGGGAGGTCTCCCTTCAGACAAGGGCTTCCTTCCTCTGATATGCACCCAATCCCTCCCTTTCTGAGTCTCTGGTCCTCTGTGAGAAGGGGAAGAAGGGGAAGAAGGGTAAGGAAGTTTGGTCCCCCACCGCTGAGGGCCGTGTGCTCCCTACCCCTGCTGGCTGGGCATATCCCCTTCTCCATCTCCCCAGGGGACTCCAGCTTCAAGCAAACCACCCATGTGCCCGAGGGAAAGGCAGCTCCAGCCAGCAGGCCCCTCCCCCACCCTGGCCTCAGCCCTGGAGCTACGGGCCCTAACTCGATTGTGCACCGTTAATCACAGCGTGTGCCAGCCGGTGGAGTAAACAGGCAGCCCCCGAGGTCCACTCAAACTCATCAGTCCCTGCCTTGGTCAGGCCTCCTTTGGCGCTGGGGCTGGCAGGAGGAGCCAAGGGGGCGGGGAAGGGGGGCCATGGAACAAGGGTCGTGTTAGACCCTGGCAGAAAGCCTGGTTGCCCTACAGTCCAGGGATATGGGTGAGGAGGAAAGGAGAGATGTGGGTACACCGACATTGACATTTGGGTGATCTTTAGGATAGGGGCAAAAGCAATGATTGGGAATCAACTGCCTAGCTCTGGGACTTACTAGCCACTTGACCTTGACAGATTACAGAACCTCTTCGGGCCTCAGTTTCCTCATCTATAAAATGGGGATAATAATTCTACCTACTTCCTCGGGTTGCTATGAAAATTAAATTAGTGAAAACATGTGAAACGCTGAGAACGGTGCCCACACACAGTTGGGGCTATGTGTTGGTTAAATAAATGGGACAACGGAATGAATGACTGGGAGAGACACCGGCTTAGCAAGTTCCGGCAATCCTCCTCTGCCTTATAAATGGCCTAAAGAGTTCTCATCTAGTTAGACTGCAAAACCTGCAAACTCTGGAGGAGTCAGGAGGGCGGAATGAGTTAACCTAACCTCTCTGGGCCTCAGTTTTCTGTCAGATGGAGATCATAACTGCTCCTATAGCATGGAGCTGTTAGGAGGATTAAATGAGAGAGTTCATGAAAGCGTTTACGAATGCGGTAGCCAGTGGCAAGCGCTGCAAGGAAGGGCAGCCAGCTCCTATTTCTTCCTAGGGCTGGATCTGCACCATCCTTTACCCACCCCTGCCAACGAAAGGCCCGCACTGTAGGCCATGAAGGATGAATATGTACTATCATTTGTCTCCCTGCGAAGGAAAATGGGCGCTCGGCCCCAGGCACACGCCCGGCGCTGGCACCCCGGCCTCTCGCTGCCCCGTTCCCGGGCACGGAGCTGGGCGGGCCGCTAGGGGGCGCGGCGGGAGGTGCGGAGCGTGGTGGGTACGGCTGGAGCGTCCCGGGCAGCCGGCAGTGAGGGGAGGACCCCGAGCCGAGCCTGGCTGGTCCGCGATGCGGCAGGCGGGAAGGGTGAGAGGCAGCCCCCTGCCCACCGACGGCCGTGCTGCGCCCGCGCGGAGGCTAGGCTCTCGCCGAGAGGCTGGTGGGAGAGGGAGCCGCCTTAGGCTCCACTCGCCTGGCTCCGTCCCACTCCTCGCCTTCGTGGGCTTCGAGTTTCGGTCTCCGCCTCGGTGGGGAACTCGAAGACAAAGCGCACACGCCCACGGGAGACGGAGGGAGGGCTGTTACCAGGAAAAGAAGCAAATCTAGCTGGGTCGGGAGCAGGGGACCCCGAAATCGGTCTGCCTCCCCCGGTCACTCCCTGGGCGCGCGGACTCAGCTACAGAGGTTCTGGGAGAAGCCTTGGGCATCCGGACCTCAGGGCCGGGATCCCACCTGAAGTTTCCACCCGAAGCTCCATACGATTTGTCTCCAGCAGCCTCCTGTCGTCCTAGTGCTGGGCCGGGGCCCCTATACCATGTGGCGGGAAACATGGGTGCCCAATGCCCACTGATCGAGCGTAGCAAAGTCGACTCTGTTACTCAGACTTTTCGAGCTGTTTTTGGCCATAGAGATCTGAGCGAGAAGCACGGGCCTCCACAGTGCGAGGCAAGGCGCGCCTTTCCTCCATCCGGGCCGCACGTCCACAGCGCGTCCAACTCCTAGGCGGCAGCAAGTGACCTGGACTCCGAGGTCCTGTCCTCATAGGCAGGAGAAAGAATGCTAACCGGCGCCCTGTGGGCACACAGTTCCTCCCCGCGGCCCAGTCCGGCCGGGATCCAGAGATTCGTCCAGGATGCTTTGCCTCGGTTCTCGGCAATCACCACCGCCGTCCGACCCCCGGCGTCCTCTTAACTCAGCCCCACCCGCCATAAGGACTAGGCAGCGCCCCGCAGGTTCAGGCCGCGCGAGGGGCCCCTCTCCGGGCCGCCCGAACCCATCCTTTCTTCGGAAGCTGACCTCGAGGCTTGGGGGCTGGTGGAGCGGGGCTGCTGAGGGCCCTCCACGTGCCCCGAGGCTCCCAGCACAGAGCCAGGCCGGGGAGGTGAAGCGCCCGGGAGGTGAAGGGGAGATTGTTTCTAAGAGGCTTCGCTTCGGAACTAGACTCAGAAAACCCCGATATCCTGTCCAAGATGATGCCTTTGTTGTGGCCACTTTCGTCCCAGCCTTCGGGCAGCAGGGACTGCGGGGGTCCCTTTCTAGGCCTGCGCCCCGCCCTGCATTTTAGTTTCTCCTTTTAAATCTGGGAATTAGTCCCTCCCGGAATCCCCACCATCGGGAAGGTGAGACCGAGGGGGTAACGAGACTGAGGGCCTAAAGCAAGGGGGGCTGGGAGGTGGGGGGCGGGATGGGGGCGGATCAAGGAAGGGTGCCCTGAGGACGACCGGCGGCCTCCCTCCTGGGGTCGGAATGGAGGTCACTTCCCACCGCGGGTGAGACCACCAACCCAGGCCCATTCCGGAGGGCACCGAGGACCAACCAGCTCAGCTTCATAGGTCTGGTGGGGGCCAAGAGGATAGCCCACTCCCGCCTCCTTCTCCCAGAACCGAAGAAGCAGCACTGAGAAGCGGCAAGCTCATCTGGGTTTGAGGTCCTAAAGTGAGTTCAAGCCGAGGGTGAGGGTAAAACTGAGGGGCCGCGAGCGCGCAGCAGGAGCGCGCTCACTTCAGTTCCCCGCCCCCGCGCGGCATTCAGACGGGATCCCCGACCTTTTAAAAATGCTGTCACAGGTTTCTGGCATCCCTGAAACTGCAGCCTCCACGCTCCCACCCCGACCCCAGTCCCAGGATGCCCCCAGGCACACTGACCGCACCCCACACGAAACCCCCGGGGGGTGCGCGCCGCTTACACATCTACTCATCTGTAAAATGGGAATAATAATAGAACCTCCTTCAGAGAGCTGTTGTGAGAAACAAGCTAGTTAATGAATTAAGAGCCCTTAGCAGCGCCTGGCACGTAGTAAGTGCTCAATACGAGTTATAAATAACGATGATAATGGTTTTCACTTGTAGCAAACGCCAGTGCCAAGTTTAACCTGCAGCTAATGATCAAACAGCGCTGTCAGGAAAGTCGTTCTAGGTGCCGTCACTGATAAAACAATCGTAGAGAGGGGCACCAACTTGCTCTGCGCGTTTCCACTGGGAAGAGGCAAACCTGGATTCGCACCCAAGGCAGCTTCTCTCTTCCCCCACGTGAGGAAGCTGGGAGAGGGGCCCAGCCACGCGGGGCGACCCCGTGTTCCCTCGGTGGCCTGGACGAGTGACCCCTCCGCCCAGCGACCAAAAACAGCAGCCGACAGGAGCCGATGCCCAGAGGTCCTGTACCAACCGGGGTGCCACGCGGCCGGAGAGAAAGAACTGGCTGGGGTCAGGCCGGGCCGCGCGAGGGCGGCTGGGGGGCGCGCGGGGGCGCGGCTGGACCCCCACGTGCGCCGCCTGCCGCTGCTTAGCCGAGCCCTTTGTCGGGAGCAGCCGCGTTCGTGCAGCACTCGGTGGCTTAAAATAAAGACAATGTTCCCAGCCTCCCTGCGGCTAAATCCGGCGCGGGTGCGGGGGCGGTGAGAGAGCCGGGTGGGAGAGCTTCTCCCGGCCCTACCTCCCTTCTCCCTTCCTGCCTCAGTTTCCCCATCTGGTAAGAGGACCTAGCCAAGCCTGGGCCTAGAACAGCCGTGCGATCGGGGGTGGGGCGGGGGGCGTCATCCCCCTGCCTCCGCGGCTGCACGGACTTAAGGCGCAAAAAAACCTCTTGGGACAAGAGGGGCGCTCAGGAGGAGGCAAGGGAAAGCTGGACACCCTCCTCTCCCGCCTACAAAATAAGTGTTTTTATTTCTAAAGGGACGTGTGCAGAGGCGGTGGGAGAAGAGAAGGGAGACCAAGGAGACTGGGGGGAGGGGGCAAGGAGAGAGCCTGATTCAGACTCGGAAATGGATGTTGAGCGTGGAGGCCTAACACCCACACACTGAGCCACGTGTACGCGCACAAGTACACGCAGCCCCACGGCGCGCACAAGCCGCAGCCGCACACCGAGCGCCACCCAGCAGGGGCAGCGAGAGTCCGCGCCCTCGGGCAGGGACTGGTCGAGCTCCGACCCACCCCTGGCCCGCCAGCTGACTCCGGGGTGGGAGGGCGTTGCTCGGATTCCTCTCCAAGCGGCGGCAGCGTCTCCTGGACTTCAGAAGGGAGGGGTACTGGGCGCTTGCTCTAGCCTCAGCTGGCTTCGAGAAGCAGAGATGCCCCCACATGTACTTGCCACGTGTGCCCACCCCTGGCGTGATGGCTGCTGGCCACGCCCCAGGGACTCCAGTTTCTGCTCCACCGGACTCCCTTGGCAACTGGGCTCCAGCCTGAGGAAGCCCCAGGTTACCCTCAGGCATCAGGATTGAGAGGGGGTGCTGGGTGGGGGAGAGGGCAGGGGGCAAGTGGCGGGACAGGTCCCAACCGCCGGACCCACTCCAGAGCCGTGGGCTCAGAGCCAGGGACCTGAGTGCAGACACTTGCCAACCACGTTTTAAACACGCCTCTGCTCTTCGGTTTTCTCATCTACATAGTGGGGATAACAGTTGATCCTGGTCCTTCCTACCTTCCATCCCAGGGCTTCAGCATGGCCCAGTGAAGCAAAGGCCCAGCAGCCCAGCGGCAGCCTCCCCATGTCCGCTCCACGGTCAGCTCCCCAGGAGGTCTCAAGGGCCAGGTGAGGGGGGGGATGGGCAGGACCCAGGTCTCTATAGCTAAAGGCCCCCAGGGCTTCTATCTCTGAGAAAACTCAACACAGAAATCCCAACCGGCCTGGGGGAGAGGGGTGCTGGCCAAGCAGTTGGGCAAAGGGATGTGGAGAGGAAGGGCAGGCTCCTCACTTTCCAGGTGCACACCTGTGAGCCCCGAGTGGGAGTCAGGGGAGACAAAGTTTGACAAGCTGGGAGGAGAGCTGTCTGTCTGCCTGTCTGTCTGTCTTCCAAGTGGAAGCTGGGGGTGGAAGAGGCAGGGTGGTAGAGGCTGCCTCCCTTGTCAGAATTAGCAAGTTCCACAGTTGGGCAACACTCAGACACACGCCGAATACAGACACACACACGTCCTGGCTCCAGACCCACAGGGCGACACCTGCATTTACACCGGCTGCGTGATGACATGCGACTCGGGGACACACATGTGCGGGGCACTCAGCAGCGCGTGGCGCAGGCATACGGCCCCCCACTCGTCCCCGCAAACCAGACACCCGTGTGCCCTCACACCCAGCTGTGTGGCGGGGGACAGAAAACAGCGCACCGCCCAGCACGCGGGCTCATCCGTTCGGCCCCGGGCGGGTGAGCCAGCCCTCTGGGTCTGTTCCAAGCTGGAGCCTCTCACGTGAGGCCCAATGTGTCATTTCCAAACAGAAGGAATCTAGCTCCTTCGCAGTAGGGAGGAAGAGCAGGGTGTGGGGCTGGGTGGGTGGGCGCGTGGGCATGTGCAGGGGGCAGGGCGTATGTGGAGGGAAACAGGCATGTGAATGCCGGGGTGCGTATGGTGGGGCACGGTACACGTGGGTTGGGGTCTCTAAGATTGGGTGGGGGAAGGAGCCCGGGAAACAGTGTGCCTTTGTGAGGGTGTACGTGTACGTGTGTGTGTGCGTGTGTGTGTGCGTGTGTGTGCGTGTGTGTGTGCCGCCGAGTCTGTGTGCATTGGGTGTGGGTGTTTGTCTCCCTGTATCTGCCTTCTCTCCCGTTCTGGACTTTTAGCCTTCCTGGGCTCATCTTCCTCATGTCCTACACCCTCCCTCTCAGGACTCGAATTTGGTGCCCTAGTGGAGAAGGGGGCCACGCTCCAGGACCCAGTCCAACCCCGGACGCTGCCTGAGGCTCCCCACCAGCTCCCCCTCCCTTCCTTTCCTCTTTTTTCTCCCTCCCTCTCTTTCTCTTCCTCCCTCCCCCCCCCCCAGGCTGGCGTGCCAGGGGGTGGGACATGCCAATCACTAGCTGTGCCTCTCCGGCTGCCAGCACAGGGCGCAGCTCCCCCCAGGAGCCAGGTGTTTGGGTCCCTGGAGACACCGTCGGCCCCCGGAGAGGCAGTGGAGCTGAGGAACCTTCAGACCTCTCTCCAGCCCCATGGTGAGTACATTTGGGAGGGGCTCCACCGAGGTGGGGTCAGGAGGAGCAGGGTCCTTGAGCAAGGCAGGGACCAGAACCAGAAGGAAATGAGGTTGGACCCCAGACAGAGGAGGGGGTCAGGGAGGGCTCTAGAGGCCAAGGGGGCTCTGTAGCTTTGTGGACACTGGCTGCTCCTAGTACCCCCATCTCCTGGCTTCGAGTGGATACACCTAATGTTTTTCTGGGATTCAGCTGGGAAAGGAGATGGAAACCCCCTTAGGAAACTGGACCTGGAGCCCAGAAGGGATTAGGTTGCCACATAGCAGGCAGAATCCCCAAATCCCAGGGACAGAGTGGGGAGGGCAGGGGGCCAGGGGGGAGCCCTTGCCACCAGGATCCTGTGGGAGGTCGACCCCCCCAAACTGGGGTGCCAGTCCCAGAACCTCCTCCTCTCCTCCCTCAGGGAACCCTGAATCCCACCACCCCCATCCACCTTCAACCCCTCCAAGATGGACTGAACCAGGCTGCTGGCCCGATGGACAAGCAGGATACCAAGGTGGGTGCTGGGCCAGAAGCCAGCAGGAGACCAGGTCAAGAGCTCCCGGGCTCTTGGGGGATATGGGCACATGGATGGCCGTGCCAGCCAGGGAACATGGTCCCGATGTGTGCAGCCACCCAGAGGGCCCTCCCTATGTCCATAGCATCTTGGGCTCCCGCAGGGCAGGTCTCAACCCTAAGTCCAGGTAATGCATAGTAACTAATGGGCACCCATGCCAGGTACCCATCCTAGGACCCCCAGAGCACGATGTGGGGATGGGCTGGAGGCCAGGAGCTCTGATTCTTGCCGAGTGCCAGCTCCTGAGCTGGCAGCTGGGGAGGGGTTGGGGGGCATTCATTGGGTCACTCAGACAAATGCTGCCTGGGGGTTATCAGTGCCAGTGGACAGGGGTTCACTGCTTCCCACAAAACATACCTGCGGGCTGACCTAGGGCCTCCTGCCCAACTGGGCAGAAGCAGCCTGACAGTCTCCTGCCCCTGAGAAATCAGCTGCTCACTGAGCTGTCAGGTACGAGTTAGTTCTCTGCCCCTTGACCTCAGCCACTAGGCAAGCCATGATCGCCACCACATTACAGAAGGAAGGGGAGGAAATGATGAGATGGGGTTGCAGAAGGTGTGACTCTTAGCTCTTCGGCTGGGGCCTGGAGGTCTGAGAACTAGATTCCCAAGTGCAAAGAGGAGTCAGAGTGTCAAGAAGGGAGTAGGTAGAGGTCATGTCAGACTAAAAAGGAGCCTCCCCATTGTACAGATGGAGAGACTGAGGCTGAGGAAGGGGAAGGGACATGCTCATGGTCACAGAAGGGCTATTTAGGAGTGCAGCTGGGGCTTGGACCCCGTTCTCCTCACCCTCAGCACAGCGCTGAACTCCTACCTCCCTGAGCGGGATGTCAGGGTGGGGGAAGCAGCGATCTCTGTGAACAGGAGCTTGGGCTCCTGGGCGGGCGGGGGAGAGGTGGGTGAATATCTCCCTAGGTTTCCGTTCTGCTGTGATGCCATGGTGATGCCTAGAAAGATGGAGGAGGGAGGGAGAGAGGGAGAGACAAGAAAGGAAATGGGGAGGGGAGCGCAAGGAGTGAAGAGCAGGGGGCATGCGGAGCGGAGAACGAAGGGCAGGGCACTTCTGATGCCACCTGGCAGAGTGAAGTGTAGGGCCCAGCCTGCTAACTGCCAGGCTCTGACACGGTCTGGCTATAGTTGGGCGACTGGTTAAGGTCCGTCAACAGTGAGAGTACGTGGCGCTGATTGTAAGGCTGACACTCCTCTTCTGGTTCAGCCGTGCGTTTATGAAAATTTAACTGATGGCTGCTGCCCTCCACAGGGCTAGTTGGCACTCCCAGTGGTGACTGTTGAGCCCGAAAAGGTGATAAATTGTATCAGTTCACCCCTTCCTTTCCAAGGCCAGACATCAGAGGTGGAAGTGTTATGCACCTTTAACGGTGCTCCCTTCAGAGAAAAATTAACCCCCGGGGGAGAGAGCCACCTCTGACAGGCTGGCTTCTGGGTTAAGGCCCCAGCAGAAGGGATGGGTCAGGAGGCCTGGCCAGAGAAGCGCCCTCGATGCACTTGTGAGGTCCCAGGTGCCCAGCCCCGCGGCCCTCACCTCGTACCTCCTTCTCCCCAATATCGTCCGTTCTCTCCAGCCAGGGTTCTGCCGACTTCCACGTCCAGAATCACAAGATGGCTTCACTCCCCCCTCCTGAATCTCTTCCCCAGCACCCCCTCATTCCCTGCCTCCCCTTCTGCTCTCCTGGACCAGTGGTAAGATTCAGGAAGCCCTCTCCCCAGCAACCTCTCCCTTCCCCCTTCCTCTCACCAACCAGATGCCCGGCCCCCGGGGATTGGTCCAGGACGCTGGCGGTCAACAATCTGGCCTGCTCTGCTAGAGGCTCTGACCTCATCCCTTAACTCTTTGAGCCCAGGCTGATGTTTGCCTCCCCAATGGCTGACAGGCTCCATCCCACGCCCGTGCCTGTCCTGTTACCTCACTCGACTTCCCTGCAGCGGGTGAGGCAGGGTCTCCTTGGTCCATTTTACAGATAAGGATGTTCTTGGGTATTTTGCTCTCAAGCCAGGTAGGGCCTCACCGAGGGGACAGGGAGCTGGCAGGTGAAGGGGTGCAGGAACTGGACAGAGCAGAGAGACCACACTCTGGAGCCAGTTCAAACTGCCATCCCCTCACCCCCGCCACTGCAGGCTCATCCGCACGCCTGAAGTCCTGAAGTCGATCGGGAGGATTCCGTGTACACATTCATGGATTGATTCCACAGATATTTACTGGGCAACTGATGTGTGCCAGGCAAAGAGCTGCAGCTGGACCACCCCCTTCCCATAGCACTGTGATCATACATCACCCGGAGAGATGCCAGACACTGTCACACACATACACACACACAGGCCAGATTCTAAAGGAAGGACTGATTCCTCCCTATTGACTGATTCAAACTAGGGTTTGGCCAATCTAGCTAGTCAAGGAGGCCATTGAGCACCCCCCAATGCCCACAGCAGTTTAGAGTAGCGACCCCAGAGGCAGACTACCCAGGTGCAAATCCTGACTACATCACTGATGTAGTCCTTAAGATCTGAAAGCCTCATTGCCCCTTTTGCAAACTTAATAGAACCTACTTCCCAAGGGTTTGTAACAGGTCAATTAAATCATGTATGTAATGCTTAGAGCCATGTCTGGTTATAGTAAGCAGTCTGTAAATATTAGTAGCTGCGATAATATGAATAATATTATTAAAAACCCATCCTCACAAAGACTCACCCTCCTCATTGCTTATTCGCACTCAGCAATGCACACACCCTCACATACAAACACTCATCCTACAGGAGGGTGACCAGGTTGGGACAATGACTTGCCCAAGGTCACACAGCAAGACAAGAGCAGAGAGGGGCTTGAAGCAGAGGCAGTGCAAGGACTTCCTTGAGGAGTCTCCCCACCCCAGGCCCTGCAATCCTCATTTACCAACTCCCCCAACCCTATGGATGTTTTCACAGAATATGCTGTGCAAATACAGCTTCCAGGCCCCCTTTCAACCGGACGGCTGACCCTAAGCCCCTCCTTCGTAGAAATTCTGGAGCTGCGGCTGAACCCTGGCACCCTGACTTTCAGCCCAGAGCTCGTCCCCACAGGGAAATCAGCCGCGATCACTGGAAGCCATGTTTCTTCTCAGCCATCAACTCGCTGACCCTTCAGTAGCCTTGAAGAGGCAGAGGATTGCCCCCAATAAGGAGTTAAGGAGACTCTCCCAAGGTCACACAGCAAGGACCAGAGCAGGATCCTTCTCTGGAGCAAATTACTGTCCAAGAGGGGTTTGGGGGAGGACCCCCACTTCTGATGATGGAGGAAGGGCAGAGTCATTGACAGCCCTGTTCTTGGGCTGAATCCCAGGGGCTCAGAAGGTCCAGGGGGTGGTAAGAACCAGGGTCCAGTTCCCCAGAACTTCTGCCCTTCTCCTTCCCCGAGCTGTCCCCGATGGGGGCCCATAGGTGGGGCAGAGAGGGTCCACCAAGCGGAAAGAGCGCAGGCATTGGAGCCTGCAGGTCCCGGGCAGAGGGAAGTTAAGTGAGGCTTCAGCCTCTGCAGCCTCACCTCTGGGGCGTGGTCCATGTCACAGACGAGGGTATTCTTGGCTATTCTGCAAGCCATCTTGAGATCTTGGTTTCAGGAGCCTGTAAAATCTCCCCAGATGTCAGCCCGGTCCAGCTCCTCCACTGTACAATTGAGCAGTCTGAGGACCCGAGAGGGGCTGTGCCTGGGGCCTGGAGAGGAAGGGGCAGGTGAGGGTTCGCTGAGCAGTGGATCGGAATGAGGAGACGGAAATAATAACAGAGGCCTTTGACTGAGTGTCATTTCAGCGCCAGGCACTTTGGATACTATTATCCCCATCAGCTCAGGGATGCGGGCCTGCAGGGGAGGAAAGGTTAAGTCATTGCCGATGATCACACAGCCAAGAAGGGACAGCTTGGAGAGATTCAAACCTAGGGCTGTGGTCCGCAATGCAGGAATTAGGGTGAGGCAAGTGAGGTACTCGCCTTGGAGCAAAATTTCAAGGTGGGGGGCTCACAAAAATACCTCACTAGTCAAGATAAATAATATCGTAATGCAATATTCTTAAAAATCAAATAGCAAACTACAGCCCACAGGCGGTCTGCTTTTGTAAATCAAGTTTTGTCAGAACCAGGGCCAGGACTGGTGTGAGGCGTGGGTGATAGGGGTGTTTGTGCAAGTGCGGGGTTGGGTCCTGTCTTGTTTTAAAATTGTGTTCATGATGGATGTTTTGCATTGATTTCTATTCTTTAGATATTGCATTAAAATGTTATTTTCTTGATTGACTGAGTTTGGGGCATCTCCTTAAATTTTGCACCCAAGGCAAGTGCCTCACTCCCCCCGCCCTAGTCCTAGCCCTGCTGTGGTGTAAGAACCAAGTACAATGGCGGAACGCTTGGCCGCAACGCGCCCAGACAGATGAGAGGCCCCTACAGCTGTGGAGGGTACAGCCTCTCACGCCCTCAAGCTCTTCTTCTGACCGACCCAGCCTTTGCACATCTTGGCCCAGGGAGCCGCTGGGGGCTACAGAGCTGCTCCAGGGCACCCAGGGGTTGGGGGGTGAGGCAGCACCCAGTCTAGGAGTCGGGAGACCTTGAGCTACACAATGCCTTCTTCCATTTTTTTTCTCTGGGCCTCAGTTGCTCGATTTCTGCAGTGGGCACAAACAGCACTGAGTCCAGAAGATCAAAGGGGCAAGAGTTGTTCAGGGTCACCTTGTCGAGGGTGGTTTCCGCCAGCGGCCTCACGGGGAGAAGCCCCAGCGCCCGCAGTCTGATCTCAGCCTCCCGCCCAGCGCCTGACTTTGGTTAAGGGAGGAGGATGCAACAAAACTCAGTAAGCAAGATAAATCTTATTTTAATGTAATATTTCTTAGTTCAAATTGGCAAACTATGGCCCCCAGGCCGACCATCAGTTTTTATAAATAAAGTTTCATTGGAACCTACTGCTTGGCTCCAATCCTGGTTCCTACCTTAGCTGTGTGATCTTGTGCGTATTCTCGTGCTTTTCTCAGCCTCAGTTTCTTCAGCTGTAAGATGGAGAGAAAAACAACCCCTAGGTCATAGGTTCCCCATTATGGTTAAGTGAGATAGGGCACATAAGTACTCTGAGCAGCGACTGGCCCTCAGGGACACTAAATAACAGCAATGACTGTTATTATTAGCTGCTGTTGTCCCAGTATTCGAATTTTTTTTTTTTCTTTTGGCCGTGCCACTCAGCACGCGGGATCTTAGTTCCCCGACCGGGGATCGAACCCATGCCCCCTGCAGTGGAAGTTCAGAGCCCTAACCGCTGGACCGCCAGGGAATTCTCCATAGTATTAGCAATTTTTAATCAAAGAAGCAGACAATTCTAGGCAGGAGGGAGCCCTCGTTACTACCCGTGCTAAGAGTCAATGGGAACTTAGTGCTTACTCCAGCTTACCGTGGACCAGGGCTGTTCCAAGTACTTTATATCTATTGACTCTTTAAGCCTCGCAATAATTCCTCGATGTATTAGCTAGGGACTAACATTATGCCCGTTTGTCAGTTGAGGAAACCGAGGCGCACAGCAGTTACATCGCTAGCGGAGACCACACAGCCAGTACGTGGTGTAGCCTGGATTCAAATGCGGACAGTCTGACTCGAGTCCGGGTCCTTCAACCAGGATGTCACCTGGGCCCCCTCACGTGCAAATTGTCCCAGACACACAAGCACTGACAGCCACAGCTTTTCTTGCTTGTTCTGTCACACTCTGAACTCATGCTGTCACACACACTGACAGTACCCCCCAAGTCACACACCACCGAGGCGTCCATCATGCAGCGACCCCCTCACAGACTCTAGTCTCTCTGTCGCAGACCAGGTCCCAAGAAACACCAGGGCTTGCTGGGTCCCTGCCCAACGTCTCTCCCTTGGAATTCTTCCAACAATACAGTCCCTGAAGCCACAGCTGCAGGTAGGAGGAGACCCCAAACTCTTCAACAAACAGAAGGATGCCTGAAGCCCAGAACAGGAAGGAAGCAGCCAAAACATACAGCAGCAAGGCCGTGGCTGAGCGGTGGAGGCCTCTGCCTGGCCGGTAGTCATTAAGAGCTGTGGCTGGGCCTTCCCCGGTGGCGCAGTGGTTGAGAGTCCGCCTGCCGATGCAGGGGACGCGGGTTCGTGGCCCGGTCCGGGAAGATCCCACGTGCCGCGGAGCGGCTGGGCCCGTGAGCCGTGGCCGCCGAGCCTGCGCGTCCGGAGCCTGTGCTCCGCAACGGGAGAGGCCGGCAGCAGTGAGAGGCCCTCGTACAGCGAAACAAACAAACAAACACACACACACACAAAAAAAAGAGCTGTGGCTTTTCTCTCTTCTCACCCTTAGTGCCTGAGCTGGACTCCAGCTTCAGGAAAAGCCTGGGGCATCTTCTGGTTCCCCTTGCTGCCCTGCACTCAGCTGGGGCCCAGGAACCGAGTGGGGAGGTGGAGGAGTCCTGCCACGCCTCATCTGGGGCCAGAACCCCCCCGCTTATCTGGGAGCTGCGGCCCTCGGCCCTGCTGCCTGCTTTTACTCCAGATTGTCAACCGCCGGCAAGTGTCTGGGCCCAGCCCAACGTCCCCTGCTGCCCTCACAGAGGGTCCGATCCAGCCCCAAACCGCGCGCAGGCGCGCACACACAGCACCCCTCCGCTCCCGTCTCTTTCCCCTGTCTTCTCTGGAGCCCTCCCCTGCCTTCCCATCTCTCCTCATTTGATGGAAGAATCCCACCGGATCTTCACGTGCTCCGAGAGTGAGCGAGGGAAGGGGGTTCGACCACACTGACCCGCTGTGTCGCCACGGCCAGGTCTTGGAGCTGCTCGGAGCCACGGTTGCCTCAGTGAAATGGGGACCGTAAGAGACCTTCCTCCTACAAATGTACAACAATTAAATTAGGTAATTCAGTTAAGTGCTTAGCACTGTTTCTGGCACGTAGTAACTACTCAGTAAAGGAGAGCTTTAATAAAATTGAGTGAAATGCTTTGAAAATTTGGCGGTCCCGTATACAAAGCGCGTCTCCCCACTCCTGCCGCGTGAGCAAGACAGGCATTAGTAGCAGTTTCCCGATGAGAAAATTGAGGCTCGGAGTCTGAATGGTGAAGGGGAATGAGGACTCAGGTCTCTGGCTGCCAAAGCCCTCCCGCTCCCCCTGTGCTGCTGGTAAATCCATTCAAGGCTGGGAAAGTGCATTATACGTGACCGGGTGTGGGCACCAGTAAGGGGGGTGTGACGCTGTCTGGCCTGCAGCTCTGAGAGGGCAGAGGCTTTGCTCCCAGCACCTGCCACTCTGGACTCTGGGAGACGTCCAGCAGCCCAACCCAAGCCCGTGTCCTCTCTTTTCAGGTGATGACCGCCCCCAAGGAAGGCCTGTACTGTGACTAGAGGAAGGGGCTGCCCCCCACCGACCCCGCCCAGCCACCATGAATACCTCAGCCCCACCCGCCGTCAGCCCCAACATCACCGTCCTGGCACCGGGAAAGGGTCCCTGGCAAGTGGCCTTCATTGGGATCACCACGGGCCTCCTGTCACTGGCCACGGTGACGGGCAACCTGCTGGTACTGATCTCCTTCAAGGTCAACACGGAGCTCAAGACGGTCAACAACTACTTCCTGCTGAGCCTGGCCTGTGCCGACCTCATCATTGGCACCTTCTCCATGAACCTCTACACCACGTATCTGCTCATGGGCCACTGGGCTCTGGGCACGCTGGCCTGCGACCTCTGGCTGGCCCTGGACTACGTGGCCAGCAACGCCTCGGTCATGAACCTGCTGCTCATCAGCTTTGACCGCTACTTCTCCGTGACCCGGCCCCTGAGCTACCGCGCCAAGCGCACACCCCGCCGGGCGGCCCTGATGATCGGCCTGGCCTGGCTGGTTTCTTTCGTCCTCTGGGCCCCAGCCATCCTCTTCTGGCAGTATCTGGTAGGGGAGCGGACGGTGCTGGCCGGGCAGTGCTACATCCAGTTCCTCTCCCAGCCCATCATCACCTTTGGCACAGCCATGGCTGCCTTCTACCTCCCTGTCACGGTCATGTGCACGCTCTACTGGCGCATCTACCGGGAGACAGAGAACCGGGCCCGGGAGCTGGCGGCCCTGCAGGGCTCCGAGACGCCGGGGAAGGGGGGCGGCAGCAGCAGCAGCTCAGAGAGGTCCCAGCCAGGGGCTGAGGGCTCCCCGGAGACCCCTCCGGGGCGCTGCTGCCGCTGCTGCCGGGCCCCCCGGCTCCTCCAGGCCTACAGCTGGAAGGAGGAGGAGGAGGAGGAGGAAGGCTCCATGGAGTCCCTCACGTCCTCGGAGGGTGAGGAGCCCGGCTCTGAGGTGGTGATCAAGATGCCCATGGTGGACCCCGAGGCGCAGGCCCCCGCCAAGCAGCCGCCCCGGAGCTCCCCGAACACGGTCAAGAGGCCGACCCGGAAGGGGCGTGAGCGAGCGGGCAAGGGCCAGAAGCCCCGCGGGAAGGAACAGCTGGCCAAGCGGAAGACCTTCTCGCTGGTCAAGGAGAAGAAGGCGGCTCGGACCCTGAGCGCCATCCTGCTGGCCTTCATCCTCACCTGGACGCCGTACAACATCATGGTGCTGGTGTCCACCTTCTGCAAGGACTGTGTCCCCGAGACCCTGTGGGAGCTGGGCTACTGGCTGTGCTACGTCAACAGCACCATCAACCCCATGTGCTATGCGCTCTGCAACAAAGCCTTCCGGGACACCTTCCGCCTGTTGCTGCTCTGCCGCTGGGACAAGCGTCGCTGGCGCAAGATCCCCAAGCGCCCCGGCTCTGTGCGCCGCACCCCCTCCCGCCAGTGCTGACGGCCCCCTCGCCGGCGTCCCTCCGCCCCAGGCCCCGGTGGAAAGTGGGCAGGCGCTGTGACCTCAGACCCAGGGCCCTGCTCAGGCCCCGCCAGCCTCCCCAGGCCCCTAGGTCACCTTCCTGCACAGCCCAGGGAGACCCTGCCAAGTGTCCACATTTTGCTGTTCCCAGGCGGGGAGGGGCTCCCGGGGGACTGGTTTTTCTGTCCCCTGCTGGGTGGGAATGGGCCCTTCACCAGGAAGAAGGCCCAGGAGGAGGATCCGGGCTTTGGCTTCTGTGTTTGTGTTTAGACAGGAAGTCTGTCCAGGGCCAGCAGTAGGGGCCGGGAGAAAGGAGGTTTAACTGTGCAGTCATCCTTGGCCCAGGGGCTGGCCTGGATTGAGTGGGAGACGGCACCCCCTGCCAGCAGGGAACTGACACCAACCACTGAGACAGAAGCTTGGCTCAAAGGGAGCATCCCCCGCCCTCCCCGGGGACCCCCTCCCTCCCCAGCCACAGCCCACTCTGCTGGGCCCTAGGCACACTCTCCGGGATTATCCAGCCTCCCTACACATGTCCCCAGAGTGTCCCTAGGTGGGTCACACCCAAAGCAAATGTCCAAGCACCAGCAGGACAATGACACCAGAGGGGACAAGCATGGTTACTCACCCCGTCCAAGTCCCGAGGCAGCAGCAGGACCAGGTGCCAGGTGTCCCAGCTGTCCCACTATGTCATTTCCCTGGGAGTGAGGGGCAGGGGTGCCTGCTGTCCAGCCCCACACCCATACCCCCTGCCCCAGAGAAACCCTCAGTCCCTCCCTCCCTGGCTCACAGACGCCACCTGGATAGATCTGTTCCATCAGATCTAGCCAGGCCTCCCGCATGCTGCCTGCCTCCGGCCCCACCCCACAGCGGCCTGGCCCAGCCAACAGGTTCTCTCCTGTGAGCTCCCCAATCCGACCCATGCATGGCCTCCCAGCCACCCTATCTCCAGGCCCGGCCTGGTCCCAATTGTTCTTTCCTCCTGACCTCAGCAAGTGCTGAGTCTGTGAATAAAGCCACATAACCAGCGGGCGCTAAGGGGCCTTCTTCCCTGTGTTGGCTCTTTTTTTTTTTTTTTTTTTTTTTTCAATTTGGCCGCACCTCGAAGCTTGTGGGATATTAGTTCCCCGCAGGGATGCCCCCTGCAGTGGAAGCGAGGAGTCCTAACCACCGGACCACCAGGGAATTCCCTGGAGGACCTGGTCTTAAGCCAGGGCAGGATGGGGCAGGGAGGGTCCAAGCACCGTAAGAAATGGGCCACTGTCCTGAGAGCGGTCTCAGGAGGGGCAGCACAGAGTGGCTGGACCTACTGAAACCTGTGGGCCCAGCACCTAGGGTCCCCAGCTTAGGTGAGTAGGGCTGTGGTGGGCAGAGCTGTCTCCCGGAAGCAAAGTTGCCGAGTGGTTCTATTTTACTCCAGTGAACGATGCAAATTAGAGTCAGCAAAGGATGAAGGTGCACAGGCAGAGCCCAGGAGAGACCAGCTGCAAGCTTCTACTGTCCTCTCGCAGTGGAGTTATGGGGACAGCACTTAATTCTCCCAGCAACGAGCCAACAACCAGGAAACACAGTTTCCAGCTGCATGAAGTATTGCCAACCAGCAAAGCTGAGCCAAGTCTTGGTGTCCAGTGTTTAATGGAGGCTCCTGACCACCCACATAGCTGACCTTACTTAGTCTCCAACCCCTCCAGAGGCTAAACTGATACCGAGAGGCCCATGGCCCCCAGATAAGCAAAGACACTCTTACCAGGCAAGATATTCCAAGGGTTTAGGGGCTGTCTCCCAGGAGCCAGGCAAGAGCCAAACCTTTCTTTGGAAAGTGCAGCGTTTGGACAACCCAGACCTGCTGAGTTAATCCTTCAGCACACGGTGCTCCTGTCCAGTAGCTCAGTATCACCTGGGAGCTTCTTAGATGTATAAGTTCTCAGGGTCACCCCAGATTCACGGAATCAAAAACTCTAGGGGTGGATCCGAGCCGTCTGTTTCAGCGAGCCGTCCAGGTGATTGTGATGCAGGCTAAAGTTTGAGAAATGCTGGCCTAGAGGAATGAGGTCCTAGGGGGCGCTAAACCCTTACAGAGAGAGAGAGAGAGAGAGAGAGAGAGAGAGAGTAAAGATTCACCCCACACACAGCTGTCAGGACTCCCAGAACCCTTTGAAAAGGAAGCTTCCGACGCTCTGGGCAGGGTCAATCCTCTCAAGAGGTGGACAGGACAGCCCAGCCCAGGGCTGCCAGGTGCACAGCACTGTGGAGAATGACTGTAGGACACAAAGCCCATCCCCCTCTCCCACAGCACAGCTTCCTGGGTTGTCAGATCAAGACCTTGAGGGGGTCCCTCTCTGGCCACCTCTTTGCCCTGAGCCCCCTTTCGTGTTAAATGCCCTGCCCTGTGTTGAAGGCATTGGTCCTGGGATGCGGATGAGGGGTTGCAGGGGAGACTGAGGAAGCCAAGCAGTGTTGGGAGAGCGGGGGTGTTGGCATCGGACTGGCTCAACCTCTAATGGAGGCCAGGAGATGGGGGGGGGTCAAAGCTGGTATTCGGGTGAGGAATGGGGCTAGCAGGTCACATGTGGCCCTTGTCCCAGGCACAGGCCCATGGCCCCTCCCCTCAGGCATGTCTCTTACTTCCAGGGTCCTCAGCTCTGAAAGGGGAAGGAGCCCTCCAGGAGCCTTAAGAGGATGAGACAGACTCTAGGAAAAGCACCTCAGTGGCTTTTACCATAGGACCAGGCTGCTCACAGGTGAAGGCCAGACACCAAGTCCATGTCCAGGCCCACACCTTTCCCTTCTCCTCCAGCCTGGGCTTCTAAAAGAGTCCAGAGTCCCATCGCCCCAGCCCAGGGAGAAGAAACAGGGCTTGGAGAAAGGAATAGGGGTGCGAGAGAGTGTGCAATCCAAGAGGGCTTCCCAGAGACGGCGTCTGTGCCCTGAAAGCCTCTGAAGCAAGATTCCTGCAGAGCCAGCGGCCAGAAGTTGCAGGAGACGGCTGGAGCCCGACAGGCGAGGATGGCTGGACCGGGCATCGTCCACCCCAAACACTGCACCCCCTCCCGCCTTGAGGGAATACTTCTCTGCTCCAGAAACAAGGGCGTTTCGTGCCAGAGCAGGAAGTAGGGAAAGAATGGGGTGGTTTTGTGAATGCCACCTCGTCCGGCCAGCAGGCTGGAGCAGACCTAGAGAAGCGGGCGACTTAGGAGTTATTTCTCCTTCCGCCGGCCCCCACCCCTCCATTCCCATCGTGTCGCTTCAGCGCCATCTGCGGGCAGTCAAGAGAATAGCACTGCCAAGGAAGGAGGCACTTCGAAGCGGCCTGGACTGCTTCCCAGAGAACAGGAAGGACAACAGGACAAATGATAGAGTAGATCGTCTTGGCCACCTCAGCTCCTACCTCCACACCTCAACAGGAACCCTAGGTCCCCGAAGGATCAGCTCACTTGGCTGATACTACTCTGAGGCAGGCCCGACCTCTGTCCGGTATGCCAACTTCACCAGACAACCAGGAAATGGATGAGGGGAGACTGGCATCTCCGGACAACGCCATATTCTCCTGGGCCTCTCCCGGAACTGGTGCTGACCAAACTGTAAATTTTCCCAGGTAGCTGCTCACCTTTTTTAAAAAATTATTTTTGGCTGCATTGGGTCTTCGTTGCTACGCACAAGTTTTCTCTAGTTGCGGCGAGCGGGGGCTACTCTTTGTTGCAGTGCGTGGGCTTCTCATTGCGGTGGCCTCTCTAGTTGTGGAGCATGGGCTCTAGGCGCATGGACTTCAGTAGTTGTGGCGTGCGGGCTCAGTAGTTGTGGCTCGCGGGCCCTAGAGCTCAGGCTCGGTAGTTGTGGCGCATGGGCTTAGTTGCTCCGTGGCACGTGGGATCTTCCTGGACCAGGGCTTGAACCCGTGTCCCCTGCACTGGCAGGCGGATTCTTAACCACCGTGCCACCGGGGAAGCCCCCTGCTCTCCTTTATAGCACAAAAGCCTTTTAAATGCCGGGTGCCCCACACCAGCCTCCAACCTCTAAAGAGTTGGAGGTGATGCCTTTGTTCTTAGCATCTTTCGTGACACACACAATCTGTGTAACTCCAGGAATCAGACTCTCACACGAAGTAGGCCTGAAAACTGTTCTCACTCTTCCCTCCTGCCCCCTAGTTCCACTCCTCATCTTGGTATTTCTGGCCTGACTAGCATCACCATTCATGCAGTGCTCAACCCAGAAATCTGAATATTTCCCAAATTCATTCAGTTTTCTCCATCCCCCCCAACTACCCTCTGTCACTATCCTAATGCAGGCCTCTTGCCTGAAATGCTAATAATCACTTAATTCAGGGGTGAGCAAATTTTTTCCATAAAAGGCCAGATAGTAAGTACTTGAGGCTCTGTGAGCCAAGAGGCAAAATGAAGGATATTTTTTTAGGTACTCGAATGTTATACAGTCTCTGTCACAACCCTGCCATTAGGGTCAAAAGCAGCCCTGAACGACACATAAGTAAATGAACATGGCTGTGTTCCAGTAAAACTTGATTTGAATTTCACTGAGATTTGAATCTCATATAGTTTTCCTATGACACAAAATATTACTCTTCTTTTGATTTGCTTTTCAGCTATTTAAAAATGCAAAATCCTTTCTTAGCTCACAGGGGATACAGACCCACAAGCCATAGTTTGCCCACCCCTGCCTAATATCGGTCCCACCCCCATCCATTCGCCATGCTTCAGCCAAAGGGCTTTTGCCAACACACAGATCTGACGCTGTCAATTCCTTGCTAACAGCTAGCCAATAACAGCTTGAGATTTTTTTTTTTTTTTTTTTTGGCTTCATTGGGTCTTCGTTGCTGCGCATGGGCTTTCTCTAGTTGCGGCCAGCAGGGGCTACTCTTCGTTGCGTTGTGCGTGCTTCTCATTGTGGTGGCTTCTCTTGTTGCAGAGCACGGGCTCTAGGCATGTGGGCTTCAGTAGTTGTGGCACACGGGCTCGGTAGTTGTGGCGCATGGGCTTAGTTGCTCCGCGGCATGTGGGATCTTCCCGGACCAGAGCTCGAACCCACATCCCCTACATTAGCAGGCGGATTCTTAACCACCACGCCACCAGGGAAGTCCCAACAGCTTGAGATTAAAAAGCAAGCTCCTTAGCCTCCAACAACCTTCACATTAAGACCTGCTTCCTTCTTCAGCCTCTTCTGTCTGTGACACCTCACCACACAGACCCTACTCCCAGCCTCTGAAATCCTCCTGGTCCTCACACAGGCCCCAAGCTCATTCCATGTGTTTACTCCTCTGCTTGGAGTATTCTCACCCTGAAAAGGAAAAAGTTCTGCTTCCTTTACACTCTACTCACAAACCTTCTGACACTAAATATTGCGGGGGGTCTTCCCACACCAACCAATTCTCCGACAGGAGCCGGGGGTGTCCTACGATTCAACTCCGAAAATATCTACCTGCAATTTACATCAGATCCTACAAGTTAAGGGCTCAGTCCCTCAAGACAGCGCACGCTTCAGATGCTAGTCCCAAGTAGTGGGTCCCAAGGTTACCCACACTTCTCTCTGCTTTGGCTATAAATCGGAGGTTCCACGACCCCACTTCAGGTTTAATAACTTGCTGTGCTGTTCACAGAACTCAGGGAAACACCTACATTTACCAGTTCTATAATAAAGGATATGACAAAGGATACAGATGAACAGCCAGATGAAGAGTTACAAAGGGCGAGGTCCAAAGGGTCCCAAGTGTGGGAGCATCTGTATCTGTGGGGTAGGGATGCACCACCCTCCCGGCACGTGGACGTGTTCACCAACCCAGAAGCTCTCCGAACCCCCAACTTTAGGGATTTTTATGGAGGCTTCACCAGGTAGGTGTGATCAATTGTTAATTAACTCAATCTCTAGCCCCTCTCCCCTCCCTGGAGGATGAGGCGTGGGGCTGAAAGTTCAAAGCATCTAATCACGGCTTGGTCTTTCTGGTGAGCAGGCCGCTTCCTAGAGCCGTTCAGGACTTGTCTAGAGCCACCTCAATAGAGCAAAACACATTCCTCCTTATCACCCAGGAAGCTCTAAGGGATTTAGGAGTTCTGTGTCAGGAACCAGGATCAAAAACCAAATACTAGAACAAAAGATGCTCCTAGCACCCCTATCACTCAGGAACTTACAAGGCAAGAGTTTGGGAGCCAGAGTTTGTGAACTTGGACAGATCGCTTTATTATTCCAATCCCCTCCTCATCTGTAAAAGACGTATGGTCATGCTGGGCCTGTCGCATATGAAACACTCGGGAAGGATTGGCTTTCTCCCCGCCTCCTGCAGTGGGTAAAAGCATTTCCCTTTCCCTTTCTTAGGCTCCTATGCCTCTGCGGGTAGGGGGGGTGAGGGGCGGGGGGGACACACGTTACACCACAGCCCCTCAGGATCAGTAAAGTACTGGACACACTGTCTGTGACACAGTAGACAATAAATGATCATTAGTATATTATATTTTTGCTTATTATTATATTTTACCTTAGACAACTGGGAACCAGACAGGAAGCCCATAGGTTTCTCTGACTCCTATTAGCATTCTTCCCCTCTGACATGTGAACAAATCCTCTTTTTGAATCTTTTTTTTTTTTTTTGGCTGCTCTGGGTCTTTGTTGTGACGCGCAGGCTTAGTTGCTCTGCGACATGTGGGATCTTAGTTCCCCAACCGGAGATCGAACCCGCGTCCCCTGCATTGGAAGGCGGATTCTTAACCACTGGACCACCAGGGGGCCTTTGTCCCCAGATCCTGACACAGAGCTTCTAAAACCCTTGGAATTTCCTGAGCGATAGAGGCGAGAGAAGTGTCTTTGATTATTCGCCATGAGCCCATTTCAACCTTACCTGAGTTTGTGCTAATGAGGGCACTCTAGGGGAGGTGGGGGGAGCTAGATAGCTTCAGGATGGGGGCTGGTTACCAGAGGAATCCACTATGTGAATAGAGGGCTGGAATTTTCAGCGCCATCACTGACCTCCGGGGAGACTGAGTTGATCACTAATAGGCAAGGATGACTTCAATCACGCCTATGCAGTGGAACCTCTGTAAAAGCCGCTGAACAGCAGAGTTCAGAGAGCGTCCAGGTCGGTGTACAAAGCAAAGTGGTGGCACAAAAAAAAAAAAAAAAAAGCAAGGTGCTGGGAGGGTGACTCACACAGGGAGGGCATAGAAGCTCCGCACAACTTCCCTTCCCCATACCTTGCCCCGTGCATCTCTTCTGTTTGGCTGTTCCTGAGTTGTATCCTTTCTAATAAACTGGTAGTACTAAGTAAAGCACTTCCCTGAGTTGAGTTGCCCTGGCTGTCTCTAGTTGTCCTAAAGAATAACTGGGGGGGCTTCCCTGGTGGCGCAGTGGTTGAGGGTCCGCCTGCCGATGCGGGAGACACGGGTTCGTGCCCCGGCCCGGGAAGATCCCACATGCCGCAGAGCGGCTGGGCCCGTGAGCTTGCGCGTCCGGAGCCTGTGCTGCTCCGCAACCGGAGAAGCCACAACAGTGAGAGGCCTGCGTACCGCTAAAAAAAAAAAAAAAAAAGAATAACTGGACCTGAGGAGGGAGTTGTGGGAACACTGTGAATTTATAGTACCCATGACCACCTGGGACTTGCAACTGGCACCTCAAATGGGGACAAGTCTTGGGGGAACAAGCCCTTGACTCGTCGTATCTGTGCTATAACTCCTGGTAGATAGTGTCAGAGTTGAACTGAATTGTAGGACCCCCAGTTAGTGTCCAGAGAATTGGTTGGAGTGAGAGGGAAAGAGCAACACATAAACACATACAAACACACGTGCGTGGTGTCAGAAGTGTTGTGTAAAAACGGTTCAGACTGTATCACAAGTGAGGAAGCTGAGGTTAAGATGTTTCATCTGGATAGAGCGAGGAGTCCGTTCCCCAGATGACCTTCAAACCCACGCTCTCCTCCTCTTAACCCTGACTGCCACCCCACCTGGGTGACTCACTCAACTTATCAGCGCTGTTGGCATGATCTCTTCAGCCCCAGGGACCTCACTCTCCACTTCTCGCCAGCCACACCCAGTCCTCAGCTGCCCCCTCTCCCAGAACTTAACCTCCAACGTCCTCACTCCTGCTCCCCGACCCCACCAGGCCCTGTCCTTTTTCTCCCAGTCCTTCAACCCTCTCCCCTGCCATGGCTTCTCCTTGAACCGTGCCCTCTTTCAGCCACACCACAAATATCCAAGATCCCACAGCCCCTTGCTTCCGCTGCAAACTCACCACCCTGGACCAACGCCACCAGCCATCCATCTTCCCTGGTCCTACGCAGGGGCGCTCAAGCACTGCTGGCAAAAAACTCCTGCCACCTTGCAGATTGGCACCAGAATCAATGCAGGGTTCCTGACCTCAGCCAATGGGCCTCATGGTGGTGCCATCTAACCGCCCTGGTACTTGTCCCCAGTCGGCTCCCTTGCCTTATTCCCAAAGGTGTTCTCAGCTTTCCCCTTCTCTCCTCATTCTCCTCTCCTCTTTCCCTACCGTCCGTGCTCACAAGTGACCTTGCCTCCTTTGTGTTCATTTAAATGAACTAACACTCAAACTCTGTTTAAGAAATCTTGTAGTCACTGCAGCAGTTATTTTACGTGGGAGAATAGGCATGGGCCAGTGCCCCTCTTCTGGCTTCGCAAAAAACTCACAGGTATTTATACCTTTTACAAAACAGAGATGTGAATTTAAATATTATTGCCAGGGCAACACATTATTAAGGAAGACAAGCAATCAGAATTACAAGCTGTTTAAGAGTTAAAGGTTGCTTTCACAGGACAAAGCAACAGCCTCTTAAATTTGATTGTTTGACGAGACTCCCTCGTTAGAAATAACATTTGCAAGGTTGGTCTTATGATTCAGAACAGAATCTGCTTTTATTTCTGCTGCTACAGAAGAAGACAGAGGAACATCTTCTCCTTATCATACTGAGGTTTTTTTCTTTTCTTTTCTTTTCTTTTTTTTTTTGCCACCAGGTTAAGGGGCCTGGAGTTTCCGAGGCCAAGTGCTGAAATTACATTAGTTAGCACCAAGAGAAACAAAGTCAGGTCTGAAGCAGACTGTTCACACTGCCTGGGAATCCATCTACCTTCCCCTCAGACGGTGGCCCTACCATTCCGCTCCATCAGGGCTGGTCCACTAAAATGCAGACTCCGATTCTGATTCAAGAGGTCTGGGGTAGGCGAGTTGTCTGATGGTGTAGTGGTTAGGATCCCAGGCTTTCACTGCCGTGGCCTGGGTTCAATCCCTGACCAGGGAACTGAGATCCCACAAGCTGAATGGTGTGGCCAAAAAAAAAAAAAGAGGTCGGGGTGGGCCTAAGATCCTGCATTTCCAACAAGTAGCTGATGTACTTAGTCCCAAACAGACACCGTGAATAGTGTCCTCGATATTTATTCATACTTCCTCCCCCTCCTCAAATCTCTAGCACTTAGGAGGCCCCAGTCTGAACTCTCAGCTATTGACCGTGTTTCCTGTTTGGCTGAGAAAATAAAAGCAATGTGCGGTGGAATTCCACAAACTCCACCCGCACCCCACCCCTCCCCCTTCTACCCTCCAACTCTAAACTCGATACTCCACCTTCTCTGTGACCAGCTCCCAGTAAAGGCCAGCCCCACCCCATCCCCACAATAGATCCCACCCGCTCTCCGGACCTCAAAGGCATCCATCCAGCAAGACTCCTCTCTCCAGCGTTTTCCCCTCTCCACTGAAGCACATATGCTGTGACTGCACCCATCTTAAATAAATAAATAAAAAGCCTCGTGTTGCATATTTGAAAGTTGCTAAGAAAGTACATCTTAAAAGTTCTCATCACAAAAACAAAAAAAAAACTCAACTATGTATGATGAGAGATGTTAACTAGACTAATTGTGATGATCACTGCCCGATATAGACAAAAAATATCAAATTGGTATGTTTTATGTCAATTATATCTCAATTAAAAGATAAAGTAAAAATTAAGCACATATGGTCACCTTATCTTTGATAAAGGAGGCAAGAGTATACAATGGAGAAAAGACAGCCTCTTCAATAAGTGGTGCTGGGAAAACTGGACAGCTACATGTAAAAGAATGAAATTAGAACATTCCCTAACACCATACACAAAAATAAACTCAAAATGGATTAAAGACCTAAATGTAAGGCCAGACACTATAAAACTCTTAGAGGAAAATATAGAACACTATGACATAAATCACAACAGATCCTTTTTGACCCACCTCCTAGAGAAATGGAAATAAAAACAAAAATAAACAAATGGGACCTAATGAAACTTCAAAGCTTTTGCACAGCAAAGGAAACCATAAACAAGACGAAAAGACAGCCCTCAGAATGGGAGAAAATATTTGCAAATGAAGCAACTGACAAAGGATTAATCTCCAAAATTTACAAGCAGCTCATGCAGCTCAATATCAAAAAAACAAACAACCCACTCCAAAAATGGACAGAAGACCTAAATAGACATTTCTCCAAAGAAGATATACAGATTGCCAAGAAACACATGAAAGAATGCTCAACATCATTAATCATTAGAGAAATACAAATCAAAACTACAATGAGATATCATCTCACACCGGTCAGACTGGCCATCATCAAAAAATCTACAGGGCTTCCCTGGTGGCACAGTTGTTGAGAGTCTGCCTGCCGATGCAGGGGACACGGGTTCGTGCCCCGATCCGGGAGGATCCCACATGCCGCGGGGCGGCTGGGCCCGTGAGACACGGCCGCTGAGCCTGCGCGTCCAGAGCCTGTGCTCCACAAGGGGGGAGGCCACAGCAGTGAGAGGACCGCGTAGAGCAAAAAAAAAAAAAAAAAAAAAAAAATCTACAAACAATAAATGCTGGAGATGGTGTGGAGAAAAGGGAACCCTCTTGCACTGTTGGTGGGAATATAAATTGATACAGCCACTATGGAGAACAGTATGGAGGTTCCTTAAAAACTAAAAATAGAACTACCATATGACCCAGCAATCCCACTACTGGGCATATGCCCTGAGAAAACCATAATTCAAAAAGAGTCATGTAGGGCTTCCTTGGTGGCGCAGTGGTTGAGAGTCTGCCTGCCGGTGCAGGGGACGCGGGTTCGTGCCCCGGTCCGGGAGGATCCCACGTGCCACGGAGCGGCTGGGCCCGTGAGCCATGGCCGCTGGGCCTGCGCGTCCAGAGCCTGTGTTCTGCGGCGGGGGAGGCCACAGCAGTGAGAGGCCCGCGTAGCGCAAAAAAAAAAAAAAGGGTCATGTACCACAATGTTCATTGCAGCTCTATTTACAATAGCCAGGACATGGAAGCAACCTAAGTGTCCATCAACAGATGAATGGATAAAGAAGATGTGGCACATATATATACAATGGAATATTACTCAGCCATAAAAAGAAACGAAATTGAGTTATTTGTAGTGAGGTGGATGGACCTAGAGTCTGTCATACAGAGTGAAGTAAGTCAGAAAGAGAAAAACAAATATCATATGCTAACACATATATATGGAATCTAAGAAACAAACAAAAATGGTCATGAAGAACCTAGGGACAATATGGGAATAAAGACACAGACCTACTAGAGAATGGACTTGAGGATACGGGGAGGGGGAAGGGTAAGCTGGGACAAAGTGAGAGAGTGGCATGGACATATATACACTACCAAATGTAAAATAGATAGCTAGTGGGAAGCAGCCGCGTAGCACAGGGAGATTAGCTAGGTGCTTTGTGACCACCTAGAGGGGTGGGATAGGGAGGGTGGGAGGGAGGGAGACGCAACAGGGAAGAGATATGGGGATATATGTACATGTATAACTGATTCACTTTGTTATAAAGCAGAAACTAACACACCATTGTAAAGCAGTTATACTCCAATAAAGATGTTAAAAAAATTAAATAGTGAAATGAATATAATAATTTTTTAAAACCTTTGGCCCTCTTCTTCCTCCAGCTAGTGCCTCATTTCTCTCTCTTCCTTAACAGCTACACTGTCTAGTCACTGACTCCAAATTCCCTCCTCTGATCCTCCTAAACCCTTTCCAGTTGGCTTTTGCCCTAACCTCAACCAAAACCGCTCTTGTCAAGGTCACCAAAGACCTCACACTGATCAACACCATGGCCGAGGCTCTGTCCTCTTACTTGGTCCCCGGAAGCATCTGACATGTCCTCCTTGCTTTGTCCCGAGGCCACACTCTCCTACCTACCTCACTGGCCCTCTTTCTCAGCCTCTGTCGCTGGCTCCTCCTCCTCTCTCCCCTCTGAAGGGCTTGGCCCTCAGTCCTTGGTCCTCTTCTCTTCCCTTCCTACACTCACTCGCCTGGTCATCTCCGGTCATCTCGTGGCTTTAAATGCCAGCCGTGTGCATGACTCCCAAATCCCCATCTCCAGCCCAGAACTCCATGAACACCGGAGCAGCATGTCCGACTAACACCTTGACACTTCCACTTAGATGTCTGCTACATCTCAAAAGCATCAGAGCCCAAACTGAGCTGCCAGTTCCCTTTTTAATCCCGCTTCTCTGGCCATCTTCCCCACCTCAACAAGTGGCAAATCCAATCTTCCAGCTCCTCGGGCTGAAAACCTTAAAAGCATCCTTGACTCTTGTATAGCTAGGGCCCCACCCCCACCCCCGGCTCACCAGCACCCTTCTGTGAACTAGAAGAGGGCGGCCCTTCCGTGCAGACACAGTACCACGTGGGTGACGTGTCAGCCAGATGGAGCCCTTTGTGGGAAGGAGAAGGTGATCCCCCTGCGTCCCGGACTCAGGACCAGTGCAGGTGGAGCACGTTCTGCCCTTCAGCAACGCCCGCGTCCGGTGACTCTGTGCCCAACAGCACGCGCATTGGCAGCAAGTCCCCAGTGGCAGCCTCCCAGGCAGTTCCAGTTAGAAGACAATGGTACTTCCGGCTGTTTGGCGCCCGCTTCCTGCCCGTTTTCCAAATCTGGTCCTGCCTCCTCCTGGCAGGTCCGGACAGCCTTTCAATGGGTTCTTTTGCTGCTTAAGAAAACCAGGAACTCTGACAGATGCTATCTCGAAACTTTTACCAATACCTCTCGCCCTTAACATTAGAAAAATCCGTTTCTCCACCCTCCCCTGGAAGGGCTCTGGAGAAGACCACCAATGATCTCCTTGTCACCAAACTGCAGGCCACCAGGGACAGCTCCGCTCTGACCCTGACCTGGCCTCTTTCTCCTGCCTTCCCATCCCCCACCCCAGGGCTCTGTTCTCTTCTCTTCCTCCTCCTCCGCGGGTCCCTCTTCCACTGTCCTGTTAATGTTGCCAGCTCTCAGGGCTCCAGCCTCCCCCTTTCTGCCCTTCTCACCGCACACACTCACCGCCACATCATTCAGAGCCACCGTAGTAGGTACCCCCACCTCTACCGCTCTGCTGAGCTGTAGACCCTCCTCCGCTGGAAACCTCCACCTGCAAGTCCAAGGGCACCTAACCCCAGCATGTGTGCATGGAGTTGATCCCCTTCCCGCCCACGGCTGCTTCTCTTCCTGCCTCCCCCGCTTAGCTCCACGGCCCCAGCCTGCTCCCCCAGTCTCCTAAGCTAGAAACTCAGGAGTCACCACACAGCAACCTTCTCCCCTCACATCAAGTCCATCCCTCCCAGGCCATCATGAAATCCTGGAGCTTCTTCTCTCGAACCATCTGTCCAAGCCATCCCCTCCTCTGCAGCCCCACGGCCCCTGCCTCTCTCTTCCAAAGCTTCCACCAGCCTCCTAAACGGCGCCCAGTCCTGACCACCCTCAGCTTCTTCCAGCAGCTGAGCCAGAGTGAGCTTCCCAGAACTCAGTCCTGACCGTGTCATCCCTACCAAGCACATCTCAGCGGCTTCCTTTCTCATTCTCATCTGAGCTTCTTATAGACTCTCGTGTTTTACCCCAGACCTTCTGAAACAGAATATTCAGGAGAAAAAACCAGGACTTTTCTTTCTAATCATCATCCTTGGGCATCACTAAGCAAGGCAAACGTTGCGCTAGTGTTTCCCAAACTGCTGTGGGAATCATTTCAGAAAGTTAATTAAAAATAGACTCCCAGGCTCACTCCCTTGGAGATTCCAGTTCAGTGAATGTTGAATGGGAGAAACTTTTCCAGAGGATTCTGCATAACCAGGGTGGGAACCACTGATCTACAAACAGGCAAAGTATAGCTAATTTGAACATGACTGTTAAAGCCCTTCCAGCCTCCGGTTGGCTGTCACCACTCTCCCAAGCTAGTGTGGTCCAAAACCACGCTCACCGCGGTGTCTCAACTGAGTGGCTCTCCATAATGTCCCCTCTAGCCGGGTGGCCCTGTCCTCTACGTGCATCACACGAATGCCTGCTTGTGCCTCAGTCTCAGCTCAAATGAAGGCTCCCAGAGGCTTTCCCTGATCTCTCCTTGGTTAAACGCTTTGTACTCCACGGGGCCCAGTTTACAGCTGCCCCACAGCCTTTACCTCCGAACTGTGATTATTTGCACATCTGCTTCCACGCCAGTCAGTGAAGCCCAGAACAGTGGCAGCCTTTTAGGCCCCTTTATGCCCCAACACATAGCACATTGATTGGTACTAAGACCAATGGAAAATGTCAGTTCCCTCCCCGGCCCGCAGGTAACTGGCTAGAGGCCCTGGGGAAAGACCGAGTCTGGTGGCCCGGGGGCTTGACTATGGGGTCAAGGCCTGGGTCTACGTGGCAGCTCCACTGCCGTGTCCAAGAGCGGAGGTCCCTTACCCTATACACAAGGCCCCCACCATCCTCATAGATGTATCACAATGACTCAAAAAGGAAAAAAAAAAGAAAAAGTGAAATCTTATTTCACCGATGATCTCATTTAAACACAAGTGTGCTTAACCCTTAAGAGGTGGCCTCCAGTGCTTAGGAGGCCAAGCATGTGGTCCTTTGGAGACTGGAAACCATATTCAGGCAGGGCCTTGTTCACCCTGAATCCGGAAATGAGGATGGTACCAGGAACAGAGCAGTAACTCAGAAACTATTTTGTTGACTGAATGAATAGCAGAGGTGCCTTTCTGTGGAAGCCACCTGCCCTTGGCCCTCTGCCCCCATTTCAGGTGAGTCTTGCTGTCAGCTCCGACTGCCCTGGGGAGAGGCATTCTGGCCACTTTCCTCAGCTGTGATAATAAGGGTGAGAATTCCTTCGTCATAGGGTAGCTGCAGGGCTGACGAGGCAGCTTCTATGGCTGCATCTGGCTCTATTTCCTTCCGTCCTTAACGTGGGCAGTCAGGGAGAAATAAGTAATGGTCCAGTTCTTGCAGATCTCAGAGGGCCTGCAAGTTCATGTTCTCACTTGTTCCCCCACAGCACAGAGCTCAGAGTATTACCAGGATTACTCAGCACCTCTGGAAATTTGAATGTCTTCATTTAATTTTTGGTTTATTCATTTTATTTTATTTATTTTTTATTTTTAAAGCCACTACTTTTTTTTTTTTTTTTTTTTTTAAATTTTTGGCTGTGTTGGGTCTTCGTTTCTGTGCGAGGGCTTTCTCTAGTTGTGGCGAGCGGGGGCCACTCTTCATCGCGGTGCGCGGGCCTCTCATTGTCGCGGCCTCTCTTGTTGCGGAGCACAGGCTCCAGACGCGCAGGCTCAGTAGTTGTGGCTCAAGGACCCAGTTGCTCCGCGGCATGTGGGATCTTCCCAGACCAGGGCTCGGACCCCTGTTCCCTGCCTTGGCAGGCGGATTCTCAACCACTGCGCCACCAGGGAAGCCCCATTTTATTTAAAAAAAGAGAATATGGGGGGAGTTATTGTTTAATGGACAGTCTCAGTTTGGCGTGATGAAAAAGTTCTGCAGATGGAGAGTGGCGATGGTTGTACAACACTGTGAAGTACTTTATGCCACTGAACTGTACGCCTAAAAATGGTTAAAATGATCAATTTTATGCTATATATATTTTACCACAATTTTTTTTAAGTGTTAAGCCCACAGTAAGTTGCAAAGCACACAATCATGATGAGGCTCCATCTGTAGCGACCCCATGATACAAACTGTGGATCAGAGGGGAGGCCAGGAGGCCGAGGGAGGGGGGAAAGGGAGGTCTGGAGCTGGGACCCTGGGAAAGGACCAAGGAGGGAAGGGGTGGGGAGCCTCAGGAAGAGGAGAGGCCCAGATTAGACGTGGGCCAGAAGGGGGAGGGGCAGTGAGGAGGGGAAGGCAAATCCCAGGCAGCAGAGAGCTCAGGTCCAACTGACAGGCTGCAGAGAGTGTCTTCAGGAACTGAAGTCTCAGAATACATGCCATGTGCACACCTTTCCTCACAGCCCTCAGGGCAAGGGTCAGCAGACAAGGACTGGACCTTAATTTGGGGCATCTAATCCTTTTGATCTGTCCCTTACATCAAGACACCCTTAAGACACCCCGTCCCGACCCAAGCCCCATCTTACAGGAACAAGTGTTCTTTTCCCTAAGAGGGCCAAGCTCAACCTGAGGCTGTGAGGCCAACCTAAAAATCATTATGACTGCAAATCCTGTGGCTCTGCAAAATAAATGCAGGATTCCAACACTTCTTACCAACACCAAAGTCTGGCCTTTGCCCTCAGTTACTGAGAGGTGATATCTAGGCCCCTGGAATGTCCTGCCTGATAAGAGTGTCTCTGTTAGTCTGGGGCCTTCAGACATCAGACAGTCTAATGATGTGATTTATTATTATTTTTTTTATAAATTTATTTATTTATTTTTGGCTGCGTCAGGTCTTTGTCGTCGCACGCGGGCTTTCTCTAGCTGCGGTGAGTGGGTTACTTTTCATCGCGGCGCGCGGGCTTCTCATTGCAGTAGCTTCTCTTGTTGCAGAGCACGGGCTCTAGGCACGCGGGCTCTAGAGCGCAGGCTCAGTAGTTGTGGCGCACGGGCTTAGCTGCTCTGCGGCACGTGGGGTCTTCCCGCACCAGGGCTCCAACCCATGTCCCCTGCATTGGCAGGCAGATTCTTAACCATTGCCACCAGGGAAGTCCCTAATGATGTGATTTATGATGAGGGCGTTGGGACACGAGGCATCTGGAGGGGCTGGAGACTAAAAGCTATTAGCCGGAACCTCCGGGAGGGGCTGGAGAATAAACGTTAGCCATGTGGGCATATGTGATTAAGCCCCAAGAAAAACTCTGGACACCAAAGGCTTAGGCAAGCTTCCCTGCCTGGCCACACTCTGTGGGTTATAGTCAGGAGGTCTGTGACAGGACTCCACTCCACTAGGAAAGGACCATCGGACGCTTCACACCGGGACCCCTCCCAATCCCTGATGGGTCCTGTGCTTCTGTCCTTGTTTTTTTTTTTTTTTTTTGCGGTATGCAGGCCTCTCACTGTTGTGGCCTCTCTCGTTGCGGAGCACAGGCTCCGGACGCGCAGGCCTGGCGGCCATGGCTCACGGGCTTAGTTGCTCCGCGGCATGTGGGATCCTCCCGGACCAGGGCACGAACCCGTGTCTCCTGCATCGGCAGGCGGATTCTCAACCACTGCGCCACCAGGGAAGCCCCCGTCCTTGGTTTTTGAATGTGTATCCTTTCTCTATAATAAAACCACGATCTTTGTGCTTTCCTGTGTTCTGTGAGCCTCTCTAGCAAATAACCCAGATGGTCATGGGGACCCAGAACTTGCAGCTGGTGTCTGAAATGAGGGCATTCTTTTGGGGACCGTGCCCTCCAACGGTGCAGTTTGCCAACTGTTTGTCCCCCCCGCCGCCCCGCCACTGCGTGCCTTACTATACCCTTCACCACCTGCCCACCCCTTGCCAACCAGACCTCATCCCTGGGCCTCCCCACCTCGCCCCTGCCTCACTGCTCACAAGAGTCAGGTGTGCTCCCACCCAGGGCCCTGGAAAGCTTCTTCCCAGACATCTAGCAAGTTAACTCCCTCCCTTCTTTCAGACCTTTTATTCAAATGTCACCTCCTTGGTGAGGCTTCCTCTAGCCCTCACCCCAAACTCCCCCCATGCCACACACTTACCTCTTTCCCTGCTCTACTTTTTCCTCTTTGAACACTACCACTGTGTCCACCATATGCTTAATTTTATGCATCTTTTTTCTTCTCCATCTCCTCACGAGAATATAAGCCCCAAGGAGACAGGGATCTTTGTACTCTGTTCCTTCCTGTGACCCCAGGACTAGAACAGCTCCTGGCACATGCTGAGAACACAGTAAGTTCTTGTTGAATGAAGAACCTGCAGCATCTTTTAGAAGTACCTTTTAGAAAACAGGCCACCCCACTCCCACTTTTTCTCCCAGAAATGTGAAGTCTGCAAAACAGGAAAAGTGACCACACTTGGCTGGGGACCACTGCTGAGGAGGTAAGGAAGAGTCGGCAGGAGCTGAGACCTCCAGGCCGGGTGAGGAGGCGGGATGCTAGTTCATCCCGACACCACCTTGCTGTTATGACCTCAACAGGCCCCTTCCTCTCTGGTCTTGATCACTTGGGGCGGGGGCGGGGGGGGTCCAGTGGGGGAGAGGGGAAGAAGGGGAGAGAATTTCCTGCCGTGGACAGCGGGTAGAGGGAAGACGAGGACATACCAGGTAGGGGTGACTTTTATTTGAAACCAGAAAACACCCTATTCTGGGGTTCATCTGTAACAGTTTAAAAAGAAAAGAAGAGAGAGAGAGAGAGAGAGAGAGAGAACAACCAGAAGTCAAAGGGCCTGGGGAGGGGAGGGGCGGGGAGTGGGCCCAGGTCAGGCCAGGTAGGGGAAGCGAAGCAGCAGCCCCTCGTGGGGTTCCAGGTTCAGGTGCTCCAGCTCGAGAGGGGTGCCCTCCTTGCGGCCTGGGCGGGTGCTGAGCAGCAGGTCCACACTGGCTGGCAGGCTGGTGCCGGCAGGCAGGCTGGAGGCGCCCAGCCTGGCAGGCTGGCCCACGTCCCCAAAGTTGAGCACTATGAGGAAACGCTCGTTCTGGTCCCATTGCCGGATATAGGCGAAGAGGTCGGGCCCCGAGGAGAGCGCGTGGAAATCTCCGTGCAGCAGGGAGCGCTCCTTACCCCGCTGATCACTCAGCCATCGGAACAGGGAGAGGAGGGAGCCAGGGTCTTCACTCTGGCCCTGCAAACGGTAAAGCGATAAAGATACAGCAGAAGCGGGTGAAGGGCTCCCCTGGGCGCGAACTCCTACCAGCCACCTGCCCTCACCCCTTGCCGGTCAGGCCCTGCCCATCTAAAACCCTTACCTTCACCGTCATGGTGGTGTTTACAGGTCCTGAAGTGTTGGGGAAGCTGGATTCATCCCACAGCATGACCGGGGCCTTCACAGGCTAAAAGGCAGGGAAAACAGTACTTGGAAAAGACCTGGGCGGCTCTCCAACTCCTCCTCCTGCTTCCAGCCCCACAGAAGTATAACCTCCCCCACCTCAGGGCCCTAGCCTAGAGGGCACTTCTCCCAGACAGCCACGAGCTAGCCCCTCACTGCCCTCTGGTCCCTGCTCAGGTGCCTCCATCACGTTTCCTGTGGCCATTTGGTATAAAACCGCCCACACCCCCTACTCTCTAGGTCCCTTACCCTGCTTTCTTGCACATATCAGCACCTGGCATCTTTATCATACGTGCCTACTATCTAATTTCACCACCTCCAGCTCTTTTGTGCGCCGCTGTATTTCTGTTTCCTCCACGCATAGCATATAGGAATTACTGCATAAAGCTTTGTGGAATAAGTGAATGACAGGTTCTATAAATATCAGCTTAGGTGTCAACCTCCAACCCTGTGGCTAAAGCTAACGGGGTGCCTTCATGGCCTAACCCCACCAAGGCACTCGCTGCGTGTACCTCTCTTACTCAGCTGGCTCCCCCACGCAACTCTGAGTTCCTGGAGAGCAGAGCCTAACACAGAGTACCCCCCGCTGTCCAGTGAATGAACAAATTACCGAGTGATGGCTACCATGCTGACCTCCTACCAGGAGCCAGGTACTGCATTTTAAAATATGCCCTCATACAGTCCTAGCTACCCTATAAGAAAAAAGCAGTATCACGGCAGAGATGACCAAGAGTCAGAGAAGTGAAATAACCTGCCAAGGCCACACAGCGACTGACCAGGTGGCCGACCAGGTGGCTGACTTGGCGATCCAGCACAGGTCCCTCCCCAAGGCTCCCGCCTGTCCACCGCCAGCCACAGAACCACCGTGACGGACGAATGCAGCCTCCCCCACCGCGCTGGGCAGGCAGCAAGCGATACCTGTCCAGGAGGGGCAGCTTCCTCTAGGCCAATCTCGTCTCCATAGCTGAAAACTGGGGTCCCTGGCAGGGTGAAGAGCAGCAGCTGGTAGAGTCGGAGGAGCTGAGGTGGCACGAAGGAGGTCAGGAGCCCCGACTGAGACAACTGCGGGGATGGAGGCACCGGTGAGCCCCAAGGCCCGCCTCTTCCTCCACCTGCCAACACTCCTTTCTTCCAAAAGGCCTGCTGCCCCCTCTCCCACCACTGTGGAACTCACGCTCCAGCTGCACCAGCGGCTGCCAAAGGCGTCCAAATACTGGGTGACCAGGAAATGCATATGCTGCCCAGTGAAACTGGAGGTTGACAGGTAAGAGCTGGTCAACAACAGGTCCTTGGTGGATTCGAGCAGGCTGAGGATCTGCTGAAGGTCGGAGGAGTCTGTGCCTGCAATCAAGAGCCTGCACAGAGCAGAGCAAGAGTCAAGGTTAGTGCAGGGCAAGAAAGGCAGGAGGTTTCTTGGACTAGGAACACTCTGCTTCTTGGGGGCTAGTGCTCCACTGAGGGGTTCCCACTAAGGGGCCGAGTCAGGGAAGCCAGGGTCTGGTACCCACCTATCTTCACTGAAGCTCTTACTGATGTTCTGCAACTCAGCCAAGAATGAGGACGCGTCCTAGGAGGAAAAGAGCAGAGGCGAGAAGCAGGGCACACTAGCAGGCGCTGGCGGGCGCTTCCGTGCTCACCCAGGCTCCGCCCCTCGCACGGCAAGGGTACTCACTGTCAGGTTCCCCACGTCCCGGACCTGCAACCCATCCACGCCAGCCTGCAGCCAAAACCTCAGAGCTTCCTGCAAGAGGGAGGCAAAAGAACAGAGGAAAGGCATCAACACTCTGATGCAAAGGCTCAGCCCACACTAACTCTTGCCCACCATGCACTCTCCCGTGGCCTCTGGAGGGTCACTTGCCTTGAACGGTCTCACTTTCCTGCCTCTATTATAAACCTGCAGGTAGCCTTTAGTTCCCTTCCGTTCTAACCTATCATTGATTCTCTCAGTGATATAGTGCTCTACTTCTCTACTCCTCCTCATGGTGACTCACAAAGCTTTACCTTTGACCCCTACAGAAAAGACCGATGAGAAAAGTGTGTTCATACGTGTAACTTCATTTAACACTTAGCGTGTGTGGAATGCTGGTATACTCATTTTACAGATAAGGAAACAATGTCAGAGAAGCAAGGAGGCATGCTCAAGGCCACAATCGGAGAGCAGCAGGGATGGGACCTAAAATGCTAACCAAGATCCCAAGAAGAGTATACTTACTCCTCTCCCGGTTTCCTGGAGCCTGGGGAGGGTAAGTAAAAGAGCTAGTCACAGCCAAGACCAAGGATAAAAAAGTGAAATTCAAAGCACAGCCCCAGGGCAGTTTAGCCAAAGACTTGAAAAGAGAAGCCAGCTCTGCAGAACAGGCCCAGGCCTGAAGCCCTGGCATTCATGGGGCACATGACACAGCACCCCTCCCTGCCGCCCCTCTCTTCCTCTTCCTCTCTCTGATCCATGTGCTCTCTCTTCTAGTCTCCATCTTCATCTGAGGCTGCCACACCATCTGAAAACATTTCCTTCTCAGTAACTTTTAAAGGGTCTTCCGGCAAGTAGCAAGGAATGAACCGAATGACCCCAAGAGTCAACTGACATGCTGAGACTACAAAATTCTACCTCAGAATCACAGCTGCCAGCTAAGTGTCCGAGTCTGCCTCCATTTTTGTTCTACCCCTTTCTGAACTGGTCAGTGTCCTAGAACCCAGGCATTAGGAGCTGGGATGACATTCAAAGCCCCACTCCCAGCCTGCAGGGTACAGAGTTTGAGCCTTAGGCCTTCGGAGTAGGCAGATTAGAGACATAAGACTAGTTGGAACATCAAATCCCAGGGCACATTAAAGACCTGTGAACCTTAGCTTCCTCATTTACAGATTAGGGATACTGACAGGGACCTTGTTTTGTTATGCAGGGGATTAAAGAAGGTATATAATATTCAGCATACTCCCAGACACATAGGAAGACCCCAATGCTTACAATTTCAGACTGGGCTCCACTCCAAAACACATCAAATAAGAAAAGGGAAACCGGACAGGACAGAATTCCCATAGAGAAAGGGCTTCCTCTCCCAAAAGGAAGAAAATTCACATCTGAGAAATTCCCTTCCTGGCACTGTCACCCTCAGAGTCAGGGAAACAAGGAAAATGAGTGGTCAGAAAAGGAACAAACAAAAATAGGGGTGCAATGCTTGACTATCCTTCTGCCTGTGGGAGGAGCATGCCTGCTTGGCTCCAAGGAGCAAGGGGCCCCCTTGGCTGGCACCGGGCTACGGTTACAGAACTTGCTATGAAAGGACCAAACAACCCCAGCATCCCGCTCCCACAGGCCATAAGCACCAACACACTCACCTTCACTTTGGTGGCCACAGTGTCAACCTGAGTGGAGTGGAACCACAAGTTCTGGCCCTTGTAGTTGGGAGTGAGGTCTAGGATGACCCGGATGCCTAGAACAATGGAGGAGGAGGCAGTTGATAGAAAGACTCTGGGGGGAGGGGAAAGGAGGAAATCAACAAATATAAATCGGCAGAGTATCTCCTATGTATTGGTACAAAAGCTTAGATTTGAACCCTGGCAAAACTCATTCCACTGAAACAGAGATATGAGCAAGTGGCGGGGCGGGAGGCGGGGGGAGGGTAGTGTAACAGAGAAGGCTGAGCTTATGAGGCCCTGGGCCCCTCACCCCCAAAGCGAACCCTGTTCAATGTAAAAGATTTTACTTGGATTTTTTTTCAAAAGGATCCACTCTTTTACAAGTTTTAAAACCACTGATTTAGCAAAAACCTACATTTTGCAAATAAGGGCACTGAAGCCCAGAAGTTAAATAACAGCACATCCAAGTATACAAAGTCTCTGAACCACCTGACAAGTCCATTTTAGGCTGAAGCCTAACAAACCTCCCCTGTACCTGCCCTAGGTAAACTCTGAGCCACTCAGCAATAAACCAGACAATAAAGCTATCCGGCCTTTCCTCTGGCCAGAAGGCCAAGCCCTTCCTAGCTGCTTCCTTGCGGGCTCTAGGACACCCACTCTTTTTCTTGGCCGATTGCAGGAGACTGTCAAAATCTTCCTTGGAGCCAAAAATGGGGTCGATCTGTTCCAAATTGGTCCCTGTGAGGTCATCCTTCTGGTTCTTGTGAATTGGGCCCAACACAAAACCTTTTACCTTCAGGGTGCTCAAGTAATCAAGCCGCCCCTTCAGACCTGAAATGGAGAAGCAGAGTTTAAAGTGACGCCTCTCTGAGGCCCCTGATCGCCCCTATTCTCCCCGAGAGGAAGTTGGGGGGGCGGTGAGGCTGGATCACGAGAGAAGCTGTTGTAAGGAAACTAGCACATTGCTTCAGAAACCTGCAGCGATAGGCTACTGGCGCCGGGAGGGGGAAGGGAGGATGCTGAGTCAGCCACCCTCAGGAAAGAGGGAGTTGGGGGCGGTTTCCTTCGAAGAAAGAAGGAGGGGCTACGTCCCAGGGGGCGGTCACCAGTACCAGGAAGGGGGGGAGAACCACTTGGGTCAATCTGGGCACAGGGGTCGAAGCCAGTGACCAGTTAAACCAGGGGAGCGTGGGGTTGGGGTGGGGGTGGGGGTGGGGGTGGGGGTGGGGGAGCGGAGCCCCGGACTCACCCACTAGGTCGCCTGCGTCGCGGCCCTGGAAAGCCTGAAGGTCGCCAATGCGGTAGAGGGCGCCCTTGTGCCACCAGCTCATCGCGGGCAGCTCGCGGCAGCGCGGCGCCTGAACGATGATGACCACGGCGCCGGCCAGCATGCCCAGCCAGCCGAGCCAGAAGAGCAGCAGCAACGCCCAGCGGGTGCGCACCCAGCCGGGGCTACCTGCCACCTTCAGCAGCTCCTCTTTAGACAGGCCTGTGAACTTGGCCGCGGCCGCCGCGTCCGCCTCGTCGTCGGCCACCTTGATCTTCACCAGACCATTCTTCTCGGTGCCGCCCGCCACGGCCACAGCCACAGCCGCCCCCGACGCCGCGTTCATCGGCTGTTTCTCGGGTTCCAGCTCGTTCAGCTCTACTTCCTTCATGTCCACCTCGGCGTCCTGGCTCATGGTGCCTGCGAAACCGGCAACACGACGCAGCCTGCTGTCAGCTGGTGGCTGGACACCTGCCCGGACCTCCCGGCCCCAGAACAGTCTCCCAGGTTTCCGTGACTCCGCTCAGCTTCCGCGACCGCGTCTGCGGCGGGGCGGGCGCGGTCTCTGGGACTGGGCACGGGAGCCCCGCCCAGGCCCGCCCCTTAAAGTGGAACGTCCTGGATTGCTCTTCCAGGGACCGAAAGGGTGGGCGGCGGCCGAGGGAATAATGTTGGGAACTCGCTTCCGAGGGCTGTGTGGTCCATATTCCTCACCTCGAACAGTCTAGCCCTGAGGTTCGGACACAAAGAAGGCTGAGCACGGAGCCACCTTTAGGTGGGCGGGGTCTGTGCTTTGTCCCGCCTCAGGTCCCCGCTGGTCCCTCGCGCTGCCGGAAAGTGGGCGTAAAGGGGATATCCAGCACTGCGGGTGGGCCCGAGGCCCTTCTTTGCCCACTCCGAAGGTTTGTGACTTCCCTGGACATCACCCTCCATTTGCCCCAGGCCCTGGGCTCAGGCCACCGCCTGCTCTTCCCAACTTCGCATGGCCACTTGTACTCTCAGAGCCAACTAAATTCAACTCGGCCTTTTCCCCCACCAGACCTTGTCTTCTCAGGCCTCTGGGACTTGGCGCTAGACCTCCGATTCCCCGCAGGGCTACTCCCACTCTTTCAAGATATCTTGAATTTAGTTCAATTAATTCAGCATGCGGCAACTATTTACTGAGTGCCCACTACAGTACTGTGGCTTTATTAACTTTAGTGAATTAACCCTAATCTAGTCTTCCCCATGATATTTTGTGAGAAATCTGTTTGGACAGGACAGTTGCTGCACTCCCCGTCTTATCCTACCCCACCCCCACTTCCTGGCCCCAGGATGTCTGGCAGCTAGGAATCTGACATCCAGAAGAGACGGATGGACAGCCTCGGGGCTGACAACATTCTGGGGCTGGGCCTGAGTTAGAGGCACCCACCTTTGCCTTACACCAGATCAGAAGACGCCATGGCCAGAATCTTCCCCACCTTGCAGGGCCTCCCACACATTAGCCCAATCTCCCCACGGTGCCATGGTGTTCCCTTACCTCCCTTACGCCGTCACTATGCTAGGCCTTGGAGGCAGCTGGTACTGCAGAGGCCTTGAAAACCACCCAACTTCTCCCCACAGAGGTCCTTGGATTGAGAGTGAGACAATTCACAGCAGGGACTGCCGGACATCAACACCATGAGGTGGCAACACTCTCAGGAACTTCTTGTTCCTCAGCAGTGCCAGCTGGGTTATTTTCAGAGAGGCGCTGAAGGAAGTAAGTTCTTGCTCCCTCTCCCACCTGGGCTGGAAGCCAAGATAGCTGTGTATTTGGAAGAAAGCAGAAGCCAAGATCTGAAGAAATAGAAAAGGTACCAAAGGAGAGCCAAAAGAGTGAAAAGTCTCATCCTGTGCCATTCCCCTCGCCTTCTTCGTACCAGAGCCCACCCCCGTCCCTCACCCCAGGCAAGCGGGTAGAGGTTGGAGTTCAGACCTGTGCTCAATGATGATAAGGAGTCCAGGGTGCCCTGGGCATGCCAGTAAGTGCCAACCAGGGGCTGTGAACAGACTTTATCACCAGCACGGAAGCTCGAAGTTAAGAACTGTGGGGTCAGACACTCTCCTTGAGATAGTCCAACATAACACCCCCATACATACACATAGTATCTCACTCACAGCCCCCCATGGCTCCAGAAAGATGAAAGAAATCCCTCCTGCATGCGGTAAATAAGCTAACAACTTACCTTCCCAAGTTTAAGTTTATCACCCACCACACCTGCCACAGGGACCACCCTCCAGCAATATCAGCCTTCAAACACCTGTGAGTCCCACAACACACCCAGCTCTGTCAGGCGTCTGCACCTTTGTACGTGCCATTCCCTGTGTGTTCGGCCCTTCCAGCTCCAATTCCTTCCAGACCCAGCTCAAATGATAGCTTTTCTCAACTCCCCCGAAAGGATTACTTTCCATCCACTGTGCACCTATCTCTTCTACAATTCACGTCTCATTTGTTCATTACGTTTCCTTGTCTGAGTGTCGGCACTTCAAGACAAGTGGCAGGGGCCTTGTGCTATTTGTTGATGGACGTGCCTGCTCAGGGGTAGCACAGAATAGACACTTTATAAGTGTTTGGTAAACGAGTGGATGAACTATTATCAATCAAACCCAAATTTCTCCCTTCTTAGAAACAATTCAACAAAAGTAGCATGTATTTGAAAAGAAATGTGCACCTCAGTGTTCATAGCAGCATTATTTACAATTGCAAAGATATGGAAGCAACCTAAGTGTCAGCAACAGATAAATGGATAAAGAAGATGTGATAGATACATATATACACGCATATACATATATACACACATAATGGAATACTACTCAGCCATAAGAAAGAAGGAAATTTTGCCATTGGCAGCAACGTGGATGGAACTTGGAGGGCATTATGCTATGTGAAATAAGTCAGAAAAAGAAAAATACTGTATGATATCACTTATAGGTGGAATCTAAAAATATACAACAAACTAGTAAATGTTATACAACAAAAAAGAAGCAGACTCACAGATATAGAAAACAAACGGGGTTACCAGTGGTGGGGAGGGGCAATATAGGGGTGAGGGAGCTGGAGGTACAAACTACTGGGTATAAGATAGGCTCAAGGATGTACTACACAACATGGGGAATATAGCCAATATTTTGTAATAACTGAAATGGAGAGTAACCTTTAAAATTGTATTAAAATTTTTTAATTAAAAAAATAAAATGCAAAAACAAAAGTACCATGTGAAGATAAAGGGATAAAAGTGAAAAGGAATTTAAACAACACTTTATGGTATCAAGATGAAGCTGTTTATGTAGGAAAACAAACCCAAACTTGTAACTGTTCAACCAAATAAAACAAAGAATAAATGTGGGTGAAAGAGAGGACAGGAAGGCAACAGGGCAAGACTGCAGAGAAAGAGGGCTGAAGGTGACTAGAGATCCTTAGATCCGAGAATGTATATTGCTAAATATAAAACTTAGTGTTTACTATAGAATTCAAAGTATATAATGTGTTCAAGAAGAATTTAGCCTTCAAGAGAAGGCTGGGACAAAGCAAAGAAAAAAGTAGTTCAAGAGTCCAGAGGCCAATAAGGACAAATAATGAGGCCACAAGTCTTCAGGACTTAACACTCACTCAGAAGATGGGGGTGGGGCCCTGAAGTTCAGAGGGCCAAGTGTACAGAGAAAGTTCCTTTCTAATCCCCTGTTGCAAAAACTCATGTCACCTGTTTCCCAACAAGCGAGGATTACTTGATCTTAGCCAAAAGATATGGAAGTTTTTTTCCCCTCAGTGTGTAAAAAAAAGATTTCCAAAGACAGAGCAAAGATGGGAGGATAGTTAGAAACTTAGGAGACTATCCAACAGACACGGCAACGCTGCCAAAGCTGAAGGCATAATTCCAAAAAACCCAGAAAAAAAGCATTCAGGCTCTGCCTCTAAACTACCCATCAGCCTTGAGTTTAGCCATTTGAAAAATGGATGACAGCTGAAGTTAAGGAACCAAGCATTTGGAAGCCAAAGTGCAGCTGAGATGAAAGCAGAGAAGGAGGCTGACCCCAACCAAAGGGGCCCACTTGGCAGCTGTTATAAGAAGAAGCGATGTTGAAATATTACTTTACTACAAATCCTGCAGAAGGGACACTGGCTGCTGAAGAGGACTGTCAGAGCTGTCTCAGTGAAGGGTGAGGAACGTGAGTGGGGATAAAAGCCAGAAAGAGTAAAGGAAACGCAACCAAAGCCTTCTCTTAGAAGAAGAGAAATGAAAACACCTGAAAAGTATCTCATACTCACAATGGACAAATGAACAACACTGCAGCAAGCCATGCTCTCTAATGCAACCAAGTATTAAAAGAGAAACACCAGAGATACAGCAGATCAAATTATGGAAGAGTTAGAGAAGTACTTTTAACATATTACCCTTGGAGAGATGACATCATATATTCAATTGATCAGGACTTCCCTGATCAGTTTCTTAACCACTGGTGGCGCAGTGGTTAAGAATCCACCTGCCAATGCAGGGGACGCGGGTTCCAGCCCTGGTCCAGGGAGATCCCACATGCCATGGAGCAACTAAGCCCGGCGCCACAACTACTGAGCCTGCGCTCTAGTGCCCACGAGCCACAACTACTGAAGCCCGCGCTCCTAGAGCCCGTGCTCCGCAACAAGAGAAGCCACCACAATGAGAAGCCCGTGCACCACAACAAAGAGTAGCCCCCGCCCGCCGCAACTAGAGAAAGCCCACGTGCAGCAACAGACCCAACGCAGCCAAAAAACAAACAAAAAAAACCAAACTCAACTTTAAAAAAAAATAAATCTCAACTTAAAAAAAAAAAAGATATTCAACTGATCAGAGACCGAATACTGATCTCATCAAAAGGCTAATTGGTAATAAGAGATTAAATGATTCCTTAAATGATCACCAAAGTACTCCAACATCAGCTCCTTCTGCAGTCCTAGGCACACAATGCTGGTGGGTATTGTCATCTTCCCCATCTCCAGTGCTCCTCAAAACTTTCTATCATCACATTCTTTGGAAGAAAGTCACTAAGTGTAGCCACACTCAAGAAGTATGAAGTTAAGCTCTGCCTCCCAGAGCTGGGAGTATCTTCATTATTTGGGATTTTTCTGTATGCAAGAGTCGTCTCTTTTCCCTCATTTATTTATTTATCTATTCATTTATTTATATCAGTATAAGTCAACATATGTATGTATTCTTGGATACTTATTTTATACTTTGGGTTAGAATCCAACACTATATTGCTATGCTGCTCAAATTATTCCAGCTTTGGCTACTGTGAGCTCTTTCAGTCTGGCCACTGTGTCCTTTTAATACATACCCCTTTCCCCCCCTTTTTTGTAGGACTTCTCTGCTTTCTGGCACTGCAAGATGCTCCAGGTTCATCTTGTATATGCCCTAGGGCCCCAGCCCTAGAATCAGCCATTTCTCCAAGGAGCCCTGGTCCCTTTTATTGGAGAATGGTATTAGAAATCAAGATATGGGCACTCAGGTGTCTTTTTTTAAAATAAATTTATTTATTTATTGGCTGCATTGGGTGTTCGTTGTTGCACATGGGCTTTCTCCAGTTGCGGTGAGCGGGGCCTACTATTCTTTGCAGTGCGCGGGCTTCTCATTGGGTGGCTTCTCCTACTTCAGAGCACAGGCTCTAGGCACGTGGGCTTCAGTAGTTGTGAAAAGTGGGCTCAGTAGTTGTGGCTCACGGTCTCTAGAGCACAGGCTCAGTAGCTGTGGTGCCCGGGCTTAGTTGCTCCGCGGCATGTGGGATCTTCCGGGACAAGGGCTCGAACCGTATCCCCTGCGTGGCAGGCAGATTCTTAACCACCACACCACCACGGAAGTCCCTCAGGTGTCCTTTGATGAACAAAAGTTACCCATCAAAAATATATCAGTCTCGGTAATCCGCCTGCCAATGTAGGGGACACGGGTTCGAGCCCTGGTCCCAGAAGATCCCACATGCCATGGAGCAACTAAGCCCATGCGCCACAACTACTGAGCCTGAGCTCTAGAGCCTGCAAGACACAACTACTGAGCCCACGAGCCACAACTACCGAAGCCCACGAGCCTAGAGCCCATGCTCCACAACGAGAGGCCACTGCAATGAGAAGCCCCTGCAGGCAACGAAGAGTAGCCCCCACTCGCCGCAACCAGAGAAAGCCCATTTATAGCAACGAAGACCCAACGCAGCCAAAAATAAATCAATAAAATAAGTTAAAAATATATATATATATTAGTCTCGGGACTTCCCTGTGATCCAGTGGTTAAGATTCCACACTCCCAATGCAGGGGGCCCAGGTTCGATCCCCGCTCAGTGAACTAGATCCTGCGTGCCACAACTAAAGATCCTGCATGCTGCAACTAAAGATCCCGCATGCTGCAACTAAAAGATCCCGCATGCCGCAATTAAAAGATCCCACATGCCACAACTAAGACCCGGAGCAGCCAAATAAATAAATAAATAAAATATTTAAAAAGCAAATAAATAAAGGGCCTGTATTATTTAATAAATATATGTATATATTAAACATATATATCAGTTATATATTTATAAATTATTAAATATATACATGTATATCAGTCTTGGGAATTCCCTGGCAGTCCAGTGGTTAGGACTCTGCACTTTCACTGCTGACGGCGTGAGTGCGATCCCTAGTCAAGGAACTAAGACCCCACAAGATACATGGCATTGCCAAAAAAAATTTTTTTTTAAAATATATATATCAGTCTTTTCTTGCATACTCTGCTTTTGGGGGTTTTTAGTGTCCTATGTTTTTTAAACATCTTTATTAGAGTATAATTGCTTTACATTGTTGTGTTAGTTTCTGCTGTATAATCAAGTGAATCAGCTATCAGTATACTTATATCCCCATATCCCCTCCCTCTTGCATCTCCCTCCCACCCTCCCTACCCCACCCCTCTAGGTGGTCACAAAGCACCTAGCTGATCTCCCTGTGTTATGCAGCTGCTTCCCACTAGCTATATTACATTTGGTAGTGTATATATATCATCAATGCCTCACTCTCACTTCGTCCCAGTTTGCCCCCTCCCCTTGTTCTTAAGTCCATTCTCTACATCTGCATCTTTATTCCTGTCCTTCCCCTAGGTTCTTTAGAACCATTTTTTTTTTTTTTTAGATTCCATATATATGTGTTAGCATACGGTATTTGTTTTTCTCTTTCTGACTTACTTCACTCTGAATGACAGATTCTAGGTCCAGCCACCTCACTACAAATAACTCAATTTCGTTTCTTTTTATGGCTAAGTAATATTCTATTGTATATATGTGCCACATCTTCTTTATCCATTCATGTGTTGATGGACTTTAATGTCCTATTTTTTAAATCTTTCCTTACTTCAAGGCCTGAAAGATACTCATCTATATTTTCTACACAAAAAAAGGAAGGTTTTATTTTTGACATTGCAATCCTTAATCAATCTTTAGTTTATGTTTACTTATGGCATAAGGTAGAGGGCCAATCTCATTTTTTTTCCACATGGATCACTGTAACACAATTAAAATACGTATATATATTCGGTCTTTGTCCCTAGTTCCTGACAGAGAGCTCTTAAATCCCTTAGAATCTCGTGGGTGATAGGAATGTCTTTTGTTTTAATGAGGCCACTCTTGGTGGACTTCTAGAAAGCTTGAGGCTGGGGGCTGGTTATCAGAAAGGCATGATTGGAACGTTGGAACTTTCAGTCCCAGCCCCCAACCTCTGGGAAGGGGAGAGGGGCTAGAGATTGGGTTAATCACCGATGGCAATGATTTAATCACTCATACCTACATAATGAAACCTCCATTAAAAACCCCTAAATGGGGCTTCCCTGGTGGCACAGTGGTTGGGAGTCTGCTTGCCGATGCAGGGGACGCAGGTTCGTGCCCCAGTCCGGGAAGATCCCACATGCCGCGGAGCAGCTGGGCCCCTGAGCCATGGCCGCTGAGCCTGCGCGTCCGGAACCTGTGCTCCGCAACGGGAGACGCCACAGCAGTGAGAGGCCCGCATACTGAAAAAAAAAAAAAAAAAAAAAAAAAAACCCTAAATGACAGGGTTCACAGCTTCCGAGTTGGTGAACACATCAGGGTACAGGTGAGGTGGCACAAACACCCCCACTCCTTGCCCTGTGCATTCTTCCATTTGGCTGTTCCTGAGTTGTATCCTTTATCATAAACTGGTAATAGTAAAATGCTGTACGTGTCCTCAGTCCCTCAAGGACCCCATTTATTCTCAAATCTACTAAATGACCCCCAAATCTTTGTTCATTTTTAGTTAGTTCTATATTTCTACTTATTCAAAATTAATCTTATCTTGCCATTCCCACAATCCCCTACAGCCTGTCCTCCTCAATGCCCCTGCTCAATACCACAGTTCACTGAGTGACACTGGCATTCTTCCAGTTTTCTAGGCCAGAAGCACTTGGGCAGTTTTCTTAGCTCTTACATCTCCCTATCCTCCCTGTCCAGCTAGATGCCGGTATAAACTCTGTAGCCTGATTAATATAATTACAGTATCTCCACTTAAAGAAAAACAGAAACTTCTGCTGCCTGCTATCACACAATTCTCTAAACAAGTTGGAAATAGTTCCAGGTCTCCATCCAGACTGAAAATGTGCCAGTTCTTGGGCTTCCCTGGTGGCGCAGTGATTGAGAGTCCTCTTGCCGATGCAGGGGATGGGGGTTTGTGCCCCGGTCAGGGAGGACCCCGCGTGCCGCGGCGCGGCTGGGCCCGTGGGCCATGCAGTCCGGAGCCTGTGCTCCGCGGCGGGAGAGGCCGCAACGGTGAGAGGCCCGCGTACCGCAAAAAAAAAAAAAAAAAAAAAGAAAAGAAAAAAAGAAGTGCCAGTTCCTGCTCTGCATTCAGTATTTCAAATCCTGTCTTATAAAATGTATTTATACAAATAAATATATTTGTATTTAATATAAGACAATGTATTAATATATTTGCATAAGCAAATGTATTAATACATAAACGAAGCTCTCAAGCACTTTTGATTTTCACAGGCATTCAAAATGGTTAAATGTTACCAGAGCTTTCCAAAAGTACAATCCTAAAGACACATAATGAGACATTGGGATCTTAGATTTCAATATGCACTTCCTGAACATAAACTCTTCATTCCCTCAAGGCAAGTGACTCGGTATTTGAATAGCTCCGCCCACATCTGCCCCTGCTCCTACCTATGCTCCTTTTTGGGTCAATTATCGGAAAAATCTTCTTAGGGCTCCATGCAGGGAAATTGATGCCTGACTACATTAAAAAAATTTTGGGGGGGCTTCCCTGGTGGCGCAGTGGTTGAGAACCCGCCTGCCGATGCAGGGGACACGGGTTCGTGCCCCGGTCCGGGAAGATCCCACATGCCCCGGAACAGCTGGGCCTGTGAGCCAGGGCCGCTGAGCCAGTGCGTCTGGAGCCTGCGCTCCCCAACGGGAGGACCACAATAGTGAGAAGCCCGCGTATCGCAAATAAAAAATTTAAAAAAAATTTATATTCAGTAAGGTGAAAAGGGGGTATATAGTGTTGAGAAGTAGACATTTAGGGACAAGTATGGAATATAATAGAAACCTGAACTTGAAATAACCACTCACTCTGGACCTAAAGTGGTTAATTTCAACAACTCTCTGTAAAATAATTTGGACTACAGATAAACTAAAGACAAATTAAAATTTAAAAAGTGAAATACATCACTAAGAAGGGAAACCCTCTTTTCTATTTCAAAATAGAAACTGTTACACTAATGAAATGCTAACTAGAATGTAACCAATCTGAGAACGGAAATAAACTTTTTCCTTACAATCAGTGATTAGCACAGCCGGATTTTCACACATTCTTTTGAACCATTATAAGTCCCCAATAACACATGTTCCCAGAGGTGATACCAGGCTGTGATATTGCAATATAAGAAATATGTATTTGGGACTTTCCTGGTGGTCCAGTGGTTATGACTCCGCACTTGCCCTGCAGGGAGCACGGGTTCAATCTCCTGGTCAGGGAACTAAGAACCCATATGCAGTGAGGCCAACAGAAGGAAGGAAGGAAGGAATTTGGTGTTCATCCCTCTTTCCTGGCACAAGAGCTTCTAAAACCTTTGGAATCTCTAGAGTAAAGAGTGTCATTTTGTATGTTAACAAGGTGATGGGGTGGGGGTGGGGGCGGTTGTCCAGGATGGAGACTTGTTGACAGAAGAACCGGAGTAATTAGGAGTTTGGAACTTTCAGCACCACCCTTCAGCCTCCAGAGGGGAGAGGAGCTGAAGGCTGAGTAATCACCAGTGGCCAGTGATCATGTCTATATAATGGAAACTCCATACAAATCCTCATCAACGGGGTTTGGAGAGCTTTCAGGTTGGGGAACACATCCATTTGCCAAGCAGATGTCACACCTCAAGTCCACAGGGTCATAAGACCCCGTGCTTGGAGCCTATGTACCTCTTCATCTGGCTGTTCATTTGTATCTTTTACAATATCCTTTATAATGAACTGATAATAGTATGTAAAGTATTTCCCTGAGTTCTATGAGCTGTTATAGCACATTCAAACCTGAGGAGGGGGTTGTGGGAACCCCCAATCATTAGCCAACTCAGAAGTGTGGGTAACTTGCGGATCCACTACTTGAGATTGCTGTGTGAAGTGGGGGACAGTCTGTGAGACTGAGCCCTTACTTAACCTGTGGGGTCTGTGCAACCCCAGGTAGTTTTAGAACTGAATGAAATTGTAGGACATCCAGTTGGTGTCCCCACAGCATTGGAGAATTGCTTGGTGGAAAACCCACACATTTAGTGCCAGAAGTACTCTGTGCAGAAAACATCATGGCAGTTAGCAATAAACAGACCATTAAAGCAGATTCTTCTCACAGGCCCTTGCACTCAAATCTGGAAATGTTATTTAAAGAAGCTTTTTTCTTACTCATTTCACTCAACAGAAAAGGTACAAAATACCTACGGAACTGTAGACATTTAGAGAGATATTTTTAAATAGCAGACATCTAGATTCTGGTTATCACACTTCTATGAAAAGAGTAAATGATCTCAAACAAAAAATTTGTACTATTAAAGGTGCTGACTAGAGAGAAAATTAAAACTCAAAAGTCTAAGAAAAATGGATCTTATAGCAAGTTTGGAAAGGGGAGTCCTTTTTCCATCCTCAAATTAGAAAGCAGCATTAGAATTGAGTTAACATATAGCAAGTGTCTTTAAAATAGTAATATCAATAATTTACAAAACGCTTGTATAGGTAACTAAAATTTGATATGGGGAATAAAACTGATACCAAAATGTTTTTCTTACTTATAGAAAATAAAATTCCGTACAGAAAAATCAAACTGAATCTAGACAAATTATTAGCATAAGAGTTCAATAAAATAGTAGACCTGGGCTTCCCTGGTGGCGCAGTGATTGAGAGTCCGCCTGCCGATGCAGGGAACACGGGTTCATGCCCCGGTCCGGGTCCCACATGCCGTGGAGCGAGCGGCTGGGCCCGTGAGCCATGGCCACTGAGCCTGCACGTCCGGAGCCTGTGCTCCGCAACGGGAGAGGCCCCAACAGTGAGAGGCCCGCGTACCGAAAAAAAAAAAAAAAAAAAGACATAAAATAATATACAAAAACAGTTCTGTATACCAGTAGCAAACAACTAGAAAATGTCTTTTTTTTTAAGTTGCCATATACACTAGCAATGAAAACTAAGAGCTAAGATAAAATCTAACAGTAAATAGATAACTTCTTTATGAAGGAAAAGATAATATCCTACAGAAACACATTCACACAAAAAACACTGAGTATCCAGTATGTGCCAGGCACTTTTCTATGAGCTGGGGTGGTAGCGGGGAAAGAGACCCTGCTTTCATGAAGCTTAATTCCACTGAGTGAAAGAAAGACAATTAAAAAATACTCCAACATACATAATATGTCAAATGATTACAAGTGCTTTGAAAAGATAGAGGAGGGTGAGAAGGAGACTACTTTATTCAAGGAAGTCATCTCTGATGAGGTGACATTTGAGCAAAGACCCAAGGAGGTAAAGGAACAAGGGAGCTTTCTAAAAGAAAGTTTTCTAGGTGAGGGAATATCAAGTGTAAAGACCAAAAGGAGAAATGTCACATATTCATGAATAGAAAGATTTGATGTCATAAAGAAATTAATGCTCCCTGATGAAATAAAATTAAGTCAAGATAAGAAAAATTTAACATAAAATTTTTCTCTGCAGTTTGAGCCACTACCCCACCCCTTTACTGTGCTTTGTGCATCGGCATTATGCATTAACTGGATCCCCTTAGAACACACAGCAATGCCTACTTGCAAAAAGAAACAAAAAACAAACAAACAAAGAAACAAAGCAATTTCCTCCTGGCACCAGGAAGGTAACTCCTTAGAAGATAACATTCCTTTCTCAATTCTGTAAGGGGTCACAATAACTCACAACTCGCCTTGTTGGACTATGTTACTTTGATGTATGACCCTTTGTCTCAAAAACTTATAAAACTGTGCTTTGACCTCTAACAGAGGAATAGTCCTCAGAGCTTTCTGAAAGACTGTCTCCTAGGTTATAATCCTCAGGTTGGTTTAGATAAAATTTTCCAGTTCTTTCTTAGATTGACTATTGGTTAATTTTTTTCATTGACATCCCCAAACAATCTGTCTATCCACTGCAATTCCAATACAAATCTGAATATCTGTTCTTGGGAACTTTATGATTCTATAACACGTGTAAGAGAAAAGGGCCAAAAACAGTAAAGATTTTTTTTTTAAGTAATATTTTTGAAGACAAATCCTACCATATACCAAGCATGTTATATTCTTAAGTAATAATAATAGCATGCTAAAGTAATAATAATAGCATGCTATAGCCACAGGGATGGACAAACGGACCAACAGAACAGAATATGAAATCTAAAAGGAACTCATGCATATTTGAAACCTTAATATATGCAGAGATAATATTACAAGCACTGGAGGAAGGAGTAGCTATTCACCAAATGGTGCTGAAAAAAATAAAATTAGGTCACTATTTAAAAGTAAACACAATAATATATTCCAAGTGATTAAAAGACCTAAGTATGAAAAGCAAATATTTAAAATTTTTAGAAAAAAAATTAGAATATCTTTCTGACTTCAAGGTAAGGAAGGAGTTCTTAAACAAGACACAAAAGCACAAAACATTAAGAAAAGAATTGACAAATTCTGCAAGAAAAATCTGTGCATCACGAGACCATAACAAACTGAAAAGATAAGCCACAAACGGGAGGAGACATAGTATCTGAAACTAATAAAAAAACAGAGTCTTGCATAAAACATATAAATCACTGAACACCAGTAAGGGAAAGGCCAACAACCTGGTAGAAAAAAAAATATATATATACAGACTACGAACAGTCATTTCACAAAATTGGATACACAAAAGAATGGCCAGTGAACTCTTGACACATTACATAACCTTAGTAGTAATCAAGAAAATGCAAATTAAAATCACAACAAAATATAATTTTATGTCCATCAGATTGGCAATATTAAAACATCTGACTGAACCAAGTGATGACAAGAACATGAAATTGCATAAGTGACAACATTAACGGGTACAGTCTCTCTAGGTGAGCAATTTGCAAAAGCCTGTAGAATTGAAAATACTCATAGCTATTACCCAGAAATGTCATTCCTGGATTCATAACCCAGAGAAACTCTCATCCACATGCACAAAGCAATATACAAAGGATTTCACTGCAGCACTGGTTAAGTAGTAAAAACTTGGAAATCTGAAAAAGGGTTTATCACTAGGGGACAAAATAATTTGTAGAAAATGTCGAACTAGAGTACTATAACTAAATCTTAAAGAGCTAGAGCACAAAAAGACAGAAAAAAATGCATCAAAACTATAATGTTAAAGAAAAAGGGGAAATAGCAGGTTTCACCTTAACATTTTTTCCAAAAACTAAATGATACACAGAACACCAGCAGTCTGCATTTTTTAAAAATAAATTTATTTATTTATTTTTGGCTGTGTTGGGTCTTCGTTGCTGTGTGGCCTTTCTCTAGCTGTGGCAAGTGGGGGCTACTCTTTGTTGCAGTGCATGGGCTTCGCAGTGCGTGGGCTTCTCATTGCAGTGCGTGGGCTTCTCATTGCAGTGCCTTCTCTTGTTGCGAAGCACAGGTCTCTAGGCGTGTGGGTTTCAGCAGTTGTTGCACACGGGCTCAGTAGTTGTGGCTCGCGGGCTCTAGAGCGCAGGCTCAGAGTTGCGGTGCACGGGCTTAGTTGCTCTGCGGCATGTGGGATCTTCCTGGACCAGGGCTCTAACCCGTGTCCCTTGCACTGACTGGCAGGCAGATTCTTAACCAATGTGCCACCAGGGAAGTCCAACAGTCTGCACTTTAATTGACATCTATCCCAAAAGGGAGAACCACACCATTCATGGAGGAACTGCGACAACAGACTGATTTGTGGAATGGATGGAGCAAGCCTCTGGTCCATCTCCCTGTTCCAAAATTCCACTTAATAAAGTATCCTCAGGGCTTCCCTGGTGGTGTATTGGTTAAGAATCTGCCTGCCACCGCATGGGACACGGGTTCGAGCCCTGGTCTGGGAAGATCCCACATGCCACAGAGCAACTAAGCCTATGCACCATAACTACTGAGCCTGCGCTCTAGAGCCCACGAGCCACAACTACTGAAGCCCGGGCACCTAGAGCCCGTGCTCCACAACAAGAGAAGCCACCGCAATGATAAGCCCGCGCACTGCAACAAAGAGTAGTCCCCGCTTGCCGCAACTAGAGAAAGCCCGCGTGCAGCAACGAAGACCCAATGCAGCCAAAAATAAAATAAATAAGTTACTTTTAAAAATAAAATAAAATAAAATAAATAAAGTATCCTCAGGTAGAGGATTTATGAGATGTTAAATGATAAGAACAGATACTAACCTTGATCTTGGGCCAAAAACCCAAAAAAAACCTATAATTAAGATTCCCTAACCAACAAGGACCTACTGTATAGCACATGGAACTATATTCAATATTTCATAATAACCTATAAGGGAAAAAAATCTGAAAAGAATGTATCTATGCGTATGTGTGTGTGTGTGTGTGTATATATATAGGTGTGTGTGTGTGTATGCGTATACATGTAGCTAAATCACTGTGCTGTACACCTGAAACTGACACAACATTGTAAATCAACTACACTTCAATTAAAAAAGAGAAAAGTTCTCATCAGGCTTTGCTTCTCAAACTTTCATGCAAGGCCATAAAAGCAGCCTTAAAGTTGTTCCTTTTAAAATTCCACATATTTGGCTCTTCCAAAAGCCATTCTAATCCTTCCCTGGGAGAGCTTCCCACTGTCACACTCCTCCACGGTTCAGGAAATAAGGAAATTTTGTTCTCAGATTGAATTTTTGCCCTACAGGTGAACATCCTACTCCTGTTCCTTGCTGAGCACTGCTCATTTTCTTATTCCTACTCCTCTACTAATAAAAGCAGTGCCTCTTGCTGCCAGGAGAGGGCAGACCAATTCCCTGGAGCAGCTGCCATCCTCCCAGAAAGATTCCTGTTAGAGGAACCTGTTTATAGTTCAAAAGCATTTCTTCTAACAACCTTTTCAGGAGCTTACTTCATAGCATTAGAGCAGGTAATCAATGAATTATAGTGACATGCCTTGTTATACATGATGGGAATAGAGTAACAAATTATTCAGACAAGATTTCTGACCTCAGGGAGTATATGCCAGAAAGGGGTCAGGTAGAGCGAGGGGAAGGGAAGGAATGGTGTTATTGAAACTGAAAAGGGAAAGTGGGACTTGCTGGCTCTGTTGGTAGTGAGACAGGAAGACAAGAGTACAGCCATTTTGGAAAAGAAATGAGGAACGGCCTTGGACAAAACAGGCCTTGCAAGCTAAAGAACAAAGGCCCTGGGGGCCTGAGTCCCAGAAACAAAAACCAGGCTCTAATGAATAAAAGATTAGGGCTTCCCTGGTGGCGCAGTCATTGAGAGTCCCTCTGCTGATGCAGGACAGAACCCCGAGTGCAATGGATTGAAGAGAGAATGGGAAGTAAAGAAAGTCGCTGGAGTGGGGATTGAGCAGTTTCAAAGATTTCTACTTTGTTTTTCCAAGGCCAAAGACTCAATGTGGGGGTTACTCCAACTCCAAGTATATCAATCCCATTAAGCACTTGGGGACCAGAGATATGATCACTGGTTAAGAATCCAAGTGATCAAATGGGTCCCAGAGAACTTTCTTGGGACGCAGGACTCAACCCCTCGCAAGGATTCCAGTGGGTGGGGCAAAATCACTGCTATGGTGGCTCGTAGAAGCTTTGAGAAAGCAATGGCCTATGCTGAGTGAAATAGATATGCCTGAGTTGCCCTAGTAGGTGGTAGAGGAAGGAATAAAGAGGCTGAAGAAAGCAGACTTGCCAGAATGGATATAGTAGGTGAGGCAAGAAGACCCACCAGAGAATTGTGTTCCAAGAAAGGGCCCAGAGGACACGATATTCACCAAGGCCATCTATTGAGAGGGGTATCAGCATCACTAAGAAGTTCAGGGGTGGTTCTCCTCTATGATGGAGGAGACGAAGTCACAGAGCTGAGCTACTTAAGATGAGATGTATGGGGATGGTACTCCCTGCCCATCCGCATCAAGTAAAACAGGAGAGGTTTAACAGAAGCACTGCTTAACTGCCAGAAGCCAGAAAGCTGTAATTACCATAAGAATGGCAAGATTGGAGGGTTAGCCTTGGGGCCTTGATCCATCAGACACAGTTGTAGGTATAATAAACAACGGTATCCCTAGGGGGGAAATAGATGGGAAGCCAAGGAAGCCGAGAATGCTGCTGAACATCTACAACCTGAAGAAAGAAAGAAGAAAGGAGCAGAAGGCTAAATACAGTCACCACAATAAATAGTAGCCAAGAGGAAGCTTGAACAAACCTCTTAGCCTCATCCACCAGCAAGAAGAACTACAGTTCTGCAGCCTGTGGAAGGAAAACCACATTCACAGAAAGATAGATAAAATGAAAAGGCAGAGGACTCTGTACCAGATGAAGGAACAAGATAAAATCCCAGAGAAACAACTAAATGAAGTGGAGATAGGCAACCTTCCAGAAAAACAATTCAGAATAATGATAGTGAAGATGATCCAGGACCTCGGAAAAAGAATGGAGGCAAAGATTGAGAAGATGCAAGAAATGTTTAATGAAGACCTAGAAGAATTAAAGAACAAACAAAAAAAGATGAACAATACAATAACTGAAATGAAAACTACACTAGAAGGAATCAATAGCAGAATAACTGAGGCAGAAGAACGGATAAGTGACCTGGAAGACAGAATGGTGGAATTCACTGCCACGGAATAGAATAAAGAAAAAAGAATGAAAAGAAATGAAGACAGCCTAAGAGACCTCTGGGACAACATTAAACGCAACAACATTCACATTATAGGGGTCCCAGAAGGAGAAGAGTGAGAGAAAGGACCCAAGAAAATATTTGAAGAGATTATAGTAGAAAACTTCCCTAACATGGGAAAGGAAAGAGCCACCCAACTCCAGGAAGTGCAGAGAGTCCCAGGCAGGATAAACCCAAGGAGAAACACGCCAAGACACACAGTAATCAAACTGACAAAAATTAAGGACAAAGAAAAATTATTGAAAGCAACAGGGAAAAATGACAAATAACATACAAGGGAACTCCCATAATGTTAGCAGAAACTCTACAAGCCAGAAGTTAGTGGCACGATATATTTAAAGTGACGAAAGGGAAGAACCTACAGCCAAGATTACTCTACCGGGCAAGGATCTCATCCAGATTCTATGGAGAAATCAAAAGCTTTACAGACAAGCAAAAGCTAAGAGAATTCAGCACGACCAAACCAGCTCTACAACAAATGCTAAAGGAACTTCTCTAAGTGGGAAACACAAGAGAAGAAAAGGACCTACAAAAAAAACCCCATAACACTTAAGAAAATGATAATAGGAACACACATATCAATAATTACCTTAAACGTGAATGGATTAAATGCTCCAACCAAAAGACACTGGCTTGCTGAATGGATACAAAAACAAGACCCATATATATGCTGTCTACAAGAGACCCACTTCAGACCTAGGGACACATACAGACTGAAAGCGAGGGGATGGAAAAAGATATCCCATGCAAATGGAAATAAAAAGAAAGCTGGAGTAGCAAGACTCATATCAGATAAAATAGACTTTAAAATAAGGAATGTTACAAGAGACAAGGAAGGAGACTACATAATGATCAACAGACCAATCCAAGAAGAAGATATAACAATTATAAATATATATGCACCCAACATAGGAGCACCTCAATACATAAGGCAACTGCTAACAGCTATAAAAGAAGAAATCGACAGTAACACAATAACAGTGGGGGACTTTAACACCTCACTTACACCAATGGACGGATCATCCAAAATGAAAATAAATAAGGAAACAGAAGCTTTAAATGATACAATAGACCAGATAGAGTTAATTGATATTTATAGGACATTCCATCCAAAAACAGCAGATTACACTTTCTTCTCAAGTGCGCATGGAACATTCTCCAGGATAGATCACATCATGGGTCACAAATCAAGCCTTGGTAAATTTAAGAAAACTGAAATCATATCAAGCATCTTTTCCAACCACAACCCTATGAGATTAGAAATCGATTACAGGGAAAAAAACATAAAAAACACAAACACATGGATGCTAAACAATATGTTACTCAACAACCAAGAGATGACTGAAGAAATCAAAGAGGAAATCAAAAAATACTTAGAGACAAATGACAATGAAAACACAACAATCCAAAACCTACGGGATTCAGCAAAAGCAGTTCTAAGAGGAAGTCTCTAGCAATACAAGCCTACCTCAAGAAACAAGAAAATCTCAAATAAACAATCTAACCTTACAGCTAAAGGAACTAGAGAAAGAAGAACAAACAAAACCCAAAGTTAGAAGAAGGAAAGAAATCATAAAGATCAGACCAGAAATAAATGAAATAGAAACAAAGAAAACAGCAAAGATGAATAAAACTAAAAGCTGATTCTTTGAGAAGATAAACAAAATTGATAAACCATTAGCCAGGCTCATCAAGAAAGAGAGGGAGAGGACTCAAATCAATAAAATTAGAAATGAAAAAGGAAAAGTTACAACAGACACTGCAGAAATACAAAGCATCCTAAGAGACTACTACAAGCAACTCTATGCCAATAAAATGAACAACCTGGAAGAAATGGACAAATTCTTAAAAAGGTATAACCGTCTAAGATTGAAGCAGGAAGAAATAGAAAATATGAACAGACCAATCACAAGTAATGAAATTGAAACTGTGATTAAAAATCTTCCAACAAACAAAAGTCTAGGACCAGATGGCTTCACAGGTGAATTCTATCAAACATTTAGAGAAGAGCTAACACCCATCCTTCTCAAACTCGTCCAAAAAAATTGCAGAATGGGCTTCCCTGGTGGCGCAGTGGTTGAGAGTCTGCCTGCTGATACAGGGGGCGTGCCCCGGTCCAGGAGGATCCCACATGCCACGGAGTGGCTGGGCCCATGGGCCATGGCCACTGAGCCTGTGCATCCGGAGCCTGTGCTCCACAGGAGTACAGCTTCTCCACGGGAGAGGCTGCAATGGTGAGAGGCATGCATACCTCAAAAAAAAAAAAATGCAGAGGAAGGAACACTCCCAAACTCATTCTATGAGGCCACCATCACGTTGATACCAAAACCAGACAAAGATACTACAAAAAAAGAAAATTATAAGCCAATATCACTGATGAATATAGATGCAAAAATCCTCAACAAAATACTAGCAAACAGAATCCAACAACACATTAAAAGGATCATACACCATGATCAAGTGGGGTTTATCCCAGGAATGCAAGGATTCTTCAGTATATGCAAATCAATTAATGTGATACACCATATTAACAAACTGAAGAATAAAAACCACCTGACCATCTCAATAGATGCAGAAAAAGCTTTTGACAAAATTCAATACCTATTTATGATAAAAACTCTCCAGAAAGTGGGCATAGAGGGAACCTACCTCAACATAATGAAGGCCATATACGACAAACCCACAACAAACATCATTCTCAATGGTGAAAAACTGAAAGCATTTCCTCTAAGATCAGCAACAAGACAAGAATGTCCACTCTCACCACTATTATTCAACATAGTTTTGGAAGTCCTAGCCACGGCAATCAGAGAAGAAAAAGAAATAAAAAGAACACAAATTGGAAAAGAAGAAGTAAAACTCTCACTATTTGCAGATAACATGATACTATACACAGAGAATCCTAAAGATGCCACCAGAAAACTACTAGAGCTAAGCAATGAATCTGATAAAGTTGCAGGATACAAAATTAATGCACAGAAATCTCTTGCATTCCTATACACTAACAACGAAAAATCAGAAAGAGAAATTAAGGAAACAACCCCATTCACCTTGCAACAACAACAATAAAATACCTAGGAATAAACCTACCAAAGAGGTAAAAAACCTGTACTCAGAAAAATTTAAGACACTGATGAAAGAAATCAAAGATGACACAAACAGGTGGAGAGATATACCATGTTCTTGGATTGGAAGAATCAATATTGTGAAAATGACTATACTACCCAAAGCAATCTACAGATTCAATGCAATCCCTATCAAATTACCAGTGGCATTTTTTTTACAGAACTAGAACAAAAAAATTTTAAAATTTGTATGGAGACACAAAAAACCCCGAATAGCTAAAGCAGTCTTGAGGGAAAAAAATGGAGCTGGAGGAATCAGACTCCCTGACTTCAGACATACTACAAAGCTACAGTAATCAATACAATATGGTACTGGCACAAAAACAGAAACATAGATCAATGGAACAGTATAGAAAGCCCACAGAAAAACCCACACACCTATGGTCAACTAATCTATGACAAAGGAGGCAAGGATATACACTGGAGAAAAGACAGTCTCTTCAATAAGTGGTGCTGGGAAAACTGGACAACTACATGTAAAAGAATGAAATTAGAACACTCCCTAACACCATAAACAAAAATAAACTCAAAATGGATTAGAGACCTAATGGACTGGAGAGTGGACACTATAAAACTCTTAGAGGAAAACATAGAAAGAACGCTCTTTGACATAAATCACAGCAAGATCTTTTCTGATCCACCTCCTAGAGTAATGCAAATAAAAACAAAATTAAACAAAAGGGACCTAATGAAACTTAAAAGCTTCTGCAAAGCAAAGGAAACTACAAACAAGACAAAAAGACAACCCTCAGAATGGGAGAAAATATTTGCAAACGAATCAATGGACAAAGGATTAATCTCCAAAATACATAAACAGCTCATGCAGCTCAATAGTAAAAAAAAAAAACAACCCAATCAAAAAATGGGCAGAAGACCTAAATAGACATTTCTCCAAAGAAGACATACAGATGGCCAAAAAGCACATGAAAAGCTGCTCAACATCACTAATTATTAGAGAAAGGCAAATCAAAACTACAATGAGGTATCATCTCACACCAGTTAGAATGGGCATCATAAGAAAATCTACAAACAACAAATTCTGGAGAGGGTGTGGAGAAAAGGGAACTCTCTTGCACTGTTGGTGGGACTGTAAATTGATACAGCTACTATGGAGGTTCCTTAAAAAACTAAAAATAGAATTACCATATGATCCAGCAATCCCAATACTGGTCATATACCCAGAGAAAACCATAATTCAAAAAGACACATGCACCCCAATGTTCATTGCAGCACTATTTACAATAGCCAGGTCATGGAAGCAACGTAAATGCCCATCGACAGATGAATGGAGAAAGATGTGGTACATATATACAATGGAATATTACTCAGCCATAAAAAGGAATGAAATTGGGTCATTTGTAGAGATATGGATGGATCTAGAAACTGTCATACAGAGTGAAGTAAGTCAGAAAGAGAAAAACAAATATCATACATTAACGTATATACGTGGAACCTAGAAAAATGGTAGAGATGGACTGGTTTGCAGGGCAGAAGTTGAGACACAGATGTAGAGAACAAACGTATGGACACCAAGGGGGGAAAGTGGCGGGGGGAGTGGTGGTGGTTGGATGAATTGAGAGATTGGGATTGACTTATACACACTAATATGTATAAAATAGATAACTATAAGAACCTACTGTGTAAATAAATAAATTAAATAAAATTTTTTAAATAAAATAAATAAATAAATGGTGCCAAAAATCTCCTCCTTAGTTCCTGGATCTGAGCCAATTTTCACATCCAAAACTCAGTTACTGAAGAGATAACCAAGTCCCTAGGGGAAGGATCATGAAACTATAATGATTCTCCCAGTTCCTCCCAAAAGGGAACTCATCATCTATTGAGATGACTATACATTTGGAAAAGGAGAATGTGCAAATATTTTCAGCCTTTTAGACACAGGATCTGAGCTGACACTGATGCTTAGAGACCCAAAGCATCATCATGATTCCCATCAGAAGAGGTAATTTCTTCAGCCCCCAAGTGTTTAGTGGAACTCATATACTCATAAGTTGGTATAACCTCTACTTTGGGTCCTTAGCCTAAGAGAGAAGAGCTATCACAGTGGGAAAGGCAATGTAGAAATCTCTGAAACTCCCCCACTCTTCAGCCATGATAGTAAATAAAAAGAAATTACCATATCCTAGGGAGTAAGGGGAGAGGGACAGAGATTTGTGCCACCATAAAAGGCAGAAAGGATGTGTGGATGGTGCCTATCTTATCCACTCCTAGAAATAAAGCTCCCACCTATACACCAGATGATATGGTAAGTTGCCAACTTTGAGTGCAACCCAGAGTAGGAAAGGGCTCTGCAGCAGGTCCGAGCTACAATGCACGAAGCCCTGCCACTTAGGCCATAACGTCCAAGAGACCTAAGAGGGTGGAAAAACATGCAGTGTGGAGCCCATGGCAAGCCCCAATGGGCAAAGCAGGGGCTTGAAATTCTAGAGCAAGGCTAGGCTGTCCACAGCAGAGAAATACATGTCTTTTGAGAAAAAAGCTCTTAGCCTGTTATTGGAATACTTCATAATGAAACACTAAGTAACCATGAAATACTCCCATTGTGAGTTGGTTGTCAGACTTGCTCCCATTATGAGTTATGAGTTATGTCAGAACTGCTGCCATTATAAGTTGGACCCGTTAAGTCAAACAGTCAGACGAGACCAGCAGCAGGTATTCTGGAGGAACCATGGAAATGGTAGCTCCAGAATCAAGACTAAGCAGAACCAGAGGACACAAGCAAACTGCATGAGCCCAGACCTCTTGCTATCCACCATACATCTAAAAGCATCCCCACCCCTTGTGCAAAAGAACCCATAGCCATAAGGAATGTCTTGTAAAACCTGCTAAGGGAGGAAGTAAAAGCCCAAGCATGATTTACAGATGGGTTAACTTATGAGTGCCAACTGAAAATGGATGACAGTCACACTCAGAAGTGGTCTTGAAAGACAGTGGAGACAGAAAATCTGCCAGCTATACACCTGATGATCCACCTTGTGTAGAGGAGAAATAGCCCAAGGTGAGAATATATACACATTCTAGGTCAATGGCCAATGGCCTGGCCATCTGATTAGAGGACTGGAAGGAAAAGGACTAGAAGATCAAAGGCAATGAGGTCTGGGGCAGAGAATGGTGATGGACGTATGGGAGAGTGCACAAAGCAGAAGATTTTTGCATCACACATTAATGTCCACCAAAAAGAATCCACCATGAAAGAAGCACTAAAGCACCAAACAGACAAAATGACTCGGCCTTCATCAGAAAGCATAAGATGAACCCAGGATTCTAGTTTCAGGCATCCTCTTAGCCAATACAATGATTTATAAAGAAAACATGTGAACTTCTATTTATATTTCATCCTTTGAAAAATTTTCTACTTTTTCAAATAATTGATAATGTACATAAAATATAATTTACCCTAAAAAATCTTCATATATTAGAGTGTTCTAGTTTTTTTGTTTTGGGGGGTTTTTTTTGGCTGTGCTGCGAAGCTTGTGGGATCCTAGTTGCCGGAGCAGGGATTGAACCCAGGCCCTCAGCAGCGAAAGCGCAGAGTCCCAACCACCGGCCTGCCAGGGAATTAATTCCCCCTAGTTTTTTTCTTAACTGATAGGGAGCAATCAAAAAAGTTTGGTGACCGCCGCTATATTCTGCCATTACATAAAGTAATTACTGGTTGTTGAATTAACAGATATGCTTGTTAGCCTAGTTCTGGACTACTTCATATGGTTTATAGTACCTCTTACAAGTCCATAACCAAATCCTTTACTAATGAATTCAGTTGAAATAGTTTATCATGCTTATTCTTTCCAACGGAAACATGATTTCATCTAAGTTATAGCTAACAAATCTCTTGTTTAACAACTAAATATCCCCAAAGGGGTACACTATTCCTAGAAGTACTGCAATGCCAGGTTGATGCAGGGAGCCGACAAAACAAGCTCTTATTCTATCTCCTTGTTCCAAAACTCAATGTAATACGTTGTCCTCAGGTAAAGGACATAGATATTAAACTTCATCTTAGCCAAAAGGCCTAGAATTGATATTATCTGTATTAACTCCCCATCATCTCTTTCTGTCCCAAACTTTCCTCACTCAGGTCCACAAACACAGCTTGTAAGCATGTCCTTACAATCATCAACATCCTCATCTTCCCCAGAGACCAGGACATTCTGTTATCAAATAACTTAAGTTACTGTCTAATCTCCCAGTTCCTGGCAAAGAACTGGTTATTTGCATACCTCCTCATCCATTAAGTGAGGCAGTGCCTCTTGCTGCCAGGTGGGGGAAGGGTTGCTCTCTGGGCAAAATTACCAGACCTCTCTAAGCACCTCATTTGATAAGAAGGGTTATCAATGTATTGGGGCTAGAAAAAGATCATTCAAAAATTTATAGGGTGGGCTTCCCTGGTGGCGCAGTGGTTGAGAGTCCGCCTGCCGATGCAGGGGATGCGGGTTCGTGCCCCGGTCCGGGAAGATCCCACGTGCCGTGGAGCGGCTCGGCCCGTGAGCCATGGCCGCTGAGCCTGCGCGTCCGGAGCCTGTGCTCCACAACCGGAGAGACCGCAACAGTGAGAGGCCCGCGTACCGCAAAAAAAAAAAAAAAAAAAAAAAAAAATTACAGGGATAAATTAGTATATATTGAGTCCTACTTTGTGTCCTCTACTCTGCTAGGCAATAGGGATACAATGATGATTTACACAGACATGATCTCTGAACTCAGGGAGTTTATGGTGGGCAGTCAGAGCGGATCCGTCTTGGGGACGGAGTGGCAGTAAAGAAAGGGGTAAAGGGGTCTCAGTGGCGACAGTGATGATCTGGACGATAACCTAAAGACTATGGAGGGGCACTGAAGAGTTATGAACTGAGACATGAGGCTGGACCAAATTTTTTATTTAGAAGTTTCACTCCAGCTTCAAGATGGAGAATGGACTAAAGAAAGGAAACCAGGGTCAGGGAGTCAGACTCAGTCTGTTGTAAAAATCTTGGGGTCAAAGGCCTCAATTAGGGTAGTGGCAGTGGGGGAGCTTGGACAGTTGAGTGAAATAGGAGAAGCAGGTTGAATTCACTTTGGAAAAGTTAAGAAGTCTGTGGACCATCCAAGTGACAATGTTCATCCAGAAGGCAACTGGATGCACAGCTCTGAAGCTCAGGAAAAAGATCCACCGTGGGCTGGAGCTACAGGTACAACGGTGGTCATTAAAATCATGGGAGTGGATAAGGTGGCCCAGGCGGAGTAAGTAAAAGGCTGGGCCTAGTACATAACTGGAGGAACAGTAATGTTTGAGGAATGGGCCAGAAGATGTACCTCAAAGGATCAGGAAGAAGTTAGCAGAAACACAAGAGGAACGCTAGGAGAGGGCAGTGTCCCAAGCACTGTAGAGACAGTGTTTTAAGAAATAGGAAATGGGTCAATAGGGTAAGGTGCTGCTGAGAGATCAAGTAGGATGACTGAAAACTGTCTTGAGAAAGAAGTGGGCAGCACTGTGTGAACAAGTGCTTCTTAAACTTTCGCTTGCATACAGATCACCTGGGGATCTCGTGTAAACGCAAATGCTAATTCATTTGGTCTGTGAAAAGACCTGAGATTAGCATTTCTAACAGGCTCCCAGGTAATGCAGGTATAGACAGCTCTTTAAAGGTAAAAGGCATTTGCTGGAAAGAGGAAGCAAGATAGGATGCTAGCCGGAGGGAGGCATGGTGTTAGAACCACACTAGCACACTGTCTAAAGCTCCAATTCGGGAGTCAGACTTCCTGAGTTTAAATTCTGACTCTCAATAAATATGTTTTGAATGAATAAATAAATGGATCAACAAAAGACAGTGTACCACAGGGGTTGTTAAAGTATAATTTTTAAAAGTGAAAACATGACTCATAAAAATATAAACACATGTCAAAGATTTTATTCAACCTATTAATTAATAAGAGAATGAATAAGATTTAAAACTGGTTCGATAGAGAATTCTAGAAAAAGAGTATCATCAGTCAAGAGTCCAGGCAAGAATTATATGAATTTGCATTCTAATACATAGATATAAAATCACCTAATGTCTTACAAGGCAAACTTATCAAACTGTAAAATACCCAAAGCAATAGTAAAAAGGACATCAAACAAAGGTACACACCCCCTGGAAAACCAGATAATCCCCAAGCTAGGTGGGCCTGCTTCACATCAAAAGGACACCTAGTAATAACTTTTGCCTATTTCCAAGTTTTGGATAATTTTTCTTAACAGGGTCAAAAGTAGAGACTGGATTTGAATAACAGCTCTGCCACACTAGCTATGTATCCTTGGATAAGTAACTTATATAAAACTCAGTTTTATCTGTAAAAAGGGGATGGTAACCATAAAAACTGCTATTTTTTGAATTGAGGTAACACATATAAAGCACTTAGTACAGTGCCTGGAAGGTGTCATGGAAAGCACTTAATAGATGTTAACACCCTCCACCAATTGTTTCACCTTGTTTATCTCATTTCCCATTATTTGACACCCCAGCCTTTTTGTACCATTCTAGCAAATATATATTTACACACACATGCATACATTTCACTTAATCTGACAAATACATTCTTCACTTGTGCAACATCCTCTTTTTACCTTATTATTCAAAGGAAAAAATGTCCAGCATTCTTATTTCATGGGTAATGAAGCCTTGCATTATTTCCACCAAACTTCACCTTGACGTATATAAAACCTCCCCAGTTTTGTTTTAAAAATCCTAACCACAACCTATAAATCAGTAAGCACAGTCCAGTGCTGCAGTCCTACCTGGAGCATTCTACCTCATTCGGCTCTCTCCTCCATATCTTTCAGAGTTCTGCACAAATGTCCCTTCTTAGAGAGGCCCTCTCTGAGTGAAATGACAATTCCTCCCCATCTGCCCCAGCACTCCCTCTCTCCTTCCCTACTTAATTTTCACCATAGCTTTGTTTTTTTGTTTTGTTTTGTTTTTTTTGTTTTTGGCTGCACCTCACGGCAATGCAGGATCTTATTTCCCCAACCAGGGATCCAACCTGTGCCCCGTGCAGTGGAAGTGCTGAGTTTTAACCACTGGACCACCAAGGAAGTCCAATTTTCACCACAGCATTTAACTGCACTTGACATATTATTTGTCTGTGTTTTCCACCAGAATATAAGCTCCAAGGGAGCAAAAGGGGACTGTCTGCTTTGTTCCCTGTTGTATCTCCTGTGCCTTGTAGATGCTCAAGAGACAAATAATATTGGTAGACTAAACATTAAGCGAAAGTTGTGCCCGTGATCTCCAACTGCCAAGAACATTGGCTTTTTTTTGGTGCGTAAGCCCCTCAACCCACTTACAGCTTCCAAAAAGAATATCCGTTTTTTGACATTCCCCCCTTTCTAGTGGATTCTATATCACTACAAAAGATGCTGAAAATTCACACTCTTGGTGCACAGGCATATTTTGATTGGCTCATAGAAAATGCTTAAAATTTTTAAGTTAGATGCCAACATTTTATTATTATTTTGGGGGGGTTTTTTGGCTGTACCTCACGGCATGTGGCATCTTAGTTCCCCTACTAGGGATCGAACCCACATCCCCTGCATTGGAAGTGCAGAGTCGAGTCTTAACCACTGGACCGCCAAGGAAGTCCCGATGCCAACTTTTTCAATGGGCAAATTAATAAACAATTCTGGATTTCTGGATTCTCTTGATCAGATTTTTCAGAGAACAATATTCTAGGAAGGCAACAATCTGCTGGAGCTAAGACAGAGCTATCTAGATCGCCAGAGTCCCCACACGGTTCCTACGGCTTACTGCTTTACTTATATTCCTGCAGGTATGAGTTGAAGACTTCTGATGTAAATCCTCTATTTCCCTTTCATTACACTTGTTAGTACAGAATCCACTTACCTGCTGCTTAAGCTACTGTGACAATCTAATTAATGTCCTTGTCTCATCTTATCCCTCAATTTCTAATCACCTCCCTACTCAAAAACTTTCACTGTTTATTTCTATCTATAGTTCAAATTATTTAGCTTTGCATTCCAGGCCCTTCTCATCCGGTCTGCCCCAGGAAATCTTTTCCAATTTTATATTCTGATTCCCCTTCAGCCCATCTTTCATGAACTATATTCGTACACTTCCTTTTCCAGCTCCAATCCTGTGGCTCAAATTGTTTCTTTAACTTGAATTCCCTCCCTGGTTCTGTTTATCTAACCTTCAAGGCCCAGGCACTCCATAAACCATTCCCCAATTCCCATGCCCACACACAACATCCCTAGACCTATCTGCCTACTCTGGACCTTCTGAATTTTCCATAACTTATCTGTTCCATTTTCTTTACATTTTGTTACAACTTTCCAATCATGTACTTGCACAAGCACTTAATAGTTATTGAATAAATGAATTTATTCCATCTATTATAACTCTGTTCATACTGGAATTGTTTCAGTACTTGTCACTTGTTGTGTTACGCTGGGACATGCATGGGGACAACACTGCCCCCAAAGGAGTGAAAATGGATTCCTGCAGAGCAGGGAGAGGACAAAAAACCTTAGATATTAAAAAAAAGAAAAAAAAAAAAGAAAGGTTTCTGGCCTTCCAAAGGTCCGTGGAACATAAACAGACATACAGTATAGCAGTGTTATTACAACTTCATGGTTGGGATTAGAGGGGAAAATGTCTTTTTAAGGCTCCTGGAGAGGGGAAGACAACAATGAAAAAAGATTGAGAAACAGTATCCAGGGATCATGCCATTTGTTTCCTGTGTATTTGCTTGCCCCCCAAATTCCCAAAGAGCATGAGGACAGCAATAAAGCAGTGATCAAAACTGCAGGCTATCGGGCTTCCCTGGTGGCACAGTGGTTAAGAACCCGCCTGCCAACACAGGGGACATGGGTTCGAGCCCTGGCCCGGGAAGATCCCACATGCCACGGAGCAACTAAGCCCGTGCACCACAACTACTGAGCCTGCGCTCTAGAGCCTGCAAGCCACAACTACTGGGCCCATGTGCCTAGAGCCTGTGCTCTGCAACAAGAGAAGCCACCGCAATGAGAAGCCCGCTCGCGGCAATCAGAGGAAAGCCCACGCGCAGCAACAAAGACCCAACGCAGCCAAAAATAAAAAGTGCAGGCTCTAGAATCAGACTGCCTGGATTTGTACGTGGGCTCTGATATTTCTTAGCTGCATAACACCAAGTTAATTAACCTCTCTGGACCTCAGGTTCCTCATCCCTAACATTACCTAGTATCTCCTTCTAGGGTTGTAGTATTAGGTGAGGTCATACAGGAGGGCACACAGTAAGAGCTTAATAAATGACTATAAAATGTACATGTATAAAAATTTTTAAAAACGCACATGTACCCTAGGTGTTCACCACAAACGATTAATAAATTGATGCTGGTTGGCCTCAATAACAAGTGTATACAGGTGACTGGAACTAACTTGCCAATCAGGCGGGAGTTGTAGGCTGCTCTGCAAGAGGTCTTTACACCTAGATTCCCTCATCTATGAAATGCATGTACTGTACCAACCTCTCTTTTGGGATTTGGGTAACTGAAGTATAATCAATTCACGTAATGTGCTTAAAACGGCACTTCAAATGTCATTTAATATTAGCCCTACTGCAAGCCAAGCTCCTAGTAAAATCGGACTGGACAGCAAGACAGAGGTGGCCAGTTACAGAAAACATCCTAAGACTGTAACAAAATTTCAAAAGCACCTACGGCCTGATTCACTCTCCCGAAACGGCTCCATGCAAGGGCCCTCCACTCGAGCTCGGCCCGGGGCCCAGTAATACCTGAGTCGCCCCCTATGCTGGGATCCTGAGGACCAGACCCAGAATGCTCGCTGGGCGGCTGGCGTGGAACCGAGACGACGCCGGCCGAGGGTTAATGAGGTTCGCGGTCCATGGTGTCGGACCCTGCACGCGGGTTTAGGGTGTGTGTGCGCAAGAGGGGGGGGGGTCTCAGGGAGGGGAGAAGGGGCAGGTGGCTGTGACCGAGGCAGGACGTCAGTCCAGGATCCGCGGGGAACCGGGAACTCGTCGCCTCAGTCCCACAGGTAGCCGCAGTAGACACCCCGCCACGGCACGTTAGGCGCGCTTGCACATTCCCTAAGGCGCATGCGCACCTTTTTCGCGCCGCCGCGTCAAGGAACGAACAGCCTCCCCCTCCCACCGGACCCGGGCTTCCTCTGGAAATTTTTACCCAAGAGCCACCAAGATCGCACGCCCTCTCTTTCTGCGCTTGCGCCTATCATAGTCCCGCCCCTAAATCCCGTGGACCTCTGCGAGATGCTATTTAAGTGTCTCGCGGTAGGCTTTCGGTCTCAGTCTTCCACAGATTTCGGTAAGTGTGTGTTTTTGGTTGCATTTTTTTAAAAAAGGAAAAAATTGACCGCGAGAACGTGCCCGCGCTTTGGCCTCTCTTAGTTGCATCTATTGGGTTCGTGGGGTAGGGAAAAGAAAAACATGGCCATGGCATTGAGGCCTTGAAGCAACAAGGGCTTTGTGAAGGACAACATGGCGATGGGGGGCGGTGCCGACGGGCCTCTCTGTGATGAGAATCTTTTCACAGACCTGTACTGAGCTCCGTGAGGATAAGAAACTCTGAGGAGTCAGGCCTTGCACGGCCGACGCAGTCTTAGCTCCGGAAAGCAAAGCGTTTACGAGATAGCTTAGTGCTGACCTGATGTTCTGTTGTCTTCAGGGTTCGGGTGCGCGTCGAACACTAAAGGGTAGCACAGAGTTCTCCTTACAGTAAGTGCTCGTGGCGTGCCTTTACCGCCTTTATTTTTTTGGTTTCATTGTTGGGTATACGGAAGTCCACTGGGATGTGCTACGGGGATGATCTCAAAAGTTGAACTCTCTCTTGCTGATAAATTACTGGAGAAAACATAAAAATTCTGAGTAGCAGTGTCTGTGGCAAATGTTTGGGCTCTTTAGCCCTGAGGTGTTAAGGGACTGACGTGGGACAGTTAGGCTACGAGACATAAAAGTGAAGGGTGTTCTTTGTTTGTTTGGTTGGTTTTTTTCAGATGTGGTTTAAATCAAAAGACCTTTCGGGTGGGAGGATGGGACAAGACCTGTCCCTGTGTGGATCAAGCATTATGGCGATGCTCCAGGTGGGTATACGGTGCTTTATGCAATTATGGGTAGGGGGGCACAGAATCTGGATGGGACTTGCTGCTTCAGATTGCGCTGGCCACTCCATGATGAACGTAAAATGACAAGCATATGCCTGAACTCAAAAGTGATGTCATCTTACTGCTGAGAAGTGGGCCCCAAATACTCAAGGGTCTTGAATGGCTATTCTTAGGTACATATAATGCCTCCCTTTTCTGTCTCCAGCATCTCATCACCAATCCTAAGGAATTCAGCTGCCTCCCAGAGTGAATGCAGGTAATTTTGCAAATGGGGGGTTAGGGTGTAGTCTGTCTGGTGTTCCCCACAACCAGGAGAGCAAATGGTCAGTGGAGCAGTGTTGCTTTTTTGCTCCTTCCAGCTTGTTCCTCTTGGAATGATTTTCCTGGGGAGGGAGATGGCAACCCAGCCAGCGGCACCCTTGGTTCTTGTGATGGTGTGCTCTTCCCTCACCCACATGTCACTGTCAGATGATTTGAATGATAGTGCTGATTCTCTGTGAGGTACGACATTTAATAGCATGTTAGAGTTCTGATGGCAGTTTCTGTTAACGAGGAAATTTTATTCCATCCTAGTATTTTGAAATAACCATTTGCTCCCCTTTTGCAGGTTGTCCTCGTGGTGATGTATATACATCTGTCTTACAGTAAGTTATTTTTCCCAGTGTTGTGGTAAATTAGGTTATATGTGAGCCTGGATAACCATCGGCGGGGGGGTTGTTGTAAAAGCCCTGATTGATGGTTTCTTTTGCTCTTTATAGTGATGTTTCTTGATCTTTTATCTTTCTTTTTTAAAAAATATTCTTTATTTGGCTGTGTTGGGTCTTAGTTGTGGCACACAGGCTCTAGAGCACTCGGGCTTAGTTGCCCTGCGGCATGTGGGATCTCAGTTCCCCTACCAGGGGTCAAACCGTTGTCCCCTGCATTGGAAGGCAGATTCTCAACAGTGGACCACCAGGGAAGTCCCTTATTTTATCTTTCTTGATCTTGTAGATGCCTCTTGATCTGCTCAGGGTCAGACTCCTGGAAGGAGTTGAGAGCGGTGAGTACTTGTAACCTTTCTGGTTGTAGCTTGTTTCCAGTGCCAGTGAGGAGAGCAAGCATTCATTCTGTCTTACCCCTGTTCTAGCCCCAGAGCCAGTAATGGTGAACCCACTGGGGCTAACTGGGAGAGGGGATGAAAGCGTGTTCCATAAGGAAGTGTCTGAGGTGCAGCAAATGCCTGCGGATATCATTTGCTTAGCTTTTCTTGGTTTATCCATTAACCCTAGCTAGAATAATTCTGGCTATTTTGCTAATTACATGATCTTCACATTCAGGAGCAGCTTGTTCCTGTTCCTGTATATATACTCCTGGAAAGCCTCCAGAGTTGAAAGGTTAGTTGATTAATGTCTGTATGGCATATATCACCAAGTAAGCAGTTTCTATGATGAGTCAAACTAGCTCACTATGACTTAAACAATGAAAAGACCTGAACACCTGAGAAACTGGAGAAGACAGCAGTGGGATATTGTCTGTAAGGAACTTGGATCACGCACAGCTTTGTTCTTCCCTAGGTACCATTGCCAGTTACCTGCTTGTTTGCTCAAAGGTGAGTGTTTTCCATATGCGTTGGTGCGTACAGTGTATTGAGTAGGAAAAAATGCCTTTTTAGGCATGTCTGTATGATGATTTAACATGGAATCTCGTTCGGCTGATGATTTGCTGTTGAGACTCGGAAATCTGATTTTCTAGGAACCATAGCTTAGGTAGGAACAACTTTTAATGCAGGAAGTAAGCTTACTGATTCAGTCTTGTTTTTGTTTTAGGTCCAGCTCCTTGTTTGGAGCCTGAGAATGAATTGAGGTAAATCTGTCATCTGTGGCTGCTATATAGAATTTGCCAGGGTTTTTTGTGGCACTTTGGATAGCTGTGCAGACATTACTTGTTTAATCCAAAGTTTGTCTTTGGCCATTTGTGAACCACCTGTGACAGACAGATTTTCACTCACCAGTGATGAGTTCAGTACCGCCCCAGTCTGATCACTGTGACTGAAAGGTATTTTCTGAGCTGTGAGTTTGCCTTGGAGTGAAAGGTGACAATAGTGGGAAGTTGGGTGGGCTTTATAGCCAATAGGAAGCTTTGTGGACTAGGTGGTGGTTTCTATTAAAATGTCTGTTGAGACCTACATAGATGTGCCTTTTGTCTGGGGTGGTTCCGAGACTTAGCTGCCAGTCATTCTTTTGCAGGGGAAAGGAGAAAGCCGTAGTTCTGTTCAACTCCAGTCTGAAGTTAAGAGGTGAGTAAATGTAAACACAAGGTGGGTCAAGTTAAAATTTCCCGGTGAAGAAATATTCACATGTCTTACCTCCTGTCCTAGTCCCAGAGCCTGTAAAGGTGAACCCACTGGGGCTGGCTGGGGGAGAAGAGGAAAGCTTGTTCCAGAAGGAACTGTCTGAGGGATCATAAGAATTTCTAAACAAGGCAAAGGAGGGAATAAATTACTGGTTGAAAATCGGTTGTGTTTTTTTTTTTTCCTTCAGGTCTGAAGAAAGAACAAAGCACACATAATGGTAAGTATCTATTCATGTACTTACGTTACATATTTAATAGAGTAAACATGATACATAGAAAAGTTATCTGGAAGCAGTCCTTTTAATGTTAGCTGGTTTAAAGAATAGCCCTTCTAAACCCATAATGGTATATACTTTTCCATATGGTAAGAAAACTCAACTTTTTTTTTTTCTCTACAGGTTCAACTCTCGAAGGTATCAAAAATGGAATTTTCTTATACAACCTACCTGTTCAAATTAGCATACAATCATTTTAGCCTTTCTAAATAAAACTTTTGTTTTTTTAAAGCTTCAATGATTCCTGTGTTTGAGTGGGTCTAGCTGGACAGAAGGAGATAATCCCAGAAAGATTGTTACTGGCTTTACCCTGTTTAAGCTTGGCAGTTTGCCTAATGCTAAATTGTCTAACCCAGGGAACCATTCAGGGAGCCTCCTTATTACACCTTTAGGAGTTTTCCCTTCTCTCTGTACTTAGCTGAGGAGTTCTGTATGAAAGTTTGCTGGGTTTGGGTGACCCTTTAACCTTTAGCTGCACCCTAAAACTTTACTAGATTTTTCTCAATAAAATACGTTTTGTGTCAGGAATATAGTAAAGTAAAAGGCAATTTAACTGGAAGAAAGTGCATTTTTGCTAATTAAATGGTAGCCATACAGTAATAAGAATGGTCAACACAGTAATTATAGCCACAAGAATGAAAGGGTTGGTCCAAGTGAGAGAAGGCACACCCAGGGACCCTGGGGAAGCACTTGTATTTAAAGGTGGGAGGAACAGCAGAGGACAAACCCAGAACGAGGCACTGCAAGCAGGAAGAGAGCCTGCAGTGCTGACCTGTAAACCTGAGGGGAGAGCACCGTGAGGTGTTTGGCAGATAATGAAGCCTTCCTCAAGCAATATTTTCACCATGTGGCAAATAAGGAATTCAAATTAAGGTCCAGTTACTTAAGAGATGAAAGAAATGAGACTGGGGCAATCTGGAGAAATGGGGGAGAGCTCCAAAATGAGGGCATCCCTCACAGTCCTTCCATACAGTGACAACTCAGTCTATATTTCTAGCCTGGACTTCTCCAACCTGCCCCTGACCTGATAACCCAGTGAGACATTCAGACTTGGATTCCATGTCTGCTCCTCTCCAGTCTCCCCACCTCAGTAAGTGTCAACAGTGCCAACATGCTGCTCCATCCCAAACCTAGCAGTGTACTTACTGGGGGAGCCAAGGCCCTGCTCTTGCCTTTGCTGACTGATGTTTGGTTATATTCTAGAGGAAGAGGAGGAGGCAGAATGAGAGCCAACAAATAAGATTATTTGAAATAGAGTGGTTCTCAATCGGGTGATTTTGCCCCCTGGGGAACATTAAAAATGTCTGGAGACACTTTTGGTTGTCAAAATTTTTTGTGGTGGGTGGTGGCTATACTGCTATATTGCTATACTGCTGTCTAGTGGGTAGAGGCCAAGGATGCTGCTAAACACCCTACAATGCATAGGACAGCTCCCCAACTTCCCAAACAAAATGTCAATAGTGCTGAGTTTTCAGGCACTATTTCAGTTTTCAGAGATAATAAGTGACAGAATGAGTCGGGCTTCCCTGGTGGTGCAGTGGTATAAGAATCCTGCCAATGCAGGGGACACAGGTTCGAGCCCTGGTCCGGGATGCCGTGGAGCAACTAAGCCCGTGAACCTAGAGACCGTGCTCTGCAACAAGAGAAGCCACCACAATGAGAAGCCCGCGCACCGCAACGAAAAGTAGCCCCTGCTCACTGCAACTAGAGAAAGCCCGTGCTGCCTGGTTAGGGAGCTATAATCCCATATGCCTCGCGGCCAAAAAACCAAAACATAAAACAAGCACTATTGTAACAAATTCAATAAAGACTTTTAAAAATGGTCCACATTGAAAAAATATTTAATTATTATTTATTTTTGTTTGCGTTGGGTCTTAATTGCTGCATGTAGGCTTTCTCTAGTTGCAGCGAGCCGGGGTTACTCTTCGTTGTGGTGTGCGGGCTTCTCATTGTGGTGGCTTCTCTTGTTGCGGAGCACGGGCTCTAGGCACGCGGGCTTCAGTAGTTGTGGCATGCAGGCTCAGTAGTTGTGTCTCGGGCTCTAGAGCTCAGTCTCAGTAGTTGCTCACGGGCTTAGTTGCTCCGCGGCATGTGGGATCTTCCCAGACCAGGGCTCGAAACTGTGCCCCTGCATTGGCAGGCAGATTCTTAACTACTGCGCCACCAGGGAAGTCCACGTCAAAAAACAATCTTAAAAAAAAAAATTACATCACCTAACCTGCTGTGCCTCAGTTTCTCCATCTGTAAAAGAGGGAAGATGATAGTACTGCTTATTCTATTAATGTTGTTAATACATATAAAGCACCTGGAATCGTGCATGAAACCATAGACTTATCAGGCTGGGAATCAGTCATCACCAGGTGATGGATGGGAGGGAAAGCCAGGGCACTGGATAAGATCATTTCAGCAGAGAGTGTAAATAGGAGTAGAAAATTTGAATTCCTAGGAGCCAGGGAGCTAATACAAATCAGCAAAGAGGGTAGGGTTGGTGGTCAAGAGGACAGTTGGTCCCTCTTTTTCTGGCCGGACTCCAACCCAGAGTTGCCACAAGGGGATGTAGGCCCAGAGAAGCCAGTCTTAAGTCCTGGAACCGAGGCTATCTCTCTGAGAGCCCTTGGACGGGCCTGCCCACAGGGCCTTTCAGGACCTCCAGATCCCGTTCCTCTACTTGATGTGGCCTCTCTTTAGGTGTTTGGATACCTTCAGACAGGTCCTCCTATCTTTTTTGGGCTGTGGTTGTTAACTTGTAGATTAGTGAACAGGCTTTAGGGGCCTCTAAGAATCTCCTTGGAAATTGTATGCAAAATTGTATAAGGCAACTATGCATTTATTTGGGAAAAGCTTCAACAGATTCTCAGAAGGGTTGGGTGATGCAATAAAAATTAAACACCTCTTCAGACTGACTAAGCATTTCTTCAACCTGCTTCATATTATGTTGGTTTTTAAGTTTATAACATCTTCCTCTCAAGAACACCAAAAAAAAGTCTAAAATTGTTGAATTAATTTATAAATATGAGGGACTTCCCTGGCAGTCCAGTGGTTAAGACTCCGAGCTTCCACTGTAGGTGTGGCAAAAAAAAAAAAAAAAAAAAGAGTTAAAAGGGGGTTGTAAATTGGGGAGAGTTGTTGTTATAAACGTTTGAACACTACATGACAATTTATGCCATTTTCATTAAAATAAAACATTAACTTACAAAATTTAAATGTACCCACATGGAAAGAATATTCCCTTGGCCTTGCTTTGCTTGTTATCAAAGCCAGTGACTCTCTGTGACTTCTTCCACTTCTCTCCATCTCTGCCACCACAGCCACCCCATCCCCACCCCCTAAGCCACTTTCATCTCTTGCCTGGAGGATCACAGGAGCCTTCTGTCACTTTTCCCCAGTAAACCTTAAACATCATGAAGGCAAGGTCCATGTAAGATTTTGCTCATCATTGTAGGGTATCTGCTCAAAAACATAAACAAATGGACAAATGGCCTCCCAGTGAATAAATAGATCTCCAAGTTCCTGTGGAGTCCTCACTATCAGCCTCCTGTACCCACGCAGCAAGAGGCGGGGGTCACAGTAGATGAGAGTGACAGAGCTCTCCCCACTCGCCTTTGCTTCAGAGGAGGACCTGACAGATGAGACCTGACAGGGAAAAGCCCTCCAAGAGATCTGTGTGCTCAGGATGCTTGGCTGCAGCCTGCCTGAAGCCTGCTCCACCAGGGGGCTGTGGCCTGCCCCAGGTTGGGTCTTGCAGAATTTAGAGAAGGTTGTGATTGAAAGAAATTGAATTTTGCTTTTGCTCTGTATTAGTTTTTCATTTGTTTTGTTTTGTTTTTATTGCTGCTGTAACAAGTTACCACAAACTTGGTGGCTTAAAACAAAAAAATATATTATCTTACAGTTTTGGAGGTCAAAAGTCCTAAATGGGTCTCAATGGGCTAAAATCAAGGTGTGTTAACAGGGCTGCATTTCGTTCTGGAGGCTCCAAGGGAGAATGTTTTCCTGCCTTTTCTAGCTTCTAGAGGCCACCCCATTCCTTGACTGATGACTCCCTTCCATCTTCAAAGCCAGTGATGGCTCATCAAACCATCACCATCACTCTGACACTGAGTCTCCTGTCTCCCTCTGTGATCTTTGTGATTACGTACATGGAGCCCACCAGATAATCCAGAATGATCTCCCCTTCTCAAAACTCTTAATTTAATCATATCTGCAAAGTACACTTTGCCAGCCATGTAAGGTAACATAATGAGAGGTTCTACGAATTAGGACATGCGCGTGTAGAATCATTATTCTGCCTACTACATCCCCTTAACTTGGCCTCTCCCTGGAGATTCTGGATTTATTTTGGGAGCTTGTAGAAACTGCTTCTGTTTATTCACAGGGACACATTGTAAGAAACCATATTCTCTAAAATCATAGATTATCAGACTTTGTAGTTGAAATCATATCAGTGAGAATAGAACATCCCACTCTTGCCTGAAGGATCTCAGCCAGGCGGGTCACTTTGACACAGAAACAGCTGTAGAGCTCAGTTAAGGAGGTTTCGAACAGAACGTTCCGCGTTCAGATTAACACAGTTTCCAAGAAAACAGGACTTCAAGGCCTGTTCTCAGCCAGAGTCTGATATTAATCCCTTTCATACAGCTGGGCTTTGCTGTGAGCCTCTAAAGTACCGCTTCTTTTCAATTTGACCTACATTGCCTCACCCCTACTCCCACCGCAGGTTCCCGGGTTTATGAATCAGGCGGCTCCGAAACATCTTTCTCAGGCCATCTTTTCTCCGCTGTGGGGCCGACGGTGGGTGATGGATGCTACAAAGGACAAGATGTAAGTGGGGTGGGGGTGGATGTTACAAGCCTGGGAGGCGGGAGGAGCAGAAGGGAGCCGGGAGCCCCAGGATGAGAGGGGAACACAGGCTATAAGCCAACTTCCACTGTCACCTCTGGGCCGAGAGCAGCGTGTCCTCAGTTCTCACAACCACCGCTTAAGTGCGGGTTATTAATTCCTCCATTTAAAAGAGGAGAAGACGGGAGCCTAAGCAACATGCCTCGAGTCATCAAATCAGAAACTGGCAAGCATAGATTCCAACTCAGTTCATTGAACTCCGAAGTCCGTGTTCGGGAACTGCGGCCTTTCCAAGTAAATGTCCAGGAGAAGGGCCCCGCCCTGCATCTTCTTCCACAGACTAACGAACACCACCGCCCTGCCGCCCCCAGGGAGCGCCTAAAAGCCTTAAGGCTGGAGACGAACGCCAAGTCTCTGAACAAAGGGACGACGCGGCCATTGAAATCACGTCTAGTTATGTGGACCAATCCCCAGAAAGTGAAAGAGCAGAGGGGCGGGTTTATGTAAAACACAGAGTTTGAGCAGGAAGGCGAAGCAGTAAAAACCTTATTTAAGGTCTATTTCCAAAAATTTAGTTACTATTATGAAGGAAAAATAATGAAGAATTGGTTTTAAGCAAGATTACACATTAAGAAAAATCTAATGGTTAGGCCATAAAAGTCACCACAACCGTAAAAGCTATAGCAAGAGTAAGGGTGGCCGGCAGCGAAATTTACCAGTATCGCTTCTCGGCCTTTTGGCTAAGATCAAGTGTAGTATCTGTTCTTATCAGTTTAATATCTGATACGTCCTCTATCCGAGGACAATATATTAAATGGATTTTTGGAATTAGGAGATGGAATAGGAGCTTGCTCCGTCCACTCCACGCATCGACCTGGTATTGCAGTACTTCCAGGAACGGTGCACCCCCCTTCGGGGGAACACTCTTGTTGTCAAAAGAAAGAATAAAAGGGTTCAGATACTAAGTTGTTATAGAACTGTAAGATGTTTGACTTCGAAATGCTATGAATTTCTGGAATGCTCTCGTTTGCCTGGTGGTTATAACATCCGTTCTAAAGTCGTAATTCTGTTTGGTAATGGATACGGCTACGCTATTTCAAAGCTACGGTCTTGCGACTGTTTTCGTGTTTCTTGTGTTTCTGTTCATTAACTGCTGTCAAAAACAAGAGCTCAGCGAAACCGTTTGAAACGCTGAACTATCCAAAGAATAACAAAAAACCAGTAGGATACTACGAGTTCTAGTAATACCGGGGTTGCTTTTTTGGGTGTGTGGAAAACGGTAGGTGTCCAGGATATTTGTTTCCCATGTCATGAAATAAACTTTAGTATCACATAAAAAACCTTGTAGTCCCAACAACCCACAAAAAACCGCGCTTCTTGATTAAATGGTGTTTTCAGCGCTTTTGGAGTTCCAATAGTAGAAATTCACGTACTTATACTACAGTTGACGCGCGTTTGAGTTTTAATCCGCGCACATCTACTCGAGGGCCGCAACGACTTTGTTTTAATGCCACAACTGTTGACTAGAGCTCGTGCTCAATAGTAAGGAAAACTATCGCGATGAAGAAGTCGCACACCACCATCACAAGGCGTAATTCTCGCTCGCCGTCCGCGTGCAGGAATGGAGACGCAACACAATCCAAAATAAAAAAAGTAACTTCCTATAAAATCTTCAGAAAGAGTAGTAAGTACTCTGATAAATTAAGTACAGAGTGAAGAAACCAGAGCACCTCTGGACTGAGCTAGATTGAGAGTGCTGTCTTCTCGGAAATGCAAAGTGAAGAGAAATGGTGGGAGTGTTACCCTCCGAATTCCTACCAGCAGTTCTGCACCGGAGCTGGAGATCAAGCTTGCTTCTCTCTTGAGGATTGAAATCTGCCCGGCGAGGGTGGGGTGCTTTATTTTCTGACGTACTTTATAATTTTTTTAATTTTTATTTTTTTTGCAGTAGGCGGGCCTCTCACTGTTGTGGCCTCTCCGGACAGGCTCCGGACGCGCAAGCTCAGCGGCCATGGCTCACGGGCCTAGCTGCTCCGCGGTATGTGGGATCTTCCCGGACTGGGGCACGAACCCGCGTCTACGGCATCGGCAGGCAGACTCTCAACCATTGCGCCACCAGGGAAGCCCTGACGTACTTTAAAACAGCAAGATTTCTGAGAGGCTTTGATTTCAGAAAACAACAGTTCTCAGTAAGTCACTCAAGAAAGGGGGCCGTTATGATATTTTTAAAATTGCATCTTATCCTTAGGAGAAATACTGTTAATTCTGCAGATTTTTACTGTGAGTTGGTGATTTTTAAGATCACCAAACCTCAACGTGAGGAAGAATAATGCCCCACCTTACTTTTCCAAAAAGATACACGTAAGATTGTCTCTCATTTCCCCCAACTTTCTTCGCTGTTGTGCTTTCGTTCTTTTTTTTATTTTAATTTTTATTTTTTTTACGCTGCTTTGGGTCTTCATTGCTGCACGCAGGCTTTCACCCGTTGCTGCGAGCGGCAACTACTCTTCGTTGTGGTGCGCGGCCTTCGCATGGCGCAGGTTTCTCTTGCTGCTGAGCACAGGCTCTAGTCGGCGGACTTCAGTAGTGGTGCACGCAGGCTCTAGAGCGCAAGCTCAGTAGTTGCGGCACAACGGGCTTAATTGCTCCATAGCCTGTGGGAATTTTCCCGGAGTAGGGTTCAAACCTGTGTCCCTGCATTGGCAGGTAGATGCTTGATTACTGCGCCACCAGGGAAGGCTCCGTTTTGTCTTTTCATACTCCAAGTTGAAGCCCTGCGCTTCACTAGCGTTTCAATCATTTCTGAAATGATCTCTTACCTTGTCTGGTGCAGGAAATATTACATGATGCTTTGGGGTAGGGAAACGGACTACGGCTGCCTGGACCCGGCCTCGCGGTTCAGTTAGGATACGTTTCACTGGAAGTGTAAAATGGTCAAGTTACTCTTCAGATTTCCACAAGTTAAGTATCTCCAGGCTTCATTTTCGTAAAAGCGAAACCAACTGGCGCGGAAAGGGGATTTTTTTTTTTTAACTCTTGCGGTTCTTTAAACTCCCAGAAACAGCATTCCACTGGATCTGACTCCGCGCGCACTGGTGACGCAGTTGTTGCGCCGGAAGTTCGAGCCGTGGGCTCCGGGACTCAGCTATGGCTGCTGCGGCAGCACGCTGGAATCATGTGTGGGTCGGCACCGACACCGGCATCCTGAAAGGTGGGTGGCGGGGCCGGGTTTTGGGAACCAGGGGGGTCGCCGTTTGGGGACACTGGCGCGACTAACGTCGGTGTCCCACAGGCGTGAACCTTCAGCGCAAACACGCGGCGAACTTCACGCCGTCGGGACAGCCGCGGCGCGAGGAGGCGGTGAGCGCCCTGTGTTGGGGCGCGGGCGGCGAGACTCAGGTGGGCGGCCGTCGGCAGCCGGAGCGGGGGGCCTGGGGCACGCCCGCCTCCCTCTTCTCGCCATCTTGCCCTCCTCTGCCCGCAGATCCTGGTGGGTTGTGCGGATGGGACAGTGAAGCACTTCAGCACCGAGGAGGGCAGGTTCCAGGGTCAGAGACACTGCCCCGGAGGGGAGGGCATATTCCGAGGCCTCGCCCAGGTCGACGGGTAAGACCAACCCTTTGCTGAAACGCTCAGGTCGTAGGGAGAGCTTTGAGGTTCCCGTAGGACGGCTGAATAATGGTGATCAACCTTGAGGTGACACGGGCCTGGTCTGCGTGACAGGGACCTTTGTCCTGCCTAAGTTCGTTCATTCCTATAACAAACATTAACTGAACACTTACTGGGTTGTATATAGGCACTGGGCGAAATGCAAGGGCTTCAGGTCAACCAGACACAGTACCTGCCTTCACAGAGTTTGCATCTTCCAGGGTTTTTCTTTTGGCTCCATAACCTTTTGGATGGCCCTGAGTCAGTCATTTAATAGTTTCGAGTATGTATTTTAGTGGGGGCTAACAACCACCAACAAGGTGGTGAAGCTCCCAAAGTGAAAGATAGGAAAGTGCTAGGTTGCAGGCCTAGCTTTCTTCCGAAGATGAAGAGAGAGGCTGTGGGCAGGCTGTGTAGGTTTGGTGATGTTAATTCTGGCAGGTGAGGTGTAGAAGGCTTTGTGGGGGTGAGAAGTTTGAACTGGCCCTTGAAGCATGGGTAAAATTTTGAAATGTGGAGAAAGGAATAAGGGCATTCTAGAAAGAAGCTCCTGCCTGAGCAGAGGCCAAGGATTGGTGTTAGGCTACAGGGTACATCACAAGGAAGATAAATAGCATTTGAGGGTTGAAGCTGAGGCAAAGTTTTTCCTTTTTTTTCCCCCCTATTATTCGTGAGGAAGCATTTTAATATGAGATAGGCAAGGTAGGTTGGGACTAAAGGTAAAGGGCTTTAAGTGCCAGGCCGAGAGATTTGCACTTCTGTAGGTGGTGGGGAGTTACTGGTTTTTGAGCAGGAAATGCTGTGGTCAGAGCTATGAGCCTGCAGGATGTGGAGGATGGATTGGAGAGAGGGCAGTTGGAGACTGTTGCCACAGCCTAGGCAAGCCCAGAGCCTGAACTGAGTTGAGAAGGGTGGGCAAATATGAGAAAGAGTATAGGCTTGAACTGTAGAGATCCTGGGGAGAGACTTGCTTGGGCTTCATGGGACGCATACTTTGAGGGAGAGATAGGAACCCGGAACAGGGAACTTAAGAAGCTGGTGTTTGATTTTGGCCAAACACTAAATCCAGAACAGTCCCATTTCAATCCTTTCAGAGCTACTGATCCTGACCTCTGGTGACTGACTCAAGGTTCAGAAAGACCAGCAGGGCCAGGTGCCCCAGATGTAGCTGTGGAATAGCAAAGGCTCTCTGTTTTGGAGTATCAGACTTGATTTCCAGCTCTGGTTCTGACATTTATAGCTGAGTGGCAAATCTTTTAATTGCTCAGAGCTTCAGTTTTCTCACTTATGAGACTAGTAAACCCTTACCTTGTTGAGGAAATTAAATAACAGCCATCAAGCCCTGCCCAGACCCGAGTAACCTAGAGGCTTCCTTAGGAACAGGACTGGTATGGGACCTCCCTGGTGGCACAGTGGATAGGACTTGACTCTCCCAGTGCAGGAGGCTGGGGTTCAATCCCTGGTCGGGGAGCTAGATCCCACGTGCATGCCTCAACTGGGAGTTCACATGCCACAACTAAGGAGCCTGTGAACTGCAATTAAGGAGCTCACCTGCTGCAACTAAGACCCGGGGCAACCAAATAAATAAATAAATATTGTTTTAAAAAAAAACAGGGCTGGTAGGAGGGAGTCTAGTTCATATGAATTTGGGGGTTGGTAGACTGGGGCCAGAGAACAGCCCCGCTCCTTTTTTTTTTTTTTTATGGTCCAATTTTTTCTTTAAATTTTATTTATTTATTTATTTATTTTTGCCTGTGTTGGGTCTTTGTTTCTGTGCGTGGGCTTTCTCTAGTTGCAGCGAGCGGGGGCCACTCTTCATCGCGGTGTGCGGGCCTCTCTTGTTGTGGAGCACAAGCTCCAGACGCGCAGGCTCAGTAGTTGTGGCTCACAGGCCCAGTTGCTCCGCAGCATGTGGGATCTTCCAGACCAGGGCTCGAACCCGTGTCCCCTGCATTGGCAGGCAGATAGATTCTCAACCACTGCGCCACCAGGGAAGCCCCCGCTCCTGTTTTTAACCCTAACTCTATCCTCCCTTTGCCGGCAGCACCCTCATCACATGTGTGGATTCTGGGATTCTTCGAGTCTGGCATGACAATGACAAGGAGGCATCCTCTGACCCTGTGAGGCTCCCCTGTCCTGATCCAGATGGTTGGGGAAGGTGGGGCCCAGGGCAGGAGCCAGATGAAGGCTTTGCGGGAGGAGGAGTAAGGATCTGGAACCGACTCTTATCTCCCCTCTCATCTTCCGTTCTTTTCAGCTCTTGGAACTGAGGGTGGGCCCTGGGGTGTGTAGGATGCGCCAAGACCCAGCGCGCCCCCACGTGGTTGCCACAGGTGGGAAGGAGAACGCTCTGAAGGTGTGGGACCTGCAGGGCTCTGAGGAGCCTGTGTTCAGGTCCAAGAACGTGAGTGATGGGGAGGTTATGGGGGGCAGGGAGGGGCTGGTTCCGAGGTCCAGGGAGTCTGAGGCCACTGACTATGTCAGAGACCAGCTGGGCTTTAGGGGATAATGATAGAAGGCAGGAGGAAGGGGCACACTGAGCCCTCCACAACCCTGTCCCCCATCTACCCACCCTACCAGGTACGGAATGATTGGCTCAACCTGCGCGTTCCCATCTGGGACCAGGACATACAGTTCCTCCCTGAGTCACAGAAGCTCGTCACCTGTACAGGGTACCACCAGGTGAGGCGCCACCCCACCCTATCTCTTTCTGGGCTTCAGCAGCCTCCTGGAGAAACAGCCTAGCCATGCAGGCTCGGTCCCCACCATTTGGCACAGCCGCTCTGCTTGCCATCCTTCTTCCATCCCTGAGCTCCCAGAAGAGGGCCGACTTCCCCCGTCTGTTCCAGCCCAATGGCTGAGCCGGTGACCTTCTCTTACTACATTCTAGGAAGGAGTTCCCTGAACTGTGATTCTTCCTTTTCCTCCCACCTGTATGAGAAAAGAAGGGAGTGTCCCCTTCATAGTAGAATCACATGATTCAGGTGTCATGAGAAGACGTGGACTGGGTATCAAGAGAACTGAGTTCTGGTCCTGATGCAGCCTCTGATTTGCTTTCGGACCCAAGCCTGACCCTCTACTAACTGGCCTCAACTCCTCAGCTTTACGGGAAAGGTCCACACGGGGATCTTTTCAGTGGGTCTCTCTCTCTCTCTCTTTTTTTTTTGACTGCCCTGTGCTGCATGCGGGATCTTAATTCCCCAACCAGGGATCAAACCCGTGTCCCCTACAGTGGAAGCACGGAGTCCTAACCACTGGACTGCCAGGGAATTCCCAGCTGGTCTTTTTTTTTTTTTTTCCCCGTGCGCGGCCCTCTCGCTATTGTGGCCTCTCCCGTTGCGGAGCACAGGCTCCGGACGCGCAGGCTCAGCGGCCATGGCTCACGGGCCTAGCCGCTCCGCTGCATGTGGGATCTTCCCGGACCGGAGCACGAACCCATGTCCCCTGCATCGGCAGGCGGGCGCTCAACCACTGCGCCACGAGGGAAGCCCCCCAGCTGGTCTTATTTGAAGTTCTAAGACCCACGCAGGCCTGGGTGGCTGTATTTGCCCTGTTTCCTTTGCTCCTGCACATTGAAGTCTGCTATTGGTGACACACCTCTGCTCAGAACACATATGAGGGCTTCCTATCTCCTCCCTGTTCAGACTTAACGTTTCTCTGATTGAAATCCAGCAACTCTGACAGTTGGACTGACTTGCTTTTCCATCCCAAGAGGGGAGTACGGGGCGGGGGGGGATGGAATGCTCATGCATGCAGACCATGGGAATGCTGCCGCCTCCAGGCTGGGGGACCTCTCTCCTCAGCCCTGTATGTTCATGCTCCTTAGCAGCTGTCTCTCCTCTACCCCCCAACACACAGAGAAGAGGGGTGCATTTCAAATGAGAGTTTCTCTGAACAAGTGGGTTGTAAACAAAGCAGTGTATGAGGAGGGGATGAAGATGTGGAGGAGCCAGAGGGGGTAGGTGGAGTGAGGGTACTGTCGGTGATGCCTCAGTCTTCCTCCAGGTCCGTGTCTATGATCCAGCCTCCCCCCAGCGCAGGCCGGTCCTCGAGGCCACCTATGGAGAGTACCCACTGACAGCCATGACCCTCACTCCTGGGGGCAAGTGAGTGTTTAGAGGGCAAAGTGGGGCTTGGGAAGGACTCCAGGGGGGGCCCTGCTGACCCCATGTGCCTCTGATCTCCTCAGTTCGGTGATTGTGGGCAACACTCATGGGCAGCTGGCAGAAATTGACCTTCGGCAGGGTGAGTGGGCTAGGGAGCCGTGTGGGAGGGAAGGGGTGGGGAGGAAGGGCAGGATTCCCTCTGACGAGGTGCAGTGGAGCTGTTGAGCCCTCTTTCAGGTGCCAGATTGCCCCGGTTCAAATCCTGGTTCTGCCAAAAGCTGTGTGACCTTAGACAAATTACTTTGTCAATTCCCTGTGCCTTAGTTCCTTCACCTGAAAAATGGAGATATTAATGGTAATTGCCATCTCAGCGTTATGTTAAGCGAGGATTAAATGTTGAAACATAAAGTGATATGAACAGGAAACACTCAGTAAATGGTTGTTGGCTGGCCAGCTAGCACTGATTCTTACCGCCTTCTCTAGGGCGCCTACTGGTCTGTCTGAAGGGGCTGGCGGGCAGCGTCCGGGGGTTGCAGTGCCACCCTTCAAAGCCCCTTCTAGCCTCCTGTGGCTTGGACAGAGTCTTGAGGGTACACAGGATCCGGAATCCACGGGGCCTGGACCATAAGGTGAGAGCCTGCTGCCTCCTGTGCCCCGGATTCGATTCATGTTTCTTTTTCTGCAGGCTTGGCCCGTTAAGGTCCCTCATCTTTTGCAGGTTTACCTCAAATCTCAACTGAACTGCCTCCTGCTGTCAGGCAGGGATAACTGGGAGGTAAGCAGTTGGGTCTGGGAATGTGGGAGCTAAGGGCACAGGTGTGAGGACTTCCCTGGGAAGAGGAAAGGGAAGCAGCTGGAACTCAGACCTGGGACTGCCAATCCATCAGCCAAGTGTAGTCCTGAAAGAGTTACTGCCAAGGGTGAAATAGGCGCATGGATGGATATGGTTTCCAGGAGCAGGAAATAAAAGGGGTGGTGCCTGGAGGAATTATTCCCCTTCCCTGTGGGTCTGACTCCTAAGCTCTTCTCCCACTCATCAGGATGAACCCCAAGAGCCTCAAGAGCCCAACAAGGTGCCCTCAGAAGACACAGAGACAGATGAACTTTGGGCTTCCTTGGAGGCAGCTGCCAAGCGGAAACTCCCCGATTTGGAGCGGTCCCAAGGCTCCCTCCAAACCAGACAGAGAAAGAAGAAGAGGCCTGGGTCCACCAACTCCTGAAGAGCTTGTACTCACGTTGTAAATAAACAGCTTAATACGTACCACGACCCAGAGCCTTTTGTGTTGGCAGAAAGGAAAGAGTGGCGGCTGCTCCCTGAGCTGGGGTGATGGGGGGTATCTGACGTCACAAAAGCAGGGCCGGGAGTCGGCGGGCTGGCGTGGGTGGAACCGAGTGCGGGGGCCGCGCGTGGGGCCATGGGCTGCTGCCAAGGCAAGGACTTTCAGACTTCGGATGAGCAGGCCAAGGAGGCCGGGTCAGAGGAAGTTCGGGAAGGTGGGACCGGAGACACACAAGGGTGCCCAGGGAGCCGGGAGTGCGGGATGGACCACCCGGAGGTTGGACTGGGGAGGGTAGAGCTCAGCGGCCTCGCATCCTCGCAGGCAAAGAAGGGGTCGATGCAGACTCGGTGGAAAACCGGAATCTCAGGTCGCACGAAAACCTGATCACTGTGCTGTGGCGGCGGCTCTCCCTGTTCAGCCGTCGGGACTCCTTGCGGTCAAACAAGAGGCAATCAGTCCAGAATCCAAAGCAGGCGTGTACGTTCCAGGAGTGCAACCGGGAGGGGATCCAGGAGGAGCCGGAGCCAGCCCTGTTCTCAGTCCGCCCCAGCCTCCCTCCACAGAATAAAGTTTATAACTTGTACCTGCCTGAGAGCTTGTGCCTCCAAGGCTCGCTTTGCGCGTACAGGGCGCGGGCACCACCAGGGCTGCGGGCTCTTTAAGGCTCCTCCCCCGAAGCTGGCCCAGCCCCTTGGGCCCCCGGCTCCCGTTCCTTGGGGGCGGGGCCACGGTTGCGGCCTAGCCAATGGAAGAGCGGAGTTGCATTTGCGTTTGGGTGGAGGGGCGTGTCTCTCGGGTCGGGCTTGAAAAGGCGTGGCACCGCCCTCTCGTCACCGGGGGTGGGGTTACGTGTGGGTGACGTGGCGGCTTCTAGTCTTTGGTCGGGTTTCGGCGGCTTCGGTTCCCGGGGAGAAGGCGGTGACGACCCGGAGATTGTGGCAGTGGCGGTGGCGGCGGCGGCGCCAGGCGGCAGAGAGGAGGTAGGACACGCTCTAAGAGGGGTCTGACCGCAGTGTCTGCTCTGGGCAGCTCTTTCCGGGGACGGCGCGGCTTGGGGGGAAGGGAACCAGGGGCAAGCGGGCAAGTCCTGCCGGCCCGGCTCGAAGTGAGCGAATACGTCGCCGTCCAATCAGGAAAGTCCCTGTTGAGAAAGACATCGGCCTTAGCTAATCAGTGGTTGCAGTCCTCCAGACGGTGGGACTTAGGCGAGGCGAGGGTGGTACTTCCTGCTTCAAATAAACACCTAGAGATTTCCCCCCTCCGCCCACCGGAGTGTGTCCCTCTCAGGAGGTCCGTCACCGTTTCTCCCTGAGGAGTCGGAGGAACCCGTGGATACGAGAGGGCCCAGTTAGGGCCTAGGGCAGTTGCACGGGCCGGGCTGGAGCTTCGGAGCCACAGGACCTGGCTCTGGCCCTGCCTCTACTTCAGGGCCCCGGCCCGCGCTCTGACCGCCAGAACCAAGTTGGAAGAAGAGTCTGAGGAGAGGGGACGGCTTGGGCCAGAGAAGAAGCGGGGTCCTGCCCGCTGCGGGTCGGCCCCAGGATCTGCGGGTGGCTTCGGGCGCGAAAGTCCGTGCCAAGTGCAGAGGGGCCCCGAGGATCTGCTGGTTGGGGGGGATTTGTGGGGAAGGAGGCTGCCTGGGGAATGACACTCTCCCCTCCACCACAGTCCAAGGTTATGCGTCTCAATGATCCCGCGGAAACGCTACGGGTCTAAGAACACGGATCAGGGTGTCTACCTGGGTCTCTCAAAGACACAGGTCCTGTCCCCTGCAACTGCTGGCAGTAGCAGCAGCGACATCGCCCCTCTGCCCCCCCCAGTGGCCCTGGTCCCTCCCCTTCCCGACACCATGTCCTGCCGGGATCGGACCCAGGAGTTCCTGTCTGCCTGCAAGTCCCTGCAGAGCCGTCAGGTAAGGACCTGGAGTGGGAAAGGCAAGAGTGACTCTTACTCAGACCTGGGAGAGGCGGTGTCCAGCACCGTTGGTTGAAGTAATTCTTGGGGGAGCCCGATGGAGAACTGGTCCAGCTTGGGGAGGGTGGTAGGATCTACCAAGCAACAGAGAAGAGGTGGGCTAGCTAATCTAGAGGCAAAGATCTAGGCTTTTTTTTTTTTTTTTTTTTTTTTTTTTAAATCAGGAATTCCCTGAGCGTAGGGTTGCTCTTCTGGAAGGAATATCTCAGGGCAGGAGGTGGCTGCAAGTATATTTGGTTTGGATAAGGAACAGGTTCTCAAAAGAGCTTTTAGCTCAGACACAAGCACTTTGAATTCTAGTTCCAGTATAATTTTACCAAGTTTGCTCTGTGACAACACAGAAGTTAATCTAGTTGGACCTCAGGTTTTGTATCTGTAAAATGAAGGAAGGTTTCTAAATAAGTAGTTTTAGTCAAAACCACTTTGGAGTGCTTTTTTAAAAATTAGATTTGTCTTGGTCCAGACTTTCTGAATCCAAGTGGAACCTGAATAAATGTAATTTAAAATATTTTTACTGCTCAGCTCTTGTTAGCTGCTCACGATCTCCAAGAGTTTTACATTTATCCTCTCTGATTCCAGGATTGGAGGAATAGAATGGTAATACTAGTTACCATTTATTTAGTGCTTAGAATGGACCTGGTATTTGGCTAAAATAATTTACAACCCTTAGGTTTTTTAATCTTAGCAAGAACAAGAGGCATGTGGATTGTCTTCGTTTTACAGAAGAGGAAGTAGAGATTCAGAATGGTTTAAGCAACTTGTCCCCAACCCCCCCATGTAGTAAGAGGTGGTACCTAGATTTGAACCCAGGTCTACCTGTATGGACCGTCTGGTGGAGGATGCCACTAGTGTTAGAGGGTGAGTTTAGTAGACACCTGAGGAACGGTGAAAGCTGGAAATGGGGAGGGAAAACTAAAGTTTTACCTCTTGACGTTGCTTTTCAGAATGGAATCCAGACAAACAAGCCAACTCTGCGTGCTGTCCGGCAGCGCAGTGAATTCACCCTCATGGCCAAGTGAGTTGAGAGAAGTTATGTGGTGGGCTGACCAGTGTCTGAGGAGAGGTAGCCTTGCCTGTGGTGACCTTGGCCGTGAGGACTGGGATTAGTTGTGCTGGTGCTAATGTGGGAAAGGACCTCTCCTTCCCTTCCCGCAGTGTTCCCATTAATGCTCGTTTGCAGGCGCATTGGGAAAGACCTCAGCAACACATTTGCCAAGCTGGAGAAGCTGACAATCTGTGAGTGTTCTCGGGGCCTTTCAGAACTGGGGCAGTGAACCCGGGAGGGCGGAGGAACCATACTCCCTGAGCCTTGTCTTCGACCTCACCTGTTGTGGCTTCCTGTTTGTCTCTGCAGTGGCAAAGCGCAAGTCCCTCTTTGATGATAAAGCAGTGGAAATTGAGGAGCTAACTTATATTATCAAACAGGTGAGCGACTATCGATCGAGAGAGCCCAGCATTTCAATTGGATCACTTCCATCATTTTCTCTTGCTCTAGGGTCCCAGAGAAAAGTTTCTAGAGCCAGCCCCAAACATCCCGCTCATCCACTGTGTCAGTGATCATCTACTGTGTACAAAGCACCGTGCTGGGCACTTGCCACACAAACATTACGAGGCAAGATACCTGCCTTCAAGGGCTTATTGTCTAGAAGAGGTATCCAGCCCCATAAACTCACACTTAAATGAATAAGAGGCAAGTGGTTCAGAAAAGATCTTATGAAAAGATGAATGAGATAGTCTGGGGACACTGGGAAAGATTTTATTGAGGATGTGACATCTGAGGTGGTTTCAAGGCTGTGGAGAAGCAGTGGAAGAATGTGCCAGACAAAGGAAACAGTGTGTGCAGAGGCATGTCTTACAAAAGGGAAAGTTCAAGTTTTTTGCTCAGATATCACCTGCTCAGGGAGGCCTACTGTCACCATGCTGTTTAATACCCCAGCGCCCAACTCTGATCTCCCTTATCTTGCTCTATTTTCTTTTTTATAGCACTTGTTACATTCTAACGGTCTCTATAAGTAACTTATGTTTATTGTTTGTTTCCTCCCACTTACCTCGTCTTCCTCATGAAAAGAAAAAAAAGTGCTCATACCATAAGAGCAGAGATTTTTCTTTCTGTTTGTTCATGGATGTGTCCCAAATGCCTGTAACAGTGTCTGGCATGTATTGGGTACTCAGTATTTGTTGACTGAACGAGTGGCAGCAGATGAGGGTGAAAAGGTAGACTGGTCGCTGTCTGTGAAGGTCATCATGGGCGCTTGCTAAGGAATGTGGCATCACTCTGAAGTGTGTGGGCTGCAAAGATGATTAGAACCGGGATTCCAATTCTGTCTGCAAGACCCTAGTACAGCAGTTCTAACAGTGTGATTTGTTTCTTTCCCGGAACAAAGTAATAAGAATAAAATGAGAAATTGAATGACCATGAGGGAAAAAGGAACGCCCTGGAGCATGAATGGTCAGAGAGGCTCGGGAGGCTTGTGCAGTCCTCCAGTGAGAAGATGATTATGGCAGAGGCCAAAGGGCAGACACATTCAGGAGATGCTGTGCTGAGTAGAAAAGAGAGGGTTCCGTTAACTACTGGGGCATTATTGAATAGGCCTTTAAGAACCACTGACTGGATTTAGACAGACTTCAAATCCCAGGCTCACCAATTATGGTGTGACCTTGGGTAAGCTACCTAACTACTCTGAGCTTCAGTTCCCTTATAAATAAAAAGGGGATAATAACAGTACCCACCTCACAGGGTTGTTATGAGGGTTTATTAGTTTATTTTTTCAGTCACTCACATTATTGAGTGACTTTGGCTGCCTGGTTCTGGGGATTCATCAGTGAACAAGACAAATGCGGTCCCTGCCCTTGGGAACTTCCTTGCTGAATGGATGAACTAGACACTATACAAGCAAACAGAAAAGACAGTTTCAGGTAGTGGCACATCCTATTGAAGAAATGAGGTGAGTGAGTTCCTCAGGGTAGGGGCCTACTTTACATGGGGTGATCGAGGATGGTTTGGCTGAGGAAGGGACACGGAGACCTGAATGGTAAGGAGAGAGTTGGTCATCCAAAGATCTGACGGGGGCACATTCCAGAAAGTGGGAATAGTAAAAGGAAAAGCCCCGAGGCCTGGGCAACCTTGATGTGAAAGGTTGTGAAACAGGCCAGTGTGGCTGCAGCACAGCCAGCGAGAAGGTGGCCTGTCGGGGGGTGAGGTCAGAGGAGTGAGTGGGGCGAGACCACATAGCCCGTGTAAGCTAGGTAAGAAGTTTGGATCGTGTACTAAATTTAGTGGGAAGCTCTTGGAAGATTTTGAAGCAGAGGAATGACATGCACTATTTTTGGTTTAGAAGATCACTCTGGTTGTTGTGTAGAAAGTGGATTGTAGGGGGCAAATTCTAAAAGGAAGATCACTTAGGAGGCTTTGGGCAATTTTTAGAGAGAGGACAGTTTGGACTAGGGTGGCTTTGTTAGAGAAGGGGATGAATGGACACATTCAGAGTATATGTTGGAATCAGCTGGGTTTCTTTGTGGGATCCTTGTGGATTAAGGGAAGAGAGAGGAATGATTTCTTAAGCTTTTTGTCTGAGCAACTGGTGAGCGGTGGTGCCATTTACCAAAATGGCAAAGAAGGAAGGGGGAATACCTCTGGGGGGGGGAAATTAAGAGTTGTTTCCTATGTTAAGAGAAAGTCGTAAGCTGCTTAGCACGTTGCATGGCACACAGTAATCAAACCCGAGACTGTTGTTCTGTTCACAAAGTGCTGAGTATGCGGTAAACGCTCAGTGTAGGTTAGCGTTGTGCTGTGGCGTATAGGTTGGGTTAAGGAGATGTCAATATGTGACTTAGAGGCTTCCAGCTCGGGCAACTACGTGGGGAGTGGTGCCATTTTCTAAGTTCCTGGGGCAGGAGATTTTATGGCGGAAAAACCTGGAATGCAATTTTGGACACATGGCTGTGAGCAGGCTCCATTAACTCCAAAGGGACAGAGCAGTCAGCAGCAGAAATCGTCCAGGGGTCTCAAGAATCTTTGGGGCCAGGATACTAATTGGATGGATACTAACTGGGGGTACTATTGGAGGGACTCTAGAAGTTGCCTAATCTAGTTTCTGGGTTTTTTTTTTTTTTTTAACTTTTATTTATTTATTTATATTTTGGCTGCGTGTTGGGTCTTTGTTCCTGTGCACGGGCTTCCTCTAGTTGCAGCGAGCAGGGGCTACTCTTCGTTGCAGTGCATGGGCTTCTCATTGCGGTGGCTTCTCGTTGCGGAGCACGGGCTCTAGGTGCGCGGGCTTCAGTACTTGTGGCTCGTGGGCTCAGTAATTGTGGCTCTCAGGCTCTAGAGCGCAGGCTCAGTAGTTGAGGCAGGTGCACAGGCTTAGTTGCTCCACGGCATGTGGGTTCTTCCGGACCAGGGCTCGAACCCACATCCCCTGCATTGGCAGGTGGATTCTTAACCACTGTGCCACCAGGGAAGTCCCTAATCTAGTTTTCTTCCTAGCCTATTTTTTGAGCTCACTATTTTTGGCCTCTTCCCCCTCCCCCTCCTCTTCTTCCTCTGGTCCTTCCCTGGACTTTGCTGTCCTGGGGCGGCAAGCTTTGTCTGCTGCTCCCAGATGCCTCCTTCATCTCCCTTGTCTCATAAGGCCCTTGGCAGGCAGGATTGGGAAGCACATGATCCATTGGCCTGGTGTAGAAAGCCTGGCTGTGCTACTAATTCATTGTGTATAATGTTAGACAAGTCACATCTTTCACTCTTTTTTTTTTTTTTTTTCACTCTTTTGCAATAGTAATTTTTAAAAGGAATTCTGTATATAAAAAGCATTTCGGGGCTTCCCTGGTGGCGCAGTGGTTGAGAGTCTGCCTGCCGATGCAGGGGACATGGGTTCGTGCCCCGGTCCGGGAAGATCCCACATGCCGCGGAACGGCTAGGCCTGTGAGCCGTGGCCGCTGAGCCTGCGCGTCCGGAGCCTGTGCTCCGCAACGGGAGAGGCCGCAACAGTGAGAGGCCTGCGTACCATAAAAGAAAAAAAAAAAGCATTTCGTTGATGCGTCTGGGAAGCCATGGTGCCTTTGACTCTTCCTGTCTCCTGAGTACAGCACAGATGCTTTGTTGCTCAGCATGCTGTGGGTCTGAGACTTTGGCCTTTTGAAGGGTTCTATGGCCATGAGCATGGCCTCACAGTGGGGGTAGGACAGCAGGATGGAGGGAGTAAACACCTCAGGTCTTTATGAATGGACAGGGCCATATTTCACCTGTTTCTGGCTCTACCTCACAGGCACTGAGCCTGAGGAAACTCCAGAGCTTGGACTATCCCAGCAGGCCCTTCTGGTCTGCCAAGATACCAATACCATCACCCTTGCTAGTAATGTCCACCCTGCCAGAGATGTCCATGTGGGAGAGATGCTGGCTGAGGACCCCATGGTTGATACTCAGTTTTTCTGTTGGCTCTTTCACCAGGACATCAATAGCCTTAACAAACAAATCGCCCAGCTTCAAGATTTCGTGAGAGCCAAGGGCAGCCAGAGCGGCCGGCACCTGCAAACCCATTCCAACACCATCGTGGTCTCCCTGCAGGTGGGACCCGGGAGAGGGAGAGGCAGAAGGGAAGAAGGCGTTGTCTTCTCTGGCTGACTCTCTTTCCTTTTCTTTCAGTCAAAACTGGCCTCCATGTCCAATGACTTCAAATCAGTTTTAGAAGTGAGGACAGAGGTGAGAAGAATCTGTGTAGGAGGGATAGGAATCAGGGGTGAGGGCCCCAGAGGGAAGTGGGAAGGGGACAAGTGGAAGGGCAAGGGCAGCAGGGTCACGGGCACCAGGAGGAATCTCTTCAATGTGCCTGCTTTCCAGCGGCCTCAGGACCTTTGCATTTCTTCCCCCACCCTAGAACCTGAAGCAGCAGAGGAGCCGGCGGGAGCAGTTCTCCCGGGCACCCGTGTCAGCCCTGCCCCTTGCCCCCAACCACCTAGGTAAGTCACAGGCAATACAGGGAGCCCTGAGGGATAAGGCTTAGTTACTCCGGTTCTGGTATCTTCCAAAGGCAGGAGTTGGGTAGGAGAATGGAGGGCCAAGGAGGTTGCTAGGCTTTGTCTCTCAGAGGTCAGACCTGATTGCTGGGATTTATGATCCACACCTAGTCTCCAGCATTCTCAGTGTTGGGGGTGAATTCAATCATGTTCAGAAGAATGACAGTTTCTAATTTTTTTTGCACTTACTCGTTGTATTCCCATTCTGTCATTTAATTTTCACAACCACCTTTTGAGATAGCAACTATTATTATCCCCCATTTTACAGGTGAGGAAACTGAGGCTCAGAGAGGTTAAATGACTTGTCCAGGGTCACAAGGCTAGTAAGTGCCAGAGCTGGGATTCAAATCCAGAGCATGTGGGCTTTGAACCTTTTAACCACTAAGAAGTGCCATGTCTTCTTTCTTCCCCCAGGGGGCGGTGCTGTGGTTTTGGGGGCGGAGTCTCGAGCCTCTGGGGACGTGGCCATTGACATGATGGACTCTAGGACCAGCCAGCAGCTGCAGCTCATTGATGAGCAGGTATCCATGCTCTGAGCTTGGGAGGAGTTGCTCCTCTGTGGTCACAGACAAGTGTTTGGAATGTGCCATGGGTGGAATGGCAAAGTGGAGGGTCCGAAAGAGGCAGGCCCTACCCTGCAGAAGCTCCCAGTGCTCATGTGTGCTGTCTCTCCTCTGAAGGATTCCTACATCCAGAGCCGGGCAGACACCATGCAGAATATTGAGTCCACAATTGTTGAGCTGGGCTCCATCTTCCAGCAGTTGGCACACATGGTTAAGGAACAGGAAGAAACCATTCAGAGGTGAGATTCTTTCTCTCCTTAACTTCAAAAACAGGAGCCTTCTCTTCCCTGTGGATTGACATCCTAAAGGTCCCCAGGGACAGCTTGATGCCCTTTGGAAGAGAAGAGTGAATCCTGTCCACCCATAGGGTCAAGTTCACCTGCCTCCATCCCCTCAACAGGTGTTAATTGAGCACCTGTTCCTTGTCAAGCACTGTCCTAGGTGCTGGGGATACGGTGATGAATAGCACAGTTAAGTCTATTTTGTGGAGCTTACTTTGTAGTATGGAATTGAATAGTGTGGGTGAGGACAGCTGTTAAAAAGAATTGAGAAGAAATTTTCAGGTACTGATAGGGGCTATACTGAGAATTAAAGTACGATGAGGTGTTCAGAAAGTGATGGAGGAGGTATATTAGATTGGGTGGCAGGAAAGACTTGATATTTAAGCAGAGACAGGAACTACAAGAGGGATCCAACCATGCAAAGGAGAGGGTAAGAGTTGTCTAGGCAGTGCGGACAGCTAGAGCAAAGGCCCTACGATGGGACAGTCTTGCTGTATTAAAGAATCAAAGGACTTCCCTGGTGGCACAGTGGTTAAGAATCCGCCTGCCAATGCAGGGGACACAGGTTCGATCCCTGGTCCAGGAAGATCCCACAGGCCACGGAACAACTAAGCACATGCACCGCAACTACTGAGCCTGCACTCTAGAGCCCACGAGCCACAACTACTGAGCCCACGTGCCACAGCTACTGAAGCCCGCACGCCTAAAGCCCGAGCTCCACAACAAGAGAAACCACTGCAATGAGAATCCTGCGCACTGCAACGAAGAATAGCCCCCACTCGATGCAACTAGAGAAAGCCTGCGTGCAGCAAGGAAGACCCAATGCAACCAAATAAATTAATTAATTTTTTTTAAAATTAAAAGAATCAAGAAGGCCAGTGCAGTTGGAAAGCAATGAACAGGAAGAGAAAGGTACAGGATGAGACTGGAGGGAGGTAGGCAGAGCCCACACATGGGAAGGCCTCTCTGCTCCCCTGGTGCCCCCTGCTACTGCACGAGGCATTTTATCTGCTCCTCTTTGGCACTTAGCGTTCATTCAGTCAGTTATGGAGATATAGCTGAGGATGAAAAAGACAAAGAACCCTCCCCCTGTGGAATATACATTGTAGTAGGTGAGACAGATAAGTTAAAATATACATAATAAGTAAATGGTCCAGTATATATTTTTGCCCAGTGATAAATCCATAAATAAAAGTAGAGTAGGGTAAACTAATCAGGAGTTCTAGGTTTGGAGGAGCAAGTTGTAATTTTAAATAGGATGGTTATTAAGAAGATGGCAGGGCTTCCCTGGTGGCACAGTGGTTGAGAGTCTGCCTGCGGATGCAGGAGATGTGGGTTCGTGCCCTGGTCCGGGAAGATCCCATGTTCCGCAGAGCGGCTAGGCCCGTGAGCCATGGCTACGGAGCCTGTGCTCCGCAACGGGAGAGGCTGCAACAGTGAGAGGCCCGCGTGCCGCAGAGAAAAAAAAAAAAGAAGATGGCGTCTATCCAAGAAGAGGGAAGGTAAGGGAGTTTGCCATGTGGATATATGGAGAAGAGTACCAGGCAGAGGGAAGAACCAGTGTAAAGGCCTTCAGGCAAGAATATGTCTGATGAGTTAAAGGACAGCAAAGAAGCCACTGCATCTGGGGACAGGTGAGAAGGAGAGTAGTACCAGGTGAGGTTAGAGGGGAAATGGGAGACCAGATCATGTGGGGCCTTTTAAAGCCAGTGTGAGGACCTAGCGTTTACTCTGGGTGACATGGGGAGCCACTGCAGGGTTTGAAGAATGGTTATACTGTCTGGCTTCTGTTTTATTTAGTTATTTGTTGGGCTGCACTGCGTGGCTTGTGGGGTCTTAGTTCCTTGACCAGGGATTGAACCAGGCCACCGCAGTGAAAGTGCCAAGTCCTAACCACTGAACCGCTAGGGAATTCCTTCTGACTTTTATTTTATTTTATTTATTTATCTTTTTTTTGTGGTACGCCGGCCTCTCACTGTTGTGGCCTCTCCCGTTGCGGAGTACAGGCTCCGGACGCACAGGCTCAGCGGCCATGGCTCATGGGCCCAGCCGCTCCGCGGCACGTGGGATCTTCCCGGACCGGGGCACGAACCCGTGTCCCCTGCATCGGCAGGCGGATTCTCAACCACTGTGCCACCAGGGAAGCCCAGTGACTTCTATTTTAAAAGACTCATTTGGTTGCTGTAGTCAGAACAGATTGTAAGGACCTAGGATAGAAGCAGGGAGATGGATGCAGAGGCCTTTTCATTAATCTAGGCAAGAGGCAATGGTAGCTGGGACCAAGACTGTATGAGCACTAGTTGTGCTCTGGATGTATTTTGGAGGTAGAACCAATAGGATCAATTACTTGATGAACTGAATGCAGGGCGTGAGAGAAAAAGAGGAGTTTATGATAACTCCAGGCTTTTGATGTGAGCAATCAAAGGGATTCATGCTCTTCACTTGAAATAGGGCTGGTTACTCAGGGTAGAGTAGATTTGGGGCAAAATAAGTTGTGTTGGACACGTCCAACAAGAGGTGGACAGTTGTTTGTTAGACATCTGGGTGGAGATAGTGAACAGGCCGATAGATACAAGGAGTTGAGGAGACAGGTCTGGGCCAAGAGTGGGCAGAATTGGACTTTGAAACTAGGCCAAGGGAGTTCTAAGAAAGGAGGGGGCTTCCCTGGTGGCGCAGTGGTTGAGAGTCTGCCTGCCAATGCAGGGGACACATGTCCAGGAAGATCCCACATGCCATGGAGCGGCTGGGCCCGTGAGCCATGGCCGCTGAGCCTGTGCGTCCGGAGCCTGTGCTCCGCAACAGGAGAGGCCACAACAGTGAGAGGCCAGCGTTATCGCAAAAGAAAAAAAAAAAATGGGGGAGGATCAAGCACTGAGTCCCAGGGCTATTTCTGGACTCAATTCTCAGTTCTGAGGGAGGGCACTGAACAGGAGCACAGCTTGTGAGGTAGGAAGAAAAATAAATGAATGTGGTGTCTTAGGAGCCAGGAGAAGAAAATGATTCAGGGAAAGAATAATCAGCTGTGACAAATTTTGCTTATAGGCCAAGCAAGATGAGAGCTGAGAATTTAATTGGAGTGTTTAGTTCATTAATAGTTAATATTTTTGCTAAGGTTGGATTTAGGCCTACCATTTTACTATTTTTTTCTGTTTTTCCCTTCTGTTTTTTGTTCCTCTCTTCCTTCTTTCCTGTCTTTTGAACAGTTGAAAAAATTTTTTTAATTCCATTTAAATTTGTCTGTTGGTATTTTAGCTATATGTAATTGCTTTTTTTTCCCCAGTGGTTGCTCTAGGGATTACAATATGCATCATTAACTTTTCACAGTCAGCTTCATATAAAATGTGAGAACTTTGCAACCCTCTCCTCCATCTTTTATGCTTTAGTTGTCATATTTGTTGCATCTACATACTTTATAAACTCCACGATATATAGTATAATTTTTATCTTACAGAAATTAAGAGGAAAAAATAGTCTTTTATACTTACTCGTATATTTACTGTTTCCAGTGCTCTTGCTCTTCATTTCTTCCCGAATATCCAGTTTCCATCACTTCCCTTTAACCTGGAGAATTTTCCTTAGTACTTTTTGTAGTGCAATTCTGCTGATGTCAAATTCTTTTACTTTTCTTTTTTAAAATATGTATTTATTTATTCATTTATTTAATTTTTGGCTGCATTGGGTCTTCACTGCTGCACACAGGTTTTCTCCAGTTGCTGAGAGCAGGGGCTACTCTTTGTTGCAGTGCATGGGCTTCTCATTGCAGTGGCTTCTCGTTGTGGAGCACGGACTGTAGGCTTGCAGGCTTCAGTAGTTGTGGCGCATGGGCTTAGTTGCTCCGCAGCGTGTAGGATCTTCCTGGACCAGGGCTCAAACCCGTGTACCCTGCATTGGCAGGCAGATTCTTAACCGCTGCGCCACCTGGGAATCCCTCTTTTACTTTTCTTTTATTAAAAATAAATTTATTTATTTATTTTTGGCTGCGCTGGGTCTTTGTTGCTGCGCAGGCTTTCTCTAGTTGTGGTGAGCAGTGCTCTTCGCTGTGGTGTGCCAGCTTCTCACTGTGGTGGCGTCTGTTGTTGCGGAGCATGGGTTCTAGGCACGCAGGCTTCAGTAGTTGTGGCTCATGGACTCTAGAGTGCAGGCTTAGTAGTTGTGGCGAACAGGCTTAGTTGCTCCGCAGCGTGTGGGATCTTCCTGGACCAGGGCTCAAACCCATGTCCCCTGCGTCGGCAGGCGGATTCTTAACCACTGTGCCACCAGGGGAGTCCCTAGCTGCTTTTTAATACTTTTTTTCTTATATTTGGATTTTCACAGTTGATGGTTTATATACTTAGATGTGGTTTTCTTTGAATTTATTTATTTATTTAGTTATTTTGGGCTGTGTTGGGTCTTCATTGCTGTGTGCGGGCTTTCTCTATTTGTGGCGAGTGCAGGCTACTCTTCGTTGCAGTGCGCAGACTTCTCATTGTCGTGGCTTCTCTTGTTGTGGAGCACGGGCTCTATGAGCACAGGCTTTAGTAGTTGTGGCTTGCGGGCTCTAGAGCTCAGGCTCAGTAGTTGCAGCACACAGGCTTAGTTGCTCCGCGGCATGTAGGATCTTCCCGGGCCAGGGCTCGAACCTGTGTCCCCTGCTTGACAGGCGGATTCTTAACCAATGCACCACCAGGGAAGCCCCTTCTTTGAATTTATGCTGCTTGGGGTTCTCTGAGCTTCTTGAATCTGTAAATTTATGTCTTTCACGAAGTTTAGGGAATATTTGACCATTATTTCTTCAAGATTTTTTTCTGCCTCTTTCTCTTTCTGTTTTTATCTTCTAGGAATATATATGTATACATATAAATAATCAACTTAGGAATTCCCTGGTGGTCCAGTGGTTAGGACTCAGCACTTTCACTGCCAAGGGCCTGGGTTTGATCCCTCATTGGAGAACTAAAATCCCACAAGCCACGTGGCATGGCCAAAAAAAAATCAACTATATATATTTATTTTGTTGAGATGTATATATATCTCAACAAATTACATCTCATTAGGAGGCATTTAATGTCAGATTGACCCTATATTATCTAGAACAAGTTTGATCACTTGATTAAGGTGGTAACAGATAATCTCTCCTTTTAAAAGTACATTTTCTTCTTTGCAGTCAGCAAGTGATTTATGGGATACCCTGTTCCCAAAAAACCTTTAACCTAACGTTTCTTGTAGCCAGTGACGATGCTTGTCTGGTCTGAATCAATTTATCTAATTTAGGTGTGTTTTTTCTGTAAAGAAGAGCTTTCCTTTATTAACTACATGAGCTGAAGTTCATCTTAATCAGGCTGGATAAACCTTAATTATTTTCCTGTATTTCCAGAGTAAATAGTTATGGAGTAGGTGCCATAGTAGTGACCAAGGAGGTTTTTTGTTTTGTTTTAATTCTTCCTTGTTTTTGAGTATCATTACAGGCTTAAGGTTTTTATTTATGTTTTATATTACAATTAGTTCGGATAATGATTATTTTCAATGTTCAGATTGTTCCCAATTTGTCCAGTGGAAGACAAGAGGTTTTTGTTTTGTTTTTTTAAAGAATGGGAGAAAATAAAAGTATGTTTGTATTCTTTTTTTAAAAAAATTATTTATTTTATTTATTTATTTTTGGTTGCATTGGGTCTGTTGCTGTGCATGGGCTTTCTCTAGTTGCGGTGAGCGGAGGCTACTCTTCATTGCGGTGCGCAGGCTTCTCATTGCAGTGACTTCTTTTGTTGCGGAGCATGGGCTCTAGGTGCATGGGCTTCAGTAGTTGTGATACGTGGCTCAGTAGTTGTGGCACATGGGCTTAGTTGCTCCGCGGCACGTGGAATCTTCCCAGACCAGGGATTGAACCCGTGTCCCCTGCATTGGCAGACAGATTCTCAATCACTGTGCCACCAGGGAAGCCCCGTATGTTTGTATTCTAATGGGAATGATCCAACAGAGAAATAAAAATTGATAATATAGCAGGCAGGGGGAAGAATCTTAAAGTTATGTCCTTGAGGAGGTAAGAGGAAGTGGGATCCAGTGGATAAGTAGAGGACTTGGCTTTGAGACGAGCTGGTGAGAGCTGGGAAAGCAGATGCTGGGGGGAGGGACCAAGACAGCTAAATTCATGGCACTGTGTAAATGCCTGGGACTCAGCACCTAGTAGTTGAGTAAATAAACAAACATCCTTTTAACCATTGGTTGCCAAACCTGGATGTTCATAGGAACCCCCATAGAGCTTATAAAAACTGAAGATCTTGCCAACCAGTGGCTGGCAGCTGCTGCACAAGACAGAGCCTGGCAACTAACCAGACCAGGGGCCAGCCATGCCTAATGGGCCACCTGCACCTAGTCAGCCCCACCACAGCAGAAGGGCCCACACAGTATGGGGCAGCCCTAGAGCATATAGCTCTGGTGACCAGAGGGAAGTGAACTGCTGGGATGCATAGGACATCTCCTACGAAAGGCCATTTCTCTAAGGTCAGGAAACATAACGAACCTACCAGGTACATAGAAATAAAAACAGCAAATTGGGCAAAATGAGGCAACAGAGGAGCATGTTCCAATCAAAGGAACAAGTTAAGACCCCAGAAGAAGGACTAACTCAAGTGGAGATAGGCAAACTACCTGATAAAGAGTTCAAGGTAATGATCATAAAGATGATCAAGGAACTTGGGAGAAGAATTGATGAACATAGTGAGAAGATTAACAAAGAGTTAGAAGATGTAAAGAAGGGCTTCCCTGGTGGCGCAGTGGTTGAGAATCCACCTGCGGATGCAGGGGACACGGGTTCGTGCCCCGGTCCGGGAAGATCCCACATGCCGTGGAGCGGCGGGGCCGTGAGCCATGGCCGCTGAGCCTGCGCGTCCAGAGCCTGTGCTCCGCAACGGGAGAGGCCACAACAGTGAGAGGCCCGCGTACCACCAAAAAGAAAAAAAAAAAAAAGAAGATGTAAAGAAGAACCAAATGGATGAATATAACTGAAATGAAAAATACACTAGAAGGACTCAACAGTAGATTAAATGATACAGAGGAATGGATCAGTGAGTTGGAAGATAAGAGTAGTGGAAATCACTGAAACTGGAAAAAAAAAAAAAAAGAAGTGAGCACAGTTTAAAGACCTCTGGGACATCAAGTGTACTAACATCTGCATTATAAGGGTCCCAGAGCGGAAGGGAGAAAGAGACAGAGAACGTATTGGGAGACATAATATTATAGCTGAAAACTTCCTGACCTGGGGAAGAAAACAGACATCCAGGTCCAGGACACCCAGAGGGTCCCGAACAGCATCAATCTGAAGAGGACCACACAAAGACACATTGTAATTAAAATAGCAAAAATTAAAGACAGAATTTTAAAAGCAGAAAGCGCAGTGGTTGAGAATCTGCCTGCTAATGCAGGGGACACGGGTTCGAGCCCTGGTCTGGGAAGATCCCACATGCCGTGGAGCACCTAGGCCGGCCTGTGAGCTACAACTACTGAGCCTGTGCGTCTGGAGCCTGTGCTCTGCAACAAGGGAGGCTGCGATAGTGAGAGGCCCATGCACCGTGATGAAGAGTGGCCCCCGCTTGCCACAACTAGAGAAAGCCCACGCACAGAAACGAAGACCCAACACAGCCAAAAATAGATAAACAAAGTGGGTTTAAAAAAAAAAAAAAGCCTATTGGTAAAATTAAATATACAGTAAAAGTAGTAAATCAACCACTTACAAAACTAGTAGGAGAATTAAAAGACAAAGAGTAAAATCACCTATATCTACAATAAGTAAATAAGAGGTACACAAAACAAAAAGCTATAAAATATGATGTCAAAAACTAACTGTGGGGGAGGGGAGTAAAAATACATTTGAACTTAAGAGATCAGCAGCTTACCACATATATGTATTTATAGATTGCTATATATAAACCTCATGGTAACCATAAACCAAAAATCTATAATAGATATACAAAAAAAAGAAAAGAATTCAAACATCACACCGAAGATAGTCATCACATCATAAGGGAAGAGAACAAAAGAAGAAAGGAACAAAAAGAACTACAAAAACAACCCCCAAACAACTAATGAAATGGCAATAAGTACATACCTATCAATAATTACTTTAAATGTAAATGGACAAAGTGCCCCAATCAAAAGACATAGAGTGCCTGACTGGATACAAAAACAAGATCCATATATATGCTGCCTATATATGACTCACTTCAGATCTAAAGACACACACACAGACTGAAAGTGAGGGGATGAAAGAAGGTATTCCATGCAGATGGAAATCAAAAGAAGGCTGGGTAGCAATACTTATACAAAACAGACTTTAAAACAAAGACTGTAACAAGAGACAAAGAAGGACATTACATAATGATCAAGGGATCAATCCAATAAGAAGATATAACAATTGTAAACATACATGCACCCAGACATAGGAGCACCTGAATATATAAAGCAAATATTAACAGACATAAAGGAAGAAATTGACACTAACACAATAATAGTAGGGAACCTTAATATCTCACTTATATTAGTGGACACATCAGACAAGAAGTCAATAAGGAAACACTGGCCTTAAGTGACACATTAGACCAAATGGGTTTATATAGAGAACATTCCTCCAAAAGCAGAATACAAATTCTTTTCAAGTGCATATGGAACATTCTCCAGGATATATTACACGCTAGGCCACAAACCAAGTGTTAGTAAATTTAAGAAAATTGAAATCATATCAAGCATCTTTTCCAACCACAATGCTATGAGAGTAGAAGTCAACTACAAGAAGAAAACTGCAAAAAAAACTAACAAGTGGAGGCTGAACAATATGCTGCTAAACAACGAATGGATCACTGAAGAAATGAAAGAAGAAATAAAAATTATCTGGAGACAAAATGAAAACAGTAATCCAAAATCTATGGGATGCAGCAACAGCAGTTCTAAGAGGGAAGTTTATAGCAATAGAAGCCTGCCTCAGGATATAAAAATCTCAAACAACCTACCCTTACACTTAAAGGAACTAGAAAACGAAGAATAAACAAACCCAAAGTTAGTAGAGGAAAGATTAAGGCAAAAATAAATGAAATAGAGACTAAAAAAAAAATAGAAAAGATCAATGAAAGTAAGAAGAGATAAACAAGATTGATAAACCTTTAGCCAAATTTATTAAGAAGAGAGAGGGCCTAAGGCAATAAAATCAGAAAAAGGAGAAGTTACAACTGATACTACAGAAATACAAAGGATCAAAAGAGATTTCTAGGGCTTCCCTGGTGGTGCAGTGGTTGAGAGTCCGCCTGCCAATGCAGGGGACACGGGTTTGTGCCCCAGTCCAGGAAGATCCCACATGCTGCGGAGCGGCTGAGCCCATGAGCCATGGCCGCTGAGCCTGCATGTCCGGAGCCAGTGCCCCGCAACGGGAGAGGCCACAACAGTGAGAGGCCCACGTACCGCAAGAAACAAAACAAAAGAGATTTCTATGAAAACTATATGCCAATAAAATGAACAACCCAGAAGCAGAGAACAAATTCCTAGAAACGTATAATCTCCCAAGATGAATTAGGAAGAAACAGAAAATATGGACAGACCAATTACCAGTAATGAATAAGTAATTTTAAAAAACTTCCAACAGAAGTCCAGGACCAGATCTCTTCACAGGTGAATTCTACCAAATGTTTAGAGAAGAGTTAACACCTATCCTTCTCAAATTATTCCAAAAAATTGTGCAGGAAGGAGTGATCCTAAACTCATTCAACAAAGCCAGCATCACCCTGATACCAAACCAAAGATATCACAAAAAATAAAATTACAGGCCAATATCACTGATGAACATAGATACAAAAATCCTCAACAAAATATTAGCAGACTGAATCCACCAATACATTAAAAATACACACCATGATCATATAGGAGCTTATTCCAGGGATGCAAGGATGTTTCAATCCACAAATCAGTGTGATATACCACATTAACAAATTGAAGAATAAAAATTATAGATCATTTCAATAGGTGCAGATAAAGCTTTTGACAAAATTCAACATCCATTTATGATAAAAACTCTTCACAAAGTGGGCGGAACATGCCTCAACATAATAAAGGCCGTATATGATAAGCCCACAGCTAATATCATACTCAGCAGTGGAAAGCTGAAAGCATATCCTCGAGATCAGGAACAAGGATGCCCACTCTCACCACTTTTATTCAGCATAGTATTGGAAGTTGTATCCACAGCAATCAGAAAAAAAAAAAAAATGAAAGGAATCCAGATTGTAAAGGAAGAAGTAAAACTGTCACTGTTTGCAAACGACATGATACATAGAAAACCCTGAAGATGCCACCAAAAAGCTACTAGAGCTCATCAGTAAATTCAGTAAAGTTGCAGGATACAAAATTAATAAATAGAAATCTGTTGAATTTCTATACACCAATAACAAACTATCAGAAAGAGGAATTAAGGAAACTCATTTACAATCGCATCAAAAAGAACAGTAATAAATCTACGGCAGTAAAAGACCTGTACTTGGAAAACCATAAAACACTGATGAAAGAAACTGAAAAGGACACAAACAGATGGAACAATATTCCATGTTCTTGGATTGGAAGAATTAATATTATTAAAATGACCATACTACCCAAGGCAATCTACAGATTCAGTGCAATCCCTATCAAAATACTAATGGCATTTAGTCTTTTTTAAATTTTTTATTTATTTTTTTATACAGCAAGTTCTTATTAGTCATCAGTTTTATACACATCAGTGTATACATGTCAATCCCAATCTCCCAATTCATCACACCCCCCTCAACCCACCCACTGTTGTCCCCGCTTGGTGTCCATATGTTTGTTCTCTACATCTGTGTCTCAATTTCTGCCCTGCAAACTGGTTCATCTGTACCATTTTTCTTGGTTCCATATATACACGTTAATAGATGATATTTGTTTTTCTTTTTCTGACTTACTTCACTCTATGACAGTCTCTAGATCCATCCACATCTCAACAAAAGACCCAATTTCATTCCTTTTTATGGCTGACTAATATTCCATTGTATATATGTACCACAACTTCTTTATCCATTTGTCTGTCGGTGGGCATTTAGGTTGCTTCCATGACCTGGCTATTGTAAATAGTGCTGCAATGAACATTGGGGTGCATGTGTCTTTTTGAATTATGTTTTTCTCTGGGTATAGGCCCAGTAGTGGGATTGCTGGATCATATGGTAATTCTATTTTTAGTTTTTTAAGGAATCTCCATACTGTTCTCCATAGTGGCTGTATCAATTTACATCCCCACCAACAGTGCAAGAGAGTTCCCTTTTCTCCACACCCTCTCCAGCATTTGTTGTTTGTAGATTTTCTGATGATGCCCATTCTAACTGGTGTGAGGTGATACCACATTGTAGTTTGGATTTGCATTTCTCTAATAATTAGTGATGTTGAGCAGCTTTTCATGTGCTTTTTGGCCATCTGTATGTCTTCTTTGGAGAAATGTCTATTTAGGTCTTCTGCCCATTTTTTGATTGGGTTGTTTGTTTTTTTAATGTTGAGCTGCATGAGCTGTTTATATATTTTGGAGATTAATCCTTTGTCCATTGATTCATTTGCAAATATTTTCTCCCATTCTGAGGGTTCTCTTTTCATCATGTTTATGGTATCCTTTGCTGTGCAAAAGCTTTGAAATTTCATTAGGTCCCATTTGTTTATTTTTGTTTTTATTTCCATTACTCTAGGAGGTGGATCAAAAAAGATCTTGCTGTGATTTATCTCAAAGAGTGTTCTTCTGGGCTTCCCTGGTGGTGCAGTGGTTGAGAGTCCGCCTGCCGATTCAGGGGACACGGGTTTGTGCCCCAGTCCAGGAGGATCCCACATGCTGCGGAGTGGCTGGGCCTGTGAGCCATGGCCGCTGAGCCTGCGCGTCCGGAGCCTGTGTTCCACAACGAGAGAGGCCATGACAGTGAGAGGCCCGCGTACTGGAAAAAAAAAAAAAGAGTGTTCTTCCTATGTTTTCCTCTAAGAGTTTTATAGTGTCCAGTTTTACATTTAGGTCTCTAATCCATTTTGAGTTTATTTTTGTGTATGGTGTTAGGGAGTGTTCTAAGTTCATTCTTTTACATGTAGCTGTCCAGTTTTCCCAGCACCACTTATTGAAGAGACTATCTTTTCTCCACTGTATATCCATGCCTCCTTTGTCATAGATTAGTTGACCATAGGTGCATGGGTTTACCTCTGGGCTTTCTATCTTGTTCCATTGATCTGTGTTTCTGTTTTGGTGTTAGTACCATATTGTCTTGATTACTGTAGCTTTGTCTGAAGTCAGGGAGTCTGATTCCTCCAGCTCCGTTTTTTTCCCTCAAGACTGCTTTGGCTATTCAGGGTCTTTTGTATCTCCATACAAATTTTAAGATTTTTTTGTTCTAGTTCCGTAAAAAATGCCATTGGTAATTTGATAGGGATTGCACTGAATCTGTAGGTTGCTTTGGGTAGTATAGTCATTTTCACACTATTGATTCTTCCAGTCCAAGAACATGGTATATCTCTCTATCTGTTGGTATCATCTTTAATTTCTTTCATCAGTGTCTTATAGTTTTCTGCATACAGGTCTTTTGTCTCCCTAGGTAGGTTTATTCCTAGGTATTTTATTCTTTTTGTTGCAGTGGTAAATGGGAATGTTTCCTTAATTTCTGTTTCAGATTTTTCATTATTAGTGTATAGGAATGCAAGAGATTTCTGTTCATTAATTTTGTATTCTGAAACTTTACTAAATTCATTGATTAACTCTAGTAGTTTTCTGGTGGCATCTTTAGGATTCTCTATGTATAGTATCATGTCATCGGCAACAGTGACAGTTTTACTTCTTCTTTTCCAATTTGTGTTCCTTTTATTTCTTTTTCTTCTCTGATTGCTGTGGTTAGGACTTCCAATACTATTTTGAATAATAGTGGTGATAGCGGACATCATTGTCTTGTTCCTGATCTTAGAGGAAATGCTTTCAGTTTTTCACTATTGAGAATGATATTTGCTGTGGGTTTGTCATATATGGCTTTTATTATGTTGGGGTAGGTTCCTTCTATGCCCACTTTCTGGAGAGTTTTTAATCATAAATGGGTGTTGAATTTTGTCAGAAGCTTTTTCTGCATCTATTGAGATGGTCAGGTGGTTTTTATTCTTCAGTTTGTTAATATGGTGTATCACATTGATTGATTTGTGTGTATTGAAGAATCCTTGCATCCCTGGGATAAATCCAACTTGATCATGGTGTATGATCCTTTTAATGTGTTGTTGGATTCTGTTTGCTAGTATTTTTTTGAGGATTTTTGCATCTATATTCATCAGTGATATTGGCTTATAATTTTCTTTTTTTGTAGTATCTTTGTCTGGTTTTGGTATCAGGTTGATGGTGGTCTCATAGAATGAGTTTGGGGTGTGCCTTCCTCTGCAATTTTTTGGACGAGTTTGAGAGGGATGGGTGTTAGCTCTTCTCTAAATGTTTGATAGAATTCACCTGTGAAGTAATGGCATTTAGTCTTTTGTGGAGACACAAAAGACTTGCAATATCCAAAACAATTTTGAGAAAGAAGAACAGAGCTTGAGGTGTCATGCTCCCTGTCTTCAGACTGTACCAAAGCTACAGTTATCAAAACACTATGGTATTGAAACAGAAACAGACACATCAATGAAACAGAATAGAAGGCCCAGAAATAAACCCACACACTTATGGTCAATTAATCTGTGACACAGGAAGCATCAATATACAGTGGGGAAGAGACAGTCTCTTCAGTAAGTGGTGCTGGGAAAACCAGACAGTTACATGTAAAAGAATGAAATTAGAGCATTTTGTCACACCATATACAAAAGTAAACTCAAAGTGTGGGAATTCCCTGGCGGTCCAGTGGTTAGGACTCTGCGCTTCCACTGCCAGGGGCCCAGGTCAGGGAACTAAGATCACACAAGCCACACGGTGCATCAGAAAAAAAAAAAAGTAAACTTGAAGTGGATTAAAGACTCTAAATGTGAGACCAGAAACCATAAAATTCCTAGAAGAAAACACAGGCAGAACACTCTTTCACATAAATCATAGCAATATTTTTTGCATCCATCTCCTAAAGCAAAGGAAACAAAACCAAAAATAAACAAATGGGACCAAATCAAGGTTTTGTACAGCAAAGGAAACCATCGACAAAACAAAAAGATAGTTTACCAAAATAGAAGATATTTGAAAATGATATGACTGATGGGTTAATTTTTAAAATGTATAAACAGCTCATACAACTCAACATCAAAAAATCAAACAACCTGGGCTTCCTTGGTGGCGCAGTGGTTGAGAGTCCGCCTGCCAATGCAGGGGACACAGGTTCGTGTCCTGGTCCGGGAGGATCACATGTGCCATGGAGCGGCTGGGCCCGTGAGCCATGGCCACTGATCCTGCGTGTCCGGAGCCTGTGCTCTGCAATGGGAGAGGCCACAAAAGTGAGAGGCCCGTGTACTGCAAAAAAAAAAAAAAAAAAAATCAACAACACGATCAAAAAATGAGTAGAGGGACTTCCCTGGAGGTCCAGTGGTTAAGACTGTGCTCCCAATTCAGGAGGCACAGGTTCGATCCCTGGTCAGGGAAGTGGGATCTTGTAAGCCGAACAGCACAGCCAAAAAAAAAAAAAAAAGGCAGAAGACCTGAATAGACATTTTTCCAAAGAAGACATACAGATGGCCAACAGGCACATGAAAAGATGCTCGACATTGTTAATCATTAGAGACGTGCAAGTCAAAACCACAATAAGATATCCTCTCACACCTGTCAGACTGGCTGTCATCAAAACGACCACAAATAACAAATGGTGGTAAGGATGTGGAGAAAAGGGACCCCTTGTGCACTGTTGGTGGGAATGTAAATTGGTGCAGCCACTGTGGGAAACAGTATGAAGGTTCCTCAAAAAAGTAAAAATATTAGAACAACCATATGGTCCAGCAGTTCCTTTCCACTCCTGGGTATATATCCAAAGAAAACAAAAACACTAATTTGAAAAGATACATTCACCCCAGTGTTCACAGCACCACTATTTAGAATAGCCAAGATATGGAAACATCCTAGGTGTCCATCAACAGGTGAATGGATAAGGAAGATGTAGTATATGTATACGATGGAATACTGCTCAGCCATAAAAAGAATGAACTCTTGCCATTTGCAGCAACTCTTGCAACAATGAATAGGCTTGGAGTGTATTATGCTTAGTGAATAAGTCAAAGACAAATAGTGTATGCTATCACTTATATGCGGAATCTAAAAAATAAGACAAACTACTGAATATGACAAAAAAGAGACAGACTCAGATATAAAGAACAAAGTAGTGGTTACCAGTGGGGAAAGTGAAGGGGGAGGGGCAACATGCGGGTGGGGGGATTAAGAGGTACAGATTACTGTGTATAAAATAAGCTACAAGCATATATTGTACAGTTCAGACAATATAGCCAATATTTTATAATAACTAATTGGAGTGTAACTTTTAAAAATTGTGATTCACTACGTTGTACATCTAAAACATAATATTATAAATTAACAGTATGTCAATTTAAAAAATGGAAAGAAAAAAATGAATGAATGTAACAAAACAGAAACAAATTTACAGATATAGAGAACAAACTAGTGGTTACTGATGGGGAGAGGGAGGGGAGAGGGGCAAAATAGGGGGAGGGGGTTTAAGAGATAAAAACTGTATATAAAATAAGCTACAAGAATGTAAATATTTTACAGCACAGGGAATATAGCCAACATTTTATAATAACTTTAAATGGAGTATAATCTATAAAAATTTGGAATCACCATGTTTTATACCTGAAATTACTATAGTATCTTAAATCAGCTATACCTAATTTAAAATTATATTTTCTCCTGGAAAAGAAAAAAAATGAAGGTTCCTGGCAGTCCACTGCATTCACATCTGTGGAATCAGAATCTGCAAGTGTGAGGCCAGGAACCTGTTTTTTTTTACCTTGCCCAGTTCTTCAGACTACTTCCAGTTTCTCAGTTTGGTAAGAAGAAAGGCCATTAGTGGAGAGAATCAGAGAGGAGGTGTGGGATGTTTTTTTTTTTTTTTTTTTTTTTTTATGCGGTATGCGGGCCTCTCACTGTTGTGGCCTCTCCCGCTGCGGAGCACAGGCTCTGGACGCACAGGCCCAGCGGCCATGGCTCACGGGCTTAGTTGCTCCGCGGCATGTGGGATCTTCCCGGACCAGGGCACGAACCCGTGTCCCCTGCATCAGCAGGCGGATCCTCAACCACTGCGCCACCAGGGAAGCCCAGTGTGGGAGTTTTGAGGAATCTGCAGGTTCACACATTCCTGCCCACTTAATCTGATGCCTTCAGGCAATGTCCAGGCCTGAATGTTCTTTGTTCCCCACAGCACCTAGCAAGCAGATCGCTTGTACTCTTGGTTGTTGACCAAGTGAAACTGCATGAACACCTGCATTTGTATAAAGCGGGTTTCCCAACACCAATGCATTAAGCAGCCTCACATGTTTAATTGGACAATTTAACGGCACTGTGAAGACAGCAGTCTTGATCCTACAACCAGGAGAATTGACTGATTCTTATCTGGTTCAACTGAGACCTAGGGAATTCAGTTGAATTGCTGAGTTAGGCCATAAACACTGGAGCTCCTCAGGCGACAATGTTTTTGTTTTTGTTTTTGTTTTTGTTTGGTTGCATTGGGTCTTTGTTGCTGGGTGCACTCTAGTTGTGGGGAGCGGGGGCTACTCTTCGTTGCGGTGCGTGGGCTTGTCATTGTGGTGGCTTCTCGTTGTGGAGCACGGGCTGTAGGTGTGTGGGCTCAGTGGCTGTGGCTTGTGGGGTTTAGAGTGCAGGCTCAGTAGTTGTGGTGCATGGGCTTAGTTGCTCCACTGCATGTGGGATCTTCCCGGACCAGGGCTCGAACCCGTGTCCCTTGCATCGGCAGGCGGGTTCTTATAACTACTGCACCACCAGGTAAGCCCTACAGTGTATTTTGAATATTAGAATATTATAGATTCAAAGAAACAGATTTGTATCAATAAAAGCTTTGTGGGGGCTCCCCTGGTGGCGCAGTGGTTGAGAGTCCGCCTGCCAATGCAGGGGACACGGGTTCGTGCCCTGGTCCGGGAAGATCCCACATGCTGCGGAGCAGCTGGGCCCGTGAGCCATGGCCCGCTGAGCCTGCACATCTGGAGCCTGTGCTCCACAACGGGAGAGGCCACAACAGTGAGAGGCCTGCGTACCACACACAAACAAACAAAAAAAGCTTTGTGTTCTTTCCGCAATGCATATGTGTCTTTTTTAAAGAATTTATTTATTATTATTTATTTTTTTGGCTGCGTTGGGTCTTTGTTGTTGCATGCGGGCTTTCTCTAGTTGTGGCGAGTGGGGGCTACTCTATGTTGTGGTGTGCAGGCTTCTCTTGCTGTGGAACATGGGCTCTAGGTGCGCAGGCTCCAGTAGTTGTGGCTCATGGGCTCAGTAGTTGTGGCTTGTGGGCTCTAGAGCACAGGCTCAGCAGTTGTGGCACATGGGCTTAGTTGCTCCGCGGCATGTGGGATCTTCCCGGACCAGGGCTCGAACCCGTGTCCCCTGCATTGGCAGGTGGATTCTTAACCACTACGCCACCAGGGAAGCCCCTGCATATGTGTTTTAAATAGAGTTAGGGAATTCCCTGGCAGTCCCGTGGTTAAGACTCAGCATTTTCACTGCTGTGGGCTCAGGTTTGATCCCTGGTCGGGGAATTAAGATCCCAAAAGGCACTTGGTTTGGCAGAAGAAAAAAAAAAGAAAAAGAATTTGCATTTTTGAGACGCTCAACAGGTGACTCTTATTTTTTTCTAAGGTAGAATAACTGCTTATCTAGTGTTACTCATTTTCCTTTTCCCTCCAACTTGTAAATTAAAAATTTTCAAACTATAGAAAAGTTGGGAGGATAGCATAAGGAACACCTATATTTCTTTCACTTGGATTCACCAACTGTTGACATTTTATCACATTTGCTTCCTCTCACCTTTTTTTTTTCTGAATCATTTAAAAGTAGGTGCAAACATCATGACATTTTATCCGCAGATACTTCAGCAAGGCATCTGCCAAAAATAGGTATTCTCCTGAGCAGCCACAATACCATTATCAAGCCTAAGAAAATGAACAATTCTCCAACACAATCCAGTACTCAGTCCATATTCAAATTTCCCCAACTGTTCTAAAAAAAAAAAGTTTTTAACTTTTTTTCTTCAATTTAAGATTCAGGCAACATTCATACATTTCATTTGATTGTTGTGTCTCTTTAGTCTGCCTTTTGTTTTTTTTTTGTGTGTGTGATACTTACTTTTTTTTTGAAGAGGCCAGTGTCTCTTGTACGAGGTCCTGCATGTTTATTTGTCTGTTGTTTTCCCTATGATTAAATTTAAGTTCCATGTATTTGGCCGGCTACACAGGTGATCATATCAGTAGGCACTTGATGAGGTTCTCTCTTTTATTGGTGATACCAAGTTTGGCCACTTGTTCAAGGTGGTGACCATCAGACTGAGTCATCTGTGGAGTGATGCTTTGAGTCACTGTGAATTTCCAGTTCCTTAGCCCCCTGATGGCCCTTGCCTGATTCCTTTGTGAGAGTGTGTGCTGCAAAATGGTAATTTTCTAAGTTGCTCATCCCTTCTACATTTATTAGCTGACATTCTTCCTTAAAGAAGTTTTCTTTCTTAAAATTACTATAGAATAAGAGTAATTTCTTTCCTTGTAGTAGATTTCATTCACAGACTCCCATTTAAAATCTTTTATATGCCAGATTGCATTCATTGTTTTTCCATTTTTGTTAAGCAAAGCCATTATAATTGCCAATATGAATGAGCTTAATTGGGTATGAGATGACAAACGCATCCACGCTGAGATATGTAATTATAGCCAAACCTGATACTTTAGTTAGCCTCCCTGACAAAAACAGGGAGTCATGTACAATCCAGGCTCCTGTATTTGGACAGAGATTAGCTCGCCGTCCTCATGACCACCTTACCAGGACCTTGGGCTTGCAGCCATTGGCCCAGCCTTTCCTCTCACTTACCTACTTGATTACCAGGCTCCACCAACTTTTCTGACCTCACAGCTCCCACAGGTGCCTGCTCCCAGTGACTCCCCTTGCAAAGACCAGGGTTTATATTTGGTTTTTAGGACTGCGTATTCAGGTTAGCTGGGATATGTCTGATTTCCTCAGCACTGTCTCAAGAGGCTGCCATTCTTCTGAGAACTTCTCTATATCCTGAGAGACATGTTCTCCTAATACAGGGCTTTTCTTATCTCTTGACTTTCTGTTTACATTATCGTTTTTCTTCCTTTCTCACTCAGAACCAGGGTTTCCTTACCATAATGGTCTGTGAACTTTTCCCCCTTATTACAAATGCAATACTGTTTATTAGACAAAAATCAATAAATACCAATGAGCAAAAAAATATAACTAACATTTTGGATCCTCTTAGTATGGGTTGGACACTTTATATAACTCATTTAAGATTGACAACAAACTTACGATTTGTGTGACCCTCATTTTTCCTTCCTTTGCAGTTGAGGAAAATGAGACTTGAGGTTAAACTACTGGCTTAGGGTCATAAACTAATAAGTTGCAGAGTTAATTTTCAAACCACAGCCAAGACTTGTTTATATTACCCTTCCAGAGCTTTTTCTATATATCAATAGAAATATATAAACAGGCAGAAAATACACTTCAACAGCATTCTTTTTAATCCAGTGTCATTCTCTTTCCCCTCCTCCCGGCCCTATCCCTAGGATCGACGAGAACGTGCTGGGAGCCCAGCTGGATGTTGAGGCCGCCCACTCAGAGATCCTCAAGTACTTCCAGTCGGTCACCTCCAACCGGTGGCTTATGGTCAAAATCTTCCTCATCCTCATTGTCTTCTTCATCATCTTTGTGGTCTTCCTGGCCTGAACCCTCTCCACCCTGAGGCACTCCATGGGGGTTTGGAACCCTCCTGGGAGGGCAGGTGGCCAGAGCTGCCACTGAGCCTGTGCAGGGTGCTTGGGAGAAAGGCCCTGTTTCCTTCGAACTGCTAAGAATGGCCATGGCCCCCAATCCCCCACTCCTTTCCTCTGGCCACCCTTTCCTCCCCTCACCACCCTCCAGCCCATGAGACACACACGGTTCTGGATTTGGACTCTGCTGTGAAGTGGCTGGAAGGGAGCAGAGGCCAACTGGGGGGCTCATCGCGCAGGTTGTCTCCACTAGGAGATTTTTATAAACCCTCCCCAGCCTGTCGCAAAAGAAACTTTGGCAGCAAGGGGAGGTGATGTCCTTCCCCACCTTCCTGAGAGTGAGGAAAGGAAGTGAAACTGGCCCAGGGACCAACTTTCCCATCTGGGTTAGAATTTGACCTCTTCTTCCTCTCTTCACCATGTGAGGCAGGGGGCCCTGAGCCCCTCGGCTGCCTGCATAACCCCAACTTCGGCTGCAGGTGACTCTCAATCTGCCAAATGTGCTGCAGCCTGTTTTCTCCCAATTACAACAAGACTGTCAGCCTCACTAGCCATGTCGTCATTTTGGGGTGGGAGCGTCAAAAGGCCTAGGCAGCAAGTGGAGTGAGCCCACTACCCAATATTATAACTGAAAGGGTTGGGCTGATGGCCCCAAGGGGCCAGGCTTTGGGCTCCATGCACACAGCTGTCTCCAGCCGGGGATAACCAAGTGCAGCAGCACTTAATTAGCATGGAAACTTCCCTTCAAAGGGGGGAGCAGGATCCCAGAGTGGGTCTCTGATCAGTGGCAACTTCCAGGACCATCTCCAGAAGTATTTGGACCTGTTTCATCTGCATCCTCCAACCGTCTGGCCCCACGTTTTCCTTGGGCTGGATGAAGCAGGAGTTCTGCCTGCTGCCAGGAGTGAAAGGTGAAGAGAAGTGTTTGTTCCGCAGCTCCAGCTGAGGCTCGTGGTCCCCCCGAAGACCCTCACCAAATCCAAGCCAGTCACACAAGAATGAAGTAGAGACCTGCCTGGAACACCTACCCTCCAGGGAGGTCAATATGCTTGTCAGTCCTGAGCAGGACCCACGACCACATCATGCCGAAGTCACCGGAGTTCCCCCATTGCACACACCCAAAGGAAGCTCAAGCTATAGCAAGGACAATCACCATACACTGGGCTGGCCATAGCACTTTGTGGGGGATTTGTCTGGGAGAGCCCAGGTCTTTCCTAGGCCTGGTGTTTTAATATTTTCTCTCCCCTTGGCCTGTGTTCAGGGGGTGGTCTTGCTTGCATCTTCACTGCCCAGTTGACCCACGATGTGGGTTTAGCACAGCACATCGGTGGTGGGTGGGGCGGTCTGTGAAGACGACCAAAGCCTGACAAATGCAGTGTTTCTCATTTGACTCTGCAACTCTGCTTGGGGGAACGCATAGATAGGAAGCTTATTTCATGAATATTTGTTGAGTTCCCGCTACGTGCTAGGTATGGTACTGAGCCAGGTGCTGGAGAAAAAAGCCATGAATTAGTCAAGTCCCTGCTCTCTTGGAGCTTACCTTCTAGTTTTCTATTTCTTTTTATAGGCGAGGAAAGCGAGGCATAGATATGCAGATGGCAAAGGGCTGGGCTGAGCTGAGACTTAAGCCCTGGCTGGATCCCCGTAGGGGCCTATGAGCGGTCACTCCCACTCCAAGGCCCTGGTCTCCCCTTCCTCGGCAGCCCTTCTTGTGGCTCCTCTTCCCTGTTCCTCTTGGAATCCTGGGCTGTAGCGCCCAGCTCTCTGCTTGAGCGCCTACCTTTTGGGGTGCTGGTCTAGCGGCGGACGGGTGAAAGTAGGGGGCGGGGCGAACTCGCGGTAACTCTGGGCTTCGCGAGCTCAGGTCCTGGGCGGGGCGTGCGGCGCCAAGCCCAGCCCCCGGCGCGTCTGCTCGTCGGATGCGCATGCGCATCTCCCAGCGGCCACGCCTATTATTGTAGTACGTCGGCAGCGTGTGACGCGCTCGACCCATAAATGCAGTAGCACCCGGCGTAGGAGCACTTCGGCCTGGAGAGCCTGGGAGATCGGACATTAGGCTGTGTCGCGGTACGCGACAGAGCCCTCCTTTTCTCGGTGTGCCATGGCGGACGAGGGGAAGTCGTACAACGGTCAGTGCCGGCCTTTGGGTTGGGGAGCGGGACAATCTGGCCTCAGCTGGGCAGCGCCGGCCTAGGCCGCACCGCTGGGGCGTGAGGCCGCGAGGGGCCCGGCGTCCGCGGGGAGCGGCGGTGCGCGGCGCGGGCCCGGGGCGAGGCAGCCTGGGGGCCTGGCTGAACTTGAGGGTGGGTGCCCGGCTTGTTAACTCCGGAATCCTGGCGTTGCGAGCACCTGCGGCTCGAAGCCGATGGCTCGACAGCGGGGTGATGAGATTCCTTTGAACTTTGTGGGTGGTTGATACCTGTCAGTTTAATTTGGCTGCCAGACTCTTTAATGTGAGGCGGTGCCCTGCTTTTGGGCTGCCGGTGCCCTGTTTTCTATCGCGCGTCCAGTCGGTCTTGCACCCTCCTCCCCGCCCCCCGCCGCGGCTTTGGCTAAATATTTTAGACCCTACACACTAACTCGATGTTCTAGTCCGAACACTACATTGAGTTTTAGTCCAGAGTAGTGGTTAAAAGCACACGACAGCCAAGATTTCAATCCTGAGTTGGCTATGCCAATCTGAGTTAAACACTCAGGCCTGATTTTCCACCCCTTTAATGAGGATAGAAACAGTACCTACCTCCTGAGTTTGTCTCCGTGTGTGCGTTAAAACGAGATTGTTCGTGTCAAGTGCCTGGAGCATAGTGCCTGGCACTGGAGAAAGCCCTCAATGAACGTTAGCTGCGCTTTCTATTCATTTATTATTTTTTTCCCTAGGGTCATTTCTTGAGGTTCATTGTTTGCAGAGTACTACGCATTAGACAGACCTTTTTGGGGAATCATGCGTCTTTTTTAAGAATCCATTCCTACCCACCAGGATTCAGAGGATCATATTCCTGGAGAACATTTGAGGACCCTTGGTGAAACACCCTAGCTGCCACTAGAACTTGAATTTAGGAGTTGTCTCCTGAGTTAAGAGGCATTTCTGACCAAGGAAACAAAGAGCTCACTCCGTAAACTTCAGAGTGGCAGTTTGAGAATAAGACTTTCAAAAGAAGCTCTTAAATTGGTCATATTTGTAACTGATGTTTGTACTGTATAGGCAAAAGAGGTATTGTTTACTGAAAGCTAATGTAATCACTGTGATTGGTTTTCCGAGATGTGAGAGAGGTCACCTTGGGATTAAGTAGATTTGGGTGGGCTGACAGAAAGCTAATTTCAGGTGACTTTCAGGGAGTCTGAGTGGTGTCCAGTTACACTTGGGTCACTCACACTTCCACATTCCCTTCAGAGTGGCAGTTTAAGAACAAGAATTTTATTTATTTAGTTTTTTTTAGTAAGCTTGATTTACAATATTATGTTAGTTTCAGGTGTATGACATCGTGATTCAATATTTGATAAATTCGATTCCATTAAAAGTTATTACAAAGTAATGGCTGTCACTGCCCATGCTGTACAATATATCCTTGTTGCTTATCCACTGTATATTTAGTAGCTTGTATATCTTAATCCCATAACCTTATCTTGGCCCTCCCCACTTCCTCCTCCCCAGTGGTAGCCACTAGTTATCTGTATCTGTGAGACTGTTTCTGTTTTGCTGAATATATGTTTTATTTTTTAGATTCCACATGTAGGTGCTGTCATACAATAATTGTCTTTTTCTGTCTGACTTACTTCACTAAGCATAATACCCTCCAAGTCCATTCATGATGTTGCAGTGGCAAGATTTCATTCTTTTTTATGACTGAGTAGTATTCTGTTGTGTATATATATATACCACATTTTCTTTATCCATTAGTCGCTTGATGGACACTTGGGTTGCTTCCATATCTTGGCCACTGTAAATAGTGCTCCTATGAACTTTGGGATGCATGTATCTTTATTTTTACCCCCTGAACACAAGTGAAGCTCATATGGTATATAACACAGGGAACTCTACTCAGTGCTCTGTGGTTACCTAAATGGAAAGGAAATGCAAAAAAGAGGGGATATATGTATACATATAGTTGATTCACTTTGCTGTACAGTAGAAACTAACACAGCATTGTAAAGCGATTAAATTCCAATAAAAATTAGAAGATTTTTTTTTTAAAGTGAAGCTTATATGTATTCTTCCCTTTTTCTTAATTTTGATGTTTTCCTTTTTAAAAAATTTTTATTTTACATTAGCATATAGTTGATTTACAATGTTGTGCTAGTTTCAGGTGTACAGCAAAGTGATTTAGTTATACGTATATCTTTTTCAGATTCTTTTCCCACATAGGTTATTACAGAGTTTTGAGTAGAATTTCCTGTGTTATATGGTAGGTCCTTGTTGATTATCTGTTTTATATATATAGTAGTGTGTATATGGTAATCCCAACCTCCTAATTTATGCATGTATCTTTATGAGTTAGTGTTTTTTGTTTTTTCCAGATGTATAACCAGGAGTGGAATTGCTGGGTCATATGGTAGCTCTATTTTTAGTTTTTTGAAGAGAGAACAAGACTTAAAAGAAGCCCTTAAATTGGTCATATTTGTAACTGATGTCTATTTTATATAGGCAAAAGAAGTATTGGTTACTGAGAGCTGATGTAATTATTGTGATTGGCTTTCCAAGATGTGAGAGATCACTGATCAAATTTTCAGTGAGGATAGACTTAGGGAATGAACTTATGTTTACTAGCGGGGAAGGGTGTGGGGGGGGCAGAGATAGTTAGGGAGTTTGGGACTGAAGTGTACACACTGCTCTATTTAAAATGGATAACCAACAAGGACCTAGTGTATAGCACAGGGAACTCAGTATTCTCTGACAACCTAACTGGGAAAATAATTTGAAAAGGAACAGATAACATTTATATGTATAACTGAATTACTTTGTTGTACACCTGAAAGTAACACAACATTGTTAATCAACTATACTCCGATATAAAATAAAAAATTAGGGCTTCCCTGGTGGCGCAGTGGTTGAGAGTCCACCTGCCGACACGGGACGCGGGTTCGTGCCCCGGTCCGGGAAGATCCCACGTGCCGCAGAGCGGCTGGGCCCGTGAGCCATGGCCGCTGAGCCTGCGCGTCCGGAGCCTGTGCTCCGCAACAGGAGAGGCCACAACAGGGAGAGGCCCGCGTACTGAAAAAAAATAAAAAAAAATTTTGAGTGGGATTAAATAGATTTGGGAGGCTGAGAAAAGCAGACTTCAGGTGACTTTGAGGGGCTCTGCGTTGTATCCAGTTAAACTTGGGACACTCGCACTTCCACATTCTGCTTCTCCTTCCTGTAGTTCCAGTTTCTGTTTCATTTTTCTAAAGACTTTACACAGGTTTCCAATCATTTCCTCGGATGCTGCCATCCCACGGAGAGGGTTCTTTCCCTGGACAGGCAGAGGAGTTTGCACGGAGGTGGTCTCTGTAGTGATGGTGTCTCTCATATCTCATCTGATAGTGCCGGGTGCCGGATGCTGTGGTTGCCAAGCAAGGTAGCTGAACCAGTGATGTATTTTCTCATTTTATGTTCTGTTCCCAACGCCAGAGCACGATGATCGAGTTAGTTTCCCTCAAAGAAGAAAGAAAGGCCGGGGCCCTTTCCGGTGGAAGTATGGTGAGGGGAACCGGAGGTCTGGAAGGGGAGGTTCTGTTGTTCGGTCTTCCCGCCTTGAGGAAGATGACAGAGATGTGGCAATGAGCGATGTCCAGGATGTTCCCCGAGTACGATAGTAAGTAACCAGTTGATCTGGTTTGAATTTATCGACGCCCTCATTTATGTAGCCCTCTTACTGTCCATGTCATTCTCTTCCCACCTGGAAGAGAGAGAAATGCCAGGACCTGCTTAATGGTTGAGCAGTCTTAGTTGTGGTCCTGGTAACAGTGCCGGAAAGTCTTTGAAAAGACATTCCTAACCTTTGTGTGTGTTTTATTCTCTCCCTCCCCACAGCAACCCCTATGCTGCACGACCCAACCGTCGGGGTGATAGTTGGCACGAGCGGTCTCGAATTCATGTTACTGTGCCTGTGCGGAGAGATCGAGCTCCTCCAGAGAGGGGAGGGGCTGGCACCAGCCAGGATGGGGCCTCAAAGAACTGGTTTAAGATTACAGTGAGTATCTGGGAAAGTACATGGTGCAGGGGAGCTATAATAGGGGGCTGGGCTCAGAGTTAAGGTGTTTACTTGTCACATTAAAAAATCAGTGTTCTCAGCTGTTAACTCCACAATCAGGTAACCATTCTTTCTCCTAAGAATCAATATCCTAGAACACCTAAGAGCAGGTTCAGAAAAGGAGAAGGGGACAGGTAGGATGGGGAGGCCATCTAAAGGGAAATGTGGTAACTGTGCTTCGGAGGTGGAATAACCCCTCCACATGTCTCCATCTGACTCAAGCTGAGTGTGGAGCTGGGGGTCCCTTGAGTTCTGTCAGGGGCAGGCAGGTTATAAATGCTGTCTTGGAACTTTTAGAATCAAACAATTTGAATCTTTTGAGGAATAATAAGTATAAATGGACAGAAAGGAGGTTAAGGAGTTCGTGTTTGGCTTGAGTAGAAAACCTTTGTTTTGACCACACCGCGTAGCTTGTGGGATCTTCTTAGTTCCCCCACCAGGGATTGAACCCGGACCACCAGGAAATTCCCAGAAAACCTTTTTAAAAAATATTTATTTGGCTGCACCAGGTCTTAGATGTGGCATGCGGGATCTAGTTCCCTGACCAGGGATCAACCCCAGGACCCCTGCATTGGGAGTGCCGGGTCTTAACCACTGGACCACCAGGGAAGTCCCCCCAGAAAACCTTTAATTGACAGTTTCTTCAGAAAGTCTTTTAGAGCTTGGCAGATGATACGAAAGGAGGCCTAGAGTGGGTCTGCTGTTCAGTATTAGTTATGTATTGTTCCCTTCTCTTCTCTTTCTCTCATCTAGATTCCTTATGGCAGGAAATATGACAAGTCATGGCTCCTGAGCATGATTCAGAGCAAGTGCAGCGTCCCTTTCACTCCCATCGAGGTAAGAGAAGGCCCAAGTGTGTGGCTGGGGACCAAGGAGCAGGTGGAGGTACCAGCTGCACGGGGGTGCTCTGGACTCCCAAGTCCAATGCTGTTGTTTTCTCTTCTTGCAGTTTCACTATGAAAACACACGGGCCCAGTTTTTTGTTGAGGATGCCAGTACTGCCTCTGCATTGAAGGCTGTCAACTATAAGATTTTGGATCGGGAGAACCGCAGGGTGTGTGTGAAGGGCCTGGCTTGGTTGGGGGTGGGGATTGGTGCTCAGGGCGTGGACTGGGTCTTGGTCCTGGGGCTTAGGCCTCCCTGGAGTTCACCGTGCCCATGCGTGTCTCCCCTGCAGATATCTATCATCATCAACTCCTCTCCTCCACCCCATACTGTGCAGAATGAACTGAAGCCAGAACAAGTAGAGCAGCTAAAGGTGAGGCAGCCTCAAGGGATGGGTGCTTCCACCCGAGTCCTGCCAGCTCTCACCCCCCCCCACGCCCACACGCAACTCTAGTGACCGCTGAATCCTTTGTCTTCCTCTGTAGCTGATCATGAGCAAACGATACGATGGCTCCCAACAAGCACTTGACCTCAAGGGCCTCCGTTCAGACCCAGGTATGGTTGATAGCAGTAATTCTTAGATTGGTGGGGGCAGAGGGGGAATCTGTCAGGCCGGGAATGTTTGAGGCTGGTTTGGTGGGAACGCTGGCCTGGGCAAGCGCCCTCACACTTCCCTTTCCTTCCGGAAGATCTGGTGGCCCAGAACATCGATGTTGTCCTGAATCGTAGAAGCTGTATGGCAGCCACCCTGCGAATCATTGAAGAGAACATCCCTGAGGTGAGGCCTTCGTCTCACTAGGTGGGAGGAAGCAGGGTGGGGTGGGTAGATAGGATGGGGTTGGGAGGCAGATTTGTTTCAAATTCCCTTGCTGCTGGTGCTTCCTCTAAATTCTTCTCTCCCCACAGCTGTTGTCCTTAAACTTGAGCAATAACAAGCTGTACAGGCTGGATGACTTGTCCAGCATTGTGCAGAAAGCACCCAATCTAAAGATCCTCAATCTTTCTGGAAATGAGGTGAGATTGAGCGCCTGTTTGTGTTTTGGATGGGGTGGGCAGAGGGTGGAGAGAGCTTGCCTGGTGGCAGCAAGAGGCGAGGGAGGGCATTTAAGGGACGAGGTGGGGCTTGGGGGTGGGAGGACTCTGGCTGGCTCCCTTTACCAGCATGTCTTTCCCGCCTTTTCTCCCCATCCTTTGCAGCTGAAGTCTGAGCGGGAGTTGGACAAGATAAAAGGGCTAAAGCTAGAAGAGCTGTGGCTTGACGGAAACACCCTGGGTGATACCTTTCGAGACCAGTCCGCCTACATCAGGTCAGTTTTAACCTCTGTCTCCCCTCCTGGGGACCTTCACCCCCTGGGAGGCTGAGCTGATGCACCCTGACTAGTGCCCGTCTGCAGGAGATGTGCAGCCCTGAGCTGGAACCACCTGTCCTTGGGGAGGATCATGTGCTCCTCCCTTCTGTCTGTCCATGACACACAGCTTTGCCCCAGGCCTCCTTTCCTTTCTTCTCACCTGTCTGTTGGTCTCACCTGTCACCTGTTTGCTGGTTCTGTGGCCTTTCCCCTTCCTTCCTGAACACAGCCTTTTCTACACTCCCCGTACCCTTTTGTTTCAAGAAGAGCATCTCCCTTTTTTACCGTGACTAGGGGGCATCTTGTATATTATGCCCCATACATGGAGTTGCTTTGAGCCGAGAGCCTGATATCCCTGGGCAGAGAAAGCCCTCCCTCCCTGGGACTTCCTGCTGATGGAAGTTCTTCCTTCCTCTATCCTGCAACGGCCCCTCTTGCCCTTTTGCCAAGAGGGGCTCCTTCCCACAATCTCCTTGCCCAAGGCTGTTGCCTGGGCTTTCCTGCCCACGCTGAGGTTGAGGCCTCCTGGTGGCTGGTGCCATGCAATCGGTCTCTCTTGCCCAATGCTGTAAGCTGGGCCCTCCCTGGAGGAGAAACCTGGGTTCCCTAAGACATGTGACCAGAGCCGGGGCCCTGCCAGTAGGCGGGGGAATCCCAAGGCAGGTGCTGGGTGTGGAGGCCACGGGGGCATAGGCTACCAAGGAGACAGAGAAGTGACCCTCTCTGGGGGCGCTGCCCCTCGCTCACTCGCACACTTCACATCACCCTGCTTGGCCCCGGAGGATGGCTGGTTAGCCAGAGACGGGTAAGATTCCTCAGGGAAGGAACAACCTAAGACAGGCACAGTCGCAGAGGGGCCATCAGGAGAGAACTTGGGGGCCAACAGAGGTGGGGCACAGACCCTCACCCCCCCCCAACTTTGCAGGGGCCTGAACCCTCACCCCTTCTGAGGGAGGTCTCCTGCCCCCGTGGCTGCTTCGCTTCCCACACCCAGCTCAGATCGGAACCCAGGTAGCAGACAGAGAGACCTGGCCAATAGCAGCTGCCCTCTCACCACAGCGAGGATTGTTTCCCATTTCCTCCTTGGATCACAGGGAAGAGGGAGCTGAAAGAAAGGGCAGTGTCAGGTGCCTTCTTCCCTTTGTTCTCCCTCTTCTTTCTAAATGACTCTGCCGTGTAGTGCTTTCGCTTTTTCTTTGCTTTCTCTTTCCTCTTTCTCTCTCCTCGCCAGTATGTCCCCCATCTCTCCTTTGCTCCTTCCTCTTCTACCTTTTCTCTCTCTTCTCCTTTTCATCCCCTCTCTTCTTCCTTGGCCTCATCTCCTCCTGAGCCCTGCCTTGCTCATCTCCCTGCCCCAACATCCTGTGCCATTTCTGTGGTGTGTTCTGGTCTTGGCCACGGCCAGACCTGGCAGAAGTGATGGATACCTGTTGAGGCAGCGGAGCCCCTGGGCTCCCACCCCATTCCCTCCTCCCGGGGGCTGCACAGGTGAGTAGGTGGAAGGTAAGGGGGACGGGAGGGAAAGGAGGTCCTGGCTTAAAGCCTGGGCTGGGAGTGCTGCTCCTGTGGCACGCTCAGAGTCAGGCAGAGAAGAGAGAGTCGTCCTCCGAGGCAGTCATTTCTGGGTGCCCAAGGAGAGGTGGGGAGTCGGGGCCGTTCTTCCTGGAGCTCAGAGGCTGGGAAAGAGTGAGGACAAGGAGGATGGGATGGGCTGTTCCTTGGGCATTGGTGTATTTGCCCCTAGAGCAGCCCAGGAGGCACGGTGGCTCTGAAACATCACTCACTTCTGTCCCGTTCTTGACAGCGCCGTTCGAGAGCGATTTCCCAAATTATTACGCCTGGTAAGTTCCTAACTTTTTTCATTCTCTTCTGAGGATCATAGCATCTCGCACTCTCAAAGTCTTGCCTAACATGTTTGTATGATCACTACTTTGGGGACGTGGAGCCCTTTGAGAGTCTGACAAAGTCTCTGATCCTTTTTTTTTTTTTTCCTGGTGTGGGGGTGGGGGGAAATCAAGCCATTTGAGGGAGGGTTGAAGGGCTGGTAGAACAATGAGATCTGACATCCTTCTCCCAGCTGGGATCTCCCCAGCTTCACAGTCGCTGAAAATATAATCATTCTTCCCACAAGAACACCTGTAGACAAAAGTTGCATCTATCAGCATTCATGGACCCTTGCCATTTCTGTTTTACACTTGACCTGTGACCCCTCACTCTTAGTTCTCCCATCTGAGTGCTCATCCAGCCTTTTCTGTCTGGCTTATATCGTCGGCTGTTACTCCCTTCCTGCAGGACGGCCATGAGTTACCCCCACCGATTGCCTTTGACGTTGAAGCCCCCACAGTGTTACCTCCCTGCAAGGTGAGTGGAGGGGGGCGCGGTTGGGGGCACAGAGTTAGCGCTCACGTTGGGAGGAGAGTCCTGGTTGCGTGGTCCAAATATCTGCTTGATTCCAGGGAAGCTACTTCGGAGCAGAGACCCTGAAGAATCTGGTCCTGCACTTCTTGCAGCAGTAAGTTTCTCAGGCCCCCTCAGGCTGGGGAGAGGTGGGCTAGCGGGAGCTCTCGGCCCCTGTGTGGCTCCAGGCTGTGGAGCTCAGACTTTCCCTTTTGTTTTCCTCATAGGTACTATGCGATATATGACTCCGGAGACCGGCAGCGGCTCCTGGACGCCTATCACGATGGGGCCTGCTGCTCCCTGAGTATTCCTTTCACCCCTCAGAACCCTGCCCGGTGAGTGTCACATCCCAGAACCTGCCCAGGCCCGGAGTTTCTCAGCAAATGCAGGCCAACACGTGCCGTGCGCATCCACGCTGCTCTGACCGCTGCCTTTTTCTCCTGTTCCCCCCAGAAGCAACTTAGCTGAGTACTTCAAGGATAGTAGGAATGTGAAGAAGCTTAAAGACCCTAGTAAGTGTGTGACGTGAGCAGAACCGGTTGGGAGAAGGGGATGGGAAGGAATCAGTCTGGGCTGAGTGTGGCAGCTGCTCACCGTGGCTTCCCCTCCTCCCACAGCCCTGCGGTTCCGGCTGCTGAAGCACACACGTCTCAACGTTGTGGCCTTCCTCAATGAGTTGCCCAAAACTCAGCATGACGTCAGCTCCTTCGTGGTAGACATAAGCGCCCAGACAGTAAGCACCTGCGTCTTGGCAGAAGTGTGGAACTGGGGAAGGGGCAGTTAAGAGGCAGGGAGGACTCAGGCTCTGGCTGGGAGCCTGCGTGGTACCTGATGCTGCTGCTTCTCTTTCAGAGCACATTACTGTGTTTTTCTGTCAATGGAGTCTTCAAAGAAGGTGAGGATCTTTGGAGTCCCGAGTTTGCAGAGTGGTCCCTTTCCCAGCTAGTCGTTCTCAGCACTCTTAGCTTCCCAGCTACCTTCTCTTCTCTCTTCTTCCCCGACCTCCTTCTCTCATTCTACCCCCAAGCCTACCCTCTCCACCTGTCTTTTCCTGTCTGGGGTATGGGAAAAGCCTGAGGATTAGAAGGACACAGACTTTGGAGTCAGGCAGGTCTGAGCTTCCATCCCAACTTCGGTCCTCTGTGTCTGTGGGCAATTTACATGACCTCTGAGCCTGAGTCTTTATTTGTGAAAGGAAGGGGGTTAGTAATAGCCATCTCATAATAGTGTTATGGGGAGTAAATGAAGTGGTGTATAAGATGCTTGACACAGGGCCTGGCACACACACACTCTACTAGTGGGGTAACAGTGTTGCTGTCATGATTGCCCTCCCTGACCTCGGATGCTCCTCCCCCTGTGCTCCCCTGAGCACACACAACCATCCCTGTCTGGCCCACTTAGGGTTCGTGGTATCAAATAAGACCGTGATTTTTGAGAAGCTGTTTGAAAACATAAAACGTGAGTGACTCTGACAGGTTGTCACCATTGTTATCATTGCAGTGGATGGAAAATCTCGGGACTCTTTGCGAGCCTTTACCCGGACGTTCGTCGCTGTTCCTGCCAGCAATTCAGGGTGAGTGTTTGACTTACCCTGTGGGGTCCCAGTCCCAATCCATGGCCACCACTGTGAAAATTGGGGAGGGTGGAGTCGGTCCTCTGGGTATCTTCAGACATTCAGAAAGGCAGGGGGTGATCAGAGGAGGGTCACATAGTGGTGACGAGCTTGGCTCTGGAGTCCAGCTGTCTGGGGTTTTCATCCTGGCTCCACCACTTCTAGCTAAGGGCAAGTTTCCTCCTTTGAAAAGTGGTTTAACAATATTCACTTCCTCAGTCTGTTGTGAAGACAAATGAGGGTTGGGGGGAATGTATAATTCTAGTGTGTTTGGTAGATAATCCCGTACATGGAGTCCATGGGAAAGGGAGGAAATGATAAAGGGACCTCATGGGTATTGAAAGGATCTGAGTGTCAAGTGAGAATAGGAATGATGTTGGGAGGATGAGGTTATGTGTCTCTCTGTCCGGCTGTCTCAGGTGCTCTTTGTCCCCAAGGTTGTGCATCGTAAACGATGAGCTGTTTGTGCGGAATGCCAGTCCTGATGAGATCCAAAGAGCCTTTGCCATGCCTGCACCCACACCTTCTTCCAGCCCAGTGCCCACCCTCTCCCCGGAGCAGCAGGAAATGCTGCAGGCATTCTCTACCCAGTCTGGCATGAACCTTGAGTGGTCCCAGAAGTGAGTACTGGGCCTGTGTAGGAATAAGGGTAAACTGGGGTAGGGCTGGTGGTGAATAATGAGTGCCCCTAAAATTTTTAAAGCCAGAACCTTTTTTTATTACTTACTTAAAGAAAAAAAAAAAAAAAAAAAGTCCATAAAAAAATTTTCTCTATGCATACATTAGCATAACATTTAAAGTCAAAATGAAGTCCCTCTTTTATACTGTTCTGCAACTTACTTTACTTATCCTATGAACATCTTTCCCTATTAGTATAAAACTCACCTTAGTCTCATTTCTGTTAGCTATTTAATAGAAATAGATAGCTATTTAATATTTCTTTGTATTCAAAAGACCATTGATAGATGGATTTTTACTAATTTTTCATTTGTATAAAGAGTGCAAGAATGTATGTAATCGTTGGTGAGTGTTTCCATAGAATGGATGTTGAAGTGGCATTTAGTGGACAGGGTGACTGCGTTTTGGTTCTAATGGAGGTGCCTGTTCTTGCCCTACTCCAGGTGCCTTCAGGACAACAACTGGGACTACACCACATCTGCACAGGCCTTTACTCATCTCAAGGTAAGATTTGGGAATAGGTGGCAAAAAGAGATTTCCAGGCCTTCAAGAGGGTCAGGTAGGCTTGGGACACGGGCACGGGCCACCTGGCTCTACTGACCTTTTATTTTTTTCTAAGGCCAAAGGCGAGATCCCAGAAGTGGCGTTCATAAAGTGATCCATAGTCATGCCCCAGAAGATCCCTGTAAATAGCCCTTGTATGTACTGATGTCTCCTCTCCGGCCCCAAGGCCACCCTGTGACTGTGACTCTCCTTACCTGCCTTCTGGAAGACTTCGGGAAGATTGAGCCTCCCTGGTGCCAGGAAGCCAAAGCTTACTTTGTAGAACTGACACTAAACTACCCGAAGGACTTAGGTGCTTTGTGTACTTAACCCCAGGATCCTCCCTACTTTTTAAGATAAAGAGTGATATTGTATTTTGTGTCGATTGTGCTGGGTTATTTTAGCCTTGTCCTTCGCAAGCGTGGGCGGGGCCGAGGCCAGGGCTCGCCAGGGCTCGCCTCGCCTCAGGGCTGACAGACGGACTCCGAGGGGGCGGGGGCCGGCGGCAGGAAGTCCCGCCCCGGAAGCGCCGCCGCTTCGGGCCATGGCGGCTCTCGGGCGGCGTTGGGCTGTGCGGCTGTCCTTAAGGCTGCAGTCCCTGCCCGCGCGCCGGGCCCTGCATGACGCCGCCCCGCCACGGGACGTGCTGCTCTTCGAGCACGAACGGGGTCGCTTCTTCGCCGTCCTCGGGCTGTTCTGCGCTGGCCAGGGCGTCTTCTGGGCTTCCCTAGCCATTGCCGCCTTGGCCCACCCCCCGGCCTCCACTCGGCCTCCAGATGCCGAGTCCCCAGGCCGCGGCCGCCTCGACCTGCGCTCCACGCTCTGGCGCTACGGCCTTGCCGTCGGCTGCGGCGCCATCGGTAAGGTGTGGGCTGCCTTCCCGGCATGGGTCGAGGAGGGCGGGCACAATCCTGTCTGCCTGGGCAAGAAGAGTAAGGGGCTCCCAGTCCTCCAGGATGGGCAGGCCACCCTCACAGGTGTGTACACTGGAGTTGGACGTCCCCAAGCGCCAAGCCCGCGTACAGGTTCAGGCTGAAGTCGGCCTCTCACTCTGTGACCTTGAGCGAGTTAGTATTTACGCTCTAGACCCTGTTTTAAAATGGGGATGAACATCTATTAAGGCTCTTGGGAGGAATGACTGATACATGACTGGGGTGTAAGAGGGGCTCAGTAAATGTTACTATCATCACGATTTTTTTTTGAATTCGGGGGCACACCGTGAGGGTTGCTTCTTAGCTCTCCAGGGAAAACCCCAATCTTTGCTCTTCCTGCAGGTACTCTGGTACTCGGTGCTGGTCTTCTCTTTTCCTTCCGCTCTGTGCGCTCAGTGATGCTACAGGCTGGAGGGAAGCAAGTGACCCTCACCACTCATGCCCCCTTTGGCTGGGGTGCCCATTTTACAGTTCCCTTGAACCAAGTATCCTGCATGGCCCACCGGGGTGAAGTCCCTGCCATGTTGCCTCTGAAGGTCAAAGGCCGACGATTCTACTTCCTCTTGGACAAAGCTGGACATTTCCCCAACACGAAACTCTTTGACAACACTGTGGGTGCCTACCGTAGCTTGTGAAGAAACCACCTCAGGTCACTCACCCCTCCCAGAGGGGCATCAAAACTGAACCTTAGGGATGGGGTGACAACCAGGGTCACACAGGAGGCCCAGAATTCATTAACCGCAAATAAAGGAGCAGTCATTCCCGAGGGCAGCTACCTGTCAGCACCTCAAAGTTTTGATCCATGCCTGTTTTCGCCTCCACTTCTTACTCCCATCCACCCTACCTACAGTGCTTTAACACCAAGAACTCAGTATTGAGGTGGAGAAAGAAAGTAATATAATACTTTGGTACAAAAACAGCTGTAGGAAGAGGGGGTCTGTTAATCATGTTTCCCTCCTGGAGGGAAAACTCAGGCTCCCAGCCGTGTGGGCCGTGTCGGGGCAAGAGGACCGCAGGCACTTGGGCGCGGAGTCTGGCGGCAGGAGTACTCTTTGGTTAGTCTTCAGGGATGGGAAAGGTGTGGCCCAACAAGAGCATCTGTCTCAGAGCTCCACACAGGGTCCCCCCTCTCCAGAGGCCGGTATGGGGTGGCTTCAGACTTCCACTGCACGACCTGGAGCACCAAGACCACGCACCACAATACCAGATTCACCCAGGAAGAGGTCTGTGGGAGACAGGAACAGGAGTGTGAGGAGTGGGCCCATCTCGAGTCCAGTTCCACCCACATACCACTCTTAGCTGTTCACTGTCGGGCCATCAAGCCTTCGGCCCCTCTCAGCCCCTCACTGGTGAGCCAAGCTCAGAGTACACTGGTGAGCACTCTTACAATTACAGATTGTGTTGTATGATTCATTATGTGAATCTGTGTATCCCTCAATCTCCACCCAGTCTTTCATATCCCAGCACCTCACTTCAGCATTGTGTAGGTTGGAGTAAAACTGCAGAGTGGTTCCAGGGGGTATCCATGGAGTTTTCTGGGCATCAGAGCAGCTGTGAGGTCAAAGAGACAGTTGTGAGAAAGGGGAGACATACCCTAAACACGCTTGTGCTCCAGTGCCCTTTTGAGAACTGATGGGGATATAAAACGGGGTGTATAGGATCCGCTCTACAGAAGGAAGGTAGTCGGCCCCAGCCAGGCTTCCCTCCCCCTCCCATTACCTAGTTACATTCAGGGAGATGATGGATTTGCAGAGGGAACTGGTGCCAAATCGAAGGATACAGGCAGACACTAAGAGCAGGAAGATGGCTATCGCTGAGATGGCCAGTGCAATGCGGAGCCCTATCGGGCCTCTATAAGGAGGGAGAGAATAAACCTTGTGGTAGAGGTGGGACTCCTCCCACCTCAGCCCCCGGCCCTCAGAGTGGGCAGTCACCTGTGGGAATCCTCGATGCAGCTGCTGTAGACCCAGAAGAGCAGAAGCAGGAGACAGTAGAGGGCCAGCAGGCCAGAGGCCCCAGCCACAAAATAGCAGAGAGATGGGGCCGAGGGTCGGGACAAGGTCAGGGAGGAGCCATTCAGGGCAGCCACACCATACAGGGGACAGCTGCCACTGAAGGAGCCCTGTGGAAAGAAGCTGCTGAGTCCTAGATTTCAGGCTAGTGCCTCTGGATACAGACTCATGGCAGGTGTTGGGGATAATCTAGACCAGGGCCGCTCTAGGGAGTTATTTCTGCATTGTCAGTTCCTGTTTCTGGGCCAGTACATTAATGAGTCCGCTGGGGAAATCAAACCTGCAGTGAGTGGCCAGAAGGATCAGGAAATAGGCGGTAGTTATAAAATACAAAGAGCTTCAGAGGTGCCTCACAAGTTCTGGTCTCCCCTCGTGCAGAAATCCTAGGGTAGAACCAGAACTGTGTGACCTTCCGCTATCTCCGATGTTTTCTGATCTGTGAAACAGGCGTAATAGCGTCTACTTACAGGGATTAAATGAACTTGTTTATCAACATGGTTGCCTCGCTGCGATAAACAGCCTAAACTTTTGGCTTTTGCTACATCACTATTTTGCCACTTAACACATTCTGTTGCAACCAATTGGTAGTTGGATCACCTCCACTACACTAAGCTTTATTTCTTGGAGTAGCTTAGCACAACAGTGTCTGATTTAGGGGAGCCTGGGCCAACTTGTTTCACAGCCAGGGTGAGGTTATGCAGAGGGAGTCACCAGGCCGGGCTACATCTGATGCTGTTAAGGCTCTCCTGAGGACTCGTTCCTTTGGCCAGAGTATGACCTGGGCGTACGGATCGACAGAGCGCGTTTACGGCCGATGCAACTCCGCCGCCGACCAGCCTCACCCGGCCCACCGGCTGAGAGGAGCAGCGCGCCAGAACCCCGCCGGCCCGGACGGCAGCGGGCTCTCCGTGTCAGGATCGGCCTGCCCGCCCCCCGTTTACCCGGCCCGACGGCCGGCCCCGTCCCGCAGCCGCACCTGGGTCTGGGTCAGTGCCGCAGCCGCCACGGCTCCGCACAAGAAGGCGGTAGCGAAGAACACGAGCTCGACGCGCTGCAACCAAGGCAGAGCCATGGCTCCCTCGCCACCAGGAAGCGCCGCCGTGGGAGTCAACCGCCCAAGCCCCGCCTCATCCGGCGCGACCCACGAGCGCGGAGACGTCACTTCCGGGCGCGGGATTTATTCTGAGAGGCCAGCGCCGCCTCAAAGCGGCAGGTACAGCGAGTAGTCCGAGAGCGCCCAGCGGCGGGCCGGGCGGCCGGTGCGGCCGATCATAGGCAGCTTCTGCACGTAACGAGAGGCCGGGCTGGGCCCGTACGGCGCGGGGAAGGCAGTCTGGAAGAGGCGCCCGCGGCACCGCCTCCCTGCTTGCCGCCCGGCGATGATGAAACGGAAGTGAGGGGCACCGCGCGGGGCGAAACGGCTCTTCTGGAAGACGTCGCGGGTGCCGGCGCCCGGGCCCTGCTGCCGGGGCGCCCCCCGCGCCCGGTGCACGCGCGGCAGCGGCCTGCTCTCAGAGGCGGTGGGAGCAGAGGCCGACGGGGGGCCTCCGCCCCGGGGGCTCTCGTCGCCCTGGGGGCTGACCATGGCGCTGGCGGTCAGCTGCGGCATCTTCCGCACCGAGTCCGGGGCGGCCGCCGGCTCCTTCTTGTCCCCAGGCGGCCGCGGGGCCGTGGGCGCGGGCTGACCCGTGCCAAAGCGGGTGGCCAAGCTGTCACCGAAGAAGGCGTAGAGCTCCCGGTAGATGTCCGCCAGGGTCACCGAAGGGGAAGGAGCCTCCGGCCCCGCGCCTCCTGGCGGCAGCGGGAGACCAGACCCAAAGCCTGGCTCTGCGCTGCCCCCGGAGGGAGACTCCTGCAGGAGAAGGCTGTCCCAGGGCAGGTCGTCTGAGCGCTGGCACCCCCTGCTGCCTGGCCCACCCTTGTTGGGCTCTGCTGCCTGGGCCTTCATCTTCAGCAGTCGTTCTACGGCCACCTGCAAGAGCAAAGGGACTAGGATACGAGGAACCTGAGCCTATCAAGTGTTCCAAAGTAAGCCAGCTGAGCTGCTGTGCTCATGCAGGGAGGAGAGGCTGGAAGGGGCTGGCACTCACCAGAATGGCTCCATAGACTTTGTGCCCATCTGCTTTAACCTGGGCATTCGATACTGAATAATCATCTAGCACAGCCTGCAGATTTGTCCAGTAAGTAGACAGGTGTGGGTACAGGACTCGCTCTACTGCCTGGAAGGGAGAGAAGAATGCAGTGAGTGCCTCTTTTTTGCTTATTGCCTCCCAAGTACCATTTCCCCTGAAAGATCTACTTTTATCTCCGGTACTGAATTTAGGGCTCAATCCTCAATTCCCTGCTTGGCATATTCAGCCAACGTTTGGAAGCTCCTGGATGCCCAAGCCTTAATTAAGCACTGGGAACAGAGATCGGGTACAAAGACATACAGAAACAATACAAAGTGACCCCACTATCACTGACATATGTGCCAAAGGCTAAGAAGGTATAAACAATGCCCCCTGGTAACAGAGAAATTTAGTGGCCAACTGTTACCCGATACAGCCAAGTAATGTCCTGGCGTAGATGTAACCTGGAACTCAGTTCAGACCACTTGTGCAAAAACAAACAACTGATAAGAGACCTGGACTCTGGTTATATAATTTTAAATCCTATGTTTAATTTAGGGGAAAGCAATTAAGACTTCACAGAGCAGGTGACGTTTGTGTCAGGCTTATATGGATAAGTTCTTTGGTTAGCCACAGACTGAGAATTTGAAAATGTTGAGAAAATTAACAAGTTCCTAGAAAAATAAAACTTAATGCTGATTCAAGAAAGACGAAAGCTTGGGACTTCCCTGGTGGTCCAGTGGTACAGAATCCGCCTTACAATGCAGGGGATGCGGGTTTGATCCCTGGTCAGGGAACTAAGGTCCCACAAGCCGTGTGGTGTGTGGCCCAAAAAAAAAAAAAAAAAAAAAAAAAAAGAATTCAAAAAAATAAAGGCATAAGGTTTAAAAAAGACAAAGCTGTCATTATTTGCACGATATGATCTACCTTAAAAACCTAGAATAATCCACAGTTAAAAGTGATAGTTTAATAAAGTAGCTGGATCAATACACAAGTCAATTGTGTTTCTATACACCAGTAAGAAATTAATACCATGAAAAGAAGACACCACTGCAACAGTATCAAAAATAGCAAGAATCTAGGAATAAACTGAATAAAGTATTTGTAGGTTCTCTTCAGGGAAAATTATGACAGGATCCTGAAAGACAGTGAAAGACTGAAAAAAATGGAGAGAGATGACAGGTTCTTGGACAAGAAAGACTTTCTAACTACAAATGGGAGCTCTTACAGCTCTGCGAGAAAAGCCAGGGTCCTCACCTTCCAGCCAAGGGCATGCAGTCCCACCACAGCCCCGTAGTGAGAGCAGAGAGGCCTCACAGGATCTGCCAAGACCTTCTGCAGGGAGAGCAGGATCTGCTGATAGAGGCCACTCACAAGGTCCCCATGAGTCCTGCGGGAGCAACATCCAGTCAGGGGGATGAGGCACAGCACTACCCAGCTGGACTCAAGTCCCAGCACACAGAGAAAACAGCACCTGTATGGCACACTGGGGTGAGTGAAAGAGGCGTCTGCGCCGAGAGACCCAGGACCTGAGGGCTGACGGACCAAATCCCTGGAACGTTCGTCACCCATCTGTAGACTCCCCGGGTTCACGGCACACCAGCTTGGAGGATTGAAGGGAAGAGGCTCCCAACCTCTCAACATAGAGCCTCAAAGCCAGAAGTTTCACCCCATCTCCTACCCCAACCCACTCAGCTCTGCAGCAGTCCTGCCCTTTGATCAGCACTAGGCCCAGTAGCTACCAGAAGATGTGGCTGAGCAGGAGGGCAGCTCCGTCCCGCAGAGTCCAGTGGTCATTCAGCGGGTTGATGGAGGCAGCCAGTGGCTCCAGGACACAGTAGAGGACACTGCCTACCAGGGAGCGGACATAGGGCCCCAGGCAGAGGTGTGGGTTCCGAACTAGGCTCCGTGCCACTTGCAAGAGCCGGTGTAGCTGCTCCAGGTCGTGGCTTACAGATTTCACCTGTTGGGAGGAGAGGGGTGCTTAGGGGCACACAAGGGCACACAGGAGCCTGCTCTTCTGGTGGCACCTGCCGTGAGCCCTACAGGTTGCTGCATCATCTCCTCCCCACAAAACATCCTCCCCTGCAGTCTGGTCACTTACCCCACTGACCACATAAACAAAGTACGGCAGGAGCGCTGCGATCTTCGAGTTGGTCTGCAAGTCCTGGAGAGCAACCTGAAATGGAAGGGGCCACACTGCACGATCCAGCAGCCCCAAGTATAAACTGATATATTTTTTTAAAGAACAATTTAGTACCTATGTAGTAAAATTTTAAACGTTCAAACTCTGTAACTCAGCAATTCTACAAATTTAACCCACTACAAAAGAAACCCACTCACACATACCCACATACAGATGGCACTGTCGGTAATGTAATAATAAAAAACTGAATACAACCTAAATATCCAACATATTTTTAACTGAATAAAGCAATTATTCTAAAACCGGACATTTAGTATAATACCACTGGTTGATGGTAAACTATGTATAGTTTATACATACAAAAAAGAAAAAGTGAGTGGGTGATTCTATAGAATTTCACTTTCTGCTTTGTATGATTTTATATTACAGTACTTCTATTATAAACAGATGCTGGCATTACTTTTTTTTTTTGGCTGCATTGGGTCTTAGTTGTGGCATAACTGCTCCTCCCTAGTTGTGGCATGCGAGCTTAGTAGTTGCAGCACATAGGCTTAGTTGCCCCGCGGCATGTGGGACCTTAGTTCCCCAACCAGGTATCGAACCTATGTCCCTGGCATTGGAAGGCGGATTCTCAACCACTGGACCACCGGGGAAGTCCCCTGGTATTACTTTGATAAGCGGAGAAAAGAGAGTAGGTAAATGAGTAAAACCATCTTAGCCCTGAACCTCCACCACCTGTGCCCTTCCAACTCCTCTGGATAAAGACCCTGAGTTCAGGTTCTGTGAAAGCGGACAGCAGCTAGTGAGGAAGGAGCTCGGCTCCCAGGCCCCACATCCAGCCACTGCACCGTTGCCTGGGGACCAGCAGCCAAGTTTCTAAGACAGGGAAGTATAGTAACAACAGTCCTAACTTTGCAAGGTAAATAGCAGCAGCAGCCAGACATGGAAGATGTAAAACCCGCAAACAGAGAGAGGCCACGTGGTCAAGCAGACCACCAAACCAGTCCTGGTCGGACCCTGGACAGAAGAGGCCCGGCACAGGCACCACCCAGCGGGCCCTGTGGCCCCCAGGGGCTAAAGCAGCAGGGCTGGCCGAGGTGTGGCCAGGCTCCCCAGCCTGGCTCCCTCTACTTCCTCTCCTCCCTTCCCGCTCAAGTCCAGGCAAATGAAAGCTACCGCGTGGATGCCCCGTGTGGCTCCAGGTCAACAGATGCCCCAAAGGGTGGGCTCTGGGTTAAGGTGTGGGGAGGCTGACCACCTGAGCCCCCCCCACAGGGCCCCGCTGAGCTGCCCATTCCTGTTCCTACTAGAGTAGGAAGAGGAGTCAGCGCTGGCGGAGGGCCAGCCACAGAGCACCACGCCGCCGCCACGAGCAGCTTCTGCCACATCAGCCACTCGGCGTTCAGAGGACAGAAGGAGGCATCTGAAGGAATCCCATGAGGACTTGAAAGTTGGACTTTGTGCCCCAATTCAGGCCCACGTGCTCACCTTCATCAGCTGTGGATCATCCCCCAGCACAGCCCGAGTCACCTGCTGGTAGTACTTGAGAAGGTCATCAGTCAGTGAAGACACAGCGCTGGGCACTGCCAGAGGGTGGGCAGAGGGTGGTCAGGGTGGAGCCCTGCCCTCTGCCAGCCTCCCCGCCTCCCCCCGACAACCACCGCCATTCGCACACTCCCACAAGGAGCCCATTCCGACAGGACTCGTGGAGCACAGAGCTGCCAGCCCCTGTGAGCAGCCTGCTCAGCCCTGACCTTACAAGCTCTCCACACCCAGCTCTGCACGCTGCCTCCCACCCGTCCTCTCCTGGGCAGACTCCCGCTTAGTCCCCGAGTTCCAAGGTCATAAGCCTCAGGCTCTGTGAAGCTCCATTCAGCAGCCCCTGGAAGCGTGACGCCTCAGGGACCCCAGCAAGCTGCCCAGGCTTCTGTACTAGCATCCAACATGGCATCGTGATCGGTCTTAAGTCTGGGACGCTCTCTCCAACTCAGGCCTCCGGGCAGGGAGCAGTGCCCACTCAGGGCAGGCACCCCTCAGGCACAGAAAATTCTCGTCAGACGAAGACTCAGAGGCGTAGAGGCACCACCCTCAGCTCCTAACGGAGGAACGTCCAGGCAGGGGGCCCATTCCCCACACTTCCCCTTACCCGATCCCTGAGGAGCGAGGTTCCCCTTGCCATCCAGGTAGGAGACATGAACTAGAACCAGAGCAGAGAGACGGGTCAGCCTGGGGTTCTGCCCCTTGTAATACCGTCCACCCTTCTGAGTTCCGCCCCGTCCACCAGCCAGCCCGTCACCACTCCTCCGGCAACCCGACTCCTGTCCCCACCCCATGCATGACCCCGGCGGTCACCTCTCACAGCTGTCTCGGCACAGCCTTTGGGGATGTTGGTGGCCAGGGCCAGCTCCACCAGGTTCACCTCTCGGTCCTCGGGGAAGTAGAGCTCACCCTCCCTGGCGGGGCGCAGGGGCAGCGCCTCCTGGGACCCGTAACCACACACAGCCTGAGTGAAGAGATGATTGGGCCGAATCCAGGGAGGGAAGAGGTGCTCTACGGACCAGGGCACGGAGCCTATGTTTGCGGGAAGTCCAGAGGTCCTGAGAAGAGGGGGGATGCCCGGGGATCCAGGCCATTCACTGGGAACTTGGCTGGAGCATCCAGTATTCGCTGAGTCAGGGAGTAGAATGTGGTCCCCTCCTCACGGATCCACAGGGACTCAGAACCCCACCCACAGGCTGCTGGTCCCCCCACCTCACACTTGGCCAACTTTGAAAACCCTCCTCTCTTCTAAACATGATCTTCTGCCCTGGACCCACTGCCTCGGAACAACTAGGCAGGACATTCTAACCCCTACACTTGTGCTCGGGCTCCTCCCTCACCCAGAATGCCCTCTTTTCCTTGTGACTTAGGCTAACCCCAGCCTCCCTTTCCGGTTCAGCTCAAGTTCCATCTCTTCCAAGGAACCTTCCCTAACCTCCTGGTGTCCGTGGCCGCCTCTCCCTCTCTGAACTCCTGGCCCTTGGGGGCTGGGCCCGGCACATGTGCTGTGGTGGCCGTGACCTTCCGTCGTGTGTGCACTGGGTCTTCACATCTCGCTGCACTGCCAGCCCCGAGCTGGGCGTGCAGGAGGGCTCGTGCCAACCGACCCTGCCGCAGCCGGCGCCCCGCTCACCTCCACACTGCTCCATCTGAGGGCCCTGTTGAAATCCTCGACCGTCAGCTTCCGCCGTTTGGTGTGTTTCATGAATTGAGAGCTATTCTGGGAGCGGAGGAACAGAGCCAGTCCAGGGACAGGGAACAGGGGGCAGACAACTGCCAACGTCACATCCCCTCCCAGGGACTCAGTTTCTCATGTGCAGGATGTGACTATGAACCTGCCTGGCCTGCCCACCAGGTGTGTGGTGGGCAGCACACGAGAAGATGCCCAGCAAGCGCTTTGCTCGCTGGAAGCCCAGCTGGCTGGAAGTGGGCTCTGCAGAGGGCGGGGACCGCCTCCACCGCATTCCCTCTGAGCAGGGAGTAAGTCCGTGCCTGAGGCGCGTACTTGCTGAATAAACCCCTGGGGGAGGGGGTAGTCAAAGGGAGGGACAAGGAGAGGGGGAGCGTACCTGGGTGGCCTCTCTGAGCCGGTAGCACACGTCCTCTGCGAGCAGGGCCGCCACCTCATCGCTCAGCTCCAGGCCCGTGCTCTCTGCCATGAGCCGGACGGACTCCCGAGGGATCTCCACGAACCGCCGCTCTTCTCGCTCCGACATGGCCCCGACGGAGCTGGGAGCAGGCAGGGAGGTGTGAAAGGCCAGCCCAGGCTCCCTCAGAGCCCGTGAGCCTGACTCAAGGCCCTCAAAACCAGTCTCGCTGCTCTCGCTCCAGAATCCCTGAACAAGGAGTCACAATGGCTCTGAGTGTCCAGGTGAGGAACCTGAGGCTCAGAGCAAGAAACAGACTTGAGCTGGACCGGAGGGCAGACAACAGTGCCACCTGAGAAACTGCCTGGCCTTGGGTTACACAGAACTGGGTCCCAGCCCTGCTCTACCACCTCCGATGTGAACCTGGCTGAGACCCTCATCAGTCTGAGCCCCGGTAAAGTAGTGGCAATAATCCCTGCCCTCCCTAACTCACAGGGTTGAGGTGAGAATGAAAGGCAATCAGGTAGGAGAAACTCAGGGTCTAGAACGCTACACAAATGGAAAATGTTACAATCACTAATAATAAACAAAAACGTCCTGCTTTCTTCCTTCGGATCCTTGCTACAATGGCTACGGACTAAACACTGATGAAAAGACTACTTTTACCCTGCCAGTCCCTTGCTCAAAAGTCTTCAGTACTTCTCCACCACGCATAAAAGGAAAGTCCCAACTCCCTGGCCCAGCACACCGTGTTTGGTCCCAAATCCCCGCAGCTGATCAAGCTGACCCGTCCCCCAAGTAAGGCCGCCTCGTGTCTTCCAACCCGCCGCGCGCCACACTGCAAGGGCTTGGGCTGGTCTGTCCCCCACCTTACTCCAAGCCCCCACACACTCCTCTTTCTTTCCTAAGGCAGAAGCAGCCTGTCCTCTGAGGTCTTCCTGCCCCATGTGCCATCCGGGACTGTCAGGCTTTTAGTAGCTGGGCTTTCCGTCCATGTGTCTGGTCTTCCCCAGTTTGGTCATGAGCCCTAAAAGCAGGAACCTGCTCTTCCGTTCACAGGATATGGCAGAATAAGAAGGCACGAAAACGGCGGCTGGTGACTACTCCAATAGCACAGCCCACGATTAGAAGGTTGGCCCTCACGGACCAAAGTGAGGCATCAGCACCATGGGCAGCGACGCCCACCCAGCTTCCCGGTGACCCACCCAGGCACCGCCCCACCACTCCTCCCTGACAAGGCTCAGTGGGCCACCAGTGACCTCCAGGTCCCTAAATCCAGTGGGCACCCTACCTGGTCTCCCTGCAGCACTTCTCCCAATGGCTCCTCATTGCCTTTGGAAGAAAAAACTAACCTGTGCCATGGCTCCAAGGCCCTGCATGTGTGGCTACATCTGCAAACACCTCTTTCCACTCTCTCGTGTTCTGCATACCCGTGGCCTCTTTCCATTTCCTCAAAAACACCTTATTTCAGGACGTTCATACATTGTTTCCTGGACTTGAAACGGTCTCCTCCTGTACCCCCAGTCCCTTTGTCCAGTGAGCTCCTAGTCGCTCCTTCAGATCTCAGCCTCAAATGTCGCTTGCTCAGGGAGCTCTTCTCAGACCCCCACCATGCGCCAGTACTTTACCTCCCAAAGCAGTTAGCAGTTTGTAATTATATACTTGTGTAACTTTCCGATTAACACCTACCTCCCCACTAGATTGTAAGCTCCATGCCAGCAAGGATCATGCCTTTTTGCTCACCTTTGCATCCCCAGCGTCAGGCACTGCGTCTGCACATAACACGCCCTCAATAAACACTTGCTGAAAAAACGAATAAAGAATAGCGATTTTGCTAAGCACATGCTATGCCTGAGGCATCGAGCTAAGTGGTTTATATGGCTTACGCCCCATTTTGTCCACGTTAACAATGAGATAGGTATTACGTAAGTACTATGTCTATATCACAGCCAAGGAAATCAAAGCTCAAAGAGGTTAAATGTTAAATGACTTTCCCAAAATCACCTGGCGAGCACTACCTGGGTAGGCAGCAAGAACTCAACTATCGTTCTAATCATGAGGAGCGGCGGGCTGTGGGGAACAAGGCCTGGACTCCCAGCCAGGAGACTTGGCGTTGGAAACCCGCCAATGGATAACTGTTAAGCTTCTTTCTCCACCTGTAAAATGGGAGCACGAAGTCCTGCCCACACGGAAGGCGCCGAGGGGTTGTCACTATTACGTGCCCGCATTACAATCCACAAAGTCCGGGCTCCGACCAAGGTCTCCCGCTCTTCAACCTCCTCTCCTCCACATCCTCAGCCACTAGCCATACTGTTAACGACGCGTGAGAACTGACCAGCTTCCGCGATGCGCAGCCTCCCACCCAGCCTCGCTTCATGCTAGATCTAGAGGTGGTGGGGTACGGGGGAGGAGGTCAGAGGTTACCGAACTTGGGTCACGTGGTCAGCGAAGGGGGCGGGCCCCCAGAGGAGCTGGCTCCCAGGCCGGTGATCGCGCGGCCCACAGCAGGACGGGCCTTCGAGGGCCTGCTCACCTGAGGGCTCCGGCACGGCGAAGGCGGTTACCGAGACGCTGGTAGCGGTGACGGTGACGGTGGTGGCGGCGGCGCTGGCGCCCACTCACCCAGCTCGCACTAATTCCCTCTCGGCGCTCAGGCTCCGCCCTCTACAAACACAGCCAATCGACGAGCGCCTTGAGGAGTTCCCGCCCACCAAAAGACTTCCCGCTACCCGATTGGCCACTGTGATGGCGCTGTAAAAGGCTCAGGGCGCCAGAGGTCACGTGATGCTGAAGACTCGCGCTTCTTAAAGCAACAGCTCTGGGGAGCTTTGCAGGTTGTGTATGGTTTGGTGTACGTTTTAATAACCATGTTCTCGAGGAAAGCGTCGGCATTCCCTTGTCTACTCCTGAGTTTCCGAGCACTTGCATTTACACGAATGCATTGATGCTTTCGACTTTGGCGTCTGCGTTAGTTCTGCTGCCCGCTTGGTGGGGATCAGCTTACCTCTCCTACATCACCTGCCACTTCCCCTTCCCGAAGGTTGGATGGGGCTCTCAGTAGGTATTCTCTGCCGGCAAAAGGGTCTTCTGACTGGGCCAAACACACCCCGTGCAAGCTCTAGACTCCAGGGCTCTACCCATTCGAGCACCCTACCTCGTATCCTCCCCATTTCTGTCCAATAAGCCAAATATAAGCCCTCACCTACCTCGCACACTTCCTTGACCGTTTTACACGCACAAGCTTTCCCAAACTTGGACCGTTCTCAATTGAAAAGCAGTGAGTGGGCTTAGTGAGTCAGACCGACACGGGATCAAACTCTGATAGTGCTTTTGAGCAAATTTACCTAAGCGCATTTCCCCCCATCTACAAAATGGAGTGATAATACCCACCTCACAGGGTTATTGTAGATTAAATGAGATAAAATGTAGATTGACAGTTGGTAGTTGAATTTTCACTCACACATCACGGGGCAGACAATGCATTAATTCCTTTATGTTCATCCAAGATGGGACCATTTGCAATGGGCTATTATAGAAAGGAGCTTTCTGTAGGGGAGCATGAATGTACACATCCTTGCTCTTCCTCCCTCTCAGGGTTAGATGCTGCTGCTGCCTCTAGAAAAGATCCTCTGAGACCAGAGCTGAGAAAGCCAGATGGATGGGACTGGGGTTGCCATAGCAACACCACCTAAGGGAACTGTGAGCCTGCTGAGTCTCTTCCAGTCATATTCAGAATACTTGGAGTAGTTTCAGGACTGTGCTTGGTCACTGGAGTGTCTGCCCACCTATGCATGAAGGGAAGGGGGGGCTCCTCTAAGGTTCTGAGTCTGAGATCAGCTCAGATCTCCTGGCTGCTGGCAGACCTCCTTGCAAAGGTGTTATTGGTAGGGACAGCCATTGGCAACCTTGGCAGCATGAGACAATGAAGACAGGATGGCCTGCAGGCCTGTAGGATGTAGTAAAGCTGCATGCAAGCTGTCTGGGGCTGATCTGCCTCCAGCTTGAGTCAAAGCAATCATGAGACCCACATGGCCATAGATGGGAGAAAGGTGGCTCCCACTCACTCCCCAGCCACCAATGCCTGGCAAGAAAAGCTATGATAGTTTTAGAGTTAGACGATTAAAAAAAATTTTTTTAAACAGTTCCACTACTCATTGTTGTGTGACCTTAGGCATGTTTAGTTCATCCCTCCGAACTGTTTTATCATCTGTCAAGTGGGGTGACAGAATGTTACATGGAACTGTTGTGAAAATTCAATAATGTGTGTAAAGGATTTAACATGTTACCAGGCACATACTCCTGTCACTATGAAGCCTGTGACCTCTTTAAGAGGCTGTAACTTCCTGGGAATTCCCTGCTGGTCCAGTGGTTAAGACTCTGTGCTTTCACTGCTGAGGGCCTGGCTTAAATCTCTGGTCAGGGAACTAAGATCCCAAAGCTGCATGGACAAAAAAAAAAAAAAAGAGGCTGTAACTTCCAGACTCCCCTAGTACCAAACCTTAAAAGATCAGAAGAGTCCAGGACCATCTCCAGGCCATCCCCACTTACTTGCTTCCCCATCCAGTGCCAGCCTTCTCAGTGCCACACCCCACATCCTCACCAGCAGTTCCATGAGCTGCTTCTCTGTCCATGAGTCTCTTCCTTCTGGCCTGGTTTTACTACTGGGGTATCCCCGACACAATTTACAGATGCATGATTCCATCTGAGAACTGGGGAAGAACTTTACTCTCAGTGAGACACATGTTTAGGGCCTAGGCAAAATCCTTGCAACCTATGTAATCAACTCAGTGTTGGGAAGTGGTTTCACAACTTGAACATTGTTTCCGTGGCAAAATTCATTGCAAGTCCAGCACAGAAACTTTCCTGGGTTCAACACACTTGGGAAAACTGGCACACTGCTGAGAACTGGAGATACAAAAATCAAAGGGATGCATATGAATCTATAATTATCTCAATAAAATAACTGAAATTTTATGTAATAAAAAAATGGAAAGGGAGACAATAAGGAAATAATGTGTTTTATGACATACTATAGAGGTATGAATGGAAGAGCCTACCTCTGTCCAGGAGTGGTGAGGCGAGGGGAAGGGAAACACATTCAAATGCCTTTTCCTTACCAGGTTAAAGGCAGTATTCTGGATGTTTCATAACAGGTCTGGACCTTGGCACGGTTGACATTTGGGGCCAGATAATTCTTTGTTGTAGGGTGGCTGTCCTATACATTGTAGGATATTAGCAGCCTGCCGGGCCTCTACTCACTAGAAGGCAGTCGCATCCTCACCCAGTTGTGACAACAAAAAATGTCATTGCCAAATGTCCCCTGGAGGCCAAGGTCACCCCAGGTGATAATCACGGCTTTATATGCACCATATAACAATAATGATAATTAACAGTTGAGTACCTATCATGGGCCAGGCTCTGTGCCAGCCACTTGCACATACAATCTTGGATACTAGCAGCAACCATCCAAAGAGGGTTACATGATCATTTTACAATGAGGAAACATAAGGTCACCCAGCTAGGACTGCAACCCAGCTCTGTACCAACCCCAATACTGTGCTTTCTATGACACAGCTCTGTTTCCCAAGGAAGTCAAGGAGAGCTTAAAACAACTACAAAAAAAATTGACTGAGATTTGATAGATTCCTAGGCAGCAAGCAGGTAGGTTGGGAAAAGGCATTCCAAGGTAGACAAATAGTACTGCAAAGACACAGTGTGAGGGAGGGTAGCGTGTCTGCTTAATCTTCTTATTTCGTGTATTTCTGTTGTGTTCCCCTAAGGAGATTATGAGCCCTTTCATATCTTCAGTTCAGTTTAGTTTAATAATTGATAAGCAAATAAAGGCTGTAGTTTATGTGCCCATCCTAAGAAGGGCTGGGACCCCCACAATCTGTATCATTACTGTCCTATTATTCACCTCTCTCTACCTGCTGTCTCCTCTTCCCTCTCCTCAGCTATACTCTTGTTTATTTTTAAGGCTGGGGAAAGGGCAAATACTCTGAAACTAGACTGGGGCTTACGACTTCCCTGGTAGCGCAGTGGTTACGAATCCACCTGCCAGTGCAGGTGACACGGGTACGAGCCCTGGTCCGGGAAGATCCCACATGCTGCAGAGCAACTAAGCCCGTACGCGACAGCTACTGAGCCTGCGCTCTACAGCCCGTGCTCCACAACAAGAGAAGCCACCGCAACGAGAAGCCCGTGCACCGCAACAAAGAGTAACCCCCGCTCACCGCAACTAGAGAAAGCCCGCACGCAGCAACAAAGACCCAACACAGCCATAAATAAATAAATAAATAGACAGATTGGGGCTTAGAATGGCTCTAATGATAGTATCATTTACTGGAAGCCAAAGACCCAACACTAGCACCTTCCCTTTAGTGAGGTCAACTTTAGACCTTGGCAGAAGGGTTAGTCAGATCCCCTGGTGGGTGAAGCTAGGTAAGGCATCAGGCCAAGAAAAGAGGGGCTAGCAAGCAACTGGTCCTCCAGCCTTTTTAAAAAAAGAGTTGTTCTGGGTCTTCCCTGGCGGTCCAGTGGTTAAGACTCTGCGCAGCCACTACAGGGGGTGCATGTTCAATCCCCGGTCGGGCAACTAAGATCACACATGTCGTGCGGCGTGGCCGAAAAAAAAAACAGACTTGTTCTTACCAAAGAAAGAAGGAGATGACACTTCCATGAGAATCAAGGACCTTTTATGGTTAGAACACACAGTCAGAAATCTGCGAGTGGCTGCTAAGCCACAAGAAGAGCCAGATGTCTTCTGAGGACAAGAAACCTTCCTTGCCTCCTCCACAGCAGCCAGACTTGGCCTCTGGACAACACGGGAAGTGTGACAGTCACACCTCCTGGATAAGGACTAAACAAGGTAGGAGGTCATGGTGTTCAGCTCACAAGCCCTGCCGAGAACAGGCAAAGCACGTTGGTTAGCCCCAGAGCTTGGGGCAGCCCCAAACATCGCCTTCCCATCCCGAGAGGCACGTGTCCTTGGTCTTCCAAGCAGACAACAGGAGAGTTTCTGTCATCTGTGGTTCAGGCGTTAAATCCCACATCCACCCCCTGCACCCACAAACCCCTCCTCCAGGCAATGACCCTGACACTCACCCAAGTAATCATCCATCAGGGAGCCGATAGCAAACTGCAGAAGGAGAGGTAAGAAAGGAAATGAAGCCAGAGCAGGCACAGAGCTATCCTCTAACCCTCAGCCTCAGGCCTTCCGCCCACCCATTTCTTCTTCCAAGCAGAAGAGCACAAAACCCCCAGGAACTCTGGGTAGGCAGAAATCAGCAGCTCTGCCTGGCGGAGGCAGGCAAGAGACTCACAATGTCATTCTTGTCCACACGGGTGCCCACAATCTTCAGGCGGATCTCATCGTCCTGCTGAATCACAATGTCCTGGGGAGGAGGGAGCGGTAAGGTGGGACAGCCCCAGGCCAGTACTCTCCCTCGAGTGGCTCATTCCCCTGCCCCTCTCGCTGCCGGCTTCCTACCCCCTTACCTCATCCATTGTCTTGTAACATGGTGGGTTGGAGTTAGGATCAAACTCCATCTCTGACGGGATGGACTGAAAGGAAGGTGAAACTGGGTGAGAGTACTTTAAAAGGATGCTTCAACAGATGCTCATGATACCTGTTCTCCTCCTTAGAACCACCCAGTGTGCCTAGACTTACATGTCGAGAGATGAAGCAGGACATGGGCCCAATTTCTGTGAAGAGTCCAACCTAGAAGGGAAATGAGTGACCTTGCTTTTTCTTTTGTCCCCCAAAGTCTTCTAAGCTTCCCGTCCTTATCTGGTTCCTAGTATCAATAATATTCTTCATGTGTTGAAACCACTCGGAAGTCTGACATTTGTTTTCATTTCTTTCTTTTTTTCAAGCATTCGTTTTAAGTTAAGGAAGTGTAGTGGTAAACAACTGAGGCCTAGAACTTGTTGGAACTTGGGATTTGAACCCCTGTTGGCCACATGATCTTGGCCAGTAGACAATTTCTCCAAGCTTCAGCCTGGAGAGAAAAGCACAGGGATAAAAGCACTCACCTCAGAGTCACCTCGAGGCTTTGCACATAACCTGGCCTAGAGGAACTACTCAGTCAATGGAGGCTACTATTGTTTTGACTATCAATAATGACTGACATGCCCCCCGAGCGAGGCAGAGCAAGATTACCATACCATCGGACAGGTGAGGAAGCATGAAGCACAAAGAAGAGATGTGGCCAAAGACACAGAGTTATTAACAAGTCGAGTTGGGATCCATCCCAGATCTTCTAAGGGAGGGACCTTTCCACTACCTCCCCTGATGGCCTTACCTTGTTGACCTGAGTGACAACGGCATCCACGACCTCCCCTTTAAAGGGTCGGAAAACAATGGCCTTGTACTTAACTGGATAAAGGACAAAGCCTCGGCCTGGCTGGATCACACCAGCACCGATATTGTCGATGGTGGTGACAGCAATTACAAAGCCATACCTGCAAGGAGGATGAGAAGGAGAAAGGCACTGTGTGTGGAAAAGCCTCTAAAACCATCTGCCACAAGAGACACTGAGCCTGGGGGTAAAGGGGCAGCACAAAGGGGAAGTAGATGGCACCCCTGCCCCACAGAGCTTAATAATCAAGAGAGGAGACAGGACGATGATCAGCATCTAAAATGCCAAATGCCTGGGGGCTTCCCTGGTGGCGCAGTGGTTGAGAATCCGCCTGCTGATGCAGGGGACACGGGTTCGTGCCCTGGTCCGGGAAGATCCCACATGCCGCGGAGCGGCTGGGCCCGTGAGCCATGGCCGCTGAGCCTGAGCGTCCGGAGCCTGTGCTCCACAACGGGAGAGGCCACAACAGTGAGGCCCGCATACCACAAAAAAAAAATAAATAAAATAAAAAAATAAATAAAATGCCAAATGCCGCTCTCATAATTTCACAATAAATGTCCAAAAGGGCTGCAAGTCCTTGAGCCAAGAGACCTCAATCTTGGAGATGCCTCAGAAATCACCTGGGAGAAACTTATTAAAATGCATATTCCACTTTTTCATCTCGGTCGCTGACATGCCATCCAGACTAAGGAAGACCCGGAAACTTAGGGGCCACGTGAGCCACGGCCACGGCCGCATCGGCAAACACCGGAAGCACCCGGGAGGCCGCGGTAATGCTGGTGGCATGCATCACCACAGGATCAACTTCGACAAATATCACCCAGGATACTTTGGGAAAGTTGGTACGAGGCATTACCACTTAAAGAGGAACCAGAGCTTCTGCCCAACTGTCAACCTTGATAAATTGTGGACCTTGGTCAGTGAGCAGTCACGGGTAAATGCTGCCAAGAACAAGACTGGAGCTGCTCCTATCATTGATGTGGTGCGATCGGGTTACTACAAAGTTCTGGGGAAGGGAAAGCTCCCAAAGCAGCCTGTCATCGTGAAGGCCAAATTCTTCAGCAGAAGAGCTGAGGAGATGATTAAGGGTGTCGGTGTGGCTTGCGTCCTGGTAGCTTGAAGCCACATAGTGGGAGATTCATTAAACGATAACAAGTGCTTTTCAAAAAAAAAAAAAAAGCATATTCCCAGGCCTTCCCTCAGAGAGTCGTGATGCTGTAGGGATATGAGATGAGGCTCAGGAACCTGTATGTTCAAAGAACACCGCAAATTACTCTGATGCTGGAGGCCCAAGTACTCTATAGCCCTGCTCATCCTCACTCATTTACATCACCGTGTACGAGGCTCCTCTGTGCAGAGCCCAGAGATGGTCAAGTCTCAGTCCTCTTCCTTCCTCCCCCTAACTCTCAATCTGCTTTTTCCTGCTCACTCATTCATTCAACAAACCTTCAGTGAGGCCCAAGATGTGCCATGCCAGGTCCCTGGGATAGAGAAAAGCAGCAGAATCAAGAGACTGAGCTCCACAAGGGCGGACCTCATTCTATCTTTTTCACTGCGTTGTTCCCAGGGCCTGACACAGAGCCTGGCACACAGCTGGAGCTTTAGAAATGTTTGCAGAGTAAATGAATGACCAATCTTGGCTGAAGGAAGGAAGCTCCGTTACCCAGCTTCGCAGAGGGAATCGTGGGGACCCAAAGCAGGAAGCATCTAACTGCCTAGGGCTCCTGGGAGAGTGAGAGGGCTCGCCAGGGTAGGTAGCAGAACCTTTCAGGATGTGTAGGAGTTGGGGAGGGGATGCAGGCATAGGGAGGCGTGTGCTCACTGCTTAGGCGGCACGGAGGGCGCGACACTCACTTGCCGGTGCAGGTCCCCTCCACCTCGGTGAAGAGCTTTTGCTTCACCGTGTTGAGCAGGTTGGGGCCGAAGTAGCGTGGGTGCAGCAGGATCTCGTGCTCCAGGGAGATCTGCGGGGAAACGGGGATGGAGACCAGGCTAGGAGCGGCAGGGATGTGAGGCAAGAAGCGGTCCCTAGTCCCGGTCCTCCGCTTCCCTCCTCCTCTCGACCCTGCCCTCGCCGCCACCCCGTGCCCTGCTCACATGGTAGAACATCTTCCCGGAGGAGGCTGGACAGCAGCCGGGCCTACTGCAGCGGCGGGAGCGAGCCTCCAGACCCACCGGAAATACAACAACGACCTCAAACCCGCTTCCGGGACTGCCACGGAGAAGTGGGAGGGACTCGCCTCCTCCACGGACGCCATTGGGCCTCGCTGTCGTGGGCGGGGAGTCCGTGAAGCTCCTCCCCTCTGTCCAGCCCAACGGCGGTCGAAAAGCCAGACTCACAAATTATCAGTGTCCGGCGTAGACTAGATGCTCAGTAAATCCTTTTAAAAGGAATTAATTAATTAATGAGAGATGGCATAAATAAAGCGCTTCAGCAGAATCTATTCATTCAGCAAATAGTTGAAGACTGCTTTCACATAGTAGTAAGTAGCTGTTCTTATCTCATTTAAGCCATACAGCAACCCCACCAGACAGGCTTTGTTATTACTCCCATTTACAAAGAAGGTCCCAGGCTCAGAAGGTTGAGGTCACTCAGGGTCGGGATTCAAATTCAGGATGCCTGACTCCAAGACTCTTGCATATTCAGGCATTCATTGCCTGGCTCTGGCAGTTTAGAGATGAAACCCGCAAAGTCAGAGCCTAGGAGGCAGCGCCCCCTCCAGGTGTGAAGAGAACCTCAAGTCGCTGCGCTCCTCTTAACCCCCTCTCGCCCTCTCGCCCCCTCGCCCGCCCCCTTACACCCAAGGACCTAGAGAACTGGTGAGCCTTGTCTGTTCCTTCAGCTCTGTTCACAGTTTTGTAGATAGTCCCTTCATTAAACTCAACTCAGTTAGCCAGAGTGAGCATTTAGTCTGTGCCCTGCGGGGACCCTGACTGATAAAAGGGCCATGGGAAGAAAGGCAGAAACATCATGAGACGCGGACCTATGATAAAGGCTCAGCAAGAGCAGCTGTTTCTAAAGCCCAGACAGTCTCTGTGACCTTGAGCAAACTCCCTGTTGCCTAAGTTTTTGTATGTTGTAAGAAAGGCTGACCTTCCCTCCTGCAAGAACCGAGGCCTCATGCTTTCTTAGAGCTGTCACACACCAGTTTCCATTGACGCTGCCCATTTCCTAGAATGATTGAGGTCGCCAGTCAGCTGCTCAGACTCCTTGGGGATCCCCTGCACCTGCAACCACTTAAGGAAGCAGATGGCGGGACGGAGGGCTTTCCTCTTTTCGAAGACAGCCTCCCCGCAAAAGCAACCTTACCTGCTGACAGCGGTGTGCTGGAGCCCCCTACAAAAGCCAGCTGTTAAAATTTCAGGAATTTTGCAAGCCAGTGGGTAAACACAACGATTATTAAAAAGCTAATTGTCAAAAAAAAAAAAAGTTAATTGTCTTGGGACTTCCCTGGTGGCCCAGTGGGTAAGAATCCGCGCTCCCAATGCTGGGGGTCCGGGTTCGATCCCTGGTAGGGCAACTAGATCCTGCATGCCTCAACTAAGTCTGCATGCTGCAACTAAAAATCCTGCATGCCGCAATTAAGATCCAGTGCAGCCAAAACAAATAAATAGATATTTTTTAATGTTAACAATAATTTAATTGTCAACTTACAATTAAATGAATTATATAAAAAACAAAGGCAGAGGTGTAGATGAAACAAGTTTGGCACTATATTGATAATCGTTGAAGCCAGATGATGGATAACGGTAGTTTCTTACACTTTTCCTACTAATTTTGTGTGTTTGAAATTGTTCATAATAAAAAGTTAGAAAAAACCAAAAATGTGATACTGTGATTTACAATAAATAAATAAATAAATAAATAAATAAATAAATATATATATATATATATATATATATATATATATATATATATATATGGTCTTTTTTCCCGTTTCTGTCACAGAGCTCCTAAACCCTTGGAATTGCCTAAGTGATAAGATGATGAAAGTGTCTTGATATTCATAACAAACCCCTTTCAACCACACCGGAGTTTATGTTAATAAGGTGACTTTTGGAAAGCACCTAAGCCAGGGGAAACAACCAAGTGACTGGAGGGTTGGAACTTTCAGTCTCAACTCCCTGACCTGGCTACTGAATTAATCAACCCTATTAGTGAAAATCTCCATAAAAACCCAAAAGGATGGGGTCCAGAGAGCTTGGCGTTGGTGAAGACCTGGAGAACTGGGGAGAGTGGTGAGCTCAGAGAGAGCATGGAAGCTCCACGCCCTTTCCCCATCCCACACCCTAGGCATCTTTTCTATGTGGCTCTTCCTGAGTTAGGGTCTTTTATAATAAAGTGGTAATCTAGTACGTGAAATGTTTCTTTGAGTTCTGTGAGCCACTCTAGCAAATTAATTGAACCCAAGGAGGTGGGCAGGGGGTGGTCTTTGGAACCTTCAATCTATAGCCAGTCAGATGGACAGATGACAACCCAGAGTTACCATTGCCATCTGAAGTGGAGGGCAGTCTTGTAGGACTGAGCCCTTAGCCTGTGGAATCTGATGCTATCTCCGTGTCAGTGGTGTCAGAATTGAGTTAAATCGTAGGACACTCAGCTGGTGTTTGAGAATTGCTTGGAAGTGTGGGGGAAAAAAAACACACATTGTAATTAGAGTCAGAATCATTAGCAATAAATACTTAAAACTCATCACTTCCTGTTTAACATAGTTTACTATTATCAACGCTCTTGAGGTTATTTACACCAACTGTGTCTGTGTGGTGTAAATGTTATATAATTGTCTATGCAGGTATAAGAGTTCCAGTTGCTCTGATATCCTCACCAGCACTTGGTATGGTCAGCAGGGTTTATTTATTTGTTTGCTATTCTAATAAGTGTGATAGTATCTCATTGTGGTTTTCATTTTCATCCCCCTAATGACTAAGGATGTTGAACATCTTTTCATGTACTTATTTGCCAAGAGTGATCTTTTCAAAACTCACGTCAAATCATGTCAATCCCCTACTTAGGGCCCAATGGCTTCCCAGGGCACTAGAATAAAACCATCACTCTGACCGACCAGGCAGGGGCCAGATTCGGCCAACTCTATTTTCTGCCTCTCTTCCCCTTGCTTTCTCCGCTCCAGCCACACTGGCCTCCTCTCCCACCTTGAGACCAATGCACTTGCTCTTTCCTATGCCTAAAACGCTATTGGCTCTGATTTTCACCTGATGGGGATGGGGGAGCTCCTTCTCATTTTTCAGTTATAAGCTCAATATCACCACTTCCAAGAGGCCTTCCATGACTACCCTGACTCAAGTAGCCACACCCCAATCACTCTCCTATTGTATTTCTTTGTTTTATTTTCTTCATAGAACTTAGCCCTATTTAGCATCATCTTATTAATTTATGTATGTGCATGTTGCCTGTTTCCCCTCAAGAAGGGCAGGGATTCCTGTCTGTTGTGTTTCTCTATATCCCTGATGCCTAGAAGAGCTCCTGGCACACAACAGGTGCTTGGGATCTATTTGCATCCGTGATCGAATCTCTAGTACCTAACAGTGCGCTTGGCAAATAATGGAGTTTAACAAATATGGGTTGACTGAACCTCATTCTCATGTTGAATCTATTATGATCTCTTCAAGCTCCCCAGGCATGGTTTGGCCATGAGAAATCCTCCCCAAGCCCTGATCTCTTTGCCTCCAAAGCTTCAGAATCCGAGACAAGCTACAACAGAAAGAAAATAGCAATGGAGAACAATCAGCTGTATTGAGATTCGGAGTACAAAGAAAGTCTACTGAAGGATTGTTTTATTTAACTTTTGTTGCACAGTAAACCACCCCAAAACTTTGTGGCTTAAAACAATCACAGTAATTTATTTATCTCATAAATCTACAATTGGAGCAAGACTCAGTGGGGAAGGTGTACTCCTACTCCAGGCAACATCAGCTGGGCAGTTCAGCTGGGGACCGGAGGATCCACTTCTGAGATGTCTCAATCACATGGCTGGCAAATTGAAGCTGGCTGTTAGCTGGAAGCCTGGTTGTGGCTATGGCTGAAACACTTACAGGTGCCCTCTTCGTGTGGCCTGGGTTCTTCACAGCATGGTGGCTGGGTTCTAAGAGCAAGCATCCCAAGAGGACCAGGTGGAAGCTCTATCCCTTTTTATGACTTAGCCTCAGAAGTCACACAGCATCACATCTCTCTGAGGGTCACAATCCCTCCTGGACTCAAGGTGAGAGACCTTACCGGATGGAAGGAGCATCAATGTCATATTGTAAAAGGAGCATGTGGGAGGGAAGATCCTGTTAAGGCCACCTTGGAGAACACAATCTGCTGCAAGAATAGGTCTTACCAACCTACAGAGTAGTAGAGAGGAGCCCTTGTGATGATGTCTGTCACCTGTCTCCCAAAGATTTATACACAAGCAGCAGGTCCAGCCCCTGGAGGGCAATCTCTGAGCAAGGATCATCCATCCTAGCTGCCCCTCTCACTGGTTCTAGGTTCCTGCTTCTGTGCCACCAGTTCATCCACCAGCTAGGATAATCCTGCCCCCAGCTGAGTCTGAATCCTCTGGCCATTGGTACAACGGCCCTGAGGACCACCTGGGGGGGACACTCCAGGAAGACAAATCTACAAAGTGGTTAAGGGTGTGACTTTGAAGATAGATAGACCTAGATTCACTTTCAGCTCTGCCTTTTATTAGCTTTGTGACCTTGGCCAAGTTACTTAACCAAGTCTCACAAGAACCTCAGTCTCTTCTGTCTAATGGGATAAGAAAGGCTATAATGGAATTAGAGATCATATGTTTAACACACTGCTAGCAGTTAACAGCTACTAAATATATGGTAGGTATTTTTCTAATTTCTACTAATACAAAAATGCAAAAAGAAAGCTTTTCAAACTTTTTCCTTGGGGGTAACTTTCCAAGGGGGTAACAATAAGTAGGAAATTTCTTCTGTTTTAGCTTTAAAATTTACAAACTTTTTTTTTCATGTACCATAGTCTATCTATGCCAGTTTAATATGCCTATTCCCCAAATAAAAACTTTTATCAAAAAAATCTGACTGAATGGTGCTCTAGAAAGATGTTTCCTGGCATCCTGTAGCTCCGTGTACCCCAGGGTGGGGGTATGTATATTCCAGTTTTGAGAAGCAAAACCAACAAGTTGTGCCCTGCTTAATGGTGCGCCTGGGTGCGAGAGAGGCTGAAATCTAGCACAACACTAGGCTTATTAAGCCACAGGGGCCACTAGTCTGTGTTGACCAAAGGGATTTATACAGAGGTTAAAATAAATGTAATCTTTTTTTTTTTTTTTGGCTGCGCCACACGGCATATAGGATCTTAGTTCCCCGACCAGGGATGGAACCTATGTCCCCTGTAGTGGAAGCGTGGAGTTCTAACCACTGGACCGCCAGGGAAGTTCCAAAATAACTATAATTTTAAAAACCAGGCTTCCCTGGTGGCACAGTGGTTAAGAGTCCGCCTGCCGATGCAGGGGACGCGGGTTCGTGCCCCGGTCCGGGAAGATCCCACATGCCACGGAGCGGCTGGGCCCGTGAGCCATGGCCGCTGAGCCTGCGCGTCCGGAGCCTGTGCTCCGCAACGGGAGAGGCCACAGCAGTGAGAGGCCCGCGTACCGCAAAATAAATAAATAAATAAACATAAATTTTAAAAAAATAAAATAAAACCTAGGTCCACTATGTTTGGCAACCCCAGAGTGTGTCAAGCACACAGTCTTTGTGCCCAATCTCAGGTTCACCTCCATTCTGGTCTCTTCAGAACCTGTAGAAACATGATCGCTTAAGCTTCCTGAACAGCCTATGCTCCTCACTGCTTAGCAGCTCCACAGCCCTCTCTCCTACAAGGGCTTTCCCTCCAGTCCCCTGGCTTTAAATACCATCTATATGCTGATGACACTCCCAATGTATATCTCCAGCCCCAGTGTTTCCCCTGATCTTCAAGCTCACAAGTCTAACTGGCTGAGGGGAAGCTCTACCCAAAGCGTCAAAACAGAACTCTCCATTTTCCTATCCCATTGCCCCATCTCAGAAAATGGCTGTCAGCCACACCATTGCTCATGCAAAGATTTTAGCCATCCTCGACTCCTTTTTCTTCTTGACTCTCATCTCCTAACCTAATTTTAGCAAATTCTGTTGACCCAGCACTTCTCCCCTTCTCCACCATCACTACCCTTGTCTAGCCACCATCATCTCTTGCAGAACAATTTCCACAGCTCTCTCCCTATGTGAGAGATCCCCTATGCTCTTCTCCAGACTAAGCAGGATAAGCCTTTAAAAGCAAGAATCGTATCAGAACACTCCCCTGCTTAAAACCCACCAATGGCTCCCGATTATACTCAGAATAGAATACAAGCTCCTCCCCACGGCCAATGAAATTCCACACCCACCCATTTGTGTGAGGTCAGATTTTAATCTTCATATAATCAAAACAATATCTCATAATAGTTTGAAAACAGAAACAGATGTGAGAATCCAGCTGTCTTATATTAAGCCAGACATTAAAGAAATTTGGACAAATGTAAAATAATGCCACTATTTTCACTACATATGTTTTTAACTTTGGAAAATAGAGTTATTTTTCCTAGAAAATGTTACTTACGTCGGGGTTTTAAAAAATTAATTATTTTTGGCTGCATTGGGTCTTCGTTGCGGTGCATGGGCCTCTCATTGCGGTGGCTTCTCTTGTTGCAGAGCACGGGCTCTAGGCACGCTGGCTTCAGGAGTTGCAGCACGCGGGCTCAGTAGTTGTGGCTAGACAACTAGCTGTTGTCTAGGAACTCCGGAAGATCTCTTCAGAAGTAGTCACGCTCTTTATTCTCCCGCCCAGGGACATTTTAGGGCCTTGGCCCACTCTCTCCTTTCCTACCAGCTACTGCCCACTACGCTACAGACAGAGAAGGACACTCATCTGTTTATTGTAAGTTGGCTATAGAATTTAGGCTAGGGACACTACGACTGCATTCGCGCAGCTGCTAATTCCCTGACACCACCACTGTTGAGCCAGGAGCCCAGAACCATCAGACAAGGGAGTGAGGCAGCAGGGCATCTTGGAGTTTTTGAGAGAGTAAGGGACCTACAAGAAACAACTGCAGTTCAGAGAGGTGCAGCTATCGCCCACGGTTACAGCAGAGCCGGGTCTAAGACTCGCGCCTCCTGGATACCACACCAGCTTGTAGCTTCTCCTTTTCCCGGTCACCCAGCAGCGAGGGTGACGTGCTGTCCGCTAAGACACAACGCTCTGCGACATGGCGAGCCTCGCGGCCCGCCTGCAGGGCGTCGCACTCCTACTGCCTCAGGTAGCTGGAAAAGCTCAGCCAATCCAGAGGGCTCTGAGGCAAAGAAGGCGGTTAGAAAAGGAAAAGTTTAGGACAGGAGCGCTAACCAATCGGGCGCCTACGAGCCTGAGCGACGGCCACCAGCACCCACTTGGAGACGCCGCCCCGAGCCGGGGGGATGGTTAGTGGAGAGTGAACCAATCCATGACGAGGAAAGGCAAATTTGAGCCAATGATAACTGAGAAGGTAGGAAGGGGCGGAGCTCTCCCGGTGGCTGATCGGTGGTGAGTGAAGAGATCAGCTTTCTCTGCTAGTTCCCACCCTCGGACTTCTTAGCCCCTGGAATGCGAGAGAGGTTCAGGGAGTTCCCGGAGTGGGGCCTAGAGGTATCGCCCGCAAAGGCCTGGGGGCGAGACTTCTAGTTGGAGGAGGTGCTGGAAGCTACCCGGTGGGCATCGAGGAAGCGGAGGCTGCTTAGGAGGCGGGACTTCCGGGGAGGGGCTTTGTGACGGGGGCGGGGCCTGCTGCTAAGGTTAGGCCGAGGGGGCGGGGCTAAAAGTAGACCACTGGGTGTGACCTGGGAGAAAGAAGGGTAGTAATTTAAGCGAGCGTCTTGGGGTCAGGACGGTGCTGCCAGAGGCTTTGGGGTGGCAAGTAATAGCTCAGAGGTGACGTTAACGTCTATGGGAGGCTCACCTGCCCTAACCCCCTGTCCTCTTTTCCCAGGGAGCCACTGGTGGCGACCTTCCTAGGGTCCCTTTCCCTTCGTGGGGTGCTATGGAGTTCCCAGAACACAGCCAGCAGCTGCTGCAGAGCCTCCGAGAGCAGCGGTCCCAGGGTTTCCTTTGTGACTGCACGGTGATGGTGGGTAGCACCCAGTTCTTGGCCCATCGGGCTGTGCTGGCCTCCTGCAGCCCATTTTTCCAGCTTTTCTACAAAGAGCGGGAACTGGACAAGAGGGACCTGGTGTGTATCCACAACGAGATTGTCACAGCTCCAGCCTTTGGGCTGCTTCTGGACTTTATGTATGCTGGCCAGCTGGTCCTGAGGGGGGATACCCCTGTGGAGGATGTGCTGGCAGCTGCCAGCTACTTGCACATGAATGATATTGTCAAAGTGTGTAAGCGGCGGCTGCAAGCCCGGGCCCTGACAGAGGCGGATAGTACCAAGAAGGAGGAAGAAACCAACTCACAGCACCCTAATTTGGAGTTTTTGTCCAGCACTTCCCGTGGCCCCCAACCTTCGTTGGCATCTGCAGAGACATCAGGCCACTGGGGCAAAGGGGAATGGAAAGGCTCAGCAGCTCCCTCACCTACTGTCTGTCCTCCAGATGAGCCACCGATGCCGGCTGGGGCTGATACTACACAGCCTGGCGTGGAGGTTGACTCACCGCATCTGCGGGCACCTCCTCCACCAGTGGCTGATGTCTCTCTTGCCAGCCCCAGTAGCTCCACAGAGACCAACCCTGCAAACTACTTCTCTTCGGGCCTCCCAACGGTTTCAGTGGAGCCACTGGCTCCCCTTGATGTGGTTTCTGAGAATCTGAGGGTGGTGGAACCAAGGGGAACTGGAGGACCACTGCAAGGCTTCTATCCCCCAGCTTCGGCTGCCGTCCCAGTCCCAGCCCCAGTTCCATCCCAGGCTCCAGCCCCAGCAGAAGCGGAGCTGGTCCAGGTGAAAGTAGAAGCTATCGTGATTTCTGATGAGGAGCCCGATGCCTCGGAGGAACAGCCTCGGGGTCCTGAGGGACTCTTCCAACCTGGAGGAGCAATGTATGGTGAACAGCCCCCCCAGCCAGAGGCCTTTGAAGAGCCAAGGGCAGCGGGACTGGAGGAGGTGGGGGCCAGTGACCACTTCCTTCCGCCAGATCCTCACCTACCATACCATTTGCTGCCAGGTCCAGGGCAGTATCATCGAGGACTGGTGACCTCACCCCTGCCTGCTCCACCCGCCCTGCACGAGCCACTCTACCTGCCTTCTGAGTATGAAGCAGCCCCAGGAAGCTTTGGGGTTTTTACTGAGGATGTTCCCACTTGCAAGACATGTGGGAAGACCTTCTCATGTTCTTACACACTACGGCGCCATGCCACAGTGCACACGCGTGAGCGACCCTACGAGTGCCGCTACTGCCTGCGCAGCTACACGCAGTCAGGGGACCTGTACCGCCACATCCGCAAGGCTCACAACGAGGACCTGGCCAAACGCAGCAAACCGGATCCAGAGGCTGGGCCCCTCCTGGGAGTGCAGCCCATCCCTGGCTCCCCGACAGCAGACAGACAGAACAGCAGTGCTGGAGGGCCGCCCAAGGATTTTGTACTTGGCCCCAAAAACTAACATCTGTTGAGAGCACGCCCTGATGCTAGGCCTGCTCTTGCCACCATTAGGGGGCACCACAGAAGGTGGGAAGCATCTCATTTCCCCTGCTGGGGACAGAGTGAAGATTCTGCCCAGGCTGTAGGTTCCTACCCTTTTCTTTTCCCAGCCAGATAGCTGGACTTCATGGGGCATCGCATCTCAGTCAACTCCTCACCAAGGGTACTGGGAATTTTCCTGAGGTGTAATTGCTTCTCACTCTGCATTTGGACCCATAAAGCTAGCAGGGAAAAGTATCTCTCTGAACTGGTCTTGGCTGGTTTCTTCCACGAACCTGCACTCCTGCTGATTCTTTCACAGCTCTCCTCCAGACCTTCTAGGAATCTGATACCTGTACTTGGGGTAGGGGTGAGGGTCAGGTTGTTTATGAGGAAAAAAGTGAGAGAGGCAGAGGGCAGTGTAGACTTAGGAAAAGTGTACAAATTAGGGAATTTCACACAATTATGGTTTATTGTTGTAGTTGAGCTCCTCCTGTGTCCTGGGACGTACTGGGGACTTCACATAAATACTTATTTAACCCTCAACAACTTTATGAGGTATTATCCCTCTCCCCGCATTTTTCCCCACAGACAAGGAAACTTGAGACTGAACAATCAACCTTAACTTGTTCTAGGTCACAGAGCTAGTTAAGGGACAAGCCAGAATTTGAACCCTGGCTTATGACTTCGGATACCATGCTGGTTTAAAACACTGTTGAAGATGGTCAACTTTGAACTAGAAGTTGTCTTCTTTTTTGACCTTTTGAGTGTTTGGTTTTGTTGCCTTACCCCTTTCCCTCTGCTTTCCATGTCGAAAGGCCTTTGATTGACTGTTTCAACAACAGATACTGTATTGATGACTTGAAAGTTTTGCCTGCATGTCTTAAATGTGCATTGAGGTCTCTGAAGATGACAAACTGGAAGGCAGAAAACGCTAAGCTTCACGGTGGTAGGCGTGTGGGGGCAGACTGAGGACTTGTGAAATGGAAATGATGGGTGCTTGGGAAAACTAAAGCAAGAAACTCTCGATGAGACAATCTTAGAGTTCACCTGGCCTAACTCTCTCACTTAAAAGGTGTGATGACAGCCTAGACAGCTCAAATTACTCATGTATGGTCACACAGGTGGTTACTGACAGTAGAGATAGCAAAGAAATGGGAATTGGGGGTGTTGATGTGGCATGGGGGGAAAAAGCATTCTAGGGATGTAAGAGAAGGGTCTGCCCCTGCCTGTGGTGAAGAGTGGTGTTTGTAGGACGGACCGGAGGGCTCCCCACAAACTCTCTCTCTTTGGCACATAAGGAACTGAATGCAAAAAAAGCAGGAAGGAGTATTTAGAAAAAGATGACAATGTAAGTGAAGTTTCTGAATTTCTTCTCTCTTTTTGGATTTGTCACATTCAGCCCAGTGAGCTTGCACTAGCAAGCTGTTTTTGAGTCATAGGAAGGAGACAGAGCTGAGCATCAAAGATTTGGCCAAAGAAAGCTCCTTACTTGGGGTATGATGGGAAGCAAAAGTTGACGCTTAACATTTCCATGGCTGCGAGACTGAATTCTACGCTTTTCATCTTCCTTGTGTTGGAATAATCTTTTAGTTTTCAAATGGCTAATTTTATTTATGCAAATACATTACTGCCTTAACTCCTTGGTGAAACAAGGCAAGATATACATACATACAGTAAGAGCTATTTTAGCTGACTGGAGCACCTTTTCCTGGAGTAAGTATCACATCAAAATGCCTATAAGAATCAGTTGCCTTTAAAAGAGTGAAATTTATGGTATGTGAATTATCTATCAATTTTTAAAAAAAGGAGGGGGGGGAAAAAGAAATCGGTTGCCTCAAAACATCAGTTCCTAAAAGCAAGGCGTAATAAATATGTGTACATGTATATATAATGTATATAATTTCTCTGGACCATCTGGGGAACACAGGAACCTTGTTACTGTCTCGGCCAAGTGCAATACTTAACTAAAGAGGATGTGTTACTTGGTGAGATTCTCCTAAAGAGCAAGCATTTGCCTTTAGTTCCCAGCATGGAATGCTTTCTTCATTGGAGGTGGCCGCCAAGAATTTGCAAGATGTTTACAGCAGCAGCCAACACAATTATGGCCACAGTTGCCTCACTTTATTTATCTGCTGGACAGCAAGAACAGTTTAGGCCTGTCTGTAGAGGTGTGATCAAGAGAACTTTCTCTGGTTTCCACTACTCTTGACAGTCCCATCCATGGATTCAACGAACCATAGGCCAGCTCATCTAACCCCTAGTCCAACACTGGCTCCTCCTTTTGCCAAGCGTTGAAAGAGAACTCACTATTCCCAAAGGAAACATATTCTACTGTTGGACAACCCTAATGGTTGGATAATTATTCCTTCTACTGAGCCCAAATCGGTCTCCTTTTATGGTGGGATGGGCCAGGTCCCAGGCTATTAAGAGTTTAACCCTGAGAAGTTATTTGCTTTTGAGCTACAAGCTGATTTAGTTGTCAGACAACCACCCTTTGCTCTCCAGTTTTAGAGACCTATTCCTAGTTTAGGATTTCACCTCTTAATTGGTATTTTGTAAGTGTATGCCTTCACTTGCTCTTAGCCTCACAAAACTCACAATTTTAGCCCTTCACATTGGATTTCACTTTCTCCAGAGCCAGTGTTTCCAAAGATGGTTTACTTCAATATATACTAATACTTTTTTTTTTTTACTGTAAAATACATTTATTTTTATGGTTGATTGGTTGTTTTGTTTTGGGGTATTTTTGTGTGGTTTTTGGCAAATGATATGAAGTGCTGTGAAGTCCCCTCCCCAATTTTATCAGTAAGCAATTTCAGCATGTACCTCTAAAAGAACTCTTAGGGCTTCCCTGGTGGTGCAGTGGTTGAGAGTCCGCCTGCCGATGCAGAGGACACGGGTTTGTGCCCCGGTCCGGGAAGATCCCATTAAAAAAAAAAAAAAAAAAAAAGAACTCTTAAAAAGACCAAATACCATGATCACACTCAGCAAAAAAGATAATAATTCTTGTTCAGATTTCCCTGATTGTCTCATAAACTTTTAGTTGTTTTTTCAAATCAGAATCCAAATTCCAAGGGTTTTAGGAGATCTGTGCCAGGACCTGGGAAGAGACCAATATATATATTTTTTCTTATTTCACACACAGTCTCATAAAAACTTAGTTGTTTTCTTCCAATCAGAATCCCAAGTAGAGTCACATTTATTTGGCTGGTGGCTCTTAAACTTCTTTTAATTTATAGGTTCCCCTCTCTTTTTCCGTGCAATTTATAGAAGAAATCGGTTTATTCATCTTATGGTTTCAGCCTGGGGTTTGCTGATTACGTCCCCATGGTATCATTTAACATATTCCTCTGTCCAAAAATTCCTTTCAAAATATATATTTAAATAAAATATTGACTAAAAAGTAGTATAGGTAGTATGTGATTTTTGGCAAAACTGTGAAGATGGTGGGTATTGGTTTGGAGGGAAACACTGTTCTAAACTGTCCCTTGTGTACAGACAGTATGAATCCTCCCATCACCATGAAGGCTTTCTCTTCAATCAAACCCTCACATCCTGTGTGGAAGCCCTTGAGGATTAGTAAGGTGAGCGGCCTCCCCCCTCCACAAACTTCTGAGTCCAGAGACTGAGGTACCTCTGGCTGATTCCTTCAGGATGTGGGCTGGCCACACCTCCTCCAGACCCACCTGTGACTGCCTACCTTTGTCCACTTTCCCGTTCGTTAACATCTCTGTTAGGAGCTGGCCTTCAAATTAAAGACCGAAATTGTAAGTCTGACCACTTTGTCTCGTAGTAGTGCTAAAAAGGGTTAGTGCAATAAATTTCTACAATACATTTTTAAATATCAGTTTTATTTTTTCCTCATTGATGCAGAACATAGCTTACTGTAACATCAAGTCTTAGGGGAAAAAAAGAAAATCAGATAGCAAAACCAACCCCAAACAAACATAACACACAACTATGACATAATTTGGCAACAGTCTAGGCTTAGAAATTTAAGAAGCTTGGAAGAGGAATATTCAACTTTTGTTAGTTCTGTCCTTGGACTTAAAAGATTATTTGGTATGAAAACTTTTTGTTTGTAGGGTTGTATTATTTAAGGGTACAGGGAGACTCAAAGAGGAGCCTACTCATTGAGAGAGAGGCATTACTGATAAAGGGAGAAGAGTTTGTCTACACTTGGCAAGACTAGGGGGTTTTTGTCTGAAATCTGTCTGTGGTTATATGATGGCTAATGACACATGCTTATTACCTTCACTCATAAAGGCAGAAGCAGTGCTATTATGGTCTCATCTACTCTGTACAACTCAAACATTGTGGACATTAGCAGAATGACAAAGGAGCTCCCAGTTGATGAAGCCTCCTACTGAGCCATGACTGCACCAGATCTGCGCCTGCACACATGCCCAAAAAATCTTCCAGAAAGTTCGCTGGTGCTTAAAAGGCCCTAAGGGAAGAGAACCTTTCCTCACTGTTTCCCTCCTCTTTAAGGAAGTGAGCTCCTGCCAAATACAAGGGGGCAGGTAACAAGTAAAGAACAGATCTATGTTTTTTATCCTGTTCTTTTATGGTATTGTTTCTAGAAGACTTGGTAAACTGTCTTTCCTATGGTTTTTTAGAGAAATAAGCATACTATAGATATGCACCTATTAAAAATTAAAATGTTTACGTGTTTTTTTGGCATGAGAGCTTTTAAAAGATTATAAAATATATACTTAAATGCTTGACTCCAGAAGTTTTAAGACAGAAGGGTTTAATTAAAAAAAAGTATACTATATTAATGATCTGAGTGTGAACAATAGCAAGGACTAGAAATTATCAAGAGAAATAAGAGGAACTAGATACTTTTGTGGGGGAAAAAGAATCTGAATGTATGTGGAACATTAAGACAAAGGAATTATTTTAATCAAGACGGTTAATTTCAAACCTTTCATTCTGAGCCGTGTGGGCCCAATTTATAATTGTCTAGTTTCACAGTATATATGTTTGCCAGTTTGTGGCCTGTGTAAGTTTGGCTTTGGGCATCTGAGGAAACGAAGGAAGAAACTCCTTTCTTCCTTCCTTATTACTTCATCCTCTGCTAGCCTTCTCCTTTGTATATGACTACATCTACCAACATCTATCATTAAAATCTATGCCAAAGATATGCTTAATTCCACCCATAACTGATGAATGTTTTCTGGTTGTATTTCTTAAGGCAAATATCCCTAATAATACCACATATTACAAGCCGTATAAATACATAGGTGGAGAAACAAAAACAGTCACAGACCATGTAAATAATAAAGAGTTCGTGCAGAACTAGAAACAAAATAGAAGTTCACCTCGGTCAGAGGTATGGGGTTAATTTCTCTTGCTGAGGCTCAGGTTTCCCCTTGATGGGTCTTTAATGGTTCACCTAAGTTCCAGTGGAGGGGTATCTTTCCTCTTTGTTAACCGAACATGCCCAGGTAGAGCTGCTTCTCCTTCCGATGGTAGCTGCTGAGTTCCGACTGCGTTAGCTGCAGGTACCGCCGGACACTGGCGTCTTAGAACAGGGCAAAGAAGGCAATTAGAGACAGGCCATAATCGTAACTCTGGGCAGAAGAGGATTATGAACACACTTCCATTTCCTAAAATCTTTCCATTTGCATATATCACAACAATTCTAAGCAACAGTAAATCTCATTCATTAATTATGTGCATTATTTAAAAATCTTGTACAGGGATGCTAACTTAATAATGAAAAGGAGCTTGAAGAAATAGTTATTGTCAGAGCAAGTCTCTAAAGCTACTATACATGGCTGGCAGTTAATCTATGTACTTGAAGGTAAGAAATGTGAACAACGGCTCATATATCTTTATTAATTCATAATGGCTTTCCCATTCAATTAGAGAGATTTTGCTGAATTATTGTATGTCTGGGGACCCTCTTACTTCAGTAGGCCGCTCTAAGCCAGAACGCAAAATGGGAGACAATTTTCAGTGCCGAACCACCAACACAGGAATGAGTCTGTCATTCTCTTCACAATATTCTTTTTCCCTTGGAAACAAGCCTCAAATTTTCTCTCAGGAGGCCTGTCCTTCTTCTAGGTCATACCTGGGGTTAGCTGAGCTAAAGGATTAAATGGATAGTTAAGCAAAGGCCAGACCCCAGCTGGAGAACTGGTAGAAATGAGGATTATCGTGTTTATTCATTGGACTCCAGATCCTCTTTTTGTCCCTATCTAGGAACTGAAACTTGAAAAACAACATTTTAAGATTATTTCTGGAGCATATACACTATTGCTTTCCTGTGGAGGCAAGAATACAGGAGTAGAAGGCCTGTTTGTCATATATCTTTTTATACTTTTTTTTTTTTTTTTTTTTTTTTTTTGCGGTACGCGGGCCTCTCACCGCTGTGGCCTCTCCCGTTGCGGAGCACAGGCTCCGGACGCGCAGGCCCAGCGGCCACGGCTCATGGGCTCAGTCGCTCCGCGGCACGTGGGATCTTCCCGGACCAGGGCACGAACCCGCGTCCCCTGCATCGGCAGGCGGATTCTCAACCACTGCGCCACCAGGGAAGCCCTTTTTATACTTTTTGAATTTTGAACGTGTGAATGTATTATTACCTATTTTCAAAATTCAATAAATTGAAAGATAAAATAACACACTCTCCCACAGATACTATCTCAGTGGAACAATTTTTTGTACTTACTACTTCAATCCCCTTCTCTCACCTTTTGGTTGCCTGTTGACAGCGGCCATGAGGTAATGCCGGGCCTGGTCATAGTCCTGCAGGTGGAAAAAGGCCACTCCTGCCCGATACAAGGCCTTGGCATTATCAGGCTGTCGCTCCAGGACTTTCTGACTGTATTCTTTCACCCGTTCGTAGTTTACTGGCTCCATCTGAAGAAGACAGGCTAACGGGGCCAAATGGAAGGAGGAGAGAAGAGGGAGGAGGACCTTATTACACTAAGTTCCATTGCCCAACTCAAGGCAGTACCAAACCGAGGATGATGTCAACAACATTCACTCATCCAACAAATACACTTAAGTGTCCACCACGGGCCAGACGTTCTTCTAGCCACTGGGGATACAGCAGTGAGTATAAGCTTTACATACCTCACAGCTTATTTCACTATCTACCAAATGCCTAGCACGTACCTAGCGTGGGTCAGGCCCAGCTATAAAAGTTGATGAGAACATACTTTAAAATTTATTTATGGGGACTTCCCTGGTGGTCCAGTGGTTGGGACTTCGCGCGTCCACTGCGCGGGGTGTGGGTTCGATCCCTGGTTGGGGAACTGGGATGTCGCATGCTGCGTGGCACAGCCAAAAAAAAAAAAAAAAATTTACTGTAAACTCTTCATTGTATCTCTTCTACCCAAGGCTCTCTGTCTTGAATCTCCCATTTCACCACAATGCTTGTACTGAAGCTCTGTTAACAACAACTGTTGCCATTAATTGTGTGAGGAAATAGTAAGCGCTGTGCTATGTACTTGTTTAATCTTCTCATCCACCCTCTTAAGTCAGTACGTGTTACCATCTCCATTTAATGGATGAAGAAATCAAGGCTCACAAAGGTCAAGTAAGTTGTCCAAGATCCCACAGCTTCTAGATGGAATGAGTAAGAAATCTGAACCAAGGACTCTCTAACTCAAAAATTACCACCATTCTCAATGATGATATATTACTTCACTATTCCCCTGGATGAAAGAATGGGACCTCAAACCACAAATCTGTTTAGGAGGCAATGTTCAGGTCAGTGTTCTGCCTTTCTATAAGTAAGAAGGGAAATGCATTCCCTGTTTCATAACTGTGGGAATTAAACGTAGCATTATTAAATCACGGTGCTGAGAAGGAAGGAGAATCAGGGCTGATGTCTGCATCCCTTCTACAACATCCCCACCAAGTGGCCATATGGTTTATATCAATACTTAGGTACTTCCAAGCCGTCAGCTAACCCATCACTGGAGCTTCATTCATTCATTCGATAACTAGTTATGGAGCACTGACCACGTGCTAGGCGGAGTTAGGAGCAGGAGAGGAGAGGAACGAGACAGACACCTTGATGAGTAAATAAAGCTTGCATCCCAGTTCCCAGGTAGGAGGAATGCACTAAGAAATTCACTTATTTATTAGTGCTTTGAGGAAAACAGAACTGTGCTGGGACAGAGAGTGAATGAGGTCAGAGTGACGTTTGATTACAGAAGGCCTCCCTGAGAAAGTGACTTTTGGGCCAACATCTGAATGACAAGGGTCATTGAAGGGACAGGGCATTCTAGCTGACAGAAGAGATCCTACAAAGCTGGAAGGTGGACGCATGCTTTGTGAATTCGGTCTATGGAGGAGCCAGATCAGGTCAGGCCATGCCGGGGAAGGTCAGAGTTTGAATATTTTCCTAAGTGTAATGCAATGCCATTGGACGGTTTTAGACAGTGACATGGTCTGATTTCCTTATCTGTAAAACGGGGAAAATCATAACTACCTTGCAGAATTTTTATAAAGATGAGAGATACTATAAATAAACTGCCCAACACGTAAATTTCACTCACATGTAAATGAAATTTAATTTTAGTGAGTCTTTATGGAGCATCTACCAAGCACCCCCCAGCAGAGGGTCTATAGATGGATAAGCCATAGTCTCTGCCTTCAAGTCCACCTGGAGAGTCACGATATTTACAAGTACCGATCTCATTTCCTTGATTTCTGGTCAATTCCCCAATGTGTATTCTATTCTCTAATAATGTACAGTATTCTGCAATAAGAGCTTAAGCTCTGCAATTAAGACTTCCCAGGTTTAATTTTAGCTCCACCACTTATTAGATGTTTCCTTAAATCTACCTCAAAGGATTGCTGTGACACTTAAATAGGTTTATATGTATATATGTATAAAGGGCTTAAACACGGCATTTCATAAATGTTACCTTAATGAGCCTTCCCTGACCACTATCTAACACTTCCATGCCTATGGCACTCACTGTCCCCATTTTCTTTTCTTTTCTTTTTTTTGGGGGGGGGGCACTCCACACAGTATGTGTGATCTTAGTTCCCTGACCGGGGATGGAACCTGCACCCCCTGCATTGGAAGCATGGAGTCTTAACCACTGGACCGCCAGGGGAGTCCCTATCCCCATTTTCTGCTTTATTCTTTTCCACATTACTTATCATCTTCTAATATATGTTACCCCTTCTGTTAATTGTCCATCTCCCCATGAGAGCAGGGATCTTTATCTGTTTTATAATACTGCAGTATCCTAGTACCCAATAAATAATTGTTGAATGAACTATTAGCTACTCTAATTACTGTTACTTGAGTCTAAGAGGAACTCTGGTCACACACTGTAAAAAAGCTAGATTTTCACCAAATCACAGCTGATGAGTGTTGTAATAAGCAAAAAAAAAAAAAAATCATTTAAACAACTATTACAAAGTATAGAAACTACTCCTAACAATTTCTATGGCCTCAACTGGAACCATTAGAATATTTTAATATACTTCAAAATAACTTAGTTAGCTCTATGGTTAGTTTGCCTGCCATAAAACAGACCTAAGAAGTCTCCCTTTTAGCAGATTAATCCTAGCGATACTAACTCTGGAATCCACCTCTTCATTCAAGGCCAGCTGGATAAGGAAGATACTGGTTACCCAGGTTACCATCTAGCTGATTTATAGGAAGAAACAAAATGAGGAAAAGCTATCCAAAATATCTAAGACGGATAACTTACACCACCAGTTAAAGCAAGTGCCTTCTTTCCTATATTTTAAATATTAAAGAAACAGTACTCTAAACGTAGGTTCAGTATTTTCTCTATAGCGTGCGAAATTCCCTAAACCTATCAGAGTCACCCTGGAGTTTGTTAGAAATGCAAATTGGTACACATATCGCCCAACACACAAACCTCCGACCCATTAAATCGGAATCGTGGGGACAGGGCTCAAGAAGTTGTGTTTAACAAACTCTCCAAGTGAAGTCTGAGAAGCACTGCTCTACAGAAACTCAATTAGACCCTACAGATTGAAAATAAATTTCAATTCATGGCAGAATAGCTAGAAGACGGCAGAGAAGCACGTCAGTGTTTTTCCCAATGTTCTCAGACTTTCATGTCCCGGCCTTGACACTCTACCCACCCTTCAGCCCTATTCTTACCAGCTAGGTTGTTGTAGCAGTCTGTCTGGGTGGTGCGCAGTACGTTTTCTTGTTCAGGTGTGAGGGCCGGGCCCTGGGGTCCCAGATTAGGTATCGGGGAGGGTAAACTTGGATCCAGACCCCGCAGCTGCAGCAGAGCTCGATGGTACCCACTCACAGCATCTCGGTACTTCCCTTCCCGGTAACATTGGTTCCCTTTCTCCTTGTACAGCTGGGCCTCCCGCAGGCGCTTCTCCATAACTTTGTCGCCCAGGGCTCTTGAGGAACTGGGAAGTGAAAGAGCAACCGAAGCTCTGGGGATAGGAGAGAAATAACCGATTTTGGTAGCTGACTTAAAAAGCAGGAAATTCTCCTTCTCCAGGAGGCCTCTCAGGGAATGGGGTTTCCTTGATTCTACTACAGCCCCTTCCTTTCTTCTCTGCAGTTATTTTTCAATCTCTACAAGTGCAGGGGATTGATCACGGAGAGGACGTGGAAAGAGTAAAGCCAGAGATTAACTGACTTCCTAAAGCGGCGAGTCCGGGGTGAGGAGACTGCACGAAAAAGCGAAGGCCGTACTATAAAATTGTGGCCGGGGAATTTGCTTCCTCCTTTCCTTCGGACACACCTCCCTGACCTGGAAGTAGAAGGGAGTAGGCGGGGACAACTGCTAAAAGAGGTCTAGAGGGCTTTCCTCCATCCCAGCTCTTTGTTCGCACTTATTCAGCCAGCATTTGTTGACCTCCGGGCCAGGAGTTGGGGAACCGAGGTGAATGCGGTCCGTGCACCCCAAACACAGGCCGAGGGTGACGCGGCCGCAGCGCTGCTCATGCAAGCCTCGCATGCCCCGCGGCCAGCCCCTCGCCCCCAGCAAGTGGCCGAACCCGAAGTCTCCCCGCTGGGCTTCGATTTACCGGCGGGGAGTACGGAGAGGGCAGGGTCAGGCCTCCCGGACAGCTTGGTGTCTAAAGGGTGGCGCGCATTGCTCCACGCTGCCCAATCAGAAGCGGCCCCGGAAAAGTAATCCCGCAGAAACGACCCCGCCTCTCCAGCCTCCCCAGTGGACCAACCGTGGGTGGGCGGAAATCCTCTGGCAGCTTCGCCAATTGAAAAAAAAAAAAAAAAAAAAAAAAAAAAAAAAAAACCAAAAGATCTTGAGGGACCAATCAGAATTGCAGATGACGATTCAAGTTGGCCAATACGGCGAGGTCAGGGTGTCTGTTGCTGGGTAGAAGTTGAAGGATTGAGGGGGAAAAAAGAGGGCCGGGGTTAGTTACTGCAGTCCTTGTAAGGTTTTGGAGAGCCCTTTTGTTGACTAACCAGAACGACAATTGCCAGTAGGCGTTCACGTTGCAAGAACTTCCCTGCTTTTCCTTCTGGCTTTTTTCTCGCTCAAGAAGTGGCTGCACGAATAGACACTAGGAAACAGAGATTAGCCAGCAAGCCCTACGACAACAGCGCAATCGGGTCGGACGGAAGTAAGGGTAGTGACGGGGTGGGAGGGGCTTGTGGCGAGGGAGCTCCGGGCGGCTGCGCGGAGCCCCGGCTGGAAGTACGGAGAGACGGGTGCGCACACGCCTCGGTACTACGAGGCACTTGAGCCGAAGCCAGCCTTTCCCGTCTCCGGCTCCGGTGCGACTGCGCCGTGAAGCTGCCGGCGGCGATTGGCCCAGGGGGTGAGAGGGGGCGGGAGGTAAAGAGAGGGAAGTCCATCGTCCTCGGCGCGCGCCTGCCCGCCCGCCCGCCCGCGGCAGGGGAACCAAGGGACCTGGAGAGGAAGCAGCTCCCCGCTGCGTTGTTTTGGGCTCCAAGGGCCGAAAGGGGGAGGGAGGAAGGGCGAGAAACAAACACTACGTAGCGGAGGCTGCGCGCGGCCCTCTGCCTGCGTGCCTACGTGCGTGCGCTCGCTCGCTCGCTCGCGCGGGCTCAGTGCTGGCGCGTGAGGCGGAGGCGGGCGGCGGCGGCGCCTGCGCGGTCGGGCTCGGTCGAAGGTTCGCAGGGGAGGAGGCGGCGGGAGGCGGAGGAGGCGGCGGCGGCGATGGAGGTGAAGCGGCTGAAAGTGACCGAGCTGCGGTCGGAGCTGCAGCGGCGCGGCCTGGACTCGCGCGGCCTCAAGGTGGATCTGGCGCAGCGGCTGCAGGAGGCGCTGGACGCCGAGATGCTCGAGGACGAGGCCGGCGGTGGCGGGGCCGGGCCCGGCGGGGCCTGCAAGGCGGAGCCTCGGCCTGTGGCCGCGTCGGGCGGCGGCCCGGGCGGGGACGAGGAGGAGGACGAGGAGGAGGAGGAGGAGGAGGACGAGGAGGCGCTGCTTGAGGACGAAGACGAAGAGCCACCCCCTGCCCAGGCCTCGGGCCAGGCCGCACAGCCGCCGCCGGAGCCCCCGGAGGCGGCAGCCGTGGAGGCCGCGGCCGAGCCGGATGCTTCCGAGAAACCGGCGGAGGAGGCCACAGCCGAGTCAGGTGGGGTGAACGGTGGCGAAGAGCAGGGCACCGGCAAGGGGGAGGAAGATGAGCCGGAGGATCGGAGCGGAGACGAGACGCCGGGATCTGAGGCGCCGGCTGACAAGGCCGCAGAGGAGCAGGGTGAGGAGCTGGCAGCGGAGCCCGGCTCCAACCTGCCGGGTGCGCCCCTGACCCAGCGCCAAGCCCTGCATCGCGGGGTTCGATTCCCATCGCCATTCGGTGGGACTCCCCAGGGGAGGTGGCTTTCGTCCTCTACCCACCTTTTTAGAGGGTTTGACTACCTCTGGTGGTCCCACTGTCTGCAGGCGGGAGGTTCCTGCCTAACTTGGTTGCTTGGTGGTAGTGGATGGAAGTAAGCGATGTTGCTTGGGAACTGCTTATGAGCTACCTGTTGGAGCAGCCTCCCGCGGTGCTGGTTATCTTTTCCTAAACCGAGAATGCACTGAGGAATTGTTGATTACACGGACAGCCAGACCGACTGTTGGAGGCTTCTGCCCGACTGTTGACTTTTTCGCCATAAAATTAAGCAATAAGCTCAGTTCGTCAAAGTTTGCTCCATCAAAAGCTTAATATTAGAGTTTGAGCCACACCGAAAATCTGGAAATCTAACATTGCTCCTGCTTTAGCAGCAGCTCCTGCCTCAGCAGCCTGTGGTGTGAGGGTGTCAAGTTTAATCGTTAACTACGGAAGAAAAAAATTTTAATCTACAGCATTTAGAATGTTAACATTATTTGGCTAGGGGTTTAATCTTGCCTGAATTCTTACGACTAAATTTTAATCTTTCATCTGAGTGGATGGATGGGCAAATTTGTATATTTGCTGTACACTTAGCTAGCTTTTTACATTTCGAGTCCTTGACTTCCTGAATTGAAATGATTGGGGTGTTGGTGGGTTCATTGAGTAACCTTGTGGAAGAGACTGTATAGAGTTGCCCTAGGGAGTTAGTGACCTTTCTCTCTGAAGTAATTGGATGGTTGGAGTTGATCCATAACTGTCTTGTCAGAGTAGGGAGGAAAACTAGAGCTGCTTCCCATTCTTAATATGAAGTGGCTTGCTTTAATTCCTTTTATAATACATTTTTTAGGCTGCTGCTTAGTATGATGGTATAATTGGAACCCATTCTACAGCAGCTACATGTAACTTGCAGATTGTCCTATGTTCTGGAACAAAAATCCCATTACATAACCTTTGACTTAACGTGTACCGCCAGATAGCAGATAAAAAAGGTTGAGGGGTAAAGGACTTCTTTAAAGAAGGTATTATTAAAAACTTTAGCGTTACAAACCAAAAAAAGTCCAAGGAAAATTTTTTTGTCTTCTCTTGTGAAGAATGTTGCTAAATATATGACAACACCTTTCTGCCCCAAATTACGTGCAGTAAAGATGCAGTATTATTTATGGGTCTCCTGTGACTTAATGGTTTGCTCCTACAAGTTTCAGTAAAAATCTGAGATAAAAATACAGCTCTGTATATACACCATAGTCCATTAGCTATGTAAGTAAAGCTGTGGATGGCTGTGTGTTTCAAAGCTGGAAAGGCAAACTCTTAAACAAATAATAATAATTGAGGCTTCTGTAACATGAAGCTGTGGAAAAGTGTTGGAAAACATATAGTAAGTGTCCACCTTAAATCCAAATCTGATAGTCAGGAATCGAAGTTAAGCTATGAAGTTTTTTAAAAACTTATGGGATTTTTTTTTTTTTATGTCATATTGGTGGGAAAATCTGCAAGTTTGACCTGATTTAAGCAGATAAATTTAGAATGCAAAAATTGCCGAATTTTTAATCTACTGCTTGACTGTAATTAGCCCATAATGTCCCTTTTTTTTTTTTTTTTTTTTTTTTTTAAATAAAATCCCAGCCAATGACAGGAAGATGATCATCTTTGGAAATAAAACATTCTATGAACGCAATGGGAAAAACCTGGCTCTTCTGACTAGACAGATATGCAGGTCCTCCTTTAGTTTCTGTTGGTTCTGAGCTTATTCTACACTCCAGTATGAAAACTGCTGATTTTCTTTCCCTCCTTTTTGTAGGAGATGACCAAGATAGTGAAAAGTCAAAACCAGCAGGCTCAGATGGTGAGCGGCGGGGGGTAAAGAGACAGCGGGATGAGAAGGATGAACATGGCCGAGCTTACTATGAATTCCGAGAGGAGGCTTACCACAGCCGGTGAGGGAAATAGTCCCTTTCGTTGAAGGGAGTGTCTGCTCTGATTTTGGTATACCCGATATTGACTGGAGAGTCTGGAAAGAGGGGTGGATTAAAAATGGAATAGGTATTTACAGGCCTAAGTTTTAGATTAAATCTACCCTGAAAGCTCCTGTTGCCCTTTTCACATTTGTTGGAAGAAGCTGTCTGCTGGAATTTTATATTTGCTGATAAACAGACCTGATGTCATGCAGACACCTCTCAAATTGGAGGACTTTGGTTACATTGTATTTGCTTTTCTCTCATATGTATAGTTCAAAGTCTCCACCACCCCCGGAAGAAGAGGCAAAAGATGAGGAAGAGGATCAGACTCTTGTGAACCTGGACACGTGTATGTATAAGGCAGACAGGTTGAGGTTTTACGCCAGTCAAAAGTGATTTTGGAGATTAAAACTTCATGGCCTGCAGCTTTGAAGAGATTTAAACTTTGTATCCATTCTTGAGAACTGGGTATATTTGTGTTCTATTGGTGGCTTCAAGTGTTGGGCATTGGAGTAAACAGATTGCTTCTTTCTTAACAGATACCTCGGATCTCCATTTTCAAGTGAGCAAAGACCGCTATGGAGGGCAGCCACTTTTCTCAGAGAAGTTCCCCACCCTTTGGTCTGGGGCAAGAAGTACTTACGGAGTGACAAAGGGGAAAGTCTGCTTTGAGGCCAAGGTAGTGTGTACAGCTCATTAGGACCATTCGTTTATTAAATTAGTCATTAAACTACTATGTACTGGACTCCAGTACATAGTAGTTTACTGCCCACCAGTATTTTATTAGTGCAGAAAAAGGCACCACACTTGAATGACAACCGTAGCTCCAGTAACCAAGAAATTGACCCTCATGGCTTTGGTTGAGGTTCATTGACAGTTGTTTTTCTCATGTTGAGTTGTGATAGTTGTCATTTTCGGTTTGTATAAAAATCTTGTCTAACTCAGACTTTGCTCGAGTATCTGAAAGTTCCTTTTCTGACTTGGCCAGGTAACCCAGAATCTCCCAATGAAAGAAGGCTGCACAGAGGTTTCTCTCCTTCGAGTTGGATGGTCTGTTGATTTTTCCCATCCACAGCTTGGTAAAGTTATTTTTAACTTAATCATTGTAGTGTTAGCTGCTCTGAGGGAGGTTTGAGTGTAGGTAACTAATTTGCTGATTGTTCTAGGTGAGGATGAATTCTCTTATGGTTTCGATGGACGAGGACTCAAGGCAGAGAATGGGCAGTTTGAGGAATTTGGCCAGACTTTTGGGGAGAATGATGTCATTGGCTGCTTTGCTGTAAGTGCTCCTGAAAGCTGTAGATTTGTAGCAAGGAGTAAATAGAGGGCACCCGGGATCAATTTGCCTCCCATCAGCTGCTGTCTTTTCTGCGTTTGATGCATTGCTCACATAGTTGTTTAGTACAGCAGTTGGAGTAGAGAAAAGATTAAATTGTAAGGTTAATCAACCTCAAGCTCTGTGTGCCCATAAATGCTCTTGTCTTTTGTCGTTGCAGAATTTTGAGGCTGAAGAAGTAGAACTTTCCTTTTCCAAGAATGGAGAAGACCTTGGTGTGGCATTCCGTATCAACAAGGAATCCCTGGCTGACCGGGCCCTCCTACCCCATGTCCTCTGCAAAAATTGTGTTGTAGAATTAAATTTTGGTCAGAAGGAGGAGCCCTTCTTCCCACCGCCAGAAGAGTTTGTGTTCATCCATGCCGTGCCTGTGGAGGAGCGCGTGCGCACTGCGGTCCCTCCCAAGACCATAGAGGAGTGTGAGGTATGCCGGGGAGTGTGCAGAACCTTGGTCCTCATGCTTGGAATGGTGGGTGGGTCGCTTTTCTTCTGAAAACTTTACCCAACTGGGGGAAAGGGAGGATGTTCTTATATTGGGCTTTGTAAACATGACCCTCAATTATTTTTTATAGCATTCCTGGTTCTGTTTACTTGCAGGTGATTCTGATGGTGGGACTGCCTGGATCTGGAAAGACCCAGTGGGCACGGAAATACGCAAAAGAAAACCCTGAGAAAAGATACAATGTCCTGGGAGCTGAGACTGTGCTCAATCAAATGAGGGTGAGTTGCTGGGAGGGGTTAGTCAGCTGTGATATTAGCTCTTGAGGTACCAAGAAACTTATATAATCTTTTCCCAGTGGAGTTGGTCTTTCAGGTGTCTGAGAACAAGGGCTCCACAAATAAATGAGTTCTCAGTAGGTGTTTATGGTAGTTTTTTTTTTTTTTTTTTTTTTTTTTTTTTTTTTTTTTTTTTTTTCCCCTTTGCTGTGTTGTCAAATCTGAAAGCTGGTAAAGTCTGGAGTATATCCAGATTGAGACTGGAAATGAGTTCTGTAGGAAATGGACAACCTTCACAGCACTGAGGAATGTCAGTGAAACGATGAGGTGGTGGTGGTGTGGCATTTACCAGGGATTCTTGGGCTTTAACTTACTGTATAACTTCTTGTGTTTCTCTTCCTCTCAAACTCATTAGATGAAGGGGCTCGAGGAGCCACAGATGGACCCCAAAAGCCGAGACCTTTTAGTTCAGCAAGCCTCCCAGTGCCTTAGTAAGCTGGTCCAGATTGCTTCCCGGACAAAGAGGAACTTCATTCTTGATCAGGTATTGTTCAAACATTCCAAAGAAACCTAATTTAACAGTAGGTCCAAAGATAAAAGATTTGGTATCCATTTAATCTGATAAAATTGCTCAGGGACTTTGCTGGTGGTCCAGTGGGTAAGACTCCGTGCTCCCAATGCAGGGGGCCTGGGTTCGATCCCTAGTCAGGGAACTAGATCCCACATGCATGCTGCAACTAAGACCCGGCACAGCCAAATAAATAATTTTTTTAAAAATCCCTTAAAAAAAAAATTGCTCAGAGTCAAAATAGGGTGCATATATAGAGAAAGACTGAATTAAGTAACAGAATCAGGTTACCTGATTATGACCAAGTGGTTGTGTTACGGTTGTAATGTGTTTTGAACTCAGAGATACAACTCTTAGTGTTTTTATCAGAAAGTGTGTGGACCTAGACTATAAAACACATTCTAGAGGCAATGGAAAGAGCGTTGGAGCTTTGGATTCATGGCTTCACCACTTGCTAGGTTCGTGACCTTGGACAAGTCTTGGCCTCTCTGAATCTCAATTTTCATGTTGTGTAAACAGGATAACATCATGTAGCTTTTGAAGAATTCAAAGAGATTGTGTAAATAAGACCCCTAATCTAGTGCTTCACTTGTGAAAGATGCTCAGTAATTGTTGGTTGAATTAGTGTTTAATTTTTATTCCTAAAATGTCTATTACTCCTCTTGTCCCTAGTGTAACGTGTACAACTCTGGCCAACGGCGGAAGCTATTGCTGTTTAAGACTTTCTCTCGGAAAGTGGTGGTGGTCGTCCCGAATGAGGAGGACTGGAAGAAGAGGCTGGAGCTGAGGAAGGAAGTGGAGGGAGATGATGTGCCTGAGTCTATAATGCTGGAGATGAAAGGTGGGCTAAACTCTACAAGTTAGGGGTCCTCTCCTTGGTCCATGCACACCTCACTGGAGCCTCTTAGCTCCTGGAGGATTCTCCACGTGTAAAGTGTAAATCTGTGGAATAAATTAATGGGTGTGATCACTTGAAGATTAATGAACGAGCAGAGTGAATGGTGAAGCAATAACCCCTTGATTCATTCTGATGAAATATAAAAAGAGAAATGGTGATAGACCACAGGATGATAGCCTTAAGGCAGAGGCTTCAGTGAGTCAGTTATTCATTTAGTAAATACTTAGAGTGTCTATACTGTTTGTCCAGTACTGTTTTAGATGGAGGGAAAGAATGAATGAAATGAAGCTCTGCCTTCACCAAATTTATATTCTAGAGATGGGACATGTTTGTGGTTCAAATTAAAATGGTAGTGGTTGGAGTGAATGAATGATCTCATCAGTATGTTTTGATTTCTAGTATCACATTAGGCCTGTTTTTTATTTTTGTTGTTTGTTTTGGTTTTTGATAATGTGTGGTACTAAGCCTTACAGCAAGGTTCCCTAGAAGGCAAAATTAACTATCTTGATTGATCTAGTTTTTTGCTGTTCACCTCAGAGTTTGGTTTTTCCCCTTGCTGCCTTCAGTGCTTGGCATCCCACCTGAGATATCAACTAGTGGCTCTTTGAATTCTGATGATGCCCAGGCATGGGAGCTGGTTACACATTTAAGAGCTGGATTCTCCAAGTTTACTTAGAATGAACTAGGCCAGTCCATAACTGGTACTCAAGCACTTGGAGGAATTTAGTTCAGTTTTATAAAACGGAGGGATAACTGGATTCATCTAAGAATCAGGAGAGCCTCATTGAACTGAATTCTGCTGGGACTCAGCCTCTGAACTTGATGTCTAGACACTGGCAAGTGTGCTGGCCCATCATACACAGGTGGTTTTAATGAGGGCCCCGTACTCTTGTTAACTGTTTTCATTGTATAGATGAGTAAGTGCCTTTAGGCTGGGGTCAGTTTCTTCTTGAGTCTCTTTAAAAGTGTATTTCTTATCTAACCAACACCAAAACTTTCTCAGTTACTTTTAGCCTCTGGCTGCCTGCTTCTGTCCTGATAAGAAACCTTAACCCAGTTCACTCTTAATTTATTATGGATCACTTGAGAACTTGTAAATCTACAGTTTGCAGATAGCCCTTTGCTTGGGGCTGTTACAGTTTAGGGAAAACCTGTAGAGTGGACCCAGCACACTTCTGTGCATTAATAGATGAGGCTTAGAAAATCCTATTCTTGTAGTGGGGTTTTCATCATGAGATCTTACCCGTCTGTGTACTTGGAGGCCCACAAGCTTCTCTCTCACTCTTACAGCCAACTTCTCTCTGCCTGAAAAATGCGACTATATGGATGAGGTGACATACGGGGAGCTGGAGAAGGAGGAGGCCCAGCCCATTGTCACTAAGTACAAGGAGGAGGCAAGGAAGCTGCTGCCCCCCTCCGAGAAGCGGACAAACCGCCGAAACAATCGAAACAAGCGAAACCGGCAGAACCGAAGCAGAGGCCAAGGCTATGGTGAGTCCTGGGGACCTGCCAGCCTGAGCCTCAGTCTGTTCTCTGTGCTGAGTGCAGCAGGACCCACAAGGAGAGGGCAGACAAACCAAGTCAGATCACCAACAATAAGGAAGTCCCTTCTTATGGAGCTATTTCTTCCTGTGTTCTTTACTCCCAGCTTCTTGTGCTTTTTCCATAATACAACAAAAGGTAGTTATTTTTCAACAAAAATATTTGTGTTCTTGAAAAGCAATGCTTGAGCCTGCTCATTTATCTCGTTTTCATTTTTACATGTGGATTCCCCATTCACTATTGTAGTTTATATGAAGGATTTGTGCAGTGAAATCAGATTCTGATCTTTTTCCTTGCTACTTTGTCTATTGGATCAACCCAACTGTATATAGAGCAGAAAGTGAATGCATTATTCAGTAATCTGGGGGAGGGGTTAGACAGTAAGTTAGCTTATTCGTGGAATTAATTTCCCTCCTGAATGTCTAGTTTGTCAGTTTACACCCCCCGCCACAGTGTGCATTCACTGTGCATTAAAAATGTGTGTGTGTGTGTGTGTGTGTGTGTGTGTGTGTAATTATAAGTGTAAGTCAGCAACCTTATTGAGTGCCTGCTACGTGCTGGGCAGCGGGAATACCGGCGGTTCCTGCCCTGGAAGAGCTCATCGTTTAGCCTTTGTTCATTTGTATGAAATGATGGGTCTGGGTTATATGATATCCAGGATCCCTTCCAGGGCTGAAAGTCTGTGAGTCTACGAATGGCAGTTTTTAACTCATGTTTCTAACTCTGCCATGTATCCTTTTGGCATCTTAAGTGTTTTGCAGGAATTGGGGAGCTTCAAAAGGTGAAACCAAGGTGGCTTGGTTTTCTTGTGTCTCTATTCCTCTGCCCTCCCCCCCTCCTCAGACTTTTTAAAAGCTCCTGGCTGGTGCTTTAATTAACACTGTGTGAGCCTGGCAGAAGCAGGCCTCCTATTCCCCCAGAATTGCCTTTGGCTCCGACTTTTTGATTTCCACTCAGATGTGGAGCCAGGACCCCACGCCAGCTGTCTGAGCGCGCTCTCCATTTCTCTTCCAGTGGGCGGGCAGCGCCGAGGCTACGACAACCGGGCCTACGGGCAGCAGTACTGGGGGCAGTCTGGAAACAGAGGGGTGAGTGCAGCTCTCCTGCTCCTCCCTCTGGGCCGTGATAGCCATTCCTGTTGGCTTGGGGAGCAGAGTGGTTTGGGCTGTTTTCTCAGGGCTTAGGGTTTTGCCCATGTAATTTGTTCCTCTGGAAGACTTTATCCTGGGAAGGTTAAGCTTGTTTATAATATCAAGTGAAGATGTGTCTCATTTAAGAAGGGGGATAGCAGTGGATTGTGATGCTGAAAACCCGTACATCTTCACTCCTTTCCTTCTCTTTCTCCTTTCTCAGGGTTACCGTAATTTCTACGATCGATACAGGGGAGACTACGATCGGTTCTATGGGCGAGATTATGAGTACAACAGATACAGAGACTATTACAGACAATACAGTCGGGATGTAAGTATCATCTGGGGATAGAGAGATGAAGGGGGGCAGGACCAAAGGGATGCGTGTCATGCCTCTCCATCCTCAGCCAGCTGTGGCTCCAAGTGATGGAGTTTCCCCTTTCTTCTAGTGGCAGAATTACTACTACCACCATCCCCAGGACAGAGACCGATACTACAGGAACTACTACGGTTACCAAGGGTATCGGTGAAGCCCCTGCCATTGTCGCCTGTCAGCCATGAAGCTGAATCTCTGGGGGTGCCTAGCACCCTCCAAAACACAACCAAGGAAAACAGGGGCTGCCGGGGTGGGGCTGAGCTGCCGGGGAGGGGCGGTGGGGGGAGGGTGCGCAAGCAGGGGGGGAGGGGGTGGAAACAAACAACAAAACTGTACATTTTTTTTTAAAGTTTGTTGAAAAGAATATTGTCTTATTCTATAAAACATTTCAAACCTAGTTAGATATTTGTAATCAAAAAAACATTTGCTCAGAAAGCAGCATTTAGGGCTGCCTGTCCTATACCCTGCAGTCAGACAGGAAGAGAACTGAAAATGTCACCCTTCTGACATTCTGAGGCAGCTGGACTGGCAGCCGAGTAAGGGAGAGTGATGGCGAGGTAGTGCGGAGGGCGGGGTGGCGTGTGAGGGCGCTCTCCACTGCAGGCAGGAGCGGGGACAGCGGGAGAGCTTGTGACTGGGGCAGTGAAAATAAACGATCAGCTCTTATCAATCACTTGCACCAACTAACCGTTTGTATTTTCTTTACCGACCTTTCCCTCTTGGGATATCTGGTCCGGTGGGCTGGGAGGCCATAGTGTCCCTATCTCCACGTTCCTGTGCCTTTGTGCTGTTTGGCTGAGGCATGGAGACTACCAGTTGGGCGGTTCTGTTATATAGGATCCCCACACGCCAAGGAGGCGTGGGGACTGTTCCTGATGGCAGAGCAGATTAGCTTGCAGCCTCTCTGTATCTGTTAATGGATTTCCATAAAATCCGGGGGAAGAGTTGGGGTTGCAGCCCTCAGCCTGAAGACTGATTCGCCAGTCTCTACTCTCTGTCTTCCAAGGTTGAGACAGGTGGGAAGTCTCTGAAATCATCTCTGTTAGAGAATCTGTCCTCTTATAGTTCAAGAGAAGGAACGTTTCTCAGGGTTTCAGCTCACACAGAAACGAAGCAGGATTCTTTTCACTGCAGCAGGATATGTATATAGGTGAATCCTGTGGTGTGGGCTACCAGGCCCAGGCGCTGAGAATAGCAGCTATTTTCTACAGTGTGGAGGGCCGGGGCCCTGCTGGCTTTTTTGATACACAGATAGAGAGAGTGAATAGAAAAGGGGAGGGTGGGGGGGTGGGAGGCAGCTCCGTGGGGCTGCTGGAACTTGGGAAGAGCGTGAATGTGAGCGTGTGCAGCGTGTGCATGAAAGGGAGCACCCCTTCCCGACTTGTTGAAACGATTCCTCCTGGGGTGTCTTCCCTGTGTGTCCCAGAGAGGCCTCTAACCAGGAGACTTCAGTCGGGAGAGTTATTGTTTGTAACTTTACCAGCACCCTCCCAGTTCTTGACAGACAGCTTCAGGTTGCTGGTTCCAGAATCTGGGTGGGTTATGGGAGTGCTCTTCCAGTTCTGAGCTTCAGTTTTCGTTCACCTTCCTGCTCAGCACTGTGTCAGCCGAGAGCTTGCTCGGCGAACACCACACATTGCTGCACTTCCTGGCAAGGGGAGCCCTGGGTTGTGCTACTAGAAGGTACTTCACTTCCATCTCCTTACCCGGGCAGTCTTCTGTTGAAAATTTTGTGCTGAGATTTGACCGACCTCTCCCTCTCCCACGGTTCCTGCCGTGCGCAGGAGGGTGCGCAGGCCCTCGTTCTGGCCCTCTAGTCGCCCTTCTGCTCCACAAGGACCTCTGACCCGGGGGCTGGAATGGGGGGCTGGTAGGCAATACGTTTGCTTGCTCAAAATCATGTCCTTTCTCTGGGCACCTGCTTTTTCTGTGGTGCCATCAAACGGATTTGTGTGTGGCAGTGGGTGAAGTGATTGCATGAATTTTTCTGTAACCCACTAACTTTTTATTATCATTAAGGGGAGTTTTTAAGAAAGCTCTGCTCATAGTGTCAGGGAGGTAAAGAGGAGGTAGAAACTGGAGCCCAAAGAAACTCCCTTAGGGCAAGATTATAACAGAAAATTGAGGCAGAAGCTGCCACCCCTATTCAAGCGTTTACGTTCTCCAGCAAATAGCATCTTTTTATAGTCTACAACATGGTTCAGGGATGCTAGGCCCTCAGGACCAGGGGGACAAAGCTTAAGCCGCTTTGGGTTTTTGGGGGGGAGGGGAGGTACTTGCTGTTAATTTTTGACACTAGAAAGTCATTTTTTTTAAAAAAAGCTTTTTCTAGGTGGGTGGAGAGTGAAACTGCCACGTCCTTGTCAGTTGAGTCCAAGAGACCACTCGCAACAAACAACAGTAGATGTCTGGGTTTTGTTTCTTGTCTGTTTTTATTATGAAAAAACAATGTTAAGGGGGAAAGTGTGGATTAACAGGCAGGATCCCTACCCTTGTTTTCCTTAGAAGACTTGTTTAGTGTTTTATCAGACGTCTGTTGTAGTTGTAGATGGAAAAGCTTGTGAGAAAAACAAACCCCACATGGAGCCTGTAAATGTTATTGCACAACCTGTAAAGCATTCTTGGAAGTGGCCAGTAAAAAAGGGTTTTACCATTTAAAAAAAAATGTAACTGTGTCATTGTTTACATCTGTAACTTTTTCCTCCCCTGTTCTCATTACAACATTATGGCAAAAATGTAGGCACGGTAGCTTCCAGTTTTAGAATAAATAACCATTTGGATTGAATTCACCCTCTCTCCTGTCCTGCACTGACTGGGTAGAGTGTGTCATGGGGGGCTTTGTTTATTTCTGATGCTTCCCCTCAAGTTGTACCGGGTTCCAACCAAGGCTGGCTTTCCTCTTTCATGGCTTTTCTCCCTTCCTGTTCTGCCATGCTTTCACTTGGGAACCAGCCATACCTTCACTCGGGGTTTGTTGGCTTACTTAAGTGCTTGCTTTTACTAAGAGCTTGAGCCATTGGAGTAGAAGAAAATAAATGATCACTCATGACCTCTGTGTATTTGGCCTATACTAAAACCAGCTGGATGCTTGAAGTTAAATGTAGGGTTCCATTTAGGAGCCAGATTAAGTTTATTCGTAATTACCACTTAAGAGGAAAAGCCTACTTATTCAACGTAAGATGTTTGATGGGGATTCTTTCCAAGTGACGTATGTAGAATGAGAAGGCAACTTTAATTGACAAAAGCACTACTGCACTACTAGCACCAAACTGATATTGATTGTAACTTCTGATAAATGGTCAAGGACTTATTAAGGCTGGGCTCCCACAGGTTTATGACATCGAGTGTTTTGAAGTAGTGGTGATACAAGTATAGTTACTGCTCTTAACTCCTCCCTCTGTACCTGAATAGAGATTCCCACCCCAGGGGCTTACAGCTTTGGGCCCAAAGGCTATCCTTGATTTCAGCGTCTGCCCATTCTCTAGGATATTTAAAGTTACTCAGTGTTATATAGCTAATCATTTTAAATGGTTATTTATAGCTCATGCCTTGTCTGTAGTAGCCTCTAGACCCCCCCTTTGCCCCCAGCTAGGGCTGCAGCCATTCACCCCTAATCTGATGAGTATGAAAATTGAATGTGTGGAAAAATTGAGCAGAGGTTGCTTTTTTTTTTTTTAATAACCTAATATCAAGATTACATTTCTTGAGCACTTCTGACTTCTTACCAAGTCTGAGCTGATGTGGACATTTTCACTTACCCCTCTGGAATTTGCCCAACACTGTAATACCTTAGGAAAGAGAATCTTTTAGTGCCTTCTATGCCCTACCTGCCATTTAAGCATGTATAGTACAATCGTTGGGTATCTGAATGCCTGCCATATGCCAGACACTGACAGGACGCAGGGATTAAACAGACTTGATCCTTAGAGGAGTTTTCAACGGGCACTAAGAAAGAACTAAGAAGGCTCCTGAACAGAATGGGGGTAGGTCCCCACTTCAGGAGGGCAGCCAGGTTATTTTCCTTGGTTTCTTCCTCTCTAGGATGAGGGAATTAAATATCCCCAGGGCCTATTAGGGCTCAGGAATTCATCAACAGCGGGGAAGCTGCTATTCCTGGAGGTGCCTCAAGTTCACTGGGTACTCCTGGAGCCTGTGGAGACATCCATAGGAAACTTCAGTTCTTGAGAGAACCCCCTTTATTCCTTTGGTTTCCTCTCTGTTCCCCTCCCTGCTGTCTTCCTGTGTGAAGGAGTGGGGAAGCTGGGGGCGATGTGCTGTCTCTAATATAGGTCACCCCCTTCTGCAAGGCAGCCTCTGGCAGCCGACCCTACCCGCAAGTGTATCCCAGGACAAAGCATGACCCAGGCTTGCCCCGGGAAGCATGTATCACTGGGTACGGGGTGGGGAATCTTGACAACCCATGAGGAGCAGACATCCTGAGACTTAACTTTCTCCGCCTTGGCCCTGGTCCCATCTCCGTATGTGTCTTTCTTTCCCTTGGAAGGTAAGGGCTTCTGGAAAGGTATTCTGGGGCTTTACAAACCTCCGCACAGTTTGAGTCCGGGAGGAGCTCGTGAGACAAACCTCTGGCCGGGCAGCTTGCTGGACTACTACGAGGGGTGGTAGGCGCACCAGGGGCGGGGACACTGCTCCTGGCGGATGTGACAGAAGGGGCCTGAATGGGAAGTGGGAGAATAGCAAGCCCCAGTTCTAACAGGAAGCCCAAACTGAACAACTTCGGGCTTATCCAACTCCTAGGGAGAACAGGAAGCGACCAAGGAACAGCGCCCCGAGCCGAACGGCGCCGGGCATTGTCCTCACACTTCTGTTTCCTCTCCAAAGGAGTCTCTACTAGGCAAGATACAGAGACCTAGATTCTCCCATAAGATCCACGCGACCGGCGCCTACTTCTGGCGTGCTTGCTGGGACCCCCTTGTCCCATGATCCTTGGCTATAGCTGCCGCCAGTGTGCCTTCACCTGGATCGGGTGGACGTCGGCTTCCGGCCTCCGGGGTGGGTAGGAGTGGGTATCGAGGTGACGAGGGAAGGAGCAGCCATTTTGAGACAGATGAGCACGGAAGGGACCATATTGAGAACTCTGGATGCCTGGGGCCGCCATTTTAAGTATGGGCCCAGCTGAGAAGCCCTGTACGGTGAAACGCTGTGACATGCGGCCGCCATATTGGTGCGGATCCCCTGGCGGCGGCCATCTTGAACGGAGACCTGCTGTGGGCGTCGCCATCTTAGAAGTAAAACGGCCCCTTCCCAGGAACTGGAAGCAAGCTCCTCCCCTCTCACTGGGTACCTCCTGTCTGCGACTGCTCTTCGCAATCCCTCCTAAGTCCACCCCGTTCGGTCTGTTTTCATTTTCACTCGTCTTCATTGCTCTCGTGTGCGTGTGTGTGTGTGTGTGTGTGTGTGTGAGAATGCTTTCCGTAGCCTCTGAGTGTCTGTCTGTAACTTAATTCTTCCACTTGCGACGTTCTCTCATGCCCGCCATCCACCCTAACCCGGCGGATCTCCAATCCTAGACAGTGTCTAACCCGCTTTGACTGGCTCTGTTCCCTGGTTATGGCAAGCTTTTCCACTTGCCGCACCCACTCCCAAATCTATTGACTGATGATCCTATCCCCCAAGAACGGTAACACAGGAGCTCTCCTCTGAGACTCTGGATGACTTTATTCTTCAAATGGCTTTACACTTCCAGTAGTTCCAGGCGAGACTGAGAGCAGGCACCCAGCCCATCCCTCTCTCCATTGTCTGAGCCGGTCACAGGGGGAAGCGGGCAGGACGCTGGCAGAGTCTGACAGCCCTTCTGTGGGTGGGGCTAAGGGTGCCCCGAGTCACGGGGTGCTTTGTGTCCGCCTCAGTGGGCGAGGAAATGGGGTCGGCAGATAGGTGAGGGAGGGCCTTGTGCTTCAGCTAACCTCACAGGGTTGGGAAAGGGCTAGGGATGGGATGCAGGGACCCTGGGGGGGGGGGGGGTTCCTCACATAAATGAGGAAGGGCCCGGGAGAGGGAAAGGTGAAGAGTTGTGAGGAGGGACAGGGCAGCTCAGAGGAGGGCACAGAAGAATTTCTTCTCCCGGAAAGGGTTCTCCGAAGTGGGCACAGGGGTGATGAGGGGATCCTCACAGGCGTGGGCATCACAATAAGTCATCAGGTCTGCTGCTGCCTTGGACACCTGGGGCACAGCCAGGAGGGGAACTGTTAGCCAGAAACCCTGAAATGGACTGCGGCCTCCCTCCCCAAATGGATAATCTTTTGCCATCTCTAGGGCTCCTTAAGACAGTCTTCTCTTCCCTCATCACCCACAGAGACCTGGGGCCAGCTCTCCTTACAGATCCCAAGACTCCTCCTGTGATCTCAGGGAGTCAATGAAAGAAAGCATCTCTTATCCTGAGGTTTGGGAACCTACGGTACAGGCTGCCAACTAATGGGATCCAGGGCCCCACCCACCTTTATCCGGCACAAGCTGGCTTCAATCTTAAGCTGTTCCACCATCTTGCGGGCTTGCCCAATACTCATAGTGCTGTTCACAGGGGTCTCCCCTTTCATCCTGGAGAAAAGAGAGAGCTCAGAGCATGATAGGGGGCTCTGCACAATCTCAGCTGAAGGCCCTCCTCTGTGCTTACTCCTCAAGCTTTACAAGTCCGGGTCATATGCCCCAATATTTTACTCCCCTCTTATCCCCAACCTCCGTGGTCTTTCCCATTCCTGTCTTCCTCAGCTAAGGAAATGGAGAAGTGGGATGAGATGCTCCCCAAACTCCTACATGGCCTGGGCCACAGATCATTAAACATATAAATGATTTAAGGCTTCCCAGCCCTCAAGTTATGTGTGTTCCCAGCTCTGAAAACCACAACTAGAAAGAGGCCTGCCCTAATGAGGAGAGTACAGAACCCCCACCTGCCCCCTTGAGCCCCAAAGGGAGGAAAGCAGGATGCTCGCTACTCACCTGAGGCCACGGGCAGCGACAGTCCTGGGGAGAAGGATCGTGGGGTGCACCAAAACCTTCTGCCTGAGATGGGTGCCCCACCTTGCAGGGAGCTGCAGCTGAGAATATCTGACGCAGCAACAGAAGCAGCTAATACAAGGCCACTGGGGAGGGTCAAGTCAGAGGCCAGCAGAGGGCTGGTCCCAGATTTTGCAGCTCCAGCACTGGCTGTTACCTGAAAGATGAAGGATGCTAGAAGGAGCTGCTCAGATCCTGGCACATACCAACTGTCTGGCCAGTGGGGGAGCCTGGCTGCTGCCTGCAGCCCCTGTGCACGCCCCCACTGTTACTGTCTCACTACCTGCCCCTCCGCCATTGCAGGCATCCAGAGTCTGGGCTAGAGACCTCCCCAAAGGAGCTGGAAGTAGCTGAGTCCCAGGTAGATTCCCCCCTCAAATGGGGTGGTCTGGACCTGTGACAGCCCCTGCAGTGGAGTCAGTACTGACTGCGTGAGACCCTGCTCATTTGAAAATCTGACATCAGCTGGGCAGTCGCCCCCTCCCTCCCTCCTCCCTCTACTCTGACACAGCATTTAACACCTGAATCTTCATTTCTCTCCCAGGGACCCTCCATTCCCCATATCTAGGAAAATGTGATGAGCTACAGGTATCAGCTTCTAGATCACCACTTTAACGTTCTAGCTACAAGTGACTCGAGTGGAAGATCCAGGGGCAGCGAGGTCCATCAGGAAGATGTCTAAAGAAATGGCAGACCAAAGAGAAGGAGCAGCTGGGGAAAAAGAGGCATGCAGAGATCAGATCAAAGAATCGGACAAAGACGAGGTAGGCTAGAGTCGGTGGGTGTTTCTGGAAATAGATGGGCTTCCTGGGTGTGTGTGTGTATTGGTTTGAGATTGCCTCCCACGTCTGCAGTGTTGTGCTTGGTGCTGTGAGATGTACGCAAAGATGTACACAACACTGACTCTTCTGAGGGATCTTATTTGGGGTGAATAGACATATACAAAATAGAAAGTGCCACCCGCCAAAACCTAGTCTAGATAATGCGCTGTGGGGACTCTGAGGGAAAGTCTAGTTAGGGTCGGAGGAGGTCGATCACGCATCGTAAAAGCTGGAGACAAAACACGGGCCTGAAATGCTACCGCTCTTGTGAATAGGGGACAGCCAGCCCGCCGGCGCAACGCGCAAGATGCACAGGTACCCGCAGATTGCAACGTTCTGGGGGCGAATGCTCTCTGCCTTGGAAGCCCACAGATCCAAGGAGCTGTGGGCAATGAAAATCAGAGCCAGCTGGATGCCCGCCTCTTCCCATCTTCGTGGGTTAAATGGCGGATAGTGAAGGTGTGGGCGGAGTGCCGTGATTGCGGCCTCGAGGGGCAGGCTGAGGGATCCTGCTGACTCATATCTGGAGCATATCTTGGGGCCTGGAGGGAGGCGCCTGTCCCCTTTGGTTTTGGTATCCGGAGGGTAACGGACCGCAGGAACGGACAGTGCTGGGCGCGAGGAGGGAGGAACTTGGCGGCCCGGAAGACCCCGCCCCCAGTGCTACAAAGGGGGCCGGCGAAAGGGGGAGGGACTTCCCCGGGAGGCGGAAGTGCCTTCTCGCCGTTGCCCAGGCAGCGCGCGGCTGGTGAGTCTGCACACCTGTGGCGGCCTTCTGGCTGGTTTCTACGTTGCTGCGGTTTGGGTGGGGGCTCCGGGCGCCGCGCCCACCGCCGAGCCAGAGGGGGCTGGCGGGGAGCGGCCGTTGGCTGTAGGACGCCCCGCCCGGAGTGGGGCGCGGCCCTGTTTGAGAGCGACTGCAGCTCCAGGAGAAGAGGAGAAGCTTGGTAGGGAATTGTGGCTGCGCTGAGGTTGCTGGCTTTGAGTCCGGCTGTGCGACCTTAGGCAAGTCGCGCGTGCTCTCCGTGCAGCCACCTCGCAGTGTGGAATCGTGTCATTGTGTGTGTAAAACCGCCTTGGAAGAATTTTAAGGTGCTCATCCTCAGTATGTTACGTATTACTATGAATGACTGTCAAGGTGGCTGTCCCAGGATCAGGTGACCCGAGGATGGGTTCAGATGAGGAAGTGTAGCACAGGTGGTGGAGAGAGCACATTGGAGGAAAGGAAAGGGTAATTGGCTGAGAAACGCAATCAGTTGGAGAAAGGCCGTATGAAACAAAGACTTTGCTATGTCTTGCTATCTCTGGTTCCTCAAAGCCAGTACGGTAAGCTTATCCTTTTTGTCCCCACCTCCCCCGTGAAAAGAGCCATTCTTTCCCCTTCTCTGTCCTTTTCCAGGAACCACCAGCTGCTTCATCCCATGGCCAGGGGTGGCGTCCAGGTGGCAGAGCACCTAGGAACTCAAGGCCTGAACCTGGGGCCAGACCCCCTGCACTCCCCATCATGGTCAATGACCCACCAGTACCTGCCTTACTGTGGGCCCAGGAGGTGGGCCACGTCCTGGCAGGCCGTGCCCGCAAGCTGCTACTGCAGTTTGGGGTGCTTTTCTGTACCGCCCTCCTCTTGCTCTGGGTGTCTGTCTTCCTCTATGGCTCCTTCTACTATTCCTACATGCCAACAGCCAGCCACCTCAGCCCCGTGCATTTCTACTACAGGTGAGGGGGGTCTTCTGTCGAAGTAGAGGAATCCAGTGAGAGAATTGCTGCAAGGACCCTGGGAGCTTATTTCAGGTCAACCCCCTTATTTACGGAGGAGGACACTTGAGCTCAGTGTGGTTATACTGATTTCTTTTATAGCCCAAGGTTGGGGCAGGTCTGGGCAGGTAGGGCTCTAGGATCCTAGTCCTGTCTCTGGTTACTGGAATCTGGTTAAAAGGAAGAAAAAAAAAAAATCCCTCTCCTAGATTGTAATTATGAGGGTCAGTTCAATTTAGGCTGGATCAGACGTCTCTCAGGGCCATTGTAGACTTTTGAGCCAACCCAACCCCTTGGGTCATCGCAGAACTAATCTGGCCTTCAGTAGAGGAGGTATTAGGAAAGCAGTAGTTTGCCTTTTACATTACATCTTCCCACTCCCGGACAGTCAGCTGCAAGAGAATTTATGGAAACGCAGGGTGTCTGGGTACATAAACTCCCAGAGTCCTACTTCTTGCCTGGGGCCTCAATTCCTTCCCATTTTACAGACCCTGCCAGATTCTCTCCCCTTCTTTTAACAATGACTACAGGACCAATCAAGAGGTGCTGACAAGGGCACTATTATCAATTGTCCAAAGTTTTTTTTTTTTCCCCCCTGTCCTGAGTCTGTGGTCATGAGCTATAATTTCTAAGGCAGAGCTGCTTAAACTTTTCTTTTATTTATTTATTTATTTATTTATTGGCTGCATTGGGTCTTCCATCGCTGTGTGCTGGCTTTCTCTAGTTGCAGCGAGCGGGGGCCACTGTGTTGCGGTGCGAGGTTTTTTCACTGCAGTGGCTTCTCTTGTTGTGGAGCACAGGATCTAGGCACGCAAGCCTCAGTAGTTGTGGCACACGGGCTCAGTTGCTCCGCGGCATGTGGGATCCTCCTGGATCAGGGCTCGAACCCGTGTCCCCTGCATTGGCAGGCGGACTCCTAACCATTGCACCACCAGGGAAGCCCTGCTTAAACTTTTAAGAGGCATGATGGCCTGGCCCCTGGCCTGGGTTCAGCCTATGAAATCTATGGCCCTTCCTGCCATAAAAACCTATTTATATGCCCATGTGCAATTTTACCTACAATTCAAAGGGTTCGTGAGCCTCTTAGAGATCATCTGTGGATCCCTTTGGAGGAGTTTTCTCAAACTAGGCCCCAGACCAGAATTCCTAAATCAGAATCTGGAGGAGTGGGACCCAGGAATCTGCGTTTTTATCAGCTCCCGAAGTGAGTCTTTAGAAACACTTAAGTCTGAAACTATTCAACTGAGTGTCCATAGGTTCCCATTTAAGAATGGTCTGCTCTAATGACAGGAAATAACTGGAAGTAGCAGGAAGAGAATTAAAGACTAATTCTGTTGTCTTGAATCTCCTGGCTGCATTTCTTCTCCATCTCTCTCTATAACAGAGAAGCATGCCCATTCTGGGAAAGGGATGGGGGATAGGAAAGGGCGCCCTAGGGGCCAAGGAGGTGAGTGGACAGTAAGGCAGACTCTAACTTAGCAGAGTATCGTCTCCATTCTCATTTAGGACCGACTGTGATGCCTCCGCCTCCTTGCTCTGCTCCTTCCCTGTTGCCAATGTCTCACTGGCTAAGGGTGGACGTGATCGGGTGAGTATGGGAGCTGAAGAGAGGTTTCATTAGAGCTCTGATGACTTGAGAAACAGGAAGGCTTGAGAAAGACCTGGATGTCAGGGACCGAGTAGTAGAGACTAAAAGGAAGGCTTTCAAGGAAAGGGAGGTTAAAGAAAAATTAAAGTCCAAATGAATTGTGTGGATTAGTCTTTCCTCCTTCTTAAATTGTTTCAGCCAGGCCATATCTACTAGATAAGGTGTATTTTAGATCTAAATGAACGTAAATTAACAGATCAGCTGTCTCACAGAACCAGGGTGGAATCCACCCAAGAGTTTTGAAAGTACGTTAAATTATGAAACCGTTGACAGATATGTGTAACCTGCCATTACAAAGGGTATTGTGCCAGAGACTGGCCAAATGCCAGTATGCCTTCAACAAACCTGGAAGCCCTGGGAAATGCAGAATGGGAATGCATCCTTCTCTATTAGGCAAGCTGCTGGAGGCTCTGCAAAAGGGTCGGATCCCAGACCACTTCAGAAGGATCTTGGAGCATCAAGAGCATTTCTCATCAGCAGAGTTTTTTGACTTGTCAGCAATGTAATGAGGAGTCATCCGAAATCAGACTTACTAAGAGTTTAAATACCATTTGAAAATGAGTTTTCAAAAATTGTACTTGGGAGGATACTGACCTAAAGATAAAAAACACAGGATAGAAATAAATGGTCACTCTGAAGGGAGGAGTGTAAGCTGTAGAGTCTGGGGCTCCCTGGGGTTGACAATACAAATAACCTGGGAGACTGTGCATCCTGTATCCTGTGACATCTTCCAGTTTACTGCCAGGGTAACGCTATCCAGAAAGCTTACCAGGTGGGATGAGTGGATCCCAAATGGAGATTTCAAAGTGGTGAAGTGGGGAAGAGAATTCCCTGGCGGTCCAGTCAGGACTCCACACTTTCACTGCCGAGGGTCCAGGTTCAATCCCTGGTGGGGGGTGACTAAGATCCTGCAAGCTGCACAGTGTGGCCCCCCCAAAAAAAAGTGGTGAAGTGGAATGTTGGGCATTGTAAGACAGAGGATTATCATTTTAGTTCTGCTACTCAGAAAAGGTAACTTGGAGATTATTATAGAATGTTCTGTGAAAATATTGGTTCAGTGTGTTTTTGTGGCTTAATAATAATAATAATAAATGGAATATATTGAGAGGGGAATAGAAACAAAGCCACAGTACATTTGCACCTGGGATGCTGCATGTATTTGTGTGGCTACCCATTGTAGATCATAATGGTTGGTGATGCAAGGAGCCTAAAACAATCCGGTACCAGGCTGCTGGATGAGGAAGGAATGGAAGGATGAAGGGTGAGGCCCAAGTCCCTGACAATTAAAGCAGATTGATCATTTCATTCATTTCTAGTGAACATTTTTGAATGAATGCATGAAATAATGGGTCTACTCTGTGTGTAACACCTTGTTTAGAAATAGAAGATGTGGTCCTGCTTTCAAGGAGCTCACAGGATTGACAGAAATCTATACACTGCATTAAGTAGCAAAGATGCAGATTCTACATTTCAGAAGAATTTGTGAAGAATTAGGTGTGAGACTATGGAGATGGTGAGGCTCAAAGTGGGCCTTTTAAGGAACGGTGAATACAGTGTGGGAATGGAGGAGAGGGAGAAGCTGCCCATCAGGCAGACAAATGCGAACAAAGGCAGGACTCATTCACAAGATTCTGGTATTAGATTTTGTGGATGCCCATGGAGGAGATGATATACTTACTGGTTTAAAAAGAAAATATATATATATATCAATCTTTACTGAGGTATAATTCATAGTCTAGAAGTCATCATTCAAAATGTACAGTTCAGTCGTTTTTATTATATTCAGAGTTGAACAACCATCACCATAATCAATTTTAGAACATTTTCATCACCCCAGAAAGAAACCCATACCCCCTACCTAGCAGTCACTCCCCATTTCCCTCCTGCCCACCCAGAGAACTACCTATTTTAATGTTTCAAAGAATTCAGTGAAGCAACTGGCTTAGATTCATCTGGCCTCTACAAGGGGGTAGGAATCTCATGGAACCCATTTTTGTCAAGATGTAATTCAGACCGAAAATAAGAATCTGTATAAAGAAAGACTTTGATCAGTGGTTTTTCACCTATTACCCTACGGATAAAATGCTCAAAGTACCCTCATTGCCATATCTAGATTTTGGAGCTAGTACAGTACACTATTAGGGTTAGGGGAAAGTTTTTTTCAACTTCTTCTTTTTTTTTTTAAATTCATTCCCTCTTTGGTTAAAACCAGAAGCTTTACCATCACCCCTGTGATCCTTATGTATCACCCTGAGGGGGTCATGCATAGGACAAGCATAGCTGAATATAGGATTAGAGGAATATAGGAACAGTCAGGAAAAACTAGGGTATGTTTGGTGGCACATCTTTAACCTTTTGAGGTTAATCCCAGTGAAGAAGCCTTCCTGCTGTGAGTCTCAGGGTTCTACCAACAGAACCAAGATAAAGGACCCAGAATGACATAAGATGGTCTTGAGTGGCAGTGACTGTGCGACAGCTGGCTAGGGAGATGGTGAGCACTTCTGGCACTCGGTTAATTAATAATGTAAGTGAAGGTAGGCTGGGTCCGGGGGGATGGCCTCACGGGGACAGAGAGACCTGAGTCACAGATGGCCCAGTTGGCAACATGACGGTTCACTTTTGGAAAAGAAATGTGACACAGCCTTTCTCTGAATAGACTGATTCAGTAGAGCAGACAGGATACTGAAGATCTCAGAAGTGGGAGGGACCCAGCCACCAGCAGGGGGCAGCACTTTCTTGGGACCAGAGACATTGAGAGGCCTGTTTTGAGAGCGGAGGGTTGTGGCAGAATGTTTGGAGGGGAAGTGGGGAGGTGGTACAGAGGCAGCGCAATTTTTAAAAAAATTTTTTAAAGAGATGGGGCTACCTTGGGCAGGTGCTGATGTATGGACAGCCGTACCGCGTTACCTTAGAGCTTGAGCTGCCAGAGTCTCCTGTGAATCAAGATTTGGGCATGTTCTTGGTCACCATTTCATGCTACACCAGAGGCGGCCGAATCATCTCCACCTCTTCACGCTCCGTGAGTGTTCATTCCTGGCCTGTCTAGGAGGGTGTGGAGAATGATGACAGATGTCAGAGTATCTGGGTAGGGCTTCAGGAGAAAACATCCCAGCTCTGAAGTCACAGACACATCAGGATAGGCAAGAGGTGTCAGTTTACCATACCAGACAAACACCCCCTAACATCTGATGAGCATGTCCAGCGTTGGGGTAAAGTCTGAAGGGTGGAGCCACCCTGAAAACAGGGGCTTCTTTGGAGCCAGGCAAGCCTGGCCTCGAATCCTCACTCAGAAACATGCTAGCTGAGGGGCAATTTACTTAACCCCTTAGTTATGAAGCACTATAAGTGAATATAGTAGTAACTCCCTCATAACAAGACTAGTTTGGCTTAAATGAGGAAATAGTGGGTGTTCAATAAATGTTAGACTCCATTCTTAATCATCAACAGAACCATATCATGAAGCAAATCCCTGAATGTCCACGTGGGGGAAAAAGCTTCAGATGGTACGCTGGAACATACAGTCTGTTCTGGATTATAGAACCATTTGGGGGGGAAGGTAGATCAGAGACACTGTGGGGCTTCACCTAGGAGGGTTTCTTAGAAAAGGGGGCTTTGTTGTATTGGAATAGAGACACGTGGCCGGGTAGGGCAGGGCATGTCATTTTGGGGGCGTGGTAGGAAGTGAAAGTGAGGGAGCAGGGACCAGGAAAGAAGCAGCCTTCCTAGCCTGCTCAGGGGTGGTGGAGGGGCGGGCACCCATCCCCAGCCTCTCCCTCCTGGCCCTGGCAGGTGATGCTGCATTACCGCTCAAACCTGCTCCAGATGCTTGACACACTGGTCTTCTCTAGCCTCCTGCTGTTTGGCTTTGCAGAGCAGAAGCAGGTCCTGGAGGTGGAGCTGTACCCAGAATACAGGGAGAACTCGGTAAGGGGGGAGGAGGACTGGGGACAGCCCTCCCCACAAGCCCAGAATTTCACCTGAGGAGCTTCTGGGCTCGGTCAGGAGGGACAGCAGTAGAGGCTGGAAGCGGGCCTCAGATTGGCCTGGTAAGAGTGACAGCGGCAGGATCCTGGCCTGATGTGCTGCCACCACTGCCCACCCGCCTGCAGTATGTGCCGACCACCGGAGCCATTATCGAGATCCACAGCAAGCGCATCCAGCTGTACGGAGCCTACCTCCGCATCCACGCCCACTTCACTGGGCTCAGGTGAGGAAGCGCCGACGTGGCCTGGGCAGCTCTCGTGGGGCTGTCCTTAAGTGAAGAGGGTCCTAAGCAGAGGCGACGGGTTTTATGGGTTTTCCTTAGGCCACAGATTCTCAGCTCTGGCTGCACATCAGCATATCAGGTCCCTGGGGAACTTAAAAAAAATACTGATGCCTGGGCCCCACCCCAAGACCAGAATTTGTTAGGGTCATACCAGGCCATCAGACTTTTTGAAAGCACCCCAGGCAAAGGTCATGTGCAGTCAGTGTTGAGAACTGCTCTCTTGAGCACATCGGCTCAGTGGGTGGGAGGCAGGGGATGGAGCCCAGCTCTAGCCAAACTGGTGAATCGCCCTAGAAGTTATTTCTGGGAAATGAGAAGGCTGGTACTCCCTGGTAGCTGCTACTCCCCTCCTATCTCTGCTTCCTGATTCAGGTACTTGCTGTACAACTTCCCGATGACCTGCGCCTTCGTTGGTGTCGCCAGCAACTTCACCTTCCTCAGCGTCATCGTGCTCTTCAGCTACATGCAGTGGGTGTGGCGGGGCATCTGGCCCCGACACCGCCTCTCTCTGCAGGTCGCAAAGGACCCCTTTCCTCTCCCCCTCATGATCCTTCTTTGGGGAGTGGGCAGGAGCATGTTGGGGGCTGGGGCTGAAGGGCCCTGATCACCGGTGAGGGAAGGCAGTCCTTGCTGCTCAGGAGTTCCCCCCCTACAGGTAAACATCCGAAACAGAGACAGGTCCCGCCAGGAAGTCCAGCGGAGGATCTCTGCCCATCAGCCAGGTAAAGGTGATGGCTGGGGGCTGGGTGAGGAGGCCCCTGCGCCGTCCATATGAGGCTTTAGGTGCTCACATACCAAGCTGAAGGTCAGGGGAAAGGCTGAATGGGGTGAAGTTGGCACTGCCATCCAGACGCAGCTGCTTTAGCCCTGCCCTGTCCTCTACCCCCTTTGGAGGCACAGGGCCCCAAGGCCAGGAGGAGTCCACTCAGCTGTCACCCATTACAGAGGATAGTGAGAGCCGTGCAGATCCCTCGGAGACAGGTAAGGTGCAGCAGCCCGACCTCCTTCCTGACTCCTCTCAGCCCTCCCCTTCAGCCTCCTCCAGACTGACCTCTGCCCTCCCCCTGGGGCTGCAGAAGGCCAGCTGTCTGAGGAGGAGAAACCAGATCAACAGCCCCTGAGTGGCGAGGAGGAGCTAGAGCCGGAGGCCAGTGACGGTGAGGGGCACTCTGCAGCGCGACCTGGGTGGACTGGGGTTGGCCTGTGGCTGGCCTGTGGCTAGGGAGAAGGCCACGTTGGGTGGGGGCAGGAACCCCTGGTCTGTAATTTCCCATTTGGGATTTTGTTTCTCCTTCCCCTGGCCCAGGTTCAGGCTCCTGGGAAGATGCAGCTCTGCTGACGGAGGCCAACCTGCCTGTTTCTACCCCTGCCCTTGCCCCAGAGACCGTGGGCAGCTCTGAACCCTCCACAGGCACTGTCCGACAGCGCCCCATTTGCTCTAGTTCCTGAAGAGAATAGGGCAGAGTCACCACACTCCAGCCCTCTCCACCACCACCCCCCAATCCCTTTCCCTTTCCGGGGCTCCACCAATAAACTCTTTTCATGCCAGCTGCCTCCCTGACTCTGAAGTGGATTCAGGGCCATTTGAAAACCTGATGTTTCCCAGGCATCCCCCACCCCGATTGGAGGAGGTTGTTTTGTCAGGGGCTACCGATGGGGAAGACCTCCAGACCCTGGACTATTTTAGGCACAGCTGTTTCCGTTCATCAGCCTAGGACGTCCAAGCGAAAACCTGCCCACTCCATCCATGTGACTCTCATCTCCCTCTGGGGAGGGGGATAGCATAGGGCGGGTCTGGAAAGCTGGGATACATCATTCTGGCCTCCGTACCCCTCCCTTTCTCAGCCCATTGGGAGGCAGAAGACAGGAAATGACTGCCATGTACGTGGTATGATTTTTTACTGAAACAGCATTTTGTAGCCCAGGCCCCATGCTGTCCACAGCTGTTTTTCTCTCTGATACCAGCCAGGTGGCCCCGTCCTTTGTGTTCCCCTCCTCACCCCCTCACATGACTTCAGACTTTGGATTCTCAGCTCCTGGCTGCTTTCCACATTCCACTGCTCTTTCAGAACCCAGGCATCCTGGCCTCCAGCTGAAACCGCTGCATGTGGCTTCCCCCACCCCTGGCCCCCGTGACTCAGGCCCTCTGAAGGGACCAGCCCTCTTCTTGGCACTCACCGGGGAGGGGGGAAGGGGGGCCAGGTGGTGACATCACAGTTGAGGGGTATAAAAGCTTTGAACCAAAACAGAATTGAAATTGAAGACGCTGAGAAAACCTGACTGCGCAGCCTGTGCTCCTGGGGACCTCTTAGGACCCCTGGCCTGCTACTCACTGCATCAAGCCCTACCCACTGGTAAGGCTTGTGAGTCGAGGAGGTGGGGGGCAGGCAGGGACCAGGACTTTGACAGGTGGGGAGAGGGAGGGTTCCAGGGCCTCTGTGTCCCATCTCTTCTCCTTTCTCACTTCCATCTCCTTTCTGGGTTTCTGCATGTGTCGCTGGCTGATTGATACTTATTTTACTTAGATGGTTTCTCTGGGTGGCAGCTGGGAACTATTTCACCTTCCTTCCCCAGGCTGCGTAAATCATTTACTCCTCTCCTCAGCACTCAGTTTATTCATTAACTGTTTCTCGTGCTTCACCTACTGCTGGTCGCACACTTCTCTCTTGTCGGGTCAGACATTTTATTCTTTTTCGCCCAAAACCAAGCACATAGGGTGCTCAGAAGTTGGATGACAAAGGGGTGTATCGTCTCATTTCCACCTCTTTCCTGTTCTCCTCTTGGTCCCGGGTCGTGTTTCCCTGTCTCTAGAGCTTTTGTTGAGGGAGGGGGGCCTGCAAGGTGTGAGGGCTGACCGGCCTTTACCCTTCCCCCTCCTTCCCTTCCAGACTCCATGCCGGGCTCTCCCTGCCTTCTGTGGCTCCTGGCTGTCACCTTCTCCTTGGTTCCCAGAGCGCAGCCCTTGGCGGGAGACTCGGAAGAAGAGGAGCAAGATGAGACACCTTTGCCGGCCGTCCCCTGCGACTACGACCGCTGCCGCCACCTGCAGGTGCCCTGCCAGGAGCTGCAGAGGGCCGGCCCGACGACGTGCCTGTGCCCTGGCCTCTCCAGCGCCGCGCAGCCGCCCGACCCGCCACGCCTGGGGGAAGTGCGCATGGAGGCCGAGGCGGGCCGCGCCGTGGTGCACTGGTGCGCCCCCTTCTCCCCGGTCCACGAGTACTGGCTGCTGCTTTGGGAAGGCGCCGGGGCTCCGCAGAAGGGGCCCCCCCTCAACTCGACGGTCCGCCAAACGGAGCTGAAGGGCCTGAAGCCCGGGGGCGCATACGTCGTCTGCGTGGTGGCCGCCAACGCGGCTGGGGAGAGCAGCGTGCCCGGGGCCGAGGGCCTCGACAGCGCGGGCGGCCCCGCCTTCGGGCCCTGCGGCCGCCTGACCGTGCTGCCGAGGCCGCTCACGCTGCTGCACTGGGCCGTGGGTGTGGGCTCCGCGCTGGCCCTGCTCAGCTGCTCCGCCCTGGTCTGGCACTTCTGCCTGCGCGAGCGCTGGGGCTGCCCCCGCCGAGGCCGTCCGAGCAGCGCGGGACTCTGAGGCCGCCCGGGGACCTCTCCGGCCAAGCTAAGCCCGGTGTCGCTCCGGGGGAGGTGGCGGCCCTGACAGACGGCGGCGGGATGGAAGGCGGGGCGCTGGGCCCCCGCTGAGTCGCTTCAGGCCCCAGACTTTCCCACTCTGCCCCGAGCTTAGGTTTAGGAGTAGAGAAGGTCGGCAAATTTTTTCTTAACGGACCAGAATAATTTAGGCTTTGTGGTTCCAGGGGATAAAATCGAAGAGATCATGTAGTTCTTACACAACCATGTAACCATTTAAAAATGTAAAAATCATTCTTCGCTCTTGGGCCTTAACAAGTCAGGCCCCGGCCAGATTTGGCCCGTTGGCTACGGTTAGTCTAGTTCTGTCGTACAGCCTCAAAAGGGCCCTGCCACTGTGGGTGGCTTCCTTGGGGTTCTGAGAGTAAGCTGCTGCGGGATGGGAGTTTGGGGCTGGAGGCCACTCCTTCTCCTTCTGCCTTTTTGTTTAGATAGTGAGGATGCACACTGAGTTAGAATCTACCTGTGTCTGACGCGGGTGGAAATAAATGACTGACATGAGGTGGAGAAGAGAAGGACTGCCCAAGCTGCTGTCTGGGACAAGCTTGAGGTTTTGCTAGTAAAAATATAATAATAATACAGTAATAACAAAGGATTCCCCCTCCCCCATTTGTGTTTACTGTATATTCACTGTAACAACATTAAAGGAGATGTAAAAGGAAGACATTTTCCATTTTCATGATCCTTTTCAATTCCCTGTCCACACACCGATTTTTCAGAGTAGTATACATACTTTCGAGTTTATTTTTAAATTAGCTGGATGTAGAAAAGTCCGATTTTTCAGAGTAGTATACATACTTTCGAGTTTATTTTTAAATTAGCTGGATGTAGAAAAGTCGAAGTTGCTACACAGTTTATTCCTCACTTTTACTGATCTTATAACCTTTTTTTTAAATTATAAAAGTAACACGTACAAATTTCAGTATTGAAGAGGATAAAATGAAAGTTCCCCTCCTCCTCAAGAGGTAATTGCCTGTAGCAGAGCAAATTTTTCTCTAAGCAATGCAAATATATTCTTTTTTCATTCAGTATATTATGGACAATGTTCCATGTTGGTAAATCACAGCCGTCTTAGTTATGTGAAAGGCATAACTTGCCATTGGAGGATGCTCCTTAACTGACAATAGCCTTGGCTCTTTGTTAGAACATTTGTCTTCAGCGTTTGCTATGGACATCCTTGTTTGTTTGTGTATCCTCACATGTTTGTGTATTTCCATAGGGTACTTACCTGGAAGTAGGTGAGAGAGGCAGTACTATACAATTTAATCATTCTTCTATTATTGGAACTCTAGAATAAATTTAGAACACATTTGTTATTTAGAATACACTCACCATATTGCCTTGAATACTTTGTCTTTTTAATTTGATTCCTGTATTTCCTCAGCATTTATTCATTTACAAATAATGAGGGCCTACTATCTCACTTTTTTGTTCTGTTTTTTTTTCCGTACTTTTAATTCCCTACTGTCTTGATATTGAAGATGCGCTTTACATGCATTCGTACTTAATCTCTATCACAATCGTTCTAAGAGATGGTGTCACCTTTTCACAGATGAGAAGTTTGAGGTTCTAAATGGTTTGAAGCTATTCAATACAAGTAAGGAGGTGAGTTAGGATTACTCGACCCAAGTTGCCCAACTCCAAAGCTGCCTCTCCACCACAGAGAGGCAGCACAGCCTAGCGGTTCCAGAACGCACACTGCATGGGTTTGAATCCTTGCTCTGCGACCTTCTGTAAATTATCTCATCTTTCTGTGTCTGTTTCCTGTGACTAATAATAGTATCTACATCATATGGATTGTTGTAATGATTATGAATTAACCATATAAAATTCTCTACTGCATATATTATCAATATCAGCAACTTATTATTATTCTGCCTCCTAAAAAACATTTAAAGTGAGCTTTAACTTAAGGGACCTAACAGCCTAGGTAGTGGCGGCGGGCTAAGTAATCAACAAGGCTACACACCAGGGGGACAAATGCTAATGGAGTAAACACCGGGGCTCGGAGGTGGAGAGGGGGTGGTCAAGGCAGGCTTCCCTTAGAAAGCAAACCCAGGGACTTCCCTGGTGGTCCAGTGGTTAAGATTCCGCGCTTCCACAGCAGGGGGCGCAGGTTTGGTCCCTGGGGACCTAAGATCCCACATGCGGTGCGGCCAAAAAAAAAAAAAAAGGAAAGAAAGGAAACCCAGGGTCCAGTCCGAAAAACAACTGGGAGTTAACCAAGCCCACAGAGGGGGCAGGACATCCCAGACACAGAGGGACGGGCATGTGCAAAGGCCGGGAGGAGGGAGAGTTTTGCAATCTGCACAAGTTACCCTCAAGTGGTGAGAGATGAACTCCGCACCAACTACCAACATTTACACAGTATAGTCTAGCCAGGCACCTAAGGTTGGTGCTATTGTTATCCTCACTTTACAGATGGGGCATTAACAAAAGAAAGGGTAGGAGGAAGCCAGACTACCAGCATTTAAGTTTCGTCCTAGGTGACTGAGGTGTCATGGAGAAGTCTTAATCAGGGAGGTGATGACACGATCAGTTACTGTGTTTTGCAAAGATCCCTTTGGCAGTCGCGCAGAGGATAGCTCAATTGCCGGAGAGGATGAGCAGGTCAAAGGGTGCGCACATTTCTATGGCTCCTGATAAACACTGCTAAATATATTTTCCAACCGGTTGCGCTAAGGGGCCATATCGAGAGCTGTCTTGATTCGCCCAAGGGTTTCAGGGCGGTATCGCCCCTCTACACCGCCGCGGGGCACCCGGGCTTGGGCGAGGGAATGTGAGCTGCCTCCCGGGCCTCTACTCCCACGCGCCGCCTGTCCCTTCAGCGCCAGGTCCTGGCAGTCGGGCCAGGCCTGTGTTTTCTGGCTCTCTGCGGCACCCGTCCACGTCCGCCTCCACGTGACCCAAACAGATTCGGGCACTTCCGCTTCCCCTAGGCTTTCTTCTCGTCGGTGTCCAGGGCCGGTCCGGAGCCAGTGAGTGAGCGAGCGTCCGGCTGGGGCCGTTGGGGGCGGGATTGCGCGCCGGCGGGGGACGCCCCGCGCTGACCCTCTCCGGCCTTCTCGCCCTTTCCAGGTCCCCGCGGAAGCGGCCGTGGCGGCGTCATGGCGGAGCTGACGGCTCTGGAGAGTCTAATCGAGATGGGCTTCCCCAGGGGACGCGCGTAAGGGTGCCCCCTAACACCCGTCCGCGGGGGTCGCCGACCTGTCCAGGCCTTTACCCCAGCCTGGCCTCAGGCTCTACGCCCCAGCCTGACCATCGCCATGGCTCGTGGGCGCTATTCACGATGTTTCTGCCCCCAGGGAGAAGGCTCTGGCCCTCACAGGGAACCAGGGCATTGAGGCTGCGATGGACTGGTGAGCGCTCAGACCGGGTAGCAGGGGACTGGGGACTCCTACGAGGGTCAGCCTGAACATTAACCTCCCTCCCTACTTTCCCTGCCAGGTTGATGGAGCATGAAGATGACCCAGACGTGGACGAGCCACTAGCGAACCCCCTTGGACATACCCTGGGACGGGAACCCACCCCCACTGAGCAAGGTGGCCCTGAAGGTTCTGACGGAGGGGACCCAGTGTGATTATTCAGGAGGGCCTGAGGAGGATGATGAATGGCTAATAATACTGATTGCTTGCTTGTTTGTAGGACCTGGGTCTGGTGTGGGAGAAGGCAAACCCATTTTGACTGAAGAGGAAAGACAGGAACAGACTAAGAGGTATGAGGAACAAGCTCACATTTCTGAGGCTCATCCTCCACCTGTCCCCAGAGGTGTTTTGGGACTGTGTTCCCTGATTCTGTTTTCTGAATCCCTGGTTAATAAACGCACCTTCCCAATTTATGTCCATTTCTCTTGAACTCTTTCCTCTCTGCAATACAGGATGTTGGAGCTGGTGGCCCAAAAGCAGCGGGAGCGTGAAGAAAGAGAGGAGCGGGAGGCACTGGAACGGGAACGGCAGCGCAGGAGGCAAGGGCAAGAGTTGTCAGCTGCCCGACAGCGGCTACAGGAAGATGAGATGCGCCGGGCTGCTGAGGAGCGGAGGAGGGAAAAGGCTGAAGAGTTAGCAGCCAGGTCCGGGTGCTGGGGGTGTTGGCTAAGAGATGAGAAAAGGGAATCAAGATTTGCTTTGTCAGTGTCTGACCTACTTTCGTTCTGTTTGCGTTCCAGACAAAGAGTCCGAGAAAAGATCGAAAGGGACAAAGCAGAGAGAGCCAAGAAGGTAGGTGATTGGGTAGATGCTGAGGGTAATGAAGTAGGGGGACTAGTAAATCCCCTTTTCTAGCTTCAGAGGGAAAGGTTGGGCTTAGTGCCTGATTGTTTAACTTTGTCCTCCAGTATGGTGGTCATATGGGTTCTCAGCCATGCCCGCCAACAGCAGAGCCAGGCCCTGTTCCCTCCTCTCCCAGCAAGGAGCCTCCCACGAAGCGAGAGTATGACCAGTGTCGCATACAGGTACTGATTCTGATTCCTATCTTGCTCCTGGGACCCTTTGTTGGCTTGTAAGGCACCCAGCCCAGCCCAGAGCTTTTTTCAGTTATGTTCCCTTTGCCAGACCTCTCCCATCTTTGTAAATGACTTTTGAAATCCTACCTCTTCTGCTCTTAGGAAAGGTATCAAATTTTACTTGCCCTAGTCTTACGTAAATCTATCTCTTTTTCTTATTCAGCAGTTAACTTCTTACTTGTTCATATATTCATTTGGCTTATTATACAGCTATTTGCATGATGTGGTACCTATCCAGATATTTTGTGTAATCTTGTCTTTGTTTTCCTTAAATTGTGAGGGAGCTAGGGGTCTCTCTCTTCAGTGTTCAGTAAAGCCAAGCCTAAGTGGTTGTTCATTAGGTGCTTTAAACAGTAATTATGCTGGTTCAGTCTCTCTTAGAGGAGGGAGAAGCCAACTTTACTCTTTTTCTTTTCCTTACCTGGGCACTTCACTCAGTTTTGACACTCAAAATTCTGTATTTCTGTCTTGCCTTCTAGGTCAGGCTGCCAGATGGGAGTTCACTGACCCAGACATTCCGGGCACGGGAACAGCTGGCAGCTGTGAGGCTCTATGTGGAGCTCCACCGTGGGGAGGAGCTAGGAGGGGGCCAGGACCCTGTGCAGTTGCTTAGTGGCTTCCCCCGGCGGGCCTTCTCAGAGGCTGACATGGAGCGGCCTCTGCAGGAGCTGGGTATGACATGTGGGACCCGAAACCAGGAAGGGGATAGGGGACATGCCTGAGAAAGGAAGGGATGCAAAGAAGGGACTTTGTGGAGATAGTGTGAGGCCAGGAATTTGTAAGGGGGGGGTGGTGGTGGGCAAAAAGCAGATCTTTTGGTTCAAACCTGTTTCGTTCCATCTTCAGGACTTGTGCCTTCTGCTGTCCTCATTGTGGCCAAGAAGTGTCCCGGCTAAGAGGCCTTTATCCCACCATCCTTCTCTGACCTCTCTTCATCTTTGATAAAGCACTGACATCACCTTCCTAATAAATAGACCCTCTGAGTTCTGTATGTGACTGACTCCTTCCTGAATGGCCGGGAGGGACAAAAGGAAGGCTTTTAGAATAGACCCTATGCTTCCTCTTAAATTTCCATGGGAGACTTGTTTCTAATCTCTGGGTCTGATGAGTTGCTTGGGAGGTTGAAGGGGAGAGGTGCTGGAGCGTGGGGTGTACGTTGGATAGCATCTTTTGCTCCTATGGGTTAGGCAGTACCTAAGCCTGAAATTGTTAGTAGCTATGTGCCTGGACTTCTTTAATTAAGCCTAGTTTCTTCTTTAGTAAAACGGGGATAATAGTGCCTGTTAGTTGGGGTTGTGGGGGCTTACGTAATGCTGATGTGAGGTGCTTTAGCAGCGTGTCTGGCACCTGGTAAGTCCCCAATTAAGTATTAGCTACTAGAAGGATAGTTTTTAAAATGTGGCCATTCACAGTGAGAGGAGCCGTAGTGTGACCTTCACAACCGCATCTCTTCTGCACTAAAAAGTATTGAGTACTTAATACATACCACACAGTTTTAAGTGCTTTGTATGTATTAACTGAGATACCAAGTCAGTACTATTTAGCTGTAGGTACAATGATCCCATTTTAGAGATTGGGACACCAAAGCACATGACTTGTCCAAACACACAGCTGGCATGTAGCAGAGCCTGGACACATCTCCGGGGAGCCTGACTCTAGGGCTCAGGCTCTGAACTGCCGAGCTCCCGTTGTGCCGCTGCTGCTCGCCTCACCTCGTGCTCCCTCCAGCAGCTGCTGACCTCCCTCCCCTCGTACCCCAACTAGGAAAGAGGCCACAAGGAAACTGTACAGATCACACGTGACAAATGTGCTCAGCTCACGACTTCACCATCTAGTAGCTGAAAACTGCACCAGTGCTCTTATCTGGTTTTACAGCTCAGTGTTACCAAGCTTTATTTAGTGTGTTCACGCTTTATTTAATACAAGCAGCCCCCCCCCGCCCCCATCAATTGCAATCTTGTTTGGAACCACAGGACATAAAATAGACAAAAGGGGAGTGAGCTGGTTGACTTCGCTGTAGGGCGGCCACCCCACTGATAGCTTTATCTCATCCCATCAGTGGCATCGCCAATAGATCCTGTGACGGATTCAGAAATTGAAAACCACTACAGTGAAAACCTTGTGGGAGGAAAACCCCAGTGCATTTAGTGAGAGGCTGCCCTGTGCCTGGCACTGCACTTTACATTCCTAAGTTCACCTTTTTACAACACTCAAGATCATTGTCACCATTTATTTATGTATTTATCTGCACCAGGTCTTAGTTGTAGCACTCGGGATCTTCGTTGCAGCATGTGGGATCTCTTAGTTGCGGCATGCGAACTCTTGTTGCAGTACCTGGGATCTAGTTCCCTGACCAGGGATCGAACCAGGTTCCCCTGCATTGGGAGCACGGAGTCTTAGCCACTGGACCACCAGGAAAGTCCCAATTACCACCTTTTATGGAACAGGATTAAGGCTCTGAGGTTTTTTAACCTCTGAGTTGAAACAAGATCTGACTCAAAGCACACTCCTTTTACAGCTCCTACCACGGTGGCCTCCAAAGGTTAAATTTAGGTCACAGAAGGCGTTATGGCACATGTTAATTGCTAGGAGCCCCTCTCCAACATCATTCTAAGGACAGGCACCCAGAGTATCCTCTATGGGTATTTACTGCACAAGAGTTTCCAGAATAGTTAACGATTTCAAGAAAATCACTTGGTTATTCCCGAAAGTACACTCACGCAAACCACGTGACCTGACGTGTGTTTTGAAAGCGTGGTCGCTCTGCCTATAGGGCTTCAGCGTCACATGAGGGGCGGGGCAGGCGGGAGCTGCACTCAAGCCCGCCCGCAGCACTGGCCCACATAACACTCTAGGCATTTATGGGCGTCCAGCCGTAGCGCTCACTCTCTGGATGGAGGAACATGATTTATTGGTTCCTTCAGTTAGCCACATCCGATGCCCTGGCCCAAGACGTGGCCGTTAAAACGCAGTCAGTGCAGGGTTTGAGGGGGAACGTGCTCACCCGGCGGCAGCTCCCCAGGTCCCGAAGAGGTCTGCGCGAGGAGTAAGGCCGGCTCGGGTTCCTGCGCTGCAGCGGAGGTCCCGGCGCGCACGGGGGCAGGTCTGGCCTCAGGCTGACTTTCCGCCGCCGTCACTCATCCAGTTCTTTCTCCAGGCGACGTTCTCTTGCGTGGCCGCTGCCTCCTGCAGAGTGGCCAGAAGTAGCTGTTTGGTCCTGGCCGCCTCGTCCCTGCGCTGCGGGTCCTGCTCCGGCATCTCCTGCGGGCAGGAAGGGAGGTTCGTAGTCCGGGCTACCAGCCTGAGGTTCTCCGCCCGCTCGCCCCACCTCGGCCTCCCAACTGCTCACACCTTCAGCATCGCCTGCTTCTGCTGCTCTCCCGGGGTCACGAGGACAAAGAGCGCGGTGCCCACGCCAGCTCCCGCGCCCAGCACTGCGCCCGCAATCAGCGCTTTGCGCAGGGTCTCCATAGCCGACCGCGCGACCAGCGAGACACCCTCCGGAGCCTTCGGTAGCCTAGCAAGGCCGCCGCGACGTCTCAATCTGCGCAGGCTAGAGCGCCTCGCCCAGGAAACCATAGAGACGGGGCCGGGCTAGAGAGGGCCTGGCCAGAGAAACGTTTTGAAACTAGAGCGCCTGGGTGTTAAGACGAGGTTTAGCTGAGGAGGTTGACCACGTCAAGAGGTGTTGGCATCCAGGGCCGAGCGTGGGGCCCCTTGTCATGAAATCCCGAGGAGGATTGCTAAGGGGAGAGTAAGTGTCTTCATTGTTGCTGTTTTACAATTGCCCAGCTCTGGAATGTCCTGATCTATAGAGGGTCAGGGCTGTGCTCTGTAGTTTCCTACTATTACTTGTGCTTTTCCAATACAGTACATAAGGACATTGAGCTACTTATAAACATCAATCTATTGAGTAACTTCAATCCCTTCAACTCCTGAACAAAAACTCAAAGCCAAGTGTACCGGGTGGGAAGAAGGGTATATTTATGTTTTCCTTTTATTTTACTTGTTGAAAGTAAACGTTACCCTTTTCTTCATGGTATATACTTCATGGTATATAACCTTGGGTTTTTATGTGTTTTTTTTAAACCATGGATTTTGTGTAACATACCGAATTCTAGTTTGGAGAAGAAAACACCTCTTAGTTGTGTGACCCTGGGCAAATCGTTTAAGTTCTTTGTTTCTCGGTTTCTGCATCGGAAAATGAGGCTAATAACAGTATGTATCTCATAGTTTTAGGATAATTAAATAAGTTTATATGAAAAGCATTTAAAACAGTTCCTGGCAAATAGCATACACCATAAAAATATTCACTAAATAAGATACAAAGAAACATGTCAATGTGGGAGACCCAGTAAGAACCAGGAAATTCCAAGTTTGTTATCAAAGCTCTTCACTCACAGGGCTTTAATCCAAATGCCCTCGTTAACTTCTACTTCTGCTTTTCCCAGTGTCACCAGGGAGTGAGTAGAAATAAAGCTCCTATCCCACCTCTTGGGATTGTCCCCTCCCCTGGAAGGCCCATAATCTCCTTGCATGTCAGCCTCTTCTCAGAAGTGATTAAGGGGCCAGGCTCCAAAGCAGATTAAAGGAACAGTCTGTGGCGTGCTCAGGGCAGGGGTACTCTACTGAGTTCAACCACCCTGCACTCCAAGAATCAGCACCCATGGCCCTTGTGCCAGGGAGCAGCGAGGATGGGCCTTGGCCTACAGATAGCCCAGGCTCTTCCCAGCAACCAGAAAGTCCTAGACTGACCAACCCTCTCTGGGAGGACAGAGGAGAAATTAGCCAGGTTGAAGGTCACCAGGATGTTCAGGTTAGTACTTCCCCACCTTGTGTCTTGATGTTGGCTCACTCCAATTTGGCCCAAGCCCCCTGCTGTGCCCATCCAGGTTGTCTGTCAAAAGACCCGCCTCCCCTCCATTGTGGTGGAAGCCTCTGAGGCTGAGGCGAGTGAAGAGAGTGGGGAGCTCCGGTGGCCACACGAGCAGCTGCAGCTGATCACTGATGAGGAAGAGGAGGTTGAGGTCTTCTTCCAGGACCAAAGTGAAGAACCAGGTGAGGGAGGTGGCTGGTTCAAATGAGGCTGTTGTGAATGGGATGGTCTAAGCAGGACAGCTTAGTTGTGTCTCTTGCATTAAGCGGCACACAGTAGATGCTCAGTAAACACAGTGAAGAAAAATGTAGAGGTGGCAGATAAAAGTCAAGGTGGTTGGCAAAGTTGATGAACTTTTAAAAGGCAGTTGTGATGTCAGATAGGTGACACCTTTTAGTATATATTTTTAATACTTTAAGATATTTTTGTCATGGGGGAAAGAATAAAATCACCCCAAATCTGACTACCCAGAGATTAACATTTTGGATGCCTTCTCTTCCAGATTTTTCTTCATGTCTATATACTGTTACAGAAGCTACTTTTACTATGTGCCAGGCACTGTGCTGAACACTTTTATGTATATTTTTCAGGACCCAGTGAGGAAGGATACTTTCTCCCTCATGAGGAAACTGAAGCTGTTAAGTTAGGCTCTTCATTATAATTGCTGTATTATTTTTATAAGCAAAAGAAATTACATGAATTTATCTTTAAAAAAAAAAATCCAGTAATATATCAGGTATATTTTTCACTGTTAATGGGCTCTGTAACTCCCTCCCCACCACCCCCTAGGCTGGACTTGGAGCTCACTGGACCCCAAATGCCCCTTAAGAACCTTTAACCCAGAACTCAGCTGGGGGCAGGAACAGGTAGATCAAGATGCCTCCTGGATTCCAGAGGAGACAGATTGTCAGGAAGCCCCCAATCCCTGTCCTCTCTGGGACTCAGCATCAGGTTCCCGTGTCTGCAGAAGCTGCTTTGTGGAATATTCCCATTTCCTGCCTCCCAGGAGCTTTGAGGGTAAGTATCACTCTCCCTCAAACATTTTACCTAGGTTTATGAAGCCCTTCTACCTATCCTTTCACAATCTAACCCTTTTTTTTTTTTTTTTTGCTGTATGCGGGCCTCTCACTGTTGTGGCCTCTCCCGTTGCGGAGCATAGGCTCCAGACACACAGGCTCAACGGCCATGGCCCACAGGCCCAGCCGCTCCGTGGCATGTGGGATCTTCCCGGACCGGGGCACGAACCCGAGTCCCCTGCATTGGCAGGCGGGCTCTCAACCACTGCGCCACCAGAGAAGCCCCACAATCTTCCCCTTTTACAAGTTGAGAAAAATGAAGGCTTACAGGTTAGGCCCCTGGTGGGTCACACAAGTCCTATCCAAGGAATTTGGATTAAGAAATCCTATCTGTGCTTTTAGGAGTTCAGTTAACTGGGGATGGGGAATGATCCACTTGTACCTTCTTTATTCAGCACTCATCCTGGCACTGCTAAATGTTTCACCTGTTGTTGTATGGAATCCACATAACTCCAGGTACTATTCCAACCTTGCAGATGAGTAAACTGGGGCACAGAAATACTCAATACTGTGTGCAGTGCACACATCTAATAAATATGAAAGCCAGGATCCAAATCCTCATTTTCCAGTCCTCTTGCCAAGACAAAAGCTTTCTCCAACTCCTCACCCAACAGAAACACTAGGGTCAGGTTTTAAAAGTCTTTAATTGGAGCCTTGAACCAAGTAAGCAAAGTAGGTGATGCCCCCGAAAGGGCCCAGCTCCTGCACAGACACAGTCCAGTCTTGGGACCCTTGCTCCAGGCAGGGCAGCCGCACATCAGGGTCCTCATCTGAGAACTGAATCAGGGTCCCCCCAGGGCTTAGGACCCTCAGGCACTCTGACAGCAGCTGGCAAGCCCCAGGCAGACCACCCTGAGCAAGAGCGTCCCAGGTGCCCTTGTCTAGCACTAGATGGAAAGAGCCTGAGGAAGCCACTGGCTGCAGGTTCAGGGCATTAGCTTGCGTGAAGTGGAGGCGTGAGGCAGGGTGCCCCGGGCACAGGGGTATTTGGCCTTGGCCACCTTCCAGGAGGCTGTTCATGTGAGCCACAGCCACAGGAGAGAAGTCCACCCCCAACACGTCTACGGGGTGCGGGCATTTGGTGTAGAGGCCCGTACACAAGCTGGAGGTCCCACAGCCCACGTCCAACACCCGCGGTGGACAGGCAGCTGGTGCCTCCTGCAGCAGCGGCAATAGGAGCTCCTGGGCTTCGTCGTATCCGAAGAACCAGTCGAAGGTGCCGGCGCTGCTCTGACCGGGCTGGGCAGGGAGCTTATCCCAGAGGCGGCGGACCGCCAGGCAGCTACCAGCCAGGGAGCCTGTGGACGAGTGGAGGACTTGCATCACCCAGCGCCCAGTTCTAGCAAAACGCGAGAAACCCCGCACCAATGTGGCCTGGCGCTTTAAGCGGCATCATTTCAGGGACTAGACTCCTGTGTAACGAAGAACCCAACTTGCCCTCCCTCTGTCCCCCTTCCCTACCCGCCACGGCGTGACGCGCCCCCGCCGCCAGGCTCGCCAGGTGGAGGGTTTGGCGCAGGGCTGCCATCCGGAGGTGCCGGCAAGGTCGGCCAGAGAAACTTCTGCGAAAATGTCGCCCGTACTCCGGCAGGGGCCTGAGGTCCAAAGGAAGATGTGCAAAATACGCTGTGCGAAATCACGCGTACAGGCTCCCTAACTCTACAGTCTCGGAAAAAAAGAACGCGGACACAAACTTACTACGCTACGAACGGCCTTTATTGTTTGCAACGGGAAGTGGAAGAGGAGGGGATGTGCGACAGCTCCGGCTCCTGGGGCGACTCCAAAGACCTGAAATCAAAGGAGAAGGTGTGAGCACCCCGGGGAGGAGTCTGCTGAACCGCGGTTCTGCCCTGCTCCTTGGAGCCATGTCCCGGCGCTTGAGGATAGAACCCGCGGAATGGAAGCCGCCGGTACCGAAGACATGACGCCGAGGAGGCCGGAGCCCTTTCCCTCTACCTCCGTACATTACGCGGACCGGGACCGCACGCCCGATCCCCGCCAAGAAAAGGAGGGTCAACAGGCCCCACCCAGAACCCCCCAGCCAGTGAAAACACTAGAGCCCACACTCACTCGGTCGCCGTCCTCGAAAAGGATAAGGAGCCGATCGGGCTCCTTTATATAGCTCCAGGACCCGCCCCCACACACACACCCGAGCTGCGATTGGCTAACGGGGGGCTGAGGGGTGGGGCGCACACGGACCCTGCGCAGAGCTGAAATGCTGGACGCTGAGCTGGTTTCGCAACGCAGCAATGGGAGCTCCGGGGGGAAAGATCAACCGGCCGCGAACGGTGACAGTGTGGGAGCCCGACCCTGTTTCCCAAACGTCCCGGAGCCCTTTACCCTCGCCCGAGATGGACTCGATGGGCCAGTGTCGCCCGGTGCGGGGTCCCGGGTCGCGGTGCACGGCACCCCTCTGATTAAGCATCTTCCTCCCCCTTAGGAGCTGAAGAAGAAGCTGTTCAAGCGACGGCGGGTGTTGAACCGGGAGCGGCGACTGAAGCACCGGGTGGTCGGGGCTGTGATAGACGAAGGGCTGATCACGAGGCACCACCTCAAGAAGCGGGCGTGAGTGCCAGACCCTCTCCCTCTTGGTCCTCCCCCCCAAGCCTCCTTCCCTCCTCCTTGTCGAGCTCCGGAGCAGCTAACACCTTTTTGCTTTCCTTGTGTACTCAGGTTTATGCAAGGAACGTTTGTGCCTAAACTCTGCTAGTCTCTCACTGTACCTGTAGCTCTCAACCTTTCTTTGGTTCTTGGACTCTGATGAGAATCTAAGGAGAGCTGTGGACTCCCCCACCTCCCCAAGTAACATTATACATTCTCACAGATTTTTTTATAAGTACATTTAAAAGCACAGACATAAGTGTGCGGTGAACCATTCGATGAATTTGCACAAGGGCACATGTGAGATTTTGCATATAATCTGAGTCTTGGGGCAGAGTTCCCACCCCATTCTTTCATTGACTTATTATAAATATTTAGCTTATAAAGCGGCATAATAAATATATTTGGTCCTTGTCTCTACTTTCTGGCAGAGCTAAATTTCCTGAGTGATAAGAGTGACTTTTTTTTCATAAGGGTCCCCTTTTGAGCACACCTAAATTTATGCAAATGGTGACTTAGCGTGGGGCTGGTCATCAGAAAGATGAAGTGATTAGAGGATTGGAAATTTAATTCCCTCGCACTGCCTGTGGGAAGTGGGTGGGTGGGTGCTGTAGATTAAGCTCTACACAGCCTCTTGAACGAGCTCCTGATTGGTCAACCAGCTCCTGATTGGTCAACTGGTGGAGGTACTGGGAGGCTGGCTCACCTGGAGAGAGCATGGAACCTCTGGCCCCTTCCATACCTTACCCTATGCTTCTCTTCCATCTGACTGTTCCTGAGTTGTATCGTTTTATAATAAATCATGTTTCCCTGAGTTCTGTGAGCTGTTCTAGCAAATTATCGAGTCTGAGAAGGGGATCATGAGAACCCCAGTTTATGGCTGGTCAATCAGAAGTACAGGTAACAACCTGGATTTGTGATTGGCATTTGAAGTGGGGGAAGCCTTAACCTGTGGAATCTGTTGCTATGTCCTGGTAGATAGTGTCCAAATGGAGTTAAATTTGTAGGACACCCAGTCAATGTCCATTGAGAATTTGGAGAATTACGTGATGTGGGAAACCTCCCCCACCCACCACATCTGCTGTTAGAAGTATCAAGAATAAGGGACTTCCCTGGAGGTCCAGTGGTTAAAACCAATTGCGCTACCAATACAGGGGGCATGGGTTTGATCCCTGGTCAAGGGAACTAAGATCCTGCATGTCGAATGGCCAAAATATATATATATAATTATATTTATAAAATAAGAGGAGGAAACATTGCTATTATGTACTAAATTTTAGCAATTAATGTTACTTTATGTATGTGTTAAGACTAGTTTTGGGTAAAGTAAGTTCTTTGACTTGGATCCAAAGACCTTTTCAGTAACCAGAACCACTGTGTGGTCTGTATTGGTTCAGGTTAACCTGGATATTTTTGTTCTTACCAATCCTTCAGGTCCAGTGCACGTGCCAACATTACTCTGTCTGGGAAGAAGCGCAGAAAACTCCTCCAGCAGATCCGGCTAGCCCAGAAAGAGAAGGCAGCCATGGAAGGTGAAGCTAGGGCACAGAAGTTGGGGTGAGGGGGCAGCCTGGGTTCATTTGGGTTCTTAATGCTTCCTCTTTCCCTTTGCTCAGTGGAAGCCCCCCTCAAGTCAGCCAGGACTAGTGAACCACAGCCCAAATCAAAAAAGAAGACAAAAGCCCCCCAGGATGTAGTCATGGAGGACCTTGAAGATAAGAGCTAAATCTCACACCCCTTCCACCAGAAGATTCTCAGCTGGAGCCAGGAGGACTCGATGGTTATTTCAGAGGACTTTGGAGAAAGCGTTGCTCCTTTTCACTGTCCCCAGATTCCTCTTCCCTAATGGCCTATGACCTGCCCTGGAGGGATGTATTGAGAGGAAGAGGGTAGAAAAGAAAGATTGGAGAGAGGGTCCTAAGCAGTCAACTCCATTTGTAATAAAGCCCTAGCATTCTTACTGAGATGTGTTTGATTAAATGTAGGAATGGGGATAGGCCATGAAAAGGGGCTGTGAGTGTGGAAACAAGACAATTGGGAAACAGGACCCACAGTTCTTACTTGACCAAAGGCAACAAGAAGCCACCCTCCATGATGGCCCTGTCTCCCGGATGAGTGACACTCCAACTTTCCATTTCTGACAAAAATAAGGTGTTCTGTAGAGATGGCAGAGGAGGTAAGGGTCTTGATACTGGCCCTGCCACCTCCCCTGTGTGACCAGGGTGGACAAGACCGTGGTTGTCTCTGCTTCCTTCGCTGGATTATATTTTTAATAAAGTGAACATTATTTTTCCCTTTTAACGTTCAGAAATTCTGTTTGCTGGAAGCCAGGGCTGGGGTGGTTAATTAAAGTGAGAAGCTGTGTGTGCAGAGATGTGGTCAACTGGGGAAAAGCATATTCTCTCCTCGCACTGTTAATCAGTGCGGGCTTCCTGGAAGAGGGAGGGTTTGGGTACAGTGTTGTGCTCCCCCCTCCTCAAGTTGATATTTTGAACGTTTTCAAACCTTCGGTAAAGTTAAGAGATTAGCACACTGAGCCCTTAAATATGCACTCTACTTGGATTTACCAGTTTTTAACATTTGGCTATACTTGATCTCCTTACCTGCTTGCATATATATGTGTGTGTTCGAGTATGTATAATTGTTGTCTTTGCTGACTCATTTGAAAGTCAATTGCAGATGAGATTTTATCCCTAAGGACATGCTTCTGTATAGCCAAAACACCTAAGACATTTAACATTGGTGAAATAGCTAAACTTCAGCTTTTCGTATGCACATTTCCTCAGCTGTGGATAATATTTTTTATAGCTGTTTATTGCTTCCTCAATCCAGAAACCGTTAAGGATCGCGCGTAGCGTTTAATTGTCATGTCCCTTTAGTCTCCTTCAATCCAGAACAGTACCCCTACCTTGCCTTAGGTGACTTGGTGTCTTCGAAGAGTCCAGCCTAAATTAATTAATTAAAGAATATCTCACAGCCTGGGTTTGTCTGAGTGTTTCCATCTGTTTCCTCATCAATAGATGTAGGTTAAGCATTTCTGGGAAAAATTCTACATAGAGGATATTGTGTTCTTCCCATTGCATTTCATCAGGAAGTAAGTGTTGACTGAAAAAAAAAATACACAACCTAAAGGCTGAGAATTATGTTTGATTCAGCAGACTTGCTGAAAACTTAAACCTGGAAGACAGCCTCTCAGATAGTTCTGAGGTAAGGGAGGAGCCAGGATATAGAGGAGTTTTTGCAACAAAAACCAGGTAGTTGGAACATCGAAGATTATTGTTAATGAAAGAAAATCAGACTTCTCAATTAATTTTGTGCTTTTCTATGTATGGGAATATGCAAGAGTCTCGCCTCTTTGAAATCATTCCTTTGATATGCTCCTTAACTACCTATGGCCAGTATCCTGTTCTTTTTCCTCCTGAATCTCCTCAGGGTGCACCGCTGGGGATGGCTGCAGTGGTTGATGGTTTGACGGAGGGCAGCCTGTTTGGAGACCGTCAGAGACAGCCGTAGTGGCTGATTGCTTGACGGCCGCAACATTGTTTTCTGATATAGCAGGCAGGCGAATTTTTCGTCCACACATATAATATCAGTTTGTCTCATTATTGGTGATTCCTAGTGTTAAATGGGTGTCTGTCAGATTTCTCCACGGCTAAGGTATTCTTTCCTTTTGTAATTAATAAGCAATCTATGGAGTGATACTTTGAGATTGTATGAATACCCTGTTCCCCAATGACCTCTCAACAATGGTTTTAGCATCCATGATGATCCGTACCTGAATTTCTGCTGCAAAACGGTGATTTTTCTAATTGTATCATTCATTCATCCATGTTACTCATTTTACATATTCTGTAAAGGAAACCCCTACTTCCTTTAAACAATCTCATTTAGGTTTTTAAACATCTGTTACTATCACTTTTTCATGCTCCAAATCATACCCAACTGGCCAGCCGAAGCCTGTGTCTTTTTTGTGGGGGGTCGGGGGGGGGCACACAGGATACAGCATCTTGTTTCCCCAACCAGGGATTGCACCTGTGCCCCCTGCAATGGAGGCACAGAGGCTTAACCGCTGGACCACCAAGAAAGTCCTGGTTCTGTGTCCTTTTGACACAGCACCACCAGTATCTGAGCAACTCCTTGCTGTCTGGCACAATATGTTCCAGGCTCACCTGCTACTTCCCCTGGGCTAAAACTTGGTATCAGCTATTTTTCTATGGAGGACAATATTATGTCCAGTTTTGAACACAGAAAGGAAAAAGTACTTGTGTGAAACTGAAATATAGTCAGATGCGGTAAGGAGAGGAGGGGAGAAGCTGCAGGGAGAAGGAATTTCAACATCTTGGGATCCCTATCACCTTTCATAATTTTGTTCTACCCCCTGCGCCTAAGGCAGAAAGGAGCTTGCTGTGTTCAAAGAAGAGTTTCTGTACCTGGTATTGTACTAAATTCTTTACACAAATAATCTGAAGTGGGACTTCCCTGGCAGTCCAGTGGTTAGGACTCCATGCTTCCACTGTGGGGGCACGGGTTTGATCCCTGGTCGGAGAACTAAGATTCTGCATGCTGCATGGCATGGCCTAAAAAAGAAAAAGAAAAAAACAAAGAGAGAAAGAAATAGGTGAATAATCTGAAGTGATCTTTGGAAAAAGTTTGTGAGATGCGATACAGCATGCGCCATTTTACAGATAAGGAAAGGGGCTCCGAGCAGCTGAGTCACTTGCTCAGGGTTACATTGCTAATTAATAGCAGACATGAATCTAGATCTGTCTAACTAAAACAAGCACCCTTAGACTGTGAAATCTTTAAGGCAAGGACCACATAATAGTCTCACAGCTGGAAGAATTTATCGGGTTCAAAAGGCACTTTTTTTTTTGGCCATGCTTAGTTCCCCCACCAGGGATCTAACGCATGCCCTCTGCAGTGGAAATGCAGAGTCTTAACCACTGGACTACCAGGGAAGTCCCCAAAAGCCACTTTTCATAGATCAAAAGTCAAGGCCCAGAGAAGGGAAGTGTTGGGTCCAAGTTCGAAGCAGAGCTAGGAGCAGAAATTGTCTCATATTTACTGTCCTAGAGCATATACGCCTCATGAGTGATCGAATTTCTAAAATTTAAGAATAAATATAGAACCACTATAATTAATCATTTAGCTTTAAAAACACGGTCACTCCAAAGATATCTTTAGAACCTGTTATCTGGTGTTATTCTAACTCACATTTCCACTGAGAACAGTAAGTCCTCTGGTTAATACAGGCCTCAGAACCTACTTTCCTTTTCATTCATCCAACCAACTATTAAGAACCTGCTACATGCCAGGAAGACACTGTTGTATGTGATGATGATAAAGCCTTTAACAAAACTGGCAACATCCCTGTTGTCAAAGAGCTGGAGTTCATTCAACAAATATCATAAAAACAGCTATTGCTTATATAGTGCTTACCTACCATTGCAGGCGCCAAGTGCTACACAGTAAACATATTACCTGGTTTCAATTTTCACAAGCCCGTGAGGTAATTGTACTATTAACATCCCGATTTCCAGAAAAGGAAACAGGCAGAAAGGGGTTAAATGAAGTACACAGCCGGTTAGCGGAATAGCTGGAAAGTGATCTAGATAGACTGGTTGGAGTGGGGTCTCTTGATGAGGTGTATTATGTCCTCATAAGGTTACCAAGCTCTCTCTGCAGCTATGGGAATGTGAGGTTGGGGAAGGTCCCCCTGCAGTGGGAGACTGGAGAGCCTGACAAAGATCGTAGTGCCAACCTAGGACTGGGGGAACACCTTCAGCGTAGCCAGCCCAGTTTATTTCAGGCTTCCCCCTCTCCCTCTCTTTCCTTGTCTTCTCTTCATCTTCTCTTCCGGACTTTCACTCCTTTCTTTCCGTCTCTCTTCCGCTTTCCCTCTTCCCTTCTCTCCTTTAACTGCTTTTTACATTGTCACTGGTTATTGATTAAAATGTTTCCTAAGATGCTTCCTCTTTTAAAACCTCGAGAGCTGAAAATTTTGTTTCGGCTTTAGGAAAATTAATTAAATCCAAGTAAGTGGTCGCAGCTAGCCTTAGTCTGTGTGAATGGCCCTCTCGGGGGGTCGGGGGGAGAAATGGTTGCGTCGAGGGTGGGTCGGCTTCCCGCTGTCATGGGTGCAGCCCCGTTCTGGGACGCCGACTCATCTCGGAACCAATGTGTGAGGGTCACGGACGTCGCCGGATTGGTTTTCCTGAGAGGCTTTGTCGCTGGTTCCTTTCGGCTTTCCCGGCAGCGCGCATGCGCTCCCTACGCTCCGCCGCTCCCGCTTCGGGCTCGGGCTAGGGCTCCGGGATGTCCGCGTTGTGCGACCCTCCCGGGGCCCCAGGGCCTCCCGGGCCTGCCCCGGTCTCCCACGGTCCCGCGCCGCTCAGGTAGTCAGAGCCCCTGGCATCTTTCCCTACCGCGGGGTCCCGCGCCGATAACCAGCCTTCTCGGCAGAAACCCGGATCCCACCTCGAGCACTCGCGTCAGGGTTCTCAGAGATTCCCGGTCGGGTTTTCCCAGAACTCAGGGACTGCCTCACCAAAACTCTGGGCTCCAGTGCCCGCACTCCCAAGATCTCGGTACTGCCTCCCCCTAAGCCCCAATGCCCATTTACCCCAGATCCTGGCCTTGCTCTTCCAAGAGGTGGGAATATCAGAACGCTTGGGAACCCAGGTGACCTGTCCCTTAGACCCGAGGGAACCCAGGGTCCCCTGACTTCATGGAGACTCCCTGAGCACCCAGGCCCAGAAACCCACAGAATGCTTTCTTCTGGCCTTTCCCTTGCTCTCCAACGGAGACACTCCCCTCACCGTAGAGTGGGTTTTTTTTGGAGGAACCAGAGATGAATGGCACAGAGCCTTATCAACCTCTAGAGGATGCTGTCTTCTTTGGCAGAAAATGCAATAGGAGGAAATAACACTGGCTTCTGAACCTCTAAGACTGAACCCATATGTTTCAGGAGGGGAAGGGTCGAAGGGCATTAGCTTGTCTCTGCCCTGGGGCACCTTGATTCCTGGGGCATACTGAGGGTTCTGGGAAGGTGGTGGCTGTTGATGTGGTGGAGTCCAAGTGGTTGGTGGTTAGGATGTTTGCAGAATATGGGAAGAAGCAGGTTTGGGGAGGGAGAGCTCTTAAATAAGGGCAAATTTGGGCTTAGAATTTTCTTTCCACTAAGGGCAAAATCCAGCGTTCTTGTTTGTATGTAGGGGGGAGTGCAGTAAAGCTAGAAAGGTGGGTTTAAAGCAGATGTTACAGGAACACAGAATATACTTACTCAATTCAACAAATATTTATTGAGTATTTCCCATATTCCAGGCACCCCAGTAAAAGAGGATCCAGTGTTGAAAAGCAGAGAACTGTTAACTACCCTCTTGGAGTTTATAGTCTGATTACTACCTTGGTTTCCTTCTCTGTAAAATGGGACCATAACGGTACCTACCTTATTGGGCTGTTATCTGTATTGAAATAATACAAGTAAAGTACTTAAAAGAGAACTTGACATATTACAAGAGTTATCTAATATTACTATTGTTATTTATTAAAAGAAAAATTTACTGAGTAACTAGTGTGACCTAGATATGGTGCTTACGTGCTTTACAAACATTATCTTTTGAGGGTGGTACAGTTTTCCCTATTCTACATAGAAAGAAACTGAAGCTCACGGAGGGAATGTAACTTGCTTAACAACTCCCAACACTCTAACTCTGCTTCTTTTGCTTCCTTACAGTGCTCAGGAGCTGTCGCAGGAAATCAAGGCCTTTCTGACTGGTGTAGACCCTGTTCTGGGCCACCAACTCTCTGCTCGGGAACATGCTCGCTGTGGCCTTCTCTTGCTCCGCTCTTTGCCACCTGCTCGGGCTGCTGTGCTTGACCACTTGCGAGGTGTCTTTGATGAGAGTGTCCGGGCCCACCTGGCTGCCCTGGATGAAAGCCCTGTGGCTGGTCCACCTCACCTCCGTCCACCGCCACCCTCCCATGTCCCTGCTGGGGGACCTGGTCTAGAGGATGTGGTGCAGGAAGTGCAGCAGGTGCTGTCTGAGTTTATCCGGGCCAACCCGAAGGCCTGGGCACCTGTGATTAGTGCATGGTCCATTGACCTCATGGGGCAACTGAGCAGCACTTACTCGGGCCAGCACCAGCGTGTGCCCCATGCCACGGGCTCTCTCAACGAATTGCTGCAGCTGTGGATGGGCTGTCGGGCCACACGCACATTAATGGACATCTATGTTCAGTGCCTCTCAGCTCTCATTGGTAGTTGCCCAGATGCTTGCGTGGATGCCTTGCTGGATACCTCTGTCCAGCATTCCCCACACTTCGACTGGGTTGTGGCGCATATTGGCTCCTCTTTTCCCGGTACCATCATCTCCCGAGTTCTCTCCTGTGGCCTTAAGGACTTCTGTGTTCACAGTGGGGCTGGAGGTGGAGCTGGTGGCAGTGGTGGAGGCTCTTCTCAGACCCCCTCTACAGACCCCTTCCCTGGATCTCCTGCTATCCCTGGGGAGAAACGGGTGCCCAAGATTGCCTCAGTTGTAGGCATCCTAGGGCACCTGGCCTCCCGCCATGGAGACAGCATCCGACGGGAGCTCCTGCGAATGTTTCATGACAGTCTGGCAGGGGGCACTGGTGGCCGGAGTGGGGACCCCTCCCTTCAGGCCACAGTTCCCTTCCTCCTGCAGCTGGCAGTCATGTCACCAGCTTTGCTGGGCACAGTCTCTGGAGAGCTGGTGGATTGCCTTAAGCCCCCAGCTGTGCTGAGTCAGCTGCAGCAACACCTACAGGGATTTCCCCGAGAGGAGCTGGACAACATGCTGAACCTGGCCGTGCACCTGGTGAGCCAGGCCTCTGGGGCAGGTGCCTACCGCCTGTTGCAGTTCCTGGTGGACACAGCCATGCCTGCCTCAGTCATCACTACCCAGGGCCTGGCTGTGCCAGACACCGTGCGCGAGGCCTGCGACCGGCTGATCCAGCTACTGCTGCTGCACCTGCAAAAGCTGGTTCATCACCGGGGAGGGTCTCCTGGGGAAGGGGTGCTGGGCCCGCCCCCGCCCCCCCCGCCCTGTGCCCTTTCTAGATGCGCTAAGAAACCACGTTGGAGAGCTGTGTGGAGAGACGTTACGTTTGGAACGGAAACGCTTCCTTTGGCAACACCAGCTCCTTGGCCTGCTCTCTGTTTATACCCGGCCTAGCTGCGGACCTGAGGCCTTGGGCCATCTCCTGAGCCGGGCCCGAAGCCCTGAAGAGTTGAGTCTGGCCACCCAGTTATACGCAGGGCTGGTGGTCAGTCTCTCTGGCCTCCTGCCCCTGGCCTTCCGAAGCTGCCTGGCTAGGGTACACGCAGGGACTTTGCAACCTCCCTTCACGGCTCGGTTCCTGCGTAACTTGGCACTGCTAGTGGGGTGGGAACAGCAGGGTGGTGAGGGCCCTGTAGCCCTAGGGGCCCGGTTTGGGGAGTCTGCCTCAGCTCATCTGTCTGACCTGGCTCCTCTCCTGCTCCATCCTGAGGAGGAAGTAGCTGAAGCCTCTGCCTCCCTCCTGGCCATTTGTCCCTTTCCTCCGGAAGCCCTGTGCCCTTCCCAACTCCTGGGACTGGTGAGAGCTGGAGTGCATCGCTTCTTTGCCTCTCTCAGGCTGCACGGTCCCCCAGGGGTGGCTTCCGCCTCCCAGCTTCTTACCCGCCTCTCCCAGACCTCCCCGGCTGGGCTCAAGGCTGTCCTGCAGCTGCTAGTTGAGGGAGCCTTACATCGGGGCAACACAGAACTGTTTGGTGGGGAAGTGGATGGGGACAATGAGACTCTCTCAGTTGTTTCAGCTCCTTTGGCTTCGGCCTCCCTGTTGGACACAAACCGGCGGCACACTGCAGCTGTGCCGGGCCCTGGAGGGATTTGGTCTGTTTTCCACGCTGGAGTCATCGGCCGTGGCCTAAAGCCACCCAAGTTTGCCCAATCACGCAATCAGCAAGAAGTGATGTATAACACCCAGAGCCTCCTCAGCCTCCTGGTGCACTGCTGCAGTGCCCCTGGGGGGACTGAATGTGTGGGCTGCTGGGGGGCTCCCACCCTGAGCCCGGAGGCAGCCAAAGCAGTGGCAGTGACCTTGGTGGAGAGTGTGTGTCCCGATGCAGCCGGTGCTGAGCTAGCCTGGCCGCCTGAGGAGCATGCCCGGGCCACCGTGGAGCGGGATCTCCGCATTGGCCGGCGCTTCCGGGAACAGCCTCTGCTCTTTGAGCTGTTAAAGTTGGTAGCAGCTGCTCCCCCAGCCCTGTGCTACTGCTCCGTGCTGCTGCGGGGGCTGCTGGCCGCCCTCTTGGGCCACTGGGAAGCCTCTCGCCACCCTGATACAGCCCACTCCCCCTGGCACCTGGAGGCATCCTGCACCCTGGTGGCTGTCATGGCTGAGGGAAGCCTCCTGCCACCAGCCCTGGGGAATATGCACGAGGTATTTAGTCAACTGGCACCTTTTGAAGTGCGTCTGCTGCTGCTCAGTGTCTGGGGCTTTCTCCGGGAGCACGGGCCCTTGCCCCAGAAGTTCATCTTCCAGTCAGAGCGTGGCCGCTTCATCCGGGACTTCTCCAGGGAAGGTGGGGGTGAAGGTGGAGCCCATCTGGCTGTGCTGCACAGTGTCCTCCACCGCAACATTGATCGCCTGGGCCTTTTCTCTGGCCGTTTCCAGGCACCTTCACCGTCCAATCTCCTTCGTCAGGGGACATAGCCTTTCCATGCTCCAGAAGCCGAGGGAGGTCGAGCCAGGAGAGACAGGGGGCTAAGGAGCTGCAGAAAGGTGGAGGTTGCTCTTCTAAGACCTTGGCCTAAAACAGCGCTGTCACTTTCTTCCTCCCCCACCTTTTTTTCTAAATAAAATTTGCCGAGTTGAGAAAAATAGAGTAGAGTCCAGTGCCTCTGTCTGATGCGGAGAGCCGGCAAATTCGGACAGCGCCTGGCTCTGAACAATCCCGCCCCCTTCCTCAAGCTCCGCCCTTGCCCCGCCCCCACGAGCATTTAGGGTACGCTCTCGGCCAATGGGACAAGACGTCAGCCTTCAGTGTGGCCCGGCCAATCAGGAAGCCGGAAGGGGCGGGCGCTAAGATACGTGGCTCAACGCACGCTGGGGGAGGGGAAACTCCGGGTCAAGGAGCAAACCCGGCACAAGATGGCGGCAGTGGCGGCTGTGGCGGCGCGTAGGAGGCGGTGAGGAGCCCGGATCCCGGGGGCGCGCCCGGGACGCCCCCAGACCCCCAAATCCCGTATCTCTCCTTCCTGTATGTTCTCCTGAGACTCCGCCACCCCCAGCCTCTTGAGGACTCTTTGTCTCTCTGGAGGCGGCCTCAGGTGCCCCCAGCCTCCTCGCCGCGTCGGGGGGCCCTTGTTTCTGGGCTTCTCCGCTCCGGCCCGGTGGCTCTAGAAGGCCGCAGCCTTGCGTTCTTCTTGGCCTTGCTCGCGCTCAGCCGCCACTCTCTCCTGGCGGCTTGCGGCGGTTAACGCTGCCGCCTCTTTTCCTGCAATGCGCGGTGCCATCGGGGCAGAGGATGAGATGCGGCCCGGCCTCCAGGAATGCAGCCTGCTGCCCTGCGGCCCCTCAGCCGCGCTGGAAGCACCGCGGCCGGCAGTCTTGCTTCCACTGCCCTTCTCACCCTCCCCTCGAGAGCCCCGGACCCTGCCCTGGCCTTGTCTTCACGTGGACACCAGCCCTGGCTTGTTTGGTGTCCACGGTCGTTGGGCACGGCTGGGACAGGATCCCGTAAGTTCACAGTCGACCTGGATGATGTTGCTCAGACACAACAGTGGTTTGTTCTGCATTTATATTACTGAAAAGACGGTTCGAAACAGTCATCAGCGCCAGCGTGTTTACCAGGACCTAACGGATGTATCGGGGTGGGAGAGGCACGTACTGTCGGCAGCGGTGAAAAAAGCGTGGATTGTAAATTCGACTCCAGAAGCCTGTGACCTGAAACAATAAATGGGTGTATCTTTCCCTGCGACTCATTCCTGACCTTGGCTTGTGACCACCTTTTGCCCAGGGGCGTTCAAGGCATTCCTGAGTTCTTTGGGACCTTCCAGCAGGTCACATCTGAAAAATCTTTCAGAAATCGTATCCCCATTGGCATCTCTCCAAACCCATTTTATAGATTGTGCAAGTAGGACTCCAGAGAGTATTTAATTCACTGTACTTCTGATTACTGGTGCTTTGGGCTGGTGGACACGGGGTCACTTGCTCAGGGTGTCCGCTGCAGTCACTCCTCAGGACCTGGGCTACATTCCTTGCTTTTGAGTTTTCTGGTAGCATTTCTTCTGCTTGTTTTGCTACTACTTGTTCCTGCTTGACCTATTAAACCACAAAGCCTGGTGTTTTCCTCAAATTTCTGTGTGGCCTGGCTTGCCTAGCACATTCTTCTGGAACTGGAGGGCTTACTGTGTTCTGTGATCTCCTTTCTAGTGATTTTCTTTACCTTTAGCTTTCAAGCAGGTACTGAGGATATGCTGGATACAGTGTGTTTGTAGGCCCTGCTCTTTTGTTACCCTATTAGCAGGCAGCAAAGTTTTAATGCTGAGGAGAAGTGTGTGTTTTTGTTTATTTTCCCTTATTTGGAACACTTTCTCCGAGTGTGCTCCTAATCAGCCACTGGGAGAGCTTGTTTAAACTGCAGATTCCCTGGGACCCGGGAATCTTCATTTAGTAAGCACTGCACGTAACTCTTAACAGACGCTAAAGTGTGGGAATCCCTATTTAGGATTTACTCAGAATGGATGAATAGATCCTTAACAAACTAACATGTTCAGATAAGCCTGTTAGTCCCTTGTCTGTCATTTGATAGCATGTTGGGGAAGTGACAAGTTTGTGGTAACCTTGGTGTGATGGCCCTCAATGAGGCAGGCCCTGCTGGTGGTTAGTGCAATGTGCTGTACATCATGAAGTACCTGGGCCCTGGAGTTAGGCAGAGCTGAGCTCACCAGTGTCACCTCGTACTGGCTGTTAAATCTTGGATGAATTAATTGAACCTTTTATGCCTCAGCGTTCCCATCTGGGAAAAATCCTAATCCTACATTCACCAAGAAAACAGTGAAAGAAAGGGAAAAGTGTTATTAGTGTGTATAAAGAATTGGTTCTGAACACTGGTTGCCTATTAGAATTGTTTAGGGGAGTTTAAAATCTGATGCCCAGTTCCCACTTCAGGCCAATTAGATTGAAATCTCAGGGTGAGACCCGGGCATAGACACTACTGAAAACAGCAGGGAGAGTTGAAAACTAGTATAAGGCAGTTAGTCAGGCCCCCGGGTGCATACTAGGACTCAATACAGGTTAGCTATTATTCTTTTCAAGCTTAGGTGGTGATAGTGGTGACTTATGTCAAAGATACAGCAGTGGGGATCAGAGGAGCAGGATGCCGAGAGTGTTAGGGGTGTTAGGACCCTAGGAACCTGTGACCAGCGGGCTAGCTGAGGGTACATCTTGAACTTTTTCACTGTAGGTCCCCCCAGTGTCTTGCCAGTGAGAAGGCATGGCTTACTTTGTTTCTCTGTTCCACACATACGGTACCACCACTTCCCCTGGCACTGGCTGTTACTGTTCCTTTCCTCTGAGAGGCTGATGTAACCCGAGTCAATACCAGGCCTCTGAAGGCCAAGGATCCTTTGTCCACTTCCTCTGCCTTTTGAGGGAAAGGTGTGTGTGAGCCAACTCCTCAGGCCTGACACTTCACCCCTGTCCACTCTGCCTTGTTTTCTGTTTAATGGGACTCTATCTTTCTCCCCTTTCAGGGTTGTGGTGGGAAGAGGCCTTTACCTCAGAAGGTGGGGCCCTTCCTGACCCTGTGCTGATCGTGCCCTCTTTGTCCTTTCCCCCCCTAGGTCTTGGACTGGTTTGGTACTGGCTTGTTTAGGGGTCTGCCTGGGAATTACCCTTGCTGTGGATAGAAGCAACTTTAAGACCTGTGAAGAGAGTTCCTTCTGCAAGTATGATATTTCTGGGAGATTAGGACGGAAGAGTGGGTAATGTGGGAGGTGTCTGTGGCAGATGAGGTAGCCTGGGGCACGGCAGCTCAGTAGAAGGACTTAGAGGCCTTGGGGAACCCTCCCCCGTTCTCAGTCATTTCACATTGGCAGGAGGCAACGAAGCATACGGCCAGGCCATTCCCCATACCGAGCCTTGCTGGACTCACTGCAGCTTGGTCCTGATGCCGTCACAGTCCATCTGATCAACGAAGTCACTAAGGTGAGGGGAGAAGAGGAGTCTGGTGGGGGTGGAGAAATGGCTAAGGGGTCATTCGGGAAGGGCAAACCTATAGCCAACATCCTGTGCCATCTAACCTTGGGACTTTTACTTTGTGAGGATTTCAGATCCCTTAGGCGAAGGGCTAGAAAGGAGGAGACCCCCCTCGGGAGAGAAATGGGTTCAGAGGGCATTTCCTGGTATAGCCCTTTCCTTTCTCCAGACCCAGACCTCTGCCTCCACAGGTGTTGCTTGTGCTGGAGCTCCAGGGGCTTCGAAAGAACATGACTCGGATCAGAATTGATGAACTAGAGCCCCGGCGGCCCCGATACCGTGTGCCAGACGTGTTGGTGGCTGATCCCCCCACAGCTGGGTAAATTTTTCCTGAGAAACATATCCATCTCCATGGCCCTTTTCTCCTTCCTAATGAACCTTTATTTGGCAGCTGACTTTCTCTTCCACATTGGGATAATAGCTGAATAGCACCCGGCCGCTCTCCTCAGCCTTCCCTCATCCGTTCCTCTGTTGCACTTGTTTTCTCAACTGATCGATTGATTGATTGGCCGAGCTGCTTGGCTTGCGGGATCTCAGTTCCCCAACCAGGGACTGAACCTGCACCCTTGGCAGTGAAAGCACAGGGTCTTAATCACTGGACTGCCAGGGAATTCCCTCACTTGTTTTCTCTTTCACCCTTTATCTTCATTCAGTCAGCAAAGAAATACTGCTTCCTCTTCTGTGCCAGGCCTGGCCTAGGTGCTGGAGATACGAGAGGGAGTCAGCAAGGCCATGGAGCTCGCCTTCCAGGAATACAGTGTCTCTGTGGTTGGTTCCTCCCTTCCCTTCCCGTCCTGTCCCCTGTCTTGTGTCGTCTGTTTTTTTCTTCTCTTTCTTTTTTTTCTCTTTTCTCTTTTCTTTCTCCCCTTCCTTCCTTCCTCCCTCCCTTCCTTCCCTCTTTCCCTCTTTCCCTTCCTCCCTCCTCAATTTCTCCTCAGATATTCAGGATAGGATTATTCAAATACTCGGGTCATGACACATCGTTGTCATTATTCCACGCATGGCTCTCCGTTAAGTATTTAACTTAGAAAATAACATGATAAACACTTCACCTAACCCAAACATACATCTCACTATCCTGTACCCCTGACTCCTTCAGAGATGATTGTTATTCTGAAGTTTATTCTCTTGTTTTTTTGTTTTCACAGTTACATCATGGGTACGTGTATATATATGTGTATATATATATATATATATATACGTACATTTGCCTAAGCAATAAATTATGTGATTTTGTTTTTGAGTTTTATAGGGAAAGTATTGTAGTGAATGTGGTCTTTTGGGATTTCCTTTTTTCACTTAACTGGATTTAACTTTGTTGCGTGTAGCTTTAGAAACTCATTTTTACTGCTGTATAATATTATGTTACATGAATATATCCCGATTTACTTTTCCATTTGTGTTGATGGGCATTTGGGTTGTTTCCAGTGTTGGCGTGAACATTCTTGTCCATGTCTCCTGTCTCCCTGTGCAGGAGTTTTCTCTTTGGTGTATAGCTAAGAGAAGAACTGCAGAGGTGTAGAATATGGAAATTATCAACTTTCCAAGATAAAGCCAAAGTGGCTTACCAATTTACACTTCCACCAGCAATATATAAGAGGCTTATTGAACTGCATCTTCTCCAACCCTTGGTACTATTGGACTTAATTCTTGTCAGTGGAATGGCTGTAGGATGATACCATGTGGTGGTCTTGGCTTGCTTGTCTTTCCCAGTTTATTACTGATATTGAGCATGTCTTCATATATTTATCTGTCATTCTGGTTTACTATTCTGTGAAATGGAAGTTCACTGCTCTGCTCATTTTTATGTTGTTTGTCATTACTGATTTGTAGAAATTCATTAGTCTTGATACCAGTTCTTTATTACTTACTTGTACTGCAACTATCTTTTCCCAGATTATAGCTTATCTTTTTACTTTTCTAAAGGTACCTTGAAAAAAAAGATTTTTAAAATTTTATTTATTTATTTATTTATTTTTTGCGGTACATGGGCCTCCCACCGCTGTGGCTATTCCCGCTGCGGAGCACAGGCTCCGGACGCGCAGGCCCAGCAGCCATGGCTCATGGGCCCAGCTGCTTTGCGGCATGTGGGATTCTCCTGGACCGGGGCACGAAGTCGTGCCCCCCACATCGGCAGGCGGACTCCCAACCGCTGCGCCACCAGGGAAGCCCTAATTTTATTTTAAAAAAATTTTTATTTATTTATTTTTGGCTGCATTGGGTCTTTTGTTGCTGCATGCAGGCTACTCTTCATTGCAGTGCACGGGCTTCTCTTCATGGGACACAGGCTCTAGGTGCGCAGGCTCAGTAGTTGTGGCTCGAGGGCTTAGTTGCTCTGCGGCCTATGGGATCTTCCCAGACCAAGGACTGAACCCGTGTCCCCGCCATTGGCAGGCGGATTCTTAACCACTGCGCGACCAGGGAAGTCCCAACGATTTTTAAATTTTAAAGTAGTTTTAGATTTATAGGAAAGTTTCAAGAATATTACGAGAGTTCCTGTATACCCTGTACTCCTGTTTTCCCCTGTTAACATTGTTGTGGTATATTTGTCGTGCATAATAAATTAATATCATTGTTAACTAAAGTTCATATTTTTTCTTTTTTTTTCATTCCTTTTTTAAAAGTGTTTTTATTTTTTAAAATTTTATTTATTTATCTTGGCTGCATTGGGTCTTCGTTGCTGCACACAGGCTTTCTCTAGTTGCAACAAGCAGGGGCTACTCTTCATTGCGGTGCATGGGCTTCTCATTGCGGTGGCTTCTCTTGTTGCAGAGCACAGGCTCTAGACTCATGGGCTTCAGTAGTTGTGGCGCTCTGGCTCAATAGTTGTGGCGCACGAGCTTAGCTGCTCCAAGGCGTGTGGGATCTTCCCGGACCGGGGATCAAACCTGTGTCCCCTGCGTTGGCAGGCGGATTCTTAACCACTGCGCCACCATTTCATTTTTTTAAATTGAAGTGTAGTTGATGTACAATATTACGTAAGTTACAGGTGTACAGTATAGTGATTCACGATTTTTAAAGGTCGTACTCCATTAATAGCTATTGTAAAATATCGGCTACGTTCCTTGTGTTGTACGATATATCCTTGTAGCTTAAAGTCCATATTTTATTCAGATTTCCTTAGTTTTTTTGTTATTTATTTACTTACTTGTGGCTGCACTGCGTCTTCGTTGCTGCGTGCGGGCTTTCTCTAGTTGCGGCAAGCAGGCTTCTCATTGCAGTGGCTTCTTTTGTTGCGGGGCATGGGCTTTAGGCGCGTGGGCTTTCAGTAGTTGTGGCACACGGGCTTAGTTGCCCCGCAGCATGTGGGATCTTCCCGGACCAGGGATTGAATCTGAGTCCCCTGCATTGGCAGGTGGATTCTTAACCACTACACCACCAGGGAAATCCCAGATTTCCTTAGTTTTTACCTAATGTCCTTCTGCTTCACGATCCCATGCAGGATACTGTTTTATATTTAGTTGTCATGTCTCCTGAGGCTCCTCTAGACTGGGACAGTTCCTCAAGACTTGTCTTGTTTTTGATTACCCTTAAGGTATCTTTCAATAAATAGAAATTCTGAATTTTATGTTGTCAGGTAGGTAAGTCTCTTACCTTTTGGTGTTAGTGTTTTCTAAGTTGTGTTTAAATAACCCTTCTCTACCTCAGAGTCAGAAAAATATTTTAAAATATTTTCTTCTAAAGATTTTACTTTAAAATTTTAAGTCATAATCTGTCTGGAGTTGATATTTGTATCTGGTATGAGGTAGGAGTGTGATACCATTTCTTTTCTATACAGAAAATGTGTTTTTCCACTGTGTTATTGAATAGTCCTCCTGATCTCACTGAACTGCCATGCCGTCTGTTACATTTCAACATTCTAAGATGCTTGGGTCTGTTTCCAGGCTCTTTATTTGATTCCTTTGGTCAACTTCTCTGTCCCTGTACTGTTACCACACTGCCCGTATAGCTCTTAGCAGGTCCCCCGTTTTCTAAGTGTCATGACTACTCCTGGCACTTTGCACTTCCTTATATCCCCTTTGATTTCCTTCCCAGGCTTTCTGTCTCTGGCCGGGATGACAACAGCGTGGAGCTAACCATGGCTGAGGGACCCTATAAAATCATCTTGACGGCACGGCCATTCCGCCTCGACCTGCTGGAGGCCCGCAGCCTTCTGCTCAGTGTCAATGCCCGAGGACTCTTCAATTTTGAGCGCCAGAGGGCTCCCAGGGTCTCGTGAGTACAGGGGTCAGCAGTGAAGGGGACCCAGTGTGAAGGAACCTAGGGGTGTTGTAGGGTCTGGCACTGGGTCCCTGGGAGGAGACAGGGTGCTAGTAGAGCCAGGTCGGGGCTGGGGACTGGGAGAAGCTGACCATCAGGGAGGGTAGGAAGCAGACCTGGGTTGAAGTTTCTCCATTTCCTGTACAGACCAGGAGGCAGTCACTTTTGTCCGTGAGCTGTACCCTGGGCGCCTCCTCCCTGAGAGGCCTGCCCGGGTCTGCCCTTCCCTCTTCCCCCTCTCACACCATCACATTTCCCAGATTTATTTTCTTCCTTTTTTTGGTTTTGTTCGGTTTTGTTTTTTGTTTTTAATTTCTTCCCCCACCCCATCTCTGGAAGTTTGTCGACTGAAACTCACTTTTATGTTTCTGTTTTTGTGTTGGTTTTGTGCCTCCTTTTCCCTTTCCCTACCCGTCTCCTCCTGCCCCAGTTTCTCGGATAAAGTTAGTCTCACGCTCGGTAGCATTTGGGATAAGATCAAGAACCTTTTCTCTAGGTAAATCCATGACCACTGGTACTGTATCTGTTCCTCTGCCCTTACCCGCCCTTCACTCTGGTCCCCAGGGAAGGTGCCCCAGACCCTTCCATACCCTGTCCTTCACTCACCTCTTTTTCCCCAGCTATATGGTCTCTGGTTCCTGTTCCCCATTTCCCTGGCTAGGAGCTCCCTGGGAGAAGGAAGATTAAATGTTGGATATCCTTGAGGAATGTAGGGAGCTTCTTGCTTTGCCAGGGGGTGGAGAGATGCTGCCTGTTGCTGGGGTTCTTGCCTCTCAGCTGGTGTGCGCTGAGGCTCTGGGCAGAGCTGCTTGCCAGCTGCCCTTGAAAGCATCCTTTGGCAGAACCTCTTGTTTGAGTCCCTGTGTAGAGGCTTGACCATGGTTATGACTCACTTGCCTTTGCAAAACCCTGTGTCACGCCAAGAGGCTGAGGCCCAGTGAGGGAGGTTGGGGCCAGAGTCTCTTGGTAGAGGCAGCAGGGCTAGGACTGGCATTCCGAACCCAGGCCCTTGAACCTGTCTGCCTGTCTCTTCTGGAATGCTGGCAGAGGCCGGTGGTTTGGGCCTGTGTTTGGAAGGCACCTCTTGGTGGCATTTACTTCTCATTTCCCTTTCTCATTTCTCTCCCTGTCCTTTGTACACTTATCTGCTCAGTGGGGGTCCCTTTCCAAGCTTTAACATTCAGTCCCTTCCTCCATTGCCTTCGTTCCTTTGGACCCTTGGCTCTCTATTCCCTCACCCCTCCTTCCACTAGCCCCTCGTCCCTGCCCCCTCTGGATTGGAGCAGACAGCTCTCCTACCTTCCAGGCAAGGATCAAAAGACCCAGCTGAGGGTGATGGGGCCCAGCCCGAGGAAACACCTGGGGATGGTGACAAGGCAAGTTGGTGGGGGTGGGTGGTTGGAGCACAGGGCTGGCTGGGAGGTTGGAGGGGAAAGGCCCACAAGAAATTTGAGCTTAGTCTTGCCATTATGGATGGGATTTACAAAATGGGCAAGGGAGGAGGGAGGACCTGGTGTGTGACTGAGTAGTGGTCTGCTTTCTCCTTCCAGCCAGACGAGACCCAGGGGAAGGCAGAGCAAGATGAGCCAGGAGCCTGGGAAGAGACATTTAAAACTCACACTGACAGCAAGCCATATGGTGAGGGGCTGGGAGAGCCTTGGGCAAGGGGACAGGGAGTCCTTGCCAAACAGAAGCTCGGGAGCTCATCTTTTGCTTTTCTTCCAGGCCCCACGTCTGTGAGTTTGGACTTCTCTCTGCCAGGCATGGAGCATGTGTATGGGATTCCCGAGCATGCAGACAACCTGAGGCTGAAAGTCACTGAGTGAGTTCTGTAGTGACATCAGGATACTGGGGGGGGGAGGGAAGGGGTCAGAAGTCAGGGCTGTGGGAGATGTGCATACAGATTAGACAAGCGTGGCTCACTTCCTGTGCCAGAGAACCTTTGGCCATCAGAAAATTCTGCTTTGAGAAAGGGCAGAGGGGCCAGTTTTTATCCCTCATTTGTGTCTATGGGGCTGGGGCTGTGCGTGCCATGGCCCGGGGCCAGTCTGTCTGTCTGTCTGCCTGCAGGGGTGGGGAGCCATATCGCCTCTACAATTTGGACGTGTTCCAGTATGAACTGTACAACCGCATGGCCCTGTATGGGTCTGTGCCTGTGCTCTTAGCACACAGCCCCCATCGGGACCTGGGCATCTTCTGGCTCAATGCCGCGGAGACCTGGGTTGACATATCCTCCAACACTGCAGGCAAGGTGAGAGCACAGGCGTGGGGGGCAATAAGGGAGGGGATCGTCAGGCCTCGAGACAGATGGGTGTGTTAGGGGCATTTGCTTTGAAGAGGCTGGTAGGGTGGCCTGTTTGGATACCTGTTTGGGGACTGGGTGAGAGACAGGCCCTGGGCCTTGTGAGCAGCATATGAGTTCCCCAGACACTCCCAGAAGACCCAGACTCATGGGGAAGGTATTTCCTTTTCTGCATTTATTAATACGTTTGTTATTGAGTATGCGTTAGGAGCTAGACCCTATTTTAGGTGCTGGGGATATATTGCTCACTGAGTTAGGAAAGGAGGAAGACAGAGATTAAACAGGTAACAGAGGGAAGACGAGTTCAGTGGTGGTAAGTTCTAAGAAAGAAATGCAGCGGTCATGTGATGGGCATGGGCAGTGCTGCTTATGATGGGGCCCAGGGAAGCCTCACTGAGGAGGTGATGTTTAATCTCAGCCTGAAGTGACTCAAGGAGCCAGCTGTGTGAGGACTCTGAGGAGAACACTGCCGCTTTGTCTTTGGGTTGGGTAGCAAGAGGGTCGTGTCAGACCTCTCTCTGGTCCCCTCTGCAGACCCTGTTCGGGAAGATGCTGGACTACCTGCAGGGCTCTGGGGAGACCCCACAGACAGATGTTCGCTGGATATCGGAGAGTGGCATCATCGACGTCTTCCTGCTACTTGGGCCGTCTGTCTTTGATGTCTTCCGGCAGTACGCTAGTCTCACAGGTACGCGGTGTTCCTCCTCTCTCAGCCTGCAGCCGCGGTTTCTGGTCCTTGTCTTCTCGAGAAGGATGACTGCATTTTCAGAAATCCTGTGCCTTGTCCTGTTCTCTAGCCCTGTGCCCTTTCATCTCCCTCAATTTCTGGGCATCCCCATCGGCCCCAGGTTGAGCCTGACCCCATTGTGACCCCCATCCCTCACTGAACCTGCAGGGACCCAGGTATTGCCCCCGCTCTTCTCCCTCGGCTACCACCAGAGCCGCTGGAACTATCGGGATGAGGCTGACGTTCTGGAAGTCGATCAGGGCTTCGATGATCACAACCTGCCTTGCGATGTCATCTGGCTGGACATTGAGCATGCTGATGGCAAGCGGTATTTCACCTGGGACCCCAGCCGTTTCCCCCAGCCCCTCACCATGCTTGAGCGTTTGGCCTCCAAGAGGCGGAAGGTAAGAGGGCCGCAGCCATGGTTGGCTTTCTCAGGCATGATAGCCCTGGAGAAATCTGACCCCCCATGTTCCGTGCCCCCAGCTGGTGGCCATTGTGGACCCCCACATCAAGGTGGACCCTGGCTACCGCGTACACGAAGAGTTGCAGAACCTGGGTCTGTACGTTAAAACCCGGGATGGCTCTGACTACGAAGGCTGGTGCTGGCCAGGTAGGTGGGCCCGGAATTGAAGGAGGCTATTGGGAGACCAGGGAGCTAGAGTGGAGGCTATTTTGCCCCTCGGGTTGAAAGCCATCCTTGATTTCTTCTAGGTGCAGCTGGTTACCCTGATTTCACCAATCCCAAGATGAGGGCCTGGTGGGCTAACATGTTTCGCTTTGACAATTATGAGGTATGGCAGCCCCTCCCCGACCTGCCTCTGTCTTTCCCACTCTACCTCTTGGAATCAGTCATTCTCTGCCTGCTAGCCCTGCTATGGTTGGTTGCTCATAAGATATCAGGGGGCCTTGATCCTGGGAGGGCCCTGAGAAATGCATCTTTCTGGATTCCTAGGAGCTGCTCTGACACTGTTGGTCTTCTTCCTCCCCTCTGTCGTCTGCCTTGTGTCCTCAGGGCTCATCTCCCAACCTCTATGTCTGGAATGACATGAATGAACCGTCCGTGTTCAATGGCCCTGAGGTCACCATGCTCAAGGATGCCCAGCACTATGGGGGCTGGGAGCACCGAGACGTTCATAACATCTATGGCCTCTACGTGGTAAGGGACTGAGAGGGGAGAGACCAAGGGCCGAGGACGTGCACCGGTGACAGCTGGCTTTTGCTCCTCACTACCCTTCTTTCCTGTTCCCACGCAGCACATGGCGACTGCTGATGGGCTGGTGCTGCGCTCCGGGGGCATAGAACGCCCCTTTGTCCTGAGCAGGGCTTTCTTCGCTGGCTCCCAGCGCTTTGGTAAGATTTGGAGAATAAAGCCGTGGCAGAGGGGCCTGGGCCTGGTTCTTGGAGAAGTCTGTCCATCCTCTGAGAGTTACGTACTTCCTTCCAGCTGTTCACTAAAAGCGAGGCAGGGAGTGGGAGGGCCAGTCCCTGTTGAAGTGCTCTGGTGAACTCTGCCATCTTCAGCAGGACTCTGGGGGCCCCAGAGGAGATGTGGCAGGTTAGAGAGGTCAGCTTTATAAAAGGCTGAGCCCCTTCACTGTTTGCAAGCTCCCTCCCTCTTTTCTTCCTCAGGAGCCGTGTGGACTGGCGACAATGCTGCCGAATGGGACCATTTGAAGATCTCTATTCCTATGTGTCTCAGCTTGGGGCTGGTGGGACTTTCCTTCTGTGGAGGTGAGAGGGGGAGGAACTTGGAGCTTTGGAACTTGTTCCAAGTTCCAGCTTGGAACTTGCTTTGGCGGGAGAGGGGCAAGATAGAGGGCATAAAACCTAGGCCTGAGCAGAGAACTGACAGTCCACGGTGGGGCCTTGGGGGCTCCTTAGGCAGCAGCCCTCCTTCACCCTCTTTTCCAACCGGTTTCCTCCCTCCCCTCTCTAGCGGATGTGGGCGGCTTCTTCAAAAATCCAGAGCCAGAGCTGCTTGTGCGCTGGTACCAGATGGGTGCCTACCAGCCATTCTTCCGGGCACATGCCCACTTGGACACTGGTCGGCGAGAGCCGTGGTTGTTACCTTCTCAGTACCATGACCTAATCCGAGACGCCTTGGGTCAGCGATACTCCCTGCTGCCCTTCTGGTACACCCTCTTCTATCAGGCCCATCGTGAAGGGATTCCTATCATGAGGTGAGGCATTCAGTTGGGTCTGTGTAGAGTGGACTGAGATGGCTGGGAGACTGGGCTCCATCTCTGGGCCTCTTTCTTCATTCGCCAGGGCCTTGTAAAGGAGGGAATTCTGACTGCAAGGTCAAGAGTAAGAAGAGACCAGTGGGGAGATGAAGAGCAGTAAACGTTACTGAGTGCTTATGACATGCCACGCATCACTATCCCCAGAGCCAGAAACAAGTCAGACAAGTGTCCTACCCTTGTGGAACTTACATTCTTGGGAGGAAGACAGAGAGACATGTAAAAAATATGGAAATAGGAAAACTGCCAAAACTGACAAGCTTTTTGAAAAAAATAGAACAGGGTCACGGGGTTAAGTTCCACAAACAGGCCACGTAAAGATGAGCCCTGACTGATGAGTAAGACAGACTTTTGTGATGCAGAGGAAGAATGTTCCAAGCAGGGGAGACTGGAAGTGCAAAAATTATGAAATGGAAATGAGTTTGTTGTGTTCAGGGAGTAGGAACAAACCAGTGTGTCTCAGGGGAAAAGAACCAGAGGGAGAGGTAGATGAGGGGGAGTGGAAAATTCAACTTGAACTGGAGGGCTTTTCAGGCCACGACAATGAAGTGGCCGCTGGGAGGTAGCTATGCAGAGCAGTTTCCAGAGGGAGCAGGGTGGGAGGAGGCAGGGAGACGGGTTAGGAAGTTAAATGTCTAGACCAAGGTTAGAGTGCATAGCTGAGTCCTTAAGCCTGCTGGTCTGTCTGGCTACCAGCTCGCGGGTCTTTCCCCTGTGCTGTTCTCTTTGCCAGTGCCTGGGGTAGCACCTTTGACTTCTGCCAAACAGCAAGTGTCTTCCTTTCTCGTCCTGCTTCCTTCCTAGGCCCTTGTGGGTGCATTATCCTCAGGATGTGACCACCTTCAGTATAGATGATCAGTTCCTGCTTGGTGAGAAACAAGGGGGACAGTTAGTGGTGGGTTGGGATAGGGCTGAGAAGAAGCAAGCGCTGAGAGATGTGTCTGTGGATGTGCAGGGAGGGAGGAGTGAACGAGGCCAGGGCTGCAAGGGGCTGGGTGCTCTAGGGCTCCCTCTTTGGGAACTGATCTCCCCAGTTCAGAGTTGATTCTGCTGTGTCTTAGGGGATGCGTTGCTGGTTCACCCTGTATCAGACTCTGAGGCTCATGGCGTGCAGGTCTATCTGCCTGGCCAAGGGGAGGTGAGTTAAGGAAGGGTGTGGTGGGGAAAGGTGGTGGAGGTCAGAGAGGGTAAATAGAGTGGGGGGTCCTCTGTGCAGTGAGTGACCGAGTATATCTTCTGTACCCACAGGTGTGGTATGACATTCATAGCTACCAGAAGCATCATGGTCCCCAGACCCTGTATCTGCCTGTAACTCTAAGCAGTGTGAGTATGCCTGGCCCAGCTGCCAGGTCCGTCGGCCTGTAGGTTTCCAGAAGGGGAGAGAGTGTATGTTTCAGAGTCCAGTTCCTAAGGGGACACAGATATGCACGAGCAAAAGATACTGCAGGGCCCAGGGTTGAACAACAGGGCTGCTTCATCCCAGCACTGCTCTTGCCCTAGATCCCTGTGTTCCAGCGTGGAGGGACAATCGTGCCCCGATGGATGCGAGTGCGGCGTTCTTCAGACTGCATGAAGGATGACCCCATCACTCTTTTCGTTGCGCTCAGCCTCCAGGTGAGCGCATAGGCAGGGAGCCTCCTCAACCATCTGCCTACCTTCCTAGGGTTCAGTCCCCTGGGGATGTGCCCCTCACTCCCTCTTGGGCTCAGGCTCTCACCTATCCCACTTCCTGCTCAGGGTACGGCCCAAGGAGAGCTCTTTCTAGATGATGGGCACACGTTCAACTATCAGACTCGCCACGAGTTCCTGCTGCGTCGATTCTCATTCTCTGGCAACACCCTTGTCTCCAGGTAAGGAGGTACCCTTTCTTCCTCGGCAGCCTCTGGGATGCTTACAGCTCACTGTGCTCTTACATCATGGCCTTGCTCTGCTCGCCTCCTTTCTGCTCTGACAGTTTTTTTCCTGATGGGTATCCGTTTTTGCTTCCTCCAGCTCAGCAGACCCCAAAGGCCACTTTGAGACACCAATTTGGATTGAGCGGGTGGTGATAATAGGAGCTGGAAAGCCAGCAACCGTGGTACTCCAGACAAAAGGTGAGTGATCTGGCCCCCAGGTGAGGAAAGAGGAGAAGCAGGGGCAGGGTTGGGGACCCCCTGCGTATAGGAAAGTAGTTGCTGTTGACTCTGGCACTCTTTCTCTTTCCTCCACCAGGATCTCCTGAAAGCCGCCTGTCCTTCCAGCATGACCCTGAGACCTCTGTGTTGACCCTGCGCAAGCCTGGCGTCAGTGTGGCATCCGACTGGCGCATTCACCTGCGATAACCCAGGGATGTTGCGGTGGGGTCTGATGGTCACGATAGTTACTCTTCCTTCTGCCCTGGAGTTTGACCTTCCCCAGACTTCACCTTTCTTATCTCAAGATCCACATTCTGCCAACATCTGGGCAGGATGAGAGGGCTTTCCCTGGGCTCTGAATTCCTTTTGTGATCTCCTGACCTCTCCCACCCCATTGACACCACATCTCCCTTCATCCCCAAATATTCTGTTGCTCTGACTGGAGCACATTCACCTGTGAAGACCTGGGGACCACAGGGCCCTTGCTTTCCCTTCTCTTTTCTTTCTTCTGGGGGCCCTGAATCTCCTCCATACCCTCTCCATTCATGTCTCTTGTGTGTTGATGCCATTTCTTGGAAGAAGATGAGGGCAGTGAGCTTTAGGGCTCCTTTTCTCCTTCCCCTTCCCTCCCCACCAAACTGTTCTCCCTCCTTTTATTTCTTCCTCCTGGCTCTTCTCTATCAGGCCTCCTCTTTTTATGCCCCATTGGTGCACTGGGTCCACCCCTTACCCTGATAAGGGATGAATGGATCAAAGGAGTGAGGTTGCGGGCAAACATCCTCTTCCCTGGCATCCCAGCCTTTCCTCTCCCTGCTTCTATCTAGAGCAGCTGCGGTTCTGACAGGGGCAGTTCTACCTCCCCTGTCCCTTGGGGGAAAGAAGTTTCCACTCCTTAAGAGGGGATGAGCGAGACTTCTTTTGCCTCCTAAAATTTTGTCCCCTTGAGGGGCATTCCAGATGGAGAAATCAGTCGTGGTTTCATCGAATCATGGTCACCTGTATTTATTGCTGGGGGAAGGCTGAGGGTGGGGGAGATGATCATGTGCGCTCAGGGTTGGCCCAGGGCCCTGGGTGGGGGTTGGGGGAGGACTAACTGGGGACGATGGGGAATGTTTGTGGGAATTTTTTTTACTTCCTTTTGGCCCCCAGCTGTGACAAGTTTTGATAAAAGGAGAAACAATAAAGAGAGAAACCATAAATAACTGTTGGCATCTGGATTCCAGTTCTGGCCTGAACCACAGACCCCTAAAAGCCTGAGGACCTGACATTTTCATTTAGCTTCAGCATAAGCCTCATTGGTTGAGCAAAATGAGTGAGTGCAAGCCTCCTTCAGCTTGCTTGATGCCAATTTTTTAAAAAATTAATTATTTTTGGCGGCATTGGGTCCTCGTTGCTGCACGCGGGCTTTCTCTAGTTGCGGCGAGCGGGTGCTACTCTTCCTTGCGGTGCGCAGGCTTCTCATTGAGGTGGCTTCTCTTTGTTGCGGAGCATGGGCTCTAGGCACATGGACTTCAGTAGTTGTGGTACGTGGGCTCTGTAGTTGTGGCTCGCAGGCTCTAGAGCGCAGGCTCAGTAGTTGCGCATGGGCTTAGTTGCTCTTCGGCATGTGGGATCTTCCTGGACTAGGGCTGGAACCCATGTCCCCTGCATTGGCAGGCGGATTCTTAACCACTGCGCCACAGGGAAGCCCCTGATGCCAGTATTTTCATAGAGGAGCCCAGCAAGGTCATCAGATTTTAGTAGGCCTAGTTAATAGTGGTGACCAGAGCTAATGGGGTCCCTCTTGAATAGAAATAGCTATATGTCAGATGTTCTCATACTAAAGACTGCTTCTCTTTAGCTAGCAGCATTTAAAAAAATTTCCTGGGCTTCCCTGGTGGCGCAGTGGTTGAGAGAGTCCGCCTGCCAATGCAGGGGACACAGGTTCATGCCCCGGTCCGTGAAGATCCCACATGCTGTGGAGCGGCTGGGCCCGTGAGCCATGGCCGCTGAGCCTGCGCGTCCAGAGCCTGTGCTCCGCAACGGGAGAGGCCACAGCAGTGAGAGGCCCGCGTACAAAAAAAAAAAAAAAAAAAAAAAAAATTTCCCATTGTTTTAGTGACAGGATATAGTTTCCTCCATTTTGTAGACTGACCACAAGTCTTTGAGATTATTTTAACAAGAAACTAGGTTTGTTTGCTTGGAAAAATTACTGCTCAGAATGGTTTATGCCTGTGAGGAGTTAGGGGATGTGTTCATGGAATTCCTCAGCTTGAGAAGTATTTCGAGGGGCTTCCTGGGTGGTGCAGTGGTTAAGAATCTGCCTGCCAATGCAGGGGACACGGGTTCGAGCCCTGGTCCGGGAAGGTCCCACATGCCGCGGAGCAACTAATAAGCCCGTGAGCCACAACTACTGAGCCTGCATTCTAGAGCCTGTGAGCCACAACTGCTGAGCCTGTGTGCCACAACTACTGCAGCCCGCGTGCCTAGAGCCCATGCTCTACAACGAGAGAAGCCACTGCAATGAGAAGCCCATGCGCCGCAATGAAGAGTAGGCCCCGCTGGCCGCAACTAGAGAAAGCCTACGGGCAGCAACGAAGACCAGATGCAGCCAAAAATAAATTTATTTAAAAAGAAATTTCCAGTTAATTCCCTGGGAGACAGCTCATTGCCTTGGCATTTTACCCCCACCCCTACTGTCACCTGTTTCAGTGTGGGTCAGAGGAGACAGTACAGCTCCTGGAGTCAGGTATCTAGAAGGGACATAGAAAATTGTACAATGGGAAATTACATGATTTGGCGCAATTTTAGTTACTTATCTGTAAAATGGGGACAATATCTCTTACACAAAAGTGGACCAAGATATGGTGACAACCCTGAAGAAGAGCAGTTGCTCCTGAACTACTGCCAGATGTGCTGGAAAAACACTATGGATATAAACTCTTCATCCCAGAAAGGGACCTGATTCCAAGTCATACTAGAAATTCCAAAAAAAAAAAAATTCCAAGAAATATTAGAATAAAAGAGGTTGATTAATTAATGAAATATCAAAAATACCCCTTTACTATTTTTTGGTTTAATTTATTAGATTACTATGTATTTTTTGCATTTTTGCAAAGAGTATCTTGTTAAATATCAAAATTCTGCAACATCAATTTTTAGAGTGATAATCTAAATTGTATTAAAATTATGATCAAAGGATTATAGTGGGGCTTCCCTGGTGGCGCAGTGGTTGAGAGTCCGCCTGCCGATGCAGGGGACACGGGTTTGTGCCCCGGTCCGGGAAGATCCCACATGCCGCGGAGCCTGTGCGTCCGGAGCCTGTGCTCTGCAACGGGAGAGGCCACAACAGTGAGGCCTGCATACCGCAAAAAAAAAAAAGGATTATAGTGAGGATTGTATGAGATACCCTGGGCACAGGCTTGGCACATGATAGGCCGTAGATTTCACTCATTCATGTAACAAGTATGTATTGAGCTACTGTTACTACCTGCAGTGACTGATGGATGAATGAATGACTATAAGGAGAAAATCTGCGCAGAGGGACTAGAGATCAAGGGGAGGGTCCCAAAGCCACTCCCAAGTACCCTACCTGGCTTCTAGCCGCTGGCCGCGCGCGCTTGATACGCCGGATGTGACGTCACCCACTACCGTGGTTCCCAGAACTAGGCGGTGGGAGCGGAAATTAACCCGGAGGGAGGGAGCGTGCAGACTGACCGGAAGTGGGCCGCAACGTTTGCCGCCAGCTCCAGCTCCTGGGAGCAGGTCGAGAGGTGGGCGGGACAAGGGGCGGGGCCGATTCAGGGCGGGGCTTGAGGGCTGGGGGCGGGGACCTTCGTGCCTGCAGGACCCCGCCTGCCCAGGCGCCGGCGGTGGCGCGGCCATGAAGCTGAAGCTGAAGAACGTGTTCCTCGCCTACTTCCTGGTGTCGATCGCCGGCCTCCTCTACGCGCTGGTGCAGCTCGGTGAGCGGGGCGGGGCGGGGGTGCGGCGGGTCGGCCCGAGGTCACCCGCCGCCGAGCATCCCGCCCTGGGGATGAACCCCTGCGCAGACCCCATTCATCCGGATCGGCCCTCCGACAGCCCTCTGCGGCCGCCGGGCGCACTCCCCTCTCTAGAACGCACCGCGGCTGCCCGCCGCACCTCGGGTGAAATCAGACTCCTTCCCAGAGCCTGCAAGGCCCCTCATGATCCTGCCTCGGTCTGCCTCTCTAACTCCATTTCCTCACCCTCTCGCTCGCTCTGCTCCGGCCACACTGGCTTCATGACAGTTTCTTGAAAACCCCACGCTCATTGCTTCCAAGCACTTAACCTGTCCCCGCTGCCTGTGGTGCTCTTCTCCCAGCTCTTTCCCAGCTGCCTCTTTCTCATCCTTCAGGTTTCAGCTCACATGTCACCGCCTCACAGGCCTTCCTTGACCACCTTAGCTAAAGTTAACTCTTCTTAATCTGGATTCTCTTTAAGTCTCTATCCTATTTGTTTCCTTCATGGCCCTTACCACAGTTTCTAATAATTTTATTAATTTGTTTCTTTGCTTAGTGTCCAGCTCCTCCACTAAACTGAAACCTCCATGAGGGCAGGGACCATGTCTGTTTGGTTTCCTGCTGCATCCCGGGCACTTAAGGCAGTGCCTCCCAGGAGGAGCATTCAATAAATATTTATCCAATGATGGAATCAATGAATTTAATGAGTCTTTGATCACACAGCCAGCGGAACAGATTGAACCCTGCCTGTTATGCAGGGATTTAGAGACTGGGCCACTGCATGATCCTCAGGTGTTTGAAAGACTGTCCTGTTTTAGGAGATCAACTTGTTCTTTATGGTTCCAGAAGGCAGAATTAGGACCAGCAGGTAGAAAGGATGGAGGCAGGTAATCAGCTCAGTAGCCAAATGAAAACTGTAATGGATGGAATTGTTAAAATCGGAGAGGGACTGCTAATTGAGGCAGTGAGCTCCCCACCACCCAAGGCGTAGAAAAGCTGTTAGAGAAGTTGTAAAGAAGTTGTAAAAGCTGTAAAGAAGTTGGCCCTTTGGGATGCTGAACATACTATGGTTCTCTGCCCCCATCCCTGCTTCCTGGGACCAGGCCAGCCATGTGACTGCCTCTCTCCCCTGCGGGCAGCAGCAGAACAGCTTCGGCAGAAGGATCTGAGGATTTCCCAGCTGCAAGCCGATCTCCGCCGCCCACCCCCTGCCCCTGCCCAGCCCCCTGAACCTGAGGCTCTGCCTACTATCTATGTTGTTACCCCCACCTATGCCAGGTATGGGCTGTGATGCACCCAAGATCTGCATGGACCAAGAGAACTGGGGTCGATGATGAGTTGCGGGAGGCGCTGGGCCAGGGCATGTTCCTCAAGCTAAGACATGCCTAATGACAGGCTAAATGAACCACATCATTACTCAAAGATTTGTGGTAAAATGTTTTTCTATTAAAATAGACAGGGATGCGCTGTGAAGTATAATACAATATTCCTGAGAAGTTTTAAGATAGAACAATAAAGTTGCAAAGAAATTCTGAACTTGCCAGTGAGTTCACTCTCTCTCCTTAGGGAGCCTTTGGTGAGAAAGTTTGGGAACTCCTTGACTAAATCGAAGTAGAAAAGGACTTGGCCCTGCAGTCATACGGGGGTCTAGAAATAGTTATATCAGCTATTATTTGCGGTGTGTTTACTCTCTGCCCCACACTGTGCTAAGAGTGTTCCTTTTTTTTTTTTTTTTAAATAAAACGTAGCGTCATTAGTGATACCAAGCAACTGGGGAATGTGGTTTTGAATTCTGTAGCCAAAAGGGCTTGCTGACATCTGCCTGGAATCAGATGGCTTAACCCACCTACGCCAGGGCATCTCTAGACCCTCTCCACCTCCCTACACGCACCATCAAGCCTGGTGGGGGCAGGCCCATCTGAAGGGTAAAGAAGCCTGCAAGAGACTGGGCCCCTACCTTTCCAGTTTCTTGTCCAAACTTGGATAAATCTTCGTCCCCTGAAGAGGAATGAGCCAAAGGGCTCCTTTAAACCCTTCTACCTGGAAATCCAAGCATAGGCGGCAAAGAACATGGTCCTACTGGTATTCTAAAAAGTCATGATCTTATTTAATCCTTAAAACAACATTGTTGAAAAGTATGTAAAGTACTGTTATTTTAAAGCCAAGGAATCTGAGGCTTGGGGAGATGGAGCCATTTCCCCAGATGTCTCACCTAATAAGTTATAAAACTGGTGTTCAAACCCAAATCTGATTTCAAAGCCTGTGCCCTTAATTTATAGTCAGAGCCCTGGGGTTGAGGTGAGTGACAGACATGGACATTAAGAACAGGGCAGGTGAGTCAATTCCCTGGCGGTCCAGTGGTTAGGACTCAGCGCTTCCACTGCAGTGGGCATGGATTCCATCCCTGGTCAGGGAACTAAGATCCTGCAAGCTGAGTGGCTCAGTCAAAAAACAAAACAAGACAAAGAAAAGAACAGGGAGTTTGGGTGCTGGTCGGGGAAAGGTCACAGTGGGGGTGGTGGGGTGCTAGGAGTGGCCCAGGAGAAGCCATATGTACCCTCTGGAGTGGGCAAATGGCGCCTACCCCTTTCCCTCCTGCATCTTTCCCCCTGCAGGCTGGTGCAGAAGGCGGAGTTGGTGCGGCTGTCCCAGACCCTAAGCCTGGTGCCCCGGCTGCACTGGCTGCTGGTAGAGGATGCTGAGGGCCCCACCCCATTGGTCTCAGGGCTGCTGGCTGCCTCTGGCCTCCTCTTCACACACCTGGCGGTCCTCACCCCCAAGGCCCAGCGACTCCGGGAGGGCGAGCCAGGCTGGGTTCGGCCCCGAGGTGTGGAGCAACGGAACAGGGCCCTGGACTGGCTCAGGAGCAGAGGGGGCGCTGTGGCTGGAGAGAAGGATCCACCGCCACCAGGCACCCGGGGAGTCGTGTACTTTGCTGATGATGACAACACGTACAGCCGGGAACTCTTTGAGGAGGTGAGCACTGAGATGGGGCTGGGGACACAGGCCAGGGGGGCCCGCTTCATCTTCTTCCCTAGGTGAGGAGTGGGGAGCGGTGGGGCAGAGTGACTCAAGTGGTCCTTCCTGCTGCTCCCGTTCCTCCGGGCCACCTCCCATCTGTTTCTTCTTTCCTGACTTCTGTTAGATGCGCTGGACCCGTGCAGTCTCCGTGTGGCCAGTGGGGCTGGTGGGCGGCCTGCGATTCGAGGGCCCTCGCGTACAGGATGGCCGGGTTGTGGGCTTCCACACGGCGTGGGAGCCCAACAGGCCCTTCCCAGTGGATATGGCGGGGTTTGCTGTCTCCCTGCCCTTGCTGTTGGCTAAACCCAACGCCCGGTTCGATGGTACTGCTGCTCGGGGCCACCTGGAGAGCAGTCTTCTGAGCCACCTTGTAGATCCCAAGGACCTGGAGCCGCGGGCTGCCAACTGCACTCGGGTAAGGGGATGGAGGTGGGCACAGAAATCTGACTGTGGGATGGACGGGTGATGGGAGAAGTGGAATGAGGCCCTGGGGAGTAGGATCAAGTATGGGTGTTTGAACAGGGAGAGACCCTCCTGGACTCAGATTCAACCTTGCTTGCTCTCCTGAAGGGGAAGCCGGGAGGCAGGGAAGGAAAATGGTCTTCCTGCCACTCTGTCTCCTGGCACCCACGTGACACAGAGAGGGTAAGGGATTAAGCCCCATTTTAGAGGCACTAGAGCCTCCCCCCACCCGCCCTTCATGCTTGGCAGCCAACCCGCTGTGTGTTGAGGGGGTTGGAGAATCCATTCTACACCGAGTGCCCCAGAGGCTTGGCTGTGGCTGGGCCCGGCTCTAACTGAAACCTCTCGGGACAGGTTCTGGTGTGGCATACGCGGACAGAGAAGCCCAAGATGAAGCAGGAGGAGCAGCTACAGCGCCAGGGCCGAGGCTCAGACCCAGCTGTCGAGGTGTGATGGCGGCCCTACACTGCCCACCACCACATCAGACACAGATCTGGGGGACTGGATCCCTGGCCTGCCCAGGATGTCGTCTTCCAAGTCCTGACCCCTCGGAGCCAGGGGCGGCCCTTCTGCCCCTTCAACCCCACGGCGTGGCCCAGCTGCTTCTCCCCTCCCCCCAGCCTGCCTTGTGGCACTGCCCACAGGCTAGGGACAAGCGGCCCTTGTGTTGAGCCAGATGGGCCCCGTCTGGGGCGGAGCAGAAAACAGAGTCTCGGGAGGGAGGGCGGCTGAGTGACTGGGTAACTTATTGGGGCTGGGCATGCACTGGGGGGCGGGAGGAGCTGGGCCGGACCCTCCCCACCTGAGCATGCTGACCCCCCCCTCCCCCACCAACCTCCAGAATAAAAACTCTCAACCTGGAGGGGCTTCTGTTTTCCTTCACTTCTCACGTCAGGTTCTTGCATTTGATCCTTACCAGGTCAAAACCCTGGAGTCCTGGCTTCTCCATCAGACGGAAATCAGTTCTCTCAGGGCCCCCACCCCCTTGAAGAGAAAGATCAGTGGCTTTAGTCCAAAAGCTTTATTGAGTCGGTGCACCAGAAGCAGCCTCCAGTCCTTCCCATGTCACTTTCCCACCACCCTGTTTTCTTTCTGTTCTTCCCTGGTGGTTCTGGCCATGGGCTAGGCCCTAGGACACCTGGTTTTCTCTCCTACCCGAGTCCAGCTCGCTGACTATCCTTAACCCTCTAATCCCCGAGATCCTTCCTCCCCCACCTGGAGCCTATAAGGAGTTGTGAGGTTTCCAGTCTTGTCCATCCCTCCCCTCCCCCCCACCCGTCATCCCCACCCCCAGCTCCAGGCCACTAGGCCTCTGGTAGACCCTCCTTGGGAGGTTCCTCTTCTGGTGGGGCCTCCTCAGGTGCTGGCCTGCGGGCCACCCCTCCCTGTAGCCATGCTGTTTTCATCATGTCTTTCAGCCCAGCAGGAAAGAGATAGCCCTGGGCCTCTCCCTCCCCATCGATGACTCCTCCGAGCCCCTCCAGTGCTGTTTGCAGGTACCGCAGGCCCAAGAGTACCAGAGTCTGTGGGGAAAGCAAGGGGCAAGAGGTCAATGAGGGTCAGCAGTTCCAGGGGCCCCTGGGTTGGAAGTGGTGAGGAGGCCCAGAGGAGGCCTCAGACACTTTGCTGACTCACCTGCAGCAGGAAGGTAAGAGCCAGCATGTTGCCCAGTCTGCTTGCCAGCCCCTGCAGGTGCCCCAGCAGCACCTCATGGCATCCTTGGGCCCAGAGGTTTAGGTTGGGCTGTCGGGGATCAAAGAGCGGGTGGGCGTGGGGGTCTGAGAGCTGGCTTTGCAGGCAAGGTCTGGGTGAGTGGGGGTTACAGCAGGAGAAAGGGACCCCATCGATCAGATATAGGCCTTCCACATTGCTCTGGATCCGGCTGCAAAGGGAGGGGCAGGGGTGTTAGGATGTCTGGAGATAGAGGCCTGGGGGAGAAGCTGCAGGGCACAGGAGTTGAGAAGGGAAAAAAACGAGTGAGACATTTATGACTGCTTTACTATGTGCCAGGCATGCATAATTCATTTATCCTTACAACAACTCTATAAGGTGGTACTTTTACCATTTCCAGTTTACCGACAAGCAAATGGGCCCAGAGCAGTTTGGTAACATGCCCTGCGTCACACAGCTAAAACATGGCAGAGCTGTGCCCCATTCTCTCAATCACTAGGCTCTATTCATTGCCTGTCTGGGTGAGGTGGGGTTTCAAGGAAGGAGGAAGAGGAGAAGAAGGAAGAGGGAGGAGGAGAAGCAAATCACTCACTCAACCACGTCCTGGTCATTGGGATCCAGGTAACGGTTGCTGACCCACTGGATCCCAAACCAATCCTTGTACCCATGGCGCCCGCAGCAGTGGTGCCTCAGCTGCAGCTCATCCAACAGCCGTTTGGCTTGACAGCGTCCGGGGACCTCTGTGTCCTTGTAGTTAGCCAAGGCAATCCCCAGGCCCTCCTCCAGTCCTGTGTCCAGAGTCCCAGGTAAAGCCAGGGCTAGCCCCAGGGCAAGAACCAGGAGCCCACCGCCACCAGCTGTGCCAGCCACCAGCAGCGGACCCAGGACCCCTCGCCAAGGAGAGTATTGAGCTGCATCCAGACTGGCCCTGCTGGCTCCTGAGCCCACCAGTCCTGTGCCCAGAGCCACTGCACTGGCTGCCAAGGCAACCTGGGGCAGGACAGCGACCGGGCAGGAGGGAGCCAAGAAGGTGCCAAGGTGCCACAGCTGGAGCAGGAGGTGCCCGCTACAGAGGAGGGTGAGGCCACCGACCAGCACCAGCAGCCATGAGACGAGCCAGAGGCCCTGCGCCAGACGGATGCGGGGCTGGAGGGGCAACACCAGGGGCAGCACAGGCGCCATCTCCCATCTCTGCCCAAGGGACGGCAGAGCTGTCAGGGACCGGGGTTGGCCGCGGCAGGATGCTGCGTCAGCCCAGCCCGGCTTGAGCTGGGCTAATGCCACCCTGACCCCAATACCCTGGGCATCCTCCCGCCACAGCCTTAATAACCCTCTGCCCTGTCCCCGCCTTGGCCTTGCCCCTTAGGAAAAGCCCCGCCCCCAGGCAAAAAGCCTATTTCGTGACCCCGCCCCTGCCCTCTCGCGGAAGTGGGGAGAGGCTGGTCGGTTCTGCCTCGACTGGCTAGGGGCTGGCGGCGGGAGACCTCACGGCCCGCGCTCTTTCCCAGGTCCCCAGGGAGTCCGAGGGCCAGGATCCCGGAAGGGCCTGGAGGGCGGTGGCCGGAGGGGGCCGGGGGTCAGCGGGTTGGCCCCGCCCCCGAAGCGAGCTGCGAGGCCCGGACAGGGAGGGGTTACCAGGCGGCCCGGCCCCCCCCTCGTCCCGCCCCCCCTCCCGCGCTTCCTGGCGGCTTCGCGTCCGGCGCCTGTTTGTGCTGCGGCGCTGGGGCCCAGGACGGCCCCGCCACCCCACCCCCGGGAGCCGAGAGCGGCCCCGGGAGAGTCCGAGGCCCCGGCGGGCCCCGGAGCCTGCGACCCCCGCCCCACAGCGCCCCCTCCAGGCCCTTACCCCACGCCCGACAGCGCCCCCGGGGGGTGGCTCGGCTCCCTTGCGCGCGCGCCCCTGGGTGCTTCCCCTTCCCCTCTCTCTGGCCATGGCCCCCGCGGCTTAGACGCCTCCTCCTCCGCCACCGCCGCTCGGAGCAAGCCGGGGGCCGGATGGACGGGGCCGGGGGGCCCGGTGAGTACGGGGCGGGGCGGGCGGCGTGCCCCTTCCCAGAGCGCCGGCCGGTCGGGCGCTGCCATTGCCCGACGGCTGTTCGGGGCGTCCCCGCGTACTCCTCGGCCCCGGGGGCTCTCAGCATCCTCCACTGTTCCTCAGGTCGCTCTCCCTAGTTACTTGGGTCCTCCAACTGTCATTTCGGACTTCCCCAACGTCATCCTACCTCCCGTGTTACTCTGGGCCCCTCGAAAATTTCCCTAGCTCCTGTGTTACTCTGGGCCTCTTTTCCTGGTATTTTGGGTCTTTTTACTTCTGACCCCCACTGTTATCCTGGGACCTTCGCTATGACTCTTCTCTCCACTCATACCCTCTCCTGTCACTCTAGATGTCTTCTCCTTCTCTGAGTCCTCAGGATGACTGTACTCTTGTGTCCCCCCCACCTCGCCACCACCCTTTTCTCCGGGTGCTCCCTCTCAGTTTCTCTGCCTTCTCTGGAGACCTGAGCTTGCTCTGGGCTGGGCCCTGTCGTCCCTCACCAGCACTGCGCCTCTGCCTGTGGTTCCCACGTTCCTCGCCAGTACTCCATATTTTCCCTCTGGTACTCCATGGTACTCCCTGTCTTTGCGGAGGCTGGGACGGCAGCAGGAAGGGAGCTTTGCCAGGTTCCTCGCCTGCCCTGCCACAAGGAGGCCCTTGATCCTTTACCACCGTCTCCTCCCCTCTGGGAGTGCATCCAAGCCTGGAGCTGCCCGAAGCGGGCAGGTCCTGTTGGACAAATGCACAGCTGGGGGCAGAGAGAATCCCCTCAAGCCTTTCCCCAGGTGGTGGGTACATTCTGACTGCTTCTTGCCCCTTTCCCAGGTGAGGGCCCTGCTCAGGAGGCCCTGCAGTCCTTGAGCCGGCGGCTTCAGGTGCAGGAGAAGGAGATGGAGCTGGTAAAGGCAGCCTTGGCAGAAGCTCTTCGCCTGCTGCGGCTGCAGGCGCCACCCACCTCCCTGCAGGACCCTGGCACACCAGGCCCTACAAGGGACAGGTATGCGTGTTGTCAAACCTTCTTTCTCCCCTTTCCCGGGCCTCCTGGGGCATCGGGTTGATGCACTGTCTCCCCAGCAGCGCTGCAGCTCCCCCGGGACTGCCACCCACATGCAGCCCCTCCTCGGTGAGCCGAGGCACCCAGACAGACACAGAGGTGGAGACGGAGTCATCCCCTGGCCCCCCTGGCCTGAGCAACGGGCCCGCAGCCCCGCAGGGGGGCGGTGAAGAGCCTGGTGGGACCCAGTCTGAAGGAGGGGGCAGCAGCAGCAGTGGCACTGGCTCGCCGGGCCCCCCAGGGCTCCTCAGGCTGGTGCAGCCCCCACAGCGTACTGACACGTGAGTGTCCTGCGGCAGAGGCTGGGAGGGGAGGGAGGAGTGGGGAGCACGATCCGAGGGAATGACTTTCACCTGCTCACTGTGCTCCGACCAGGCCACGGAGAAATTCTTCCTCCTCCTCATCCCCCTCAGAGCGGCCTCGCCAGAAACTCTCCCGGAAGGCAGCTTCCTCAGCCAACCTGTTATTGCGGTCAGGGAGCACAGAGAGGTGGGCGAGGCTCCCCTCCCCCCACCCCGCCCCACCCCAGGCTCAGGTTCTTGACTTTCCACATCCCTCACCTCACTTCCCTGGGTCGGGTGGGGGGCACCTCATTGCCCAACAGGAAGAAAGGAACAAGCACTCCTGGGGCGCCTGCTGTGTACCCGGCACTGTGCTAAACCCTCAACCTCCTCCATCTCATTCAGTCCCCACGACATCCTTGGGGGGTAGGTGGTCTCATGCTGATCATTGTCCAGGTGAGGAAGCAGGCTCAGAGAGGGTAAGTCATCTGCCTGGGGTCACACAGCTAGAGCCAGGATTCCAACCCAACTCTTCCTGACTCCAGTTCCCCTGCCCTTTCCACCATATCACAACATACCTTCAAGATTCCAAGAGGGTTTTTCCAAAAGCACCCATGATTTTCATGGGTGACAGTCCTCAGAGTCTCAGCCTTCTCCCACACCCCAGCGTACCAAGCTTTACTTCTAGAGAGCAAGGGGAAATCCTAGTGGCTGAGCATCGTTGTCTCAGAGTGTGTACAGGCCCCAGGACACCTGAGTGTTCATTCTAGCTCTATCCTTGGTCTCTCTTTTATTCTCTGAAGTGAGATCGTCACCTTATTATCATCTAAGGACAGTGATCTTTGGAATTCACCTGTCACTTTCCCCTTGAGAGATAAGGACTATTCTTGCTTACCTCTCAGATCCCTGAAAGGCAGGGCTGATGTACGTTCTGGATTCACTAAAGGCCCATTTTACAGATGGGGAAATGAAGCGGTTGATAGCCAGAGGCCTGGTGGTCTGGAGGAAAGTGTCACCCCACCCTGCCTCTTACAGGCTCACTCAGCCTCTTTAGCCTCAGTCTTCTCATGCCTTCATCTGAGCCTTGAATGCTCACGATGCAAACTGAAAGTCTGCAGAGGTGACTGTGATCTCTAGGGTAACCTCCTTTCTCATGTCCTGCCGCTCCACGATTACGTCTTGGGACCTGACCCCAATCCCTGTGCTTTTCTTTCTTCGCAACAGCCGTGGGGGAAAAGACCCCCTCTCCAGCCCTGGGGGTCCTGGATCTCGGAGGAGCAATTATAATTTAGGTATGTATAGAGGGATCTGAAAGAACTTGGATGATGGGTTAGGGTTTGGGCTGCAGCCCCAGGAGCTATCGTGGGGGACCTGTGAGGTATGGCGGGTTGACTTCTGCTCTGGCTTTCCTGGAAGGGAAGCTACAGGGTGGTGATTGACACCCCCTTCTTTTTTCTGTAGAAGGCATCTCAGTGAAGATGTTCCTTCGCGGCCGCCCCATTACCATGTACATCCCGTCTGGCATCCGCAGCCTCGAGGAGCTGCCCAGCGGCCCACCCCCGGAGACCCTCAGCCTTGACTGGGTGTATCCTGCCCCTTCCAGTCCCATGGGGACCGCCCTTCCCATCATGGAACGCCCCCACCCCTTGCTCCTTCTGGGTCTGCAAGGAGAGTGAGACCTCTGAATCCTCCCCTTCCATCCTCTGCCAATGGCGCTGCTAGCCAGAGCTCTTTGTCTTTCTCTCCTTTTCCTCATGGTGCTCTTGATCTGACCCTTTCCTTGACCATGATCCCTACTCCAGTTACGGGTACCGGGGTCGTGACTCCCGCTCTAATCTGTTTGTGCTGCGCTCTGGGGAGGTGGTCTACTTTATCGCCTGTGTGGTGGTGCTGTACCGGCCCGGGGGAGGCCCAGGGGGTCCTGGAGGTGGCGGCCAGAGACATTACCGGGGGCACACGGACTGCGTTCGATGGTGAGGGTCCTAAGGCTTGGGAGTGGGCAGCTCTAGGCGTGGGGATGGTGGGCTTGGAAGGAAGAGGGTCTGGGTGGGTGTGGAGGAGCTGGAGAGGAGAGTGGCCTGGGTGGTCTTGAGAGACCGACCCCCTTCCCTAGAGTGTCTCCCCCCCACTTAGCCTGGCTGTTCACCCTGATGGTGTGCGTGTAGCCTCAGGACAGACAGCCGGAGTGGATAAGGATGGAAAGGTAAGGCCACAGTCAAACGCCAGGCAGACAGGATGAAATTCCAGCCCAGCTGTCCTTCACACCCCTGACCCCTTCTCCTCCACCAGCCCCTGCAGCCTGTGGTTCACGTCTGGGACTCAGAGACGCTGCTGAAGCTGCAGGAGATCGGACTGGGGGCCTTCGAGCGGGGTGTGGGGGCCCTGGCCTTTTCAGTTGCGGTGAGCTGGCCCCGGCACCTCGAGGCCCCCATCTTCCTTGTCCGGGAACCCCCTCCTTGTACTTCACCAGGAAGCCTCAGAAGTCCTGGCCTTCCTGAGCCCCACCCAGCCGGTTCTCCTAAGAGACAATGTGGCCCCTTCTCCTGCTCTCTCAGCCTGTCGTGGAACCCCTTGCCTTATTTGGACCATGAACCCTGAGACCTCCAGGCCTTACTCGGCCCCTCTGATGTGTCCCCCATCTTCAGGATCTGGGTGCTTTCCTCTGTGTGGTGGATGATTCCAATGAGCACATGCTGTCTGTGTGGGACTGCAGCCGGGGAACGAAGCTGGCTGAGATCAAGGTGAGGTGTCCGGGTGGCCTGCTGAGGTGCTGGGAGTGGTGGAGTGCAGAGAGCTCCAGACTCCCCCGTACATGTACCTCCTTTCTGGCCTGGTCCCCTGGAGCAAGCCTCCTAGCCTCCCTGAGGCTGTGAAGCGGGGACCACGGAGGTTCTGCCCTCGTGAGGGATACCGTGTTAGGCATTAGTGAGTGAGTGACTGACAGTAGTGCTCTTAGGGGACCAGGGCCTTGGAGGAAGGGTTGTCCTGAGGGTCCTGGACTTCTGCAGACCAGTTGTCAGGATGCCACTTGAAGAGAGTCTGGTCGAATGAAGGTGCACAGGGCTTGGGGTGGTTGAATCCACTATCTTCCCTTCAGAGTACAAATGACTCAGTCCTGGCCGTTGGCTTCAACCCTCGCGACAGCAGCTGCATTGTCACCAGCGGGAAATCCCACGTCCACTTCTGGAACTGGAGTGGTGGAGCAGGGGTTCCTGGGAACGGGACCCTCACCAGGAAACAGGGTGTCTTTGGGGTGAGGTGTGGATGGGTGCAGGGTGGTGGGGGAGGGCAGAGTGGCGATGGAAGTATTGGTCTGAGTACTGTAGAGCCTGATGCTACCCAACTCCCAACTGTCCCGAGACTTGCAGTGTCTCTGACCTCTGCTCTCTGCTCGCCTGGCCCCTAGAAATACAAGAAACCCAAGTTTATCCCCTGCTTTGTGTTCCTTCCGGATGGAGACATTCTCACGGGGGACTCAGAGGGGAACATTCTCACCTGGGGGCGGAGCCTCTCAGATTCCAGGACCCCAGGCAGGGGTGGGGCCAAAGGTAAGTGATTGCGGGTGGCACCTGGGAAGGCTAGTTCCCCAGAGGGTCTGCGAAAACAGAGGAGAGGATTTCCCATCCTTTTCCTGTGCGAACTGATCGTGCTGTGTCAGAGGGTGGGGCCCTCTGGGGGGCTAGTCTAGGAGGGCAGGAGGCAGCGTGGCAGAGAGGGCTGGGGCTTTGGAGTGTGCCAGATCCTGGGTTCAAATCCCAGTTTCGCCCCTAGTTGTGTGGCCTTTAGGAGGTTACCTCACTTCGCGGAGCCTTGGTCGTCCAGCGTGTAAACCGGGGAGAAGAGCCGAGGGTCAGACTAGGCACTCAGCAGCTGGCAGTTATTACTCCACTGTGACGGCCTGGGCTGCTCCTGTTCCCTACTTCCCTGCACCCAAAAAGCATGACCCAGCCAGGACTTTGCCAACAGAGACCTATGGGATTGTGGCCCAGGCGCACGCTCACGAAGGTTCTATCTTCGCCCTGTGTCTCCGGCGGGACGGGACCGTGCTGAGTGGTGGTGGGCGGGACCGCCGGCTGGTCCAGTGGGGGCCCGGGTTGGTGGCCCTCCAGGAAGCTGAGGTGAGGGCTGGGCTGGGGTCAAGGGAAGGAGAGGGAAGAGGAATGGTCAGTGCGCCCCTGACTTTCTGCCACCACTCTGCAGATTCCTGAACACTTTGGGGCCGTGCGGGCCATTGCAGAGGGCCTTGGCTCTGAGCTGCTGGTGGGAACCACGAAGAATGCATTGCTGAGGGGAGATCTGGACCAGGGCTTCTCCCCTGTAATCCAGGTTGGGGGGGGGCCGAGGGTTCGAGGGAGCAGGAAGGGAAGGGCTGTTGGGGAGGGGCAGAGGTGACAGCGCATGCTCTGCTGCAGGGTCACACGGATGAGCTCTGGGGGCTCTGCACACATCCTTTCCAGAACCGTTTCCTCACCTGTGGCCATGACCGGCAGCTCTGCCTGTGGGATGGGGAGGGCCATGCGCTGGCCTGGAGCATCGACCTCAAGGTAGAGCTCTGTGTCCCCGGATCCTCAGTGTCACGCCCACCATGACTCCTGTGGCCACCACCCCTTCCCCAACACCCCCTTTCCTTTTGCTCCCAGAGGCAGCCCGTTTGTACTGGTGTGGCTGTACTGGCTGCTAAAATATTCATTCTTCTGTACTGATGCCTCCAGTGCCCCCTGAGCACTGCCCTCCCCCCAGCCCTTAGATGTCCTCTTGATCCAGCAACTGATGGTTAATCTCTGGCACAGCTGGGGGGGGGTGTCACTACTGGTTGTTAAGTGTTTTGAGTAGCACCTCTGCTTAGGCTCCAGTGATACCCTGCCTCCATCCCAGGTTTCCTGTCCCTCTCATCCTTGAGAGGAGGAGGCTTTGACATTGTTATCGAGATGACAAGGTATCCATCTTAGTTCCCTCACTAGAAAGGCATCTTCTTGAATTCACCTTTCCCCCCTCCCAGGAGACTGGTCTCTGTGCTGACTTCCACCCCAGTGGGGCAGTTGTGGCCGTAGGACTGAACACAGGGAGGTGAGAGGGAGCCAGGACTCCTGGGAGGGGAAAGCAGGAGGTATGGGAAGGGTTTCTGGTAATGGCGGGGGTGGAGGAGTGTGATCGCTGCCTGCTCAGGAGCCCCAACTGCACCCTCCCTCTTCTCAGTGCTTTTCCCTGCAGCCCAGGTCTCCCCTGCTCTCCTGTGGCAGCTGTCATCACACCCTCCCCCATCCATTCTCCCCTCCAAGCCTGGGAGTGGAGGAGGTGGCAGCTCAGGCTAGAGAAGCAGCGGGGATGGGAGGGGCAAAGGAGAGACTAACACAGGGAAGTGACAGGCTTAACAGACTCCACAAGGCCCTGGTAGTTGGGCCCCTGTTCTCCCTTTTCAGATGGCATCAGGAGCCCCTCAGCTTTTATCTGCCCATAGCCCCTTCCCACTTTCCAGCATAAGACTGCAATGATAGATAACCTCTCTGTCTACATCACAGCCTTTCTTTTGGTGTCTCTGAGGCTCCCTGACTTGCCAACCCCTACCCTGCTCAGGACAGGTAGTCTCACACCTGCTTTCCACCCCCTCCTTTCTAGGTGGCTAGTTTTGGACACAGAGACCAGAGAGATCGTGTCCGACATCACCGATGGCAATGAGCAGCTCTCAGTGGTCCGGTACAGCCCAGGTGGGAGCCACCCCCACCCCAGACCTAGACTCATCCCTGGCCCTTCCCTCTCTGAGTGACTGTCTTTGTAGATGGGTTGTACCTGGCCATCGGTTCCCATGACAACATGATCTACATCTATAGCGTTTCCAGTGATGGTGCCAAGTCCAGCCGCTTTGGCCGCTGTGTGGTGAGGAAGCTGGGGTGGAGGGCGGGGCATTGCCATAGCAGGTAAACTAATGTACTTTAGGAGGGTGAGGGGATGGGAAATGGTGGCTACATTGTTAAGTCTCTTGTCCCTTGCTCCCAGGGTCACTCCAGCTTCATCACTCACCTTGACTGGTCCAAGGATGGGAACTTCATCATGTCCAATTCTGGGGACTATGAGATCCTTTACTGTGAGTGACAGTAGGGGAGGGCATGGGGAGAGGGTAATAGGGGTGGGTTTTATTTATGTTGAGGGGGCTCCTGGTTGGGAGGGGGTGAAGGAGAAGATGTGGGGGAGCTCCAGGTGGAGGGGCAGTCAGACAGGGAGGTGGAGATGGGTTTGAAGTGGAGTCAGAGTTATACACATAGGAGAAAGGTTGTCATTTGGACAAACCACACACACAGTTTTGCACCATGTCTTGTTCCCACAAGGCCTTGGGGGAGTTGAAAAATGCACCAGGAAAAGATTGTTTGGGAAAAGTTTCTCGGGACAGGTGTGGAGGGATTGATTAACAGGGGAGGAGGAACTGATGGGAAACAGGAGAACTTCAGCTGGGAACTCCGGAAGCACATGGGGCTGGGTGTTGCCCTGGGCTGAGGGCTACCACCCTGACCAGATGACGTGCCACCGCCTCAAGCCAGTCTTTCCAACCCTTCCGTGGCGTCTTCCCCACTGAGGGCAGGGTGAGAGCTGAGCTGGGTGGGCTCCCTCTCCCCAGGGGACGTGGCTGGAGGCTGTAAGCTGCTGAGGAATCGTTATGAGAGCCGAGACCGGGAGTGGGCCACCTACACCTGCGTGCTGGGCTTCCATGTCTACGGTGAGCAGGGGCCCAGGGCCGTGGAACCCTGTGGGAGCGGTGCGGGGACAAGGTGCAGCCCGTCCCGGGCTCGCAGTGCTGGACAGGTGTAGAGGGGTGGGCGTCAAGAAACTGGCAGATCCAGCCCAGGAGGCCCCTCCGGCCGGCCCTCGGGACCGGGAAGGGCTGCCTGGAACGCGCGACCGGTGGGTGGGTGGCCGGGCCGCCTGAGCGCCGGAAGCGGCGCCGCTCTGGACCGTGGGTGGCGGCCGGGAGGCCGGGCTGAGGCTGGCCGCTGCGCTAGGCGTGTGGCCTGACGGCTCGGATGGAACCGACATCAACTCCCTGTGCCGCTCCCACAACGAGCGCGTGGTGGCTGTGGCCGACGACTTCTGCAAAGTGCACCTCTTCCAGTACCCGTGCGCCCGTGCCAAGGTAAGGCCTCCCGGGGCCTCCGGGGCCGGGCGGGAGGGGTCCCAGGGCTCAGCGGCCCCTGTAGCTCGACCTTCCTTCCTGCCCAGGCGCCGAGCCTCGTGTACGGTGGTCACGGCAGCCACGTGACCAGCGTCCGGTTCACGCACGACGACTCGCACCTCGTCTCGCTGGGCGGCAAGGACGCCAGCATCTTCCAGTGGCGAGTGCTGGGCCCTGGGGGCGCGGGGCCGGCGCCCGCAACGCCCTCTCGAACCCCCTCCCTGTCCCCCGCCTCCTCTCTCGACGTCTGACCGCTGTCCTACGGGACCCACAGGCCCTGCAGCGTGGCCCCGCCCCACCCAGATTCCCCATTACCGGGGCCGACCCGGTCCTCGACTTCGAGACATTCCCCAAAGCGCATTTCCCTGGAGGGGGCGAACGGCACCCCTGCACACACTGTATAGACCCGCTGGCTGAGCCGCGCAGCCCCAGCCGGGGCCCTGACTCCCGCTGCCTGCTGAGGGGCAATAAACCAAAAGCAAAGTCGCCTCCCGGTCCTTTTGTGGGGCGCGGCTGGGCGCCTAGGGCCTTTGTGGGGATGGGGAGGAAGGAAAAGGGGAATGCGGAAAGGGTGAGGGAGAGTAGATCTTTCATGCAAATAACAGGCAAAGCCGCTTGCAAATAACTCTGAGAAGCGCAAACGCGCTTCGAGTCTTTCGCGGCCGCATGCGGAGCTGCAGCACTCCGGCGAGGAAAGAGTTAAGCCCAAGTCCTCTCCCCGTCCTCGGGGGCGGGGCCGAGCCGCAACGGAAATAACCGAGCGCCGGGCCGCGGTTGGCCGGAGAGAGCCGAACTTCTTCCGGAAGTAGCCGAGCTTTGAGGTCTCGTTCTCCGACCGGGGCCGAGCGCTGGGCCTTGTTCTGCGGATCCACCGAAGGTGTTCCGGAAGGAGGCGAACCCCGAGGCGGGCAGGGCGAGCCTTCGCGGCGGCCCTCCGAGTCCAACCTCTGGCGTGGCTCGGCGAGCGCGGGGGGAGCTGCAGCCTGGCTCCGGTCCGGCGGAAGCCGAGCTCCTTCCGGAAGAAGCCGAGCGGGCCGGCGCCGGCCTCGGCGTCCCGGGCTAGAGGCGGTAGAGGCGGCGGCGACAGCGCGGGCCGGGATGAACCGCGACGGCTGAGGCGTCGGAGGTGCCGGCTGCGCGGGCCCGACTGAGACTTCTGCGAAGCACCAGCCCCGCACTCCGGGCTTCGCTTCGAGCCCTGCCCCAGTGAGCCTCCCGGACCCCTTTGTGCGGCCGGAGGCGGCGGCGGGAACGGCCATGGCGGCCAACATGTACCGAGTGGGGGGTAAGTACCGGGCGTAGGGGCTGCGGGGCCCGGGGCGGGAGAGGTTGGGGGCCGGGATCGGAGAGGCTCGGCACCCGGTGGCACGGGGAGCCGCGTTTGGGGCGGCGTGGTCCAGAACGCGGACCGGAACCGGAACCGGGAGCACGGAGAGGGAGGGCGCGGGGATCGCGACTCGGCTGGTCACCGAGACTCCCGCAGAGGCTTCGGGCGGCCCGACGGCACTCGCGGGGCTGAGTCTGGGGCCGCCGGTGTCGCGGAGTGGGCTTGGGAAAGTGGTTCTGAAGGAATTGACAGGGCAGGCAGGGGGCGCGGAGGGCCGGGGCGACCGCTTTGCCACCTGCGGGGGAGCCGTTGGGAGGTTTCCTCTTCCCAGGCGTTATTGTGCGCCTCGGTTCGCAAAGGCGGGGGGGGAGCCTGCGCAGGAGTGAACAATTGCTCGGTTGGCCCAGACTGGGATGGAACTCCATCGCTGAGTGGTGGGGACTGCTGGGGAACCCCCTGCTTCTTGTCTCCTCCTGAAGGCTCACTTTTGAGTGAAGAGATGATTTTAGAACTCAGTGATAGGGGTGGAGGGTGGGGCATCCTTCCCTTATTTTCTGTTAGTCTCTCCATTTCCACATTTCCGCGTACTCTCTACCTAGACCCTTATCTCCTTTTGGTCGACTCGGGCCTGCTTTCGCTCCTCCCACCCTGGTGCTCTGGTGCTCGGCTCTCCCATCTACTCCTCTGATCTTCCCGGTTCTTCCCCACCCCCTCCTACAGATTACGTCTATTTTGAGAACTCCTCCAGCAATCCTTACCTGGTTAGAAGGATTGAAGAGCTCAACAAGGTGAGTGGAGCAGAGTCCCGCCACCCCCCGCAACCTCCTTTCTTCTGAGGTCTCTAACTTCAGATGAATGAGACACAGAAAGAGAGAGAGAGAACACAAACCCTATCCGAAGTACCCATTCATATTCATTCATTCATTTATTCATTCATTCTACATATTCTGGAAAGGCTATTGAGAGCTTAGTGGGAACTTTGCTATTCTGTTTCTTGGGGGCCAAGGAAAGGGATTTGGAATTCTTTCCTTAAATGTAAATCTCTTGATTCATAATTTCTTGGGCTTTTCTTACATCCTTTAGACTTGTTCACTGTTGTTAGTCTCTTCTTTATGCATTTCCATTTTCAAATGATTAGTTTTCACCACCATTTTTTCTCTCCTTAGACTGCAAATGGAAACGTGGAGGCAAAGGTTGTGTGCCTTTTCCGGCGAAGGGACATTTCTAGTAGCCTCAACAGCCTGGCTGATAGTAATGCCAGTAAGTGTCTTTGTACCCCACCCCCGGCCCCCTGTCTCCCCCTGCCCGTGATCTGAAGCCTGCACATGTCCCTGCAGGTGTTTCTCTTGGTAGCATGCCCAAGGCAGGGGTGTTAGTTTGGGGGTGGTAAATGCCTGGTCTGCAGAGGGAGGCCTGTTTTTACACGTTGGGTTGGAAGCAGGGTGGAGAGGCCATGATAAGGAAAGCCAGAATTTGGCTTGTGTGTGAGTGTGTATTTAAGAGATGATAGTATTTAAATAGGGGATGAGGAGGAGCTTTAGAGAAGCAGGACTCTTGGGGGACAGTTTTGGTTATGTTGGGATAATGGGTGGTACTGTGAAGGTCAGGTGAAAAGGAAGAGATCGTACTTAGAAGCCTGCATAACAGGGAAGCAGGTTTTTTTTTTTTTTTGTGGTCATGAGGTGGTAAGGATACATGGGTGGGAGAGAATAAATAGGAAGCCAGGAAAGTTTTCTTGCACTTTTCCTCTTTCTCACCTATCCTGGCTTCCCCTTTACTCCACTTTACATCTTTCCCTTTTCTTTTTGCCCTATCCTACTTCTCTTTATGCTTTCATCATCTTTTCAGATACATATTTTTCCGTTTCCCTTAGTTTCTTTTCTTTTCTTTTTTTTTTTTCTGTTTTGGCTTTCTTTCCCCTTTTTCTTGTTCTTCCTAAATTATTTTTCTCATTTTAGGCTTTTTTGGGCCTTGGACATGAAGGGGTTAATGAGGACCTGGGCCTACCAAGTTCTCCGGCCCTCTGGGGTTTCCAGTCCCATCTGGCAGGGGCTGACCTTGGCCTTGTCCAATCAGAAAGGGTGTGTGTGGGGGTAGTCCCCCTTGCCAGGAGGGCAGGGTTTCCGGAGCACACAGGCAGGCGAGAGGTGGAGCCTACTGCACACCCCCCTTTCTCCCTGAGGTTGGGAACAATGCACCAATGAGCCTGGGCCTTTGGCTCTTTTACCCCCTCCCTGTTTGGCTGGCACCCAGCCAAGTTAACCCTTTCCACCAAGGTTTCAGGGCAAGTTGCAGCTCCTTGGGGAGGAAGGTGTTGGCACTGGCTTGAGAGGTACTGTCCTTGAAAGCCCCACAAACAAATGATTGTTAGGCAAGTAGAAAACAAGGGATAGTTAGGGTCGCATGTGACGTTTAAGAGCAAAGTCTCCTGAAATTTGCAGAGAGGAACTGGTAAACACACTCCTGTGTGGTGCTTTTATTTATTTATTTTATTTGGATTTCTGGACCCCAGTCTAGTTTAGCAAGAGACAGGTGGGATATTCTTGCTGGGTCTCATGTGAGCAGATTTGTGCTGTGTGAGTGGTGTCTGAGCATTGGCACCTGGGTCTTTGATGTATTTCTGTGGCAGTCTTTGTACTCTCAGCAGCTCTTCCCTAAGAACATTGATTAGTGATGGAGAGTTGGGAGTATCTGTAACGGGGGTAGGGGTGGGGAAGCTAAGAGGGAAAGCTGGCGGTGTGAGAGGCAGGTGCCTAGGGAAATGTGAGAAAAACAAGTGAGACAGGAAATATTTTCCCTGGGTTAGAGCTTCTAAGGTGGTTTCTTTCTGAATTAGTTTCTGACTCGGCGTCTTCCTCCTAAATCTCCCAGGGGAGTTTGAGGAGGAGTCAAAGCAGCCAGGGGTGTCGGAACAGCAGCGACATCAACTGAAGCACCGGGAGCTTTTTCTTTCTCGGCAATTCGAATCGTTACCAGCCACCCACATAAGGTATAGGACGATCGGGGCCACTGTGGCCTGCATGCACTTATTTAGAAGGTGGAAAGGAGGGACTAGTGTATTGGAGCTGCTGTACAGAGGAAATGAGGAGCTCACCCAGGGTTTTCTGACCTCTCTCCTGTAGGGGGAAATGCAGTGTGACCCTCTTGAATGAGACAGATATCTTGAGCCAGTACCTGGAAAAGGAGGTGAGAAAGAGGTGTCGGGAGAAGAGGGAGGGAAGTGGGTATTGCCCTGAAAGGCAAGAAGCAAGTCTGACTGGGATGAGGTACAGGTTGACAGGCTGCCTGTCTTGGGAACTCTGGATACACCCCACTGCCCCCTGCCTCTGAGGACTGCTGCCCTGCTTACCTTCTCTCTTTCCATCTCCAGGACTGCTTTTTTTACTCACTGGTGTTTGACCCTGTGCAGAAGACACTTCTAGCTGATCAGGGGGAGATTCGAGTTGGTTGCAAATACCAAGCTGAGATCCCAGATCGCCTGGCAGAGGGTATGCAGCAGGAGATACTGTATTATGGCTATGGGGTTGTGTAACATCAGAGTCTCTGAATGGTGTGCCCTGGCGTGTGGTATACAGTCTGCATGGCTCTATGTTGTGAACCTGGCAGAATGGGACCTTAGGAACCGGAAAGGGGCAAATGGGCACATTGGGAAGAGAAGTCTGAGAGTTGAGGTGGCTGACAGAATCCAAGGAGGAGAGGAGGTGTTACTTTGTCAAGACATCTATTATCCTCCCCGATGATACCATTTCCCCATTCCCCAGGAGAATCTGATAATCGGAACCAACAGAAGATGGAGATGAAAGTCTGGGATCCAGACAACCCTCTCACAGACCGGCAGATTGATCAGTTTCTTGTGGTGGCCCGGTGAGGGGTGGGTGGATGGGGCAGATGGGCTGGGGGTGGTGTGGACATAGTTCTGATTCATGTTCGTAGAGATGGACTTTATTTATTTATTTTTTGCCTGGGTGTTGTCCTTTTTTCTCATCTGGCTTGGTTCCTCAGCCCACTCGCGCTTTTTTCTTTCCCTGACTTCTCACTCTCTCCCTTAGAGCTGTGGGGACCTTTGCAAGAGCCCTAGATTGCAGCAGCTCCATTCGGCAGCCAAGCTTACACATGAGTGCAGCTGCCGCTTCCCGAGATATCACTCTGGTGAGCAGAAGTTGGTGGGTAGTTGGGTAGGCTGGGCTTTGTTGGCGACCTGCAGAGCCTTGAGACTCTGCAGGGAGGAGGGTATCTCTGAGGGAGTGGGAGTATTTAAAGAGCAACAGAGGAGTGGTGTTGAGGGTTTCAGGTCATCAGCATTGTTTCCCACCTTTCCTGTAGTTTCACGCCATGGATACATTGCAAAGGAACGGCTACGACCTGGCTAAGGCCATGTCGACCCTGGTGCCCCAGGGGGGCCCGGTGCTGTGTCGGGATGAGATGGAGGAATGGTCAGCCTCAGAGGCCATGCTATTTGAGGAGGCCCTGGAGAAGTACGGGAAGGATTTCAATGATATTCGCCAGGACTTTGTAAGTGGATGGGGCTAGGAGGAGAGGTGGAAGAGGTGATAGGTGAGGGAACCAGGACCAGGGGCCAGATAGCAGCTCATCCTTCTTCCTTATGCCTCCTCAGCTACCCTGGAAGTCATTGGCCAGCATAGTTCAATTTTATTACATGTGGAAAACCACAGACCGATACATTCAGCAGGTAAGGTCTGGACTGGGGAGGCTGGACCAGAGGCCTCCTACTCACCTTTGCCTATGAAGTTGATGACATCCTCCCTGCTGAGATGCTCTGATCCTTTCTACTTTTTCTCCTTCCTGCAGAAAAGATTGAAAGCTGCTGAAGCAGACAGCAAACTAAAACAAGTCTACATCCCCACCTAGTAAGTGTGATGGGTAGGGGAGACAGGCATGTTTCCCTTCTCTGCCCCTAACCTGTGCTTTCCTAAGTGATTGGGGGGTGGGCCGGAGATGCGGTCAAATTATAGAGAAAAAGTGGAAGTGGATTCTTTTCCTTGACCAGTTCCTGGTTTCTCCCCCGTTAGCACCAAACCCAACCCTAACCAGATCATCTCTGTGGGCTCAAAACCTGGCATGAATGGGGCTGGATTCCAGAAGGGCCTGACTTGTGAGAGTTGCCACAGTGAGTTCCAGGGAGGGATAGGGATGCCGGGGGTGAGCCGGGCGTTTGCTCTGGCCCAGCAACCTGAGAGGCTCAGGTAGCCTCCGGACCATTCCCTCCTCTCCATGCTCCTGCAGCTACACAGTCTGCCCAGTGGTATGCCTGGGGCCCGCCCAACATGCAGTGCCGCCTCTGTGCTTCCTGTTGGATCTACTGGAAGAAGTACGGGGGACTGAAGACCCCAACCCAGCTTGAGGGGGCTGCTCGGGGCACCACAGTAAGGATGGATGATGAGGGACAGGTTGGGGAGAGCAGTAAGCTAATTGATGTGAGCTTTAAGCGAAGGCCAGAACACCCAGCTCCCGTAAGGTGATGGCTTTTGACTGGGGTGGGGATGGGGTGGGACTAGACAGTGGTTGGGGAGCCAGGCAGGTTGGAATGGCAGCAAAGAGATCAGGCAGGAATAAAAGACCCTCCATCAAGAATGGAAGAAGGGAGCCTGGCGACTGACTATGTTCTCCCCTTTTCCTATGTCCTTCTTCCAGGAGCCACACTCGAGGGGTCATTTGTCCAGACCTGAAGCCCAAAGTCTCTCCCCCTATACGACCAGCGCCAACCGGGCCAAGCTGCTGGCTAAGAACAGGCAAACATTCCTGCTCCAGACCACGAAGCTGACCCGTCTTGCCAGACGCATGTGCAGGGACCTGTTACAACCGAGGAGGGCTGCCCGACGACCTTATGCCCCTATCAATGCCAATGCCATCAAGGCAGAGTGTAAGGGCAGGAGTGCTGGGGCTGGTGGCAGGTTCGGGGTTGCTCTGGCCGGAGACCAGTGTTTCTCTGCGTTTTTAAGGACAGTAGTAGGGATAGCAGGCCACAAGGATTTGTTACGAGGTTAGGCGTGGTTCCTGGCCCCAGAGGAGGCCTGCATAGCGAAGCCCCTTCAAAAGCGTTCATCTTTGTTCTCCAGGCTCCATTCGACTCCCTAAGGCTGCCAAGACTCCACTGAAGATTCACCCTTTGGTGCGGCTCCCCCTGGCAACTATCGTCAAAGATCTGGGTAAGGGTGGGTATAGGATGGGGAGCCTTTAGGGTGGTGTCCGGCTCCCGGTCCTTTTATCATCAAGATCCTTCTCTTCCCCTGCTTTTTTCTTTCCCATTGAGTCCAAAGAGGTTTAGTCTAACAGACTGTACTTTTGTAGGTTAAAAATGTTATTTTTCACAAGCTATCCAGTATAACTATATACTGATTGATAAGATCATACTCATGTGTGACTTTTGAAATACTGGTGATTACTCTCCAGACCCCTCCCCCATCACTGCTTTTGGGGATGCATACAGAAGAGAAAGTGTGAACGTTCTCTAAGGTTTCCTTTCTTTTTTTTTCCTGACAGTGGCCCAGGCACCTCTGAAACCAAAAACACCGCGGGGTACCAAGACACCGATCAACAGAAATCAGCTGACCCAGAACCGGGGACTGGGGGGCATCATGGTGAAACGGGCCTATGAGACTGTGAGTTGACAGACTGGGGTGGGCCAGGTTTTGGGTGGGCTTTTATATCTGATAGGTGTCTGAGAGTCCCCTCTCGCATTGTGCTGCCCCATCCTTTTCCAGATGGCAGGAGTCCCCTTCTCTGCCAACGGAAGGCCTCTGGCCTCAGGGATTCGCTCAAGCTCACAGCCAGCAGCCAAGCGTCAGAAACTAAACCCAGCTGATGCACCCAATCCTGTGGTGTTTGTGGCCACAAAAGATACCAGGTAGGGAGCCCTCCATGGGAGGGGCTGAGAGGTTGACAACCTAGATTGGTGGATATGGGAAAGGAGATAGGAAGGAGTATCTGAGGAAGACCAGCTCCACGAAGACTGGCTGCAGGGTGGGGATGTTAGGAAGGAATGGGCTGGAAGGTGGAATTGCAGTGGAATGTGGGGTTTCATCTTGAAGGTCTTTGCTTTTTTTATTGCCCCCTTCTCTTCCTGGCCAGAGCCCTGCGGAAGGCTCTGACCCACCTGGAAATGCGGCGAGCTGCCCGCCGGCCCAACTTGCCCCTGAAGGTGAAGCCACCACTGATTGCAGTGCGGCCCCCAGTCCCTCTTCCTCCATCCTCACATCCTGCCAGCACCAGTGAGCCCATTGTCCTGGAAGATTGAGCATCTGTGGGGAAGGGAGGTGGGCTGAAAGCTAGAGGGTGGGTGCACAGGGCACCTAGCCTCCCTTCCCTTTAGTATCAAAGGGAATGAGGAGTGAAGGAGGGAGGGGGCAAGTGAGTGTGTCCTTGGAGGAGTTGGACGCCCTCTGGTGTTAGCACTTGGAGGCTTGTCCCCTTCCAGTGCTTCTCCATGCCTGGTGGTGGAGGGCAGACTGCAGGAACTGGCCCATTGTGGGAACCTAGCCTGTTTTGGGCGGTAGGACCCACAGTTGTCTTGGACAGTTTTGGGGGGAGGGTTTTTAAATTTTTTAAAAATTTTGCCTCCCTTTGTGAAAGGGGATGGGGGAGGGGAAGAGTAAACAGATATCAGGTGGTGGTATCTGGTTGGGGGAGGGGGGCGTGCACTGCCATGACTGCCATGTCTTTTTTTTTTTTTTTTCCTAATTGAGGGTTTCTCTTCCTGTCCGGTGTCCGGACTTTCCTAATTGGAGTTTGAGGTCCCTAAGCTGGTATCAGCCCCAGCCTATGCTCGCTCTTTCCTTCCCTCTCCTTGTCCCCTCTGCCTTTTGTACGCCAGTTCTCAGAAATAAAGACCTTTTGTCTGTTTTTTTAACCTCGGATTCTGTAATTGGTTCTTATAGTAACAAATAAAAAGCTGTTTTCTTCAGCTCCTCCTGGCTCAGCTCTTCTCTGCCGTGTGCGTGTGTGTGTGTGTGTGTGTGTTTGTGAAGGTGCTTCTTTATTTCCTAACTCTTACTCCCCTCTCCTTTTTACTTAGGGGATTCTGGGAGTTGTTAGAGGCCAGAGCAGGATGTAGCCCACTTTGGGGTGTACTGTAGGATCATATCACCTAGCTCTGTGGTGTATTTGCACAGACTGCTGCTTCAAGGATCCCCAAGGGCAGCCTTAGCAACTGCCTTGATATTGCGGCCCACTCTAGTGCAGTTTCCTCCCTTTTTAGGTTTGGGAGACAGATTAGACATTTGAGCTGGTCCCAACAAGAGGAGCACCTTAGGAGAGAGAACGAGAAGTTAAGCCTACTGTGTGCTCCTTAAGCACTTTCTTTAGAGATGGGGAAAAGCCTCAGCAGTTGTGACTTGCTCAAGGTTAGATCCTGAGATGTCTGCCTCAGGTCCGCTGCTCTTTCCACAGCCGGAAGCTGCAGAAAGCTGTGGGTTGATCAAACACAGCAGGAGCTGCTTAGCCCAGCTGACAGGCCCCTCTATCCCACGGTCCTTGTCCCTGGGGCCTCCCTAGCTCTCTTCCTCCCTGGCCTAAGCCAACACCTCGGTAGTGGCGGGAAGAACTGACCACTATAACAGTCTAGGGGGAAGCAGCAACCTCCAGTGTCTTGACTCAGCTGCCACCATAGCAGGTTCCGCTAAATGCCTCTAAGTGGGCCGGTGGCTCTGGCTACTGGTGGGTGCACTCCACGCAGCCCGCTAAACGCGGAAGAGAGGCGATCTGTTTGTAGCCCGCGGAGTCCGGAAGGTGCCCGGTGGGGGCAGAGTTCCGCAACCAGGGTTAGGAAGAGGTCGCAGAACTCCCATTCTGGGAGAGGACCGACGGCAGAGGGAGAGGGTAACAGCCCTGAGGAGGTTGGGAGTTTAGGGACAGTGCGGGCTTCGTGGAGGATCCGCCTTTATTCACTAGGTAAATATGGGGTTGAGGATACAGTCTCTACTGCCCCTTGAAGGAGGACATAACCTGCTCTCGACCACCCAGCAGGGAAACCGCCGGCCGTCAAGCAGCGGGCCCGGCAAGAAACCCGGCACACTCCGTGGCTGCCTTATGAATATTCACGACCTTTGGGCCAATCAACGTCTGAACAGCTCAGAGCACACCAATTGGCTTACCGCATGCAGATAAGCATCGTAGATGGTATTCCTAAAGCTGGTAGAGACTTTCAAGTCGGGCTGGAAACGGAACCTTGAGCGGAAAGAGCTCGGTTTTCGGAGGAGTGTACCGCGCGATTGGGCGACGGCTACGTCACTTCCTATCGGACGGGCGGAAGTTGCTTACCAGCGTGTTGCAATCTGTAGAAGTGAGTTCCGGTGGCGGCTGAAGTGGTTGCATTTTGTTAGTACCGGACAGTTGTGATGGCTGCGGTGGATTCGGATGTCGAACCGCTGCCTCGCGGGGGTTTCCGCTGCTGCCTGTGCCACGTCACTACGGCCAACCGTAAGCGGTGGCTAGTGAGGGGGGTGTTTATGGGCTTTCGTCTTTGGGTCCTAGCGAAGGTTAGGGTCATAGGTCATAGTTCTTGCCAAGTCGGTTGGTAGGGTCTCACCTCCGTTTTCTCTCCGCTGTCCGAAGGGATTACAGAGTGGAGGAGAGTCCCACCACCTTACACCCCAGCTTCCCAGTATCCAAAATCTCGACGACAGAAGTTTCGTTATTTTATTTCCTCTTTAACCGTCATCTATTGGATATTCCCTTTGTGCCTGCTACTCCGCTGGGCTCTAGCGCGGGGAGAGGGGATTTAGAGATGAAGGGGCTCACCACCTAGAGATGGAGACAATTTCAGTACCCTATAGATGTGTTTGGAAAGCTGCAGGATCACAGAGAAGGTAGTAATTAAGTGAGGGAAGCCCTACAGAGGAGCTTCCCAAAGGCAGAGATGGGTGAAGTAACATGGTATGCATGTTTGGAACGTGGGTTGGAAAAGGAGACAAAGTCCTTTTATGACAGCGCAAGAGGCTCAATGAAACCTCATATTCCACTTTTGAAGCCTGGAATTATCATCTCCCCTAAACATGATCTTTCATTCTTTTCCTTTGTGAATGGCACTACCACTTGTCCAGTAGGGCAAGACAGAAATCCAGGATAGTCTTCTCTGGCCCCACATATACACTGGTGACACCAAGCAGCTGACTCTAAATGTAATAAAAATATAAAAATCAGCTAAGTTTTCCCGCATTCACCATGTACCAGACTCTCAGGCAAGTGCTATATATGAATAATATCAATGTGGTAGGTATTATTATTATCTCCATTTTATACCTGAGGAGACATGAACAGCGAGGTTAAGTAAGTTGCCCAAGATTTCGCACAGCTTGACAGAGCTGGGATTTGATTCTGGGTAGTGTGACTTCTGATCCTGCACTTGTAATCTCTATACTGTACCCAGAAATGATAAATGGGAAATAGTCTAGGGTCCTGATTTATTTAGTTCTTCTATAAATGACCTAGGTAAGTTACCTGTTAATTTCTTTACAGTGTGCAGGTGTTGCTCTACCTAGCACTTGTAGATGGTTTAAGAAATACTTGTGGGGCTTCCCCGGTGGCTCTCTGGTTAAGAATCCGCCTGCCAATGCAGGGAACACAGATTCCAGCCCTGGTCCGGGAAGATCCCACATGCCTTAGAGCAACTAAGCCCGTGCACCACAACTACTGAACCTGCACTATAGAGCCTGCGAGCCACAGCTACTGAGCCCACGTGCCACAACTACTGAAACCTGTGCGCCTAGAGCCCGCACTCCACAACAAGAGAAGCCACTGCAATGAGAAGCCCGTGCACTGCAAGGAAGACCCACTGCAGCCAAAAAAAAAAAAAAAAAAATGAAATTGAAAAAAAAAAAATGTGTTTCAATTAAAAAAAAACACAAAAACTTGTGTACAGCCAGTTCTCCTGGGAACCACTTAAAATGCTTTATATAGACAAACGGACAAGAGAGGAAGCTGCAAGGAGCCAGGACCTTGTCATTCAAAGGTCACATTTTCTATGGCTTGGAAGAATCATTAGGATCTAGGTATGCTGAGAACAAAGTCGGGGTATGTACACTGAAGAGCAATTCGGATGTTTTTGTCCTCACATTTGTCTTTGCAGGACCCAGCCTAGAGGCCCACCTGGGAGGCCGAAAGCACCGGCACCTGGTAGAACTACGAGCTGCTCGAAAGGCCCAGGGACTTCGAAGTGTGTTTGTCAGTGGCTTTCCCCGGGATGTGGATTCTACTCAGCTCTCCGAGTACTTCCAGGCATTTGGACCTGTGGCCAGTGTTGTCATGGACAAGGACAAGGTAGAGTGAGTGGCTCTGGGGGTAAAGAATGAGTCAGGTGTCCTGCACACCAAAAGAAATGGGGGAGGGAGAGCAGCAGCCTGTTTCTGCTGGTTCCTAATGTGGCTTGCCCTTGGTGGACACTCCAGTACTTGGGCTAGTCCAGCTTTGTAAGTCTCTCACCCTCGCCTCCCACCCCTGCTTGGATTTTATCAGTTCGTCAGAATTAGTCATTGGGGAACTTGTTGGTCATTTATTTATTCAGTCAGTCTTTTATTTGCCAAATATCTGTTAGCTGCTAACTTTGTACTAGGCACTGCTTAGAACTGCATTGTTAGTAGCACAGGGTCGTCATGGTTCCTGCTTGCACAGACCTCACAGTCTAGTGGAGGAAGCGGACAATTAAATGAGTAACTACTACAGTGAAGTGGGTGATTTAAGACCGCACCATTGGGAGATCTATCCTAACCCCTCAAGAAACTGGTTGATAAACCAGCTAGCACTTTATTAACTTATGCTGAAAGGTACTGAGGTCATCCGGTCAGAACACCCTGTCCTCTGGACGATGCAAGACAAACAGACTTGTTCTTTGCGGTCCTTTTTGTCTTGCTTCCATGCCGACCTTTTGTCAGAGTCTCTTTAGTCCCGTGGAAAAAGTTTGCCGTTGTGGTGATGTGCTCCGTGGTCATTTTGTAGCTCTGAGGCTACACTCTGGTTTTGTGGGCTTAGATGATCCCAAATCTACTTAGCAGCCCAGGTCTTCTCTTACCACCCCGTGGGGTCTGTTTTTCTTAGAAATTGCATTCAGCAACCGACTCACAATGGCTTAAACAAACAGGGTTCGATTGTTCTCTTATAACAAGAAGTCCCGACCTGGGCTGGCCAAGATTTTACTGTTTTCCTGCTCTGTCGTTATTGGCATATGGCTCTCACTTCATAGTTGTGATTTTGCTGGTTCCACATCTTCCGGCAAGAAGAAGAAGCAGGTTGAAGGGCAGACTATCAAAGGCTAGGGTCATCGGAGTCTGATCCCTTCCCCTGCTTGCTTTATTTCCCAGGAAAATATTTCTCAGAGGCCTCTTCAGCAGACATCTCCTTATAGTTCATTGTCCAGAACTCTGTCTATCGTCTGGTTACTCCTAGCTACAGGGAAGCTTGGGAAATGAAGTTTTTTTAGCTGGGCACTTTGTCCCTCTGAGCAAAAAGCAGGGTTCTGTTAGTAAGGAAGATGGGAGAATGTATACTGGGTGGGCAATTGGCAGTGTCTGTCCCAGGTGACTTCTTCAGAAAGCTCAATGCCACCATTTTTGTTCATATTTATTTCAATTGTAAAGAAAGATCTTTTCCTGAACTTAAACCTCAAGTTTTTGAGGCTTCTATCAATAGTTATAACAATAATGACTAAAATTTTTATGGAGCAATTATTATGCACCAGATTTATGCTAAGTACTGTATATCTTATTTAATCTCCACAACATTTTCTTGAGATCATCACTGGGGAAGTGGGAGATTTGGGGGAGTCCCTACTTGGGAGGCAGTCACGAGTTACTTAACCTCTCTGAGTTTCAGTTTCTTAATTTGTAAAAAGGGAATAATAATACATACCTTGTTGTAGGAATCTTATGAGACGTCGAGATAGCTTACATGAACGGTTGGGTTAATAATAAGCCCTCAGGGGGCACGGGTTCAGTCCCTGGTCGTGGAACCAAGATCTTGCATACCACACAGCATGGCCTAAAAAAAAAAAACAAAAAACCTTGCAAAAAAAAAAAAAACCTCAGTAAATAGTGGCTCTAGTTGGGGACGCTGGTATTGAGAGGAGAAAAATGGCGGGGACACATTCTTCTGAATTGGCTTATCCCGCCCTCCCTGATGCCTTTTGTGCAGTTCTTGAGAGAAATACGTGCACACAGACAAGGCCAGGCAAAGAGACACCTAACTGCTAGCTGGGGCTTCGGCTGCAAACTTGGTGTTGCACTGCAGTCTGTTGAGCTGTGTGATTCCTCAGAATCAGAAGATTCGCTTGGGCAGGCCCAAGTGGCTGTCTTTCTCCTTAGTTTCACTTTGGTTCCTTGTGCTGTTTGACATAGGGTAGAAGTGAGGGTAGCCAGGGGACCCCCTTTTCTTCCCCCCCCCTTGTATTGTCAATTGATATTATATATTATTAAGATATATAATTCACTGGTTGTTAGTATATTTGCAAGATTCTGCAACCATCATATGATCTAATTCCAGAATGTTTTTTATCATCCCGAAAAGAAACCGTGAACCTATTATCTGTCATTCTCCAATTGTGATTCAGGCCTGTGTGCTGGTGAAGCCATCCCCCTGGTTAATTTTTGTATGTGGCGTGAGGTAGGGGTCCAACATCATTCTTTTACATGTGGTTATCCAGTTATCACAGTTGAGAAGACTGTTCTTTTCCCATTGAATGGTCTTAACACCTTTGTTGAAAATCAGTTGGTCATAGATGTACGAGTTTATTTCTGGAGTCTCAATTACATTCTCTTCATCTGAATGTCTGTCTCTTTTAAAAAATAATAATAATAATTAATTTTTGGCTGCGTTGGGTCTTCGTTGCTGCATGCGGGCTTTCTCTAGTTGTGGCCAGCAGGGTCTAACCCTTCGTTGTGGTGCGCAGGTGTCTCATTGCGGTGGCTTCTCTTTGTTGCAGAGCATGGGCTCAGGAGCATTGGCTTCAGTAGTTGTGGCTTGTGGGCTTAGTTGCTCTGCAGCATGTGGGATCTTCCTGGACCAGGCCTCGAACCTGTGTCCTCTGCCTTGGCAGGCAGATTCTTAACCACTGCACCACCAGGGAAGTCCTGAATGTCTGTCTCTATGCCAGTACCACACTGTCTTTTTTTTTTTTTTTTTTTTTTTAATTAAAAAATTGTGTGGGAATTCCCTAGTGGTACCGTGGTTTGGACTTGGCGCTTTGGCTGTCGGGGCCTGGGTTCAGTCCCTAGTCAGGGGACTAAGATCCCACGAGCTGTGCGGCACGACCAAAAAAAATTTTTTTTAATTGAGGTAACGTTGATTTGTAACATTATATAAATTTTATGTGTACAACATTATATTTCTATTTCTGTATACCCTACAGCATGGTCACCACCAAAAATGTAGTTTCCATCCATCACCATACAGTTGATCCCCTTTACCCATTTTGCTCTGCTCCTTCCCCTCTGATAATCACTACTCCTCTCTGTATCTATGTGTTTGTTTTTGTTTGGTTTGTTCATTTATTTATCTATTTAATAGATGTTTTTATGGTACATATAGTACTTTATTTTTTAAAAAACTGTTTGTTTATTTATTTATTTATTTAGGCTACGCCAGGTCTTAGTTGCAGTATGCGGGATCTTTGTTGCGGCATGTGGGATTTTTTAGTTGCAGCATGCAGACTTCTTGCAGCATGCTTGCGGGATCTAGTTCCCGGACCAGGGCTTGAACCTGGCCTCCTGCACTGGGAGTGTGGAGTCTTACCCACTGGACCACCAGGGAAGTCCCTGTTCATTTATTTTGTTTTTTGTTTTGTTTTTTATATTCCATATATAAGGGAAATCATATGGTATTTGTCTTTCTTTGTCTTTCTCATTTTGCTTAGCATAATACCCTCACAGTCCATCCATGTTATTGCAAATGGTGAGATTTTTTTTTTTTAGTAGCTGAGTAATATTCTATTGTATATATACACCTCATCTTCTCTATCAGTTCATCCATTCAGGGGCACTTAGGTTGTTTCCATACCTTGGCTATTGTAAATAATGCTGCAGTGAACATAGGGGTGCATATATCTTTTCAAATTAGTGTTTTCATTTTCTTTGTATAATAACCCAGGAGTGGAATTGCTGGATTGAATGGTAATTTTAGTATTAATTTTTTGGAGGAATCTCCATACTGTTTTCCATAGCGGCTGCACCACTTTATATTCCCAACAGTGCACGAAGGTTCCCTTTTCTCCACATCCTTGCCAATACTTATTTCTTGCCTTTTTGATAATAGCCATTCTAATAGGCATGAGGTGATATCTCATTGTAGTTGGTTTTTTTTTTTTTAATCTTTTTAGTTTTGGCTGTGTTGGTTCTTCATTGCTGTGCACGGGCTTTCTCTAGTTGCAGCAAGCAGGGGCTACTCTCCCTTGCGGTGGCTACTCTTGTTGTGGAGCATGGGCTCTAGACGCGCTGGCTTCATTAGCTGTGGAACGTGTGCTCAGTAGTTGTGGCTCGCGGGCTTAGTTGCTCCACGGCATGTGGGATCTTCCCAGACCAGGGCTCAAATCCATGTCCCCTGCATTGGCAGGCGGATTCTTAACCGCTGCGCCACCAGGGGAGTCCAGTCTTTTTGTTTTTAAAATTTTGGTTGAGTTGTGTAAGTTCTTTATATATTTTGGATATCAGCCCGTTATCAGATATATCATTTGCAAGTATCTTCTCCCATTTGGTGGGTTGTCTTTTTATTTTATTGATGGTTTCCTTTGTTGTGCAGAAGCTTTTTAGTTTGATGTCGTTCCATTTGTTTATTTTTGCTTTTGTTTCTCTTGCTTGAGGAGACATATCTAGAAAGATATTAAGACCAGTATCAGAGAGCTTACTGCCAGTGTTTTCGTCTAGGAGTTTTATGATTTCAAGTGTTACATTCAAGTCTTTAATCTATTTTGAGTTGATTTTTCTGTGTGGTGTGAGATTGTGATCTAGTTTCATTTTTTGCATATGTCTGTCAAGTTTTCCTAACACCGTTTATTGAAGAGACTGTTCTTACTCCATTGTATGTTCTTTGCTCCTTGTAAATTAATTGTCCGTATACATGTGGGTTTATTTCTGGGCTCTCAGTTCCATTCCATTTTGTGTCTGTTTTTCTGCCAGTACCATGCTGTTTTGCTTATTATGATTTTGTAATATAGTTTGAAATCAGGGAGTGTGATACCTCCAGTTTTGTTCTTTTTTCTCAGGATGGCTTTGGCTATTTGGGGTCTTTTGTGGTTCCTATAAATTTTAGAAATTTTGTTCTGTTTTTGTGAAAAATGTCCTTGGGATTTTGATAGGGATTGCATTGAATCTGTAGATTGCCTTAGGACATTTTGACAATGTTAGTTCTTCCAGTCCATGAGCATGGAATGTTTTTCTATTTATTTGTGTCTTCTTCAGTTTCTTTCAACAATGTCTTATAGTTTTCAGTGTATATGTCTTTCACCTCCTTAAAGTTTATTCCTAGGTATTTTATTCTTTTTGTTGTGATCGTAAATAGTTTTCTTAATTTTTCTTTCTGCTGGCTGATTGTTATCAGATAGAAAGAGAACAGATTTTTGTACCCTACAACTTTACTGTATTCATTTATTATTTCTAGTGGGTTTTGGTAGAGTCTTTAAGGTTTTCTATATATAAAGTCATGTCAACTGCAAATTGTGATAGTTTTGCTTCTCCTTCCCAATTGATGCCTTTTATTTCCTTTTCTTGTCTAATTGCTCTGGCTAGGACTTCAATACTGTTTTGAATAAGAGTGGTGAGAGTGGGCATCCTTGTCTTGTTCCTGATAGCTTTCAGATTTTCACCATTGAGTAGGATGTTAGCTATGGGTTTGTCATATATGACTTTTATTATGTTGAGGTGCATTCCTTCTCTACCCATTTTATTGAGAGTTTCTATCATAAATGGGTATTGAATCTTGTCAGATGCTTTTTCTACATCTATTGAGATGATCATATTTTTATTCTTCAGTTTGTTAAAGTATGTGTCTTGTTGATTGATTCATGGTTGTTGAACCATCCCTGCATCCCACTTAATGGTGGTGTATGATCCTTTTAAGGTATTATTGTATTGGATTTGCTAATACTTTGTTGAGCATATTTGCATCTATGCTCCCAAGAGATGTTAGCCTGTAGTTTTTTTTATTTGTGTTGTCTTTGTATGGTTTTGGTATCGGTGATGTTGGCCTTGTAAAAATAAGTTAGGAAGCATTCCCTCCTCTTCAATTTTTGGAATAGTTTGAGAAGGATAGATATTAAGTCTTTGATGGTCCTGGACTTTTTTTTTTTTTTTTGGCAGTATGTGGGCCTCTCACTGTTTTGGCCTCTCCCATTGCGGAGCACAGGCTCCGGACACGCAGGCTCAGCGGCCATGGCTCACGGGCTTAGCCACTCCGCGGCATGTGGGATCCTCCCGGACTGGGGCGCGAACCCATGTCCCCTGCATCGGCAGGCGGACTCTCAACCACTGTGCAACCAGGGAAGCCCTGGACTTTTGTTTTTTGGGAAACCTTTTGATTACTGTTTCAGTCTCCTTACTCCTGATCAGTCTATTCAGGTTTTCCATTTCTTCATGATTCAGTCTCGGAAGGTTGTGTGATTCTAAGAATTTGTCCCTTTCTTCTAGGTTGTCCCTTTGTAGGTTTGTTGGTGTATAGCTTTTCATATTCATAATATTCTCTTATCCTTTGTATTTCTTTTTTTTTTCATTTTTTTCTTTTTGCGGTACATGGGCCTCTCACTGTTGTGGCCTGTCCCGTTGTGGAGCACTGGCTCCGGACATGCAGACTCAGCGGCCATGGCTCACGGGCCCAGCCGCTCCACGGCATGTGGAATCTTCCCGGACCGGGACATGAACCCGCGTCCCCTGCATCGGCAGGCGGGCCCTCAACCACTGCGCCACCAGGGAAGCCCTACCCTTTGTATTTCTGTGGTATCCGTTATTATTTCTCCTCTTTTATTTCTGATTTTATTTATCAGAGGCTTCTCTCTTTTTTTTCTTAGTGAGGCTATCTAAAGTTTTGTCATTAGTACCACACTGTCTTGATTACTGTAGAGAGTACCTTTGTATAAGCAGGATGAGGTTTTAACTTTACCACTGAAGAGAATATAAAAAAAATAGAGCCTTTTGCCAGAGCAGTTATATTTTTTCTGCTCCTGCTAACGTTTTACCTTAAAAAAAAAAACCCAATGAATATCATTAAACTCAACCAAATCATAGCAGCACTGCTGTCATATTGTTGGTAAGTTCGTCGAAGATAGGGTTTATGTGTTTATATTTATGCCTAACACAGTGATCATTACATGGATTCTTAATATTAAAAGGGTCTAATTAAAGCAGGAACAGTTAGGGGGTGAGTCATAGTATTACCAGTGAAATGTCATTGGGAAGACTGGGGTTTTATAAAATAGGTAAAATGAGGTTTTTCAGAGGAAGGCTTGGGTGAGAATAAAATGTATGCGATTTGAGTGAAGGAGATAATTGCTTTTCTAAATATGTTCCCTGGTGGGAATTCCCTGGCGGTCCAGTGATTAGGACTCCACGCTTTCCCTGCCGAGGGTGCGGATTCAGTCCCTGGTAGGGGAACTAAGATCCCATAAGCCTCGAGGCATGGCGTAAATAAATAAATAAATATGTTCCCTGATGTTATGGAAACAGCAAACAAATTTCCCAGTTTAGGGCTTCCCTGGTGGCACAGTGGTTGAGGGTCCGCCTGCCAATGCAGGGGATGCGGGTTCGTGCCCCGGTCCGGGAAGATCCCACATACCTCGGAGTGGCTGGGCCCGTGAGCCATGGCCACTGAGCCTGTACGTCCGCAGCCTGTGCTCCTCAACGGGAGAGGCCACGACAGTGAGAGGCCCGTGTACTGCAAAAAAAAAAACCAAAAAAACCCCAAAAAAACAAATTTCCCAATTTATATGGTGGTCCTCATTTTAAAGATTCTCACCCACTGTCAGACCACGTGTTTGGATTCTAGGTTCCAAAACCATCATCATTGTCCCTGTTGTGGTTTGACAGGGAGTGTTTGCCATTGTGGAGATGGGGGACGTGGGTGCCCGGGAAGCTGTCCTCTCACAGCCCCAGCACAGCTTGGGAGGACATCGCCTGAGGGTCCGGCCACGGGAGCAGAAAGAGTTCCAGAGCCCCGCCTCCAAGTGCCCCAAAGGAGTGGCCCCCGACAGTCACCAGCTGGCAAAAGCACTAGCGGAGGCCCCGGATGTGGAGGCACAAATGGTGAAGCTCGTGGGGCTGAGGGAGCTGTCTGAGGCTGAGCGGCAGCTTCGAAGCCTCGTGGTGGCCCTGGTGCAGGAGGTCTTCACAGAGTTCTTCCCTGGTGAGTCACCTCCCTCACTGTGTCTGAGCCCTCCCTGTCCTTCCTCCCCTGTGTTTGCATCCCCAGTCCTCCCTCAGCTAGTCGTGTTCATTTGCCTGCTTTTCCATCTTTGTGCCCCATTTTGTTCTTCCACCACTTACTCCCTGCAGTGTCTCTTGACCTTTTATTCTCTGCTCGGCACCCAGGCTGTGTGGTCCATCCTTTTGGCTCTTCCATAAACAGCTTTGACGTCCATGGCTGTGATCTTGACCTCTTCCTGGATCTGGGGGACTTGGACGAGCCCCAGGTATGTGACCATGGAGGCAGCTGTGAAGAGTCAGTGGAAATGGTCATGTGACTCTGGGCAAACACTTGACCTCTCGTGCCTTAGTTCCTCATCTATAAAATGGGGGTAATAGGACCTGCCTGAAAGGGTTATTATAATTGGAGAAATGTGAATGTGTATGGATATTGGATAGGATAAAATGAAGCAACATGGGATAAATGGTATTTGTAACAGGAAAAAAATCAGATTTCAAAATAGCATGTATAATATCTTATTTGGGGAGATAATGGGTTATGTTTTTGCTTATCTGTGTTTTCTAACATCTAATGTACAGATCCTGCCTTGGGAATAGGAAAGGGTCATTATTTTTTAAATAGACTATTTTTTAGAGCTGTTTTAGCTTCATAACAAAATTGAGCAGAAAGTACAGAGCTCCAATATGCCTCTTGCCCACAAAAGGTTTTTTTTTTTTTTTTTTTTGCTGCACCTCATAGCTTGCGGATCTTAGTTCCCCCACCAGGGATTGACCCTGTGCCCCCTGTAGTGGAGGCGCACTGGAGTCCTAACCACTGGACCACCAGGGAATTCCCTCTTTAGTCTTATTTAATCTGGAACGGTTCCTCTGCCTTTTTTTGTTTTTCATGACAATAACGTTTTTGTAAAATACTGACCATTTATTTTATGGCATTAAAAGGTTAATTTTAGGGGCTTCCCTGGTGGCGCAGTGGTTGAGAGTCTGCCTGCTGATACAGGGGACACGGGTTCGTGACCCAGTCTGGGAAGATCCCACACGCCGCGGAGCGGCTGGGCCTGTGAGCCATGGCCGCTGAGCCTGCGCGTCTGAAGCCTGTGCTCCGCAACGGGAGAGGCCACAGCAGTGAGAGGCCCGTGTACCGCAAAAAAAAAAAAAAAAAAAGTTTTAAAAAAGGCTTGTGAAGGTTAAATGAGTTGATATTTATAAAGCCTTTAGAATAGGGCCTGGCACATAATAAGCAGTAATAGATATATCTTAGGGATGGAATGTTCCCTGGTTAGGGGACCGCAGGTGAGGCAGTTACTCAGCTCATTTCCATCCACAGCCGGCCCCAAAGGCTGCAGAATCTCCATCCTTGGACTCGGCCCTTGCATCCCCACTGGATCCTCAAGCCCTGGCCTGCACCCCAGCCTCCCCTCCAGACTCACAGCCTCCAGCTTCTCCCCAAGACTCAGAAGCCCTGGACTGTGAAGTTGCTTCCTCCTCCCTGGCACCCCGGACTCCAGACTCTGCTTTGGCCTCTGAGACCCTTGCCTCTCCCCAGTCCCTGCCTCCATCCTCGCCACTGCAGGAGGACCGGGGAGAGGGGGACCTGGGGAAGGCCATGGAACTGGCAGAGGCCCTGAAGGGGGAGAAGGCAGAAGGGGGAGCCATGCTGGAGCTGGTGGGATCCATTCTTCGGGGCTGTGTCCCTGGAGTGTACCGAGTCCAAACTGTGCCCTCTGCCCGACGCCCTGTGGTCAAGTTCTGCCATCGGCCTTCAGGTCTCCACGGTGACGTCTCCCTCAGTAACCGGTACCTTTGTTTGGGGGGCGGCGGGGAAGGCCAGATGGGCACTCTGGGGAGGTTGAGGAGGGTGCCCTGCACCAGCTGAGCCTTGAGGTTGTCCTTATTTGGTCCTGTCTCTCTTTCTGATGCTCATCTCATGTCTGGCTTTCATTTCAATGTTTGGAAAGTGTGTTTCTTGGGATACTGTTTTTAAGGATTTAGGAAAGAGTTCCATGGTTGAATAAGTTTTAGCATTGGGAAATGCTGAGTTAAACACAGGCAGGTTTCTCCCTTCCCTCCCTCTCCCCCACTTCCTCTTTCCTCCTTCTCCCTCCCTTCCTATCTTTCTTTGCATAGTAAAGGCTCTGATCAGTCTTATAATAACATGCTCTGTAACTGTCTAAGACATTTATAAGATGTAGTGTTTCCCAGACACATTTGATGTTCTTTTGTATGCATTCTCTCCAGACCATGTCAGAAAACTCCTCGGGAAACCCTCTGTTGGCCTTCTTCCAGCTGGCCCCCATTACAGAAGCCTGGAATGAGAGCTGGGGGTGATAGGTTCCTGAGCCCTAACACCCTTGTCCCCCGCTCTGTCCCAGGCTGGCCCTGCATAACTCCCGCTTCCTGAGCCTCTGCTCTGAGCTGGACGGGCGAGTACGGCCCCTTGTGTACACTCTGCGCTGCTGGGCTCAGGGTCGAGGGCTGTCAGGTGAGAATGAATCAGGACAGACTTGGGGCTGTGTTCGTGTCGGGGCAAAGGCAGGGACTCACGGAGAGAAGGAAGGTGGCAGGTACAGGAACTGGGGTTGTGAAAACTGCCAAGGAGGGGCTCAGAACCGCTTCTAATCTAACTGGAATTAATTGATTATTTACCCAGGGAGTGGCCCACTTCTCAATAACTACGCCCTGACCTTGCTCGTGATCTATTTCCTTCAGACCAGGGACCCTCCTGTGTTGCCCACTGTGTCCCAGCTCACCCAGAAAGCAGGTACAGTAGCCTGGCCTCCACCCGCTCTGTCTCGTGAGCTTCATGTCTCTTCTTCATCTCACTTAGACATATTGAGCTTCCCTGGGAATGAGATCTCTGCTATCACTCGCATATCCACCCTCCCCTGCCCCCCTGAATCTTCCTGCTTCCAGGCTCACCCTCACCTTTTTTACTTTCATAGGTGAGGGCGAACAGGTGGAGGTTGATGGCTGGGACTGTAGTTTCCCCAGGGATGCCTCGAGACTGGAGCCCAGCACCAATAAGGAGCCCCCAAGTGAGTTTGGGGAGCCTGGGAGAAGACTAATAAATGGTGCTAATGACACAGTTACTGGCACACAGCAACCTTGTGGGATAGCGAATACTGTTATTGCTACTTAACAGATGAAGGAACCATGCCTTGGAGTAATTAAGTGGCTTGCCCAAGGTCATGCTGCTGGCAAGGGGAAGGGGCAGTATCTGGGGGCACCGCGGGAGAGAGGTTTGACCTCTTGTTTATAGGGATCAGAGGAGCCTGGCTCTGGCAAAGGGCTGATCTCACTTCTGGCCTCCAAGTGACCCCTTTTCCCTGGTCTTTCTCTTCCTCCAGGTTCCCTGCTGGCCCAGTTCTTCTCCTGCGTCTCTTGCTGGGATCTTCGTGGCTCACTGCTGTCACTGCGGGAGGGTCAGGCACTGCCTGTGGCAGGGGGCCTGCCCTCTAATCTCTGGGAGGGTCTGCGCCTCGGTCCCATGAATCTCCAGGACCCCTTTGACCTGAGTCACAATGTGGCAGCCAATGTGACTAGCCGGGTGGTCGGGCGGCTACAGAACTGCTGCCGAGCGGCAGCCAGTTACTGCCGAAGCCTCCAGTACCAGTGCCGTTCCTCCCGGGGTCGGGACTGGGGCCTGCTTCCCCTTCTGCAGCCCAGCTCCCCTAGCTCCCTGCTGTCTGCGACACCCATCCCCTTACCCCCCGCTCCCTTCACCCAGCTCACTGCTGCCCTGGCCCAGGTGTTACAGGAAGCTTTGGGGTGCCATATAGAACAGGGAACCAAGAGACTGCGGTCAGAGGGTGGTGGAACTGGGGAGCCTCCCCAAGGAGGGACAAGCAAAAGATTGAAACTAGACGGACAGAAAAAAAGCCGCGAGGAGGGGCAGGGGGGGCAGCAGGGACGTGCAGGGGACCACGGTGAAGATGGGCTGGAAGAAATGGTGACAGAGGTCGGGGAGTCAGTGCAAGACTGGGCCATGAGGAGCCCTGGGCAGCCAGGAGAGCTGGCCCCCATGACCGGAAAGCATCTAGGCACTGGAGAAGAGGGGCAGTCAGGCCCCGCAGCGCTGGCTGAGCAGGGGCCCAGAGGACTGGAGGCAGCCCGAGAAGGGTCTCAGGCAGGGAAGAGGGCATCGCTCTCCTCAGTGGGGTGGCGCTGTGCCTTGTGCCACCGAGTGTGGCAGGGGCGGCGGCGTGCCCGAAGACGCTTGCAGCAGCAAATCAAGGAAGGAGGTGGAGCTGGTGCTGGCACAGGAGCAGAGTGGCTGGCAACTGAGGCTCGGGTCACCCGGCAGCTGAGAGGCCTGAGCAGTACTGAACAGACGCCAGGGGCTGAGCCACTCCTGACCTTCGTGGTGTCTGTCTCCCAGGCTGACCAGACTCTCACTGTGACCCCGCTCCGGGATTCTCAAGGCCTGTTCCCTGATCTCCATCATTTCTTACAGGTTTTCCTCCCTCAAGCACTTCGAAACCTGCTTAAGTGAAGATGGGGACCCTAAAGGGCAGTAAAGCTGCTAGTTTAATAAACAGTAGTTTCCACTAATTTCCACCTGGTAATAATCCTCCTTCCCCCCAGTGCTTAATGCAGCCTCTCACTGGTACCCTCTCTTGCCACCCTAAAATAGGTCTCTCAGTATGTTTCTTTCCTTCAGAGCCCAGGAGGAGTGGGTGTCTGGCACCTGGACCCACGCAGTAGAGTTCTTGAAAGATGGAGTGCTGGGTGGGTGGCTTGAGCAGCACCTGCGAAGTACCAAGTTTGCTTCCACATTTACCTTAACTGCCCAGAGTTATGAATGGTGACAGGGCTTGACATTTGGATTCAGGGTTCTTCATTCTCTCCCTTAATAGAATTCATCCTGTTCTTAAATTGGGTTCAGATCTGAGCATGGGTAAAGGGCGACCCATCCATTGAACTGTCAGCCCTTCCGGGGTGACAGGACGTGGCTGGGTTCTCCCTCAGCCCCTCCCGTGTTGCAGGCCCGAGGACTAGTACCTCTTCTAAGCAGTAACAGCATCCTTGAGCTGCAAGGTCGTTTAATGGAAAAAAAAAACCCTCACTTTTACAGAGGGCTTCGGACTTGGGTTCGGGTTAGATGTACAAGCTCTCCTCTAGAAAGAGCCGGAACAAAAGCAACGTGGCACCCCGCCACCTCCGCGCAGTTGCTTCCGCTCCTATGAGTGTCACACAACCACGATGTTAGGGGTCTGGCAGGACCTCCATCAAATCATCGCGGGCCCCGCGACCCGGAGGGAAACGCCTCTGGGGCCCGGCGCGATGCCGGGCTGGTCTGCCACGTAGCTGCAGAGGGGCGGCTTTCCAGCTAGTTCTCGCAGTCTCCCCACCCTCCGCGCCTTCTACCTCCATGTCGGGACTCGGATTGGCCCTCCCTCAGCGCGCAGGCGCGAGCTCTTTCCGCGCAGGCCCCAGGCCCCACCTGTTTCCTTTCAGCTGCCGCGGGATACCGAACTGTCGTGCGTAAGCCTTCTATGCCGTCCTCGCTTTCCGGCTGCTGTTTCTCCACGGCTCCCCCGCCCCCCCCGTTCTCTCCCTGACGGCTTACTTTGCGGCAGCGCGGAGAGCCCCACCCCCTTTCTCTGCGGAATCACCATGGCGGCTGGGGTAAGTTTGCCGGCTCTGGCAATCCAGGTCACCCTATCCGACGCCATCCTCTGCCGGGGTGGGTCCAGCCGGCGTCAGAGGGTTTCTGGAGCCGAGTGGGGAACTGATCCGGCGTCTAGAGACCGTACTGTTGGAGAGTAGGGCTTCCAGGCCCCGGAGGGGAACTGAGGCGGGGGCTCTGGGAGGCCAAAGAGGTGGAAGGGTCTGGGGTAGAAGAGAAAAGGGATGCCAGATCCTGGCAGTCTGGGACCTGAGGACGGAGTTCGGTTCGTTGTCTTCTCGAGATGTGGGATCCGGGCAGGTTGACAGAACTTTTGCGACCGTTTTGTGGGGCAACAGGAGGGACAGGGGAAGAGGAGGGTCTTTGTGAGCACGTACGGCCGGCCACGGTTAAGGGTCGTCCTGCGGGGAGGTTTGGGAGCGAGAGGAGCCTCCGGACGCTGGAGTCAGACCAGTTGGACCCCGCTGGACGCGTTAATAGAAGGAGAGAAGGAGACCCCTGGGAACTCACTGCGGGACAGGACCGGAGGGATGGTACGCGTGGCAAGGAATGAAAGGTGTTTTAGGGAGACCGAGTTGGCTTAGGAAGAGAAGATGCCATTCGGTCTCTACGTGGCTCTTCGGAGGAGATGTCTTGGTTTGTGTGTGTGTCTTGGAAACAAGGGTGATGGTTTTGAAGGGTGAGCGGCTCAGTAGAGTAAGCAGGTGCTCAGTGACCATAAATGAATGAACAAGGGCTCTGGGAAGGGAGGGGTGTGTATTTGTCGGCAGATGGAGTCTGAGGGAGCTAGAAGTTCAGCATTTCTTAGAGATGTATTTGAGGGGAGGAGAACACTTCCAGAGACGTCCTTACGGAAGGTCACATCTGTCAGCAAGCTTTATTTAGCAGTTGGTGTGTAGTTCTGTCCTCGTATTTTGGAGGACTCTGATTACACAAGGTTGCAGATACTGAAGAACTAACTTGATTCACCAAAGGGAGTAAAAGAGTGAGTCGAAACAGATTGGGATTACTCGGGGAAGTTGTTCCCAGGTAACACTTAGGACTGGGACCCTTCTAGTCATTAATGGTTTATTCCCCGCCTTTTCCCCACAGACCCTGTACACATATCCTGAAAACTGGAGGGCCTTTAAGGCCCTCATTGCCGCTCAGTACAGCGGGGCTCAGGTCCGCGTGCTCTCCGCACCACCCCACTTCCATTTTGGCCAAACCAACCGTACCCCCGAATTTCTCCGTAAATTTCCTGCTGGCAAGGTGAGTAGGGAAGTGGAGAGGCGCCTTTGGTCCTGAGAACCCAAGGAGAACTGAGATTCCATCGCTCTGAAGATGACCTCCATCTTTAAAAAGGAGCTTTCCATGTTACTTTTTTTTTTTTCACGTTTCAGAGACTTAAAAAAACTTTTATTTTGAGACAGTTGTGATTTATTTGTTGTTAAAAATAGTACAGAGCTATTCGGTCATTTCCTGTGAAATTCACAGGCTTCTTTGTATTTGTGGGAGAGAGGATCAGTTTTGACTGATTTCAGTGCAAATAGATCAGGTATCTGCTATGAGTAGAATTGCCCCAAGAGGCTTACGGAGGTAGATAAATAACCATGCTACATGTAGAAGAGATCAAGTGCAGTGGGGAAGTACTATAATACTTGGGATAATATACACAGAACTATCGGACTCGGGTTTTTTGCCTTTTGCTTATTTGACTGAGATTATATACAAATACCTAATGTCTAAATTTTGGGGATCTCTTATGTGAGTTCAGATTGTAGGGGATGGTAAGTTGCTCATACAGTTTTGGTTCTTGAGTTTCAGATAGTGTCAAGAGTTTGGTCAGCAAGGGTTCTCAGCCTTATATAAAAAACTTTATTCAAAACGATTGAGTCCCTTGGCTTGACTAGTGAGAAACTGCTGTGTATTTACTTATGACTGCTTTGTCCCCAGGTTCCAGCCTTTGAGGGTGACGATGGATTCTGTGTGTTCGAGAGCAATGCCATTGCCTACTATGGTAATCTGCAGTGGCTGGGGAATGGGAAGGTCTGGAGGTTTTCGGGTGCAGGAGAGGGTGAGGGGAGCTGGAGCGGGCAAGGAGAGGAATTTTCAGGGACCTGCACTGGCTTTGATACAGCCCCAAAGTTCTGACCTTTATGTTCCGCCTCTGCAGTGAGCAATGAGGAGCTGCGAGGAAGTACTCCCGAAGCAGCAGCCCAGGTGGTGCAGTGGGTGAGCTTTGCTGATAGCGACATAGTTCCCCCAGCCAGTACCTGGGTGTTCCCCACCTTGGGCATCATGCACCACAACAAGCAGGTGAGCCTTGGAACATGGGGAGAAACCAAGAGCAGGGGTGGCATCAGCTCCTCAGTACCAGGGAGGAAGAAATAAAAAAAGGTTGAGGAAGGGTGATGCCAAGAATATGTGGATAATAAATACCTAATCTTTGAGCTTTCAGTTTGGAGCGCTGGGCTGTTGATGGTATCTGGATTCTTTGTTGGACAGACCCAGTGGAGGTGGGAGGTCTGAGTGGCCAGACGAGAGGCCTCTGCTCTAGAAAGGTTGTACCACATGGTAAGGGAGTGGTTAGACCAGATGACCTCTAAGGTTCCTTCTAAAATTCAAAGATATATGCCTACGATCAATACAGTGGGAAATGAAGCCAGACTGTGCCGTGGAGAAATTTAACATTGAGAGCTTCATTTGCGATACATTTGGAAGGAGCCAGGACTCAGTGGAACGGCAACCTTAGTTCTGTTATTGGAGGAGAAGGGCAGGGACAAGGGTTGGTACCCACTGCCAAGTCTGATCGTTTTAATTCAATAGGCCACAGAGAATGCAAAGGAGGAGGTGAGGCGAATTCTGGGGCTGCTGGATACTCACTTGAAGACAAGGACTTTTCTGGTGGGCGAACGTGTGACGCTGGCTGACATCACAGTTGTCTGCACCCTGTTGTGGCTTTATAAACAGGTGAAGTTTAAAGAATCTGGGTTGACAGAGGGTAGGAGGGGATTAGAAACAGTGACAGGTCTGCCATGTTATCTGTATCCTGCTGATGTAAGGGAGTCTGAGGCAACAGCTAGTCTTTAGGAATTCCAGGATTGAGTACCACTGTTAACGGAGAACTGGGCTTGCCTCTTGATAGGCATTGAGCCAAAAGACCCAACCAAGCCAAAGATCAGGATGAGGAAGGATTTATTACTTTCAACAAGTAAGGAAAACACCAGGGATCTTTGCCAACAGCAAAACTGTGGAAGTTTTAAGCTAAGGGTACATGCATACTCATGATTGGGCCTTGGGTGGTTGACAGAGTCTGAGCTTTAGCTGATTGAAGTCATGAGGGTCAGAAAATGTCACCATCATCATCATCCCTTAGGTTCCAGTTGATCTGGTGGTTGAGGGCTTCAGGCTAATCTTTACTACTGAAACAGAACTGGGAGTCTTTACTACTGATACACTATCTTTGCTGCTCTTACTTCTCTTGCCTGATAATAGTTGTTTCTGCATTTTTGTTTGTTTGTTTGTTTTTTGCTATGCCTTGCAGCATGCAGGATCTTAGTTCCCTGAATAGGATCGGAATAGGGATCGAACCATGCCCCCTGCAGTGGAAGTGGAGTCCTAACCACCTGACTGCCAGGGAATTCCCAGTTTCTGCATTCTTTTGTTCCTTTAAGATCATTAATTACAAAGACCTGTTCAAGGACAAGTGTTACAGCCAGATTCAGATCACAAAATGGCTTCTCTTATGTCAAGAAAGTGCCTGGTTCTCTTTTTCCACAGACCCTCTACCCTATCTTCTTACACCATGACTCTTTGCCTCCTTCTGAGAAGTTTGATCCTGTTCTGTTGCCCTTAATTTCTGTTTGGCAGCTAATATGTTTAGTTTGTTCCCATGTTTCTTAGGTTGCTTGGTTGTGCTTAGTTGTGAGGCCAGAGGTAGAGGTGATAGCTTCAGCATCAAGATCTTTGGAGGCAAAACTAAGATCAGTTCTTGGCTTCAGTACTTACTGGTTGTTGGGGGGAGGGTGTGTGTGGATTCATTTAGTCCTCTTTTTTTCCCCTGTGGAAGCTATAAAAGCAAGGTAGTAATAATCATTGTTGAGGTTATTGGGTTAAACATGGCATATTGCTGGTTCCTAAACAGCAGCTCTTGGACTGATGCTGGACCAGAATAGTAATGTGATAACAGCAAAGAAAAAAGCACCTACTTCATGTCAGGGCCTGTGCCAGGGAGTAACAGGACAATCTTAGTGAGTCTTTGCTTGTTGTGTGGGTGAAAGAAATGTAACCGGAAGTTGTGGAGTAGGATTTGAACCCAAGTACTGCAGAACCAGCACTACAGAACTGACTGCGATGTATCCTTGACAGGATTATTTTCCCTCTGATCTTGGCAAACTGAAAAAGTGGTAGATGAATTTTTCATGAAGCTAAGTTTAAGCACTCTGTTATTCTGAAATAAACTTTTTTGCTGTTGAATATTTACTTTCTGAAGTTTGATGATGCATGTATATATCTCTCATATATCACATAGTTCATTAGATAGTTTTCATTATTTACTTGGCAAAATGAGTAGTTCGTAGCTCTCTGTTGGTCCCAGCCTTTTAAGTTTTATTGACACGTGAAATTATAGGTATAAGATGGCTTTGTAGAAGGAGTAAGGCACAATATAAATATTCTTACCGGGTAGATTCATAGTGAATAGAGGGTGGGACCAAGCATCCATTAAATTGGATTGGACTGCAGGAGAGAGATTAGTAAGGTAAGTGGGCAGTAGCCCTTCAGGGAAAGCTGGTGTTCCGGGGGCTGAAAGGAAGCTGGAGCTTTGGTGTAGAAAGAAACAAGGGGCTCTGACTGGAAACTCGTCAGAATTTTTCTCTCCACTGACTTTATGTCCACTCTTGCATCCTGGCAGGTTCTGGAGCCTTCTTTCCGCCAGGCCTTCCCTAATACAAACCGCTGGTTCCTCACCTGCATTAACCAGCCCCAGTTCCGGGCAGTCTTGGGGGAGGTGAAACTCTGTGAGAAAATGGCCCAATTTGATGGTAAGTCTGAGAAGGTAGGGGAGCACGCAGGCAGGGTCAGGGGACTGGTTTGCTGTCTTAACCCCTTGAATTCCTGTCTAGCTTTTGGGTTATGTGGACCCACAGAACGTAGAGCATCACACGTAGAGCTAGTATTTTGTGATTCTTGTCTTACGCACACCTGTGCTCCCACTCATTTGTGTTAATATGTAGAGTCATGATGCACATGTATCTGTTGCTGAGGGTTGCATTCTTTTTTTTTTTTTTTTTGAAGATTTTGGGGGTAGGAGTTTTTATTTTTGGCTGTGTTGGGTCTTCATTTCTGTGCAAGGGCTTTCTCTAGTTGCGGCGAGCGGGGGCCACTGTTTATCGCGGTGCGCAGGCCTCTCACTGTTGTGGCCTCTCTTGTTGGGAAGGCTCCGGACGCGCAGGCTTAGTAGTTGTGGAGCACGGGCCCAGTTGCTCCGCAGCATGTGGGATCATCCCAGACCAGGGCTCGAACCCGTGTCCCCTGCATTGGCAGGCAGATTCTCAACCACTGCGCCACCAGGGAAGCCCGAGGGTTGCATTCTTGCTCAAGGATGTACTGTGAACTGGTGTCAGGCAGTGGAGCGTCTAGATCCCTTAGGTGTCCCACCCAGCAGTTTTCCTCCATTGCTTTGCTTGTGCCTGGCTTGGGAGGGTTGTGGAAAGAGACCAGACATTGACTTTTCTCCTTCCCTTTGCACCAGCTAAAAAGTTTGCAGAGAGCCAGCCTAAAAAGGACACCCCACGGAAAGAGAAAGCTTCTCGAGAAGAGAAGCAGAAGCCCCAGGCCGAGCGGAAAGAGGAGAAGAAAGCAGCTGCCCCTGCTAGCGGGGAGGAGCTGGATGAATGTGAGCAGGCGCTGGCTGCTGAGCCGAAGGCCAAGGATCCCTTTGCTCCCCTGCCCAAGAGGTACGGATGTTGGCGGGTAGAGGGCATGGGACCCAGGAAGGCCTGTGCTCACCCATGTGCCTCCCCCTCGTACTTCTAGGGCCTAGGATTTTAGGTTGTCCGTACAAAATTGAAAGATGTATTTTAGTTGCAAATAAAGCAGCTTCCTGACTTTACCATCAAGAGTTGGGTGACTTTTGAAAGTAGAGAACAAGTTCCTAATGCATCTGGTATTTAAGGATATCAGAACTCCCTTTCTAGCAAAGAAGGCAGATGGGCCCAGGGCCCAGAATTCGGTGTGGAGGTGAATTGATTGGTCTTGCGTGCGCACGTTAGGATTTGAGATCGAGAACGCTCGGAACTAATACACTGAGGGGTGCAGGACGGAAGAAACTGCAGAGAGCCTCCGTCTGCTCTGCTTTGCTGGCTTTGCTGATGCAGCAGACACCATGTCAGTATCCTTTGATTGTCTTGCTGTTTTGATGCATCAGCCTATATGAAAATGGCTCACTGTAAGAGAAAGGACGTAGTGGCTGTCTGGTTTATTGTTTCCCAGCGTGGGGGAGCTAAACCCCACAAGGAGAAGGAAGTAAATGGGGCGGTCGTCTGTGTCCTCTTCTCAGTCACCGTAGGGGTTCTTGGAAGAAAGAATACAGTAAAGGCGGGATTTTTAGTGTGAAAAAAGTGGGACCGCCAGGACTTGCCTAGTTGTTTACCATCAAATCTTTCTTCAGTCACTGCTCCGGGTCACCTTATTAGAATTTGAAGCAATATGAGAAATGTCTTTTCTATGGTCATGTCACTTAGTTCTCTTTTCTGTTTTTCTTGCCCATTCTGCCTTTCCTAAAGCCATCTATCCTTTCACTAGTTGGTTTGTTGGGGTGCAACAGTGTTTGACCTCCCCATTTTGTAGTGGTTTGTATATGGGATGAAGGAGCACGCACTGGTGGTAGGTGTAAGAAGTATGTGGAGTTGTAAGCGACATAGTACTGGATGGTTGCCATTAGGAACTGCTGCTTCCCCATTTGGGGAGCAACTTGGGGTATAGCTGAGAGCTCTTACTCCCAGGCACTTCATACAAGAAGGCTCCTAACGCAGCTGCTTTGGTTTTTTTTGGTGGTACGCGGGCCTCTCCCGTTGTGGAGCACAGGCTCTGGAAGCGCAGGCTCAGCGGCCGTGGCTCACGGGCCCAGCCGCACCGCGGCATGTGGGATCTTCCCGGAACGGGGCACGAACCCGTGTCCCCCGCATCGGCAGGCGGACTCTCAACCACTGCGCCACCAGGGAAGCCCAACGCAGCTGCTTTTTAAGAATATATTTCTTTCCGAACCAAAGTGATTACCTTGAATCTAGTACAGGGGCAGGTCAAGAGTGAGCAGGATTTTTGTTATCTGTAAGTAAGCTATGATAACCAACCCAAATCATGTACGCCCTTGTAACATAGGTACTGCTAATAGGTAGAGATATTCACATATGTTGGGTCCGTACACTGGGCAGAAAGTAAATCAGGCAGTAAACTTAAAATCTTTAATAAACTTAGCATTTTTTAAAAAAATAATTTTTTTAATTTTTTGGCCGCGTTGGGTCTTCGTTGCTGCTCACGGGCTTTCTTTAGTTGCAGCAAGCGGGGGCTACTCTTCGTTGAGGTGTGTGGGCTTCTCATTGTGGTGACTTCTCTTGTTGTGGAGCACGGGCTCTAGGTGTGTGGGCTTCAGTAGTTGTGGCACGCAGACTCAGTAGTTGTGGCTCACGGGCTTAGTTGCTCTGTGGCATGTGGGATCTTCCCGGACCAGGGCTTGAACCCGTGACCCCTGCATTGGCAGGTGGATTCTTTTTTTTTTTTTTTTTTTTTTATTAAACAGTTTTATTGAAGTATAATTTCCATTATGAAGTATAATTTTCCATATAAAATTCAGGCATTATACTTATATAGGTCAATGCCTTTAACTAAATTTATAGATCTGTGTAACCACAAAAATTCAATTTTAAAACATTTCCAACACTACAAAAGTTCACTGGCAGGCGGATTTTTAACCGCTGCGCCACCAGGGAAGCCCCAGCACTTTGTGTGTGTGTGTGTGTGTGTGTGTGTGTGTGTGTGTGTCATTTGGGAATGCTTATTAGTACTTATTTGTTGCATTACCATGGTGCACTTCTGGGCTGCCAAGATGATTTTCCCCAGGATTCTTAATGACTCAAAGTCTTGTCTTCAAAGACAAGACTCATTTGTCCAGAGTTAATTTTAGTCCTTTTAAGGCCTTCCAGCTACCCTAACCCTGTGGTCAGTTGTTTGTTTGTTGTTTTTTTTTTGAATTTTATTTATTTTTTTATACAGCAGTTTCTTATTAGTTATCCATTTTATGCATATATCAATCCCAGTCTCCCAACTGTGGTCAGTTTGGGGAGAAAAATGGACACATGGTCATAAATAATAAAGTTTAAACAGCTCAGGAGAGAGTGAAGAAAAACTCCCCAGCCCTGCTTTTTGCGTGGTTGAGGAAGTAAAGCACCTCAGATGAGGTCTCTGATGAGCATTTGGGAAGGAACCTAGGACCTCGGGTTAAAGGACAGATTCTCTGCTTTGCTACATTGCAGCAGTGAGCAAGTCACACCACTTAACCTTATTTGTAAAGGGAGGGATGGTAACATTCTCTGACTCCAGGGTTTGTTGACATTAATTATATACTAATGAATAATTGAACCAATTAAACATTCAGTATAAGGGGGTTTAATAGATTTATGGCACATTCATGCAGAAGATTATTTAGCCATTAAAACATCTGCAAAACGTTCTCGATAGCCAGGCAGTATTAAGTGAGCAAATTGTGTAAGGCACAGAATTACATGCATCCTCTTTGGAAAATTGCCAGTGGGAAATACATTAAAATATTAGTTATCTTGTTTGCTGGCATAGTGAGTGATTTTCTTCAGTCAGTATGTGTTTTTATAATTGAAAGGAAAGAAAAACAAAAAACAGAAGCCCTACCATGGTGGGGGGCACTATTCTGAAGCTGGCATCCTTGGCTCAGTGTGCCAGATTGCTTCAAAGGTCACCTGAACTTGTTTCTGAGCAGAGTAACTAAAGGACACGGGTGTAGGATTTGGGGTGGAGGCCCTTTGCAAACATTCACTTACATTGCTGTCATATTATAGTGTGTGTAACCTGAAGAGGCCTGTGTGATGGGGAGGGGTGGGGGCAGCGACTTGGGTGAGTCAGGAACTGAGAGGGTGACTCTTTGGAAAACAGCCCGGGGAGGGGCCGGCCAGGGGGAAAAAAAAAAAAAAAAAAAAAGGAGTCCTCGCTGTGAGTCTCCACCAGGGGGCAGCAGCTCGCCATGCCTTCCTTGGGGCAGATCCTGGGCCCCACCCTCCACGTGCCTAGCATATTTAGGCTGGGGGTGAGGGGATAAGGAAATGCCCTGGGCGTCTCTCACACCCCCCAGCTCTCTTCCCTTGGAAGGTGATAGACATCTGCCAATCCAGTGACTCTACCTTTAAAGCAGTAAATTTGAGTGGAAACGCCCTTAGCTTCTCTTAGCACTGGCCACCGTAGCCTCCGTTGCTGCAGTAGGACCTTCTCCACCTTGATCTCCTTGCTTTTTTCCCTTTATTCAGTACCTTTGTGTTGGATGAGTTTAAGCGCAAGTACTCCAACGAGGACACGCTCTCTGTGGCGCTTCCGTACTTTTGGGAGCACTTTGATAAAGATGGCTGGTCCCTGTGGTACTCCGAGTACCGCTTCCCTGAAGAGCTCACCCAGACCTTCATGAGCTGCAACCTCATCACTGGTGAGCAGAGGGGGGCTCTGGGAAGAGGAAGGAAGGAGACAATGTAGTGGGTGACATGATTTCAAAGGCTGAATGTTCTTCCTTGCCCTTCAGGAATGTTCCAGCGATTGGACAAACTGAGGAAGAATGCCTTTGCCAGTGTCATTCTGTTTGGAACCAACAATAGCAGCTCCATTTCCGGAGTCTGGGTCTTCCGAGGCCAGGAGCTTGCCTTTCCGGTGAGGAAGGTGCACGGGAGGGGTCTTGTCTCTTGAGGGTGGGCCGAGGATTTGGGAGGTGCACTCGTATTCCTGAGTCCTGAGCCGAGCTGGTGGGCATTCCAGAGAGGTCAAGGAATGTGTCCATGAAGGAGCTGTCATGGTCACAGGAGTCCTGGGGTCTGATGGTGGGTGTCTGAGCTGGAAATACCAGGTGTGGGGCAGCGGCCAATAACCTGACCACATGCTTCTACCTGGCTCTTTCTCCCCAGCTGAGTCCAGATTGGCAGGTGGACTATGAGTCATACACATGGCGGAAACTGGATCCCAGCAGCGAGGAGACCCAGACGCTGGTTCGAGAATACTTTTCCTGGGATGGGGCCTTCCAGCATGTGGGCAGAGCCTTCAATCAGGGCAAGATCTTCAAGTGAACGTCTCTTGCCATCGCCTAGCGGCCTGCACCTGCCCTTCAGGGAGAATGGGGGTCATTAAAGGAAACTGAACATTGAACCCTTTCCTGCCCTGCCTCCTTTGTGGGTGATGGCTTCTTCAAAGGGAAGTAGATATGTTGAAGCAGGGTGTTGTCTATACCTGCAGGACCTCCCTGTGTAGGAGAGAAGTCTTCGGAAGAGCAGAAAGAGAGGCCTCTCCTCAGTTTTTATTTATTTATTTATTTTTAATTGCCTCGCCTCTCCTGTGATGACCATCTTCTAGCCTAGCTGGGAGAGACTGGATGTAGTTAGGAGGTGGTGACCACGGGGCTTTGTAACCACCTAACTCCAGACCTTCCCGCGTGAAGGGGGAGAATACCTGCGGATGGGGTGAGAGCAGAGCGACTTAACGCTGCTTCCCACAACTGCCCTGTGAGGTGGGGCAGCAGCCGTATCCAAGAGTCATAGTTTCAACGCTTCAGACAAACAGCGAGAAGAGACTCCTTGGAACAGATACTGGCCTGTGGCCCCTAACCTGGCTGTGGATCATCTCTGGGGTATCCCTACTATCTAACAAGGAAGTGGGGTTCCGAGATTTAAGCACCTTGCCTGTGATCACACATCTTAGGTGTTGGAGACAGGATTTTGAACCCAGTGGGTGTCACTGGAGCCTGTACCCTAAACCCTAGCACTTCCTGCAAGGTAGAGCAGTCATAAATGTCTTTTAACAACCCTGCTCATTCCAGTGGTTGCCATTTTTTCTCCTTTGAGCTTAATTTTTTTTTTTTTTTTTTTTTTTGCGGTACGCGGGGCCTCTCACTGCTGTGGCCTCTCCAGTTGTGGAGCACAGGCTCCAGACGCGCAGGCCCAGCGGCCACGGCTCACGGGCCCAGCCGCCCCGCGGCATGTGGGATCCTCCCGGACCGGGGCACGAACCCGCGTCCCCTGCATCGGCAGGCGGACTCTCAACCACTGCGCCACCAGGGAAGCCCCTTAATTTTTTATTATACCCTTTTCAGAGATAACTTGCCCCTACTCTGATCGTCTTTTCTGTGTCTTCTGAAGAGCATTAAGGATCTCCCTGTAAATTTTTTTTTTTTTTTTTTTTTGGCGGTACGCAGGCTTCTCACTGTTGTGGTCTCTCCTGTTGCGGAGCGCAGGCTCAGCGGCCATGGCTCACGGGCCCAGCCGCTCCGCGGCACGTGGGATCTTCCCGGACCAGGGCACGAACCCGTGTCCCCAGCATCGGCAGGCGGACTCTCAACCACTGCGCCACCAGGGAAGTCCACTCTCTGTAAATTTAACAGCTCAGGTGAAGTTGGAAACCTGGTTTGATTCACATTTTGAGGCTTTGGTCTCCAAGTTGTGGTTTCTGAGTGGTTATTTTTTCCCATCCCTTAAGTCCAAGCACAAAGCAAAAGCAGGGGGTCTTGGCTTGGGAGGAGAAGGAGGTGATCTTTCCCAGTACAGGTGGGGGCTGCTAGCTTTTGAGGGAGTAGGCCTGTAATCTCACTGGTACCTTAACTGCAGTTGGGGTTCTGCGGACAAATGGGCAGGGGAGAGTGGTGGTTTGGAATCCAGTTGGGTTGATTCTTGCTCAGAACTTGCTCCTTGGTAGTTGTGAGTTGGTTCCAGACTTGCCACCTGTCTTGCTTCTGAGCATTGTGGGCTCCTCTAGGATAGGAGCTGAAAGTGCTAGGTGCTGGCCAGGGTGTTCCCAGAGCTGGGTGCCTGGGCCTCACAGAACCGGTCAGACTCCCCTCCCGGGTTCCATTTCCCTCCACACCCTCTGCTCCTTGGTTTGTGTAATTTTCACGACCTTCCTGGTATCCTTAATCTTCCCAGGACCTGAAGATGGAGGCAAGAGAGATTGAGCTGTGGAAGTAGGTTTGCGGGGTTAGGCCTGAGAGGCCCGGGTAAAAGGGGGCGGCTTGGGCAGCGGCGGGCCTGGCAGCCCACGTGCATGGGGGGGCCCGTTCTGGCCTGGGGGGGGTGCTGGGCCGCCTCCTAGCCTCCTCCTGAGACCGCAGGAAGAGTGACTCATCCACACGTCCTGCTTCTTGTGCCTCTAGTTCTGGCGGTTTGGTGCCGAGGAGTGTGGCCAGGTTGGTTGAGGCCAGGCCTACGCTTGGGGGAGGGCCAGGACCCAGAAGCAGGAGGTGCCTCTACCCTGTCGGGGTGGGCAAGAAAAAGATTAATATCAGGAGATTCTAGGGCAGATGTGGGGCGGGGAAAGGGGGAGTACAGCTGTAGTTGGGTCGGTCCCCGCCCTACCCCGGGGAGCCCTGAGTCACCACCGAACCGCCTGAGGACTCCCGATCTCTCCAGGATCCGACCGGGCGCCCGCCCCGCCCCCCCGCTCCTCCCAGTGCGGGGTGGGGGCGCTCTCGGCCCCGCCCGGCTCCCTAGCCGCAGCCAGTGAGAACCTGCGTTGTGGGGACGTCTCCCGTGGTGAGGTCGTTTTCCAGACATGCCGGGGAGGCTCACGCTGCAGTTGGCGTCTCGGCGCCTACTGTGCTGCTCAGGCGGCAGGGGCTCGGGTCGCGGGGCGGAAAGGGAAGGGGCTGCTGCGAGTGGCTGGAGAGCTGAGGACAGGGCAGGATCTTGGAGAAATGGGATAGGATGGGGGAAGGAGGAGGCTATTTCAGCCACTTACGGAGCAAAATCTCAGAGCCTCCAGAAAGGGAGGGTGAGAAACTGGAGAGGGGGCCAGGGCTCAGACGTGCGTTTGACTGCAGATACAATCTTTACAGAGGCTGGAGTGTGAATGGGAGGCCGAGACTTGGTTTAGCTCGTAGATAAACCAGTAGCTACTGGTTATAAGCGGCTGTTTATTTTAGCTTTGTTGGCGTTTCTGCTTAAGTCACTTATTAAATAGTCAAAAGCCTTTAAAGTTCTTCCAAGAAAGACCTAGGTTGTCTTTTCTTCATGTCCTGGTTGGAGCTGGACAGCTGCTGCTCACACTGGGTCAGACCCATCCATCCCACCAGCTGCCCACATGCCCCAAATGTGCCACTTCCCCTTTTGAAGGGTGGGGGAAGGGTCTAGAATGTTGAAGGGAGAGGAATGAAGTGCTTTGAAGACTCCACCCAGTCATTTCTGAAATTAATACCGTGGTTTTCATGGCAACCTTTCATGGCATGTCCTCAGAACCCGAACTTTCCCTCCACACATCAGATGGGTGTTCCTGGGTGACTGTGGCTTCCCCGGCTCACCCCATCAGTAGTACCTGCAGGACACTGTAACTTCCCCAACTTGCTTTGGTCCTCTATGTTTTTTGCTTTTTGTTTTTCTAAAATAAATTTATTTTCTTTATTTTTGGCTGCGTTGGGTCTTCGCTGCTGTGCGCAGGCTTACTCTAGTTGCGTCGAGGGGGGCTACTCTTTGTTGCGGTGCGTGTGCCTCTCATTGTGGTGGCTTCTCTTGTTGCGAAGCCCGGGCTCTAGGTGCATGGGCTTCAGTAGCTGTGGCACATGGGCTCAGTAGTTGTGGCTCGTGGGCTCTAGAGCGCAGGCTCAGGAGTTGTGGCGCACGGGCTTAGTTGCTCCGCGGCATGTGGGATCTTCCCGGACTAGGGCTGGAACCCGTGTCCCCTGCATTGGCAGGCGGATTCTTAACCACTGTGCCAGCAGGGAAGTCCCCTCTCTGTATGTTTGAATGTAATTCTGGGGCACCCACCTTATTTATTCTTCCCCTAATGCTATGGAGGTAAAATATTGGTGCTCCAGAAAGGTTAGAGAAACGATGCCACCTGCTCTTGTCTGTTTGCTCTAATCAGGCTGGCATGGCTCCCAGAGAAGGCTGTTGTTTTACTCCAGTGGAATGACTGGGGTGTCCCAGTGCCTCAGCACGCAAGGGGTGGGTGGAGTGGGGGTAATGGCGGTTGCTGCGGAGTAGCCCTGTATTCATTTGAATTCCTTGTAAGAGAGAATGCCTTGGGCAGTTGGGGCTGGTTCAGTGGCAAAGGTATCCTTGGTGACCCTGGATCTCTACATGTTCCTGGATTTTTTTCATTCTTGTAGCCCCCTCCCCTCGTGTAGCTGCCCCCTTTTGTTTTGCTGATTTCCTCAGGATTCCAAAGGGAGCCTGTTGACCTTAACTTTGTTTTACACGATGGGCAGGCCTTGCGCTGAGCCGGAGCTGGATGGTCATTAAGGGTTTGGGGCTATTTCTGATCAGATCTCCCATGGAATGTGCCTCCCTCTACTTCCAGCTGCCCCCTCCCCTCCGCAGCAGGAACAGCTGTCATGTGAGGGCCTCTCCCGCTGGCTCAGCCCTTTTGCAATCGTTTGGCTGGCTCTGCCTGGATGGGGGTGGATAGTGAGGATGGGCAGAGCCAAGGGGTAAACGAGGGGACACGGCAGGGCAGGGGAGCCATTGGAGGGTAGGGAGGGCTACGGAGTTGAGGGCAGAGGGGTTGCCAAGGCCAGGCAGGAGGAGTGGAAGCTAGGGTGCTCATCGAAAGACGTGGGGCCCACACTGGGATCAGAAGCTTTCTAGGCGTAAGGGAGAGTTGGTTATAGCGGGACCCTGGCCAGTCATTCTCCAGGGAGATCTGCATTTCCCCTGATTCACAGGAGAGCCACGGGGTGCTTTCCTGCCCATTGACCTGTATTCGGGACCTGAGTCACCGAGTTGCCTAGAGTGTTGGCTGCCCTATAGTGGCGGTTCCTGTGCCTGTACCCCATCCACTCCTACTGTTAGGACAGGGGTTAGCAAACATGCCCCTTTTATCTCCGCTCTCTTCAGTAGCAACTTTCCATCTCTTTGACTCAGTCTTACAGAATGTACCTCGGGGAGACCACAGCAAGTAGTCCCTTTCTTTTACCCAAGAAAAAACTGGAGCCCAGAGAGGGGAAGTGACTCATCAAGGGTGCATGCTTCTCTTTCCACAGTTCTTGCAGCCGCTCACGGAGTCACTTTTGCTCCTAAGAAGAGCAGGAGGACACGTCCCTCAAAAACTGTGATCAGGGACTTCCCTGGTGGAGCAGTGGTTAAGAATCCGCCTGCCAATGCAGGGGACGCGGGTTCGATCCCTGGTCTGGGAAGATCCCACAGGTCACGAGCGACTAAGCCCGTGCACCACAACTCCTGAGCCTGCGCTCTAGAGCCCACGAGCCACAACTACTGAAGCCCGTGCTCCTAGAGCCCGTGCTCCACAACAAGAGAAGCCACTGCAATGAGAAGCCCACACACCACACCAGAGTAGCTCCTGCTTGCCGCAACTAGGGAAAGCCCGCGTGCAGCAACAAAGACCCAATGCAGCCAAAAAATAAATACAATATAAAAAAAAATTTTTTTTAAAAAGCTGTGGACAAAGTACAGTAGTTTCGGAAGTAAGGAGAGGGTTGTATCTAAGGCTGCCAGCAGCCCGAGTAAGGCAGCCCTGACCCGGGAAAGGCTCATGGAAGTGGAGCAGGTCCTGGGGCAGGGTCAGGCCCAGGGATCCGGGCAGAGGGCACAGGGTGTAGCAGAGGCGGGACTTCGAGTGACAGGAACCTCAACTATGTGGTGACTCAGGCTCTGGGCAGCCTAGGCCCTTCCTTCCCTGCTCAGCCTGATTCTCCTTAAACTGGACTTGGGAAGTATGGGCACAGGAGGGAGAGAAACCCTGGGCTGGTCTTCCCTTCCCTGGGGAACTGGGGAAAAAGCAGAGGAATTTGGAAAGGTCGTCAGAAAGGCAGATCCCAAAAAAGGAGCGAGGAGGCTGGTGTTCCCCTCTCCCAGCCCCTCCCTCCCTGCTCCCTGCTCCCTGCTGGGGAGGGGAGCTGCCTGGGGCGTTGGCTACTCTGTTCATTCCAGCTCCCTCCCTCGGCTCCTGTTTACAAGTCCATCCGTCCAGTCCCTAGCTCAGCTCTGGGCTCTTTTTTTCCTCTATCTCCCTCCCTCCCTGTACAGCCTCATTCAGTCCTGTTTTGCCACTTCTTTTCCTTAATCTTGGGTCTCCATTTCCTATTATCTTTTTGCTCCCCCAGCATCCCAGCACCCACACAGCTCAGGTGCCTCTAGGCCATCTCTCTCTGCTGCTGGGAATCCAGCTGTCTTGATGTGGCCACCTGCCCTACTCTCCCTGCTCACATCTGTTCCCCGTCTCTTGCCTGGACAGCCTTTCTTTGCCTTCTTACATCCCAGAGTCTCTACTCAGGGCCCTGTGTCTCATCTCTTGTTCTCTAATCAGCTTTAACTTGGGTTCTGCTTGGGCCTGAAGATTTCAATTAGCACTGAGTGTAACGGGAAGGTTTCCGGTATCCTAGCTGTCTGATCTGCATAATTCAGGAACTCCTTGTTTGAAGCCTGAGGTTTAACACAGGCTGGGATTTGAATTGAGCTGGAGGAGGATGGTTTGATTTGGCTTCCTATTTTGGGTTTGGGTTAGGAGTTTGGGGTTTGAGAGCTGCTTAGAAAATAATGTTTGGATCCCAGAATCGCCCAATAATTTTGCTGTCCACTAGGGAAGATGATAGATTAGAATCAATGGAAGTGAATGGAGAAAGGACCTGGTGCTTGGCAGGGATGCTCATCTCTGGGCTGGTGTGGGTATAGGGTAGAGGTGGGGTCTGGGAGATCCCAGATGGCTCGAAGAAGGGGTACCAGTAATTTCTGTGCTTCTAAGGCTGACATGCCAAAGGGCCCTCATCCGGGGGAAAAGTCTGCTTTCAAAGAGACTGCAAGCAGGCTGCACACTTCACTTCCTTTCTGGAATCATAGTTTAAAAGCCATGATGACTCTTCGAGCAGTTGGCTTCTTTTCTTCCTCCTAACACACTGATTTCAGAGAAGGGGACTGTGGAGAGAGGGGAGGGGAAGGGGAATCCCCTGGCATGGGGCCTGCCCACAGGAGCTCCCCTTTGTGGTTGCTATGGAAACAGGCATAATAAGAACAAAACAGAGGCACGTTGCCTGGCAACAAAGGAGCCCAGGGTTCATCACACACATACTACATACATATCAGGGAACCCCCAGGGAGGGTGTGACACTTCTGGAGAAGCTGGGGTATCCCAGTGATGAGGAGTCTTAGAGCTTACCTAGCTTTTCCAGTGAGTCTGGAGGACTGGTGTGGGGTGCTTCTGAAGGATGGTGTAGTGGCAGGGGAGGGTTCACGTCCTCTCAGATCCCTGGGTAGCCCTTATTTTAACAGGGAAGTCTGAAACAAAGGTTTTCTTTGCAATGTTGGAACCAACTGAGGGGACTCATGACTAAAAAAATAGTGTGTGTGTGTGGGGAAGTAAGGTAGGGGTGTAAAAGATCTGTAAGAAAAGATAATGTCCAGTTTTTCCAAAGCATAGGACTCAGAATACAAGGTAAGGTGGCATCAGAGGATAGTTCCTTCTGGACTGAGTGCCTTGAGGGCAGGGATTCCATCTTGCCAAGTCCTCCATTACCTGCACCAGCATCACCACCCCCAGCGGCCCCTGACCCAGTGCTGGACACAGTGAATGTTTGTGCAGCTGCATGAGAGACCTACACGTGGGGGAAGTGCTCCCTGGGGCCGAGAGCAAGGGGAAGCTGACTTCCCCCTCATGGCAGTCATGGGGTACGGGATGCTATTGTACAAAGAACAAGGTCGGGCTTCCCTGGTGGCGCAGTGGTTGAGAGTCCGCCTGTCGATGCAGGGGACACGGGTTCGTGCCCCGGGCCGGGAAGATCCCACATGCCGCCGAGCGGCTGGGCCCGTGAGCCATGGCTGCTGGGCCTGCGCGTCCGGAGCCTGTGCTCCGCAACGGGAGAGGCCACAACAGTGAGAGGCCCGCGAACCACAAAAAAAAAAAAAACAAAAAAACCCAAGGTCTTCGGGGCCAGTTATACCTGTAGTTCATTCATTCATTCACTCATCTAACAAAGTGTTCTGGAGTGATTGCTTGGTGCCAGCCACTGCTCTAGGCATGGAGTATACAGCAGAGAGCAAAGAATTCCTGCTCTCGCGGAGCTTAGATGCTGGTGGGAGCTTTGACTCCTGCCTCTGAGGGTTGTGTGATTTTAGGTAAATCACTGCCCCTCTCTGAGACCCTTTCCTGCCTGCATGTGAGGATTAAACGAGCTGACACGTCAAGTGCCTGCAGCAGTGTCAGGCCCAATCACCACGGAGGTAGCTTTGGGGAGCGAAAGCTGAGGGCTACAGCAGGGGGAGAAGGAGCAGGGTTGGCAGACATTTCTAAAAGTGTGTGTCTCCAATTGCACCATTGCAAACTGTTGAAAATGTTCCCTTCGCCTAGGCTGAGGAGGCTGACCCTGAGAAACCCCAGCTTTGGTCTGGCAGGCACCATCATGGCTTTTTAGGGGGCAGGGTCTAGGTTACCCCTTATCTACCCTCCTAGACTAGAATAGGGCAGGAGCCAGTCCCCAGGACCACCTCCCAGCAGGTATCCTGACCCTCCTACCCCTGAATGAAGTACCTGGACAGTAATCCCTGCCCTGTGGCTGCTTCCCAGACCATCCTCTCCCGCCTCTTTCTCTGTTGACCAAGAGGGTGGCCAGAACAAACAATGGAGCAGATAAGTTGGCTCTGAGCCCAGGACACTAGCCTCTGCTCTTTCACTCCTGGGGGGCTGATGGAGCCCAAGCTGAGGTGAGGGGACAATATCCACACCGTTCCCCACTCTTCCTTTCCTGTTCCAGCCCCTCCCTCCAAACTCCCATGGCCATCTTTTCAGAGCTATCTTTCTGAAAAACCTACCTGTAAATCAGCTCCCATCTTAATATGACACTGGAAACCCTTGTACTTTCAAGGAACCAAATGATTCATTTCATAAAGTTAAAATCCCCTGGTAAACTGTTAACAGTGATTACTTTTGGGGAGAGGGACTGGGTGTGGGGGGGAGATGTCTACTTTTTATTGTTCTACTTTTCTGTACTGACATTCTTCACCCTATGGAGGTTTTGATTTTGTTTCAGAAACAGCAACAAGGATTATCCGACTTGTAGGATCACAGGCCACTTTGTCTGGATTCTTGGTTCATATTTAAAAACTGAGTAAATGTTATTTAAAATGAGATAAAATTTAAAAAGCCATTGGTATAGGAAGTAATTAGCTCTTGGTCTCTATTTTTATTTTTTAAAGCATCCCAAAGTTGAAAAGTTTAGATTTTTTTCTTTAAATAAAGTAGGTGCTGGGAAAGGGGTGCAGACCACAATGGAGGTGGAGGTGATTCTTCAGAAAGTCTGGATTTCTGATTGTGTGCTTGTGATATGGGTGGTGGAACCGCCTCTGCTGTGAGTTTGAGTCATTGTGTGTGTGTGTGTGTGTGTGTGTGTGTGTGTGTGTGTGTGTGAGAGAGAGAGAGAGAGAGAGAGAGAGAGAGAGACAGAGAGAAAGAGAGAGACACAGAGAAAGAGAGAGAGAGAGGGAATGAGAGAATGCTGGTGCCCAAGTCTGTGCTTTGACTATGTGTCTCTCTGCATGTCTGTGCCTGTCTGAATGTCTACACATCTGTCTCCACCTTTCTGTGTCCATTATCTGAGTGTCTGCCTGTCTGTGGCTCCTTTGGCTGTCTCTTCCCTCCCCCATGCCTGTACCCTGTGCTGGTAACTGGACCTGGGACACAAACCCCCAGGGCTGGCAGCAGAGTTGGCTGCTGGGTATTTTTAGCCTGTAAACATGCTTGCCATTTCAGAGGACAGGGCCGCTGGTCTCAGCCCCAGCCCACTCATGACCATACAGCGAGGAGGGCGCTCCCTGCCGGGGCCAGGTCTTCTCAGGTCCCCAGCCTGGGGTCTCCCTTCTGCAGGCAGCATTCCCGAAGGAAGGAAAACTGGCTTCGCATGGGTAGTGGGTGGCCATCCAGGAAGGAGGATAAGAGAACTCACGGGGGAGAAGCGAATGAGGGTGCAGCCAGAAGGCCCCTGCACCCCGTCGTTAAGCGTTTAATAAAATCTCCGTGTAGTTAGAAGTGCCTGTGGGAAATGGCTTCAATTTGGAAACTCAGCGTTCGGCCAGTGGGGCGGTGGAGGGAGGGGGTCAGAGAAGAAATAGGTAGGAAGCGAAAAGTGGGGGACAGGGAGGTAGACAGCGGGCTGCTCCTCCAAGGGGTGCAGGCCTGACTCCCGTGTCGCTGCAGCGGCCGGAGCAGCACGGTGGCACGGGGGGCACTGGTGACCCTGACTCCAGCAGGTGGGGCGGAAGGGTAGCTGCCCGTGTTGAGAGAAAACTCAAAGGTCCGCGTCAGGCTGGCGGTCGCGGCTGAATCAGCCAAGCCCCCCAGCCGCAGCCTGAACCCCTTGGTCCTTCCTGAAAAATGGGCTGATTCGCAGTTCCAGCTGTGAGGATGAACCTCAGGGAGCTTCGAGGAGTTTCTTGCCGAAGAAGCCACATAAGAGCATCCTTTGGGGGTAGATCCAGGCCCGGGCCAGGCCGGGGGGCAGTGGATGGGGGGAGGGGAAGGCAGCACATCGGACGTGCGGCGCCCGCGGGTCCCCGAGGTCCCCAGTGCCCTCCCAGCCGCCCGTTCCCTGGTGCCTCCAGGGTTGGCCCCGCTCACCAGTCCCAGCCCCGCTTCGGCCCCGCCCGGCCCCGCCCTCTCCCCACCGCTCAGGGCAGACCCGCCCGCCCGCCCCAGACGGAGTTACAAGAGCCGCCTCCGTGAGTGGGGGCCGGGCCACTCGGAGCAGCTCCGCCGCGGGGACTGCACCGCCCGCCCTGCCGGACCCGCCCCGACCGGGGCTCGCCGCCCGCAGCAGCCGCAGCACCGCGACCTCGGGCCCTGCGCTGGCTATGGCTGTGCCCTGTGGCTGAGCGCGCAGGTAGGGGCGCCGGGCGCACCTAGGCGCGATCGGGGAACGGGACTCCGGGAACGCGAGAGGGGAGGTGCGTGGCAGGGCTTGGGCGAGGCGCCTTGGGCGGGTGTCACTGGGAAGATTCAGTTCGGCGCAAGGTGGGCAGCCCCGGGCCGCACGGGGAGGCGGCGCGTCGCGCCCTGGGAACCGAGTTCTGCCGCCGGAGTTGGGGCGCTGGTAGGGGCGCAAGTTGGGCAAAGTTGGAAAACCGCTCCGAGGCGCGCTTTGCTCCAGTCTGTCTTTCTCTCGAGGGCTGACTGTGGTCCCTGCTGCACGGCCGGGCGACCGTTCTTGGCCTGGTGGCCCCTGTCCCACCCCCTCCTTCTCCGTGGGGCGGTGGCTCAGCGCGCTGCTCCGTTCCTATTCCATGTTTACTGGAGAAGTTTCCGAGATCGCGGCGCGGCCCCTCGGCCCCGCCCGGCGCCCCAGCGCCCCCGCGCCGCGCACCCCCTCCGCCGTCCCTCCCCGCGCCCCACACCTCCGCCCCTGACTTCGCGTCCCGGGTCTTCCCGGCCCCACCCAGTTCTGCACCACCAGCCTCTCCTTTTCTTGCTCCGGGCGGCCCCTCAGCCGCCCTCCAGCTGCCCCGCCCTAGTCTTGCCCCTCTGTGTTCCCAGCTCCAGAAAACTCCCTTCTTCCGCTGCGGCCGCTGAGCCTAGGAGTTTGCAGCTCGCCCGGCAGCGGAACGGGTGGGAGTGGGGGTGGGGGACATAACTGGGGAGATGCCTGCACTGGGGTGGGCGGGGAGGGGGGCTGTGCCGCGGCATAGCCCTCGGGACCGCCCCTTCCCCTTCCGAGGCGGCGCTCTCTCCCCAACCCCACTCCCAAACCCGGCCGGGTGGGACGGCCCCCGCCCCAGCGCCTGGCTCGGCGCCAGCAGCCTGAGGAATGTGGTGGTTGGAGCCGGTGACTAATTCAAACCAGAACTCGGGGAGGAGTAGTGAGGGGCAAAGGGGAGGGGGGGCGAAGGGGCTGGTTAGGGAGGCGAGGGCAGGAGCCCGGCTGGCGTGGGAGGAGGGCTCAGCTGCCCTCCCTGGCTGGAGCCCTCCTCTCCAGAGACGCGCTCCTGGAGAGGCGGCTGGGGGGCGAGGTCCTGCCGTGGAGTTGGAAAGGCACTGGGCTTAGGGTGTGTTCAGAGAACTGTGTTATGTAAGGCTTTCCCATGCAGGGAGAGGGTGTGCAGTGTGCGAGGGCCGGCCCTCCGCTGGCGGGCTTGGCGCCCCCTGCAGTACCAGGGCCTTGGGAGGCGGGGGCGCAGCCCTTTGGCGTCTCTGGCCACGAGGGACACGTGGGGTCTGAGCAGGGCTGACTGCCCCATGCGTGGGAGGGGAGCCGAATGGGCAGATGGGGCATCTCACGGCACTAGCTAGGCCCCAGCACCACGTGGGGACAGCTCTGGCGCCTCTGCACGTCGTGGCCACGGAGAATTGTGTGCCTTTCACAGGGCGTGGCTGCCACCGAGGAGGAGGTGAGGTGCCCCCAGGGAGCCTGCCGCTGGGTTCCCTGCTCTGTGGAGTGGATTTGTGGAAAGGCAAAGTGGGATCCTCCCATGGCAGTGAGGTCCTTAGAGAATGACCTGGACTTTCGGGAGGAAAAGGGACCCAGATTATTTACCTCTGGGTTCCCAGCACAGCGCTGGGCTGCCAATAATTGTTTTTGAAACAGTTTATTAGAATCCAGCCTCTGACTGCAGGGATCGCACGCCCTGTGCACAGCCTAGCACATGATAGGGGTTGGGTTGATTTTATGGGACACAGTGACACATTGGAGCGCTGCGGTGACAGGTGACGGTGAGGGATTTCGGGGAAAGGAGGGAGAGATTGAAGATGCCTTGGAAGGCATTTTAGGGCCTCCTCACCTGTAATGGGTCTAAATTCAGGGAGTAGATTCTGCTTTCATTCCCCCTCTCTTCCCCAGCCCCCCATGAGGGAAATCCGTGGGGCAGGGTGTGGCACTCACTTCCTTTCCGAGGCTAGGCTGAATGGGGCAGCTTCCTTCTCCTTGGCACCCAGGGATGATGGGTTGGGCCAGCACTTGGTTGGTGTGTGTGCAGAGTGGGGAGTAGAAGGGACCCCCAGGCTGAGGGGGTACCTCCTTGCTCTGAGCTGGGAGCTGTGGGATGAGGTAGCGGGGAGAGGACCTGGGACCATGAGAGCTGGGCTAGCAGAAGTCAAAGGGTCTGGAGTATTGGCCATGGGGATTGGAGGGTGTCTGAGCCCCTCTCTGAAGCCCTGTCTTTAAAGGTTCTATGCAGGGACATTGTTCAGAGAACCAGGACACAGAAGGAGCCACAGAAGTCATGTGGGGCTTAGTGCTGCAGCTGTGGGCCCACAGCAGTGATTCAGGGGTCCTGGTTTGGGCAACTTCTTGCAGAGCTAACCCCACAGAGCTGAGAACTTGTACCAGCCAGACTTGGTTGAGGGGCATGCGACTACAGGTCCAGGGCTCAAAGTGGGACCCAATAGAGTGAACCATGGGAGACCTGTGGAAGGAGAAAGCCAGCAGCAGTCAAGGGCAGGGAATGGGCTGGGGGTCCCCGGGGTCACCTTAGTCCCAGGAAGGCCGTGGGTGGAGGTGCCCGGGCACCGCTGGGCTGGATTCTTAGGCTCACTTGGAATTGGTTGGCTGGCCCTGGCAGAGCATGCCACCCAGAGCCTGAGGAGCTTGTTTTAGGGGTTGGGGCAAAGCTGTGGGAGTGGAGGAGTGTGTGGGGCTCTGGGGTGTGGCCGTCACCTTCCTCAGAACCGGTGAACCGCTGGGGGACAGACAGAGAGGCAGACTGGGAGAGCTAGTCTGACTCCTTCTGGGAACTCTCCCATGCCGGCTCTGTCCTCCCCACCACACCTGGAAGCCCCAAGCTTCTCTCCCTGGAGCTGGGCTGATCAGGTATGTGTGCACACGAGGAAAGGAGGTGGCCCCTGGAGAGCGGTGAGAATGGGACGTTTCAGCTGGTGGGTGTCTGGGGCCTTCTGTTCTCCCTCTGGACCCCCATGGGCTTTATCCAGGCTCCCAGGGAGCTGGCATTTCCCTGGGCTCCGACCATCCCGTTGGGCTCCCAGGCCTTCCTGAGAACGGGCGGTTTCCTCCAGGGCTGGGCAAGCCCCGAGGAGTTGTGAGGACCACGTTGTGGGCAGGGGGCACAGCGGGCTCAGCAGGAACGTGTGTTTTGATGGAGCCCCTCTTCCTGCTGGCCTCAGTCCACATCCGGGGGCCCGCTGGGCTGTTGTACTGGAGGTCTTGGGTCCGGTGTCTCCGTTTCACTGTGGCCTTGAGTCCCTGTGACCGCTAGTGTCACAGCATAGAGACATGTGTTATTACCTATGAGAAGGTGTCTCTGGCTGTGCTCTCTGGTCCTGGATGTGTCCCCTCTGCTTGCATCTGGGGTTTATAGGGCAGGGGATAACAGTGGGACTCTGTCCCAGTGGTGGAGGTTTCATGGGGGCTTCAGGGGCTGTAGGTAAGGACTCAAGCTTCTCCGTCCTGGACAGGTTCCAGGCCCTGGAGTTTGTGTCCAGAGGCCCCAGGGAGGGTGAGCACAGCTGGGGAGGTGAGGCTGCGCCGATCCAGGCTGAGCGAGGCGCCGCACAGGGCCGGTCAGGGAGGGGCATCCTGCCCGGTCCCCGGGGGCTGGAGCGGAGGTTCTAGGGAAGGGGAAGCGCCTGGCTTTGCGTCCTGGCCGGGCTGGGGGGGGTGGCTCTTTGGCAGCTGAGCCGAGTGGCCTGGCCCCGAGCCCCGCGGAGAGATCCGCCTTGGTCTTATCCGCGGGCAGCTCGCAAACTGTAATCTACCCCCGGGGCGAGACCCGGTGAGACAGCAAGCTCTCCTTCACCCCTTGCCCCAGTCAGGAGGACCGCCCCCCCCATCCCCCATCCCCAAGCTGCTGTCTTAATCCCAGCCATCCGGGGTCCAGGCCCACTCTTCCCTGGCGAGGTGGCCAGGTGTGGGGACTGCCCGCTGGAGAATGGAAGCTGCCCGCAGTCCCTGCCACAAGGAGAGGGGAGTCCATCTTGGTCAGCGGAGGAAGAAGGAATCTGTCTCCGTGCTGGAAGCTTGAACTTGGAGCCCCGGGGCTGCGGGAGTGGGAGGGGCCCGGGGACAGAGGTGGAGAAAGGCGGCTGGGCGGAGCCCTGAAAGCGACTGGCTGGAGTGGGGGTGGGGGGCTGCCCTGGAAGTCGAGGGGCAGGAAACTCTAGCGTGAAGGTGAGGGGCCAGGGGAAGGGGCTGACGCGGAGGAGCAGGCTGGAGTGATGAGGCCGGAAAAACTTCCTCCAGGTGGGAGGTGTGGGCGGGGCCGGCAGCCCTGGTAGCCAGGGAGGAGCTAGGCGGGCGCACGCGGTAGAGGAAGGCACGGAATCTGGGCACCAGGTCAACAGGTGTAGGCTCCCTCCATGATGCGCAGGGCCTGGGGCTGCCCAGACAGGTGTCTGTGGTGAGCTGGGGGAGGCAGGGGCTGTGGGCCTGCTCTGGGCTGTGAGGAGGGGGGATTAAGGAGTGTGTCTGCGCGCCCGGGGTTGTGTACGCTTCCTTGTGTGTCTTTCTTTGATTGTTTCTCCAGTGCCCACGTCGCCCGTGCCTTGCAACATGTTCGTCAAATTCTCCCTGGTAATTCGACCTCCCCAACACACGTATCCCATTCAAGTTGCAAGTGCCCCCTGGGGGTGTGCCGTCCAGAATCAGCTGACCTCAGAGTTCTTGGTACCATCAGCTTAGGCTACTCCCGTTAGAATGGGGCAGGTAGTTTTCCAGACCAGGGTCTGGCGGCTGCATATGTGGAGGTCCATTTGGAGGCTTCGGCCCCGGAAGAGAGGTGCTCCCCTGTATTCCTCCTCGTTCCTCTGGACCTGGGATTTCCCAGTGAGTGGAAATGTTTGCCTTGACCTGCCGGTGCCTGTCTCTAGAGTGGGCCTGGTGACTGCCAAGCCCCAGAAGGGGATGATTCTCTTGGTCTTCACCGGCTGGGGTCCAGAGAGTCTACAGGTGAGCTGGGTTCTGGGTGGCTCAGGATCTCTGCCTCCTGGGGACACAGCGTTGATGAGCCTCAGAAGCAAAAGGGCCCTCAGATCCTGGGCTCTGGGATGCCTGGGACTCTGCCCATTCTGGGTTAGCCGTCCCCGGGCTGGGCCAGGACAAGGCTGGTGTGTGGGCAAGGAAGCTGATGGCCACTCACCCTTCCTCTTGTGCTGGTGGAGCTTAACGGGTATCACTGCTTCCTGGGGTCTCTACCCGCGCCCCTACCCGACTCTCAACCCCTCTCTTTCTGTGTGTTTCTGTCGTCCCTCCGAGACATCCTCCTCCCACCATGTCTGTCTCCCCCTGGATGAGCATGGAGGCCTCTCCGCCTTCCTGCGGATGTGTCTCTCCAGCTTTGACTCTGCCTCCCTCCAGTATAGGTCTCTCGGGCTCTCCCTCCAGTGTACCTCCCTTGTGCATCTTTCTCTATGGTTTCTCATCCTCTGTGTGTGTGTTTATTTGTGCCTTTGTCGCTGTGCGTGGGTAAAGAGGCCTTCGAGTCAGAGAACCCCGGGCTTTCATTTTCAACTCTGTCTCATACTCGGGCAAGTCATTTTACCTTGGGGCCTATTTCCACACTCTGAAATAAGGATATTAATTCTTAATCCCATAGGGTTGTTTGGGGAAAGAAGGGGACCCCTTGGTGCCCCAGGCATGGAACAAGCACAGTCCCGGGGCACCATAGGAGTTCTGCAAGATCCTCTTTCTCTCCCCCCGGGGCAGGGGCTGGGGGCGGTGGCGTTGGCGGTTTCTTTTAATGTGGAGCTTTCTCTTCCTTTTTACTGCCCGGGGAGTGTTCATGAGCATAGACGGCCTCTGCGGGTGTGTCTCTCTTTTCTCCGAATATCTCAGCCCCTGGCCCTGGTTATAAGTGTTCACAGCTCTCCCGCTGGTAGAAGTCTCTGGCTCCGGCTGTGAGTCATGTCACTGTTCTGAGCTTGGAGACTGCTTCTCCCTGGCCTGTGTGTAAGGCGGGTCGGTGTGCCCGTGTGCTGGGTGCAAGTTTGTTTGCTGTCACAGTGCTCTCCCCACCGTGCGTGGGTGGGCTTCCTTGTGCCTTGGAGTGTCACCTCCTATGTCCCGCCTGTGCTGGGCATATGAACAAACTTCTGTCCCTCTGCTGTGTATCTTGACTTCAGGCTTGGTGCGTGGAGGCCTGGAGGCCCGTGGGCCTGACTCTCGGGTGTGTGTATGTATCAGTTCCTGTCATCTCGACACCGACGCAGGCCCGCGAGGTCGTCTTTGGCTGCTGCAGCCGTTAGGCTGGGTGCCCTCCCTGGCTGTTTTCCTACTGGCTCTTGGGCAGTAGGGGCTCTGTTTCCTGGGAGCGGTGGGAGCACGTGTTCCTCTGGAGGTTAACACCTGGCGGAGACCATCTTCCTTGAGCAGCAAAAAGTCTGTTTCCTGGGCCTTGTCCCGGATCTGCCTGGGTGTTGCCCCCAATCTGCAGAAGTGGCATGGGCAGAGCCCTGCTCCTCTGTACATCCTCTTTGTGGTTTTGAATTGTCAGGCAGCTTCGCTCTTCTCTAGCTGCTTCTGGCCTGAACTACACTCTGTCCCTGCAGCCTCAGATGCGTGTCGTCTCCACCTTGAAGCTGGAGTGGCCTCACCCTGTCACTCCTTTCTGCCGTCCAGGCAGCCCTGTGTCTTACAGGGTCTCCACTCCAGCCCATGCCATCACGAAGGTTACTGTGAGCCGGTGCCGGGTGGCCTGCAGGCAGGGAGCTAACAGTCCTGGGTTCTAGAGCCCCAACACTCCCCCATTCTCAGGGCTCTGGACCTCACTCTCCCCATCTGTAAATAGCAGGCAGTGCTGTCCCACAGGACTTTGCAGCGGTAGAAATGTTCTGTACTTGCGCTTCTAATATGGTAGCCCTGCGTGGCTGTTGAGCTCTTGAAGTGTGGCTACTATAACCGATGGACGAAATGCTTAAGTTAAATTAACTTACATTTAAATAGCCAAATGTGGCCTAAGGTTTCTTTCACTCCCAGGGCTTATGCCACTTGACTGAATGTGCAGAATTCCCCAGAGCTCCAGAGACCCTGCTTTGGGGTGGAGCCCCCAGCCCCCCCGGGTAGCTGGCTTCACCTGACTTGTGCAGGAGGAGAAGGAAGGCCCGTCTGGGCTCAGTACGGGCCCCAGGGGTGGGCGAGTTGGGGGGGCTGGGACCCAAGTGCAGAAAATAGGCCCTTGCCACCGTGGCCTCGAATCCCCTATCAGCACCCCCGTGTCCGACCAGGTCAGATGTAAGGGGAAGGGGAGTCTTTCCTGGCTGTGCCAGGAGGTGAGGCCCGAGCCAGAGCAGGCGTGGTGGTCGGCAGCCCTGCCTGGCCGGGAAGCCAGCGGGTGCCCTGCCTGCCAGGGCCACCCTGCGGCCTTGGGTCCAGCGCCTCCTCTTCTCACGGACTGCGGCCCTTTCTGTGCTCACGATGGCCTCCTCACCAGCCCCAGGGGTTGAGGCATGTGGCACATCCCTCCTGCGCCTCCCAGCTGTGCTTCCCTGGACCCCGGGCTTGGGGCTCTGTGCCGAGCAGCTGGCAGGGAAGCCCGCTGCTTCTCACCGGGCCCCTCTGGCCCCCAGGGGTCTGGCCCGTGAAGCCCTTGGTCGATGGGGTTTTAGGCGTGACCCTTGGTGTGTGTGGAGCTACTGCGGCCTCAGTGACTCACTGGGGAAGGAGGGAAGGTGGGGCTGAGATGTGGGCGAGGGGGAGCTGTCTGGCTTGCTGCCCCATCGCCGCCTGCTGGCTCAGCACCAGGACGCTGGGCTGAAAAAAGGGGCCCTGCTCAAGGAGGAAGAGGGGCGTGCCAGTGCAGTCGGTGGTTTCGGAGATCTGAGAAGCCCTCGGGTGGAAGCCCTTTCCTGCCCTGCCCTGCCTGGCTCCTTGTCTGCAGGGCTGGCTCCTCGGGGCTGGACGCCGGGGGAAGGCACCATTGAAGCCCCAGCTTGCTGTTTCACTATGGGTAGGTTTGGCGGGATTTCCGGTAGGAAGGGAGGAGGTGATTGCCTCAGCTCACACCTGTGCCAACTGGCTGCCCGCTGGCCTCCTAGCCGCCACCTGTGCTGACATAAATACCGCGTGAACGAGTGCAGGTGGTTGGCGAACAGGGTGTCTGTGGCCGTCTTCACTGGTGTTGTGAGCTGCCTGACACTGGAAGTCCTAAGTGCCTGTGAATTTCCATGAATCCCGTCCTCAGAGGCAAACTCAGCACCTTCAAGACTCCATTTAGATTTCATTCCCCGGGAAGGCTCCCAAGCCTTCTGGAACAGTCAGAGGCTAAATTGGTCACGCCCAGAGCACCTTGCTCATAATTTATATCCGGGACAGGAGCTAAGTCTTTTAACTCTCCATATCTGGCACGTGGAGTGCATTCAATAAATGTTTGGAGGATGCATGAGTGAGGTCAGGTAATAGCCTGAGGCAGTGTATAGTTCAGTGCTGGGCTGAGTTCTGTCCGTCCGTTGCTAGTTTTCTTGACAGCGTCCTGTACAGTGTTGGACGTACAGGAGACGATCGGTGTGCATGTATTTATTGATTGGTTGGCTAATTTCTGGGTGTCAGCAGATTTAGGGCGGAGCTTTGGGCGAGGTTCTCCACGATTTATAGCACCCCCCGCACGGTTTCACAGGCGTACTTCTGGGCGTCGGGAGGCTGGAGGCCTGCCTGGCTTCAGGGCCCAGCAGGTGCAGCCAGATGGGCCCTGACTCACCACGTCCTTGAGGCAGCACAGCTGGACCGCAACCACTTGGGCTTGGGCCGGTGCTGGGGGGCCTGGGGCTTCCATTGTTTGGCCTCTGCCTGTGGCAGGGCTCCTGGAGCTCCCAGCTGGCGAGCGTCCCCCTGGTTCTGAGGCCGGGGTTAGGGTGACCCAGAGTCACTCACCGGCGGCCGCTGGGGGAGGGAGGGCACCACCAGCCCTGCTTGCAGGAGGCCAGTGGCCCCCAGTGCTGGTGACTTCTGAGGAGGGGTCTCGCGCCGGTTAGAGCTACAGGCCTGATACGGCGTCGGAGGAAGAGTTACAGGCTGAGAGCCCGCTCATAGCTGCTCTCTCACGGTGCACCCCCAGCCGGCTGGCCTCTCCGAATCGCGGTTTCCCCACCTGCACTGTGGGGGCAGTAACATCTCCCACCTGAAGCTGTTACAAAGGACCTAATGAGAATGGAGATGTTAGGAGGCTCCGGTGGGCCAGAGCTTTCCTCACATGCTTTCTCTCGCTCCTTCAGTGCTCATGGGAATTCTTTATCGTCTCCATTTTCGCCGATGAGGAAATGGAGGTTCAGAGAAGTTAAGTGACTCGGCCCGGGTCACGCAGCCGGGAAGATGCAGAGCCAGGATTGGAATCTGAGTCTGGCCTCTTCCAAACCCCCTTCCTGTGACCCCCCAGGCTGGAGAGTCACGTGTGAATGGAGCTGATGACAGACAGTAGCGGGGTTGGGGTTTGGTTTGGCCCTGGGGGGCAGAACATCCAGCCCTCTCTCGCACAGCAGCTGGTCGGGCTTTCGACCAGCCGACTGCCGAGTTGTGAGCCTGATTGTGACCTTCTCCCTAGGCTGTGTGACCGAGATTCCCAAGAGAGAGACACTCCGAGGAGAGGAGAGGAAGGAGGGGCGGGCTTCTGGCAAGGCATCTGCTCCTGAACCAAGTCCTGCGAAGGTCAGTAGGAGGGAGGGTGAAGAGGGCGGTGGAGGTGAGAGGATGGGGGGGGGTAGAGACCCGGAAGGCACGTGCTATCGGGAGGCAGAGCCGGGGAGGACAGGACGAGGGGCTGGTTGCCTCCGCTGCGTCTGTGTCCACCGTCCGCCTTGGGAGCCCGCCCACGGTGGAGGCAGGCACCTTGGGGACAGTGCCCCACGCCCAGGGGGATCCCTGGCTTCCCCATCCTCTCACGCCCCCACTGCCCCGTTTCCTTACCTCATCCAGATGGAGAAGGAGGAAGAGACGACCCGGGAGCTGCTGCTGCCCAACTGGCAGGGCAGCGGCTCCCACGGGCTGACCATCACCCAGAGGGACGACGGCGTCTTTGTGCAGGAGGTGATGCAGAACTCCCCTGCGGCCCGTACTGGGGTGGTCAAGGAGGGTGAGTCACCTTGGGGTGCGGGCTGCTGCTGGGGCGGGGAGGGGGAGGGTGCTGGAGGGAAAGGCAGGGGCAGCACAAGCGGGTGGGTGGTTGTGGAGGGCTGGGTCCCAGCGGCATCAGGATGGCCGGTACCTGAGCCCTGCCCTCCCCTGCCCGCTCTCTACCCCTCGTTCCCTCACAGTCCTCGCGGGAGGCGGTCCTGACTGAGGGCTGGTGGACACGCCGTCCTCTGTTCCGACTCCAGCACCCATGAGCTCTGCCACTTTGGGCAAATTAGTTGGCCCCTCTGCCTCAGTTTCCTCATCTCTACAATGGGTGTTACCACACCTGTACGTCAGTGCGAGGGCCCGGCACGGAGTGGTTGTGTGTTGTTTCCCCGAGGCCCTGGGTGGTCTTACCCGCTTCCCGCTCCTCCCTGCTCAGGGGACCAGATTGTGGGTGCCACCATCTACTTTGACAACCTACAGTCGGGAGAGGTGACCCAGCTGCTGAACACCATGGGACACCACGCCGTGGGCCTGAAGCTGCATCGCAAGGGGGACCGTTCCCCTGAGCCTGGCCAGACCTGGACCCACGAAGTCTTCAGCTCCCACAGCTCTGAAGTGGTTCTGGTGAGTGCCTGGCTGGCCAGCCGTGCCCTCAGCTCCCCCGACCGCGCCGACGGGCCGGTCCCCCCTCCTGAACCTCTGTCCGCCCGCTGGACCTTGCTCGCTTGCCCTTCCTGGCTTCTCTCCTGCTCTCACCCTCTGCTCTCTGTGGAGCCAGCCTGTCTCTCCTTTTCACGCGTGGCTGCCGCTAAAAGTCTTCCGTCAGTCTCTTCCGAGGGTCCCCGCCCGGGGACCCACGCATTGGTCTGGTCCTCGGTGCCAGGAGGAAGTTGGCTGCTCTGCAGGCGTCTCTGAAATGATTTCACAGGTGCCCAGCTCTGCCTCACAGACGTCATTTTTCTACTTGCAGAGGCCTGGACTCATCTGTGAGTCAGAGTTCCTGAGGGGCATTTCTCTGCTCCTTCGGGTGGCTTGTTTATTTAACAAATAATGAGTCCTCAAAGCGGAAGTGGTAACCCTGGCACAAGGAGGCTCAACAAATGCTTTCCGAAGGGTCCCTGGGAGGATTCCCCTCCGGATTAAACAAACAAGCGGGGCCGTTGAGAGGTGAGAGGTGAGAGCTGAAGGTCCAGTCAACACGGAGCTGGTCACCAGGAGGTGCCCATGAGACCTGCTGGGCCGGTTCGAACCTAGAATTGATTGTAAATCCTTCTCCCAGACTCCACTGTCCAGGAGTCTCCCTGTCCCCACTCCCCATGGCTCTTGCTTACCAGAGATTCCCCAAGTAATTTCTGTTTTCCTCCTGGGGTGTGGCTGTCAGCCCCACTCTTCAGTCCCCTGTGTTGTGTCCCGGGAGGCCCCGGGGGCCTCGCTTATGGTCCCGGCTTCTTTGGGAAACAGGCACCCGTGCTGTGGGCTGGGCTGCGGCCAGGCGGCTGTCACTCGCGCAGACCCTGCTGCAACCTGTGGGGGGCGTGTGTTTCTGCAGAGCGGGGATGACGAGGAGTACCAGCGCATCTACACCACGAAGATCAAGCCTCGGCTGAAGCCAGAGGATGGAGTGGAAGGGGAACCTGGGGAGACCCAGAGCCGCACCATCACGGTGACCAGGAGGGTCACGGCCTACACCGTGGATGTGACAAGCCGCGAAGGAGCCAAGGACATCGACATTAGCAGCCCTGAGTTCAAGATCAAGATTCCACGGCACGAACTGACTGAAATCTCCACTGTGGATGTGGAGGCCCAGCCTGGGAAAACAGTGATCAGACTGCCCTCGGGCTCGGGGGCACTGTCCCCCGCCCCAGGCTCCACTGTGGACATCCAAGCAGGGTCCATTTCCACTTCAGGACCAGAGCTCCAAGGTGCTGGCCACTCGAAGGTCCAGGTCACCGTGCCTGGGATTAAGGTGGGAAGCCCGGGTGTTAGTGTCGGTGCAAAGGGCTTGGACTTAGGTAGCAAAGGAGGGGTCCAAGTCCCAGGGGTGGACATTTTGTCCTCTCTTGGGGGTGGGGCAGCAGAGTGGCAGGGCCCAGCTCTTGAGAGTGGCAATCATGGGAAAATTAAATTTCCCTCCATGAAGCTGCCAAAATTTGGTGTCTCAACAGGGCTTGAGGGTCAGGCCCCAGAGGCAGGGTCGAGTGTTTCTGCCCCTGAATTCTCTGTGGGGCACAAGGGTGGCAAGCCAGGCTTGACCATTGGCGGCAACGTCCAGACCCCTCAGCTGGAAGTCAGTGGTGCCTCTGCCAGTCTTAGGGGGCTTGAGGGGAAGCTGAAGGGCCCCCAAATCACTGGGCCATCCCTTGAGGGTGACCTGGGCCTGAAAGGTACCACGCCACAGGGGAGTTCAAGGGTGGACATCTCTGTGCCCAAAATCGAGGGCAGCATCGCTGGCTCCAGGGTGGAAGTTCAAACTCCTAACATTGATATTCATGGGCCAGGGGGCAAACTGAATATGCCCAAGGTGAAGGCCCCCAAATTCTCTGTATCAGATTCTAAGGGAGAGGGAGCTGGCATTGATGTGACACTTCCTGGGGTCTCTGGGGATGTTGGCCTGCCTGAGGTTGCTTCTGGGGGGCTGGAAGGGAAGATGAAGGGTCCTAAACTCAAGACTCCTGAAATGATTGTTCAGACACCTAAAATCTCCATGCAGGATGTGGATCTGAGCCTCAGGTCCCCTGAACTGAAAGGAGACATTAAGGTTTCTGCTCCTGGGGTTCAAGGTGATGTTAAAGGCCCTCAAGTAGCAGTTAAGGGTGCCAAAGTAGACACAGAGACACCCAGCCTAGAGGGGACCATGACTGGCCCCAAGTTTACTGGTCCTTCTGGGAAAGAAGGAACCTGCAGGGTCTCTATGGCAGACGTAGACTTAAATGTGGCTGCACCAAAGGTGGAAGGGGGTGTGGATGTCATGCTTCCAAAAGTAGAGGGGAAAGTCAGTGTCCCTGAAGTTGATGTCAGAGGCCCCAAAGTGGATGTCAGTGCCCCGGATGTGGACGTTCATGGTCCGGACTGGAACCTGAAAATGCCCAAGATGAAAATGCCCAAGTTCAGCACTCCAGGAGTTAAAGGGGAAGGGCCAGATGTAGATGTGAATCTCCCCAAAGGTGATGTCAGTATTTCAGGGCCCAAGGTCAGTGTGGAGGCCCCAAATGTCAACATAGGGGGCCTGGTGGGCAACCTTAAAGGCCCTGATGTTCAGCTGCCTGAACCGAGTGTCAAGACACCAAAGCTCACCATGCCTGATGTGGATTGGCATGTGAAAGGCCCAAAGGTAAAAGGAGAGTATGATGTAACAGCAACAAAAGTTGAAGGAGAGCTGAAAGGCCCCAAAGTGGACACTGATGCCCCCGATGTGGACGTTCGTGGCCCAGACTGGCACCTGAAGATGCCCAAGATGAAAATGCCCAAGTTCACTGTGCCAGGGTTCAAAGCAGAGGGCCCCGAAGTGAATGTAAACCTGCCTGAGCCTGATGTGGACATTTCTGGGCCCAAGGTAGATGTCTGTGCTCCAGATGTGAGCGCTGAGGGACCAGAGGGGAAATTGAAAGGACCCAAGTTTAAGATGCCTGAGATGAATATCAAAGCCCCAAAGATCTCCATACCAGATGTGGACTTACATTTGAAAGGCCCTAGTGTGAAAGGAGAATATGATGTCACAGTGCCGAAGGTTGAAGGGGAGATTAAAGTTCCTGATGTTGAACTTAAAAGTGCCAAACTGGACATTGATGCTCCAGATGTGGACGTGCACGGCCCGGACTGGCACCTCAAGATGCCCAAAATGAAAATGCCCAAGTTCAGCATGCCTGGCCTCAGAGCAGAGGGCCCAGAAGTGGACATGAACCTGCCCAAGGCTGACATTGACATCGCTGGACCCAAGGTGGACGTTGAACTTCCAGATGTGAATATTGAAGGACCTGAAGGAAAGCTGAAGGGTCCCAAGTTTAAGATGCCTGAGGTGACTATCAAGGCGCCCAAGATCTCCATGCCCGATGTCGATTTGCATATGAAAGGTCCCAAGGTGAAGGGGGAATATGATGTTACAGTGCCAAAGCTGGAAGGGGACCTGAAGGGGCCAAAGGTAGACGTCAGTGCCCCAGATGTTGGAGTTCACAGTCCTGATTGGAACCTAAAGATGCCAAAGATGAAAATGCCCAGATTCACCAGGCCCAGCCTTAAAGGAGAGGGCCCAGAATTGGATGCGAACCTTCCCAAAGCTGATGTTGACATTTCTGCACACAAGGTAGATACTAGTGCTCCAGATCTGAGCCTTGAAGGTCCAGAAGGGAAGTTGAAAGGCCCTAAGTTTAAGATGCCTGAGATGCACTTCAAAGCTCCCAAGATGACCCTGCCAGATGTTGACATGGATCTTAAAGGACCCAAAATGAAAGGGAATCTAGATGTGTCTGCACCAAAAATCGAAGGTGAGATGAAAGCTCCACGTGTGGACATCAAAGGCCCCAAAGTAGATGTGAAAGCACCAGATGTGGAAGTTCAGGATGCAGACTGGGGTCTGAAGATGCCCAAGATGAAAATGCCCAAGTTCAGCATGCCAAGCTTCAAAGGGGAGGGCCCAGATGTGGACGTGAACCAGCCCAAAGCTGACATTGATGTCTCAGGACCCAAGGTGGACATTGAAGCCCCAGATGTGAGCCTGGAGGGGCCGGAAGGAAAGCTTAAGGGTCCCAAGTTTAAGATGCCTGAGATGCACTTCAAGGCCCCCAAGATCTCCATGCCCGATGTAGACTTAAACTTGAAGGGCCCCAAAGTCAAAGGGGATGTGGATGTGTCTGTGCCCAAGATAGAAGGTGAAATGAAAGTGCCTGATGTAGACATCAAAGGCCCGAAAGTGGACGTTGATGTCCCAGATGTGGACGTCCAAGGCCCTGACTGGCACCTGAAGATGCCCAAGATGAAAATGCCCAAGTTCAGCATGCCTGGCTTCAGAGGAGAGGGCTCAGAAGTGGATGTGAACCTGCCCAAGGCTGACATTGATGTCTCAGGACCCAAGGTGGACATTGAAGCCCCAGATGTGAGCCTGGAGGGGCCGGAAGGAAAGCTTAAGGGTCCCAAGTTTAAGATGCCTGAGATGCACTTCAAGGCCCCCAAGATCTCCATGCCCGATGTAGACTTAAACTTGAAGGGCCCCAAAGTCAAAGGGGATGTGGATGTGTCTGCACCCAAGATAGAAGGTGAAATGAAAGTGCCTGATGTAGACATCAAAGGCCCGAAAGTGGACGTTGATGTCCCAGATGTGGACGTTCCAGGCCCCGACTGGCACCTGAAGATGCCCAAGATGAAAATGCCCAAGTTCAGCATGCCTGGCTTCAGAGGAGAAGGCTCAGAAATGGATGTGAACCTGCCCAAGGCTGACGTTGACGTCTCAGGACCCAAGGTGGACATTGAAACCCCAGCTGTGAGCCTGGAGGGGCCGGAAGGAAAGCTTAAGGGTCCCAAGTTTAAGATGCCTGAGATGCACTTCAAGGCCCCCAAGATCTCCATGCCCGATGTAGACTTAAACTTGAAGGGCCCCAAAGTCAAAGGGGATGTGGATGTGTCTGTGCCCAAGATAGAAGGTGAAATGAAAGTGCCTGATGTAGACATCAAAGGCCCGAAAGTGGACGTTGATGTCCCAGATGTGGACGTCCAAGGCCCTGACTGGCACCTGAAGATGCCCAAGATGAAAATGCCCAAGTTCAGCATGCCTGGCTTCAGAGGAGAGGGCTCAGAAGTGGATGTGAACCTGCCCAAGGCTGACATTGATGTCTCAGGACCCAAGGTGGACATTGAAGCCCCAGATGTGAGCCTGGAGGGGCCGGAAGGAAAGCTTAAGGGTCCCAAGTTTAAGATGCCTGAGATGCACTTCAAGGCCCCCAAGATCTCCATGCCCGATGTAGACTTAAACTTGAAGGGCCCCAAAGTCAAAGGGGATGTGGATGTGTCTGCACCCAAGATAGAAGGTGAAATGAAAGTGCCTGATGTAGACATCAAAGGCCCGAAAGTGGACGTTGATGTCCCAGATGTGGATGTTCCAGGCCCCGACTGGCACCTGAAGATGCCCAAGATGAAAATGCCCAAGTTCAGCATGCCTGGCTTCAGAGGAGAAGGCTCAGAAGTGGATGTGAACCTGCCCAAGGCTGACGTTGACGTCTCAGGACCCAAGGTGGACATTGAAGCCCCAGATGTGAGCCTGGAGGGGCCGGAAGGAAAGCTTAAGGGTCCCAAGTTTAAGATGCCTGAGATGCACTTCAAGGCCCCCAAGATCTCCATGCCCGATGTAGACTTAAACTTGAAGGGCCCCAAAGTCAAAGGGGATGTGGATGTGTCTGCGCCCAAGATCGAAGGTGAAATGAAAGTGCCTGATGTAGACATCAAAGGCCCGAAAGTGGACGTTGATGTCCCAGATGTGGACGTCCAAGGCCCTGACTGGCACCTGAAGATGCCCAAGATGAAAATGCCCAAGTTCAGCATGCCTGGCTTCAGAGGAGAGGGCTCAGAAGTGGATGTGAACCTGCCCAAGGCTGACATTGATGTCTCAGGACCCAAGGTGGACATTGAAGCCCCAGATGTGAGCCTGGAGGGGCCGGAAGGAAAGCTTAAGGGTCCCAAGTTTAAGATGCCTGAGATGCACTTCAAGGCCCCCAAGATCTCCATGCCCGATGTAGACTTAAACTTGAAGGGCCCCAAAGTCAAAGGGGATGTGGATGTGTCTGCACCCAAGATAGAAGGTGAAATGAAAGTGCCTGATGTAGACATCAAAGGCCCGAAAGTGGACGTTGATGTCCCAGATGTGGATGTTCCAGGCCCCGACTGGCACCTGAAGATGCCCAAGATGAAAATGCCCAAGTTCAGCATGCCTGGCTTCAGAGGAGAAGGCTCAGAAGTGGATGTGAACCTGCCCAAGGCTGACGTTGACGTCTCAGGACCCAAGGTGGACATTGAAGCCCCAGATGTGAGCCTGGAGGGGCCGGAAGGAAAGCTTAAGGGTCCCAAGTTTAAGATGCCTGAGATGCACTTCAAGGCCCCCAAGATCTCCATGCCCGATGTGGACTTAAACTTGAAGGGCCCCAAAGTCAAAGGGGATGTGGATGTGTCTGCACCCAAGATAGAAGGTGAAATGAAAGTGCCTGATGTAGACATCAAAGGCCCGAAAGTGGACGTTGATGTCCCAGATGTGGACGTTCCAGGCCCCGACTGGCACCTGAAGATGCCCAAGATGAAAATGCCCAAATTCAGCATGCCTGGCTTCAGAGGCGAGGGCCCTGAAGTGGACGTGAATCTGCCTAAAGCTGACATTGATGTCTCTGCACCCAAAGTTGAGATTGAAGCCCCAGATGTGAGCCTTGAAGGTCCAGAAGGGAAGCTCAAGGGTCCTAAGTTTAAGATGCCTGAGATGCACTTCAAGCCTCCGAAGATCTCCATGCCTGACATTGATTTAAACCTCAAGAGCCCCAAGGTGAAAGGTGATGTGGATGTTTCTCTGCCCAAAGTTGAAGGGGGTCTGAAAGGGCCAGAGGTTTACATGAAAGGCCCCAAAGTGGACATTGATGCTCCAGATGTGGACGTGCATGGCCCAGACTGGCACCTGAAGATGCCCAAGATAAAAATGCCCAAGATCAGCATGCCCGGCTTCAGAGGAGAGGGCCCAGAGGTGGATGTGAACCTGCCCAAGGCTGACATTGACGTCTCAGGACCCAAGGTGGACGTTGATGTTCCAGATATGAATGTTGAAGGTCCAGATGCAAAACTAAAAGGTCCTAAATTTAAGTTGCCAGAGATGAATATAAAGCCTCAGAAGATATCCATGCCTGATGTTAGTCTGCATTTGAAAGGCCATAAAATGAAAGGAGATTATGATGTTACGGTTCCAAAAGTAGAAGGAGAGATTAAAGCTCCTGACATTGACATCGAGGGTCCAAAAGTAGACATTAATGCACCAGATGTGGGAGCTCATGGTCCAGACTGGCACCTGAAGATGCCCAAGATAAAAATGCCCAAGATCAGCATGCCTGGCTTCAGAGGAGAGGGCCCAGAAGTGGATGTGAACCTGCCCAAGGCTGACATTGATGTCTCAGGACCCAAGGTGGACATTGATGTTCCAGATGTGAATATTGAAGGTCCAGAGGGGAAACTAAAGGGTCCCAAGTTCAAGATGCCAAGCATGCATATACAAACACACAAAATCTCTATGCCTGATGTTGGACTTAATCTGAAAGCCCCTAAACTGAAAACTGATATAGATGTTTCTCTTCCCAAAGTGGAAGGAGACTTGGAAGGTCCTGGAATTGACATAAAAGCCCCTAAAATGGATGTGGATGTTGGTGATATAGATGTTGAATGTCCAGAAGGAAAGCTTAAGGGTCCCAAGTTTAAGATGCCTGAGATGCACTTCAAAGCCCCCAAGATCTCCATGCCTGATGTGGACTTAAACTTGAAAGGCCCCAAAGTCAAGGGGGATGTGGATGTGTCTGTGCCCAAGATAGAAGGTGAAATGAATGTGCCAGATGTTGAAGTCAGAGGACCCAAAGTAGACGTTGATGTCCCAGATGTGGACGTCCAAGGCCCTGACTGGCACCTGAAGATGCCCAAGATGAAAATGCCCAAGTTCAGCATGCCTGGCTTCAAAGGAGAGGCCCCTAATGTAGATGTGAACCTACCAAAGGCTGACATTAATGCTTCTGGCCCCAAAGTGGACATTGATACTCCTGATTTGGATATTGAGGGACCAGAAGGAAAATTAAAAGGTTCTAAATTTAAGATGCCTAAGTTGAATATCAAAGCTCCCAAGATATCCATGCCAGATGTGGACTTGAATTTGAAGGGACCCAAATTGAAAGGAGAGATGGATGCTTCTGTGCCAGAACTAGAAGGTGATCTCAAAGGTCCGCAAGTTGATATCAAACGTCCTAGTGTGGATGTGGAGGTGCCTGACGTTGATCTGGAATGTCCTGATGCAAAGTTGAAAGGCCCGAAGTTTAAGATGCCAGACATGCACTTCAAAGCCCCCAAGATCTCCATGCCCGATGTAGACTTAAACTTGAAGGGCCCCAAAGTCAAAGGGGATGTGGATGTGTCTGTGCCCAAGATAGAAGGTGAAATGAAAGTGCCTGATGTAGACATCAAAGGCCCGAAAGTGGACGTTGATGTCCCAGATGTGGAGGTTCCGGGCCCCGACTGGCACCTGATGATGCCCAAGATGAAAATGCCCAAGTTCAGCATGCCTGGCTTCAGAGGAGAGGGCCCTGAAGTGGACGTGAACCTGCCCAAGGCTGACGTTGACATCTCAGGACCCAAGGTGGACATTGAAGCCCCAGCTGTGAGCCTGGAGGGGCCGGAAGGAAAGCTTAAGGGTCCCAAGTTTAAGATGCCTGAGATGCACTTCAAGGCCCCCAAGATCTCCATGCCCGATGTGGACTTAAACTTGAAGGGCCCCAAAGTCAAAGGGGATGTGGATGTGTCTGTGCCCAAGATAGAAGGTGAAATGAAAGTGCCTGATGTAGACATCAAAGGCCCGAAAGTGGACGTTGATGTCCCAGATGTGGACGTCCAAGGCCCTGACTGGCACCTGAAGATGCCCAAGATGAAAATGCCCAAGTTCAGTATGCCTGGCTTCAGAGGCGAGGGCCCTGAAGTGGACGTGAACCTGCCCAAGGCTGACGTTGACGTCTCAGGACCCAAGGTGGACATTGAAGCCCCAGATGTGAACCTGGAGGGGCCGGAAGGAAAGCTTAAGGGTCCCAAGTTTAAGATGCCTGAGATGCACTTCAAGGCCCCCAAGATCTCCATGCCCGATGTAGACTTAAACTTGAAGGGCCCCAAAGTCAAAGGGGATGTGGATGTGTCTGTGCCCAAGATAGAAGGTGAAATGAAAGTGCCTGATGTAGACATCAAAGGCCCCAAAGTGGACGTTGATGTCCCAGATGTGGACGTGCATAGCCCAGACTGGCACCTGAAGATGCCCAAGATGAAAATGCCCAAGTTCAGCATGCCCGGCTTCAGAGGAGAGGGCCCTGAAGTGGACGTGAACCTGTCCAAAGCTGATGTTGATGTCTCAGGACCCAAGGTGGACATTGAAGGCCCTGATGTTAATATTGAAGGACCAGAGGGAAAGTTGAAAGGGCCCAAGTTCAAGATGCCAGAGATGAACATCAAAGCCCCCAAGATCTCCATGCCCGACTTTGATTTGCACCTGAAAGGTCCTAAGGTGAAAGGAGATGTGGATGTTTCTGTGCCTAAGGTGGAAGGTGACCTCAAGGCCCCTGAAGTTGACATCAAAGGCCCCAAAGTGGACATCGATGCTCCAGATGTGGACGTGCATGGCCCCGACTGGCACCTGAAGATGCCCAAGATAAAAATGCCCAAGATCAGCATGCCCGGCTTCAAAGGAGAGGGCCCTGAAGTGGATGTGAATCTGCCCAAAGCTGACATTGATGTGTCAGGACCCAAGGTGGACATTGAAGGCCCTGATGTGAATATGGAAGGACCAGAGGGAAAGTTGAAAGGTCCCAAGTTCAAGATGCCAGAGATGAATATCAAAGCCCCCAAGATCTCCATGCCTGACATTGATCTTAATCTGAAGGGCCCCAAAGTGAAGGGTGACGTGGATGTGTCTTTACCAAAAGTGGAAGGTGAGCTTAAAGTTCCTGAAGTTGACATGAAAGGCCCCAAAGTGGACATTGATGCTCCAGATGTGGACGTGCATGGCCCAGACTGGCACCTGAAGATGCCCAAGATAAAAATGCCCAAGATCAGCATGCCTGGCTTCAGAGGAGAGGGCCCAGAAGTGGACGTGAACCTGCCCAAGGCTGACATTGATGTCTCAGGACCCAAGGTAGACGTTGATGTTCCAGATGTGAATATTGAAGGTCCAGATGCGAAACTGAAGGGTCCCAAGTTCAAGATGCCAGAGATGAATATCAAAGCTCCTAAGATACCATCAATGCCAGATTTGGACCTTAATCTTAAAGGCCCTAAAATGAAAGGAGAGGTGGATATTTCACTTCCAAATGTAGAAGGTGATTTGAAAGGGCCTTCTCTTGACATCAAAGGCCCGAAGATAGATGTAGATGCGCCAGATATTGACATTCATGGCCCAGAAGGCAAACTGAAAGGTCCAAAGCTGAAGATGCCTGATATGCATGTAAACATGCCCAAGATCTCCATGCCAGAAATTGACCTGAATTTGAAAGGCTCAAAACTTAAGGGAGATGTTGATGTTTCTGGACCCAAACTGGAAGGTGACATTAAAGTTCCCAAGTTAGATATAAAGGGCCCAGAAATGGACATTTCTGGTCCTAAGCTCAATATTGAAGGCAAGTCAAAGAAATCTCGTTTTAAGCTTCCCAAATTCAATTTTTCAGGCTCCAAAGTTCAGACACCTGAGGTAGATGTCAAAGTCAAAAAGCCAGATACTGATGTAACAGGTCCCAAAGTGGACATTAATGCTCCCGATACTGAGGTCCAAGGAAAAGTGAAAGGACCCAAGTTCAAAATGCCTTTCCTGAGTATTTCGTCTCCTAAAGTGTCTATGCCTGATGTGGAGTTAAATCTGAAAGGTCCTAAAGTCAAAGGAGACTTAGATGTTGCAGGTCCTAATTTAGAAGGTGATTTTAAAGGACCCAAAGTGGACATTAAGGCACCAGAAGTTCATCTTGATGCCCCTGATGTAGACGTTCATGGTCCAGACTGGAATTTGAAAATGCCCAAGATGAAAATGCCCAAGTTCAGTGTGCCCAGCTTAAAAGCAGAAGGGCCAGATATGGCTGTGGATCTGCCAAAAGGAGATATCAACATAGAGGGTCCCAGGATGGACATTGAGGGCCCAGAAATCAGTGTGGAAGGTCTAGAGGGAGGCTTAAAAGGTCCCAAATTCAAGATGCCTGATATGAATATCAAGGCCCCCAAGATCTCCACGCCCGATGTGGACTTACACTTGAAAGGCCCCAAAGTCAAAGGGGATGTGGATGTGTCTGCGCCCAAGATAGAAGGTGAAATGAACGTGCCAGGTGTGGACATCGAAGGGCCCAAATTGGATGTTGAGGTCCCAGATGTGGGTGTTCAAGGCCCTGACTGGCACCTGAAGATGCCTAAGGTGAAAATGCCCAAGTTCAGCATGCCTGGCTTCAGAGGAGAGGGCTCAGAGGTGGATGTGAACCTGCCCAAAGCTGACATTGGTATTTCTGGCCCCAAAGTGGACATTGATGCCCCAGATGTGAATATTGAAGGTCCAGATGCAAAACTGAAGGGCCCCAAATTCAAGATGCCAGAGATGAATATCAAAGCTCCCAAAATCTCCATGCCTGACCTTGACTTTAACCTGAAGGGACCCAGACTAAAGGGTGATGTGGATGTGTCTTTGCCAAAAGTGGAAGGTGACCTCAAGGTCCCTGAGGTGGATATCAAGGGCCCCAAAGTGGACATTGAAACTCCTGATATTAACATTGAAGGCCCAGAGGGGAAATTGAAGGGGCCCAAATTCAAGATGCCAGAGATGCACCTGAAGGCACCCAAGATCTCCATGCCTAACATTGATTTAAACCTGAAGGGGCCCAAGGTGAAGGGTGATATAGATGTTTCCCTTCCCAAGACTGAAGGAGATCTGAAAGGCCCTGAGATCGATATCAAAGGCCCCAAAGTGGACATTGATGCTCCAGATGTGGATGTTCAGGGCCCAGACTGGCACCTGAAGATGCCCAAGATGAAAATGCCCAAGTTCAGCATGCCCGGCTTCAAAGGAGAGGGCCCTGAAGTGGATGTGAATCTGACCAAAGCTGACATTGATGTGTCAGGACCCAAGGTGGACATTGAAGGCCCTGATGTGAATATGGAAGGACCAGAGGGAAAGTTGAAAGGTCCCAAGTTCAAGATGCCAGAGATGAATATCAAAGCCCCCAAGATCTCCATGCCTGACATTGATCTTAATCTGAAGGGCCCCAAAGTGAAGGGTGACGTGGATGTGTCTTTACCAAAAGTGGAAGGTGAGCTTAAAGTTCCTGAAGTTGACATGAAAGGCCCCAAAGTGGACATTGATGCTCCAGATGTGGACGTGCATGGCCCAGACTGGCACCTGAAGATGCCCAAGATAAAAATGCCCAAGATCAGCATGCCCGGCTTCAGAGGAGAGGGCCCAGAAGTGGACGTGAACCTGCCCAAGGCTGACATTGACGTCTCAGGACCCAAGGTGGACGTTGATGTTCCAGATGTGAATATTGAAGGTCCAGATGCGAAACTGAAGGGTCCCAAGTTCAAGATGCCTGAGATGAACATCAAAGCCCCCAAGATCTCCATGCCTAGCATTGACTTAAACCTGAAAGGACCCAAAGTAAAGGGAGATGTGGATGTTTCTGTGCCTAAGGTGGAAGGTGACCTCAAGGCCCCTGAAGTTGACATCAAAGGCCCCAAAGTGGACATCGATGCTCCAGATGTGGACGTGCATGGCCCCGACTGGCACCTGAAGATGCCCAAGATAAAAATGCCCAAGATCAGCATGCCTGGCTTCAAGGGAGAAGGCCCTGAAGTGGATGTGAACCTGCCCAAGGCCGACATTGATGTCTCAGGACCCAAAGTGGACATAGACACTCCTGACATTGATGTTCATGGTCCAGAAGGGAAACTGAAGGGCCCCAAGTTTAAAATGCCTGACCTGCACCTCAAAGCGCCCAAGATCTCCATGCCTGAAGTTGACCTGAATCTGAAGGGCCCCAAGGTAAAGGGTGATGTGGGTGTTACTCTGCCCAAAGTTGAAGGTGACCTCCAGGGCCCTGAAGTTGACGTCGAAGGTCCCAAAGTGGACATCGATGTCCCAGATGTGGACGTGCACGGCCCAGACTGGCACCTGAAGATGCCTAAGGTGAAAATGCCCAAGTTCAGCATGCCCGGCTTCAGAGGAGAGGGCCCAGAAGTGGACGTGAACCTGCCCAAGGCTGACGTTGACATCTCAGGACCCAAGGTGGACGTTGATGTTCAGGACGTGAATGTTGAAGGTCCAGATGCGAAACTGAAGGGCCCCAAGTTCAAGATGCCAGAGATGAACATCAAAGCTCCTAAGATCTCCATGCCTAGCATTGACTTAAACCTGAAAGGACCCAAAGTAAAGGGAGATGTGGATGTTTCTGTGCCTAAGGTGGAAGGTGACCTCCAGGGCCCTGAAGTTGACGTCGAAGGTCCCAAAGTGGACACTGATGTCCCAGATGTGGATGTGCACGGCCCAGACTGGCACCTGAAGATGCCTAAGGTGAAAATGCCCAAGTTCAGCATGCCCGGCTTCAGAGGAGAAGGCCCAGAAGTGGACGTGAACCTGCCCAAGGCTGACATTGATGTCTCAGGACCCAAGGTGGACGTTGATGTTCCAGACGTGAATATTGAAGGTCCAGATGCGAAACTGAAGGGCCCTAAATTCAAGATGCCGGAGATGAACATAAAAGCCCCTAAAATCTCCATGCCTGACCTTGACTTTAACCTGAAGGGCCCCAAAATGAAGGGTGATGTTGATATCTCTCTGCCCAAAGTTGAGGGTGATCTCAAGGCCCCTGAGGTGGACATCAAGAGCCCCAAACTGGACATTGACACTCCTGATATCAATATTGAAGGTCCAGATGGAAAACTGAAGGGGCCTAAATTTAAGATGCCAGAGCTGAATATTAAAGCCCCCAAGGTCTCCATGCCTGACTTTGACTTAAATCTGAAAGGGCCAACGGTAAAGGGGGATGTGGACTTTTCACTGCCTAAGGCAGAAGGTGATCTGAAAGGGCCAGAGGTGGACATTGAAGGTCCTGAAGGGAAACTCAAAGGACCCAAATTTAAGATGCCTGATGTCCATTTTAAAACCCCACAAATCTCCATGAGTGACATTGATTTGAACTTGAAAGGACCTAAGATAAAAGGAGATTTGGACACTTCCATCCCTAAACTGGAAGGAGATCTGAAAGGCCCCAAAATAGATGTTAAAGGCCCTAAGCTGCACATAGACACTCCTGATTTTGACATTAATGGTCCAGAAGGGAAACTGAAGGGCCCCAAGTTTAAAATGCCTGACCTGCATCTCAAGACGCCCAGGATCGGTGTGCCTGGCTTCAAAGGAGAGGGCCCAGAAGTGGATGTGACCCTGCCCAAGGCTGACGTTGACGTCTCAGGACCCAAGGTGGACACTGATGTTCCAGACGTGAATATTGAAGGTCCAGATGCGAAACTGAAAGGCCCCAAGTTCAAGATGCCAGAGATAAATATCAAAGCTCCCAAAATCTCCATGCCTGATGTCGACCTGGATTTGAAAGGATCCACAGGCAAAGGAGATTTCGACGTGTCTGTCCCTAAGATTGAAGGGACTTTCAAAGGCCCAGCAGTAGACCTTAAAGGTCCAGGTCTGGATTTTGGAGGCCCTGATGCCAAGCTCAGTGGCCCACATTTGAAGATGCCATCACTGGATATATCTGCCCCTAAAGTAACTCCTCCTGACATTGATCTGCATCTCAAGGCACCCAAAATTGGAGTTGCTGGTCCCAAACTAGAAGGCGGTGAACTGGACCTCAAGGGACCCAAAGTTGATTTAGAAGCTCCAAGCTTAGATGTGCACGTGGAGAGCCCAGATATTAACACTGAGGGGCCAGATGTGAAGATTCCCAAATTTAAGAAACCCAAGTTTGGGTTTGGGGCAAAAAGCCCCAAAGCTGACTTCAAATCACCTTCGCTTGATGTGACAGTTCCTGAGGCAGAGCTGAATGTTGAGGCTCCTGAAATTAGTGTTGGTGGCAAGGGCAAGAAAAGTAAGTTTAAAATGCCTAAAATTCACATGAGTGGTCCTAAAATTAAGGCCAAAAAACAAGGATTTGATTTGAATGCTCCTGGGGGTGAGACTGATGCCAGTCTCAAGTCTCCCGATATAGATGTCAACGTTGCAGGGCCGGATGCCTCACTTAAAGTTGACATGAAATCTCCCAAGACCAAGAAACCTATGTTTGGAAAAATGTACTTTCCAGATGTAGAATTTGACATTAAATCACCTAAATTTAAAGCTGAAGCTTCCCTCCCTGGCCCCAAAATGGGGGGTGAAATCCAGGCACCTGATCTGGATATTTCCTCACCAGGGATTAATGTGGAAGGTCCTGACGTCAAGCTGAAGGCTCCCAAGTTCAAGGTGCCAGGTGTGGATGTCTCAGGGCCAAAAATAGAGGGCGACTTGAAAGGCCCCAGGGTGCAGGCAAACTTGGATGCATCTGACATCAACATTGAAGGCCCAGATGCTAACTTGAAAGCACCATCGTTCAGCATTTCTGCCCCTCAAGTCTCCTTCCCTGATGTGAGTGTTAACTTGAAAGGACCAAAGATAAAGGGTGATGTTCCCAGTGTGGGACTGGAAGGACCAGATGTAGATCTGCAAGGTCCAGAATCGAAAATTAAGTTCCCCAAGTTCTCGATGCCCAAGATCGGCGTCCCTGGTGTGAAGATGGAGGGTGGGGGAGCTGAGGTCCAGCTGCCCTCTCTAGAAGGAGGCTTGAGCGCACCGGATGTTAAGCTTGAAGGGCCCGATGTGTCTCTGAAAGGGCCCAAAGTAGACTTGCCTTCAGGGAACCTCTCTGCGCCAAAAGTCTCTGGACCTGACCTTGACCTGAACTTGAAAGGACCAAGTTTGAAGGGAGGCCTGGATGTATCTGTTCCCAGCATGAAGGTGCATGCTCCCGGGCTTGACCTCAGAGGTGTCGGTGGAAAGGTGAACGTGGAAGGTGGTGGTGTGAAAGTGCCTGGAATCGATGCCACAGCAGTGCTTGATGTCGGTGCGCCAGATGTGACCCTGAAGGGACCAAGCCTGCAGGGAGACCTGGCTGTCTCTGGTGACATCAAGTGTCCTGCAGTATCCGTAGGTGCTCCTGATCTAAGCTTGGAGGCACCTGAAGGTGGTATCAAACTTCCTAAGGGGAAGCTGCCCCAGTTTGGCATCTCCGCCCCAGGGTCCGACTTGGACATCAGTGTCAAGGGGCCACAAGCTGCTGGAGAACTAAAGGGGCCCGACGTAGATTTGAACCTCAGAGGCCTGAACCTGAAAGGGCCTCAGATCTCTGGCCCTCAAATCTCAGCACCAGATGTGGACTTGAACTTGGAAGGACCAAAAGTAAAAGGCAGCCTCGGGGCCAGTGGTGAGATGAAAGGCCCCACGGTTGGAGGAGGTCTTCCGGGCATCAGCGTTCAAGGCCTAGAAGGAAACCTCCAAATGCCGGGAATTAAGTCATCCAGATGTGAGGTGGAGCTGCCAGGTGTGAATGTGAAACTCCCAACCGGGCAAATTTCTGGTCCTGAAATCAAAGGGGATCTGAAAGGTTCAGGAATAGGTTTCCACGGGGCCTTTCCTGACATTGGCATGAAAGGGCCTTCATTTAACGTGGCATCTCCTGAGTCAGATTTTGGCGTCAGCTTGAAGGGCCCGAAAATCAAAGGAGGCGTGGATGTTTCAGGGGGTGTCAGTGCCCCAGATATCAGCCTGGGTGAGGGGCACGTGAGCGTCAAAGGTTCCGGGGGAGAGTGGGAAGGACCCCAGGTCTCCTCTGCTCTCAACTTGGGTGCACCTAAGTTTGCCGGAGGACTTCATTTCTCAGGACCAAAGATAGAAGGAGGTGTCAAAGGAGGCCAGACTGGGTCTGGGCTTCAGGGTCCTGGGCTGAGCGTGTCTGGGCCTCAAGGTCACTTGGAAAGCGGATCTGGAAAAGTAACATTCCCCAAGATGAAGATCCCCAAGTTCACCTTCTCTGGCCATGAGCTGGTTGGCAGAGAAGTAGGGGTGGATATTAACTTCCCTAAAGCGGAGGCCAGTGTCCAGTCTGGTGCTGGAGAGGGCGAATGGGAAGAGTCTGATGTAAAACTTAAAAAGTCCAAAATCAAAATGCCCAAGTTCAACTTTTCCAAGCCTAAAGGGAAAGCTGGTGTCACCGGCTCACCGGAAGCATCCATTTCAGGGTCCAAAGGTGACCTGAAGAGCTCCAAGGCCAGCCTAGGCTCTCTGGAAGGAGAGGCCGAAGTGGAAACATCTTCCCCCAAAGGCAAATTCTCCTTATTCAAGAGCAAGAAGCCGCAGCGCCGCTCAAATTCCTTCAGTGAAGAAAGGGAGCATTCTGCATCTTCTACCCCTCCGGGAACTTTGGAGTTCGAAGGTGGGGAAGTGTCGCTGGAAGGCGGGAAAGTCAAAGGGAAACATGGGAAGCTGAAATTTGGTACCTTCGGTGGATTGGGGTCAAAGAGCAAAGGTCATTATGAGGTCACTGGGAGTGATGATGAGGCAGGCAAGTTACAGGGGAGTGGAGTGTCCTTGGCCTCGAAGAAGTCTCGACTGTCATCTTCTTCTAGCAGTGACAGTGGGACTAAGGTTGGCATCCAGCTTCCCGAGGTGGAGCTGGCAGTTTCCACAAAGAAAGAGTAGCAGGCCTCTGTGTGTGTGTACATATATGTATAAAAATACATCAGCCTTGGGTGTGTTTGTATATAAACTCCAAAGAGAAACACGCCGACAGCCTCAGCAGTAACGCAAACAGCTGGCCTCTGGCGGGGGCAAGTGGCTTTTCGGCCAAGCACCTTTAGGCTCCTCCTGGAGCTTTACAGATAGGTAAAGAGTTCTAAGTTCTTCGTCCAGCCCGTGTGCGGAGTCAACAGTATTTGCCTTAAGATTTCAGGTTTTTTTTTTTTTTTTTTTTTGCATCGAACGCTGAGAGCTCCTGTTTACTAAGCAAGCTTTTGTGTTTATTATCCTCATTTTTACTGAACATTGTTACTGTTGGGGTCATGGAAACCCACTTTTTCATTGTAATGACTTTGGGGGCTTATGTTAGTAAGGGTGGGGGGTGGAGAAGGCAGTAGAGGGGGGCCAGACCTTCATTTCTCCTCCCGTTGGATCTACTCAAACAGGAAACACCCAAAGATGGCTGAGAGGAGCCGCCAGGCAGGGCGTGTGGGTGTTTCTAGAACTCTTTAGCGTTGCTTTTTCTTCCCCAGGGGTGGCGGTCCCTGCTCACGGTGAGAGGGAATTTAGAGTCTGTTTGCAAATTAGCCAACCCACCAACTCGACACGAGGGCCTTCCATTCTGTGTGTTGTAAGAGAAATGTTTTTCTTTGTGATCGCCACGTTCCTGATATTCTGATTTCTGTTAACAAATGTTATTGTGATTAAGGAAATTTCCAGCACTTTAATGGCAAATTAATTGAGAATGTAAGAAAATTGATGCTGTCAAGGGCAAATAAAGCTGTTTATTAACCCGGATGTCCTGTGCCTTTTATATTCTGTAATGGGAGGATGAGGCCTAGGGAGGCTGCATACCCAGCCCTGACAGGTCAGACTGGGTCCACTCTGGCATCGCTAGCTGCATTAGTGGCTAATGGGAGGGAATCTTTGCTTCTCGATTCTCATGGTGAGGCTGGTTGCACCGTTGCTGAGAAATCAAGAGAGGCTGGGCACACTGGCAGCCCGAGCTCCAGGACCTGCCCACCAGTTTGGCGCCCTCAGATAGGAGTATACGATTCAGAAACGGTTCAGACATGAATGGAAAAGAAGGCCTATTGGAATGGCAGGAGGGGATCTGGCCGTGGGTCCTAGGCCTGCCAGCTCTTCCAAACTTGGCTGTAGGTTTGCTGGCTGGCCTCGTTACCTGCCCTTCTGGGCCTCAGTTTCCTCTTCTTTGGAATAAGGGTGCTGATCTTGAATTACACGTCTTTATGGTTCCTTCTAGTCCATGTGAGCGCTAAACTTTATGAAAACATCTCTTCTGACAGAAGTCCCCTCCCGCACCTCTTTTTTTTTGGCCTTCCCTTGAGGCAGGCAGGATCTTACTTCCCCGACCAGGGATCGAACCAACGCCCCCTGCATTGGGAGCACGGAGTCTTAACCACTGGACCACCAGGGAAGTCCAAAAGGCCCCTTTGGATTTCCAGCTCTGTAGAGCTGGAAACATTGGGGGGACCTCTAGAAACTTCTGATGTTGGTCATTGCTGGGCAGAGGGCAGTGCCTTCTAGGCCAAGATGATCAAACCAAGCTCATCCCCCTTTGCCATTCCCTGGAGCTTTTTCCTTTCTGCCAGCGGAAGCAGCTCTGTACCTCTCCCATCAGCCCTGGAGCGGAGATAGCGGCTCCAACCCCCTCCTGCCCTGTCCAGAGCCAGCTTGTCTGCGGGCCTCAGCGCAGAGCAGTGGGGTCTCCTGCCCAGCGTGAAATCCACCTGCCCTTGCTTGGGTTTCAGACGGATCTTTGCCAGCTTCATCCACTCCCGCCTCAGCCAGCAGAGCCTGTGTCCCTGGGGGGTTTTGGAGCTCACGGGTGGCTCTTGGTTTTGGAAAGAGATAGGTAACAAGGGAGGTGCTGGATCCCCTGTGGCTTTTTAAAAAAATTTTATTTATTTATTGAAGTATAGTTGATTGACAGTGTTGTGTTAGCTTCAGGAGTACAGCAAAGTGATTCGGTTTTATATAAATATAAGTATAAATATGTATCCTTTTCCCTTATAGGTTATTACAAAATATTGAATATAGTTCCCTGTGCTATACAGTAGGTCCTTGTTGGTTATCTATTTTATATATAGTAGTGCGTATCTGTTAATCCCATACTCCTAGTTTATCCCTCCCCCAGCCCAAGCTGCTTTTGTGAATTGGGCAAGAGTTTCCTCACCCAGAAAACAGGGGTAGCATCCACAGGACCAGAGTCTGTCTGTTCAGGTATTTGGGTTGTGTGCTGTGCAAGGACATCGCATTTAAGGGTATAGCATTCATATCACAGCCATATGTTTGTTTATTGAGAGCATGAGGGTGGGCATGCAGTCCTAGAGAGGTGGGTGTGAGCCCCTGCACACACACTGAAAAGCTAGCGTGCACACGCCCACTGGCACACGTGCCTACACGCAGCTGCCTTCCGTCCTGACCAGGTCTGGGCACCCCGCAAGTGTGCTGCTTTCAACCACGGCTCAAATACCAGTTCTCAGTTCTGAAGCTGATGAGTGTGGAGTGGGACAGAGTGTGCATGCTGCCTGAGATGTGTGGTCCTGCGTCTGGAGGGGGGATAAGTGGGTGACAGTGCGGTGCGCTTGGGTACACAGCCGGGGGGGGGGTGCCCACTGGGATGCTGGAAAGATCTCCCAGGCAGAACTACCCAGGTTGTTCAATAATACGGCAATTAAAAAAATTTTTTTTAGCTTGAGGAAGGGGTGATGTACACTGGTGTGGCCCTCGGCGTCCATTCATTCAATAAGTATTTTTAGAGCATCACGTGGTTAGATGCTGTCCCTGCCGCCCTGGTCTCAGAACCCTCCACTGCTGACCTCCACAGACCAAATGATACGATGGGTGTGGGACACTGGAACACTGGAAATACACGCGTGTAAGTGATGCTTCTACCAGGGATGTTGAGGATGATGGTGATGTTTCCTGGACTCTCAGGGTGAGATCTCGTTGGCTGGGACAGTCAGGGGTAGTGGGTCAGACGGGTCAGGAACATGGCAACGGGCCTTTCAAATGGGAGAAACTTCTCAGCTGCCCTCCTCCCACATCAGGCTCAGGCTGGAGGCAGTGACCACAGGACAGGAGCCCTCCTTGCTGCACTGACTGTTACCACTGGAAGGGGAAACATGGAAGAGGCGCCAGGGGGTGGGGACGCATATGGAGGGCCCACCCCAGCGAGCTTTCCTTCGTTGGTCCTGCCCACCCACTCTGAGTTCCCCGCTTCCTCCGTTCCCTGATGCCTTCTCACGGCCTGCCTGATGGGGATGGTTCAGGTTATTCCCCCAAAGTCCTGCAGGGCCCAGATTCAGGAGGACTTACTACTCTGAGGTCCCAGTTCCTGCATTGGAGGGCGGGAGTGGTCTCAGGAGACCTGGAGGGGGCTGGGCTGGGCTCCTCTGGGTCCTTCCTTGGAGTTCCAGCGCGGAGCCACAGCAGGGCCCGCAGCCTGACAGCGCACCCCACGGCACGTGAGATCTTAGTTCCCCGACCAGGGATCGAATCTGAGCCCCCTGCATTGGAAGTGCAGAGTCTTAACCACTGGACCGCCAGGGAGGTCCCAAATTCAATTATGGTGAAATGCACCCCGTGCTCACAAAAGGCAGTGTATGTTTTTCACCAACTCAAACTCACTTCTGTACGTGTCAGGGTCCCTACAGGAAAGGTTCGTGAAGACACCTCAGCCACGGAGAATTTAACGGCGGCTGTTTAGGCAGTAGGTGGGCCAGGACCGAGCAGCCAACGAGGGGTGGTGAGACCCCCAGGGACAGCACGAGGCTGGTGCTACCCCTGGGCCTGAAGGGGCCTGGGAAGAGATGGGACCCCTGGAATCTAGCCACGAGGGGCCACAGCATCTGCCAGAACTGCCTGCCGTGAGAAGCAGGAATAAGCACCCTGACCTTTCCTTCTACTGGTGCCTTGCGCTCGAGGGCGAGCGAGCCCAGGTCTTTTTTATTTATTTGGTTGTGCCGGGTCTTAGCTGCGGTAGGCGGGCTCCTTAGCTGTGGCGTGTGAACTCTTAGTTGCGGCATGCACGTGGGCTCTAGTTCCCTGACCAGGGGTCGAACACGGGCCCCCTGCATTGGGAGCACTTACTCACTGCGCCACTGGGGAAGTCCCAAGCCCAGAACTTGCGGGTAGAGGTATCGGCCTCCCGGAGGCACAGAGCAGGGCAGAGAAGCAGGGAGAAGGGGCCTCAGGGTGGATGGCGAGATAGAGAACGACCAGGACAATGCCCTCATCTTCAGTTTTCTGTTTGGCAAGTGTGACTTTCTATGTTGAGGTTTCTTAAAAGAGCCACAGCTATGTGGGATGTATCTAAGGTATGATCATAAAGTAACATTATGACAATTTTTGTTTTAAACAAACATACTTATACTCAGAAGGTGCTACACTTACTTCTGTGAAAATGTTACTGTTAAGAATATTTTTGTCCCCAGTCAACATCACTTGTGCATTAAAAAAAAAGTAACAATTTCCTTGGGGAAGCACAAATCTTCCTCTCTTGAGGCCTGCAAATAGCCAAAGGGCCTGGAAGATCCTCCAGGGTTCCCAGGACAAAACCCCCCAAAGACCACTAGCCTGGGAGTCAGTGGATTCGCCGTGACCTTGAACAAGTGAAGGCCCCTCTTTGAGCCTCGGTTTACTCATTTGTAACATGGATAAGGCACGAATTCTCTAAGGCCCTTGCCAGTTCCAATAGCCTGTGATCTTTGCAGAAGCGAGGCTGGTTAATTAGGTGGATGGGGCTGTTTGGGGTCAAAAGCGAGGCATGATTATAATGTAGTGCAACTAATTTTCCCATGTGGCTGGTAAAGCAACTCAAATGTTTTGAGCAACGGCACTGTTGAAATACTGCTATGTCTCTAGTGGCCCAGAGCCAAGGCACTGCACCCCAGGACTTTGCATATTGCCGGCACGTGCGTCTCATTTCTCAAGTCCCATCTTAGGTCTCTGGCATTGCATGTTAACTGTGACGTAAGAGACGCTGCTCAGCTGGTAACTGACGTGCCCTTTTTTTTTTTTTTTTTACAGTGTATTTATTTTGAATTCAAACCTACATAGAAGTTGCAAAAATGACACAGTGAATATCCATATAACTTTCACGTAGATTTCCCAGTTTTACCGTGTTGGTTTTACACTCTCTCTCTCTCTCTCTGTCTCTCTGTCTCTGTCTCTCTCTCTCGATGTTATAATTATCATTATATCTGCTGAATCATTTGAAAGTGAATTGCAAACATCATGACCCTTTACTCGTAAATCCTTCAGCATGTATGGACGTTCTCTTATATAACCACAAGATAAGAGCCAAATTCAGGAAACTTAACATTGTTATTATTATCTGACATAGTGCCCATATTTAAATTTTACCAGTTGCCCCAGTACTTACAATTTCCTTGTAGCAAAGTCTTTTTTCCCATTTAGGCTTCAACCATCTGTGATCCGATGTGGCATTTAATTGTCATGGTCTCTTTAGCTTCTTCAGTTTGGAGCAGTTCCTTTGCTTTTTGTTGTCATTTGTGACACTGAGATGTTTGAAGTGCACAGGGCCAGTTGTTTTGCAGAAACGTCCCTCAGGGTGGGTTTGTCTCAGGATATGTCCTCATGCCTGGGTTCAGGTTATGTGTTCTGGGGCAGGGACCCCACAGAAGTGGAGTGGGGTCGCTGCTCAGGACCCGCATGACTTGGATCCCTTGGTGAAGGAGGAGATTGCCAAGTTTCTCCATTGTAACAGCGCCGTGGTGTTTTCCCCTTTGGAGTTAACAAGTAAACCCAAGTTTTCAAGAAAGAAGTCCAAGTTTGGGCAAGTTTATTTTGCAAGCAAAATAGGGCTGAAAGGGCTGGTGGCCTTTTGAAAGGGCTGGTGGCCTGCATGCCTCGGCCTTGGCATGCTTTTCGGCTGGGGTTTGGAAACTGGAGTTCTGGCTTTGGGCTCTGCACCACAGAGCAGCTCTCTGTCCGTCCTCATCAGGACAAAGAATCCAGTGCATGAATGCTTGCCACGGGTTGGGAATGCCAGAGCTGTTTACCGGCCTCTGAATTGCCCCGTGGTGCCAGGCATTTGCTAGTGCTTCCCAAGGCTGACTGATGCCAGCAGAGGTGCTGCTGTTTATGGGCCAGAGCAAATGTGTGTGGAACATTCTGCTGAGGCCGGTGGTTTCAATTCCCTTTAAAAATCTCTGTTGTTTTCCACCACAAACTTGAGACCTGGCCTTAATGGAAAAACCTCCCAGCAGCGGGGCCGAGGATCGGGACGGGTTAAGAACGAACAGCTTCTCTCGGGACAGGGCCTGGTGGCCCACAAGCTTGAGATCTTGAGATCTCATGCTGAGTTCTCACTCGGCCCCTGGCCGGAAGGCTATAGAAAAGTGAGGTTCAGAGAAGTGAAGCAATCCGTCTTCACCCTTAGAGCTCGAAGAGGTGACTCTCTCTAGGTCAATCCAAGCTTTCTAACAACAAAAAAAAGCATTTTGGGACTTCCCTGGTGGTCCAGTGGTTAGGACTCCATGCTTCTCCCGCAGGGGTTCCATCCTTGGCTGGAGAACTAAGATCCCACATGTCAGGGTGCGGCCAGAAAAACAAAATTTTTTTTTAATTTAAAAAAGCATTTTTCCCCCTTTCCCCTGATGCCATTGCTGCTTCCTTGAGGAACCCGGGAATTTTTTTCTGTGGAGGTTTTAGGAAATGGAAGCTGTCTTTCAAAATTTGTAGGGCCTTGACCTTTTGAGAACTGAAGCAGTTATTAAATACTTATGGGCAAAGCCCGTTTCCTCAAGGAGCCTACAAGGGAATAAGTAAGGGAATAATAAGGGAATAATGATGATGATGATGATGATGGTAGCTATCAGTTCTGTCACTTCCTAGCTGTGTGATCTTGGGCAAGTTATCGAACCTCTCTGTGCCTCACTTCCCTTATCTATAAAATAGGGATGATACATTACCTCTCTCATAGCAGTTTTTTGAGGATGATGTAAGTTAACACATACAGTATAATGTATTGGGCATATAGTAAGTACTAGAAGTGTTAGCCATTTCTATTGAAACACATACAGTATAATGTATTTGGCATATAGTAGGTACTGGAAATGTTAGCCATTTCTATTGAAACACATACAGTCTAATGTATTTGGCATATAGTAAGTACTGGAAGTGTTAGCCATTTCTATTGAAACACATACAGTCTAATGTATTTGGCATATAGTAAGTACTAGAAGTGTCAGCCATTTCTGGTTTTTTTTTTAGCCATTTCTATCTAATACTTTACATTAGGCATTGTATATGTATTGTACACACTTTATCTCTTTTGATTTCTACAACCCTATGAGGTGGGTATTACTTTCCTCAGACATATAAACTGAGGCTCAGAGAGGTTAAGCAATTATGTTCAGGGTCACACAGCTAGTAAGTAGCAGAAACTGGAGACCCCGGCAACTTGGCTGGTTTCTGGTCCAGCCCAGAAAAGGCTCTTATTCATTTGCCCATTTGGGGGGTAGGGGTAGGCTCCAGGCCTCAAGCGAAGTGAACCCTTGGCCCGGGTTCAACCTTGTCAGCTGCTGCCAGCCCCTCCTCCCCAGTGTTACCCTGGGTCTTTTCCCCTCCTGAGTGTTCACTCTTCCAGGATGATGATAAACAAGGGAGAAACGACAATCAAAGCATTTGCATTATAACTGCCTCACCCACTGTCCCTGACGACTGTCCAGGAAGCCTGGAGGCCCCTTCCACCACCCCATCCAGTGGACTGGCTGCCCCCCAGCTTCGGGAATGCAGGCCAGCTGAGGCCTCTGGGGATCCTCTCTTGCGGAGGACCTGGGAATGTGAGGGGGCTCCAGAGAGGAGTTTTGGGCAGGAGAGTTGCTCTCAACCGTGGACAGTCTCCCTCATCCCTTCGCCTGCAGACCTCCTGGGCTCCACAGCTGAGGCCAATTGGAGCCCAGCTTGAGAACTTGCTAACCATCAGCGGTGTGAGCGCGGTGTGAGCGGGGCACTTGCTCTGTCCCACCCACCAACGGCGCCCCGCCCGAGGGGAAGGAACTGAGGCCTCCACGAGTTTGGACCACTGGCTCTTTCCTCCGGAGATTATGGGGGCCCGAGGGAAGGAGGAAGTAAAAAGCAATCTATGGGGAAAACTGAAAAGCGAGCCCGGGACAGGGCTAGAGGTGGATGCGGCGTGGCCGGTGCCGGGAGGGAGAAGGCAGCAGGGGAGGAGCAAAGCCCCAGGAAGGCGGACGATTTGGAACGAGCAGCTGGGAGCGTGTCAGGGCGTGCGCGGAGGGAAGGCAAGAAGAGAGGACCTACAGGGAGCAGGGCTTTGAGGGGACTTTAGCCCCGCTCCCTATCTAAGTCCCTCCTAGCGCCCCAAATGAATTTACCACCTAAATAAAACAGCATTCTTGCAACTTCAAGTTCTTCTGCTCCAACCATAAACCAGGTGACACCCGTAAGCCCCCCATAATGTAATCACGGGGCCGCCATTTTCCAGGGAGTAAGAGAGGCTTCCGGAGGCTCGCTGTCCCGGAGAAGTGAGGGAGCATGGGAGGGAGGGACCGGGAAGGGGGGCACAGGACAGTCTCTAGGGAGCATCTGACGCCACGCCCCGTTCGGCCGAACTGCCAATTGCCAGGCCGCATCCAGGTCCTCGTGACTCGTTGCCAGGCAGATTTCTTTCCACCTCTGGATGGTGGCTGCGAGCCACCATCCCTGCTTTGGCCGAGTGCGGTAGGGCGCGGGGCACAGCGGGGAGGAAAGAGGGGAAGGAAGACCGGGGGTGGAGGTGGGGGTGGGGGTGGGTGAGGGGGGTGGTGCGTCGGGAAGTTGCTGGAGGCCAGGTTCACACCTCCCAGGGAGGGCGCGGCCGCGGGCGCTAGCCACCTTACCCTGGCGGGTCCCTAAGCCTTGCAGGGACACAAGCTTTTCCCTTAGTCAGTCGACAGCTTTGTACTCTGAGAAACTGCTGTGCGGGAGAGTGCCAGGGCCCTGTATGTTAATTCTTTGGGATATTTACATTTAAAAAGAGGACTTTGGGGCCCTGAGATGTGGGTCCCTCTTGGTGGTTCTTTCAGGCCTTTGGGCAGGACAGCTCTGGGTATTTTGGGCCTGGAGAGCCTTTTAGCAAAGCCTCACAAACAGCATGGGTAGGTGCCCGCCTTGCTTTCCCCTCTGGGGGCCTGACATGGCCCCTCGCCTGTAGCGCAGCATTCAGACTCCTGCCTGTCTTTTTGTTTGTTTTGTTTTGTACGGCCACGCTGGGCCGCTTATGGGATCTTAGTTCCCCGACCAGGGATCTAACCCATGCCCCCTGAAGTGGAAGTCCAGAGTCTTTACCACTGGATCGCCAGGGAATTCCTGTCCCCTGCCTGTCTTAAGGTCCCCCACTCCAGGCCAGGTGAGGGAGAAGGCTTTTGACAACCCCTGGCTTTCCAGCCAGTGCCCTGTGGCCTTGGTTTGGGGTTTTACCTGGCGGTGTGGTCTCCACCAGGACGCAGGGCCACCATCCTGGCCTCCATCCTCTGGCTTGGTGGCCAGGCAGTGGGGAGGGCTGGAATGTGAACAGGCAGGAGAGAATAATACCAGGGCCTTTTCTGCTTGTAAGAGTGCAAGTTCGCTCACAACTTGAATTTCAAGTGGACCCTTCAGGCCGATTAGGGATGTTAAGTGAGAGAGTGGAGGCATTCGGTGTGGATTGACTAAATTCCTAGAAAATAAATTCTAGGAATTTAGCTGCGGGAGGGAGAAGTGCCAGGTGGGCATTGTCGGTGCCAAGCGTGGCTGGGGTTAGAGCCGGTGGCCCAGGAGGCCTGGAGGGGAAGAGGTGGTGTTTTTCATTCCTTCTTCTGTTTAAACACCCTGTGTTCCCCAAAGTACTTGTTTCTTGAATCTTATCTAAGAGACAAATGAATGCTTTTAGCTAAAGTTTAAAAAAGTTATGATTGTTTGAAAACACTGAGCTGCAGTTCTCCTACGGAGGAGAACCAGTCCCTCTAAATAATGTAACCGCCCTTTGGTAACTGCCCTTTGTTTGAAGTAATTATTGTCCCTAAAAATGGGAAATTACACGTTGCTGTTTATCAAAAGGAAATAAACACCTTGGGCTAACAGGGTTCTTGCCACTGGATGGTGATTCCAGACCTTGCCAGCAACCCAGGGAAACAGCCTGCACTGCATGTTTTGCTCACACACACTTTCGGTGTTTTGCGATTTTTAAAGGGGAAACGGCTGGATTCTGTGCGTCCCCCAAAGCTTGCTTGCCCTGTTCTTGTTATGTAATCATGGAGAACCTTTGATAGGGCTTTTCTGGTGGCTGAAATAAGTACAGGAAAAAACATGGGGAGTGGGGCGTGTCTCCCGCTCCCTTGGCTCTGCCGTGGATTGGCCCCTTCTCACTAAGTGAGTGAAGGGTTGGCTAGGGATGCTTTATAGAGACAGCATGTAGGTTCACAGAGGGAAGAAAAGGTCTTGGAGGTGGATCTGGGCATGTCTCAGCCTTTCTGGCTCCACCCAAGGCCCCAGGGAGTCCTCGAGCACTTCCCTATGTTTTGTTTTATACGTTTATGAATTTTATTCAACAACACATGTATAGATTCATGTAATTACCACCGCAATCAGGAAAACCTCCTCACCCCCTGAAACCCTTAGCTCTCCCTTTATAGTCACACCATCCCTTGATTCCCTGGCAGCCACAAATCTGTTCTCCGTCAGTATAGTTTTGTCTTTCTGAGAATGTCATTTTAAAGCAATCACACAGATCATGTGGTAGGTAACCTAAGACTGGTTTATTTCACTCAGCATAATGAGCTTGAAATTTATCCAAGTTGTGTATATTGATAATTCATTCCTTTTTATTGCTGAGTAATATTCCATTGTATGAATGTACCATAGTTTGTTTATCCATTAAACTGTTGAAACACATTTGGGTTATTTCCAGTTTGGCATTCCCCTCTTTTTTTTTTTTTTTTTTTTGCGGTACGCGGGCCTCTCACTGTTGTGACCTCTCCCGTTGCGGAGCACAGGCACCGGACACGCAGGCTCAGCGGCCATGGCTCACGGGCTCAGTTGCTCCGCGGCACGTGGGATCTTCCCAGACCGGGGCACAAACCCATGTCCCCTGAATCGGCAGGCGGACTCTCAACCACTGCACCACCACCAGGGAAACCCTGGCACTCCCCTCTTTTTAACTCTGGTTCTTGTCAGCCCCTGCAGCCTCAAGCCGGCCTCTCCAGCCACACCCAGCTCTTTCATCTCTTCTCTGGCCCCCTGGCTTTCAACAAGCTTCTCCTCCGCAATCCTTCGCGTTTCAGCTTAGGGAGCATTTCCTCCTGGAAGTCTTCTTCCCCTGACACACAAACACCCCCCACGTCCTCCCCCCACAGTCTGTGCACCCGCGTTGCTCTGTACTTTCCTGTTCTCAGCACTATTCGTATTAGATCATCAGTAACTGGTTGCTTGTCTAGCTGCCTCCCCATCAGACTGTCAGCTCCGTGAGGGAGGGAGGCGGTCATCTCGTCCACCATCGTTTTGCCAGCACAGAGCCAGGCACATGGTGCACAGCTTGTGGCAGAAACTCCATCAGCCCTCCTGTCACTGTCTTATCGCTTAATACACTTCCCCTTAGCGACATGGTCTCCTATTTTCCTTCTGTCCATTACTGCATATTTCCCTGATCTCCAGTGCATTCCCTTAGACTTTGGGTAAAAACAATCCAACAAAAACAAACAAAATGAAATCCAAAAGCAAACAAAAGAAACAAACACCAGAAATGATTCCCTAATAAGTTATTACGCAAGTTGTGCAAATCAGCAGCTCTCTTTGAACTGTTGATGAGCCTGATTTAACTTCAGTAAAGGATAGAAAGTCAGCAAACTTCAAAATCCACACTTTTCCAGCATGTGGGACTGCCTTGTTGAGGTGGAAAAGGAGGTAAAGCAAAAGTGTGGAGACTCAATCTTGTAATAACCTACAATGGAAAAGAATCTGGAAAAGAAATATATATATATTTATAAATGTAACTGAATCACGTAGCTATACATCTGAAACTAACACAACTATATAAATCAACTATACTTCAATAAAAAAAAAAAGCTTGGAGACTGAAAAAGTGAAGAGCTGATCTAAGAAATGTGGGGTGGCTGCTTCAGAGGGGGTGCTGAGTGGAGAAGAGACCTGTGGGGCTTTGGTGGGAGACACAGGTAGGTCAGGGGTGGGTTGGAGATGGCCCCCACCAGAATTACAGCAGAGATGTGATGGCCAAGAATTGCAGTTGATGAAGGAGGAGGGGAAGAAAGCTGGGGTGTGGAGGAGGAGGGGGCTCCTCAAATCTGATCAGTTTGGTCCAGTACCGGTGACTGACATCTGAAATGTCAATTAAGTCTGGAAAGTGTGACTTTTGATTATTCTGTTCCCAACTGATTATTTTGTTTTTATTTTAAAAAATGCATCTTTTGGATGCAATTCTTTAAAAAAAAATTTATTTAGGGACTTCCCTGGTGGTCTAGTGGTAGAGAATCCGCCTTACAATGCAGGGGATGCCGGTTCGACCCCACCTGCCACAACTACTGAGCTTGCACACCTCAACTAGAGAGACCGCGAGCTGCAAACTATAGGGCCCACGCATTCTGGAACCTGCGCGCCACAACTACAGAGCCCACATGCCCTGGAGCCTGTGGGCCACAACTAGAGAGAAGCCTGCGCACTGCAACGAAGTGCCCACATGCCTCAACGAAGATCCTGCATGCCGCAACTAAGACCCGATACAGCCCAAAATAAAAATAAATAAAAAATAAATCTTTAGACAAATATTTATTTATTTGGCTTCTCTGGGTCTTAGTTGGGGCACGCGGGATCTTTGTTGCAGCAAGTGGGATCTTTAGTTGGGGCATACGGGATCTTTAGTTGTGGCATTCAGGCTCTTTTAATTGTGGCATGAGGGATCTAGTTCCCTGACCAGGGATCGAACCTGGGTCCCCTGCATTGGGAGCACAGAGTCTTAAACATTGGACCACCAGGGAAGTCCCTCGGGTGAGATTCTGATGCCCTGACCAGGCTTTGTTATTTATTTATTTGGCTGCGTTGCGTCTTCCTTGCTGCACACGGGCTTTCTCTAGTTGTGTCGAGCCAGGTTTATGCTTTGTTGTGGCTTCTCTTGTTGCGGAGCACGGGCTCTAGGCGCGCGGGCTTCAGTTAGTTGTGGCACACAGAGTTTCTTTGTGGCATGTGGGATCTTCCTGGACCAGGGTTCGAAGCCGTGTCCCCTGCATTGGCAGGAGGATTCTTAACCACTGCGCCACCAGAGAAGCCCCTAGGCTTTGTTTTATTAAGGGAGTAATACGAAAAAAATCACCTTCACTTTTCTCCCCGATCCCTTCCTTCCTAGTGAGATTTGTGACCAGAAATCCCAGCCAGGATGTGGACTTGTGTTTTCCCCCTGAAGCAAGGTGGGGCTGACCCTCTCTCCATGGCAGCTTACTGCCACCCTCCACCCAGCTGTTCTTTCTGAGCTAGACAGGCACAGTGACAGTGGCTCTGATGCCAGTGCAGACTGTTGCAGATTGAGACAAAGCCCTTGTGTATTTTGCTGGGAAGCACTTGGCTGTGAAATAGTGACATGTGAGCAGGGGAGCATATGCGGTGTCTGAGCACATGGCACTCACGTCCATGCCTTTCAGGGCGTTTCCAAGCCTCTGTCGAGGACAGTGAGGCTGGGGTTTGCCAAATGTGTTTATCTTAGGTTTGGGCAAAGTCCTTCTAGAAAGTAGATTTGAGAAAAGAAAAAAAAAAGAAAGATTTGGAGGCATTGAGATCAGAAATCTCGTGGGGAATTGTGCATTTTAAAGCAATGCCATGTGTTTAAGCAATGTACACCTCGAGTTGCCAAGAGAGAAACACCATTGCCAGCCCCATGCAGACGTGTGCAAATGGTAGCTCACCCAGGTGCCTTATGCTGATTCCTTGTTCACAGAGCAGGCTCCTGAGCTGGGAAGGCCTTGCCAGCCAAGAGCGAGAAGAAAGCATTATTATTTTAAAAATTAAAAAAATTTTTTATTCAAGTATAGTTGATTTACAATGTTGTGTTAATTTCTGCTGTACAGCAAAGTGATTCAGTTATATATATATATATATATATATATATATATATATATATACACACATACACATTCTTTTTTTAAAAAATAAATTTATTTATTTATTTATGGCTGCGCTGGGTCTTCAGTGCTGCACGCAGGCTTTCTCTAGTTGCGGCGAGTGGGGGCTACTCTTTGTTGCGGTGCGCGGGCTTCTCATTGTGGTGTCTTCTCTTGTTGCGGAGCACAGGCTCTAGGCGCGCGGGCTTTAGTAGTTGTGGCACATGGGCTCAGTAGTTGTGGCTCACAGGCTCTAGAGCTCAGGCTCAGTGGTTGTGGCACACGGGCTTATTTGCTCTGTGGCAAGTGGGATCTTCCCATATCAGGGCTTGAACCTGTGTCCCCTGCATTGGCAGGCAGATTCTTAACCACTGTGCCACCAGGGAAGCCCCCTATATGTACATTCTTTTTCATATTCTTTTCCATTATGGTTTATCACAGGATATTGAATATAGTTCCCTGTGCTATAGAGTGGGACCTCGTTGTTTATCATCATCATTCTAAGTGGCCCCGTGCAGGAAGAGAGCTCTCCTTGGTAGCCCTGAGGACCCAGGCCTCCTAAGCCAGACCAGAGCTTGGCTGTCCCCTTCCCTCCTTCCATGCTTGGTTCTCAATCCCTTCACAAGGCCTGGGGAGTGGCACCAGAGCTGCCCAACTGCAGACACCTCTTCCTCTTTCCCTGGCCTAGAAGAGCTGACCCTGCCTCTGGGCATATTTTATCACCCCCCCAGCTTCTCTCCCAGAGACACCGCCCCCTGCCGCCCCAAGGAGATGATGCCATAAACTCCCCTGGAATCTAAACTCCACAAAAGCAGATTTTTTTTTTTTTTTTTTTTTTTTTTTTGGTGGTACGCGGGCCTCTCACCGTTGTGGCCTCTCCCGTTGCGGAGCGCCGGCTCCGGACGCACAGGCTCAGCGGCCATGGCTCACGGGCCCAGCCGCTCCGCGGCATGTGGGATCTTCCCGGACCGGGGCACGAACCCGTATCCCCTGCATCGGCAGGCGGATTCTCAACCACTGCGCCACCAGGGAAGCCCAAAGCAGATGTTTTTAATATTCCCCAGAGTCTAGAACAGTGCCTGGCCCATAGTAGGTGCTCAATAAATATCTGTTGAATGAACCTCCTCTTGTTGAAGTAATTACAGCTGGTAAAATACTTCCAACCCGGATGGACACTCGATTGGGCAGGTAGACATTTTTAGAGCTAACATTTTCAAAGATTTAATTTTTAACTACACTGCATAGCAAGTAATTTTTATAAAAAATTTTAAAAACGGCTGTTCTCCTTGTCCCAAGTCCACTTGCACGCTCCTCCATAGTGCTAACCACTGCCATAATCTTGGCATGCCCCCTGCAGACTTTGCTCGAAGCTTTTGGACATATCTGTAGAGTAATCCAGATGTCTATAGTTGATGGGTTAAAAGAAATCATAAATTAGACCATAGCATTGGGACTTCCCTGGTGGTGCAGTGGTTAAGAATCCGCCTGCCAGTGCAGGGGACACGGGTTCGAGCCCTGGTCCGGGAAGATCACACATGCCGTGGAGCGACTAAGCCCGTGCACCACGACTACTGAGCCCTTGTGCTACAACTACTGAAGCCCGCGCGCCTAGAGCCTGTGCTCTGCAACAATAGAAGCCACCGCAATGAGAAGCCCATGCACCGCAACAAAGAGTAACCCCTGCTCGCTGCAACTAGAGAAAGCCGGCGTGCAGCAACGAAGACCCAACGCAGCCATAACTAAATAAATTAAAAAAAAAAAAAAAAAAAAGACCGTAGCATATTGTTTTGCAATTTGCTTTTTTCCCCTTAACAATATGTTTTGGAGATGTTCTGTGTAGGTAAATACAGAGCTGCCTCATTCTTCTTCACTGTTGTGAAATATTGCATAGCCTAGATGAGATGTTGTATGTTGCATGTTGTTTCCCGTGTCTAGGGACATCTCGGCACACGCTATTTTGAGCACACGTACAAGGATATCACTCAGATACTTAGCAATGGAATTGCTGGGCGAAGGAGCACATGCATTTAACATTCTAATAGCTGCTCCCAATCGTCCTCCCAAAAGGCAGTATCTATGTACATTCTGGGTATGAAAGCCCCTGCTTTCTCTATACCCTTATTTGTTTTTATTGAGCTCTTTTATTTTTTACCAATCTGTTGGTCAAAAAAGCATTATTTCATTGTTTAAAAAAATTTCAGTTCCATCTTCCTGGCCAGGAAACTGTGAGGGATTCACATTAGTAACATAATCACATGTATAGAAATAACGCTATTTAACCACTATGTGCTTTGTTACTATTTTACCGGAGTGAGTAACTCAGCCGGTCTCTACCCTTTTGCAGGGGAACCTCGTTATGTATCAGTTTTCTCCACACAGTTCACTGTACCTTTTAGATGTGAAAGGCCAGCGTCTGGGGTCTTGGAGGGCCTCTGGGGAACGCCCCACCCAGCCCCCCACCCTCTCTTCTCTGGAATGGCTCCAGCGAGTTCTTTGGCCACAGCCTGCCCTTCTTTGGCCACAGCCTGCCCTTCCTTCACGCCCGTTCCTGCCACACAGTGGTCATGCCCTGGAATGACGATGCCAGTTGCCTGGTCTGACACAGCAGCGCATTCTCTGCTCCCGGCCTCTGGGTTTCTCCTTTGATCAGCGTGGGACACGTCAGCAGAAGTCATTGGTTTCGTCCCTTGCTTGACTTAGATGATACCAGGCCCATCTTCTGGTACATCAGAAGCTGTACCACCGGCTGGATCCTGCCTTAATCTTTTCCAAGCTCACGCGTCATCTAGTACCATGTTTTCCACAGAGGAGTCCCTTTTATTTATTTTTTATTTGTTTTGGCCACACTGTGCAGCATGCGGGATCTTAGTTCTCTGAGCAGTGGTGGAACCCAGTGCCCCCTGCCCTGGAAGCATGGAGTCTTAACCGCTGGACCGCCAGGGAAGTGCCGGGGCGTCCCTTTTAAAAGGGAAAGCTTGAAGAGCCTTTAAATTTTTACACCATTTAATTTCATGACTCTTTCTCTTCCCCATCCCCACCTCGATGTCTTGGGTTCTTTCTTCTATTTTTCTCATCCTCTGTATTCAGGAAGACACCAAAATGGTGGCTGTGAAAGGATTTTTCTCCCTGAAAGTTTCCTCTGGGCGCTGTTCTCTGTTACTAACACGATACACCTTAGAATCACTTAGTGCCTTAATATGAATCTCTGGGGATTGAATTGGACTCACCACTCAGTAAGGCTGGATTTAATAATGGCTTCCTTCCGAGGTTTACATTTTTAGAGGGATCATAGGATTTTAAGGCAGGGTGACTTGTTCTGATGGTTTCAGATTAATTTCCTATTTGTATCAGATTAATTTCCTATTTGTATCAGAAAACCATTTGTTTGATGATTTGATTATTTCCTTTCCTAAAGTCAATTGAAACCGAATTTGGTTTTTACCCCTTTATCCAGTCCAACTACTACAGAATCTTTGTTTTGCTAGTTTAGTAATATTATTCTCTTGTTTCTAAAGTGCCCTAGTTTGGGCTATGGGTTTTGCCAACAGGACACTGCGAGGCAATCTATATAATTAGCTAAGAACCATATTTTCTTCAGGATAACTTCTTCTTTTGGATATTTTGGTAACTTTGCCTTGGACTTTTTTTTTCTTTCATATTTTCTAGTATATGCTGAGAAACATAAGTGGATGGTTTAATAGCTTTGAGTGTGGGTTCATGAACCAGGTGGCCTGGGTTTGAAATCCCAGCTCCGTGACTTCCTAGCTGTGTGATCTTGGGCAAGTTACTCAAGCTCTCTGTGTCTCAGTTTTCATGTCAGTGGTTGTTAAAGAAATGCAAGTATCATTCAGTCGAAAAAATATTCCTTCCTTCCTCCTCCCTCCCTCCTTCCCTCCCTCCCTTCCTTCCTTCCTTCGTTCCTTCCTTTCTTCCTTCGTCAGCCATCTATCCAAGCCACAGACTTTTCCAGAGTGCCTGGGACAATGTGCTAGGCTCTATAAACAGGGATACAAATCCAAATAATCCATGGTCTCAGCCCTTAGGAAAGTCTAATGAGGGATTTGCCTGTTACTTATGGTGAGGATAGATCACCTGGGAGAAGAAAGCATGAATAAGAAAATTTACCAATTTGAAGCTGAAGACCCAGACTCATTCCATTCATCAATCTCCAAGTTACTTTCTCCTGAGAAAGAGTAGTTTCTTGGGATGATGTTCAACTTGAGCAAACACATGGCAAGGACATGGAAGCTACTGATGGTAACTCTGTTCTCCACAAACTGGTTTCCATGTTGTTGCCAGACAGGATTCCCTGGCGTTGGCCAGGGAATCCCGTGCTCAGGTAGGCTTTCCTTCCTCGGGGGACCCCCTGCTCTGAGATGGTGGTGACCCCTGCGTTGGAGATCTACCACATAGGCTTCAGGAACCCTTAGTGGAATTCAATCCACTGGTTAGAGCTGCTGCTGCACGGTATCCAGGTCAGCTGTGGTGCAGAGAAAAGATGCACAGTGGACAGTAACTCACACCCTCCTCTCTACACATTCCTCACTTGACAGCATCTTGTTCCTCGGTACTGAATTGCACCTTATCTCTTTTCTTCTGCCACCGCCAAATCCTTGAGGCCAGGGACTGGGTCTGCTGTACTGATGAACCTGAGATGGCATTGTGCCCTTTGTACAAGGGTCACTGGACTTTCACAGAAGGATGTCTTTCAGCTGATGCCAGCTCCCTTCTTAAGATCTTGTTATCTCTTCTACAGGCAGAGCTTCCAAGTGATGGGTGGGCTGGACTGAGATGCAGTGGGGCGTAAACGTGGGGCCCCTCGGTTTTTTTTATATATTAGGCACTTGAGAAACGTTAATTCGTTGGGTGATTTGATGTGCGACTGGTAACGGTCCTTGTCCTTGTTGTTAGAATGCACCACAGCCACCAGCCCTGGAGTGCAAAGACCAGGATAGACCTGAGGAAGCCACCAGCCGAGCCCGGGCAGAGCCAGTCTGCATCCCAAACACAGGTGAGAGAAGTGTCGTGGGGACCGAAAGAATGATAACTTTAATTGTAATAATGATACCTCCATCTAGACATGAGGCTCATGGGAGCCTCTGCAGATGACCGTGCCTCCCTGTCCCTGGACCAGAAGTCACACTCGGGAGGAGAGCTGGCTCAGAACACCAGGGACCCCGCCCCTTCCTCTCTAGGACCTAGAAATTCAAGTCTTCCTCTCTCCTTTCAGCTGTTTGAAAAGCCTGTGGAAAATGCACAGAAGAATTAGAAGAATATAGAAGAATAATTGACTCCTTCCAAAGGAGTCTCAAGGGCTTCTTTGTACGTAGGGCTGTTAACATTTGTGGCATATGTGGAACATTTACACGGCTTATAGGACAGTATCTGTTGAGTTCAGGGCGGGGCAGAGACCAGTCTTAGAACCTAAGGGTTACTAGCGACTTCTAGTGAAGATCCACAGAGTTTAGGAAAAAGTATTTTGGATCCTGTAAAGGAAATGCTTTCTCCGGAGGGGAGACACCCACATGAAGGGGGAGATGAGAGGAAGAAGTAACCGTGGGGAGTGGAAACCCTGGTCATCGGGATCTTAATTTGGGCCATAGTCAGGTTTGGGGCTTACTGTATTTGAGGTAGTTGCGAACATTTAAAAATCAGGAGATTTCCAGAAAATCGGGAACGTGTTCAAGAGGAGTAGCCTGGCTTCTCTTGAAATGTTGAAATCTTCACCGAGCCTGCATCTCACATGCCACCACCAGCTGGAGCGCTCACTGTTTGTCACTGGGGAATATTGGGGTTTCCTGTCCCTTCGCCCCCGCAGACGCCCCCCACCCCACCTCCTCCACCCCGGCATTAGCCTTGGCTCCTGGAATCCCCCTCCTCCCTTGGCTTAGTGATTTCTCTGTTTTTTCTTTTTCTTTTTTTTCTTTTTTTGGCCTCACCGCACAGCTTGCAGGATCTCAGTTCCCCGACCAGGGATTGAACCTAGGCCGCAGCCGTGCAAGTGCCAAGTCCTAACCGCTGGACCGCTAGGGCATACCCTAGTGATTTCTCTTTTGTCTGCATGGTTAGGACTACTTTGCCCCCTCTTCCCAGGCCCCTTATGGCCTCGTCTCTTCCCACGAGCTCACAAGTGGCAGAATTTCCCGAGGACCTGTCCTGGGCTCTTGATTTTTCTCGCTCTGGACTCTCTGGGCAACCTCTTGGGGCCGCGGGTTCTCCAGCCTGCTTTCCAGCACTGGGCCCCCCTCCGCCTCCCCTCACGCTGCCAACCGGACCTCCGTCGAGTTTTCTCTGCCTCTGATCAGCTCTGTAACCATCTGGTCGCCACACCAGCACCCCGTCCTTAACATCCCCGACATCTTAGGTTTTCATTATTTACTGCAGTTGCCACCATTATTTACTGGTCTGCCGGTCTTAGACCTTTTCCTCCACAGAGGGCGTGAGCTTTCAGTAGAGGCCAGTCTAAAATAAAAATCGGATCATGTTACTGCCCTGCTTATAATTCTTCAGAGGCTCCTCTTGGCTTTCAGGGTGAAGTTCATGTCTTTGGCTTAGCACCCAAGGCTGCCATGACCTGCTTCCATTTCAGCACCCATGGCTTTCCCACGTGCACCTTCCGCCCCAGGCATACCAAAGTGCTTGCTGGTACCCAAATTCGTGACGTTGGTCCCTGCTCCTACTTCACAATTCTCCCTAACACTCTGTCTGCCCTCCGTTCTTCTGGGCCTTTGAGTCACCGCCTCAGACCCCCTGAGCCTCTGGGTCTGGGCTCAGGGCCCTCCTGTGGTGCCGGGCACCCCCATTTCAACTCCCACAGTACTGGGCTTCTGCTAGACTTCACATCCCCTGGGGACCCGGGAAGGTACCCTGCACAGTACGCCTGGCACATAAAATAGAGAGATGATGGCAGGAGCTTCTGGCTGGCTTCCCAGCACTCACATGGCTGCATACTCCTCTCTCGTCCTTTGGGGAGCAGCTTCTAGCCTCTCACAGGGTTTGCGTTTCCAACGCAGGACTTTTTTCTAGTACGAGGTACTTCAACATTTATTAAGTGTCTCAAGATTTAAAGATGATTGGGATTTGACCCCTTTCCCCAAAGGACTTGTTATACATTGGATGCATCACATCTATTCATTCAGTAAGCATTTACCAACAGCCAGCACAGAAGGAGGTAGAATTAAAGCAGCCAGGCACAGGGTTTCACATAAAGTCTGCGGAGCTTAGAAGAACTTGCTGTGGCTTTTCATCTTCACAAGCTTTGCTTTAAACGACAGGAGAAAGATTACAGCGATCCTTGCTGGGACTCCTCTACTGACCAGGTTACAGGCTTTTCCCTGGTCACAAGTGTTTCCTTTGAAACCTTCTTTCATGGCCCTCACTTTCATGGACTTTGAAGTCAGAATTTCATGTAAACGTGACTTCAGCAGAAACGAACATTTCCTGCCCCTGCCATTGGCCTCTGGCTTTCTCTGCTTGGGCTTCCTAACAGGATCCTGCCGTGTCCATTAATAGTTAACAACAGAACAGAGCTTGGGGTCGGCTTTCTCACAGCAACAGTGCTGTCAGCTGTTGTCATAAAGAGTCATTGTGGTAAATAAGCAGAAAATCAGTGCGTTTGATCAGCGAGCCATGGCTGGACTTTGAGATAAGACTGTGAGGTTTAGACCCGTAGGGCTTTTGCTCAAGACGTCTGTCTCTGGCCACGTGGTGTCTTAAGTGCCTAAGAGGGTTTTGAAAGATGAAAGGCTGGAAAGTTGAATCTATAAATGTCCACCCCCAAAGTCACAATGTTTGCATGTCACACTGTCTGGCATTGAGAGCTGGGTAGCCTAGTGGTTAAGCGCTCCACTCCGGAACTGGACTGCCGGGGTTTCAGTCCTGTTTCTGCTACTCCAACCTTCTGATGGGACAGGTTCTTGTTTCCCCATTTGTGCAATCAGGGTGATTGGAGTATTTCCCTCGTGTGGTGGTTGTGAGGATTAAGCCAGTTGGTAGCTGTGCAGGGCTTAGACGCAGAGTAAGTACTCGGTAATGTGAGCTCTTGTAATTAGGCCCCTTTATCAGCTTCACACAGGATGTTAAGCACAATCACTTTCTCTGGGTCACCAAAGCCGTCATCAGATCTCCCCACCTTTGGTGGTCCACAGCATCCTTGCTCCCCTTCTTTCAATCCTCTTTGCTTCTCTGGCCGTCTTATTCAAGTCCCCCCCCCCCGCCTCTCTCCCTCTCGTTTTTTGGCTGTGCTGTGTGGCTTGTGGGATCCTAGTTCCCTGATCGGGGATCCAACCTGGACCCCTGGCAGTGAGAGCACCGAGTCCTAACCACTGGACCACCAGCGAATTCCCAGTCGTATCTCTTTCATACGTTCTTTCTCCCTGGAATAGGCTTCTATTTCACCTCTGCCCCTCCCCCAGCGCTCTGTCTCTCCCTGTTGAAGCCCTCTTGGTGGATTGGGTGCAGATATATTCCTGCAACCACCACTAACCATGGGGAAACTCTAGGATGATTTATTATTTTTTTTTTGGAGTTTGTATTGATAAATCTCTAAAGCCTTTATTTATTTATTTTTCGCACATTCGGGATCTTAGCTCCCTGATCAGGGATCAAACCTGTGGCCCCTGCAGTAGAAGTGAGGAGTCTTAACCACTGGACTGCCAGGGAAGTCCCTCTAAAGCCTTATAGAGCCCTTGCCAGTGGACTGACCTGTGAGATTGCCATCTCTGTGTTTTAAATTATAAAATACACATAAGATTTAGCGTTTTAACCATTTTTAGGTGTACAGTTCAGGGGCATGGAGTGCATTCACATTGCTCTGCACTCATCACCTTTCTCTGTCCCCAGAACACTTTCATCTTCCCAAACAGAAGCTCTGTACCCATTAAACAATAACTTCCCCTTTTCTCCCTCCAGTGCCTGGCGACCACGATTCTATCTTCTGTCTCTATGAATTTAACTATGTTAGGTGCCTCATATTGGTGGAGTCATACATTTGTCCTTTTTCTAAAAAATTTATTTATTTAATTTATTTATTATTTTTGTCTGCGTTGGGTCTTCGTCGCTGCACGCGGGCTTTCTCTAGTTGCGGCGAGTGGGGGCTACTCTTTATTGTGGTGTGAGGGCCTCTCGTTGCAGTGGCTTCTCTTGTTGCGGAGCACAGGCTCTAGGCGTGCAGACTTCAGTAGTTGTGGCTTGTGGGCTCCAGAGTGCAGGCTCAGTAGTTGCGGCGCACGGGCTTAGTTGCTCCGCGGCATGTGGGATCTTCCTGGACCAGGGCTGGAACCCGTGTCCCCTGCAGCGGCAGGCGGATTGTTAACCACTGCGCCACCGGGGAAGCCCCATTCATTTGTCCTTTGATGGTTGGCTTACTTCACGTAGCATAATGTCTTCAAGGTACGTCCATGCTGTAGCATGTGTCAGAACCTCCTTTCTTCTATAGGCTGAATCGTATGTATAGGTCACATTTTGCTTATCCAGTCATCTGTCAATGGACATTTGAGTTGTTTCCACTTTTTGGCTATTGTGAATGGCACTGCCACGAACATTGGTGTACAAGTATGAGTCCCTGCTTTCGATTCTTTTGGGTGTTATGCCCTGTGGTGGAATTGTGGGATCATATGGTACATCTCTTATGCAAGGTTGACTTTATAAATCAAGGTCAGAGCTTGAACACCTGGTGGGAAAATTCTCTCTTTACCTCCCTTCTCCCCCACCCCCACCCCACCCCACACCCTCCCACGGACTTTATCTCCATCCATGTCAACTCTACCCTCAGGTGCTTCAGGCTAAAACTCTGGTGTCATCTTGGACTTCTCGAATTCTTTTACAATTCATGTTTAGACCGTGAGCAATTCCTTTCGGCCCCATCTTCCGTATCCAGAATCTCCAGAATCGAGTCACTTCTCCCCATCCCGAGCACTGCTGCCGGATCCAGGCCACCACACCTCTCATCTGGATTATGACAATTGTTTCCTAACGGCTCTCCCTGTTTCAGTCTTGGTCCCACTCTGGTCTCTTCTGAGCACAGCAGTAAGTTCAACCCTTTAAAAACATTAGTCAAATAATGTCATTCCTCATTCCAGCATCTCACTCCCCATTTCACTCGAGGCAAAATTTAAGTGCTTGCAAAGGTCTGTTGGCCCTCACTGCTCTTCTGACCCCAACTCTCCTTCCCCCATCAGCTCAGGACACAAGTGTCCCCTTGCTGTTCCGCCTCAGGGCTTTTGAGTTTGCGGAGAACTATGCCTAGAATGTTCTTCCCTTGACAAACTCTTCGCTTTCCAATGTCACCTCTCTAGAGAGCCCTTCTCTGAAAACTTAACTTAAAGTAACAAGCCCTTGCTCTCCTGATTCCAGGCATCACCCATGCCTTTTACCCACTTACTTATCACTGTCTGATACATATTCACTCCCTAATCTGTTCCTTTCCTTCCTCCTCACTGGAATGTAAGCTTCATGATGTCAGGGGCTTTGTTTGCTTTCCTGTCATATCCTCAGTGCCTGTAACAGTGCCAGGCACACACTAGGTGCTCAATTAGTATCTGTTCAATGAATGGATGGATGGTGCTTTGAGATCCCCGCCTTAACAGCCCACAGGTGTTCCTAGTCTCTGAGAGTTATGCAGACGTATGAAAGTCCCATGGCTACCAGGCTCCAGTCTCATCCTTCTGGCCCAGGGCAGCTTCATAATGAAGCAAACTGGGTTGATCACTTTTTGAAGCTCTCTTTAGCCTTAGCAGTTCTTGTAAATGCCCTTGATCACTGCAAGGATTTATCCTATAACAAACAGCCCTTCAAAAACCTGTGCCATATTTGAGTTCACCAAACTGGACTCTGTGGGTATCTTCTCAGGGGCTCAAGGAGTCTACACAAATCAAATAGTGTCTTTACATTTTGATGACAATCTGAGGGGGGAAAAAAAGGCAACAAATCCTTGGTCTTTTGATGACTGCCTTACAGCTGAGGAGTGTCATATAAGTGGTTCCAGCATGGTTGCATCTGTGTGTGTGGTATTCTTGGTGCCCAGGGATGCCCTGAATTGATGGTCTTTAATTGTTATTTGTTCAAACTGGGGTCACTGGTTCATGAGTGTCTTCTTGCAAATCCATGATAATTTTTTTTTCCCTGTAAATGTGTCTGAAAGACATATATACAGACTGCACAGCTAATGACCATGAACTACTCTGCAGGCTGAAATACAACACCAGGCTAGAAATCTTCCAGGCTCCAGGCCTCAATTTTACATGGGTCTGAGTCAGCCTAGGGCAACAGGGTATGAAGCAGAGGCAAGAATATTGGTCTTAGAGTCAGGAGACTGGAGGTGGCACCCATCTCGGTCTCTGAACTAACCGTGTGACCCTGGGTTTGTCAGCCCACCTTTGTGGGTTTCATTCTTCCTCTATAAAATGAACTAGAGAATCTGAGTCTCTTCCAACCCTGACTCTCTTTTGTGAGATATGTTGGGGAGAGATGCCCATTTGGACACCAGGAAAAATACATTGTTGGCACCAAACCCTGGCGCCAACAGGTCTGGCCGTGAGGATAATAGTGACATTTACTGAGGTGTCCATTCAAGGCTCATCTTCTCTGAGTGGACTTTGCTGAGGATTCTACCTAGAAATCCCACCTCCATCTTTATCCTATTTACCCTAGTTGATTTTTCTTCATATTCTTCTCCTGTGCTTTTGAGGAAATCTGACCTTTATTAAGGTTATTTCTTATTATCTGTCTTCTCCTTCTAAAAGTAAACTCTATAAGGGGGAGGTGGTTTTTTTTTTTTTGGTGCAATACTGCACTCCAGTGCCTTCGAATGTTCGAATGGTGTCTGTTCCTTAGTGGGTACCTGATCAACATTTTCTGAATGATTTGGGCACCTCCTCTGCTTTGGGTCGGGTACAAGGTGCTTTATATTTTAATCAGTAAATGCGTGAAGTATTATTATTAGCCTTGTGTATTGGCTGAGAAAACTGAGGCTTCACAAAAATCAGGTAACTTGCCTGTAAGTGTCAGAGCTGAAACTTAAACCTGGGTAAGTTGCACACCTTGTTGTATTCATCCTTAGCTTTGGCACCTCTCAGCCAGGAGGGCTCTAGTGCCAAATGCATGAAGCCCAGATGAGCTATTCTGTGGCTCTGGTTTTTTTCCTTCTTTTGTGCAGCTCTGTGTATGGGGAAGGGGAAATTAAACTCTCACTTATTGAAGAGACTATCTTTCTCCCATTGTATAGTCTTGTCTCCTTTGTTGTAAGTTAATTAACCATAAATGCATGGTTTAATTTCTGGGCTCTCTATTTTGTTCCATTGATCTATGTGTCTGTTTTATGCCAGTGCCATACTGTTTGATTACTACAGCTTTGTAATATAGTTTAAAACCAGGACGTGCGATGCCTCCAGCTTTCTTCCTTCTCAAGATTTCTTTGGTTATTTGGAGACTTTTGTGATTCCATAAAAATTTTGGGATTTTTTTTTTTTTCTATTTCTTTGAAAAATGCCTTTGGAATTTTGATGGGGATTGCTTTGAATCTGTAGAGTGCTTTGGGTAATATTGATAGAAATCAGACTCTCAGAGTCCTCCTTGACTGCCTTTGCTTGCTCTGACTGCGCAAAGAACTCACTGTGCAGAATTGCAGAACTGGGTGGTTTGTTAGCTATCCTGTGTTTCCACCAATCCCTTCATTTTAAAGTGGAAGAAACTGCTGAGTGCTGCATAACTCCCGTATTGTCTTGATCTATGGACTGATTCATGAGCTTTCAGTGATCTGGGTGGTAAACCAGAAGGCCCTTGGCAGCAAAGCTGGGAGCCTGCACAGTGTCAGGCGCCCACCCTACCTTGATACTATGGCCATCTGCTGGCCCCTTGGGCCCTGGGCCTTCGGGGTCTTCTGTTACTTGGGTACTGTTCAGTTTCCAGGGAGCAGACACTGGCTGAGGGCCCTGCCTCTGGTCAGACCACCCCTCCAGACAGTGCTTCTTTTTTTTTTTTTTTTTTTTTTTTGCGGTACGCGGGCCTCTCACTGTTGTGGCCTCTCTGGTTGCAGAGCACAGGCTCTGGACGCGCAGGCTCAGTGGCCATGGCTCACGGGCCCAGCTGCTCCGCGGCATGTGAGATCTTCCCGGACCGGGGCACGAACCCACGTCCCCTGCATTGTCAGGCGGACTCTCAACCACTGCGCCACCAGGGAAGCCCCAGACAGTGCTTCTTTATGTGAAAACCATGTTTGTCAAAATGTCATATTCTCGGTGTTCAAATGTTCCAGGAGGATGGGCTTCGGGACCATTCTGTGGGCATTTTCATGTCTTCCTGTTCCTGACACGTTGTCCCTATCTTTTCCCTCCTGGGTCTCTTAGGGGTTAAATGCTACCAGGAAGAAGCAGGGCAAGTTCTCCCCCTTATGCTGCAAGTAAAGAATGAGGAATGGTTTATGTTCATGAATAAGCTATTGCTTATTGATGTTCTGATCACAGATAAAATGTTCTTGTTCCTGTTTGTTACACATGAAACTGCAGCGAACAGTACAAGACTGACTATAATTAAGTACTTGAGTGATGTGGTCTCTATTATACCAGGTGTAGAAATTCAGGGGAAAGAGTCTTGGAGAGGAATGAAATGGTCAGGTAATAATAAAAATGAAATAAGAACTAACCCTTATCAAGTGCTTTCTACATGTCGGGCACAATACAAATGCTTTACATGACTTAACTCATTTAATCTCCACAATAACCCTGCGAACCTGTTCATCTCCATTTTCTGGTGGAGGAACCTGAGGCGCAGAAAGATTAAGTAATTTGTTCAAAGTCATACAGAGCTGGAAGTGCAAAGCCAGGCATTGAATCCAGACAGCCTGGCTCCGGGGTCTTTTCTCTTAAATACTGCACCTAATGGCCTTGATGAAGGCTTTGTGAAGGAGATGAGACTTGAGCTGGACCTTGAAGAAGGAAAGGTCTGACAGCGTGGGGTCCTATCTGAGTGATGGAGTGGGCATGGCAGACCCCAACAGGGAGGAAGGGACTGATCTCACTGGGCAGAGTGCATGTATTGGGGAGCAGCAGGGAAGATGGCGGGGCAGGAAGTTGGGAACAGGTTATAAAAGGTCTTAGCATCTAGTCAGAGGGTTTAGACTTGATCTGGAAGGACCCAGCCTTTGAAGTGTGCTGAAGGATGACTTGCTAGAAGCAGATGTCTGGGGAGGTTGTTTTGGTGGCAGTGGTAGGTCTGAGGGTAGGAGGTGCGGAGGCGGGAACGAGGCGCCGGAGGGTCGAGCCTAGAATGCTGGTCTCAGCTGGGCCAGCTTGGGAGGGAAGATGCACGCAGAGTGGGAAAGACGGGGGACAGAACAGAAGGGCTCTCACCACCTGAGATCACCACGATGCAGTGACATTCGGGGCAGGCAGGAGCCCTGCACCCCCAGAGCTGCACACACCTGGCCCAGGAGTGGAGGGGCTTCGGGCCAGTGGCTGCCCCAACACTAAGAAGTATGCCTGAACTGCCCCGCATCTGTCCGCCCTGCTCCACCCTCAGAGCACAAAAGGGCTGCATTTTTGTGCTGCACCCTCCAAGTCCCGCACACCTTTCTCGTGGCCACCCCAACCTAGGACCCCACAGGGAGGGGAATTCTGGGAATTCCACATACAGAGCAGATTCACTTTTCTTTCATTCTTCTCTTGTCCTCCTCAGCGATTTGACTGAAAGGGCTTCCACAGATGCAGCATAAATTTTCTCAGCAAATCAGTCGTAGCCAAACATCCTATCTGAGGATCTCCCACCCTCCCTGCAAGTTCTTAATAAATCTCACCTCTTCTCTGAACTTCCTGAAGTTTCATCTGTGCCCCTTGCATCCGGGGCACGTGGTTTTTCTACAGCTGCATCTTCTGTACTAGTTTGCTCAGGCCTCTAGGACAAAGTGCCATCGACCAGATGGCTGAACAACAGACATTTGTTTTTTCACAAACCTGGAGGCTAGAAGTCCAAGATGGAGGTGTGGCGGGGGGGGGGGGTTCTCGAGGCCCCTCTGCTTGGCTTATAAATGATGGTCTTTTCCTGTCTCCACGTGGTCGTCCCTCTGTAACTGTCTGTGACCTTATTTCCTCTTGTTATAAGGACACAGGTCGTATGGGGTTAGGGCCCACCCTAATGATCTTATTTTAACTTAACTGCTTCTTTAAAGACCATCTTCAAATACAGTCACTTTCTGAGGTACTGGAGGTACTTCCACATGTGAATTTGTGGGGCAGGGGACACAATTCAGCCCATGACACCTTCCTGCTCATCCAAGTTGCCTCAGGGTGAAGGGTCAGCCCAGCAACTACCCAGGCTGTGCTGTTTTTACATCCAGTCCCTCATGGGAGACAGACAGCCTCTGGGCTTTTCTGTGAAGGGCGTTATTTACTGAGGCCCAGTTTCCTACGCTTCAGGCGGGGAGCGTTTCTCCATGCAGGCATTCCAACTTGGTCAGATCAGAAAGTAGTAAATCCAGGGGAGATTTTTTTTTTTTTTAACCGTGTGCAGAATTCCTGGCATAGCAGAGAGCTCAGGAAGGAAGGCCCTGTTTGCAGCCAGAGATCAAGGCTTTGGAGGCTTAACCCTCTGAGAAAGGGTTAGGCCCTCCTCTCACTAATCCTGTTTGCTTGATTAGCCTCTGAATTGATGTACCTAGAATGACGCACTTTGTCACAACCAATGATTTAATGTAACCCTTGAGCTTTTTTTCCCTCCTGCCCTTAGAGTACCAGTTGCTGGGGGGGTCTAGAAAGGAGTAGAGGGCTTCCCTGGTGGCGCAGTGGTTGAGAATCCGCCTGCCGATGCAGGAGACACGGGTTCGTGCCCCGGTCCGGGAAGATCCCACGTGCCGCGGAGCGGCTGGGCCCGTGAGCCATGGCCGCTGCGCCTGCGTGTCCGGAGCCTGTGCTCCGCAATGGGAGAGGCCATAACAGTGAGAGGCCCGCGTACCGCAAAAAAAAAAAAAAAAAAACCCAAATAGAAAGGAGTAGAGAGGCAAGATTGGCAAAGGGGAGGGTTCTGCGGCTCTCAGGGTCCAGGACAGGCCACTGGGTCCAGTCTGCTCCCCCAGCGGGCACCAGTGGGGGCCAGAGGGCTGCCTGCCTGGCAGGAAGTGGGGGTCTGGGCGAGGCGAGGCTTCCCAAGGCCTGGCTACTGCCCTCCTGCTGGAAATGGGGAGCCAGCGGGTGACAGCCTTCTACAGATCTGGCAGAATCAAGCCCCAAGGGCACCGGGTGTCTTACTCCCTCTTCTCTGGATTCCAGCTCCGAGGCAGCTGCCAAAGTTGCCATCGCTTTTTATTAAAGTGAAAAACACTTCACCGAAGTGAAATAGTCGAGATACGAATATTCTCCAAAGCCATTTTGGAAAGTTCTCAAGAATAGTTTCTTAGGCAAAACAGGGAAAAGGACAAGATTGCACGCACGGCCGGATGACCCACTTGGAGAGCCGGTTCTAGAAAGAGGACTTTGATTTTATGCTACGGCCTCACGCGGAGGGAAGGAAGGGAGCGGGAGGGTTGGGTTGCAGGGCTGGAGGCCTGGCCCTTCTCCAGGGTGTCCTCCTTGGCACGTGACAGGCCCTTGGGGAGACACCTTAATAAAGGGGTCGCGAGCAGCCTGGCAGCCTTCCGACCCTCCTGGTACCCAAGACAAAAGTGTTAGCCTGAAGTGACTCTTTAGGTAATCTCCTAGCACATTGACCCCTTTACAGACCCCAAACTACACAAGTAAATGGACCTCTTTTAAAAAAGTAAAGGTATTGGGGCTTCCCTGGTGGCGCAGTGGTTGGGAGTCCGCCTGCCGATGCAGGGGACGCGGGTTCGTGCCCCGGTCCGGGAGGATCCCGCGTGCCGCGGAGCGGCTGGGCCCGTGAGCCATGGCCGCTGCGCCTGCGCGTCCGGAGCCTGTGCTCCTCAACGGGAGAGGCCGCGACAGTGAGGCCCGCATACCGCAAAAAGAAGAAAAAAAAAAAAAAAAAAAAAAAAAGTAAAGGTATTAAAAACATCCAACTGTCTTATTACGGTAGGTGCTGAAGTAGATGCACTTTGTAATCTTAGCTGTCGACATTAGTGAAACACTTTTATCCCAAAAGGCCTTGGAGGTATTATTTTAAAACGATTTTTGTACTAGTGTAGACTTTCTTCTTTTCTAAACATGGCTAGAGGTGGTCAATTTGGGAAAAGTAAAAGAGGCGAAAAAGAAGAAAAGAAGAGGCCCTTTCCTACCAGTGCCCTCCTGAGGTCTAGAAGCTGGTAGAAATGGCCTGAGTGAGAGCTGAACCAAGTGCCCTGGGTCGGTGGCAGAGGCTGGGAGGGGCACTGGCAGGGCCGGAAGGGTCCAGTTTTGGGGTGAGGCGGCCTTGGGGCCTGCCTCACCCCTCCCAGTCCCTGGGCTCTTGCTGAGAGGAATGGAATGTGTGTGTGGACCGGACCTGCCAAGCCGAGGCCTCTGAGAAGTCAGGAACCTCCTTACCTGTTGCCAGATGTTGTTTCTGGCAGGTAACTCTTCGGAGGCCTGAGCATGGGGAAAAGGAGACCCCTGCGGTGCACCGCGGGCGCTGGGACTTGAGGGACGACGACTGAGGGCAGGTCCTGGCTCAGCTTGGTAGCCAGGCTGCTCAGTAAGTGTTTGCGGACCAACTGTCAAGTTCACTTTCGCTGGGCAGCTCCCACACTTCTGGCACTTTGTATTCCTCTCTTGTGTGATGCACACAAGAACAGGTGAGGAAAGTCTCACGTCCATTTCCAGACAAGGGACTTCGGGATCCGTACGTTCTGTGACTCGACTGAGGTCGCACAGCTAAGAGGCCATGACATTCCCAGCTCTCATGCTGAGGGGGCATAAGAACCCCTGGGGAGCTGGTTAAAAACGTGGGTTTCGGGCTTCCCTGGTGGCGCAGTGGTTGAGAGTCCGCCTGCCGATGCGGGAGGCACGGGTTCGTGCCCCGGTCCGGGAAGATCCCACACGCCGCGGAGCACCTAGGCCCGTGAGCCATGGCCGCTAGGCCTGCGCGTCCGGAGCCTGTGCTCCGCAACGGGAGAGGCCACAGCAGTGGGAGGCCCGCATACCGCAAAAAAAAAAAACAAACAAAAAACAAACAAAAAAAAAAACGTGGGTTTCCCCACACCACTCTCAAGATTCTGATTTTGTCATAGTACTTTTTAAAAATTGTGGTAAAATATGCAGAATAGAAAATTTACCATTTAACCATTTTGAGTGTATAGTTCAGAGGCATTTAAGTGCATTCTCATTGTTCTGCAACCATCACCACCAACCATCTCCAGAACTTTTTTCATCTCCCCAAACTGAAACTCTGCCCCCATTAAACAACCATGCCCCCTCCCCCTCCCCCAGTCCCTGGTGACCACGGCTCTACTTTCCGCCTCTGAATTTGACTACTCTAGGGACCTCTGTAAGTGGAATCATGTAGTGTGTGTCCTTTTGTGTCTGGCTTATTTCACTGTCACAGTATTTTAAACAAGGGCCCCTGGCAATCCTCATGTAGGGGTCTGGACCTCTCTGAGGAATTCTGGCAGAGGCTGGGAGGAGGGTGAGGGGAAATGCCTTCCTGGCGCAGGCTCTGCTGGCCGAGTTTACGTGCATGGGAGTGCTGGTTGAGAGTTAGGAAATGGGAGGTGACGGTATGGTGTCAGAGGACCCTGGGGTGGACAGTGGCTGGTTTCTGGCAGGTATTGCTTAGGGTAGGGTGTTGGCCAAGGCCTAAGAGCTCAGGGCGGGAGGACGGGAGGGACAATTGTGTGGACTGGTCAGTTCAAGGAGGGCTCCCCCTTTCTTCTTAGCTTCTCTTTCTCGTAACTGCTACGGAGGATGGAGGGGCGGCGCGCGTGCACTGCGCCTGCGCCCGCATCGCACTCTCCCGCCCCCAAACCGCCTACCTGGCTGCTGCCGTCTGCCTGGCCTCCTATTGGTTGCCTGGCCCCGGGCAGGTCTCCCTCCGTCTCTGTACCGCTCTTTCCCCATTTATGACATTTATAGTTACAGTACCAATCGCGTAGGTGTGTCGTAAGGATTCAATGGGAGAATCCCTGCAAGGGCTTACTTAGAACAGTGCTTGGCACAGATTAAGTGGCCAATAAATATCCAGCACAACGCAGAGGTTTCTGGTGGGGGGTGTGATTTGCCCCGACTGTTTTGTTTTTTTCATAGTAACGCAAATACAGACTGGAGAGGAGGTGGAGGACTTGTAGCCGCAGGGTGTACTGATAACATGGGTAGTGAGGGTGGGCGCTGGTGGGGGGTCCCCTTGCCAGCCTGAGCCCGCGCCTCGTCTTCTGCTTGGTTTCAGCCTCTCTTTCTCTCAGCCATATGAGGACATAGCAACTGAGAGGTCGTCGGCAAACCGGGAAGAGGGTTCTTACCAGAACCCTACCACGCTGGCACACTAATCTCAGACTTTCAGCTTCCACAGCTGTGAGACAGATTTCTGTCGTTTAAGCCACCCCGTCTATGGTATACGGTATTTGTCGTAGCAGCCTAAACCGACAGAAACACAAGGGATGGGGCTAAACATCCTACAGTGCACAGACACATCTCCCACAACAAAGAATTATCCAGTGCAAAATGTTTTTCTATTTTTTATTTTATTTTGGCTGCACCAGGCAGGTCTTAGTTGTGGCACGAGTGGTCTGTAGTTGCAGCATGCGGACTTCTTAGTTGTGGCATATGGGATCTAGATCCCCGACCAGGGATCGAAACCGGGTCCAGGCCCCCTGCATCGGGAGCGTGGAGTCTTACCCACTGCACCACCAGGGACGTCCCAGCGCAAAATGTCTGAAATGTCGCTTCGAGAAACTCTGCTCAAGGGTAGCTTTTTTTTTTTTTTAAATATTTATTTATTTGTCTGCACCGGGTCTTAGTTGCGGCACACAGGATCTTTTGTTGTGGCATGCGGGATCTAGTTCCCTGATCGAACCTGGGCCCCCTGCTTTGGGAGTGCGCAGTCTTAACCACTGGACCACTTAACCACCAGGGAAGTCCTGCTCTAGGGTAGCTCGAACTGTGCTTGCGGCCAGAAAGCACTGCTCCAACGACTGCCGGCCTCCCCACGGCTCCAGATAGTGACCCCTTTGTCCTCATCCCTATGGCTGCAGGAGGCTGAAGCTCATGCCCAACTTCTCCCCTAGTGGTGCAAATAAGCTCGGAAGTTCTTTAACTTGCAGCGGTAGACCACAGGTGGAGCTGGCATCTGGCCAGCTCCACATCTGGAGCTGGCAGGGAGGGTTAGGCCCGAGGGGTTGCAACAGACCCATTATCTCGTATTATCTATGTATCGAATTGACATTGACCAGCTGGGTTAGCACAGGGTTATAGTGGATAACTGGGCTGTTTACAAGTCCCACTTCTCCCCCCTCCCCCACCCGGAAGGAACAGAGATGAGTTGAAGATTGTCAGGACATGATGACCTGCTGCAAACGGCCATTCACAAAGCTGTTGACCTGCCCATCTGCGATGGTCACTCATTGGACCCTTTACTCAGCACTCAAGCCTCACTCTGTGGCTGCATGACAAAGCAATTGGATGATTTGATGAGTCTTAAACTTCTCAACTTTTGTGGTTTTGGTGGCTAGGAACCAGAGCCTTAGTTATAGGAGTGTTTTCTAATCTCCATGGGGTTTTTCCACGTAATTTTTGGTTTATGATTCAGCGCTCATACGTGGATGAGCTGTACTTTCTGCTTTTCCCGTGTTTCCACTTGGTAAACTTGAATGGTTTCACATGTCACCTTCTCTGTCCCCACACCTCTCCCTCTTGTGGAATGACCGGTTCCTTTACCTGTACCCACACAGCCTGTTATGCTGTGAGAGCCCATAGCTCTCATTATAGTCTGGTTATGTCAATATAATCCCAATATAATGAATATAACTCATATAATTCTCCCCAATGGAAGAATATTCTGGAGGGGAGGGACTACATGTTTTCTCATCCTTGTCTGACCCAGGATCAGGCTGCAGGAAATGCTTGCTGAGCTGAACTGAACTTCAAAAGAGTAAAGCCTATGCAACAATTTGATGGTGAAAATGGCAGATCTGGGCCACTCGATATATATAGATGGAGGAAAGAAAGACACTGCAGCAAGTTCTAGCAGGGTATGTTGGAAACTGCCTGAGAGAGTGTCCATCTTTTTCAAACCAACTACAGCTGCTAGCATGCATTCCTCAGTGTCAAAAGGCCTGAGTGTTTCAAGATGCATTTTTGGAATGCTGGGCTAGCCATCGAGAATTTAAGATGTTTATCGGATATGCTTTCTGGTGAGATCACTGCAAAAGTTTGAATTGTAGAGTATGTATTTTCTTTTAAAGAAATGCAATTATATTACTTTGAAGACCATACTAAGTGTAATTGAACTAAGCTGAGAGGAAGGACCTAGGATTTGCATAACCACCAAGTAAACTAGGTCTTTTAGAAGAGGAACTTGGGGACCATAATGAGTATACAAATGATTCATAATTAACAGGCATGTTGTTTGTAAATAGTTTACTATCCCACATAGTTTAAACGCTTCCTCATTTTAGATATACGGTCAATTTGCTTAATAGCCTCTGTTTAAACGATCACAAATACTGGATCAGGGACATTTAAAAAAAATTTATTTTTAATTTTTATTTTATTTTTATTTTTGGCTGCGTTGGGTCTTTGTTGCTGCGTGCGGGCTTTCTCTAGTTGCGGTGAGCGGGGGCTACTCTTCGTTGCGGTGCGCGGGCTTCTCATTGCGGTGGCTTCTCTTGTTGCGGAGCACGGACTCTAGGCGCACGGGCTGCAGTACTTGCAGCACGTGGGCTTTAGAGCACAGGCTCAGTAGTTGTAGCGCACGGGCTTAGCTGCTCCGTGGCATGTGGGGTCTTTCCGGACCAGGGCTCGGACCCGTGTCTCCAGCATTGGCAGGTGCATTCTTTTTTTTTTTTTTTGCGGTACGCGGGCCTCTCACTGCTGTGGCCTCTCCCGCTGCGGAGCACAGGCTCCGGACGCGGGGGCATGTGGGATCCTCCCAGACCGGGGCACGAACCTGAGTCCCCTGCATCGGCAGGCGGACTCTCCACCAGTGTGCCACCAGGGAAGCCCCTGGCAGGTGGATTCTTAATCCACTGTGCCACCAGGGAAGTCCTGGCATGTTTGAACTGATAAGTTTTTGTTTCATTCGTTGATCTAACGAGTATTTATTGAAAGCCCACTATGTTCCAGACCCTGGGTACAGCAATGAGCAAGATCAAGTCCTTGTCTTCTTGGAACATGCTAGTGAGGCGAGGCGTGATGAGGGTTGCAAAAATCCAAATGGCTAATATTCTGTATAATTAACTTGTTTCAAAGTAAGGCACTTTTGTGTTGTCCTGGAATAGCTGAAGATGGATACATCATTAGAAACACATTCCTGGTCTATAGGACTTGGAGATGAAAACAGAGAGAATGACACCTTCACCCTCACCTTGGATTTCTTCCATTAGGGACTGCTCACGCTTATAGTGCAAACCCTTTAAAACCACATCACCCTTTGGTTCATCTGCAGAAATGCAGTGGTGGCTTGTTTATACCCAACACTTCTTTGCAATTAACAATTACAGTGATTTGCATGAGCAACGATTGAACACTCATGGGAGTAAAAAGTCATTGTCAGGCTTGATTCCACCGATCTTCGTATCAAAGGAGCTCAGCTGGATTGCCAGCCCATTCTTTTGGCAGATTTTAGCAGATATTTTCAGAGTTGGTGATTCAAAAAGTAGCAAAATATATGGATTTGGAGTTAGAGGGCCTGGATTCACGTTATCTACCCGCCATTTATTGGTCAGGTGACCTTATGAAGCTCCTCTAAACTGTAGACCTTAGTTTCATCATAAAAATGTGGCTAGGGCTTCCCTGGTGGCGCAGTGGTTGAGAGTCCGCCTGCCGATGCAGGGGACACGGGTTCGTGCCCCGGTCCGGGAAGATCCCACGTGCCGCGGAGCGGCTGGGCCCGTGAACCATGGCCGCTGAGCCTGAGCGTCCGGAGCCTGTGCTCCGCAACGGGAGAGGTCACAGCAGTGAGAGGCCCGCGTACCGCAAAAAAAAAAAAAAAAAAAAAAAAGAAAGAACCTCTCGGGACTTCCCTGGCGGTCCAGTGGTTAAGACTCCGGACTCCGTGCTTTCACTGCAGGGGGCACAGGTTTGATCCCTGGTCGGGGAACTAAGAACCGGCATGCTGCACGGCGCAGCCAAAAAAAAAATTGTGGCTAAAACTGCCCGTGATGGTTACTTCGGGGATGTAAGTGCTTTATAATAATTTCTAAATGAAAGTGTCCTATGTTGAATGAACGTGGGCCGTTGCTATGATAATTTATAACACAGTTCCGTGACTTTCTTCAGTAGTTTTCAGTTCTGTAGTTTTAATAAATAGGGACAGAGAAAACTGCTGACCCACTGGGCGTGGCAGCTGAGTTTTCAATAACTGTCAGTCCTAAGGAGGGATGAGGTGCAGGACTAGAGACCAGAGATGAAATGAGAGGGGGAGGCAGGGGTGGTGAGAGTGAGGAACAGCCGGTGGCCGGGCGGGGGGCTGTGGTTATAGAGGGGAAGTTCTTTTTTTGTTGTTGTTAATTACTTTATTGAAGTATAATCGATTTACCATGTTGTGGCAATCTCAGCTGCACAGAAAAGTGACTCAGTTATACACACACAGACATTCTTTTTTTTAATATTCTTTTCCATGATGGTTTATCCCAGGATATTGAATATAGTTCCCTGTGCTATACAGTAGGTCCTTGTTTTTTATCCATCCTATATATAATGGTTTACATCTGCTAATCCCACTTCCCTCCCCCACCAACCTCCGCCTTGGCAACCACAAGTCTGTTCTCTATGTCTGTGAGTCTGTTTCTGTTTTTTTTTTTTTTTTGCGTTATGCGGGCCTCTCACTGTTGTGGCCTCTCCCGTTGCAGAGCACAGGCTCCGGACGCACAGGCCTAGCGGCCATGGCTCACGGGCTTAGTTGCTCCGAGGCATGTGGGATCTTCCCGGACCAGGGCACGAACCCGTGTTTCCTGCATCGGCAGGCGGATTCTCAACCACTGCGCCACCAGGGAAGCCCCTCTGTTTCTGTTTTGTAGACAGGTTCATTTGTGCCATGTTTTCGATTCCACATGTAAGTGACATCATATGGTATTTGTCTTTCTGACTTACTTCACTTAGTATGATAATCTCTAGTTGCATCCATGTAGCTGCAAATGGCATTATTTCGTTCTTTTTTATGGCTGAGTAATATTCCATTGTCTATATGTACCACATCTTCTTTATCCATTCATCTGTTGATGGACATTTAGGTTGTTTCCATGACTTGGCTATTGTGAATAGTGCTGCTATGAACATAGGGTGTGTGTATCTTTTTGAATTAGAGTTTTGTCTGGGAATATTGCTGAATCATATGTTAATTCTATTTTTAGTTTTCTGAGGAAGCTCCACACTTTTTTCCATAGTGGCTGCACCAACTTACATTCCTACCAGCAGTGTAGGAGGGTTATAGAGGGAAAGTTCTGCATGTAGGATACTGAAAGTGGAATAGTTTCAGGCCCTCTTAAGCCCTAGGGTGCCGCCTAGAAATGGGGTTGCTGAAACGAGGTCCCAGCTACCCTGTTTTAGAATGCAGGAGGCCAAGAGGCCATTTTAGAAAGACTTCTATTTAAAAGTTTAAATGTCTATCCCTTAAAGGTTTCATCTTCAGCCATTCAGGAAATTCTACTCTATAAAGTGACTCATTCACTCCCCGAGGGTTCCACAACGCCAAGGTTTTACTGGGCCAACCACAGAGATGTCCATTCCTGGAAGATTGTTTCCATTTTGTCATGGACTTGGAGGGAATATATTTGAATTCTCAATTATGGAGAACTCAAAACACTTTTTTAGAAATTAGTTCTAAAATTCTTAGGTATTGTCCTTCTCTTACTCTTGAGTATGAAAATTGGAAATGTCTTATGATCTCCCAATTAAATAATCTTAATGTGCTTAAAAAGGCAATTTAGATTCCAACCCTACTGGGATACGGACACCCCCTCTCCAGGACCTCCCAACCACCTTCCCTCCAGTTACTGGGGGATCCTTTGATCTTCTTTCTTTCTTTTTTTTTTTTGTTTTTTAATACATTTCTTTCTTTCTTTCTTTTTTATTTTTGGCTGTGTTGCGCCTTTGCTGCTCTGCGTGGGCTTTCTCTAGTTTCAGTGAGCAGAGACTACTCTTCATTGCGGTGCACGGGCTTCTCATTGTCGTGGCTTCTCCTGTTTCGGAGCTCGGGCTCCAGGTGCACAGGCTTCAGTAGTTGTGGCACACTGGCTCAGCAGCTGTGGCCTACGGGTTCTAGAGCACAGGCTCAATAGTTGGGGTGCACGGGCTTAGTTGCTCTGTGGCATGTGGGATCTTCCCGGGCCAGGGCTCGAACCCGTGTCCCTTGTATTGGGCAGGCGGATTCTTAACCACTGCGCCACCAGGGAAGCCGTGATCTTCTTTCTGTAATCTCATCCTCAACCTTAAAATCCCACTGTCCTCACCTCTCTGCTTCCAAATCTCAGGGCTTAGCCTCCTGCTCTTCTCTATCCACTAAAGAAAGACTTATTTTCCCTTGAATCATGTTTTTCTTTTTTTATTGAAGGATAGTTGGTTTACAATACTGTGTTAGTTTCAGGTGTACAGCAAAGTGATTTGGTTACACATGTACACATATATATTAAAAACATTCTTTTCCATTATCGTTTATTACAAGATAGTGAATATAGTTCCCTGGGCTATACGATCATTTTTTAAAGATATGACAAAAAAAGCCAAGATTTTACCAATTATTTCAGACAACTCAAAACTGTTGAAAGGGAAAAGTGGACGTCACCCCCGATGCCCTCTCCAAGGTAAGCCCCACTTGGCCTGGGTATGCACTGTTTCTGGGAAAGCTCTCCCAGGCTGAAGGCTTTGGGACAGGCTCTCTGGATCCAAGTGTCCAGCTCCAGCTCTTTGTGGTCCAGCCCACATTTCTGCTGGACGCTGTCACGTGAGTCCCTTCTTTCAGATACAGCAAATCTTAAGATCTGCTGGCAGAATCCACTTCTATAGCCACTGTGGACAGGCCTTAAGTGACCTGCAAGACAGGTTTCCTGTGTGTAACCGTGGGCACACCTCTGTGTGCCTCAGTTTCCTCATCTGTAACGTGGGTTAGAACACCATGATCCGTCACACACTCTTTGGCTCTGATCAGTCTATGCGTCTGGCCTCCCCCTCAATTAATATTTCTAGTTTCCTTTCCTGCACGGGTCATTTTTTGGCCCAGCAGAAGGGCTTGTGGAGCAGTGTGGAGAACAGGAAGACTGAGGTCACCTTTGGGCTGTTAGCTGTGTGACCCTGCCAATCGTGTGGTCCTCTGGACCTTAGTTTTCTCATCTGAGAAATGGGGGACCAGGGCTGTCTGATCTCCAGGAGACGTTCTGGTTCTCTTCTGAACCCCATGATTCTCATGATCTCCTCCTCCCCAGGGTGACCCCTCTGATCCTGAGGGAACAGTCAGCTCAGCGTAGGTGTTTGCTGCTTTCAGCACACGGTGGCTATGGTAGGTTAGGAGGAGGGGACAGTCTGGGGAAGATGGACCCTTTTCTAGAGCCCCCAAGTCAGTTCCTCATGGTCTGACTTCCTTTTTTCCTTTGAAGTGTTGTGAAATCTCAGCATGTCACCCACGTGCACATTCGGCTCTGAGTGCATCTCAACACCATTCCAATCCCAAGTACGAGTGATTTGGAGATAATCTCTCACCTGTGAGCTTGGCAACCCCTGCTCTTTGTCCTTGCGTGGGTTTTTTTTTTTTTTTTTTTTTGCGGTACGCGGGCCTCTCACTGTTGTGACCTCTCTCGTTGCGGAGCACAGGCTCCGGACGCGCAGGCTCAGTGGCCATGGCTCACGGGCCCAGCCGCTCCGCGGCACGTGGGATCTTCCTGGACCGGGGCACGAACCCGTGTCCCCTGCATCGGCAGGTGGATTCTCAACCACTGCGCCACCAGGGAAGCCCTTGCGTGGGGTTTTGAAGGGGCTAGGATAGCCAACCATCCCGACTTGCCCTGGACTGTCCTGGCTTTAGTCCTGCAAGTCCCATGTCCCAGGAAAGCCCTCAGTCCACACCAGGATGGTTGGTTCCCTTCCCTGTGGTCCCCATCAGGGCCTGACTGATTTCTTCAGTGGGACGGGCCACGGTTAAATAAAGGAGCCAGCACGGCAGTGAATCTCAGAATCAGCTGGGGTTCTGGATACATACAGATTCCTGGGCCCCATCCTGGAGGGTCTGAGCCAGGAGATCTGAAGTGGGGGCCAAGAATTTGCTGTTATCAGGCCCCCAGGTGGGTCTGGGGCAGGTGGTTCAGGTACCACACCTGCTAGGCTTGGGGAAATGGAAGAGACACAGAGTCAGCTCCTGCTCTTCTGACACAGGCAGGAGCAAGGTAGAGCCAGAACTCCCTCTGATATGCAGGGGAACGAAATCAGAGCTGTAAAGTGAGTAACATGAGTACTGGCCAGTTTTTTTTTCCTCCTCCCACCCTCCAAAGTCATTCAGTGCTTACAAAGCTTGGCTTTGTTCATTATGAGGGCCGATGTGGCATTTTTTGGCAGGGGGCCTGCACAGAGGGTGGGTTGATTGCAAGAAATGGCCATTGCCTGAGGCTCACATCAGACTCTCCTGTCTCAAAACGCCCCTGCACCGGGTGACCCTTCTGGTGAGGGGACTGAGGGGGACCATCGCTAAAGCCCCTTGCAGCTCTGACGTTCTGGCCCCGGGTGGTGAGGAAGTAGCCCTGTCCTTATTCTTGGTGGGCAGCTGTCACTGCTGTTGCTTACAAGCTAAGCCTTATTCTAAGGTGAAGTGATGCTCTGGTGTTCTCAAGGGCCCTTAGTGATAGGGGTGATGGAACAGGACCTGGAGGTCGGGTGGCCGTAAGGGGCCCACTTATTCTCTGCGTTCGGGGATGCTCCCTTGTCCCTGAGGCCAAAGGATAAAGTGGCAGAGATATCCTTTTTTTTCTTTTTCTAATTGAAGTATAGTTAATTTACAATGTTGTGTTCGTTTCAGGTGTACAGCAAAGTGACTCAGATATATATATATATATTCTTTTTTCAGATTCTTTTATAGTTTTATAGTTTTTTTTTTTGAAGATGTTGGGGGTAGGAGTTTATTAATTAATTTATTTTTGCTGTGTTGGGTCTTCGTTTCTGTGCGAGGGCTTTCCCTAGTTGTGGCAAGCGGGGGCCACTCTTCATCGCGGTGCGCGGGCCTCTCACTATCGCGGCCTCTCTTGTTGCGGAGCACAGGCTCCGGACACGCAGGCTCAGTTGCTGTGGCTCACGGGCCCAGTTGTTCCGTGGCATGTGGGATCTTCCCAGACCAGGGCTCGAACCCGTGTCCCCTGCATTGGCAGGCAGATTCTCAACCACTGCGCCACCAGAGAAGCCCCCTTATAGTTTATTACTAAGTATTGAGTATAGTTCCTGATGTCTTCTTATTCACACCTCGCGTTGTTATTTCGATGGTTTGGTTTTCCAGAGTCTCTCAGTCCATGGTCATTCTGAGGGTGCTGGTTGGTGGTGGAAGATGGTATTCTTTCCAAACCCTTTGGTGGCCTCAGAGTTAACTTAGAGCTTCTGACTGTGCACATGGCAGTGAGTTTAGACACAGTCCTCTTGCTGAGATGTGTTCCGGGAGCAGAGCCCCTACATCCAGACCTACAATTCAAACTCCACCTCCTGCTTCCAGTCTCCTCCAGTCCCCACTCCTCTGGGTGAGCTGAAACCCCCCTGAGGGCTCTCTCTCCTCCTGTGGACACCAGACTGTGACCTTCTTGGAAGACAGTGGTGCAGTGCCAAGTTCAAGTCCTGGGTTCAAATCCTGACTCTGCTATTGACTAGCTGGGTCTCCAAGATAAAAACTCTGATGGCTCTAATGAGGCCGTCGCTAGGAGACTGTTCTGCCAGGTCCTTCCCGCCTTCCCCACCCCCCAAATAATAGCAGCTAGGAAGAAACTACAGGAATCTAACAGACCCCCAATCCACTAACCCCTTCTGCAGACAATGCAAAAGAACAGGCTGTGTAGCATTGTGGGTAGGACCTCTGGCTCCAGAGAGGGGCTGCCTGCATCCAGTTCCAGCCCCCCCACCCCCTACAAGCTGTTCTTCCTTAGCCTCAGTTTTCCCCTAGCCTTGTAGATAGGGTTGTTTTTATGAAATGAGGGACCATACGTGAAGAGTTTGGCACAGTGCCTGGCACGTTGTAAGTGCTCAATAAATATTAGCCATTGCTATTTTTGTTATTGTTGCTATTGTCTGCTTTAGAGAGGGCCCCCTGGCATGCTGGGTATTGACTGGTGCGAGTGAACTGTGCCAATAAAGCCAACCCCGGCCGGAGATGGATGCTTAATAGGATGTATGGCCAGCATCTGCCGCGCCCTCCCCGGTTGCCGTGGTTACTGACCTGGGCACCTGGTTGTCTCTCTGTTGCTGGTGCCTCTCCAGCTCAGGTCGAGGTGGCCCCATTCCAACGTGGTGTCGTTCCATGACTGCTTCTCTGAGGTCCCCTCCGGACGTGCTGAGCAGAGGCAGACCCCACAGGTGGCAGAGGGAAGGGTGAACTGGAGGGACCAAAGGCCAGGTGTTGGTTGACAATCTCCAGGGGAGGCACGGTGAGGGCTGGAAGGGCACCAGCCATGGCAAGGGAGAGAGGACAGCTTTAAGAAGTGTTCTGAATTTAGAACTGATAAGAGGTGGCATTCTAACACATGAAGAGAAGAGAAGAATTGAAAAATAAATGATACTTCTAACTTGAAAAGCCCTATTCTATTCTTTCTATGCTTCACTCAATGGATCTCATCAATTCCTGTGACTTTAAAGACCCTTTCGGGGCTTCCCTGGTGGCACAGTGGATGAGAATCTGTCTGCCAATGCAGGGGACACGGGTTCGAGCCCTGGTCCGGGAAGATCCCACATGCCGTGGAGCAACTAAGTCTGTGCACCACAACTACTGAGCCTGAGCTCTAGAGTCCATGAGCCACAACTACTGAGCCTGCGTGCTGCAACTACTGAAGCCCGCACGCCTAGATCCCGTGCTCTGCAACGAGAAGCCACAGCAAGGAGAAGCCCGTGCACCTCAACGTAGCCCCGGCTCGCCACAACTAGAGAAAGCCCACGCACAGCAATGAAGACCCAACACGGCCAAAAATAAAACTAAAATAAATAAATTTATTAAAAAGAAAAAAAAGACCCTTTCTAGGCTGATAATCTCCAAATTCTCAATTCCTTGAGCTCCAGCCTTGCCCCTTCACTTGGATGTCTCTGGAGGCATTTCAAACTCAGCATTTCCAAAATGAAACTCCCAAAATGGCTTGCCTCCCTCACTCCCAAATTCTTTTCTCCATATCTCAGTAAACTGTACTACTCTCCCTTGTCCAAGGTAGAACATATGAGTGTCATCCTGCATGCCTCCCTCTTCCTCATCCCTTGTATTCCACTCACCAGCAAGTCCCATCACGTGCATCTTGGGACGACATCACACAGGAAACACACCATCTCTCTCCGTCTCTACTGCCACCATCCAAGGCCAAGCCACCACCGTCTCTCACCTGGGAGACTGTGAGTCCACACTGGGCTCCCGCTTCCCTCTGGCTCCAAATTCCAGCCATTTGTTTTAGGAGCACAAATGTGACTGTTAATCCTCTTACCCAGTGATTTCCAACTGCACTTGGCATGCCATCACCACCATCCCATGGCTTACGCTCTTCTTTGGCCTCGCTGGCTTCCTTGGGGTCCCCCTGACGCGCCAAGTCTTTCCTTCTCTGGGTCCATCATGGTTCCCACTGTCTGGAATGCTCTGCCTCATCTTTGCATGGCCAGCTTCTTTTCATCCTTCAAACTTCAGCCTAAATGTCCCCTCTCAGCTCATTGCCCAAGACCTAAGGAGGCTCCACTCCTTCTCATCATCCTCTTTAGCCAATCATTTCACTCAGAGCACCCACTCTTCACAACTTGACATTTCCATTTGTTCATCTTGTTTATTGTTTGTCTCCCCCATTGGAGTGTCAAGCCTGTAGGACAGCCTGGCACATAGAAGGTGCCAACAGGTAGTTGTTGAATCGATGTACAGGTGGCTGATGGGGCTATGTGCTTAAGGAGCACAGGGGGCCAGGAGAACGCTGATAGTCACGGGGTGGCAGAGGGGCTGTCAAGGGGACTTGAGACCAAGGGATAGGAAGGTCGTGTCAGTAAAAAGAGAGGAGTGCCACATTGGTAGGGTATACTTTTGGCTGCAGGTAACAGCAAAAGTGTCCAGTGGTGATGTAGACAAGAGGGATTATTTTTAAAAATTTAAAAATTAAAGTACAGTTGATTGCAATATTGTATAAGTTTCAGGTATACAGCACAGCAATTCAGAATATATATATTCTTTTTCAGATTCTTTTCCCTTATAAGTTATTACATAATATTGAGTGTAGTTCCCTGTGCTATACAGTAGGTCCTGTTGGTTATCTATTTTATACATAGTAGTGTGTATTTGTTAATCCCAAGCTCTCAATTTATCCCTCCCCCCACCCCCTTTACCCTTTGGTAACCATTAGTTTGTTTTCTGTGTCTGTGAGTAAGAGGGATTGTTTTTCTCGTGGCTGAGATGGTCAGTAGCACATCTCTGGTCAGTGTCACTGAGGTCCTTTTGACCTTCCCTTAGTTTCAGGCATCACATCCTCACACGACTGAGTTCAAAGACAGAAGAGGAAGCAGCGTGGGCAGACATTGTCCTCACGGCTCCCTCGTATTGGTGGGGGTGGGTGGTGGTAGAGGGGTTGTCCCCAGAAGACCCCCACTGATCTCCCCTTATATCCCACTGGTCAGAAAGGACCCATGCTGCCCTTGGACCAGAAGCTGTGCCCATCTTGCTGAAATAAAAGAATCTCTTTCCTGTCCTTGAACTAAGTTGGGATTCTGCCAGCTAAAGAGAAGGGAAATGGCTTTGAGTAAGCAACAAGCAGTGCTGGCCCCAAGTACATCTCACAAGGAAGAGTCTTTTCCGTTGGGTTCACTGCTACAGGGAGGTCAAATGGGATGGGTGTTGAGAAGTGGCCGCTGGATTCAATGCTTGTAGACTATTTGTGGCCCTTGAGAGGCAGTTCCCATCGAGTAGCCGGGCTGGGCTGCACCCGGCAGGGGCTTAAGAATCCCTGGGAGAAGTTCAGGAGATGAAAGTGGGATACCAGGAAGTTTGGAGTTAAAGCCAAGAGGAGAGATGGGACGGTCTCTGGGCACAGGAGGCAGACACAGGAGGTCTGACTTTTCATCCGGGACAGACTTGAAGATGTTTATAGGCAGAGCAAAAGAAGCCAGCAGGAGAGAGAGGGTAGGGATTTTGAAGCAAGATGGGATAGTTGATTCCTGTGCTCTGAAAGAAGCATGGCAATGGGATCAGTGCACAAGAGGTGGTGGCTGTTACTGGAACAAGTGGGGAGGCTTTTCTGAAGAGACTCAGGTGCCTTCTGAGACTGGGGGAGAAGGAGGGCAGGATGGTGAAGACCCCCAGGAGGGACAAAGATTCCTTATTTTCCTTGATGTGACAATGGGCTCACTTAGAGATTGAATTCATGATCTTGATCTTTCCATCAACCCATCATTTTAACATCTGATATAATAGACTCTAAAGAGACAGATCACGTTCATGTGGTCATACACTGGAAAGTCCAAGGACAAAGCCTATCCTTGAGCTTTCTTGTTCAGATGGACTCAGCCACCCAGGACATGGTCAAGGGCATGGCTATTACATGATGCAATCCAGGGGGTGGAGGTCACTTCACACACGGCATGGAGCTGCCAGATCCTGTAGCTGACGGGCAGCAGGGTGGAGAGGGAGAGTCCTGGGCTGTACAGAGAGGACTTAGGTTCCAGGTCAAGGTCCACCACTTACAAGCTGGGGTTCGCTGGCATCTTCCAAGCCTGACCTCATCTGTGGGGTGTGGGGGGGTTATGGTGCTTGTCTCCTTCCTCCGCTGCCCACAGTTATGTGATGTGCTGGCTTCTCACAGGGATTAAGGCAATGCCTTCTTGCCCCATCACCACCCCTCTATGGGGAGTTTTGACCCTGCTCAGTAGCCCCTGGAATAGGATGGCAGTTTTCTTCCCCATTAGCCCTGGTCTGTCACTTCCGGCATCTTTCCCCTTTTGTTTTGCGGGATGATGGCACAGCACTCAGCTCATAGAACTGGGAACCAAACCCTCTCCTCTGTTTACTCAGATCGTAGCTATGGCTGCAGCAAAAAGCAAACAGCAGTTTGACTAGATGCATGAGCTCAATATTCCACAACATTGGAAGCTTGTGTCTGCTTACATAGGAGGCATAGAACACAATATTATGTTGAAATGACTAATAGCCCCAACAGAAAAAAAAAATGCATTTTTAAGAAAAAGTTCTTAGCAGGAATGTTCAGATGCTGAGTTGGTAAGACTGACACTAGTTCCGTGTGTCTCCTCTTCAAAACCTCCTTCCTGTCCATCCCCATCACATGCTGCCTCGGGGTGTGGGTTCTGAAGGGGACATGTCTGCCGTGTGGTCACCCCCTTTATGCAGCCCGTGGGGTAGGACTTTGGGCTCCACACACATTCACGGAGTCGCTGGGGGAGGCTGATGTTGGTAAGAAGTGAGGAGTAGGATCATTTGATCCCATTAAAGCTGCCATCATTGGATCAGTCCTGCCCATTGGCTGGGTCGCCTGGACCCCACTTCATCTCTAAAATGGGACTGACGATAGTTTCTCCGCCACGGGATGGCTGTGGAGAGTCAATGAGTTTACACCTGTGAAGTGTTTAGGAGGGTGCCCAGAGGCAATCAGTTACTCAATCAACAAACACAGAATACCTGTAACTTGTCCCTGTTGTGCCTTGTGGGAAGGAAGCCCCAGATGTGTCTATGCCCTCGAGGAACCAGCATCTAGCTGGAGAAGGAAAACTGGACACTGTGAACATCAATAGAGAACAGTGAGGCCTGGGGGAACAGCCTTTCTTTCCTGTGGCGAGGACGTCCTGGAGGGCTAGCAGCTGTTGGGTGGGGTGCGCTGTCAGCCAGCCCTGCTTAATCTCCTGGCAGCCGAGGCAGGGAGAAAGGAGAATCTGGTATTCATTGTGTGGTTGTTTCTGATTTCCTTCTGCTTTTGAGATCCTCTTCTGAGGGAGAGCAACGGCCCAAGAGGCTCAGGCTTCCTTGGCTAGGTACCCGCCAAGCTCTGGGGGAGGCAGCACCCAGAAGGATGCAACAGCCAGCCGGGCACTTGCAGGCAGGTGGCATTTGATTCCCATCTTCTGAGAATCTCTGGGGACACTGGCTTTTGGTGGCTGGTTCGAATCCCAGCCTATGATTTATCATTATATCCCTGGGGCTTTGAGTAAGTCCTCCCGATCTCATTTACGAGTATTCTTTTAAAACTTTCTCTATCTGCCAAGGAAGAGCAGTCCTTCCTGTACCACCAGGAAAGCAGTACCATCAGAGGCTGGGTGAGCAGAGAGGGCCGTCGAACACATGGGACTCCCTGTGGGCTCTTGATTCTGGAGCCACGAGGTTGCTCCCTGCCGCTGTGTCCGCAGCAGGAGGTGGAGAGTGCAGGGTCCTCGAGCACGTCGTCAGGCTCACAGACCAGCGCCAGGGACGGATCCTCAGCGGAGGACCCCGAGGCCGGCGTTTCCCCAGCTGGTGCCTCGTAAGGCCAGCTGGGGGCAGAAGGCCCAGGACTGTGTCCAAAGAATGGGGTGGGGTTTCCTCATTCCTCTCTGTCATCACACTTGGCCTCTTATTTGTGGATTTTAGTACATTTAGCGGCCTTGCTGGATTACTCTTTCATCACCAGAAAGCAGAGAGAATCCAAAAGTGACTGACCCACATGTGGAAAGGGGCAGAGACAGCCGGAGGGCTATTGGATTATGATCTTCAAGTCTGTTGAGAAAGAGGCTCTGAGGATGGCAGGTCGGAATAAGGGAGAGGGAGGGGGCGACCCAGCCCTGCAGGGCCTGGGGCAGGGTCAGCTGTCTTCACGATGAGACAAGACCAGAGCAGGGCTGCCCAGCTTAAGTCACTCCGGTGCCATCGTCACAATTTCTGCCACATCCACATGCCATCGTATACTATTTGTTTAATAACTGTCTTTGAGTAGGTTTATTTTAAAAAAACCTTACTTAGGGGCTTCCCTGGTGGCGCGGTGGTTGAGAGTCCGCCTGCCGATGCAGGGGACGCGGGTTCGTGTCCCGGTCCGGGAGGATCCCACATGCCGCGGAGCGGCTGGGCCCGTGAACCATGGCCGCTGAGCCTGGGCGTCCGGAGCCTGTGCTCCGCAGCGGGAGGGGCCACAGCGGTGAGAGGCCTGCATACCACAAAAAAAATAAATAAATAAAAAATAAATAAAATAAATAAATAACCTTACTTAAAAAAGCCAACACCTTACATTTAATTAGAAAAAAAATCTTTATGTAATTACCATAAATGAAACCCAGAAATTTTCTAATAAGCACTGAAACAAGTTCATAACTGTTAAAGTAAAAATATTCATCGTGTACCACTGAAATTTTGACCGCCACCCAGAGCTTTGTGTAAATTCTTGGTGTAGGCTTTCTTTTTGAAATTTATTTTTATTTAACAATTTTTTAAATTGAAATATAGTGGATTTACAGTATTCTGTTAGTTTCTGGTGTACAGCAAAGTGATTCAGTTATATATATATATGTATGTATATATATATTCTTTTTCAGATTCTTTGTCAGATATATATATATTCTTTTTTGGATTCTTTTCCATTATGGTTTATTACAGGATATTGAATATAATTTTCTGTGCTACACAGTAGAACCTTGTTGATTATCTATTTTATACCTGTTTTGTACCTGTTAATCCCATACTCTTAATTTATCCCTCTCCCCCTTCCCCCCTTTGGTAACCATAAGTTTGTTCTCCATGTCTGTGAGTCTGTCTCTGTTTTGTAAATAAGTTCATTTGTATCATATTTTAGATTCCACATGTAAGAGATATCATATATTTGTCATTCTCTGTCTGACTCACTTCACTTAGTATGATAATCTCTAGGCCCATCCATTTTGCTTCAAATGGCATTATTTCATTCTTTTCTTTATGGCTGAGTAGTATTCCACTGTGTGTATATATATCTTGGTGTAGGCTTTTACACACCAGGGGGTCCATGCGTGTCTGATGGGGGTGAGGTTGACGTTAGCTACAAGTAAGGAGTAGGGTGATTTGTGTTGACTTGTGACCCCATAAAGATGCTCCAGGAGAGCATCCTGCTGCTTGACCAAGGTTTCCCCAGGCCCCATATCCGCATCGCCAACGTGGGAGAATGACAGTGTCTCTGGGGGAAGATGGACTGAATTCCTGTATTTACAAGGTATTTAGAACAGCGTCCAGTGACTAGTAAGGGCTCAACAAGTGTTAACGCCCACCATGACTTGGGAGATTCTGGCTGAGGGCTCTCGGCTGCCCTGGGCATCTCATCGTCTGTCTTCTTGGAGACAGGGCCACGACTGACATGGTCTCGGGGTTCCCTCCCCCTCTCATGGTCTCTTGCTCTGTAACTTCTCCACTTGGACAGGTGTGGCCGGGTGGCCTGACCGTCATTTATCTCATGATTATAGGATTAAGTTAGGATGCAGTCATGGCATTAGTCACCACGAAACATCCCTGTTGGAACTGGTGGTCATCTATGTCCACTGGAGGCTCTGGCCTGGGCCCCCAGGGACGGGCGCTCATGTTGGATCTGGGTCTGCACCGCCATCTGAGCAGCCCCGTGTTGTTTCTGGAAAGGGACTCACGGCTTGGAGAAAGAAAGGGGCTGTGGGACGCAATCCCAGCTTCCCCGCTGGGACTGGGAATACTGCTTCAGGCCCTGGAATTTTACTTTCCTGTTTGGCCTGGCACTTGTCCTCCCCTCCCCCAGCCCACCACATATTCGTCTCGGATGCATCCTCTCCCTCCCCCTCTCGAATCCGTTTCCTCATCTGTAAAAGTGGAGGTTGCACTAGATCGTATCTGAGGCCCCTTTGAGCTTGAGAAAGCTATGATTCACCTCTCAGCCACCCCCTCACTTTTCCCGCGGGCCTCTTGATTGACACTGAGAAGAAAGGTAGGAAGGAAAAGAGAGAAACAGGGAGAGCCGTGCGTCCTACAGTGTAGGCACCGGCCCCCACGACACAGAAGTATCCGGTCCCAAGTGTCAGTAGTACTGAGGCTGAGCAACCCTGCTTTAGGGAAAGAGAGACAGAAGGGAAGAAATGATTTAAAAGGCAAATGTATAACAAATGCCCCCCAGATGATAAGTGATTCGACAAATGATAATGAAAGGGAAAATTCAGGGAGAAAAGGAAATGGCATGGGAAAAAGGTTTATAAATGGGGAGAGAAAACATCGTTAGGGTGGAGAAGGCTGTGTTTGTAAGGTGATCACGGCGTGGGTTGTGGAAGTGCGCTGCTGGCCCGAGAGGATAAAGCAGCGCTGGGCGGACTGCCATCCCGCTTCCTTGGTCACTCTGGGAGATGCCCCTCCTCCGCAGCCCCTCCTACGGAATTTGAGCAGTGCGGCCAGTCGGCAATGGTGCCTGTTAAATGCCACCAAGTGGCTTTAAGGTAACAGGCTGGATGGTCCAAAGACTGAGGCGGTCATTACCGTGTGAACATTATCATGTGAGTCGGTCATGCTTTGTTTTTTCTGTGAGACCTTTGCTCCTCATTGAATTAAGAACCACTCAGTTCTCTCCAGCTGGAAAGGAAGACACCGCGAACGAACCCGAACGCACGATGAAAGGAAATTAGCATAGCGTGTATTCATGACCGCGGGGTAGGCAAACATTTCTAAAAGAGAACACCCAAAGCACTTCTAACCTTAGAAGAAAAATGGATACATTGGACTTTATCAAAATTAGAAGGCTCTCTTCATCAAAAGGTACCATTAAAAACATGAAAAGACGAAAACGCTAATTCAAAAAAATACCTGCACCCCAGTGTTCATTGCAGCACTATTCACAACAGCCAAGACATGGAAGCAACCTAAGGGTCCATCAACAGAGGAATGGATAAAGATGAGGGGGTATATGCATATATTTACAATGGAATGTTACTCAGCCATAAAAAAGAATGAAATAATGCCATTTGCATCTACATGGATGGACCTAGAGATTATCACACTAAATGAAGTAAGTCAGACAAAGAAAGGTAGATATCATATGATATTGCTTATATGTGGAATCTAAACAAATGATACAAATGAACTTATTTACAAAATGGAAATAGACTCACAGACATGGAGAACAAACTTGTGGTTACCAAAGGGGAAAGGGAGGGGAGGGAGAAATTAGGAGTTTGGGATCAACAGATAAGCACTATTATGTATAAAACAGATAAACAATAAAGCTCTACTATATAGCACAGGGAACTATATTCTATATCTTGTAATAAAGTATAATGGAAAAGAATCTGAAAGAGAATATATATGTGTGTGTGTGTGTGTCTGAATCACTTTGCTGTCACCTGAAGCTAACACAGCATTGTAAATCAACTATACTTCATAAAAAATAAATTTTAAAAGGTACCATTAAAAACATGAAAAGGTTGGGCTTCCCTGGTGGCGCAGTGGTTGAGAGTCCGCCTGCCAATGCAGGGGACGCAGGTTCGTGCCCCGGTCCGGGAAGATCCCACATGCCGTGGAGCAGCTGGGCCCGTGAGCCGTGGCCGCTGAGCCTGCGCGTCCGGAGCCTGTGCTCTGCAGCGGGAGAGGCCACAACAGTGAGAGGCCCTCGTACCGCAAAAAAACCAAACCAAAACAAAACATGAAAAGGTGAGTCTCAGTCTCAGAAGAAGATGTCTGCAATACATATAACTGGCAAAGTATTCATTTCCAGAGTGAAGGAAGAGCCACTATAAATCAGTAAGAAAAAGGCGAATGACCCAATAAAAACTGTGCAAAAACCTTACAGACACTCACAAAAGAGCGTATCCAGATGGTCAAATAAACTATGAAAAGGTGCTCAACATCATTACTCATCAGGAAAATGCAAATTAAAACCACAGGAAGCTACCACTACACAGCCACCAGAATGGCTAGTATAAGAGCAAGCACCAGGCGTCACTGAAGATAAGGAGCCACTGGAACCCTCATGCTTTGCTGTGTGGGACGTAGAAATGGCACAGCCGCTCAGGAAAATTGTTTGGCAGATTCTAGTAAAGCTAAAGCTTTCCCACTCTAGAACCCAGTAATTCCATTCACAGGCACACATACCCAGTGCCTGAGCTGACAAAAAGATATGTACAAAGTGTTCAAAGGAGAAATTCCCTGGCGGTCCAGTGGTTAGGACTTTGTGCTTCCGCTGCAGGGGGTACAGGTTCGATCCCTAGTCGGGGAACTAAGATCCTGCATGCCATGTGGTGCGGACAAAAGATTAAAAAAAAAAAAAAAAAAAAGAATGTTCAAAGGAGTTGTCTCCAAATCCCATCCACAGAAGATGGGACAAAGATTGTGGTATATTCATACAATGGAGTGCTACACACACAACCATGACAGCATGCACAGTGTCTGAGTCCATTCATATGAAGTTCAAGAAGAGGCAAAGCAAAACTATGAGTCAAATCATGGTCGTAGCTGGTGGGCATATGGATTGAGATGGTGCAAGGGGGAACTTTTTGGGGTGCAGAAATAGTCTATATCTGGACTGGGGTGGTGGGTATATACATGCATATAAATGTAAATAATTATCAAGCTGTGTTTTATGTACTTTATATATGTTATGCTTCGATTAAAAAAAATGAAAATATGCAGATTCTTAAGTGAACAACAATAATAATTTATTGAATACCTCATACGTGCCAGGTGCTTTATACAGATTATTTCACTTCATCCACCCAAACTCACCTGTCGGCCAGGTATTATTCTCATTTCACACGTGAGGAAACTGAGGCTTAGAGAGGTTCACTAGCTTGTCTGAGACTCACAGCTAGTAGGTGCAGGGGCCAGGACTTGAGCTCCACAATCCAAGCTCTTGCCGCTCGGCTTGGGATCTCAGAGGGATTCTTGGTTCACCATCAAAGCTATCTGTCGGGCTTCCCTGGTGGCGCAGTGGTTGGGAGTCCGCCTGCCGATACAGGGGACACGGGTTCGTGCCCCGGTCCGGGAAGATCCCACATGCCGCGGAGCGGCTGAGCCATGGCCGCTGAGCCTGCGCGTCCGAAACCTGTGCTCCGCAACGGGAGAGGCCACAACAGTGAGAGGCCCGCGTACCGCAAAAAAAAAAAAAAAAAAAAAAAAAAAACACCTCTCTGTCTTGCCTGCTAGTCCCCCCAAACACAGAAGCCTTAGATACCATATTTTAAAGAGAACTTCGTGTATCCTGATATTCCAGGAACTCAAACCCCTCTACCTTCTTTAAAAAAAAAAAAATCCCCTTTATGCATCCTTTCCATGAATTTGCTCCAATCAGAAGAATAACTCATGGTTTCCTACCCAACCCGTTCATTTTAATCGTTCTGTGTTGTAAATTCTCTGAGAATGAGGCACTGAGTATTGGCTATAGCAGTCAAGGTTGTGAGCCAAGCTTGAACGCCAGCTCTGCTCCCCTTAAACGGTGAGGCTCTCAGGAAGTTAATTTCTCAAAGCCCTTGTTTCCTTGTCTGTACAAAGGGGACAGTGGTACTTACCTTATAGTCTCATTGTAAGGGTAAAATGAGGTCCTACGTCAGAAATGCTCAGCTCAGTGCCAGCCCCATAGCAAGTGCTCAGAAAGGGGTGACGTAGAAATGTCAGGGCTTTTCCTTTATTGATGTCCAATTCCTTCCAACCCTCTTATTATTATTATTATTTAAAATTTGTTGGCTGCGCCGCGCCAGCATGTGGAATCTTAGTTCCCCAACCAGGGATCAAATCTGCGCTCCCTGCATTGGAAGCTCGGAGTCTTAACCACTGGGCCACCAGGGAGGTCCCCCGACCCTCTTAAAAACACTTAGCACTTTGCTCCTCTAAACGTTCAACACATGTTTGAAAAAAAAAAAAGTTATGCTCATGATTTCTCCAGAGAGTGGGGATGCAGAAGGAAGGGGGCAGAATCTCAGTGCTTCAGCGAGGGAGAGGCAAGGGAGGTCATTTTCAAGTAGATCGGTCAGCGAGACGGTATTATTTGTGTGGATCTTCAAAAACGGGTAGGGTTTAGTCCCAGAGAGAGGACCAGGAAGGTCATTCTAAGTTGGGGGACGGGGAGGAGGTGGGACCTAGAGGAGGTGGGGGCTGGGGAATTGTGAGCCCTCCATTTTGGTGGGCACCTAAGATTTATGTTGGAACTTGTGGAAGATCAAGTTGGCTCCAGATGAGGTCCCACAAAGAAATCTGGACATTTTCTATAGGACCTGGAGTCGTGGAACATTTTTGAGTAGGGAGGTGTACGAGGAAGCCGGGACGTGCACGCCCACATGGGAGGTGAGATCGACTCGGTCAGGAGGCCAGCGAGGAGAGAAAAGTGCGGGTCCAGGTGGAGATGAGTTGGGTGTACCTCGGGGTGGAGGTGGTGGGATGGAAGGGAGTTGCAGGTAGATAGGGAAGGCGGGGGAAGGACTCCTCAAATCTGGGAGCCACCCTTCTGAGTTTACGAAGTAGGGAGGAAGTCAGTTTGGAGATGATGATGAAACGGATTCCTTCATGGCTAAGACCAGAGGGCGTGCATCTCATCTCGCCCTGGTTCCTCACCTCCTTCGGCCTGCTGTTGGCACATTCTCAAGAACACACTGTCCTCTTCTGGCCTCAGACTTGCACAGGACACCCGAAGGACAGACACTGGCTTTCTACAAGCTTCCTTTCCACCCTTGCCACACGGGAACCCACAGAGGGAGGCGTGTCAAGACCCAAACGGATCCCACAGCGGAATCGTTTCCAAATCGACCCCTCCCCAAAGTAAGAGTTTGTTGAGGTGCTCTTCCAAGGGGTGGGGGCACCTTTTTTATTCAGCCTGTGAAAAGTTAACAAAAGGCCTCCTGATTTTATGGAGAGATGCAAACAGTGTTTTGAATAAAAATCCCTTTGTTATTTTACAGAGCTGTAGCCTGGCCAGGAAGAAACCCGCCCCCTCCGAAGGTTGTTTTTGTGACCGCTCTTGGGAGCATTGTTCTAAAAATGGGAAATTACATATCACTGTGCCAAAGGAAACAAACACCTGCAGTTAAAGGGATACCTTCCACCAGGTGGCTTTTAGAGTCCCAGCCGTCTCTGGACCGAGGGCTGCTGCACCAGTTCTTCTCGGTGCGTTTCTTCACTTCTAAGGGAACCGGGTTTGTAACCAGAGTGGGTTTTGGCAACGATGGGGCTCAGGTGATGGTCCTTCACTTATTCACTCAGTAAACATCCATCAAGCATCTGTGCTGGGTCAGTGTTAGTGGTTTTCACTACTCCCTTCCCTGGCGTTGTTAAAATTACTGGGAGCGTTGGCTACAGGCAGCGACTTTCTGACACTGTTTTTCAGAGTCAGTATTTGACTTCCGCCCCCAGATGATGAGGAGCCAGAGAGAACATCAACTTCTTCTCTCCTTCCTCTCCCTTCTTTCTCCCCTCCCTCTCTCCCTCCTTTCTCTTCCTTCTTTATTAGTCTACAGAAGTAAAACCGCTATTTTCAACATGTCAGTCAATACGCTTCTTTAGGCAAAGGATTTTTCTTTTCTTTTCTTCTTCTTTTTTTTTTTTTTTCCTCACTGCGCAGCAGGCGGGATCTTAAGTTTCCCCACCAGGGATGGAACCCGTACCCCCTGCAGTCTAACCACTGGACAGCGAGGGAATTCCCAGGCAAAGGATTTTTCAAAGTTTCCGGTCACTGGGGTACAGTCTGAAATTCTTGTCTACGGTGTGAGATATCGAAAGATAAATTTTTGGTTACCTGGTTAACATTTAACATTTTCAGCATCAATATAATTGCAAAATAATCAGGTCTTGAAATTTATTGATCGTGAAATAAATACATTTCAGATAGATTTGTGGTTTCAAAGAATCCAGTTTCATAAGCTGATCTCATATTTATGAGAAACAAGAATTAAGAAGGGAGCAATGGAAAACAATGAGCTTCTAACTTTTGGGAATGCGTTGACTTTGGTTAGAACTTCCTGCCCACGAAGTGCTTGCCTTCCTCCAATGGGTTGGCCATAGAGCGATGGCAGATCTTTGGGAGTCAGGGTTATCTCCCTGGGACCACTTGGTTATTGATGTGGTCCCACCGGGAAGTAGAGAGATGGAATAAAAAGGCTCTCCAGTCCTGTAATGTACTTAATCTACTGTCTTAGTTTCCAGATGGGTCTTAACTTAGCCACTAGAGGAAGAGCCTAGGAGCTGAGTCTTGAAGGAATCTTAAGGTTGCCAGATTTACCAGATGATAATACAAGATGTCAGGTTAAATTTGAATTTTTTTTAGGTTTTTAAATATATATATATATTTATTTGACTGCACTGGGTCTTCGTTGTGGCATGCGGGATCTTTAGTTGTGGAATGTGGAATCTAGTTCCCTGATCAGGGATCAAACCCAGACCCCCTGCTTGGGAGATCAGAGTCTTAACTGCTGGACCACAGGGAAGTCCTTAAGTTTGAATTTTAGATAAATAATGAATTTTTTTTTTTTTTTTTAGTAGAGCTGTGTCCCAAACATTGCATAGGGCACGGAGGATGGAGCTTGGGTCTTCAGTGACTTTGGGAAGGGGAAACATTATAGTCTGTGGAGGTTGGAACAGCATGGGTTTGTTGCCTCTTAAAATATTAATGTGTGTGCCTCATGGTAACGCAGGGAAATGTCACCCGAGGAAGGAGGTCTGCCCGCCAGGAAGATGGTCTGTTCTGGGCAGGTGGCATCAGGAGATTGACCCTTTGCTCTCCCTTCTCTGGGCTGGCAGGAGACAGATGAGAAGTGGGTCCTGGTTGTCCCTAGATGGCACTGCCCAGGTCTGCCTTGTGGTTCTGTGGCATCAGGACCTGCCTGAGGGACACAATGAGGAGGGTTCCATGTCCCAAAGGCGGCTGCACACTAACTGAGCATCCACACGGAGAGCTTCAATGAGAAGCACGTTGGTGGATTAATCGATCAGAGGCTAGTGGACCAGACGGCGTATCCTCCCCTGTGGACGAGCGTCAGGAAGGTCGGGAAGTGAGCACAGACTTAAAACCAGTAAGTGTTCTTCCATTGCTTTTTCTCCCTGCTAAGGACCTCTGTGCCTCCCTTGCACTGCTATCCGTCCCCTCCTCTTTGGCACAGGATATCAGGTTAGATTTCCATGTCCTACACGACCCCCAGATTCTGGTCCTGCCCCCCAGATGACTGCCTCATCACCTTGCTGGAGTGTAGGATGTGGCTACATTCTTTTCTCCTAGTTAGAGACAATCTCTTGGTTCATTCCCATAGATAGCTCACCCCATGTACCATCTGTGAATTTACCAGCCTAACCTGGAGGGCAATCTTTTTTTTTTTTAAACATCTTTATTGGAGTATAATTGCTTTACAATGGTGTGTTAGTTTCTGCTTTATAATAAAGTGAATCAGCTATACATATACATGTATCCCCATATCTCCTCCCTCTTGCGTCTCCCTCCCTCCCACCCTCCCTATCCCACCTCTCTAGGTGGTCACAAAGCACCGAGCTGATCTCCCTGTGCTATGCAGCTGCTTCCCACTAGCTATCTATTTTACATTTGGTAGTGTATGTATGTCCATGCCACTCTCTCACTTCGTCCCAGCTTACCCTTCACCCTCCCTATGTCCTCAAGTCCATTCTCGACGTCTGTGTCTTTATTCCTGTCCTGCCCCTAGGTTCTTCAGAACCTTTTTTGTTTTTAGATTCCATATATATGTGTTAGCATATGGTATTGGTTTTTCTCTTTCTGACTTACTTCACTCTGTATGACAGACTCTAGGTCCATCCACCTCACTACAAATAACTCAGTTTTGTTTCTTTTTATGGCCGAGTAATATTCCATTGTATATATGTGCCACATCTTCTTTATCCATTCATCTGTCGATGGACACTTAGGTTGCTTCCATGTCCTGGCTATTGTAAATAGAGCTGCAATGAACATTGTGGTACATGACTCTTTTTGAATTATGGTTTTCTCAGGGCATATGCCCAGTAGTGGGATTGCTGGGTCGTATGGTAGTTCTATTTTTAGTTTTTTAAGGAACCTCCATACTGTTCTCCATAGTGGCTGTATCAATTTACATTCCCACTAACAGTGCAAGAGGGTTTCTTTTTCTCTACACCCTCTCCAGCATTTATTGTTTGTAGATTTTTTGATGATGGCCATTCTGACTGGTGTGAAGTGATACCTCATTGTAGTTTTGATTTGCATTTCCTGGAGGGCAATCTTATTTCCAAACCTTGTCCACTGCTATACCCACAGCGTAGGTGGGGGAAGCAGCAGGATTTGAGTCCAGAGCACCGGGGAGGACCAGGCTCTCAGGAGGGCCTCCTGGGCCAGGCGAAGAGTCTGGAATTTATCCTGTAGGAGCCTGTTAGCAAAGGGAAATGAAGGTTGCTAATCAGCTGATGCTGAGATAAAGAGATCATCTTGGATTACTGGGGTGGGCCCAGTGCAGTCACAAGGGTCCTTCCACATGGGAGAAGGAGGCAGAAGAGGAGGCCAGAGGCAGAAGAGGAGGCCAAAGGCAGAAGAGGAGGCTGCACTGCTGACTTTGAAGGTGAGAGAAGGGGCCACGAGCCAACGAATGAAGGTGGCCTCTAGAAACTGAAAAAACAAGGAAACAGACTCTCCCTTAGAGCCTCCGGAAGGAACACAGGCTGCCAACACTTTGATTTTTAGTTCAGTGGAATCATTTTGAATTTCTGACCTCCAGATCTGTAAGATAATAAATGTGAATTTTTTTAAAAAGCCATTAAGTTTGTGGTGATTTGTTATAGGAGCCATAGGAAACTAGGTTAGAGGCTATTTGCAATACTCCAGGCCACAGATGGTAAAGACCTGCTACTGGAATCAGAGTAGGGAGAAGGGGACACATTCAAGGTAAATTGAGAAGAGACGGACTCAGAGACCGATGGACGCATGGGGTCAGAGGTCAAGAGATCCTTCCTCTGGCCCCAGTGCCCTGAGGCCTGGCCCTCATCTTATCTCTCCCAGGGAGTCCCTGACCAGCATCTCCATCCTGTCCCAGAGCTGAAGGAGTATCTACATGTGTCATCAGGGCCATAAGAGGGAATTTTAAACGTCTCTGTGTAGCTATGTGTCTCGCAGTCACACAGGATGCTTGGGTGCTGCAGGCACATAACTTTAGATATTTTTGGAGTTATCTAGGCTACTGTCATAGGCTAGGAATCCATTCACTTGATGCGGGACAAATCTGAGTTCCAAATGCCTGGTTTATCCATTCTGATGCTGGCGACCGTGCTTGCTAAGCTGAATCTATTTTCAGATTTATTTATATTCTCATGTACTATAGCTTTATAATTTTAGTTTGCTCACAGAAATCCATTGGGTGGCTAACTCCTAATGATTCATGCTCACATTGTTTCCACATGCCCTCTGGTGTGTTCCCTAAGTGCCTGGGAGGAACGTTCCCTAATTGCACGTTGCAGAAGGCATCGTTTGTGTGGCCCCTTCCTCATCAATCAAGGTTTTCTTTATCATTTGTCTGAAGTCATTCTGAACAGCAATCACCCTGCGTTGAATTACTACCCACAAATCCCCTGGCATTCGCAAACAGCACGCTGGCATTAGGCATAAACTAGACATCATTTTATCCTCATCATCTTCATAAAGTTGGTAAGGGTTGGTTTCACTTCCTCTTCCTGCCTTGTGAATCATTTATAGATTTTTCTGCCTGGCTAACATCAATCCACTCACATGTTGAGGGTGTAAAACTGCAGCTTTCCTACTGATCCATCAATTTAGGCATTGACATAGCAAGGGCAATTCTTTGGATTTTGCAACATGGTGGCAATGTTTGGTAATGACCACTCCTCTTTAGCTTTTTTTTTTTTTTAACATCTTTATTGGAGTATAATTGCTTTACAATGTTGTGTTAGTTTCTGCTGTATAAAAAAGTGAATCAGCTATATGCATACATATATCTTTAGCTTTCTTCAAGAGTAAATGTTCCGGGCTTCCCCGGTGGCACAGTGGTTAAGAATCTGCATGCCAATGCAGGAGACACGGGTTCGAGCCCCGGTCCCAGAAGATCCCACAAGCCGTGGAGCAACTAAGCCCGTGTGCCACAACTACTGAGCCTGCACTCTAGAGCCCGCGAGCCACACTACGGAGCCTGCGTGCCCCAACTACTGAAGCCCGCGTGCCTAGAGCCCGTGCTCCGCAACAAGAGAAGACACCGCAATGGGAAACCCGCACACCGCAAGGAAGAGTAGCCCCTGCTCGCCGCAACTAGAGAAAGCCCGCACGCAGCAACGGAGACCCAGTGCAGCCAAAAATAAACAAATAAAAATAAATAAATAAATTTATTTTTAAAAATAAAAGAGTAAATGTCCCTTTGGTGGCAGACTGCGGGAGTAATATACTTTTCAAAGATCAATTTCACCCAGATTCATGGTTTCATTGACAACGTGATCAAGAAAAAAATGTGGTCTTTCCCCTGGGCTCCTCAGAGGTATTGAATGCTAAAAAATGCTAAAAGTAATATAGTGCTAAAAATACATTTCTTGTTTTTAATCTTTTTTTTGGCTTTATTGAGATGCATCTTACATTTTTTTCTGTACACAGTTTGTGCGTTAATACTTCTCAAATGCAGGAAGCTTATATTCATACATTGGCCTCCTTGTGTTTTAGAGTTTGGCAGATTCATAGTGAAAAAGGCTGATTCTATAATTATATATTTATATGATCCAGGGCTGGACACACTTTTTCTCCTCCTCCTCCTTCTTCAAAGGTACAAATCATCCTTAGCTTGAGGTCTGTTCAAAAATAAGCCGTGGCTTGAGTGTGGCCTGCCAGCCGTAGTTTGTAGACTCGTGCTATAACGTAGGCCAGGAAAAAAAAAAAAAAAAGACAAAAAAGAACCCAGTGACACACCTTCATTTCTCTAATCTCCTTCTGCTTTCTGGCCACATGTGTCACACAGATACGTGCTCTCTCTGAGGCTGTGATCAGTTCATCTTTGCCTCTGCTCTTTAAAACTAAATGTACATTTCTGTGTGCTGACAGCTCACATTCTTTGCATCGCCTACCTCTGCAGCTCCTTTGAGGTGGAGGCTCCCTTTTATCCTGAGATACCTGTTGTATTTGCCCTAGGTAAATATTTCCCCAGTTGTGACTAGGTAATTAAAATTCTGAACCTTTTATGACCCTGGATCCTTATCTGTTTGAACAATACTCATCTAGGTGGATGGCTCAGAGGAGCCCCGGGGACTCGGCAGTGAGGAAGTGTGGGAGGAGGGGGGAGGCAGGAGGCCCCTCACCAAGGCCCCACCCTCTACCAAGAATCTTCTGGATTTGCCAATCCCCCTGACCTGCTCTGGAACTTTTACAGTCACAGGCCCTCTTTTGTGGCAGACAATGAGGGAGGGGTGCAATGGCTTTACGGTTTGTGTGTGTGTGTCTGCACAAGCATGCACACACGTGTGTGTTTGGGGGCAGGGTGGGTGGACATTTCTCAGCGGTATCACTCCGATTATTAGCTCAGGAAATTCCTGCGTCTGGGATCCTATTCTCTGTAGGGCAGGGGTTGGGGCCTGGGCTCTGGAATCCGGGTTGTGTGAGGAATAAACAAGAAATTGCAAAAATGCCTGCCAGCGAGTAAGCGATCGATAAAAGAAATTGTCAGGTTACTTGAGACTTGAAAAATGGGGTGATGGAGGTCACAGGTCAGCTCCACCAGCGCCCCCGTGGTCCTCTGTACCTCCGGGGCCATCGTTGCAGATTCCGTTGGACTCGCCCTTGGAATTGTTTGGGAATGGAATTATTACTAATTCCCAAAGTGCTGACACATCACTGGCAGGGTTCAGCGGGCAGCAACTTTGTGTGACTGCCCTTGCTTTTCCTCAGAATTCTGATGAAAAAACCCCTGAAAAATCAAATTAAAGCAATCAAAGATGGTAAAAGATCCCTAGAAAGGAACTGTGCTACATCATCTGTCCCGCGGAGTGAGCCGGGCTGTGTGGAGCCGCAGGGCTCAGAAGCTCCGGGGCCGGACCAGCGCGTCCGCTCCTGGACACCTTGGTCGACACTGCCCCCCAGTGGCCTCGGCGGCACCGGCCGCTGAGGGCGGGGAAGGCGCGTCCCCATGGGACCACGTTGCTTCTTGGAAAAATCCGGACGGAAGGGGTTTCTCTCTCTCTTCAGACCTCTCCTTGCGTGCTCTCCGCTTATGCCCTCTCCATTCCCGCTTCCCCTGTGCGCGTCCTCCACTTGCATTCAATTGCTGGGGATGCTGTGGCCTGGACAGGGACCATTTGCCACAGGGACAGGGGATGTTTGGGGGATATTTATATCCACATGGGACCCATCTTTAGGACGAGTTCTAGCCTTTGCCCATTTTGCTCTCGGGCGAATCCCCCCCTCCCCCGCACCAGGAGGCAAGTGGGATCTTAGCTCCCCCTAAGGGGATGGAACTAAGGAATGGGACCCGCACACCCTTCATTGGAAGCCCAGAGTCTTAACCACTGGACCTCCAGGGAAGTCCCTAGGGGGAATTTTTACAGCAAGCATCAATAGTTTTTGAGCAGCTTATGCTGTGTGGCCTGTGTAAAGGCCCTGAGGTAGGAAGGGGCTTGGTGGCTTGGTTCTTAAAAAAACTAAAGGCCAGAGGAGTGGACCGCAGAGATGGAGTTAGCAGTGGGAAGGAGGGTGGGAGATGAGAGCCAGTGATGAGCACATTCTACGTTTGGAGTTTATGAGAAAAGTGCTGGGAAGCTTTGAAGGGCTTTACTTGGTTGGGGTGGGGGGAGTGGTCCAGGCAGGGGGTTTTCATTTGATAAAAACTATTTTGGCCTCAGTGTGGAGTGTGGACTGCAGGGGGGCTAGAGTGTGAGCTGGGAGCCAGTTAGGAGGCTCCCCTCCCCAAGGCTGTGTGGCAGAGGAACGGGTGGTGTGGCCCAGGGTGGCTCTGTGGACATGGAGACACTTCCCAGAGGTGCTTTGGAGGTAACCTGCTTGGCTGGACGTGACAGTGCTGGAGAGGGAAGGGCCGGGGATGGCCCTTGGACTTCAGGCCAGAGCAACTGGGTGGCTAGGGATAGAATTTACAGAGATTGGAAAGAGATGGGGTGGGGTGGTAGGGAATCAGACTTCTGTTGGGCAAGAGGAGTTTGAGATGTTGGGTAGACGGGTAGGATATAAGGGGAAGAGGTCTGGGCTGTTTTGGTGGCAGGTGATAGAAACCTGGAGGTAAAGTTCTTTCCTTCCTTTTTAATTTATATTTTCGCTGCACCACACAGCTTGCAGGATCTCAGTTCCCCAACAGGGGTTGAAGCTGGGCCCTGTTGGTGAAAGCCCAGAATCCTAACCACTAGGCCACCAGGGAGCTCCCTTTAGAAGGTTCTGAATTTTCTCCTGGGGTCCAAGGGCAGGGCTCAGTGGGGCCTCAAGAAGGGCAGGGGCTCGGGAAGAAGCCCGGGCAGCCTCCCCTCTTCCCTCTTGCTTCACCCTCTGCCTGCAATGCTCTGTCCGCCTCCCCCCATCTCCTGAATTCCTCCCACCCCTGTTCAGACCCTCAGCGGGGGGGGCTCCTGGGCTGGCCTGTCCGTGCTACTCTTGCTTACATCACTCTCTGTATTTCCTTTATGCTTTTATCAGAGTTCTGTCTATCTGTCTATTTGTTTCCTTGTTGATTTGCAGGGCGCTGACCATCTTCCCTGCTAGATTGCCCTCTCCTTGAGAGCAGAGGCCCCTGTTTTCTTCACTCTGTTCTACTTGGGCCTCAGTGTGGTTCTGGCGCTGAGCAAGGGCTTCATGCATATTTGTCGGGTTATGAAATCTGCTCCCGGGTTCCTCAGAGCGCCCAGCACCACTATGAACACATGGAAAGTGCCGGTAAATACCCAGGGATTGATTTCACGCCTGAAGACTCCTTCGCCACAAAAAAAGGGGGTGGCGTGAAAGTTGGCTGGGAGCAGCCTGGCCCGACCCACCCAACCCCCAGCCTCCTCTTCTGGGCAGAGACTGACGTGCGTGGACAGTTTGACACATAGGCCTCTGCAGTTTCAGCCTGGAAATAGGGTGTGCTAACAAGGAAGACTGATAAAGGATCTAGAATATGCATGAGTAGACGGGTTTGGCTTTAAAAAATAGTTTGACAAATAATTTCAGGTAGCAAATATGAAGTGAGCAAAACAACCTGCTTTATCTGGGGACGCCCTTCAGAGTCTATTGCTGCTTGAAATCACCCCCAAGGACCCTAGATTCCTAATCAAGGAATCGAGTCCGTTCCTCCCGCCAGTCTTTGCTTCCTAAGTTTCTTAGGAATCTGATCCTTCTGTAGGTGGAGGGTGTCAGTCAGTCGTGTGCTCGGTGTGATTTGCAGGACTGTCACAGGGCCACTCAGCCCCTCATAGCACCCTACTGCTCTGTCAAAGTGCTTGAAACGTCCGCCATTTATCTTTGGGAGACAGAACTCTCTGGAAAGCTCCATCTTTGTCTGCAGGCATGCCTGGGTTGCATAATCACCTGAAATATTTCTTTTTCCACCCAAGAGTGGGATCCCAAAGGGTCTGGAAGAAACAGAGCACTTAATTTCATTATTAAATGGGTGTTAGGGGGGTCAGCCTGAGGTCAGCTGCCACCCTGTCTAACCGCCCCCACCCCCACCCCCGCCTTCCCCCATAGGTCAAGTTTGAGCAAGGCCCTGGGAATGTTTCCAGGCCAGCTCTCTGCCCATGGAAGGGAGTATGTGCTAGAAGCTGGTCTGGCCACCTGCGGACCGGAAGTGAGACAGGGCCTGGGCCCCTTGGGGATGTGTTTCCATGGCCGCTGCTTTTTTTTTTTTGCTCGAAACCTACCCCAGCAGCGACACCTTCTTACTCTAGCAGGTGAATAAAAAAGAGATGGGGACACAGAGATGTGATACTTGTACTTTATTGCAGGGAGCCAGGCAGGGCTGGTGGGGATGGAGTGGAGGAAACATCCGGGCAGTGGCAAGGGCCTCGGCAGGTGGAGATCCTCAGCTTCTAAATCCTAAGCACAGTGCGGGCTTTTGATTTTTTTGTCCGAAAGCAAACAAACAAAAAACCCAATACAATAGTGAATGAAGGAAAAACTGACACACTATTGTAAAACAATTATACTCCAATAAAGATGTTAAAAAAAATAAATAAATAAATAATAAATAAATAAAATAAAAAAATAGTGAATGAACGTCAAAGCCAGAGCCAGAAACTTTAATGTCACCTAAGAGGGTCGGTATTTCTGGGAGGAGCTAAGCTTAGACTATTTCTCAGAAGCTTCTTTATTTTTATTTTCTTATTTTATTTATTTATTAATTATTATTATTTTTTTTACTTTTTGACAGTACGGCATGCAAGATCTCATTTCCCTGGCCAGCGATCGAACCCCCCCCCCCTGCAGTGAAAACACCGAGTCTTAACCACTGGGCCGCCAAGGAAGTCCCTCAGAAGCTTCTTTAAAAAAGGTAAGATGGCTGCGCCTGCTTCCCTGGGGACATTTGCCCTGTGACTCTCCTCTGTGGATTAGAAAAGGGTCCCCAAAGGGAGCTGACACTGCAGCTGAGGGATGTGGGAAATCCCCGCTGGGCAGTGAGAGTTGAGGGAGCCTGTACCGTGAACTTTATCATGCCGTCCTTGACCTTCTGGTGGTGGTGGGGGTGTCCACCAGCATCTTCAACTGGGCTCCTGCATTTTTCATGTCTTCTTCAGGGCTGAAGGGTTCAAGGGCAGCCTCATAGCTGGAAAGCGTGCCCGTGAAGAGGTTTTCAATGACATGTAGAAAGTTCAGGCAGACCTCTGCAGATGCTGCAGCACAGGAAAGAGAGAGCGTGTGTATCCAGGCCCTTGTCTACGCTGGCCAGCTTCCTGCCTGGGCCTGGCCCAGATGCACATAGCCGGGCCTGTCAGCAAGAGATAGCGGCCCTTTCATCGACGGCCTTGAATGTGAGACCTGGTGGCTCTCCAAGCAGTTGGCTCTTTGACGCCATGTGGATGCCTTCTGGGTTGCGGCCAGCTTTTTGTGGCTTGCCTGAGCCTCCCTTGTACTTCCTGGGTTGCAGTGGGCAAGGTGCTACTGGCTCTTTCTGATAGAGTTCTAGGCAGGGCACTGAGAATAGAAGCTGCTGATCTGATTTGTTTGGTGTGCCGTGCGGGGGGCTGGGAAGAGGCCTTCGAGGGTTTTGGCTCCCACCGGAAATATGCCTCTTACCGATGGTTAGTGATGGTCTGAGCCACACGTGACAAAGTCAGGCTCTGGCAGGAGGAGGCACTTGTATCAGCCAAGCATGAGCCCCTGAGCCTGGCCCAGAAGAGGAATCCGCTGTGGGCGCCAGGCCTTGTGGGCTCATCCACACACAGACACACCTCTGCGTCTATTCCTGGCCCTGCCCTGTTCCCTTCACCAGAGTTTTCCCTCCCCCGCCTCCGGCTGTGCTCCTTTTTAGGTCCCTGACCCCAGGAATGTGGGGAGAGCCACCATCCCCTACTCCCTGCTTTTGCCCATCTTCCTACGGAGTCTCGAATCCCCGTCCTTGAATTTTCTGCCTTGTGTGCAAACTCTCCTGCCTGGGCTCCAGGGCCCCACTCAAAGTGGCCATTCCAAGTCGGGCCCTCTCCAGAACTTACATCCCTGCTTTGCAACTTACTGTGTCATCAGCCAAGTTACTTTATCTTTCTTTAGCTCAGTTTTCTCATCTGTAAAATGGGGATAATGTCCCCACTTCATAGGGTTGCTGTGAACGAGGCTCAGCACGGTGATGGACATACTGTAAGTGCTAAATAAAGGTGAGGCCTTATTATCGGTATTATTATATGTGCACACAGAGGAACATACCAACACATCCCAGCCCCCCTTCCTAACATATTTCAGTCCTGTCTTGCTGAGCCACCGCCCTCTGTACCTGGCATTGAGATCTTCTAATTAACATACGTTTCAGTCCAAATGATGTTATTTCCCCTTTAAAAGAGACGTCTCTGCACCGTAGTTGTTCCCACTGCCTCTTGGTCTTCGTTTTCTAACTCCCCCACCTCGCCAAGGTCATAAAACTTATCTCCATGCTTGTCAGGAAACTTTGAAAGTGAACTAGCAGGAATTTGTTTAAATTCTTTTGTTTTAGAAGGAGTAAAAGTCGCTGATACAGAGTAAAAAACAGTTCAGTAACCCAGCTCCCAAGAGATCAGGGGTTTTCTGGGGAGGTGTGATTCACCGCCCCCACCCCATTCCTTTCTTCTTAGTGACAGCTGCAACTCTTCAGAGACTCCTAACCCTTTTTTTTTTGCAGAGGACAGAAAATGTTTAGAAATCTCCATTCTGAGTTGGCAGTTTCCCAAAGGGAAGAGTCCTTTCTAGAATATTCCTCTCTGCGCAGAATGGGAGACCTTGCCTTGGGTTGGGTTTCTTTGGAACCCACGAGGCTCCTTCCAGCCCCTTTGGCTGCCGGAGTGGTGTGTTGACCCCAAATCTGGAGGCAGCACCCAGGTCTCTTGGCATCTCGGGGTGTGTCCAGGCCTGGGCTTTGAGAAGCTTGTTTGTTACTCTTATTCTGCTGGTCATTGCATCTCGGTGGGATATTCTCCATCCCTTCCTCCAGTCTGTTCCATTCCTTGCACTTTCTGGGGTTGTTGGATATAGAAGATGGGGTCCTTTTCAGGTTTCCCTACAGCCTCAGCCTCAGGGCTCTCCCCAAGTTCCCAAGATGAGTTTGCTCGCTAGACCCAGCTTCCTGGCTGGGCACCAGCTTTCCCAGCCTCTCCTGGCAGCTAAACAGAGGGCGTGGGCCGCCGTCCCCTCTCCCGAGCAGAATTGGGAGGGTTCTTGAGCTCGGCTTGGGGCAGAGGGCTCTGGACACTCACCAGGGCTGCAGAAGAGAGTCAGGGTGACCAGGGTGAGGGCAATGGCGAGCTCATGGTGGGAGGGTGGCTGGTGAGGGAGGCTCTGTCCCTGTCTCTGGATCTGGTGGTCTTGTGGGAGACGTGCCCATCCGGGTATCTTCTTATATGCTCCTGGAGCGGGTAGGGCAGGGCGAGGGCTCCACTTGTGGAACCACACTGTTTACCTGGGCATCAGCTCAGTGAAAAAAGTAAACATTCTCCTTTCTCAACCGGGTTTCTGTCCCCATGGAAACTGAGCTCACACAATAGGCCACTTGGGAGGGGGGAACCCAGGGTCCAGTGTGGAGGCCGCGAGGGTTCCCAAGTCAGAGGGTCTGGAGAGCTGGCTGCCTGTGCCACTCTCTTTGAACCTGAGCACTGGGCAGTCCGGATCGACAGACAGAAGCAATTGTAGAGCCCACCTGGCCCCATCGCCCTGGGAGAAACTGAGGCTTACGGCCCCACAGCAGTGGCAGCAACAGGCCTAGGACTCGGGACTCCTGATGCTTCAGTGGGCTCCTCTCCAAGGAAATGGCTGGACCTTAAGCTTCCAGGGTCCCACGGTCCAGAGCATCTCGTGGTCAGACTTGGGGGAGACCCTGGACTGAAGCATGTTGACAGGTGAAGGAGTTCTCCAGAAGGCCCCTGAAACCCAAGCCCCAGGTCAGGCTGGAGGACGCACTGCACCAGCTGGGTCTGGAGTCCTGCCCTCCTGACGGCAAATCCACGGACGGGCACTTTGGGCCTTATTGCACTTGACCTCTTAATGGCCTTGACCCTCTTGCCGTTTCCTTCTTGAACTGTTCTCTCGCCTGCGCTCCCACGACTCAGATCTTTCCTGTTTTCCTCCCTGACCGACCTTCTTGTTCTTTAGACATTGATTCTTCACTGACCGAGCTTACGTATTGGTGGTTCCGGGCTGTGGCCGTGGCCCCTTCTGGCCTCCTGACACTACATCAGAGGCTGCCTGCTTCTCTCTCCAGTGTCTGTGCCTTAGAACACAGGCCTGCCCGGGTCAAAGTCACCTCCTAAACGGCCTTCTGCCTCCTAACTCGTCCTCCTTGGCCATCCTGGGAAAGGCCACCAGAATGATCTTTCTAAAGCCTGCTGATCACATCCTCCTCCTTCTTGAAACCCTTTTAAAGCTTCCTTGGGCGGATGGGATAAAATTCAAGTGTGATTTATTACAAGGCCCTGGTCCACTGGCCTTTGCTTACCATTTGAGCCTTATTCCTCTGCTCCCTTGCGTGGGGATTTAACCCTATCTTAGTATTTGCCGATTTGGGAACATGCCTCGTTTTTATTCATGCCTTTTTACCTTTGTACAAACTGTGCCTTGTGCCTGGAACACACTTCTGCCTTGTCTCCTCCAAATCCTATCCGTACTTCAAGATTCAATCAGATGTTCATTCATTCATTCATTCGATAAGCGCTGACCGCCTGCTAGGAGTTTCAGGCACTGTGCTAGGAGTTAGGCGTTGGCTTAGACGTGGAGCGGCCCTGCTCTGGAGCCCCTTCAAGATGAAATTGCCGCTGGGCTTCGAGGAGTGAGGTCAGCAGAGAGCAGCCAGTGACCAGTCCCCGGGGGTCTGCGGCAGCTGCAGGGAGCTACCTTGCTCAAGGTCACACCCTCCCCGGGGCGCTCGCACAGAAGGGCACTTCTGTGCCGTTGGGGACAGCACCAGCAGGTGGTCCTTTTACTCTAGAGCGCTGTGCCTGGCTGGCCACGTCTTTGTCGGGCCTGCGTGGCCTGCAGGCCGGTTTCCCCCTCTGCCCAGCCCAGATCCCGCCCGTTGCCCTTTACAGTTGTTGATGCCTAGTAATAATCTTGTACCCCAGACTCCAACTCAGCATCTGCTGTCAGGACAGCCTCAACCCACGGCAGGGATGCAGGAATGAACCAGGCGGGCCCAGGGCCCTGCTGCTGTGGAACTTCACTCTGGTGGAGAGACGGCAAGCAGACGGTGAAACGAATGAAACACTCTCAGGTGTGCTAAGCGCTAGGGGAGAACGAAGCGGGGACCTACGGTGGAAGAGGAGAGTGAGACTACTCGGTGGGGGGATGGGCGGTCCTCTCTGAGCAGGTGACTCGGTGCCGAGGTCTACAGGGGAGGGGCTCGGGCAGAGGGGGTGCCCAGCACTGAGGCCCTCAGGTGGGAAGGACCTGGGCTTGTCCGGAGCACTGAGGGGCACTGTGCCTGGAGCGGGGGGTGGGGACCACATCCCGAAGGGCCTCCAATTAAGTTGCGGAGCACAGGCTCCGGACGCGCAGGCGCAGTGGCCATGGCTCACGGGCCCAGCCGCTCCGCGGCACGTGGGATCCTCCCAGACCGGGGCACGAACCCGTATCCCCCGCATCGGCAGGCGGATTCTCAACCACTGCGCCACCAGGGAAGCCCCCCAATTAAGTTCTTTATGCTCTGGAAGGGGTTTCCTTTTTCATGGCTTTAAAAAAAATTGTGTTAAAATGCACATAACATAAAATTTACTGTCTGAGCCGTTTTTAAGTGTCCTGCTCAGTGGTATTAAATACTTTCACGTTGACGGGCACCCACCACCACCATCCACCCCCATAACTCTTTTCATCTTGTAAAACTGGAACTCGATCGATACCTGCTAAACACCAACTCCCCACCCCGCTTCCTTCAGCGCCTGGCAAGCACCGTTCTGCTGTCCATCTCCAAGATTTTGACAAGTCTAAGTACCTTATAAAAGTGGAATCATGCCATAATTGTCTTTTTATGACTGGCTTATTTCACTCAGCATAATGTCTTCAAGGTTCATCCATGTAGCATATTGCAGAATTCTTTCCTCGTTGAGGCAGAATAAGACTCCATTTTGTGTCTAGATCACATTTTTCTTATCCATTCATCCGTCGATGGACACTAGGGTTGTGTCTGCATTTTAGCTCTCGTGAATAATGCTGCTGTGAACAGGGGTGTACAGTCTGGAAGGTGTTAATGGGGAGTGACGTGGTCTGATTTCCCTTTTTTTTTTTTTTTTTTTTTGTGGTACGCAGGCCTCTCACTCTTGTGGCCTCTCCCGTTGCGGAGCACAGGCTCCGGACGCGCAGGCTCAGCGGCCACGGCTCACGGGCCCAGCCGCTCCGCGGCATGTGGGATCTTCCCGGACCGGGGCACGAACCCGCGTCCCCTGCCTCGGCAGGCGGACTCTCAACCACTGCGCCACCAGGGAAGCCCCTGATTTCCCTTTTGATGAGATGTTTCTGGCTGCTGCTCTGAGGGGAAGGGAGGGGGTGGGGTTGGAGTGACTGAGCAGCTCAGCAGAAGGGATAGTGGGTTTGGACCAGCTGATGGCCGTGTGGGGAGGATGTGAGAGACCGAGGAACAGGCTTGATGTTGGATAGAATAAGACGGGTTGGGGAGGGAAGCATGAGGCTGGGGCAGCCAGGGGCCTGGGGTGCTACTTCCTGACCTAGAAAGACTCGGGAGGAATAGGTTGGGGGTTGGATCAGAGCAAAGCGTTCTTCAGCCTGCGGTGCCTGTCAGCCATCACTCTCGCTGTCAGCCTCTACATCCCTCTGCGTCGTGCTTTAACTTTGCAATTCTTTACTTGTTCTAACCTCTTACATAATGTTTGCTAAACAGGCGTCCGTGAGGCATTAATCGATGAATGTGAGAGTTGGAGGCTCAGAGCCGCCTTAACACGGTTAAAAGCACAGGTTCTGAAGTTGCCATCGTGTGGACTCACGGAGTAAATGACTGTGTAGCTGAAAGATCAGGAGAGGAAGGTCTTCTGAAGTGATCATGAAACGATCTCCGAGGCAGGCTGCAAAGGGGGAAAACAAACAAACAAACAAACAAACAGGGGAATTCCCTGGTGGCTCAGTGGTTAAGAATCCACCTGCCAGTGCAGGGGATACAGGTTGAAGGCCTGGTCCGAGAAGATCGCAGCTAAGCCCGTGTGCCACAACTACCGAGCCCGCGTGCCACAGCTACTGACGCCAGTGTACCTAGAGCCCGTGTTCCACAACAAGAGAAGCCACTGCAATGAGAAGCCCTCACACCGCAACAAAGAGTAGCCCTCACTCGCTGCAACTAGAGAAAGCCTGTGCACAGCAAAGAAGACCCAACACAGCCAAAAATAAATAAAATAAAAGAAAAGAAAGAAAGAAAGAAAAGAAAAGAAAAAGAAAATGCATGGTATTAAAAAAAATTTTTTGAGTTTCCTTGTTCAAATGCACACACGTGACTCTTGGGTAAACTGCGCTGCTTTCACGCTGGGCCTGGGCCCCCAGGATGAGGGTTTCCTTTGTTCCTACTACACTGCTGTGTCTGTGACATACACCTGTGGGCTTAGCTGACTCCCCTGTTCCTGACCTGACCCCAGGGCAGGGCTCGATAGGCAAGGTTACATGAACAAAGAGTAGTTCTGAGGTCCCCCGGTAGGTAAGCCACATAAAGAGGCTTAGTTCTCTCTATCCTCATCCTTGAGCCATAGAACTAGGGTGTCTCCATGAGGCCTCCCCCAAACTGGCTGTCAGACAGGGAGGGCCTTCTGGGCACATGGCCTGTCTCCTTAGTGACACCGCCCAGGGGTTGTGCAGAGAAGGGCCCTATGAGTGTCATCAAGACAGTTCATCAGGTCAAAACCTTCAGCCTTCATGAAAAACCTTGGTCTAATCCCTCCAGAGGGGTCTGTGTGCTGTTCTCCAGGGCTGTGTGGTGGGGAATCGTGAATGTACTGTTCTTGCTACTGCTTCCCTCTCTGGATACTCCATTCCTGGTTCCAAGTGTCCCAAGACGGGCTCTTCCATCCTGGCCCTTGGTGGAAATGTGGGGAGGGGCATTTCTCTGCCCCGCCCGGGAGTCTGCAGAGCAGCTGCTTCTCTGCCTTGTCCTGTGGGCAGTTAGGCAAAAAGGATCCGTCAAGGCTCAGAGCCCAGAGCTTCTTAGACCCTAACAACCGCTCCTCAAATCCTTAAACACCCCCGCACTGCGAATTCCAGGCCAGAACCTGCAGCCCACCATAGCACATGGTGAGAGCCGGGAGCCACCGATTCTGGCCGCGTGTGGGCGGCCACCTGGCCACTGTGCAAAGACAAACTGTCTGCAGGAAGACAAGACTCTTGGTTATTAGCCCCATGGGTGTGGCGGTGAGCTGGCACAGTTCCTGCTGGGTCCCCCTAGCAAACACTGTACCCTGTGTTGCCTGGGCCTGGCTCTGGAGCTTCAGGGAGAGGGCCTGGCCCCAGCTAGGGCAGTGGCCAAGGAGCCTGCCCTGGGTGCGACCTCCCCTGGGCTCCAGCTCGGAGGGTGAGAGCACCTTGTGCCTGGCTCCAGCATCCTCTGGGGCCCGAGGATGGGAGGGACCCAGGGGATCTGGAAGCCCTGCTTGGGGATCTGGATTTTCAGGTAAGCCGATCCCTCTCCCCTGCATGCGGCATGTGTGTGTGTGTGTGTGCACACGTGGCTGCCAGGGTGGTGAGCTCTGTTCAATGCCCCTTGGGGAGCCTGCCCAGGTCCCCACTTAGAGGTCCGGTAGGGATGGTGGAGGGAAAGCCTGGGCCAGAAGCAGCCCAGGGAAGGTATTGACTGAGACCTGCTGTTCACCCCTGGGCTTGGTGCTTGGTGTAGACGCTGAGCCAGAAGCTGGGGTGCAGCCTGGGCTGGCATCTGGCCTACTGCAAGTCCCAGCCTGGCCCAGAAAACAGGTTGGAGGCTGTGGGAGGGCCAGGCTGATCCTATCCCTCCGGCTGGGCCAGCAGACTGGGACTGGTCAGGCCATAGGCTCATGGGGCAAGCTGTAGAGCGTTCAGCCTCCTCCCTCCACCCCGGCCTTCTGGCTCCATGCCCATTCAGGAAACAGCCCCTGAGCAGAGAAGAATTTCCCTTGTGGGTTTGCTTCATTCTTTTCTGCCTCAGTGGCTCCTGGGGCTGGCCCCTGCTTTGACCCAGCCCTACCAGGCGGGGTCTGGCAACTTCTGGACATTTCAGCCAGAATGAGCAAAACTCCACTGGCCGTGATGCCTAGCGCCCGTGAGCTTTCAGAAGACCTAAAAAACTGTCATGTATCTGTTGGATTCCAAGTATAAAAAGAAAATCAAAATTGTAATTAATGAATATTTATCTAGGTAACATTATTTCTACTAGCTTACTGGGACTCTGTTCAACTATGATATCGTTATATGTGGATGCAGTAAAGTTTAAGTTGTATGAACCCAATGCATAATCTATTCTTAGGATCAGAATTATTAAATTTATACAAGCCTCTTTCAAAAGTTTATGGCCGCGCTTCCCTGGTGGCGCAGTGGTTGAGAGTCCTCCGGCCGATGCAGGGGACATGGGTTCGTGCCCCGGTCCGGGAAGATCCCACATGCCACGGAGCGAAAGTTTGTGTGTGTGTGGTACACGGGCCTCTCACTGTTGTGGCCTCTCCCGTTGCGGAGCACAGGCTTCGGACACGCAGGCTCAGCGGCCACGGCTCATGGGCCCAGCCGCTCCGCGGCACGTGGGATCCTCCCGGATCGGGGCACGAACCCGCGTCCCCTGCATCGGCAGGCGGACTTACAACCACTGCGCCACCAGGGAAGCCCAAGCGTATATATTTTAATGTGTTTGATATGATATGGGATAGAAACATCCAAACTAATAGGGCCTCACAATATCTGCAGCTGTGGCCATAGCAGAACACAGCCACCATCCAAACAGGCAGGGAGGGACCAGAGAGAAGAAATACCCCAGCTTCTCTCTTGTCCTGTCCTCTGATCTATAGCCAGAGCCTTCCATTGGCCTACCCAACTGGCGTCAGCCAGCAAGGAAGCCCCGGTTTTGTGGCCCTTAGAGGTCAGCCTCCAGGGACATAGAGTAGATCATGGAAAGGTGGAGAATGAATGCGGGGAGGGGGTGAGTGTCAAACATAAGAAAACCAGCCTTGGGACTTCTCTGGGGGACCAGTGGTTAAGAATCCACGCATCCAATGCAGGGGGCTTAGGTTCGATCCCTGGTCAGGTAACGAAGATCCTGCATGCCGTGCTCACGTGGCACAAAAAAAAGAAAAAAGAAAGAAAGAAAAACCAGCCCATAATAGTATCATTCTACATACGCAGCTCTGGATCTCTCTTTTCCCACTTAATATATGTCTTGGATATCTTTCAAAACCTTGGCACTTACTGATTTTGATATTTTCATGCTGCAGAATATGCATTTGCAGGATGTAATAAAATTTAAGTTACCAGTACCTTTTTGATGGACACTTGGATTGTTTCCAGTTTTTCTGCCATTATAAACCCCTCGGCATCTACCTGCCTCTTTCTGCCCAACGCCTGGATTTAGATGTGCTTCTCTCCCCACCGCTATTGACGTTCTCTGCGGAGGGGTTGTCGGTGGTGAATAGCAGGGCTGGGGAGGTGGGCGCGGGAGGGTGTCAGGGTGGGTGGGGAATGGGGGATCTGATTTGTGATCAAGATGGGGGATCTTGATCACCTTCCCAGTTGTCCCTCAACCCCCAGAAGAGATGCTCAGGTGGGCTGCTGAGCAGCATCCTGTGAGCGCGTTACCCAGCCATCGGATGCGGGTTGTACCCAGGTGTAAAGTGACCTGGCTTTTGCAGTTTCTGGAGTTTCAGGGAAGGGTGGGCTGCGGCAAGCTTCAACCCGCTGAGGAACTGAGCCTTTTCTTGGCTCCCCAGCCAGGCGGGCTCCTGGAGCCGAAACTTGGAGGCTGGGGGTGGGTGGGGTGGGTCTGGGAGCTGGGGATGGGCCTTCCTGAGACCGGGGAGCCTGGCAGAACCAGCAGGTTCTTGGCTCCGGGGGAAGCTCCCTCCAAGGGTGGGGACAATAAAGGTGATGGAAGGCCCTGTTCTGCAGGGTGGCAACTCGTTTCCCCTCCATTTTCCTGGCAGCTCTGGGGATTTGGGCAGCAGATTTGTGTTGACAGCATGTGACACGATTCACTTCCTGACCTTTCCCAGGGAGCACGTGTACTCGACTGCTGAATTCTGCAGGCTCTTTGCTCTGCAGTGAGTCACCAGGCGCTGCCCTCCACGTCTGTCCTGCCCTGAGCTTCTGCCCACTGTGGACTTGGCAGGTCACTGCCAAGGTCCATCTGCCCAGTGCCTGACGGCCCTGCCCTCAGCCGTCAAGGGGGACATAAGCCCACGTGGTCAGCAGACAGGGCTCAGGGCCCAGCTCTGCTGCTGGCCGGCCGAGAGGCTCTGCAGGGCTGTGGTGGTCCCACACGCACAGGGAAGGGGAGAGAAGACCACCACGGGCTCCTTCAGGCTCGTAGTCTGAGACCCAGCGATGTCTCACCCAGAGGAGCCTGGGGAGTCCCTGGCCTGCGTCCTCCACCCACGGCCTATGCCGTCCCCTCTGGGACCCACATCACTTTCCGTCCGTCAGGCTGATGCAGCGTCCTCAAACACATGTGTTCACGAAACGAACTAGAACTTTATTTATCATCTGTCTCTATTTTTATAACTAAAATAGTTACAGTTTATATTTATATATTTTATATGTAATGTATTTTATCACATATACATATAAACATACATAATACAGATAATAATAATATATAATATTTATATGATAACTAAAATAACGACAATAAAATGTAATTTCTGTCTCAAACCTTCACACTGCTAAGGGAGTGGAAATTTAGTCTCAGCCCCCTTGGGGCTTCTCCTGTCCAGAGCTGTGCCTAACTTCCGGGGGGCTTGTTCAGAACCAAGGCTTTGGTGGGGTTTGTGTGGTGAGAGCGTCTGGTGCTTGATGTCACCTGTCACCAGCTCATCTCTCTTTGCTGGCCATCAGCCTGTGCAGGCCTCCAGCTCACTGGCTTTCTCTGCCACCTCGGGGCCGCTCCTGGGCGCACAGAAAGCCACTGCTGCTCCCACGTGGTGCGGGGCTGGGAGATTCTGCCGTGACACCACCTAAGATGTTATCCCACATCCATTTCTTCTTCGGGGCGTTCTGCTCTCTGCTCTCAGATTCTTCAGACCCATCTGAGGACTTTGCCATCTCATTAAGGCTTGGTCTCTCCGGTGGCTTACCCGGTGGATTTGATAACCAGAGAGGATCCGTTTTTAATGCCTCCTTACTATAGACAACAAAACGTATTCTCATTAATAACTGTGAAATGAAATGAAGAAACAAAATGAAACACAGAAAAGAAATGCAGACAGTGATCACTGATTTATTTATCTGTCAAGATCATTTTCTTTTATTGAAATACACACACCTTGCTGGCAAATATAAATATCAGAGCACACAAATATTCACACATTAAAACACCGCTATTCAGCACTACTTCCAATAGCCAAGCAACCTAAATGTCCATCGACAGATGAATGGATAAAGAAGATGTGGTACATGTACACAACAGAATATTACTTAGCCGTAAAAAAGAATGAAACAATGCCATTTGCAGCAACACGGACTAACCTAGAGATTATCATAGTAAGTGGAGAAAGTCAGAAAGAAACAAATACCATAGGATATCACTTACATGTGGAATCTAAAGTATGACACAAATGAACTTATTTTTGAAACAGAAACAGACTCACAGACAGAGAAAACAAACTTATGGGGACTTCCCTTGTGGTCCAGTGGTAAAGAATCCACCTTCCAATGCAGGGGACACAGGTTCGATCCCTGGTTGGGGAACTAAGATACCACATGCTGAGGGGCAACTAAACCCACACGCCACAACGACTGAGCCTGCACGCCTCAAGTAGAGAGCCCGCGTGCTGCAGACCACAGAGCCCCGTGCCACAATTACAGAGAGGAAAACCCGCACACAACTAGAGAGAAGCCCCTGCGCTGCAACGAAGATCCCACGTGCCACAACTAAGACCAGATACAACCCCCCCAGAAAAGAAAACAAATGTATGGTTACCAAAGGGAAAAGGGGGTGGGGGAGGGATAAATTAGGAGTTTGGAATTAGCAGATACAAACTACTATATATAAAATCGATAAACAACAAGGCCCTACTGTATAGCCCAGGGAACTACATTCAATATCCTGTGATAAACTATAATGGAAAAGAATATGCAAAAGAATATATATATGTATATATCTGAATCACTTTGCTGTACACCAAAAGCTAACACAACATTGTAAATCAACTATACTCTAATAAAAAAAAAAACCCACAAAACAACAAAAGCACAGCTATTTATTCAATAGTTTGTATATTTACCTAATGAACTCTGATCCTTTGGTTATAGTCTGCTATATTAATATCTTATGTAAATAATTATCCAATTAAAATTCAGCCAGAAGTAAAGTTTTATAAAACTGAAATATGTACCTGCAAAAGGTAAAATTAGGCAACTACTAAATTGTACCACTGATGTACTGTTTTATTTATTTGATTTGTTCTTTAGTTGTTTTTTTTTTTTTGCGTCATGCGGGCCTCTCACTGCCGCGGCCTCTCCCATTGCGGAGCACAGGCTCCGGACGCGCAGGCTCAGCGGCCATGGCTCACGGGCCCAGCCGCTCCGCGGCACGTGGGATCTTCCCGGACCGGGACACGAACCCGTGTCCCCTGCATCGGCAGGCGGACTCTCAACCACTGCGCCACCAGGGAAGCCCTGTTCTTCAGTTTTAAAACAATCAGCAGTTGAAAAAAGAATACATTTCAACTTTAAAGATATTAAAATTCAGTCCAATATTTCATGTATGAATGAAAATGTTCACTTCCTAAACAAAAAGATTATACCTTACACTGTTTTACTGTTTGAAATTTTAAACCCAAAGAAAAGCTCAAGTGGCCTAAAGATGACAGAAATGAAGCAATTCAAGTTCTCTTTCTTGCTTTTTACAAGCACAGCACTTTGGTTGTTTACTTTGAATTTGCTGTTTGAGCACAGTAGTACGTAGCACACAGGAGTTGGAGACGAACTGAATCTGAAGCCAGCGCCAAGAATTCTGCCCCTTCACAAACTTACTCTTTTTTTTAAGCCACTGATAAAATAATGTTCTTTATTACAACAGAATATACAGAGTATACAGATTTATAGCAAAACAACATAAAAAAACTAGATAAATGAAAGAAAACAAACTGTAAAATTGACTCAAGTAAACTTAAAGATATGCTAACAAGGGCTTCCCTGGTGGCGCAGTGGTTGAGAGTCCGCCTGCCGATGCAGGGGACACGGGTTCGTGCCTCGGTCCGGGAAGATCCCACATGCCGCGGAGCGGCTGGGCCCGTGAGCCATGGCCGCTGAGCCTGCGCGTCCAGAGCCTGTGCTCCGCAACGGGAGAGGCCACAGCAGTGAGAGGCCCGCGAACCACACACACACACCAAAAAAAAAAAAAAAAAAAAAAAAAGATATGCTAGCAAGTGACCAAAGAACCCTAAGAATCAGAAGGTCCAGTTGATTTTACAGGCAAGTTTTACTAAACTTTTAGGTAATAATAATAGTAATAGTAATAATAGATAATGTATATTGAGCTGTATCTATGTTCCAGACAGTATGAAGGGCTTTACATAGTGAGCAAGTTTAATTTTCACAGCAATCTAAGCGGATAGTCAGTGGCCTCTATGTGAAAACTTGCAATGATGGCAATCTTTCTACTTTGTACTTAGCCTGTTCCTTTGTTGAATAGCTTTAACCAACAAGTTTCTTTTTGCATATGTGCAAGTATCCTCTATTATTCCCACCCATTAGCTCTAGTTCTGCCTTTTAGAGCTTATGTGACATAAGTGAACCTCTTCTTCCGTGTGGCAATCCTTTATATCCTGGAAAGCCATTATCATGTCTGCCTTCTCCTGTTTAAGAGACTTCATTTAAGATCTGTACAGGGACTTCCCTGGCAGTCCAGTGGTTAAGACTCTGTGCTTCCACTGCAGGGGGTACAGGTTTGGTCCCTGCTTGGGGAACTAAGATCCTGCATGCCACGTGACGCGGCCAGAAAAGAAAACAAAAGAAATGTTTTGGGTTTCCCTGGTGGCGCAGTGGATAAGAATCTGCCTGCCAGTGCAGAGGACACAGGTTCGATCCCTGGTCCGGGAAGATCCCATATGCCATGGAGCAACTAAATCCGTGCGCCACAACTACTGAGCCTGTGCTCTAGGGCCCACGAGCCACAACTGCTGAGGCCGCATGCCACAACTACCGAAGCCTGCGCACCTAGAGCCCGTGCTCCTCAATAAGAGGCGTGCGTACAGCAACAAAGAGTAGTCCCCGCTCGCCACAACTAGAGAAAGCCCGCGTGCAGCAACAAAGACCCAGTGCAGCCAAAAATAAATAAATAAATAAAATGTTAAAAAAAGATACTTTTGTAGAAATTATTTAATGTCCATATTTTCCCACCTTCTAGTCCTGTAGCCCTCCTAATTTCCTGCACGGGTTTACAAAGATTGCTATTAGTAGTTTTGTGTTCCTGCCTTCACGACAAACTTACTCTTGACGTGAGCCCATTGGAGACCAGCTGCATAACTGGGAGTTCTTAGAAATAATTTCCACGTAGAATACAATGCCTGTTAAAAGATAAGCAACAAACATGTGCTAATTTGGAGCTTACATATATATTATGAAAACTCTACATTACCTGTATCAGATGCTTGCAACTTGGACTTAGGAGAATATTCCAGGTAGGAGTATTTTATCACTGACATTGTTTAGAATTGCTGGTGCATGGTGATAGTATATAGACATAGAGAACGGACTTGAGGACACGGGGTGGGAGGGGGAAGCTGGGGCGAAGTGAGAGTAGCATCGACACATATACACTACCGAATGTAAAATAGCTAGCTAGTGGGAAGCAGCAGCATAGCACAGGGAGATCAGCTCGGTGCTTTGTGACCACCTAGAGGGGTGGGACAGGGAGGGTGGGAGGGAGATGCAAGAGGGAGGGGATATGGGGACATATGTATGCATATGGCTGATTCACTTTGTTGTACAACAGAAACTAACACAGTATTGTGAAGCAATTATACTCCAATAAAGATCTATTTAAAAAAAAGCATATAGACTTTTAGGGAGTCTTATCATTGTTTTTATTTTATTTTATTTATTTGTTTTTTTGGTGGTACGCAGGCCTCTCACTGTTGTGGCCTCTCCCGTTGCGGAGCACAGGCTCCAGACGCGCAGGCTCAGCGGCCGTGGCTCACGGGCTTAGTTGCTCCGCGGCATGTGGGATCTTCCCGGACAGGGGCACGAACCCGTGTCCCCTGCATTGGCAGGCGGATTCTCAACCACTGCGCCACCAGGGAAGCCCTTATCCTTGTTTTTAAATCCTCTTACTGCCTGCACTTGGAGGCCACTAGTTTCAGCAGGGACCACCAACCCGTGGTAAAACAGGCATGTTGTTTTATTACGCTTTGAAGATTGTGTTTTCTACAGATCGAAGGTTTGTGGCGACCCCGTGTTGAGCAAGGCTATTGGTGCCATTTTTTCCAACCACATTTGCTCGATTCATGTCTCTGCGTCACATTTTGGCAATTCTTGCAGTTCTTCAAACTCTTTCATTATCGTTTGTCACGGTGATCAGGCATCAGTGCTCTTTGGTGTTACTATTGAAAAAAGAGGACGACTTGCTGAAGGCTTGCTGGTGGTTGGCATTTTTAAGCAATAAAGTATTTTTAAAATTAATTTTTATTGGAGTAGAGTTGCTTTACAATGTTGTGTTAGTTTCGACTGTACAGCAAAATGAATCAGCTATACATATACACATATTCCCTCCTTTTGGGATTTCCTTCCAATTTAGGTCACCACAGCGCATTCAGTAGAGTTCCCGGTGCTATACATTATGTTCTCATTAGTTATCTGTTTTATACATAGTGTCACACATATCAACATGTGTCAATCTCAGTCTCCCAGTTCCTCCCACTCCCCCCTTTAAGCAATAGAATATTTTTTGATTAAGGTATGTACATTGTTTTTTGCTCGTTTGTTTTCTTTTACTTGAAGTACAGTTGATTTACAATGTTGTGTTACTGTCAGGTGTACACCTGTACCTTTTTTTAAAAACATAATGCTATTATTGCACACTTAATAGACTACAGTATAGTGTAAACATAACTTTTTTTTTTTTTTTTTTTTTTTTTTTTTTGTGGTACGGGGCCTCTCACTGCTGTGGCCTCTCCCGTTGCGGAGCACAGGCTCCGGACGTGCAGGTTCAGCGGCCACGGCTCACGGGCCCAGCTGCTCTGCGGCGTGTGGGATCTTCCCGGACCGGGGCACGAACCCGTGTCTCCTGCATCGGCAGGCGGACTCCCAACCACTGGGCCACCAGGGAAGCCCGAAACATAACTTTTATGCACTGGGAAACCAAACATTCGTGTGACTTGCTTTACTGCTCAACTGAACTCCCAGTTGAGCCTGTTCTGACTCTGCTTCCCCACTGCCCTGGGAATCCTTTCCTCGTCTGGGGGTGCGGTGGGCTCAGGAAGCCTGCCTCTTACACAAAACGAGTGCCTGGAGGTCTTTCCATTCCTCTGAAAGCCTAGACTTTTGATTTGCAAAAGCCGGGAAAAGATTCCCTCTTTCTCTGTCTTCTCTGTCACTGCCCCTTCCCTGGGGCCACCTGGATCAAGGCAAGAGCCAAGAGAGGAAAGTAAATAAGAGGAAAAATAACATAGGTTAATGTTTCAAAAACTTGTCACTGCGAGTGAATGGCTCGGGAAGCATCTCCTCCACTGGTGCCCCAGGGAGCGGGCAGACACAGGGCTGCTGCCCCCCAGGTGGCGACGCCCCGTGAGGTCCTTGCTGTCCCTCCAGCCGAGACAGAGTGAAAGAGGCCAGGCTGCCCAGGCCCCAGCCTCCACGATCACCCGGTGGCTCTCCGCAGCTGCCTCTGACTCCGGGAGGTTCTGCCTCTGGGGTCTGGAAGGGCTACAGGGAACATCAGCTCCATCCTCTTTTTCTGGAGAAGGGGTCTCAGGCCCAGAGAGATGCCGTAGCATCATCGGAGGTTGCACAGAGAGATGCCGTAGCATCATCGGAGGTTGCACAGAGAGATGCCGTAGCGTCATCGGAGGTTGCACAGAGAGATGGGGCAGAGGCAGGACTTGAACCAGGCGTCTTCCCGCTGGTCTGCGCTGCAGAGCACAGCTTGGCAGGTTGCTTATTGCTCAGCTCTAAGTTCACCCAGCGTCTTATGACCTAACGGTTCAATGCGTTTGTGCTCTGAACCTCATGGGCCCTTGGGGCCTGGAAAAATGCGGGAAAACAGCCTCTGATGCTTCATTTACTTTCCTCTAAACTCACTGGTGGTCTTTCCCCGGTAGATGAAGAATGCCAGGAAATACGGTAACTAGAGAACAGGCGTCCCTCCGTCCCAGAGGCTGGAGAGGAAGACACACTGGTCGGACGAGAGCAGCTGCAAGCAGCCTGTTCGTGGCCCCGGAGAGACCTGTGCCGGACAGGGGTCCTGGCCTGAGGGGACACAAAGTACGGGGGCTCCTCCTTGGGCCTCTGGCGCGGCATGGGGCTCGTGTCGTGTCCACAGCGCACTCCTGAGGTCCGTTCTCCCCAGGGCAGCCAGCGCGATCTTTTAAAAATAAACCAGATCGTGTCACCTCTCTGGGTTAAGCCCTTCTTGGCTTCCCACAACACTCAGAATAAAATCTCAAGTCACACCTGGTGCACAGGAACTGGTGTGACCTGTCCCCGCCTGTCTCTGCAGTCCCATCTTGTGTCACACATCTCCCCCGCCCCCCAACTCAGTAAGTACCCTGTGGCCACGCTGGCCTTCCTCCCTGCAGGGCACGTGGAGGGCAAGCCCACCTCTGGGGCTTTGCTTTCGCTCTCCTCTGCCTGGATGCTTCAACCCAGGTCATGTCCTGATTGCAGCTCTCACAGCCCCTCTGTGGATAAGCCTTCCCTGATCACTGCGGCCCCTCTCCCCAGTCGCTCTGGATTTCAGAATCCGGCTTTCTTTCCTTTAGAGCCTTCATTACCATCCGAAATGATCTCATGTACGTGTTTGTCTATCATTTGCCTTCCCCTCCCTCCCCCAACGTAAGCTCCATGCTCACCTATGATTCTCCAGGGCCGTGCACATAGTAGGTGCTTATTAAGTATTTGTTGAATGAATGGATGGGGCTCTGAGCCTCTCACCACCCCCAGCCTCAGCACCAGGTGTTCTGTGAGCATCGGTGGTAGGGAGGACGAGGATGGCACTCAGAGCAGGGCCTGGCGCATACTAAATACTAAAACACTCAGTGTTTTCTGGGACAATTATTGCACCCAGGCCCTGGGGCTTGGCCTCAGTAATTTCCCCGTTTCCTGAGATGCACTCAGCTGTCCTTCCTCATCTTTACCTGCTGAGATCTCCCTGCGTACACTGACCTTCCATTCCCATCTCCACTTGCTGAAATCCTTCTCACCTTCGAGACTCAGGCCAAAGGCAACCTCCCACTAAGACTCCTCTCACCTCTTCAGGGAGAATGTGGCATCAGCAGTGACGGCAGCAGCAATAACTCCCACCCGCCCTCTGCCCGGCACCGCACTCAACTCCGTCTCTCATTTCGGCCTTAAAACAGTCCTACGAGGTAGGTTCTGCTCCCGTTCCCATTTCAAAGATGGAGAAACTGAGGCTCAGGAAGTTGCCAGAAGTCTCGCAGTCACAAGTAAAGGAAGGAGTAAGTCAGACAGAGAAAGACAAATATCACGTGATATCGCTTACACGTGAAATCTAAAAAAAAAAAAAAAAAAATGGTGAAAATGGACTTATTTATACAACAGAAATAGAGTCACAGATGTAGAAAACAAACTTATAGTTACCAGGGAGGAAACGGGGGAGGGAGGGATAAACTGAAAGATTGGGAGTGACATATACACGCTACTATATATAAAATAGATCACTAATAAGGACCTACTGTATAGCACAGCGAACTCTACTCAATACTCTAATGGCCTATATGGGAAAGAATCTAAAAAACGGTGGATTCATGTATAACTGAGTCACTTTGCTGTACACCTGAAACTAACACAACATTGTAAATCAACTCTACTCTAATAAAAATTAAAAAAAAAAAAATCAAAGTTAAAACAGAACAGACCAAGTAGAGGAGGGAGGATCTAAACCCCGGGAGGCTGACCCTGGCCACGGTGTCCAGCCCCTGTGCAGAGGGCGCCCACCTGCCCCCGCCATTGACCATCCCATCTGCAGCCCTGTGTTCTGGAACCTGGGACATCGCTGGGGCGGGGGATGGGGGGGATTAAACCTAACTCTGGCCCTTGATCCCTCACCCCAAGCACCTGCTGTTTTTATTGCCAAGAAAAATTGGTTCCATAGAACTATTGTGAAAATTTTGAAGGGAAAGCAGGTCAGGTGCGGGGAAGGGACTCACAGAACTTGGCAAATAGAAGGTAATTACTGTAAATCGCATCTTAACATTTTTGTGTAATTCCATACTTCTCTGTGGTTCAAACTGCTCAAGAGTTAGTTTTAAAATACAATCCTGGGGGCTTCCCTGGTGGCGCAGTGGTTGAGAGTCCGCCTGCCGGTGCAGGAGACACGGGTTCGTGCCCTGGTCCGGGAGGATCCCACATGCCGCGGAGCAACTAAGCCCGTGAGCCATGGCCGCTGGGCCTGCGCGTCTGGAGCCTGTGCTCCGCGGCGGGAGAGGGGAGAGGCCACGGCAGTGAGAGGCCCGCATACCGCAAAAAAAAAAAAAAAAAAAACAATCCTGGGACTTCCCTGGTGGTCCAATGGTTAAGACCCGGCACTCCCAATGCAGGGGGCCTGGGGTGGATCCCTGGTCAGGGAACTAGATCCCGCACGCTGCAACGAAGATCCCGCGGGCCGCAACTAAGACCCGGCGCAGCCAAATAAATAAATGAGTAAATAAATAAATATTTAAAAAATAAAATACAACGCTGACTGAAGTAATTAAGCTCTCCCCCCCTGCCCACATCTCCCCGCTGGAAGGCTGGGCCTCTGTGAGGGAAGGCCCATGACCTGAAGCTGGCCGTCCTCCCAACAGGCGACATAGCACCCAGCACAGGGGTATTTGGAGAGATGCAGGACTTTGAGCTTTTTTTCTCTTAGCCTCAGAGGGGCTGTCAGAGTTCAGCAAGTGACAGGAGGAAGCCCATGCATTCCAGAGGCCTCGGCTTGAGTGGTTTGAGGGGAGCATGTGGGGAAGAGACAGTGGTTGGCCGGGGCCCAGGGCTTGACCCTGCTTCAAGGGTCTGACAAGCATATGGGGAAGCAGACGGACAAGGTGACCGTGGTTCACGGACTGTTCCCTAGGAGCTGCTCAGAGGAGGAAAAGACAGAAAGGCTTCCTGGAGGAGGTGTCTTTGAGTTGGGTGGGTGGGTGGGAGCTGGAAGGAAGCGAGGTCACAGCTGGGAGAGGCTGGCCCCTCCACTGGCTGTTCTCCACATGCCGAGCCTGGGGCTGGTACTGGGGACACCGTTTAGAGTGGGAGACAGATGCTAATCGCAACAGTGACGTGAAGGAGAGAGATTCCGGCACGGAAGAGGGAATCACTGGGCCTGGGAGTTGGAGCAAGGGTCCCTTGGGTGGGCTTTGAGGTCAGCAGGCGCTGTCTAGTTGGGGGGAGGAAAGGGGGCTCTGAGCAGAGGTAAGAGTGTGTGAAGCTTGGTGGCCAGAGGGAGCGGGACCCTGTAAGAAGCTGGCATGGCCGAGGCCCATGAGCTCCATGAGCTGGAGACCTCTGGGCAGGGGCTCGTCCACACAGAGCCTAGAGTGACAAAGGGGCGTTTGGGTTTAACTTGGTCACAGGACACCTGGAAAGGGACTAAGGTGGGGTGCAGGGCGGGCTGGAGCAGGGGCGAGGGGGCGGGGTGCACAGGCGGGGGACGTGCATCTGATGGATGGAAGAGAATGGGGATTGTTGGGGTGGGGGAGGGCAGGTGAGCACAGCTCAGTTCATGGAACTTCTAGAAGCACCACTCTGGAGGGCGGCCTGGGATTGGGGTGGAGTTTGAGTTCATTGTTATTTTGACTCTGTGGTCATGGCTGTTATGTTTGTTAACTGAATGCAAACAATCCCCCTGATTGGGCTCAGGAACTTGGATTCAGAGAGGGCCGCTGCCCACACACCCACACCCACGCAGGCCAGGGGCTGGGCCTGAGCCCGACTCTGCCCCACAAGCAGTCCTGTCATCCAGATGGGGAGTTGGCTGTAGAAATGGCACTCCAGGGGCAATTCCAGGCTGGTGACCTGGGCGCCCTAGCCGTGGACCCGCGTTCTGGCTGTTCCCTGCCCCGCTCACGTTCTCACGGAGCCCAGCCCTGCTTCCCCACCCAGGCCCTGACCTGCTGGAGCCACTGCCAATAGGGCCTTCACCTCGAGTGGGAGCTGACGTCTCTCCTGCAGCAACAGCAAGGGGGTCCCTGACCCTGAGCCCACGGACGGTGGGGCCTGGGGCCTGGTGGTGGGCCTGCCTCTGGGCTGGGGTTAGAGGGGGTGATGGGTAGCGCTGGCTCTGTTTCCCCAGGCCTTGGGTGGGTTTGCCCCCGCCGGGCACCGTTGTGACTCGGGCTGAGGCATGGGCTGTCATCCAGCCTCCTCAGGCATCCCTGCTTGCCCGCCTGGGCAGTCCCATCCCCCCTGGCCTCGCTTTTCCCATCTGAAAAATGGGCATAGCACCAGGTGGGCAGTGTTGTTGGGGTTAGGGTGGGTGAGTGGCAGCACGGTTGGCCTTGGACACTCCTTGTTCCGACCCCGGAGACGAGCGGCCCTGCAGTCTGGCCCCGCTCCGGGGAGAGGCTTTCCCAGGCCCGGGGGGCTCCAGGCCTTTCTCAGGGAGGCTCCCTCTGAGCCAGGAGATGAGCTCAGAGGGCGGGCCGGGCTTCAGGGACCACACATCCTTGTCCTCCCTTTCCTGGGAGTTGGTCCAGAGACAAGGGGCAGGGCGTCTGGTTTTCATTGGGTGCCTGTTTCTAATTCCTTTGGCCTCTGAGCTCCTTTTCAGAAGGAGGAAGATGCACTTAACTGATTGCGATCCAGCACGGTGCTGAGGAAAAAGTGCTGGGCTTGGCATCAAGGAGAGCAGGATCCGGGGCCTAACCGGGCCACTTACTGGTGTGTGACCTCGGTGAGGTGTTCACTGCCTCTCGGCATCGAGGGCCCCATTTGGAAAACGGGAATAATGATTTCTGCCCTGTCTACTCCACAAAGTAGAGAGAGATGGGAAAGTGCTTTGTAAAGTGCAAAGTATGAAACTTCCCCTCTGTGGCAACGTGGTTGTAGACGGGGTCCTGCCCAAGGGCCTTGCCCCGTACGGGGGCAGCTAGGCCTGCTGGCCGAGCCCCGGGTCTGTGTCTCCAAAAGGTCAAAGCAACTTTAGGTCCAAGGAATGGGGACCCATTTTAGGAGCTGCTGGCTGGGGCCCCTAAGCATGGCAGGGGCTCAGAAAAGGAAGAGTTCAGTCTGGTTGGCGTGGCCTGGGAACAAAGGAACGCACTAAAGAGAGCTAACGCTTACTGAGCGCTCACTATGTGTCCGGCCCGCTTCTCAGGCTTTTCTGGTATTAACTGATTGAGCGTCAAACCACCCTCGGAGGGAGGTTACTGTTTTTCTCCCTGTAAACCCTTCGAGGGTGGAAAGGCATTCTGGGAGAGGGAAAGGGGTGGGGGCAGAGGCTGGGGAGCCCCTCGCACGCAGGGGCGGCAGGAGGAGCGGGCCCAGGGGTAGGGGCTGACTCTGCAGCAGCGGGAACCTCGGAGGCTCCTGGGTGACCTAATCCTGGAGGGTGGGCAGGAGGGGGCTCTTGGGAGGACTGGCTGTGGGGCTTCCTTATTCCTCCGGCTTCCCGCTTGAGCACAGGTCCAGCGGCCACCCTTGCGGCGCCCCCGGGAATCCTCGACGCCAAGAAGGGCCGGCAGCGCCGGCGCACGGGCTGAGGCTCTCGGGGCCAGGTGGATTAGCGTGGCGGCCGAGGGGCCTGCAGCACGGCCTGCGGGTGCCAGGCCGCACCGCATCCTGGGACCTGACCCCGGGCAGGGCAGGGCAGCCCCGCCGGCCGGGTTTTAGAGGAGCCGCCAGCATTCCGCCCACGCAATGGTGCCCTCCCGGTCTGAGCCCCCCATGCAGCCTGGTCAGGGGACTGGCCCAGCTAGGGAGGGGGTGGTAGGGCCATGGCCCCAGTGGTCGGAGACAGGAAACAGCGCTGGAATCTTTCCTCTCAAAGAAAATGAAGCCCCTTCCAAGGGAGGCCACCCCGGAGTGCCAGGGTGGAGGCCCTCGGCCTGAGACCTGGGGTGCAACAAGGTAGGAGCATTGCCCTCCCGGGACAGCCGCCCATTTGCTGCTGTGCATCTAGTAAGGCCTTGGGGCTGGGAGTGGGGAGTGTATGTGGGGAGATTCTGGCTCTGCAGGGCACCCCGCCCCGGGTCCTGACCGGTCCTGCTTGAGAGCAGTTGACAAACATGCAGGAATTTAAAACAAAGAAGGGGACAGGGTGGGAAAGGGCTTGAGGGGGAGTGTCAGAGTCTTGAGTCTGAGGCATCCAGGGTGTGTTATCTGTGCAAAAGCCAGAGATAAGGCGAGCAGATATGGATGGGAAGGCTGGGGAAGCTCGAGGCAGAAAGGCTGGATCCAGGGCGGGGTCACCAGGGAAGCAGGGGCCACAGGGAGCTGTGTGGGCTGAATGGGCCCAGGGAGGGGAGGGGACAGACAGGCGGGCGGGAGGGAGGGACTCGCCTGGGTCTTTCTTACTTTTTCAAAGATTTAAATACTCGGTGTCTCAAAAGAACACCGGGAGGCAGCGTTCGGAGTTTAAAGCTCCAGGGATCTGGACAGGAGAGTGCTGTTCTCAAGGCAAGAGCAGCTCAGCCTCTGTTCTCATCCCACAGAAACATTCCTGAATTTGGTGAGAGGGCACCCGGCACCCAGGGGGGGCGGCATTTGTAAATACTTCGGAAGATGCCCTTTGCCCAGGAGGCACTTGGCCGAGCTCCTGCTTAACTGTGCAGGCCTCGGGGGAGGTTGCAGGTGAGCAGAGCAGAGAAGGCAGTGAGTGACCTGGGCCCAGGGGCCCAGGAGGCTGGAGCAGGAGGGGTGGCGGGCCAGGCCTGCCCCGGGGGACTGCATGGGGCGAACCCGCTCCCCAAGTCACTCTTGGTCACATTTCTGGGTGGGGCCCTGTGCTCTGGCACAACCCATGCTTCCCTTTCCAACCCTCAAGCCCGGTCCTGTTCCCAGAGCCCAGCACTGCGGGCTTCCACTGCAGAAGCCGAGGAGGGGGCCTGAGTACGGGGCGGGTGCAGCGCGGGCCCTGACAGCCCACAAGCCAGAGCCGTTAAGACAGGGTAGGGCCTGTGAGGAGAGACTGAGGTCACAGCCACCAGTCCAGGCTAGGGACAGGCTTTGGACACAACTGCTGTCGGTGACGTCTTCTGAGTAAACTGGAGTCATCTGAACTTGACCGAGTATGATAAAAGGTGAAAGTGTATTGACATGGAAAGGTGGATTGTTAACTGAGAAAAGCATTTAAAAAGCACATGGAGTGGCCTCATCTTGGAGAAAATACTAATGAATACACAGTAGGTGTTAATAGTGATACTGACTGGGGTGCTAAGAAGTTTTTCCCCTTATTTTTTTTCTTATTTTTGTGGATCTATGTTTTCTCACCCTCACAATTTTTTCTTTGTCAATTTTTTCCCAACTTCTACAATGAACATATACCCCCTTTTATTATATTAAAAGGTTAGTTTTAACGAAAAAATGTTTGGTAAAAATTGCTACCCTGAAAAATAACAACCGTGGGCCTGCCTGAGTCAGGGATGGAGCCACGGTCCTACGGGACAGGGAGAACTAAACTCTCTGCTCCTTTGCTCCCAGCCAGAGCTTAGAACCCAGACCCCATTTGAGTTCGGCCTAGGATCCAGAAAGTACTGATAACTGCAGAGCAAAAAACAGAGTTGACTCTGAGATGATCTGTGATTAAAGAGAAAAAAAAGGATCCCAGCCTGGTCTCCTTTACCAACCCAGTCCAGGCCTGGCCCAAACGTCTCTTTGTATGAAAATCCAACTCCGTTTTCATCGTGGGTTGGGAAAAAAAAGCAGAATTTGAAGGACAAAGTTATTACACGTGCTGTTCTTTTCTGCCCCTCACCCGGAGCGCTCACGGGGCTGTCCCTACCTGCATCTGGGGGGCGCTGGGGGCCACGCGTGACGTGATAAGACCATCATCACTCAGGGACAGAGGGGTGGGGACCAGGGAGGCCGAGACAAACCGCGGTTTAACTGGAGCGCAACGAATGCCCCGGGAAACCTGTTTCTCTGGGCCTTACTTCACCTGTCAGCAGGGCCCTATCGTCCCTGAGCCTCCCCTGGCATGCTAAGCCCTCACAAGAGACGAGCTGCATGCCTGTGGCCCAGCTCTTCTGGGTCACGCGTGTTGGGTGGATGAGCTGGACGGGCGGCCTGCCTCTCTAATGGCACCTGTGCCCCAGAGGGAACCACCGCCGGGCACCGCGCCCACCACCAGGCCGGCCCCGCCCCAGCCCCATTCCTTCCTGCGTCCCTCCCACTCAGTGCAGGAGGAGGACGAGGGCACCACACGCCCTTCAGCTGGCCGCTCTGTGCGGCCGGACCCCCTGCCCCCTCGGAGCTGCCACCGCCTGCCCAAATGCAGCGACGGTTCTGGGCGAGGGTGAAGGTGGAGGTGGGGCGGGAGGGACGGTGTCCCCACGGGCTCCCCACGCCTCCCACTTCTGAGGAGAGGGCGACACAGCCCGCTCCCTCCCCCTGCGCCCTCCGAGTCCATAACCTCTCACGCTAGAGGGGAACGCGGCTGGAACGGACATGACTTGAAAAAAAAGCATTTGTTGTCCAACAGCTACACAGTTAAGGCCGTTCCTTCCCAGGACTGTTCCGTCCAGCTCAGCAGGGGGGCCCAGCTGCACCCGGCAGACACCCACCCGCTCTTGGCTCTGGGCCCCCATAGTCTCCTTATTACCGTGTAACCCTCTTCCCGGCTGGAAGGAGCTGCCGGCCCCGCGGCAGGTGCAGAGCAGGCTTCACTGATTTAAGAGTCAGAGACGTGGTTGATGTCGACGCGTCCTGTGGGGCATTTGCTAGCATTTGGGTTTCTGGGCAACTGCGCTCTAAAATAAATCATAGTATTTAGATGAAATGAAGGTCAGGGACAGGAACCCCCTCGCGGTTCCAAACTTTCTGAGTAGATTGATGCGATTCAGAGTGCAGATGCGTTATCTCGCCTGTGGGCTGAAACCGGTGGGCTGTGTGTGGTTTGCTGCCCTCCTGTGGCAGAGAAGGGATAAAACGCTGCGGTTCCCCTTCAGACGCCACCGTGAGCCTACATTTGCTGGACGGTTAGGGAGCTGCCCCCGGGCAACGTGAGGGGCAGGAGAGACCCACGGTGGTCTCCACATATGCGATCCCAGGCTAGTGGGGTGACCGTTCACCGAACCGAGGTCCAAGGGCAACAACACGCACCTTGGCTCACACACAGGCGCTGGGGACCCTTCCCTAAGTGGGCTGCCCGACCAAAGCGGGCAGGTGGTCCCGAGCAGAGGCCCCGGAGGCCCCTGGTGACTAGATCCACTTCCGTCGTGAACAGAAACGAGACGTGCAAAACCACGCGTTGCTCCCCGCTCCTTCCTTCCTCCTTCTCCACTCAGTGATGGTTACTTCTGCAAACGGCTCTCCTTTCCCAACCGCTAACATAGTCCCGCTCTGCCTCGTGTTAGGGGCCGAACCGTGTCCCCTCAGAATCCCTATGTTGAAGCCCTAAGCCCCGGGTATTTGGAGACAGGGCCTTTGAAGAGGTGAAAATGAGGCCGTTAGGTGGCCCTGATGCCATGTGACTTGGCCACAGACTCGTATAAAGAACAGGCTGTGCGCGAGCCACGGAGAGCGACCTCAGGAGAAGCTACCCTGCTGACACCTGCACCTGGGGCTTCCCGCTTCTGGAATGTCTGTCGTGGGAGCCACGGCGTGTGCAGCCCCAGCAGACGAATACACCTGCTAACAGAGTACTGATTGCTAAAGGACGGTTGCTGCATCAGAGGTGTTCAAGGACGGAACCACACGGACTCCCTCCCGGGCCTGGCCGCATGTTCTCTGTTTGTCCAGAGGACCCGGAGATAAACACCGAGCAGTTGTCCTTTGTTTTCATTTAATCTTCATAGTGACCTATTTTATAGATGACAAAATTCTCAGAAGTTAACCCGCCCCGGGTCACCCAGGTTGTGGGAAGGAGCAGGATCCAAACTCCATTCTGCCTCCAAGTGCCACCTGTCTGTCTCTTGGGCGCAGGGCAGCTGACACGGGCACAGGGAAGGGCAGGGGACAGGGGCCCGGACTGCGTGACTGTCTCGTGCAATGGGCGGCCAACGCGAGAAGCTGGATCCGTAAGCCGTGCTGATTCCTGCAGTGGTGCTTTGGCTTCTTCCTCAACCCATCCCGAAAAAACCCAATTCCTCTGAAAACTCTCGAGTGTTCTCTATGAGGCAGGCAGTCTTACGACATCCACACACACTTATGCCGAAAGCTCTCTTTAACGAGTTTACCTGTCTGAACGGACAGACCAAGGGAGCTCGTGTACATTCTGGTCTTTGTCCACAGTGACTCCTAGCCACACTGTTATTCTTTCAAAATACATTTTATTAGTGGCACATGGAATTTAAAGCGAAGCAATTTCTTTCCAGGGAGAAGGTAAGCCCTGACAGACGAAAAAATCGAGCAGCTATGTCACAGCAAAAATACCATTTCCAGTGTAAAGAGGTTAAGAGGAAGCTACTCTCCACCAAGGAAGCTACTTTCTTCACCATGCTGACCACAGCGGACACTTGGCTCAGCTGGGGGAACCCACAGCACTGGACGGCCGTGGGCGCCATTAAGTCAGGGTCATCTCGACACTGACCGGCCCTCCCCTGCCGCGGTAGAGGCGGAGTCCCCATCGCTCAGCACGGGGACCCGGGCGTCTGGGAGGCGGAGGGCGGCGGGGGGGAAACACGAGGTGAGCAGGCTTGTGTGTGAGCCCGAGAAAACCCTCAGACGCGGAGGGCCTCCAGAGTCTCCACGACGACCCTTCATCAGCAGATTAGAGCCAGGGGTTACCAGAGGGTCCCTTTACAGCATCTGGAAACACGCCTATGTTAGTAAGTCAGAGAAGATCTGCACTTTCTTAACAAAATCAGTCTGCCTCTCAGAGATTCTTTTACCTAATGTTCTTCTGGCTCAGAACGAGCTCTGCAACGTTCACGTGCAACGTTCACCAATCCGTTAGCTCTGCTGCCCTGTCTCCCCTTCGCTGTCTCGCCACCTCGTCCCAGCACTGGGTCCTGCCCCAGAGCGCGGCGGCTCTCCTCCGGGGCCCCGGCACCCTCCCGCCTACAGCCTCTGTCACTGCAGTGGGTCCCCCAATTCCAAAAGGCACTCCCTGCGCTGAGGCCGTTTCTGTCCTGTTAAGATCATGCTGTTGCTTCTCTCTAACCTCAGATGATGGCTCAGCGAGTTTGTCATCTTCACTAGTCTTATTTGATCCTAACACGGGCACGTCGCACATCACTTCGGAATCTGTCCCCAACCAAACACTGATCAAAGCAACCAAATGAGTGACAGACTGCAGAATTTTCCATTTCTAGATCTAATTGATTAAGCTAAGTCTTAGCTTCTAGAATACAGCTTCCGGGGGCTTAGGGCAGGTCAGTGACGCTGGTGTCGCCAAGATCAATTCCAGTGTACAGCTTGCCGTCCTTTGCGGCCCCCCAGGGCATGGATGTGGAGGTCCACTTCACCGCCCAGTCTCCTGCTTTGTTGACCAAGATGACACCACCTACACCTTTGACCTTTGACTTCATATAACCCAACGATGCGTCAGCGGCCTCTTCCAACGTCTTTCCTGAAAACAATGAGAGGTTGAGAAACAACACAAGTTACTGAAAGGAATCTGATGGGAAAGCTATTTACAGTGTGAAAAAGCAAAGCGTGTTAACAACGATTCTTAGTGAGTGAATTCTATTTCAATGTCTCAAACAAGGACTCTCACCCTACAAGGCCCTCCCTGCACTGGAAGAAGCTGCCTTTTCTCCCACACGCAGGCTCCGAGTCTCTCTACCGCCCCCAAGAGGCAGAAGGCAACCAGTACTCCAAATGCTCTCCTTTCCTGACCCTAACAGAAGGGGGGTTAACCTGAAAGCAACGTCTGCAGCGAACAGGAAAGGGTTTCCCAACCTCCTCCGTCTATTTATGAACAGCTCCGATCCCCTCACAGTCAGACGGCACGACCGTGTTCCACGTACCCTGTTCCATGTGGAAGAGAGTAAGTCTGGCCAGATTCACCCTCAGGATGCTCTCTCCGTGCCCTGTTGTTGAAACGGCTCCAATATCATTGTCAGCATAACCTCCGGACCCTGCTCAAGGAAGGGAATTGTTTCTAACTGAGCGGCAACCGTCCAGAAATTCAGACACATATTACAAGTCTAATCGCTACCTAAACATTAAACGTCAAGGTGCACTAGTGAGTGCCGTGTGGATAGTACCCTGAGATGGGGATGGAGGGCACGTCGTTGTCGGGGAGGCAGGTCTAGCCTTCCCAGAGCAGCGACACCAGAGCAGCCCCTCCTCTGCCCCCGGCACATCCACCCAGCGAGCGCAGGGTTAAACATATACACCCCGCCCCTCCCCCCACCGCTGGGAATTAAGATAATGTGCTCCGAGGTTAATGCGAAGAACACTTCCTTCCACGTGCAATATCTCGCAGTGGTGGTGTGTCGCTCTCATGCCACTCAGATCTAATAACTGCAAACTTAAATTCTCAGCTTTCTTAGTTTGCGCATTTGAGCCCATGCCTGGGAAAAGGATTCGTGTACTTAACCCTTTGGGAATAGTCTGCAGATCCTGAAAAGGATTAGAGAGAAGACAGAGGCACCGGGGGTGCTGCGGCGATTTCAGCACCCCAACTCCACCTCCCTCCCAAGTCCTCCACGCCCCCTCCCCAAAACACAGCAGCTAGGAAACAGGTGCCTGCTGGACACGCCACCTTCTCCACGTGCCCTGGGCAACCCCCTCCAACCCACCGCCACGCCCAGAGATTCTAAAGCTGCCACCAGGAGGAGGAGGAAGAAAAGAAGAAAGAGGTGGGCGTGGGGGGTGGGTGGCAGCGAGGCGAAGAGCAGAGAACGAGCGAGGATGAGAGGCTGGGGGAGGGCAGGGGCAGGGGCAGGGATCAGCCGTCCAGCCCACCTATACACGGTGTGTCCCCAACGCGGCCCACCATCTTGTTGACAATGCCCCCCGTCGAGGTCGCGTACGCCACATTTCCTCGGCAGTCCACGGCAACGGCACCCACGGTCCCCAAGTTTCTGTCAAAAAGCAACGAAGAGTGGCTGAAGATGAGAGACACTCCCACAGGTGACAGGGCAGCTTCATACACTTCTATGTTAATGGCACATGGGACACACTTTGATTCCAGCATTCCCCACTCATGGAAACGGCAAAGAAAGCCTGTTTGCTTTACATTCTACATGTCTGCTAGACTGCTGGACGTACCTTTAGCCCTCAGCTCTAAGCATCCATCCAATCCCAGCACCACCATTTTCTAGCGGGGTGATTGAGTTAAGTTTTACCGTGTCTCATTTTTCCCATCTATAAAATGGGGATACTAATAATCGAGTGCATCTCAAGCTTTCGTGTGCATCAGCACCCCTTGGATCCTCAGCACCCCCATCCAGAGACCCCGAGTTGGCGGGTCCAGGATGGGACCCGACATCGTGTACTCCTGACAACCACCGGCTGACGCTGCTGCTGCCTGTCCGCACACCCCTTTGCCTGTTTCATGGGGCTTGCTATGAAGACGAAATAAGTCGACTTTTTCTCTAACATTTTATTATAAATTTGCAAGCAGAAAAAGGTGAAGCAATTGTACGCTAACAGCCGCATACCCACCACCCCGATTCTACAGTGAACTATATATTTCAGGCACTGTTCTAAATGCTGGGACACAGCAGAAAACGAAATGGACAAAGTACCTTCTCCCACGGAGCTTGCATTTGGGGCACAGGGTGACAGAGCAATAAAGAACGTCAGGCTTTACTGAACAGCAATAAACTATAGCCTATAGCAGCACGTGGGACGGACACGTGATGGTGGAGAGGTGCTGCTTTCTAAGGGCCTCTCTGAAGGAGTGAGGGTAAGCCAGGCTGATTGCTGGGGAAGAACATTCCTGAAGCAGGACACGCTTGCCAAGTTCAAGGAACTTCAAGGAGGCCACTGTGGTTGGAGAGAACAAAGCCAGGGAGGGCGTGCAGCAGGGTCAGAGGGACGGCCAGCGGGCAGGCCATGAGGCTCTGACAAGTGGGCTGGCTGTACACCCTGGTTTCCTAGGACCGTCCTGACTTATGCCCGTTGTCCCGGCTTAATTCACAGTGCCCCTTTCACTCTCAAAACCAAGTTCCAGTTTGAATACTGAATCACATGGTCATCCATCCTACTCACAGGCCATCGGAAGTGCGTTTAGTCTGCGTGAGGTGGGAAGACGCTGGAGAGTTTGAACCGAGAAGTGTCACCAGATGAGTTAAGTTTTAAAAATAACCATTCTTACCGCCACGCCCATCACCGGCACAGCTAACATGAAACAGACACGGTATCAAGTATGGGCACAGAGGTGCGGGGACCGCGACCCTCACTCGCTGCTGCCGGGCATGGGGACTGGCACGGCCACTTTGGGAGGCCACCCACGGGCTCTCCGAAAGCCGACTCGGCCATTTTACCCCCACATTTCTGTCCAACAGAAACGTGGAGGTTAAGTTCACCATGAAAGCGTACAGATGTTCACAGCAGCACTACTCGTAATAACAGCAAACTGTAAATGACGCAAACATCCGCCCAAGTAAATAACATGCCTCAGTGAAGGTGGACTCCGCTACACACGACAGACAGATCTCAGAAACGTAAGAAGAGGCACCCACAAAAGCACGTACTACACAATCCCACTCAGATGAAGTTCAAAAACAGGCACCACTAGCCCACGGTGCTGGAAGCCGGGCAGGCGGTTTCCTTGTGGGGAGGGCAGTGACAGAGGGAGGGGGGTGTCGGGCTGTGTGCTGATTACCTGTGTGTCCACCCTGTGAAAGCTCATCCAGGGCTCCGTATATGATCTATGCACCCGGAATGTGTGCTATACTTCTACGAAGAGTCATCTTAGGAAAACTGTTCTGGCTATTGTGTGTGGACTGAGGGAGATGAGAGAGGAAACAGAGACCCCTTAAGAGGCTTGAGAGGCAGTGGTCTGTGTCGGGGTGTTTCCAGAGGAGAGGGTGGGAAGGAGGCAGGACCTAGGACATTTTGAAGGCAGAGCTGACAGAATCTGCAGGTGGACCGGATGCGAGGGAGAGAAATCTAAGGCAGAAACTGAAAGGATGCAAGAAACATTTATTGAAAGGTGGAAGACTGGGAAGACATTTTTCGCTTTATGGTGTGTGTGGAGTGGGGTTGGGTAGGGAAACAAGTTTAGTTTTGGACAAAAGCTTGAGGTATCTGTTAGGTAATCACATGGAGAGGCTAAATTGTAGCTAGAGATGTAGCCTGGCATTCAAAGGACTAGAAAGAGAAAGCTGGTATCCTATTAGAAGGAAACGGGAACCCTACCTCCTGTCATTCACAAAAGCCAACCCAGACAGCTAAGGACCTAAATATAAAACACAAAGTTCTTCAAGGAAATCTAGGCAGCTGTATGTCTCAGGGCAGGGATGCTTCCTAAGTTTCTGGTCTTACAAACTACACAAGAAGAGGGAGAGTACTAGTGATCACAAAAAAACACGTTCAAATGGCAAAAATACCATAAGCAAAGGAAAAGCAAATAAAAACAACAGATTTTGGATTTTTTTTTTTAACAGAGAAGATAGCCTTAAGCTTGATAAGAAGAGGACAAAACAACTAAAGAGAAAAAAATGATCACAGGACAAAAATGGGCAAATTCCCGGAAAAGACCCACAAACAAATGTCAAGTATCCACGCTGGCGGCTGTCAGGGAGGAGCGACGGCAGTGACGAGAGCCCCTCCCGCCACATAAGGAAAGAGGTGCCCACCCTGTCACTGCTGGTGGCGGCCCCCCAACACGTACAAGGAAGGGGTTGAGGCAAAAATACAAAGGCAAATGCAGGGCCCCCACACGTGTGATATTTAGAAATAATAAAGATGTTCTATCCTCCTACCGTGATAAATGCATCTTGAGAAATACTGTAAAGCTATGGTTTTCGTTTGACTGAAAGCTGACAAACTACCAATGACAATTTAATTATTAACATGCACATTTGTATCCTTTGTTGATCAGCTGGTAATGGCTGGATGAGTGGGGAAAAAAACCCCACACAGACACATAGACAATCACAAATTATTATGTATTTATTCCATAAAATTAATTTTCATTGCCTTCATCTCCAGAGGCATTGATCATGTTCTTATGATCAACATTTCCACGTAACATGCATTCTACTGACAAAGTGACAAATAACACAACTTTTCTTGAGCGATGTAGTTCTTAGGAAGTTTTTAATTAATTTTAACTTGGAGAAGCTTCACTCTGCTGAGACAGTAGCATTGCAACTATATATAAAACTCTTAAAGCAATACTTAGATTTGGAAATGGATCCTGATTTTTACACTACCACACTCAAATGCTACATGGGGTTACGTATGATAAATTGTTATCACACAAAATTTTACTAAATATTTTAATTTGATCATTTAAATCACAATCACTTACTATAGTCATTTTTTGTCATCTCTTAAGCAGTGTTTAAATCAACGCAGAGTATCTTAAATTCTTCTTTCAAATTTCATTGCTGGTATATTATATAGAAAATTGAAAATAGCAGTATGTTGCTCGATTTTGTTCAAATCTCTTTACAAATGATACTGATACTTCGACTTATAATGAACAGAAAAACAGCCTCTAAAGAAACTGGTTTCAGGATCATCTGCACATGAATCTTCTCCTTCAAGTTAGGCAAATGTTTTTGTTTCCTTTGTTTCAATTTCCTTATGCTTTCTGCGGATGTCATTTTTCCTGCATATTTCCCATGTGCTTTTGGCTTTGTTTCTCTAAATTAAAAAAAAACGTTTTTAATCCTTTAAAAACTGTAATAGGCAAACTTAGATTGTTTTTTAAAGCTTCTGTTAAGCTTATCAATGGAGAGGAATAGTTCAGACTAAGTAACTGTAGATAGTGCAAATTCAAAATTAATTTCACTTTCTGACAAAGTCCGTGATTTGTTCTTTCAGGAACTTCTGCGATTTTTGCTGAACTCTTCTTACCTAAATTCGACTTCATTACTTCAACAGCATTTAGTTGCAATTCCCGCCACGTGAGGTCCGTTATAAGGTCAGATGTGAGTCTAATTAAGCCGTTCCACCTTTGGCCACATCTAGAGTATCTTGCAGTGGACCCTCTACTGTCTCACAGCATTGTCAGTATTGGTGCAGCTGAGGGCATGTCTCCTAGAAACAAATTCACGGTGAGCTGGCCGTGTCACGCAGAATACTTCTGGACTCTTGGCCAAAGTTCGTGCTTACATACCTTTTATTTACCTACCATGTTAGCTCCATTATCACGGGCTTCCCTTTTAAATGTTAGTTTTTCAACATGTTTTCTGATCATGGTACACTCTAGTTGAACCGAGTTTTTTAAACTAATGTATGATTTCATGTCTTGCTTTATTACCCATTAAACTAACCTATTTGAATTGTCTCTCCTAGATACTTATCATTAGGTTTTTTTCCTAATTACACTTTGGCATTTTATCAAAACTTGAAATAATTTTTATTAACCCTAGAAATTTCCTATTGTTTTCCGTAAACACTGTGTTGATAGGGTCATGAAAAGTACCATTACACTTGTCCAAATATTATTATTCTTTCAAGAACATTATATCTATGTTTTCTATCTTTGCCTTTTCTGGTTATCAACTGTCTACTGTTTATTCAGCCTTTTCCCAGCACTTCTAATAATTGCACGTGTCCTTTTTTGGTGTATGATTACACCAAATTGCTTTATGATTAGCAATTAAATCTTCCTTTAGTAAAGAACATGGAGTTGTCAGGATTTCATCTGAATTGTTCAAGTTGTGGATTTGGTGAGAATACTATTCCTACTAATTTTCATTGTTTTGATAAGTAATTAAATCTTCACTGAACAAAGAATCTGTAATGTTCTCTTTGAATTTTATGTGGGTCATCCTTGAAGACGACTGCTTACTTTTTTTTTTCTCTAATTTTTATTCATTTATTTATTTTTTGGCTGCATTGGGTCTTCGTTGCTGCTCGTGGGCTTTCTCTAGTTGCGGCGAGCGGGGCTTCTCTTCATTACAGTGCGCAGGCTTCTCATTGTGGTGGCTTCTCTCGGTCTGGAGCACAGGCTCTAGGCGCATGGGTTTTGGTAGTTGTGGCATGCGGGCTCAGCAGGTGTGGCTCGCGGGCTCTAGAGCGCAGGCTCAGTAGTTGTGGTGCACGGGCTTAGTTGCTCTGCAGCATGTGGGATCTTCCTGGACCGGGGATCGAACCTGTGTCCCCTGCATTGGCAGGTGGATTCTTAACCACTGAGCCACCAGGGAAGTCTAAGAGTGCTTATTTTTAAAGCAGACTGTTTCTTTGAAGATATTTTACTTATTTTTCTCCTTTTAGCTTTTTTTTCTTTTGTGAATTCCACTTTAGCATTCTTTTTCTATCAAAATCTTGACTTGTACACATTTTCAGTAATCTAGGAATTTGAAAGTGAAATGTAACTATACTGAGAGTATACAAAATTAGAATATATTTTCATCAAAATTAAGGGCAAATCCCCCAAAAAAGAATAAAAGTAATTTGTAGATATAATTTCAAGTTAGTTTTTTCCTAAAATTTACTAATATTAAAGTCTAAACATCAAGTATAATTAATGAATATAACATTTTAAATAAAAATTACTTAAAAGTTAAAAATTTCAACATTTAAAAAAATTTAACTCAACCTTAAGTATTTTTTTTTTTTTTTTTTTGCGGTATGCGGGCCTCTCACTGTTGTGGCCTCTCCCTTTGAGGAGCACAAGCTCCGGACGCGCAGGCTCAGCGGCCACGGCTCACGGGCCCAGCCGCTCCGCAGCATGTGGGATCTTCCCAGACCGGGGCACGAACCCATGTCCCCTGCATCGGCAGGCGGACTCTCAACCACTGCGCCACCAGGGAAGCCCAACCTTAAGTATTTTTATAAGAATGAAACCATTCATAAGTCTAATATTCAGTGTCCATTTAGTTGCCAACATAAAGAACTGGTTGCTCATAATGCAGGTTCTGTCGAGACCTGTGATGTCCGATACAGCAGCCGCTGTCTGCATGGGGCTACTGAGCATTGGGAATGCAGGCAGTCTACACTGAGACATGCTGGCATTGTAAAATACACGGCAGATTTGGAAGATCTAGCATGAAAAGATGTAAAATATCTCATAAATAAATTCTTACACTGATTACATGTTGAAATGATAATATTTGGGGTATATTGGGTTAAATATATTATTAATTTCACTTGTTTCTTTTTACTTTTTTTTAATGTGGCTACTAGAAAACATTAAGTTACATACATGGCTCTCATATTTCTATTGGACAGTGCTGGTCTAGACCGACATATCTACAAATTTAAGAGTAACAGGAACCGGCCCTCACGTGCAAGTCTTGCAGATATCGTACTAATTCATGAATAACTCCAGAACCACAAACTGAAACATGCAGAAAGAAAAAGGACGCTGCGTGCTACTGGGAAACGACACTCGGTTATGCAAGAATTTGTCTGACAACTTATTGTCTCTTTCTCTTACCTAAGTCCTTCTGCTGTTCAAGTCTTCCCCACACTCCAAAACAGGGTCTATTTCTGATGTCAGCAGTGGCATAGTCCACAAACCTTTGGACTCAGGTGGTCTTTACTTCCAAGACATAGAGCAAGAGATGCAGAGAAGCACTTCCCTGGGGGCTGAATGGTATTAGTCACAAGAGCAGATGATGAGGGCTGTGGGTAATGCTGTGTCACTGCTGAGTGACAGAGATGCCCCATGGATCTGCAATAAACCAACTGTTTTGTGTAACTGTGATATGAGGGTCCTCTAAAGTGCAGGGCCCAGGGCAGGAGCCCCTCTTGCTTATATTGAAGAGCAGTACTGGCTGGTGGAGATGTGTGTTGTTGCAGAATTTCTGGAAAGCAATGTGGCAACATCTATTAAAATGTACATGAACCACTGATAAAGCAACCCCATTCCTGTGACTTTAGCCTACAGACACAATGGCACACTCAGTAAAGATTAGCAACAGCTACCAACATATGGCCAATCTTGTAAAACAGATTCCTAACCTGGGGACTTTTTTCTAATGGACTTGCCTGGCCTCTCCACCTCAGCTCTACTCAATTATATATATATATTTTTTTGCCACACCATGCGTCATGTGGGATCTTAGTTCCTCAACCAGGGATCGAACCCATGTCCCCTGGAGTCTTAACGGCTGGACCACGAGGGAAGTCGCTAAATTAGATTCTTTAGGGAAGGGGCTCAGACATGTAGATTTTGAAAAAGCTCCCTAAGTGATACTAAAGTATACCTCTGGCTAAACATTACAAATCTAAAAGGGTATGTGGAGTTAATAGATTATATTCCATTATAAACCTTCAGGCCACATTCAAATTTTATTTTTCAAGTTTTGCTTTAAGGTCCTGTTATTTGGTATTTTTTTTTTTTTTTTTTGCGGTACGCGGGCCTCTCACTGCTGTGGCCTCTCCCGTTGCGGAGCACAGGCTCCGGACGCACAGGCTCATTGGCCACGGCGCATGGGCCCAGCCGCTCTGCGGCACGTGGGATCTTCCCAGACCGGGGCACAAACCCGTGTCCCCTGCATCGGCAGGCGGACTCTCAACCACTGCGCCACCAGGGAAGCCCTATTTGGTATTTTTGAATTGGTAACACAGAAAACCATAATTCAGAACACATGATTCATTCAGTTATAAGGCCTGTACTGATTTATTTGCCCTGTGAAAGGGTGCCTAAGTAAGTTCATAGGGTGGTCTACATCACAGAGAACCTGTGCAGTGTGCCAAAGATAACAAACCGATCAAGAAGTATGCAGGTAATTAATACCTTAACACACGGCATTCATCTATTAAATCATGTTGGAGAAGGAACTCTTAGCTGAATTTGAGTTACTATTCATAGGAGTAATAAATGAGGTTAAATTTCAGAATCAAAAGAGCAATTTTTCCATTACTTAGTGTGAACTATTTTGTACAAAAACTGAAACCACCAAGTGATATTTGACTTATTTAAGAAACGTGGCTAACCAGACATGAGTCAAACTTTCACATGTGAATAACTCGCAAAAATATGAGCCACAGATGATACTTACTTATGATAGTCTGATTTCTGAGCACCTTTCTCATGTTTTTCATTTTCTAGACGTTTTTTGTTTCTTTCTGTAACCAGCTGTTCTCCAGGAATTGTTGGAATCCCACTGGCTGCTGCAAATCTTGCTGCACCTTGGTCAGTCAGAAAGCAATGAGGTGTCTTGAGCCAGAAAGAAATGGGAAAATAGTTTTGTGAAAAAGTTAAAATCTTTTCAACTGTTCCTACTGTGTGGAAATAATTATTCTCTCTGGGTACAAAGCCTCAAAAATGCAAATTCCACTGGCTTGCTTTTCTGAATGTAGAAAAAAGCCTAGCTCTCCGAGTTTTTGTATTTTCAGAAAAACCCAGATGATGGAATATTACTAGGAATTCAACTTACATATGATCTTAAATTTAGAGAATTTAATCCATTTTTATTTCATACATGCTATTTATTTATCTACGTATGTATGTATGTAGGTATATATTTATTTGCTGCACCGCACAGCTTGCAGGATCTTAGTTTCCCAACCAGGGATCAAACCTGGGCCCCCTGCAGTGGAAGCGTGGAGCCCTAACCACTGGATCGCCAGGGAATTCCCCCATACATGCTATTTAAACAGTTGGTCTGTTCGGTGTGTATGTGTTGTGTTACATGTGTTGAGAGCAGGCTGAAGAAAATACAGGAAGATAACATAAAAACATGAAGATAATGTGAAATGTAATCACTGGTTAAGTGATCATGAGTCAAATTACATCAACAGAGTCAGAATCTTGGTTTCCTTGAGAAACTTAAATAACATTGTTTTTGTTCTTTCATACAATTTCAGGAGAACAGTGATCTCAAGTATTTCCCTACAAGTCAGAACCCTTTTAGGCACTGAAGTGCAGCAGTGGCAATTCCTTAGGAAAAGGGTGCTTTAGTCCCACAGACCTTTTCCATAACAAGCCGCGCAATTTTAATGGGATTTGCGACACAGCGGACTGCAGACACCGCTCCTGCAGACAGGTCTTTCCCGTTCATGATACTTGCATCCATTTCAACTTCACCATTTTCGTTCAAGACAGATCCACAACCTAAAATCAAAAAGAAGCCGAAAAGCAAGAATTAAGAATTTAGAAATGGCTTCAGAGTTTCCCCTAAGCTGCCTACTTTAATTCATCCTCTACTCCATCGTCAAAGGAACATTTCTAAAAACACAAATCTGACTTGATACCCTATGATCTACACAATAAACGGTATGAAGCCCTTCCTGATCTGGCCTCTGACTTACTTTTCCAGCTTCATCTCTTCTCCTTGGCAAACTGAAATATTAGGTTTCCCTGAATGTACCATTAGCTCCCATTACTCTGTTCTCTTTACCATGAGCAACTTTTCTCCAACTTTCTCTGCCTAGATAATACTTGTAAGCCTAGCTATTCTTAAACTCTATGTGACTCAGTTTCCTCGGAGGGATAAGAACAAAGCTCAAGAATATTTAAAGGAGTATAAAAATATCCAGCAACTAACAAGTGTTTGGTATCTAATAAGAAATTACCAGGCTCACAAAGAAACAGGAAAATATGACCCATAATAAGGAACAACAAAATCAATTAATAGCAACAGACTCAGAAATGACATAAATGATAGAATTATTAGACAAAAATGTTAAAATGGCTGTCACGTACCAGAACATGGAAGAAAATATGAAAAGGACCCAGAGAGAACTTCTAGAGATGAAAAAAGAAGTCTGGAATGAAAAATACACTGGATAGGATTAACACCAAATTAGACACTGCACAAAAGATGAATGAACTTGAAGACACAGCAAACAAAAAGACTGAAAAAAAAAACTGAACAGAGTTTATCACTGAGCTCAGGGACACTTTCAAGCACCCAGTATATGTGTAATTGGAGTCCCCAAAAGGAGAGGTGAGATAGAGGGACAAAAAAAAATATTTAAGGAGGGGCTTCCCTAGTGGCACAGTGGTTGAGAGTCCGCCTGCCGATGCAGGGGACATTGGTTCGTGCCCCGGTCCGGGAAGATCTCACATGCTGCGGAGCGGCTGGGCCCGTGAGCCATGGCCGCTGAGCCTGCGCGTCTGGAGCCTGTGCTCTGCAACGGGAGAGGCCACAACAGTGAGAGGCCTGCGTACCGCAAAAAAAAAAAAAAAAAAAAAAAAAAAAATTTAAGGAAATGATGAATTTTCAAATTTGGTGAATACTATAAATTCACAGATCCGAAAAGCGCAACAAACTCCAAGGAAAAGAAACATGAAAAAAACTACACTCAGGCACATCATGATCAAACAGCTTAGTGCTAATGAGAAAGAGAAAATCTTAAAAGCAGCCAGAGAAAGACACATTAGGTACAGAAGAAAAAAGAAAAACGATAGCATACTTCTTGTCAGAAACAATGCAAACCAGAAGACAGAGGAGCAAGATCTTTGAAGCCCTCAAAGAAAAAAAAAATTGTCAAGTTGGAATTCTACACCCAGTGAAAGCATCTTTCAAAAACCCAAAACAAAGACGTTTATAGACATAACAAAAGTTAAAAAAAAGTCATCAACAGCAGATGTGCAATATAAGAAATGTTAAAGGAAGTCTTTCAGGCAGAAGGAAAATGATAGCAAAGAGCAATCAGGATTTCCCCAAAGAATGAACACTGGATATGGCTAATATGTGGATAAACAGAAATACCTTTTCCCTTTATTTTTACAATATCTTTAAAATATAACTGTTTAAAGGAAAAATAATAACAATGTATTAGGCAACTTATACATATAAGTAAAATATATGACAAGAGTAGCACAGGCTAGGAAAGGGGAAACAGGTGTATACTGTATAAGGTTCTTACATTATGCATGAAGTACGATATTACTTAAGGTAGACTATGACAAGTGAGAGATATATACTGTAAACCCTAGAACAACCTTTAAAAAAAGAAGTAGAGCTATTAGGCCAACAAAGGAGATAACATGGAATTATGAACATTCAATTACTCCAAAAGAAGGCAGAAAAAAGCAGAAAAAGAGGAAACAGGGAACAATGAATAGATTGGACAAATAGAAAACAAACAGCAAGATGACAAATTTATGCCTAACCATATCAATGATCACATTAAATGTAAATGGTCTAAACACCCCAATAAAAAGCAAAGATTGTCAGGACTTCCCTGGTGGTCCAGTGGTAAAGAAACTGCCTTACAACGCATGGGACACGGTTTGATCCCTGGTCAGGGAACTAAGATCCCACATGCCGCAGGGCAATTAAGCCCACGTGCCATGACTACTGAGCTCACATGCGCCTCACATAGAGTCTATGTGCCGCGAGCTACAGAGCCCGTGAGCTCTGGAACCCACGCCACAACTAGAGAAGAGAAAACCCACATGCCACAACTAGAGAGAAGCCTGCGCGCCACAACGACGAGCCTGTGTGCTGCAACAAAAGATCCTGCATGCCTCAGTGAAGGTCCTGAGTGCCACAGCTAAGACCCGATGTAGCCAAAAATAAATAACAAAATAAAAAAATAAAAAATAAGTAAATCTTAAAAAAAAGCAGAGATTGTCAAATTCTACAAAAAGATAGGACACAATTACATGTTGCCAATAAAAAAAATCCACTTTAAATATAAAGATGCAAATAGGTTAAAAGTAAAAATGGACAAATTATACCATGTCAAAATGAATCAAATGAAACCTGGAGGCAAAGTATACTTCATAATAAGGAACATTAAATAATAATAAGGACATTAAGTAATGATATAGGGGTTAGTTCACCAAGAAGACAACAATCTATATGCTAAACAACAGTTTTGATATACATGAAGCAAACACTGACAGAACTCAAAGGAGAGATAGATGAATCCAGTTACCATTAAAGACTTCAATACTCCTCTCTCATTAATCAGAAATGGACAATCAAGATACAGAAGGTATGAACATTACCAATGAACTTGACCTTATTGAGATTTACAGATCCTTCCATCCAACAACAGCAGAGTACATATTCTTTTTAAGTGCAAATGGGCAAGGTAGAACACATTCTGAGTCAAAAACCAAACCTTACAAAGTTTAAAAGAACGCAAATCACACAAAGTATGTCCTCTGATCATAACAGAATTAAACTAAATATCATTAACAGAGAGATATTTAGAAAATCCACAAACAATTGGAAATTAAGCATGATACTTCTAAATAACCCATGATTCAGTGAGGAAGTCACAAGCAAAATTAGAACACATTTTGAACAGAATGAAAATTAAGACAACCTGTAAAAACATGTAAAAATCAAAGCAGTGCTAGAGTAAAATTTTAAACATTAAATGCTTGTATTAGAAAAGAATAGTCTCAAATTAATGACCTAACAGGAAAAGAACAGTAAATTATTTCCAAAGCAAGCTGAATGAATAAAGGAAACAATAAAGATAAATCAATGAAATTCAGAACAGAAAAAGAGCAGAAGCAAAAACAGTGGTTAAGAATCTGCCTGCCGATGCAGAGGACATGGGTTTGATCCCTGGTTCGGGAAGATCCCACATGCCACGGAGCAACTAAGCCCATGTACCACAGCTACTGAGCCTGTGCTCTAGAGCCCGTGAGCCACAACTACTGAGACTGTGTGCTGCAACTACTAAAGCCCAAGCGCCTAGAGCCCATGCTCTGTAACAAGAGAAGCCACTGCAACGAAAAGCCTGCATACTGCAACGAAGAGTAGCCCCTGCTTGCTGCAACTGGAGAAAGCCCGTGCAGCAACAAAGACCCAACACAGCCACAAACAAACAAACAAATAAATAAGAGAAGAAAAAAACAGAAAAATTCACCAAATCCACCCCCCGAAACTAAAACTAGTTCTTTGAAAAGAACAATAAACTTGATAAACTCTAGACTGAAAAAGAAAAAAAAGACACATTACAAAAATCAGGAATGAAAGAGGAGACCTCTCTACAGACCATACAGATGTCAAAAGCATAACACAGAAATGTTACAAATTCAGCAACTTAAACCAAATAGAAACATTTCTTGAAGGACAACTGACAAAACTCACTCAAAGAAGAAATAAACTGAACAGTGCTATGCCTATTAAAGAATTTGATTTCTTTTCTTTTCTTTTTTTTTTTTTTGTTTTTTTGCAGTACGCAGGCCTCTCACTGCTGTGGCCTCTCCCGTTGCAGAGCACAGGCTCTGGACGTGCAGGCTCAGCAGCCATGGCTCACGGGCCCAGCCGCTCCGCAGCATGTGGGATCTTCCCGGACCAGGGCACGAACCCGTGTCCCCTGCATCGGCAGGTGGACTCTCAACCACTGTGCCACCAGGGAAGCCCCAAGAATTTGATTTCTTAAAAACTTTCCATCAAAACAAACAAAAAACCAATCTACCAAATATTTACAAAGAAATAATAGCAACCTTATACAAACTTCGAGAAAAACAGAAGAGGAGGGAACACTTTCCAATTCATCATATGAAGCCAGCATCACCTTCATTTCAAAACCAGACAGATGTTATAAGAAAATAAAACTATAGACCAGTATCTTTCATGAACATTGATGGAAAATCCTCAAGAAAACACCATCGAATCAAACCCAGCATTTACATATGTAAAAAATAACATGTCACAACAAAGTGGTGTTAATCCTAGAGAAGAAAACCTGGTTCAAAATTCAAAAATCAATCAATCAATATTCACCGTATCAACAGACAAGAGAAAACCCACATGGTCATCTCAATAGATGCAGCAAAAGGATTTGATAAAATTCAACATCCACAGATGATTAGAAATCTCAAAAAACTAAGAATAAGGGAACTTCTCAACCTGGTAAAGGGCACCTATAAAACCCTACCACCAACATCATACTTAATGGTGAAAGACAGTGCCTTCCCCCTAAGACTGGGAAAAATGCAAGAATTTCTGCTCTAACCACTCCTATTCAACATAACATTGGGTGGCCCAGCCAATGCTAGAAAAGAAAGAAAAGGCATAAAGTTTGGAAAAGAAGAAATAAAATGGTCTCTATTTGCAGCTGACATTACTAGAAGTTACAGTAAGCAAGACAGTGTGGTGTTGGTGAAAGAATTTGACAAATAGATCAATGGAACAGCACAGAAAGTCCAAAACAGAGCCACATAAATAAACAAACTGATCTTTGACAAAGGAGGTGTGATACTCTGATTTATCATAAATACATATTTTGGTCTTCGTCCAGGTACCTGGTTCACAGCTGCCAAACCCCGTGGAATTTCCTAAGGGATTAGAACAATGGGAGCATCTTTTGTTATAATATTTGGTCTTTTGCCCTCAGTTCCTGAAACCACTTCAGATCCATACAGGTGAACTGGGTGTCCCGTTATTCCTAACAGGCAGTTTTCAACCAAAACCAAATTTATGTTAATGAGGTAACTTTTGAAAACCCCCTAAAGGTGGGGGACTGGTTGCCAGCGGAACCAACCAGGATTAAAGGGCTGGAACTTTTAGTCCCACGCCCTGATTTCTGGGGAGGGGAAGACTGGAGATTGAATCAATCACCAACTGCCAAGGATTTAATCGATAAGGCCTATGTAATGAAGCCAAATTTTGTGTAAGTGTTAAAGAGCACAGAACAGAGGCAAGGGGACAGAACAATTACTAAATATCTGATGACTAATTGCTTAAGATTTCCTGAAATTCTTTTCTCTGACAGATGTCAGGTAGGTGGTGTAATTCCCTAGAAGTGTTTTTAATCCCTAGATCTTAGGTTTTCTACTCCAAAATAAAGAGGAAATGAGTGTCTTCCAGCAAGTTACTTAAACTTTTTGTGCCTTAGTTTCCTCACCTGAGAAATGAGCGTAATAATAATTACACCTAACTCATAGGACTACGGTGCAGATTAAATGAGTTAATCATCCACGTTTCTTAGACCACTGTTTGGTACACAGTAGACACCAATGGTAGTTATGATGATTATTACTCTAAAAAAGGACCGATTTGAGTGAAAGAAGCCAAACACAAAAGAATACACTCTTTGTGATTGCATTTATATGAAATTCTAGAGAATGCAAATTTATGACAAAAGCAGATCAGTGGATGCCTGGTGCTGGGGCTGAGAGGGGGGATTAACTGCAAAGTGGCAGGAAGGAATGTCTGGGGGTGATGGAAATTTTAACATCTTGGTTGTAGTGTGGTTACACAGGTATGTACATTTTTCAAAACTCAAAATGGGTACAGTTTATGGTACGCAGTAAAGAAAGGGCACGTGTGGGGCTGGGGATCGGAGTAGCAAGCTGCCTTTGAGAAGGCAAAAGCACTAGTGAAGCAAACTAAAGCTCTGGGCATCTCCCAAGCAAGGCTACCATTTGAGTTAGATGTGTCTGTGACTCTGGTAGGTACAGGGCAGGCACTGTGGTAGAGAAAACAGAAGGGGAGAGTGCTCCTGGGATTTTGGTCTCAGCTCTGGAAGGGGGCAGAAACCCCACATACTTCCCTAGAGCAACAGCTCCTAGCAGTGGTGTACGCGGAGCTCCACGTGGAGCCTCTCGGGAGGGATGAACTGCAGCAGCCAGCGGGCTGAACTCAGAGCCCTTTGGATGGTTATTACTCCTGGTCCCTGGCCGTTAACCCCTTGCACTGACAGCTGGGCTGTTCTAAAGAGATTAAGGCTATGGCTCTGACAACAGGAAGCTGAAGGGTGGATGATTAATGAGTGGGCCTTTGTGGGGTCAGGATGTGTGGAGGCAACAGTTGGGTTTGCCTGCAAGAGCCTGAGGCAGTCCTCACTGTCTTCCATGTCCTGGCTCATAAGGCACTGACACCCCCTGGCAATCAGGAAGCTGATGCCCTAGCTTGGGTTCAATCCCTGGCAACTGACCCTTCAGTAGATACAGCAGACTGGCTGCATGGAAAGAGCGGCCACCACAGAGCTCGGGTGGGACGGCATATTGCGAAAGATGTCGGGTTGCCCTTGAAATACAGTGACTTGGTTAATGCAATAACAGCATATCCTGGGTGTTTTAAGCAACACCCATGGCAACTGCCAAAGGAGTCTGAGGCCACCCACCAGAGTTCCTAACTGGTAAGGGATTGCCTAACTGATTATACTGGCCTCCTCTCTCTGAGAGAGGGTTCTAACATTCCCTGGTTTGCGTGGACTCCACATCTGGCTTAACCCAAGCTTTCCCCTGTCTCCAGGCAAACCAGGCCGCCACTGTTAGGGGATTAGAGAAGCTAAGTACCATGTAGGGGTACCCTCATCAAATAGATAGTGACTGGGGTCACATTTCAAAGATTGTGATATGCAAGACTGGGCAAAAGAACATGGCACTGAATGGAGGTTCTATCTCCTCTATAACCCACAAGCAGCAGGGCTGAGAGAAAGGAAAAATAGAATATTAAAGCAATACCTAAAATTACTAACAGATAAAGCCACCGTGGCTGGGTGTACTAAAGTACTGTCCAAGGCTTTCATACATCTGAATGATCAACGAGTAGGGCTGTTGCCCCATATCCCAGACTGGGGACCCCTACGGAAGCACCGATACCAAAAAGGTATGTCGGGAAACAGCCGTTGCCCTGACTTTCACCATGGATCAACGTGCTATGGTGTTGAGAACACCAAAGTGCATCACACCTGGGAAAGGAGATTATCTACTGGAATTTGCAATGGGACCCTCTAACAGGATGGGTGAGGCGGAACTACTCAATCTCTACTGGGATCCTGTTGTGCTGCCACAAGCTGGGCCCGCTGAAATGCATTATGTCTGGAATGGAATGCACACCACTGGAAAAGAGGAGAAGGTGAGGGTTCTGGTCTCATGTATCCTGCCACCAGTCCACCTCCTCAAGCCTGACAGCACTACCTCCCCTGGCTAACATGTATGGTATATAAAACCAGGTCAAACTCCTAAGGCTGCTGACCTCCCTCTCCTCAAGGCCAGGTGGGCCTGTTCTGTTTCCCACTGGAATGATCTTTTGGCTGCTGTCTTTGAGCCCTCCATTGGCCTGGAGCACATGACAGCACACATAGAGCCTCCTACTAAATGCACTCACCAAGCCTTGAACGACAGCCAACAGAGCCTGTTTGTGGCGAGCATTGCCCTCTGAGGAAGGCGCCATTAAGACCCTCATAAGCCTCAGGGCCCGACTGTACTCTCCTTGGTATGCATCCTGGACTTTATGGTATGAACGTAAAAAAGGAGATGGCCTTTGGCCAGATCGCCCCGGGGACCTGCTCAGTTAATGGGAGTCCCTGGTTGTTCCCTAAAGCTAGGAAATGCAATCCTGGAGGGGAACTTGGTGCCTTTGTAGAACAAGCGATAGATTCGCTGATGCAGATAATGCAGATAAGGTGGTGACTAAGCCGAGAGACGGTAAACCTGCTTAGTTCCACAGAACAAAGGTTATGCAAAGTTTCTACTTTACAATGACTATGCAAAGTCCCTGCTTTAGGGGTATATATACGGCTATGCTTCATTATTAAATTTGCCTTGCAACCATCAGTTGCTTGTGCCCTTCTGATCCCATACCTTGGTGCGTTCAGTTCCCTACCCCCTCTCGTTGATTGTTGCTGCACTTTGAGGACCCGCCGCGGCTGGCGGCACCTGTTCTTCCAGCACACTGAAATGTCTCTAATGAGACAAGCTCTCCTCCAAAACAGAAAGGCCTTGGCCATTATTACTGCCTTGCAGAGAGGCACCTAGGCCGTTATCCAAACAGGATGTTGTGTGCTCATACCCGATGAATCTGTTAATGTGTTGCCTTTATTAAATCACAGGACACAAGTGAACGCTCTGAGCGATCTGGCTCCCAGCCTAGGGGACTTAGTGACAATGGTCTGAATCATGAGGCTCTCAGTGGAGAAAGGTATCCGCGATCTGGGGAATTATTGTCTTAACCCGTGTTTTCTTCTGTATGTGCCTGAGGCTGTGGCATCTGCCTCCAATGCAGCCAGACAGCCACCAAATGAGCCGCCCGTTATTGACCGCTCAGGGCACACTGTGGAAGAGAAAGTGTGTGAGATTGTAAGAGCCGGTCACGAGGGGTGGAGCGCTGGGGCAATCGGAGTCCCCTCACCCCTTCCTCTTTCCTTGGAGTGTGCTCTCCGCTTGTCTTCTTGCACCAGAAGCTGCCCAGGACACAGCCTTGAGATGTGGTGTTGAGACCATCTGGACGGTATATGTGACTGAACCCAGATAAGGCCACTATATAAACTTTTAAGATTCTGGTGGGCATGGACAGAGGTCTACTTATCCTGCAAGGCAAGCCTCTTGTGAAAGTTCCCACGCTTACTAAACCTGCCACCTACCAATTTGGAGAGGTCTGCCTTTTCCCGTCGTCTCTCCCTGCCCTTCCTGTATGGGGAACCGATTCAAATCACACCCTGAAGCTCCCAAGGTTGCCACCCAACAGTAGTCTATCCTCTTCACCCACAAAAAGATGCAATAAAAAAACCCTCTTGGTATGTGAATTCTAGAAAGCAGATTAAAGAAAAAAGGGGGAATAATGAATTTTAAAATTCGTCAGAGCAACTTGGTCAACAGGTCAAGAGAGAAAAACTAAATCTTTTCAGCATATTAGATTTTACCATAACACTGAAGAGATTCATTGACACTTTAGAGAAGTTCTATTTATCTGGGGGTAGAAGCTTAACCCGGTTTGGCATCAGTTACCAGTTGCAGTGAAAATTTACCTGCGTTGAACTCAGGATCATCTTCCAGGACGGTCACGGCTCCTTCCACAGCGTCAACTGCGCTCCCTCCCTCCTTGAGGATGTTGTAACCCACGGTGGCGGCTTTGACGATGCCCTGGTGCACCCGCTTCCTGCGGTCCTTGGAGATATTGCTGCCTCCGCCACCGTGGACCACGACGACGGCGGCGTTCATGGCGACGGATTCTAGGGATCAGGAAGACGAAAGCGTCCTTTCAAGCGGGTCCAAGAAAACTGCACGGGGCTTAAGTCTCCCGTCGGGGACAAGGTCCAGTTTCTACGCAGGGAGGGGAAAGCCCTCAGAGTTTACGGCCTCAGGCAAATTCCTGAGGCCCAGGGAGTACGGAGGACAGGCTGGGGTTTGAACTTTGCAAGAGAAGCCCAGAGCGCCCGCCCCCGGCCCGGGGCACCTGCCGACTTCGCGGGGGCGGTGGGATGCTCTGCGCCCCAGAGCCCGCGCCCCCTCCTCGCCCACTGACACCAGGTTTCCGTTTTCCCGGGGAATCCCGGGTCCTGTCCCGTGCTGGGCCTCCGGCCGGGATGGCATCTGGGGTCCAGCTCCAGTCTTCCTTCCCGGCCCCACGTCGGGCCTCGGTTTCCCTGGGACTTGTCCCCGGCTCCCACCCCCGCCGCGGGGCCAGGGGCGGCCTGAGGGCTGGATCTCGCCAGTGCCCTCCCTCCTCCAGCCCCCGGCACCGGGGAGTGTGCCTTTCGAGGTCTCGGGTGGCGACTCCCGCAGGGCCGTCGACTTACCGAGGACGCCGCAGGAGGCGGACACCCGGGCTTCGGGCTTGGCCGAGCCGCAACCCGCACGGCCGAGTCTCTGCGGTCGAAACCGCTCTGGAAACCGCTGTTCCAGCAACCTCTCAGCCGGTAACGGCTCTGCGCCTGCGCACGAGGGCGGGGCAGCGCGCCGCGGAGAATTACCGTAAAGCCCCAACGCGCCGCCGCGGCGCAGTCCCTCTGCCGGCCTCGCCACTGCGGATCCGACTCTCGCTGCCCGGCTCCTAGGACAGGGGCTATGCTGGCCTTCTGTGCATGCGAGCTTCCTAGTGGGATGCGGGGAACTCCTCCTCCTCCTCACGAGGCGGAGGGGTGGTGTTGATGGCGAGATGCAAGAAGCGATGTGCCGCGGTTTTGTAGTTGAAAACTGAAAAGCATCGCTACACGCACTGAAGTCCTTCCTCTGCCCGAGATGTTTCGCAGACTTGCTAGTTATTCTCTTCCTTTTAATTGTCTCTCCCCGTAACGTTTGGTAAAGAACAGAAAGACAACCTCTGTAACTGGTCTTGTTCTGTGCCGGGGGTGCACTGAAGAGTCTGAAAACCCCTCCTCTGCGCCTCAGGATCTCAGCTCTAAATTCCTTCAACCACAAGTGACCTAATTTTTTGGTGACACTTTTCCTCCTTCCAGCCCCAGAGCCTGAAAGGCTCTGACCACCCCCCCCCCCCACCATGATTGATTGTATTCCCCCGGAGCTGGCCTAGATTACTGTTACCATAGTGACCTTCAAATAGAAGTTTGCACTTCTAACCAGTAAAACAACTGTAAGATACTAGATTAGTGACATGAACCAAAGGATACATTGTTATGTAAAATGTGGCAAAAACTCACGGGGCCTGCAGCTTTGAATTAGGAGAAATAAGCAGCGGGCATTGCGCAGAGAGAACTCAGTCCTTTTCTAAGTCCTGCCTTTTCTCCGAGACCACAGAGATGCAGGCCAGAAGGCATCAGCAACCAAAGTTATCTTATTGACCTTCTGACCACTCTGGCTAATATAGCCCCACATCTGGCAATTGCTAGTTATGAAGTTTCCCCTGGACAGCTATTAAGCTATGAAAGTTCTCTCAACACTGGACTATTGTACACAAAAGGCACTCTAGAAACGTCTTCCTATCTCTTCTCCAGGTAGTCGAATGTATGTGTCATAGTCAAGCTGTGTTAACTGCAGTTACTTTGAACCCCAGCCTACATTACTCTGTCACTGAGGTACCTCTTAGGGATCCAGTTTGACAGCGCAAGCCAGGGGATGCAGATAAATTCAACATCAGCCTAAGGTCAAGGCCATGGAAAGGAAGCCTCCTTCAGCCATAAATATGCTATACCATAATCTTGACTAGGAAACCTTCAGTTCATCCTGCTATAATTATAATTCACCTAAATTCACTGTTTGAGAGAAGAAGTTAAGGTTTCAGTATGATAGGAC